>NW_026892564.1:5015000-6272096 GCF_033815535.1 Pezoporus flaviventris
TTCAGTCTCATATTTGTGTATCATCTACTTGAATTATCTAAGAAACCTTAAAGAACTGAGGGATATTCCTGATGTTCTTACTATAGGTTTTCAATGTATTTAATGGCAGCTTTTTCACGTGTTTTTATCCTCTTGCTCTCTATTATGCTTGATTGCCTTTACATAATTATGTGCATCCCTGAATAAATTATATGTCTAATACTATTTTTCTCTCAGGAAATCCTTGTTTTTCACAACTATATTAGTAGGGAAGTCCTCTGATATACTTAGCATCTCCTCACTGGCATATAAGTAAGATTAAAATTGGAATAATTGACTTCAGTAAGCTGAAAAAAAAAATAAATAATGCAGCATGATTGTTTTTAACAATTTTCTAGATTTTCTAGAGCAATGTAATATAATACAATGAAAACCTGTCCTCAGGGCTATATATTGGAATGAAAAGGAAACACTGCTTTTTCAGTTGAAGCTTGCAGAAGTGAAATGAATACAGTCATGCATTCAGAAAAATATTTCAATAAAACAACAATGAAAATGATCCATGCTGCTTCTTAGAAAATGCATCCAGAAAGAGAGTTTGCAAGCATCTCAAATTTTCTCACACAAAAAGTGATTGGAAACGATAAAGACATGTTTTCACACAGACTTTCACGTACACGTATGTACACATACCTGTACCCATAAACAGTGTTTGCTTGGGGAAAGCACAAATTTAGAGATTAAAAGTCTTAATATACATGACTGTCTTAAGCAAACCTTACATCAAAGGTCCGAAGGATCAAACAGTAAATGATTCCCCAGTTCTGTGTGGAGAGTAGAAAATGTCAGTGTGACTAGGAGTTTCTGTTTACCTTCCATATGATTATTCTTTTTGTTTGGCACATCAAGGAAATTAAAATAAGTTAAAATGGTGGTGAGCTGGAAACAGAGAAGGATAGTGGCCTTGTTTTTACAGGAAAATATATGACTGTACTACTTTGCAAGCAAAGAACATAAGTCTGCTAGGTAACTGAAACCTTACCATAGGACCTACAGTTTTTTTCCTTTTTAGAGATTACATTAAAAAAAAGAACACTTGTTTTTAGAAACACCATGCAGATGCACTAGAGCTGTTAATTAGAAAATTGTTCCTTTAAAATTAAATAAAGGTCAGTGATGAAGAATGACTGACTAGATCTAAAAGTATTATCCAGATTATGAAGGTCAAGCTTATAACTTTTCTACTTTTAAAAATCTCAAAAAACCTTACTACATCAAACACTAGTAAATTAAGTACTAAAAATGAGAGATACCTGAGAAGCAGAGGAAAAAGAAAGCATCCCATACATTAGACTGCACAAGAGTTTCAAAGTTCTGTAACAAAACCAATGGACTTGATAAATTAAAAATAATCTTTTTTTTCTAAAATACCCTTGTCAATTTGGCAGCTTATTGTGAAACTCAGCCATTTCACGTGTTTGCTGTCACCATGAAGCGAACATGCAAATTATTCTTTGGACTTCAGATGACCTGAAATGCTGAAATAACCCACAACTCTGGAAGTTTGAGTGAGATTTCATTTGAAATGCAGTTGTTCTTATTTCACTGCCCCTACGTTGTTTTGACATAGAAGTTAATAGGAATAAGCAAAGCCATGAATTCTGTCAAGGTATTTCATTAAAACTGAGGACACTGAAATGTTCCCAAACGTTGCTTCAATTTCCACATCTATTTAGAGCAGATATTACCACTTTCCCCTCTTTTGGAGAACCCCCCCCACATTTCATATCCATTTGAATGTATATCTATATTATGGTCCAGAGGAGGGCCATGAGGATGATAAGGGGGTCTGAGCACCTCCCATACAAAGGTAGGCTAAAATAGTTGGGGCTGTTCAGCCTGGAGAAGTGAAGGTTGCGTGTAAACCTCATAGTAGCCTTACAGTATCCGAAGGGGGCCTAATGGGATGGTAAAGAGGCACTATTCATAAGGGGTTGTAGTGATAGACAAGGGATAATGGGTTTAAACTTAAACAGGGGAGATTTAGATTGGATATAAGGAAGAAGTTCTTTACCGTGAGGGCAGTGAGGCACTGGAACAGATTGCCCAAAGAAGTGGTAAATGCTCCATCCCTGGCAGTGTTCAAAGCCAGGTTGGACAAAGCCTTGGGCAATATGTTCTAGTGTGAGATGTCCCTGCTCATGCCAGGAGGGATTCAGGAGGCAGGATCTCAAGGTCCTTTCCAACCAGAAAGGTAGTAGATGTGCCATCCCTAGAGACATTCAAGGCCAGGCTGAATGTGGTTCTGGCCAACCTGATCTAGTTGAAGATGTCCCTGCTCATTGCAGGGGGGTTACACTAGATGACCTTTGAAGGTCCCTTCCAACACAAATATTCTATGACTCATAGATTCTGTTCTTTACTTCTATTCATCATTTTTCTCTACCCTTTCTAGCAGTCAGTCAGATCTGTTTCACACTTTTCCATTTTTATTCTGCAATCTGTTCACCATTAAATTTCTGCTGTTGCTGTGTTGTGGAATCAGTGTTATCAATGTAGCTGCATTACTTAAAAAAGTTACTTCTAAGAATGCAAAAGGAAGAACTGCGAATTATTGACAATGCCAAAGTGCACAAAAAAGAAAAGCAATATTTTCTGGTTTCCTCTGCCAAGCAAAGCTCTCAAAAAAGTCTTTGACAAAGACAGATAAATTTCTGAATACCTCTGATACTGAAATACGTATTCTTCCCTTCAAACTAGTTTAGCAGAAAAAACCTTTTATTTGTCCAAGTCCTGTCATTCCTAGCTGTTGCCTGACCATGAAGTAAAGGTACATTATTAATGCAATAAATTAATAAATTATTCTGTCATAATAGTTTTCCAGAGCTTTATTTTAATAATAGAATGACATTAATATTAACAAAAATAGAGTTATTATTTATTTTTTTGTTCAGACCACTGCATATGAAATGAGAAGGTATATTCTGTATTCATATATATGTGTGTAAATCATTAAACTAAGCATGTGCTGGTCAATGAACAAGCTGATTCAAAGCCGCAAGGCCTCTGATTGTTAAGTTACAAGTAGCACCATTTATATGATACTTGTAAAATTAGCTACCTTTGATTAAATATTGCAGGCCAAAATTTCAAGGAATGAAAAAGTACAGTAAAAAGTAATCTATTGAAGTAATGACCTTTAATCTCCTTTTGTTCTAAGGCCAAAAAATTGTGAAGTCTTCAGGAACATTTTGGAAATAAGTCTATTGGCATGGTCAATGTGAAGAGTAACACAGAGACAGAAAAGCATCACTTTCAGAGTCTCTAATACTGACTGAGGGTGTGCAACACCCACATGTAAACTTTTCCTTTGTTTTATTGAGTGATAAATGTGACATGTGGCCCACAATGTATATCATGTCTCCTATTTCTCCCCAGTAGGTTGAATTTCTGTTGCAATCCCCAGCAGATCATCTTGTCAAAATGAATCAAACCCTCTAGGTTGCTTCTGATACATGAAAAAAATTGACTGCATGTTTCTTAAGACCCAAATACAGAATTCATCACAACTACTGAAGATGACAAGTTATTTCACAGATACAATAAAAATTTGAAAAATATCCTCTTTAAATCAATTCCCACTGAAGGTAAAACTTTTCAGATGGTACTCTTTTCTCAAGGTACCTGTCTTGGTGTACATCTGTTTAATACATGATTTTATCCAGTCTTGTTAACCTAAAGCACCCAGAGATTTCTGGATTGCTCTTCTGAAAAGAACGTGAAATAATTATTCATTACACCATACACACACACATAAAAAAAAAAAAAGGATCTTCTTCAGTCTCCTCATATCAATAATCTTGATTTATTTAATTTAGAGTCAGAGCAAAAGTATTTCTCACCTTCAAATTTAAACACTTCTATTTCCACTGTTTTCAGTCCCCCACTGACACAGGATGGTATGTTTATTTCACAGCAGATCCTGCAGATGCTCAGATTTTGTGCTTGTGGCTATTTAATACAGAACCTGATGAGGTGTCTGTTTTGCTTTGGCTCTATTTAACCCATTACTCTTACATGCAAATTAACTGATAATATATGAAGACATATATGACCATAGCAGTATAGCTCCCTGGTTAAAAGTAGCTTGGTATTATTTACAAGCTTAGTGTGTTAGAAATTTAATTTTGCATGTATCACTGACTCTAAGAGATGTATCAGGAAGATTAATCTCTTAATAAACACAAAGAGAATAGATATTGATTTTATTAATCATTTGGATAATTAAATGTGTATTAACAGATATTTCACGGGGAAAATACAGTTTGAATACTCTCCACCTATTTCCAGAAAATTACAGCTCCCAGATAAGGGTTTCCACCTAGGCAGACATAGGTTGTGTTTTTTACAATTACATTTAGGTGACTGTGAAAGACCCCTCTTGCGATCATGAACTGAAACATTGTCTGATACCGGGGTTTTCTCCAATCAGACCCTGACAGTGACTAACATCTTACCATAGCTCAACTGCAGTATCTGAGCGAACACAAGGTATTGGAATTTTTTTAAAAAACAAGCAAACAAAAAACCCGCACCAAAACAGTGCAAAAATGGCAATAAAAAGGTTTTTTTTGGTAAAGAAAACATAAATATTATTGTCAATGCAAGTCTTTGATGATTCAAGTCACAATAGTTAATGGGAGCTTTAAAAATTAAAAACTTGGCCTCGCAAATGTCATCTTCTCACGAAGAGAAGTATCATTGCCTCCATTCCACAAATTATCAAGGGACAGAGAAATTAAATTGTCCATTACATCCATTATAGTCATGTAGCCAAACTGAAAAACGAGTGGAGAACCTTACGTATAAAATCATGGTCTACGATACATCTAAGGCTTTTGACTTTCTTTCCCATGATATCCTCATAGAAAATGAAACATGGGCTGGATGAACAGGTAGCAGCGTGGATTGAAAACTGGTTGAATGGCTGGGTGCAGAGGTTGGTGGGCCACACATGTAGCTGGTAGCCAGTAACTAGCTATATGTGTAGATAGTAACTGACTATCCTGCCATTAACCGAACACCAGGGATCCTATCCTGTTCAATTTTCTTCATTAATGATCTGGATGAAGGAGTGGAGCAACTGCAGGCAACTGCAGGCAACACCAAACTGGGAGCAGTGGCTCCAGACAGTCATGCTGCCACCCAGAGAGACGTGATTCTGTGTTTTCAATAATTTTTACTAAGTGATATGCTGCAGAATTACTTCTTTTGCAGAAAAATAAGGACATCATGTTCAGGTTCTCCCTTTGTAAAAAAGTACAACGTTGTCACAAAATGAATATAATTTTGGTTTAATACTGCATGCCACTAAATCACAGATTCATTAGTGTCTTACTGTAAAAATCAACAACCATCATACCTCTTCAGTCTTCATAACATTTTTTATGCTTATTGTTCAAGTACATGGCAAAGCAAAAAACAAAAAAGTAAAAATATTGGGCTATAAGGCAAAAAATTATTTTGCCTTCAGATTATACATAATTTATGCTGTGTCACCTTTTGAAGTATGAATGGCCTACCAAAAGGAGTGTGGGGTGATTCAGAAAAATGATTCCAAGCTGTTTGAGCTTCATATGTATTTTGTGCTACACATGGCAAAAGACTTCCACACTTCATCATGCTTATCTTTTATGTTATTTATACTGAAAAAAAAAATGTCTGAAAGCAAACGTCCTCCTCTCTAATAATAAAGTGGGATCTGAACTGCTCTGTGTTTACAGAGTAAAAAAAAATGGGTTCCTTTTTATCTTCTAACCATAGCTCATAATACAAGCAGAGAATACTTTGGGGGACCTATGGAAAACAAAACAAAACTAAACAAAACATAACCTAAAACACCAATGAATACCATCTTTTCTTGTACTGAGACATTGAACTACTCAATTGCCAGTACACTCAGAAACTACTTTACAAGACTGTAACTTGAAATAATGTTTACTGACAGGGTTTTTCCATAACTTTTTGACATTTCACTTTTTATACAAGCTGCAGCATAAATTTTTGCTTACCATTTGCTTTTATTTCCAATGCATTATTAATGCCAGAATACTGTAATCTTCTCTGTCTCTGTAGCTTCATAAGTAAATAAATCAATATCTGTCCTCTGAAAACAAAATTAATGTCTCTGAATATTTAAAATTCTTGCATGATATGATATATTTGTTCTTTAACTGGTTTTGGCTACTGTGAATGACTGTTGATAATTTATTAAAATAAAGACAATATTTTAGAGATTAAGAAATTACATGTCATAAGTTAATCACAGAAGGGTTTGCAGGAAAATGCACTAGCCTAAAATGGAATATTCACAAAGGATTTGTTTATGCATGTATTTGTATTTCTTGATGCCGTAATAGTAACTTCAATGGAAAGCTTCCAAAGTATTAATTTCTTGGTCTTGCACAAGTTCTTTATTTATCATCATTAACAGGCTTGTTTAAAAGACATTTTTTCATGGTGTAATATATCATTTACTGAAATTCTCTTTCTGGAAAGCTGACAAAAGAACTATATTAGATGTCATGCTGTCTAATTACATGGCTTGATTTTAGCAATCATTTCCAATTTGTTGGTCTCAAGACACAGAACGATAGAGGAGTAGAATATTGGAGATCAAATCTTACAACTCTTCCCACCAGAGCTTTATCTAGGGTAGAATAAAACTGTTGGGAGAAGGTATTTAGTACAAAACCTGTGCTGAAAATAATTAAGTCATTGGAGAGATTTTTTTAGATTGTCCAGAGTGGGTAGAAAATCATTAAATAAATGAACATGCCACAGAATTATTGCTTTGAATAATAATACTACAATGTCATAAATTCTGTTCTAATCAAATTAGTTATTTAACTAATCAAAAGTAGATCATTATATTTAGATTATTTTACAGGCTATATGTCTTACCAATTTTTATAACAAGAGTTCAGTGTAGGTAGTAGCAATAATACATTAAATATAAGATAATTTGAACCATTTTTTCTAGTGTGGAGATATTAACAGACTGAGGAATAAAAAAATTAAAACAGTTGAAACGGCATTTACACTATTGCCACTTTAGGTTTTCTAAATCTGAATAACTTCAACATGTCTATTTTGGAATGGAAATACCCATTTCCAAGCCTGGCACCACACACCTGAATGTGGTGGCATGTGTTCATTATTATATTGGAGCTGGGAGCAAAGAAATTCACCGCTGTCTCCCCAGGTCACTTAATGATAAGAAGTCCTGCATCTCTTCACAGGTGACTACTGTTCTCATTACACACATTTTGTCACCATCCTCACCATCCCCTAGTAAGTTTTGCACATTGGTCTGTCAACCCCTCTTCCACTTCATTAATTCAGGTCACCATGCACCTTCCACCATAGGGAACCCTTAACATTTATTCCTTGCGTTTGCTTCCAAAGCTGTAACCTCTAACTAGCCCAGGGAAGGACCTTCCCTTCTATCTCATTGTATTTTGGTTTCTTTAAGAGACTGAGAAACATATAAAAAAAATACAGCTAGATTATTTTGAGCAAATATCCCATGTTGAATGTCTCCCAGACAGAACTTCTAGATTTGTGGAGCATGTGTTTGGTTTGGGGTTTTGTGTATATGGTGAGTGTTTGTTTGTTTGGATTTTGGTTGATTTGTTGGTTGGGTTTTCTAATTGCAGTTTCTTGTATTTATTTTTTTGTTTATAGCAGAATTCTAGCCTAGTGTTTCCTTTGTCATTCTGGGAACACCTCCTAAAATTTATTGTCTTATGTCTGTTTCAAGAACCAAATTAGATTTCAGCTATGTTGTAAAGATTTATTTTGTGTATTGTTTTAGCAGACCAGACCTTCTTTTTGCTGTTTTTATATTTTTCTAGATTAAATATGTTTTTTCCAAGGTGCCAATTTAATGACCTTAATATCTTTATATAAGTCTAATTTGAAAATATTTTACACTCTAAAAGTAATTTTATTAATTTTACTAATTATTCGCATTGTTCCAATTTGACGGTAAACATTACTGCAAGGTGGGGGAGGGGAGAGTGAGAAAGAGCTACTACAGTGCTACTGCAGTAACTTACATATATATATACATATATATTGCTGGACAGCTGATGGATTTGAGATCCTGTAATATTCTGAACCCTGTCTGCCTAGGATCCTCTTATTTTCTTTTTGCTGTCTGACTAAATAAACTGGGAAGCAGTCATTTTTTAGGCATAAGATTTTCTTAATTTGCATCATTGCCCTCGCACTGGCATGGCTAATCTGACATTATTCCAAACAGACTACTGCAGGTGAGGTAGACTCTGTATACTGAGCCCCATGACAACCTGGCTGCATTTTACACTGTATCTTCTGACCTTTGGGTAACCTTTCATTTTTCTGCCTCTGATATTTTGTAGGTAATATTTGAAATCATTCATTATAAATGGTAACAACACTACACATAGAATTTAGCATTCAAACTTATCATTTTTTTTGTGCAAGCATAAATAACCTTATCATGGGGAAAAAAATTGCCAAATAGACTGTTTCACCAGATATTTAGATAGAAATACGTTTGCGAAATGACATATCTAATAAATATGTTAATAAAATAGCATTGTGTTTCTAAGATAAATCTGTGAGCATTCTTTTCATTGATATCTTATTGAAAGTATGAAAGGTAATTTAGCAAATCAGAGAATCAAAGGCATCATTTTCTTTAAAACTCTACATGTTCTTTCATTCCAAAGGTTGTTTAAAATTTCAGTGTTTTTTCAGAAACTCAGATACCAAAATGCTCTGATGTATTTTCATATGCTGTTCTCATCTGTTTTGAAACACAAAGAATATTACTGCGTGCAGCAATAGCTTCTTTCTGCTCTTGGGCAGAGGTCAGACCTGGTAGAGTAAGCACTGTCCCCTTCTGTGCACTCTCAGTGTTTTGTGAACTCGTGTTTTTCTCAGGCCTTCAGAAACAAGATCTGGACAGCAGCATGAACACCATTTAAGCTGGCAAAAAAAAGGCTTTGAAAAGTTTCCCTCAGAAAATAAAAAGATTTTGCGAGGCAATGGCAAATACTATATATTTTTTTTCAGTTATAATCTAGTGCCACCAACTTTAGTGTGACTATTATTTTAATAGAGGTATGTATTGTTTTCTTAAATACATAGCAGGAGCCCAACATGAGAGGAGCTGAAATGTGCTCTGATCAAAACTTGAAATGAAAACCACAGATATTTGAAGTCTAATATAATTAACCTTCCTTTTACTTCTAAAGCAAAAAGGAATAATAAATAGATGCTTTCTTCATTACAACTGTAAAAACAGAAATGAGCAAGCTCTAGCTCTAATTCACAGACAAGCCATGAAAAAGAAAATCTAAATAAGTTAGATGAATGGAGAAACAAACAAAATCAGTTTCTCACCCTTACAAGTGAACGAAAATGTAAACAGAAATCCAAAACCCATGGAACTACAGACCTGTCAGTCTCACCTCTGTGCCTGGCCAAATCTTGGAGCAGATTCTCCTGGAAGGCATGCTAAGGCACATGAAAAACAATAGGGTACTTGGTGACAGGCAGCATGGCTTCACTAAGGGCAAATCCTGCCTGACCAATTTCATGGCCTTCTATGATGGGGCTACAGAACTGATGGACGGGGCAGAGCAGTTGATGTCATCTACCTGGACTTGTGCAAAGTGTTTGATACTGTCCCACATGACACCCTTGTCATTAAATTGTAGAGACATCAATTTGATAGATGGACCACTCAGTGGATAAAGAACTGGCTGGATGGCTCATGCAAAGAGTTGTGGTCAATGGCTCAATGTCCAGTTGGAGACCAGTGGTGTCCCTCAGGGATCGATGTTAGGACCAGTCTTGTTCAACATCTTTGTCGCTGACATGGACAGTGGGATTGAGCGCGCCCTCAGCAAGTTTGCCGATGACACCAAGCTATGTGGTTCAGCTGATACGCTGGAGGGAAGGAATGCCATCCAGAGGGACCTTGACACGCTTGTAAGGTGGGCTGATGCCAAATTTATGAAGTTTAACCATGCCAAGTGCAAGGTCCTACACCTGGGTTGGAGCAATCTCAGGCACAGCTACAGATTGTGCAAAGAAGAGATTCAGAGCAGCCCTGCAGAGAAGGACTTGGGGGTAGATGGAAAAACTGGTTGGTTGATGAGAAACTGTACATGAGCCAGCAGTGTGTGCTCCCAGGCCAGAAAGCCAAGCGTATCCTGGGCTGCATCAAAAGGAGCGTGACCAGCAGGTCGAAGGAGGTGATCCTGCTCCCCTACTCTGCCCTCGTGAGACCTCACTTGGGGTATTGTGTGCAGTTCTGATGTCCTTAGCATAAAAAGGACATGAGCTGTTGGAACAAGTCCAGAGGAGGACCATGAGGATGATCAGGGGAGTGGAGCACCTCCCATATAAAGACCAGCTCAGAAAGGTGGAGCTGCTCAGCCTGGAGAAGAGAAGGTCGCATGGAGACCTCATAGCAGCCTTCCAGTATTTGAAGGGGTCTATAAGGATGCTGGGGAGGGACTCTTCATTAGGGACTGTAGTGATAGGTCAAGGGGTAACAGGTTAAAAGTTAAACGGGGGAGGTTTAGATTGGATATAACGTAGAAGTTCTTTCCTGTTATGGTGGTGAGGCACTGGAAGTTGCCTCTAAACTCTAGGCACATACTGAGCAGTCACAGAGAGCTAACTACCAGAGGACCTTGGTGTGCTCTTGGTGATTTTCTTCTGCATATTTCCAGTTTTGGTTACACTAGGAGATAAAACACTTTGAGAAGACCAGCAGTGCCCGCAGGTGAATACTACCAGACTCCAAGAAAAGATGAAAGACATATTTGCCCAGAGAAAACCTTCTCACATTAGATAATCGATAATCACAGTCTCTTGTGGTCAGGGTGAATTACTAGAAGAAAATAGAGTAAGAGAGAAAATTTCTCCTGGGATTTTCAGGGCCATAACAAGCTGTCCAGCTTCTGTATTGCAACACCTGTTTTGGCACAGAAAGATATCCAGTTGCAAAAGGAAAAATTATGTGAGATGTCTTCACCAAGCCATGCATATATGTCTTCTCACACTAGGAAGATAACGTCTTGTGCAAATATTTTTACTCATCAGTGTTGTGGTTTAAACCCTGTTGGCAAGTCAGCCACACAGTCTACCCCCCCCCCCCCCCCCCCGCCTTCTTCTTCCCTCCCTCCTGCCCCCAGAGGGATGGGGAGGAGAATCGAAAGAATGTAACTCCCACAGGTTGAGATAAGAACAGTCCAGTAACTAAGGTATAACACAAATCACTACTGCTACCATCAATGATAATAATGATAAAGGAAATAACAAGGGAAGAGAATACGATGCCACCTGCCGAATGAGCACGGTCAAGCAGTGAGTGCACTTCCAGGGAACTCCCAGTTACATCCTGGGCATGACATGCTGTGGTATGGAATACTCTTTGGCTAGCTTGGGTCAGGTGTCCTGTCTCTGCTTCCTCCTGGCTTTCCTTACTCCCTGGCAGAGCATGAAATTCACAAAGTCGTTGGTCAGACTAAACATTTGAGCAGTAACTAAAAACATTGGTGTTATCAGTGCTGTTCCCAGGCTGAAAGTCAAAAACACAGTGCTGCACCAGCTACTAAGAAGGAGAAAAAAATGACTGCTACTGCTGAACCCAGGACAATCAGAAAAAAAAAGAGAAAAAAAAAGTTCTAGTCATAATAGTTGGAAGAATGCAAATAGGTGAAAATAGATTGTTAACCTGAGAGAACTACACAGTGACTTGTTTGTTAGATATAAATATTCTGATTTCACAGGTCATATAGATACCCTCTTTGGAACTGTTAATGAAGACTGAATATACACATTTCTTATGTGTTATCAATGACGTAAGTATGAAGAAGAATTATGGCACTTAAGTCGAAAGCAGCATCTAACATTGCTATTCATGATAACAAAAAACGCATCTAATAGTCATTGCAATGTTCTGTACGTGCTATATGTGACCTAGTAAAAAGTGGAGTCTAACTCCTGACAGCTCTGGAAAATTTTGAATGGCTAAGAAGTTAGGATACAGAAGAGCTGCACAGCAGTAATGAGTTTAATTTAAAGTAAATTAGGGGAATGCAACATGTAAAATTCAAAGGGTGATAGAAAGTATTACAAATATGTTAATCTTTGAAGACTGGGGAATAGCCAGATGGTACAAAAGACAGCAGAGATTGTCAGGGTGCTCCCTAAGACTGGCATGATTCTCCATGGGTAGGAGGGACAGCAATATGAGAAGGAAAGGAAAGAGACTCTGCAGAAAGTCCCTGCACTATGGGTGTCTGAAACTCAGAGGGTCTGTGAAAGCAAGCTGATAAGTATATGGGAAAGTCACCTATTATGGGCTGTTTATGAGAGAGGTGCTGCTTGTGGCACACAGTGTTTCTGAGCCACAAATCTCTGAGAGGGGACAGATTATGCCAGGAATTACAACTGCATGTTTATTCTTATGTACCTGCCATTTCCCTTATACATCTGTCTCTGGCCATTTTCAGAGATCAAACACGAGGATATCTACCTGATTAAATGGACCTGATCTTTTGCATTTGTTTTGTCAAAGGTGAACACTGTGTAAATGGCACATTTCCACTTTTTGTGTATTTCTCATAAACTTGAAGAACAGTTTTGTGGAAGGTTGCTATGATCACATGCGGCTATGAGAGGTGACATGTCTGTTGCCTTCTGAGAGAAATTATTGCTTGATAGCCTGAGCAACACTTATGGGAGTTGCCACACAATCCAGTCTGAATGCCAGTGACTCCAGAACTACTTGTGGTGAGGCTGAGGCTTGAAAGTGCTTTATGAGGAAGAAAGTGGCTAGAACATAAACTTTTGCCTGCCTCTACAGGGACCATAGTACCTACTACAGAAATCAGAAAACATATTTGTCTTCTTCTGTAACCCTCAGATGATTATTTCATACCATTGTGTCAAAAGTAAGACTGAGGAGTTCAAAATATTGTTCTTAAAATGCTAGGCTGTGGGAAAAAAGAAATATATTACGGAACTGTCAGCTTTTTACTTCATGTTTCTGGTATAAACCAGGATTCTTTGTCTTCAATAATTATGCTATGCTCTTAATTCTTTTTACTCATAGCCCGTGCTGAGGTTAATTTACTGAGTTTCTGGCAGCAATTTTACACTTTCTATATCAATGAGGCTTAAGAAATGTCTGAAATTATGTACAAACCTAGTGAAGGTATGGTCTTTACATACATTTTGAAAATTGTTGTAATTGAGTCTTTACTGCAGTGTGGAAGTATATTAAAGAAAGAAATTAACTTGTGTATCAATTAGGATGAATTTTCCAGTTGATAGTTGGGTAACAGCAGAATCTTTTTATTTCTTAATTGTATTTTTCAACAAAATCATTATTAAGAGAAAATTATAATGGAACTTTATGGTATCATTTTTATACATTTCAAGCCCTACAGTGTTTAGCTTCCAAATTCTGACTTTGAAGTGAAACTTTAAGAGAAAAAATGTCCTCACAAAATGAAATAGAACAGAAGTTTCAAGCTCAAGAAATCTGAGGCTACTGAAATGCTACTGACCTATTTCAAAATGTTATCATAACTTACCATATGAATGTTTTTCCATATCTTACCACAACCTGTTTGGAATACATACAGCAAAATCTTTCTCATACAATAAATTTTAAAATAATAACAAAATAAACAACACCTATACATAACAGGAAAAATAAAGTTCCAGAAAAAAAACCACTTTTAAAACTATTAATTACTAGTGGTTGAAAAATTGTTAAAAATGGTAAAATACTGCTTATATAGAAGTGAGCAATGATTTTTCATATAGAAAAAGACACAGATGTCTCCAAAGTATGATTTCAGTTTCTACGCTATCAATAATCAATTGGCCTCACCAGAGAAAAACAACCAACACTTGACATAAGACAAAAAAAAGCCCAAATCCACTATTTTTTATTACGATTCATACCTACAGGGTAATTACTATTACTCATGTAAGGAGGATTTTTTCTATATTATATGCAAATTATTTAGACTTCCCAGTGCATTTAAAACCCATTTTAGTTCATCTTCTTGTAACCTATGTATACTTCTTACATCACTAAAAGGAAAACTATTATCTAAAGTGACTTTTAAAGTGCTTCTGTTCATTTTTTAAAAGTTATACAGAGTTAGTGATTGTGACAAATCAGACTCTGGAATAGTACATTCAGTAATTGTATGCTGCATAGAGCCTAGCTAAACCACTAAGTCCAATAATTTTTAAACATTGCTTCTGTATATTTCTCATCTAGCACTGTAGTTCAGACTTTTCATAAGCCTCCTAGGTCTAAAAAGTGAATAGGCTTGCATCAGTTGCCAGAAATGTGTAGGTCAGACTAATGGACATCTTAATTACCAGTGTGTTACAGAAAAAACTTTGTATTGTTGTTCGATAACTAATTTTTTTGCTCAGATTTTAAGAGTAGCTACTTCAATTAATTTAATGTGTAACAAATGTGCCATTTGGTTTTTCCTATATTTTGGAGGACCTACTATGTATCAGTCACTTTTATGTATACATTTTTCAGATAAGAAAATTTTATGGCATGGTGTTAATACAGACCCAGGTTCTTGGTGTTAATACAGACCCAGGGTGTGCTTCTGTAATGGATCCATTTTCATCTGCACTTACTGGGTTGCTGTTCATGAAGAGTGGGCTTTGTGCAAGTGAAGAGATACTTTTTGAATGAAACCAGACAGATCTAATCAGGAATGTCTCTAACTGGAACAAATGTCTCAATGAATGCCACAATCTTCCAGATTGTACTAGCATACATGTGCTAACAGAAAGTTTTGAAAGCATCAGCCTGTCAGTCAGCACTGTGGAGTACCTCTTGTGCTATATAAAACATGATTCCTCCATCTTTATATTTGCTATTACACCCAGTTTCCTTAGTGACTTCTCTTGCTCTTTCCTCATCTATCCAGCCTTCCTCTTGTCTCAGTATTCTTTTATTTTTTTCTTTACATGCCTTACCTTCAATTTTCCCTGAGCCACAGAGGCTGTGCAGGCCACATCTGGCACTCATAATTAAGAAGATATTGAAGATGGTGTTGTTTTATGTCAAGCCATTTTACATTCAAGCAATCAAACTCATATTTTATAGCCATGTAGCATGCAAATAATGCTATGTTTTGGGCTATCATTATGTGACTATAGCCAGTGATGCTGGAGTATAGCATCTGTGCTATCAAAAGTTGGTATCTGAGTCCTGCAACTGTCCCTGTGTTGCTGAGAAAGGTGTCATCATCCCCTTTGAGTCTGAGACAGAGTAACAGAACTCAGTTATTACGTATACTTCCTGGGAAAATACTTCACAAATTCTGGCTTATGCAATCATGGATTATCCTGGAGTAGGCACAACAATGAAATCTGGAGCTTGTCAACACTACAGA
Organism: Pezoporus flaviventris; assembly: GCF_033815535.1. Taxonomy (NCBI): domain Eukaryota; kingdom Metazoa; phylum Chordata; class Aves; order Psittaciformes; family Psittacidae; genus Pezoporus; species Pezoporus flaviventris. Next base: position 5,030,492 of record NW_026892564.1, read on the forward strand.
GATACCAGGAAAACACCTAGAAGAGAGATTCATGTTTTCCATGTCCGGATAGTCTCATCAATATTTCTTGTGTGCCTTATCAGGGAAAAAACTTGAAAGGTGTCCTTTTCAACTGATCAGCTATTAATTGATAGCTACTGAGGGACCATGTGTTCCACTTAGTCACTGTCTTCTCTACATTTAAAAGCTCCTGAAAAGTCATTTATTCAAAGTACCATTGTGCAAAGTAGTATAAAAACACCTATAGCAGAAGGCTTCAGATATCCCCTTCTGCATCTGAAGGTTTTGCAGATGGCACAGGCTGCCTCGCAGCCAAAAAGGATGAAATCACACCAGCCTGCTGACGAAGTTGTCTCCAGGGATCAGTCTCTGGTCATCTTCCCCTCTGTTAGCTAGGTAAAGGCTCTCAAAACAACCACTGTCTGTATATTTCTCTTCAGTCAAAAGTACATTCAGGAAGAAAGTGAAATCACCCAAGGGGGGTACATGTAGTAGCTGCCATAACCACAATACTGAAGTCACAATTTCAAGGCCCTTCCCTTCCCACAGAAATTCATGCACTCACAATGAAAATGTGTTTTGACAATGATGGGTCTCTCAGATAGGTGGAGGTTCATGTGACATAACATAAATGAGCAGAAACAACCTTGAAATAGATATGGAAATAGAAATAAAGTTTGTTTCCAGGTGTAAAACCTTACATGAGTACAAGCATCATTAGAAGTATTAAACAAAGGCTGGGAAATGGGGGTGTGAGTGTGTGTGCCTACATGCACAGATATGAGACAGTAGGCTGAGGTGAAATAAACCACAGTTAGAAAACTTTTTCAGTGATTTACAGTATGATTTAGAAGCATAAAAAGAAGAAGGAAACAGAAATATATATACTTTTTTTTAATATAATTTTCTGATGTAGTACTTTAAAAAAGAATGAACAGGGCCAGAAAACAACACGGCAGACAATAGTTCAGGAACAGCTTTCTAATCTGGGGTGAAAAAAAGTACAACAACATTAGCTGGACAAAGGGATAATGTATGCTGGTAGATAAAAGTAATCAGACTGATTACTGGCTTCTACTGTATGTACAAAGACCTGAGAGTAATTATGAAACGGAGTGCTAATACCTAACACTTGTATCACTTGGGTGTTTTAGAAACAACTAAGGAGCATGAGGAAACGAATGAAAATTATGTGTATCTAGAGGACATCTGTGGTGCTGCTGTTTCTCTAATTTGTTTGGTTTTAATTCCTTAAATAGCTCTTTCAGGCTTTCACTTTGTCCTGGGTTCAGCAGTAGCAGTCATGTTTCTCCTTCTTGGTAGCTGGTGCAGTGCAGTGTTTTGACTTTCGGCTTGGGAACAGAGCTGATAACAAGGATGTTTTGGTTTGGCCAAGGACTTTGTGAGCCTCATGCTCTGCCAAGGAGGAGGGGAAGCCAGGAGGAAGCAGAGACAGGACACCTGACCCAAACTGACCAAAGAGGTATTCCATACCACAGCACGTCATGCCCGGGATGTAACTGGGAGTTAGCCGGAAGGGCTGGGAGACTGCAGGGTTGGAGGAGGTATCGGTCGGAGCTTGGTCGGGCTGAGGGAGGGCAAGTTATCGGTCAGCTGGTGCTGAGGTGTTGTATTCTCTTCCCTTGTTATTTCCTTTATCATTATTATTATTGGTGGTAGCAGTAGTGATTTGTGTTATACCTTAGTTACTAAACTGTTCTTATCTCAACCCGTGGGAGTTGCATTCTTTTCGATTCTCCTCTCCGTCCCTCTGAGAGCAGGGGGAGGGCAAGAAAGGGGGGGGGAAGTGAGCGAACGAGATACCTGACTGGGTTTAAACCACGACACACTTATACTGTGATCTGCTCCCCTTCTCTAGTGCAATGGATTACAACCCTTAAAGCACGAACAGCCACACTGTCAACTTTTCAGGAACAAGAGGACTACAACTAATTTACATGTTAATTTACTGAAACGACTTGAAATTTGGATCAGCTTAGTTTCTTCTTTACATCCTACTGGGATAAATAATATTTGTTTAAATAAAAAAAGAAAAATTTATTTTGTTTTATTTAATTTTATTTATTTTGTTTGTTTATTATGCTGGACTTCAGTGTTTAGGAGAAGGATATTTCAGACCAAGTCTGTTCAGAAAAAATAAAAATGCCATCTACACTGGCACACTAAATTATCTACATAATTTGATATAACTTTTCTCATATGGTAGTATATATATTATGTTATTATTAACATATTCTTGATAAATAATAAATAGTGTTAATAAATAAATAGTGTTAAAGAACTGGTTATTTAGATTTCTCTATGTGTGTGTGTGTGTGTGTTTGTGTTTGTTAAAATGTAAAGAAAAGAGATAAGTGTTGTTTTTATCTAGGCAGCTCTACACAGTGCATGCGACAGCACTTCACATTCAGAGTAATAATGATGGCTTGACTTCGCAAGCGAAGATTTAGGAAGGGCTTTACCCATGCTTACTAGTAAACCCTTTGGGCCTGCGCAGTGGATTTTTTACGTAAGGCACAGCATGCGTAGAACTGGCCCCATCCTTTATACCTGAGGTTTATCTGCCAAGGCCTACTGAGCTTGGACAGTGACAGCAAAGTCATCAGGTAGTAGGTTTGGTTAGAGTATCCTTCTCTTAGATGGATGGCCTTACAGGGCTATACGAGCTCCATCTGCCCAGGTTTGAAGTTAAAGTTGTCCTTCTCCTAGGATGGTTGCCTGAAGGCTAGTGAACCCATCCTGCCCATGGGCACACTTTGACCTTTCAGTTGAGACCTGTCTGGCATGGCAGACCCTACCGGAGGCATATGCCACCACCAGCATAGCTATCAACCTCACAAGGACACGTAAGCTCTTTCCCCACAACAAGGGGGTGTCCGTGAAAGAATCTAAAAATATAACAGCATGATAACACATTATACTATTACTACTAGTAGTAGTAACATTATACTATTACTGCTACTAGTTGTAGCATTATACTATTACTATGGAAGGTGAAAACAACATCTAACTCAGATCAATATATATGCTCTGAAAAATTAGTCAAAGTTAGGAAGACCATGTTTACAGTATTCAAGAAATTATTATCCTTATTCTCTGATGTGTCAAACAGACTCATCCTGAAAGCCTCATAGAAGATACAGCTCAGCCACATTTAGCTTTTTTTTTGTCTGTTTAGACTGACTTTCAAAATTTCATGTATACTCCTTAATAAAGAGAAGATGCAGCATGTAGTTCTCCCTAAGACATACTTTTATATAAAAAATAAGAATATTTTTAATTTGTTTAAGAAGTTGACTACATTTTAAAGGTGGGTTTTTCCATTGCATACAATTTAAATTTCAATATATTTCAATGTCTGGAGAAAACAAGATTCAGTCTTGGGTGGAGTGAAACAAAAAAATGTTTTTCTGCCGTGAGATCTCCATAAGAAGGCTTTAAATCAAGTCACTGTATAGCTCACTCATGTATCAGAGAAGACAACTAAGCATTGTTAGGGAAACCGTAAAAATGAATTTAAAAGTATGCAAATAATAATAAGACATTCTAAAGTGTTCATTTTTGCCAGAGGCAGATACTATTAAAGACCAATGCAGGTGTAATATTTAGGGTCAAGGCTGAAGAGGACAGAGCTTTGTTAATAAAATTAAGGAGATATTCTCAATTCCACATATATAAAGTGTAGGTTCCAAGCCAGAACGAGGCAGAATGCTTTAAATATGTGGTGTGTGGGTGTGTGTGGAGGCTTTATTTATTGCCATTAGTAAAATATGTAGTAAATAATAAAATAAAAAGGTGAGCTGAGATGAGGTGTAGTGGGAGACAAATTACCAAGCAATGGAAGGTAACAGACATAATAACAATTATGAATTACAATGATCACTGGAACATTACATTAGAGAGTGTGAGGCAGAAGCTGGTAGTATCCTATTGAATGGTTTGTGTGATTACTGCTATCATACTCTCAAAATTTAGGGCTTCAGTCCACTTCCATACATTTTATTCCAGTTACTCCTTTGTACTTCTCACTGCTGTGTGTCATCAACCCAACATATGAATTACTATTTTTTCATTATTTATCATGTTACAGGAAATGAGTACCATAGTCTCTAGAACAAACAGTATGAGTTTAACTCAGATCCTGAGAGAATGCATTCTCGACCAAGCTAGTTTTATTCACAGCCACTCTGTTCTTTTTGAAGCTTGGTGGTAGTTATTACTCTTAATGTAACTCAAAGTGCATTAACTGTTCTTGTCCTTAAATTCTCCTTTGTTTTCCAGAATTTTATTCAGTTTTTGAGATAGACTGTATCGTCAGTTCTTATGTTTTGGGATGGTTATAGGTCTTATTATAGAATGCCTGTATTATGTATTAATTATTGTATCAAATTTTATTACATGATGTTTACATGCACTTATAAGCCATGATTTTGTTTGGTGCAGGTATTCACAGCACCAAGGTCTGATTCCTCTTCCCCTTTGGGTGTAACTACCCTGGGTTTGGAGCAGTTTGTAGCCATGTTGGTTTTGTGTATTGTATGTGACCATAAAGGCAGTGCTAGCACAGTTACCACTTTCTAAAATATTTTCAGACCAGGACCTCATTCCACCTGTAGTATATTTGATAAGTTGGTTTTGTTAGAACTACTTTTTGCGTCAGATGAAACCAGACTAGCTTAAAGACATAGGTTCTCCCTGTTTCTTCATTAGATTCTATTTCTTGTATCTTATAAGATACATTTTTCTGAATCCTTTCAGTAAGAACTCGTTCAGACCTTGGCATATCCATCATCATGAACAAGTTGTCCATTAGTTCTCCTATGCAATAGTCCTTCTAGAACTGAAACTGGGCCTGTACAAACCCTAATTGCCATATATCCTTATTATGGTCCTTATCCCATCATTAGAGACTGGATACTTGTTTGAAACCCGTAATGAGGATGCTGTTGCTGTGCTTTGAAAGAATAAAAGATACTCCAAAGGGCAGTACTTACTTTATGTAAAAGGAATGATGAGCTACAAGGCTCTTGGAAACTCATAGAGTGAACTTTATGGCAAAGCTAGTTAGAGGTGATTCCTGCTTGTCACTAGCTATGATAGTAACAAAACTTATATCTGTAACTCTATCTTTATATGGCTTGGGGTTTCATTATTATTACTTGTAGTCAAGGTATTTTCTTTCCTGTCTACTGATGAAGATACACATAAATATTTTGCTTGGACATTCTTGATTTGATATTGTCCTTAATATCTTATAAAAGAGTTAATCCTTGCTCTCTAACATTTTCCAATATACCTTGAGCACCTGTTCAGTGGCATGGGTACTAAATTACTTCAACAGCATATAAAGTTTAGATTTGGTGCTAATATGAAGTTCCTTGACACAGATGGAAGATAAAACTCCATTTTCTAGTTCACTCATTGCTCCTATTATGTACTTCCTACAGATTTTTTCCTTTACTTAACAAATTATTGAGTTTTGTTTCTGCAACTTTGAAAAAATCAAAATAACTTGAACATTAAAAATTTAGATTTTGTTTTATGCCTGTAAAGTTCCTTCCCCTTCAGTATTAAAAATTTCATGATCTCTATTGAAAATACTTGGGTTTAATTTTTATTTGCTACATCCTCATTTCTACAGGCTATGTGGAATAAATTTAGAAATAAATCAATGGAGCCAGCTTCTATATAAACTGCATAAAAAGGATAATAAAACATTATTTTTTTTCAGGATTGCTGGCATAGGTTCCTCATATCCATCTGCGATTACACTGAGTTGCAGTATCCTGTTGACAAGAAAGCATTATATTTATCCTTCCCTGTATCTTATTTCTCCTTCACTATAGCTTATTTTAGTTTTCTCCTGAACAACCATTGCTCCTTTTGGACAACAATTAGCCTCCAAATCTGAGCAGGCTGGAGCCTCAGAAGTTACACATCTTTCTTGTATTATGTCTAGAGCTATAGCCTCTCATCCATCAGACCCACAAGGTCATTCCTGTTACCTTAATGACCTGACTCTCCTGAAGAGGTAGTTCTCACGTCACTTATTATATATCCATTTCCTATATTAACTAGCTTTTCTTTTACCTCCATATTTCAAATTACAGATCTTTTGTATGATTTCAGGAAATATATCACAGCTTGTCCCTTTCTGGGGACACATTGTACTCCCATTCAATAATTTAACTTTCATGGGTAGTTGCCCGCAAGTATCACACATTTTAGAATGTTCTTATAATTTTAAAATAATTTGACATATTAGACCTACTTAACGCACTGCCAATTACTATGTGTCCTGGGTTCAGCGGTAGCAGTCATTTTTCTCATTCTTAGTAGCTGGTGCAGCACTGTATTTTTGACTTTCAGCCTGGGAACAGAGCTGATAACGCTCAAAAGTTTGGTCTGGGCAAGGGCTTTTCTGAGCCTCATGCTCTGCCAAGGAGGAGGGGAAGCCAGGAGGAAGCAGAGACAGGACACCTGACCCAAACTGACCAAAGAGGTATTCCATAGCACAGCACGTTATGCCCAGGAGGTAACTGGGAGTTACCCGGAAGGGCTGGGGCTCGGCAGGGTTGGACTAGGTATCGGTTGGTGCTCGGTTGGTCGGGGGGGGCAAGTTATTGGTCGGCAGGTGGTGAAGTGTTGTATTCACTTCCCATTTCCTTTACCATTATTATTATTGGTGGTAGCAGCAGTGATTTGCGTTATACCTTAGTTACTAAACTGCTCTTATCTCAATCCATGGGAGTTGCATTCTCTTTTGATTCTCCTCTCTGTCCCTCTGGGAGTAGGGGGAGGGAAAGAAGGGGGGGGAGTGAGTGAATGAGCTGCCTGACTGAGTTTAAACCACGACACTATGTTCATAGAATCATAGAATTATAGAATCATAGACTATTTAGGGTTGGAAAGGACCTTAAGATCACCTAGTTCCAACCCCCCTGCCATGGGCAGAGATACCTCACACTAAACCATGTCACACAAGGCTATGTCCAGCCCAGCCTTGAACACCACCAGGAATGGAGCATTCACAAATTCCTTGGGCAACCCATTCCAGTGCCTCACCACTCTCACAGTAAAGAACTTCTTCTGACACTTAATCTAAACTTCCACTGCTTAAGTTTGACCCTGTTACCCCTGAGGGACACTACATTACCCCTTAGGGACACTACGTTACCCCTTAGGGACACTACGTTACCTATTAGGGACAGTCCTAACACTGATCCCTGAGGGACACCACTCATTACTGGTCTCTAGCTGGACATTGAGCTACTGACCACAACTCTTTGCCTGAGGCTATCCTGCCAGTTCTTTATCCAAGTGGTCCATCCATAAAATTGATGTCTTTCCTATTTAGAGATAAGGATGTCATGCTGGGCAGTGTTGAATGCTTTGCACAAGTCTAGGCAGACGGCGTCAACTGCTCTGCCCCATCCATTGGTTCCGTAGTCCCATCATAGAAGGCCACCAAATAGCTCAGGCACGATTTCCCTTTGGTGAAGCCATGTTGGTTGTCACCAAGCACCTTGTTGTTTTTCATGTGCCTTAGCATGCCTTCCAGGAGAAGCTGCTCCAAGATTTTGCCAGGCACAGAGGTGAGACTGACTGGTCTGTGGTTCCCTGGGTCATCCATTTTCCTCTTCTTGAAAATGGTGGTTATATTTCCCATTTTCCAGTCATCAGGAACTTCACCTGACTGCCAGGATTTTTCAAATATTATGGCAAGTGGCTTAGCACCTTCATTTGCCAGCTCCTTCAGGACCCATGGATGGATTTCAACAGGTCCCATGGACTTTTGTACACTCATGTTCTTAAGATGGTCTCGAACAAGATCCTCTCTTACAGGGGGCCTAAAGTCTTCATTCTTAGTCCCTCCTTCTGCCTTCCAAGACTTGCGTGGTGTGGTCAGATAATTTGCCATTGAAAACTGAGGCAAAGGAGTCATTAAGAACCTCAGCCTTCTCCAAATCCAGAGTAGCCTGTTCTGATAGCTTCTGGAGAGGGCCTGTGTTGTGCCTAGTCTGTCTTCTATTTACTACATACCTATAGAATCCGTTCCTGTTATCTGTCACATATCTTGCAAATTTAATTCTAACTGGGCCTTAGCTCTCCTAACTTGGTCCCTAGGTTCCTGGACAACATCCCTGCATTCTTCTGAGGTCGCCTGTCCTTGCTTCCACCTTCTATAAGCCTTTCTTTTCCCTCTGAGTTTCCTCAGCAAAATAACATAACAATTCAATAATAATAATAATAATAATAACAACAATAAAACTACAAAAAAAAAACACAACATAAAACCAACCTGTATTTTCAATCAGTGCTTGCATTTTTTGAGAGGGGACGTGTATTTTGCATTGAGTAGCTGCTCAAGTGATTGAAGTTGTGTCTCAGTTTTGTAATGGAGGATCGCTTTGTCTTTTTTAGTATTGTCACTTCATGAGATACTCTTTCTTGGCTGCAATGTGTTCATATACACATATCTTCTACGGTTTTCCTACTGTTGTTTGAAAGGTTGACTTTAAATCAGGGCTGTTTATGTTGTAGTTCACGAGAGACGAGGAAACCCACTTACCTAAGAGTGTTCATTTAAAACACTTTGGCTATTCAAGGTAAAGAAGAAATACTTTTTGAAGACCTGTTATACAAGTGAAAAAAAAAAAAATGTGGCAAAGAGGGTTTGAGGTTATTTTTTAAACTGTCAGCAGCTTTGGGATCCAGTGGAAAGATTTAGTGCAGTTGGTTGCCATATACCAGTCTTCAGAAATAAAACATTTGGAAGCAGAATGATCTATCTCAAGTGAGTCCAAAGGGTACCTCGTAAGAAATATCTTGAGTGACTCAGTGTTTCAGATTTCTTATAGGGAATATGAAGTCACTCAAAGATAAATAAACTTCTATGCTCCAGCTGAAATGTCTCATCCATATTTATCTGTTACAATCCTTAAATGACAAGGGAGAGTAGAATTCTATGTGTGTGGACAAGAAACAGACATAGATCAATAACTACCCAAGAATAAACGGCTATCCTCCCAGTTGTGTGATAGAAAAAGTTACAACCTAATGTTCAAAACCAGCGTATTAGAATAAGCTTCATTTTTTGAACAATGTCAGAATAATTTTCCAAAATACATATATAGCATTATGTTTTTCCCTGCGTGCAAAAATGTGTACAGGTATTTTCTTGGAGTAGGATGCTGTTTGTCAAGACTTTGTTGCTAAAGTTTGCTACCCCTTTTTTTTCATAGAAGACAAATCAGTATTTATCTTCATTTGTGTCTGTTGTTATCTAAATTATCAACTGTATTAGTAGAGCTGTGTGTACAGTTCTTGTTAATCAACTTTCCCTTTGCTATCTGCCAGTACAAAATATAGACTACTGAAGAAATTAAACCCTGATTGCTTTTTTTGCTCATGTGTTTGTTTTAAAATTTTTAAGTGTTTTTTATTTTAGGGAAAGTAAAACTGAAAGTTATAGCTACACTGTTTGACATGATCTGATACTTTATTCCACAACTTGAAACTTTCCAAAAAAGAACTGAGAATTTTCTTCTCTGCTCTTCTTAAAGTAGTATGGTGTAAATGAACACCTTGATTTATATTCCAGTATATCAACTTGAAAATGTATTTTTAAGTGGAGAAAAATACTGCTTTTGGTATAAATGATTCAGTAACATTCTTAAATCAGTATTTCTGTCTAAGAGTATTCTTTTTTTCCTCAAAGTACTTGCAAAGTGGTCCACTTCAGCCCAAAGGAATTGCTTTTCAGAAGAAAAAGGAGGTGAAGTCATCACTACAAACATGTTGGGTGGTTTTATTTCCTACTGTATTTTATTTGCTCTGCTGGACTGAATTAGAGGTTGGAGGTTATCATCCGATTCTGTATCATCAAAAAGTAAACCCCAAAACAAAATTAATTTTTTATGTCCATGTCTGGCATTTGAACCAAAATGCAGTAAGTGCAATAGAAGTAACTCGTTGTCCTGGTTTCGGCTGGGATAATTTTCTTTCTAGTAACTAGTACAGTGTTGTATTTTGGCTTTAGTCTGAGAATAATGCTGATAACACACCAATATTTTAGTAGTATCTAAGTAGTGCTTACCCTAACCAAGGACTTTTCAGTCTCCCATACTCTGTCAGTAAATAGGGGCACAAGAAGCTGGGAGGCAGCAGACACGACACCTGACCCAAACTAGCCAAAGGGGTATTTTCTGCCACAACATGTCATGCTCAGTATATAAACTCAGGGAAGTTAGCTGGAAGAGCAAAATCAGTGCTGGGGGGCTCCCTGGGTATCAGTCATTTGATAGTGAGATATTGTATCGTGCATCACTGTAGTTTATTGTGATTTTTTTCCCCTTTTCTCTTGTAGTCTTATCTCTCTTTCATATACTTTAACTATTAATCTGTTTTTATCTCAACCCATGGGCTTTACATTCATTCTATTCTCCTCCCCATCCTGCCTGGGGCAGGAAAGGGGGAAATAGAGTGGCTGTGTATTGCTTAGTTTCCAGCTGGGTTTAAACCATGACACTTCTTCAGAAGCACATGACCTAAACCTTAATGTAGACTTTGTGTGGCAGGAAAGAAATTGCGACGATCTCTTGTGCAGATTTCTCTTATACTATTTGAGAGGGGACACAGAGTATAAAGATTTCAAATGCAAAGCTTTTACAATATTTTGGCAGATTTTACTTTAATAAGAACATCACAAACAAATCATAGAACAAAATCCTGCCTTAAGAATGCACGCTTTCTTCATTAGTCTAATGACAAGTAGGGGGAATTGGGAAGGTAAGATGAAGGATGATATGAAAGAGAAATCTGGCTCAGAAATTCCTGTGATGAGAACTGTACTTCCGCTACAAGTCTAAGGACCATTTAATCTGTCTGTGTGATTCTTCTCAAGAATAATTCAGATGGTTTTATATCATCTTTATTTTGTAAGCAGCTTTAGATTAATGAGAGAATTTTCCTTGCAGCTTTTGAAAGCTCTCAACGGAATGCCAGAAAGGCAATGGCTCAGTGCTGCCAACAAGGCAGGCAATGCATGTCTAGAGGGAGCCATGTGGTGATGGATCATGCCCTGATTTATAGATCTAGACCTCTGAATAGGTCTGAATGCTAAAAGCTAGGATTATTAATTCCAGAATTCATAAAACATAGGCTAAAACCTAGTATATGAAAAGAAAAAAATGTAAGACAGAATGTTGCATGTCACATTTTCTATTTATTGACAAGAAAGATTGAATAATACAACCTGAGTGTTTTTAAGTTTAGAAAAACTATCCTGGTATGTGCTTTTTACTGTAAACTAGCTGCAAGCAATTTTTTCATGCCCACTTATATAAGTTATATGTTCTTTGCATTTATTTATACATGAATATAAGATACAATGTGGTAAATGAAAGTTCAAAAGTCAATCATTGACATTCTTTGTAATTATGTGGTTTGGAAGATGGATTAATTTTGATGGATTAATGCTGTGGTCATTGTAACTTCATTAGAAGATTTAATTATTGTCATATATACGTTAACAAGATTTTTTTTTATTAAAGAGAGTGGATTTTAAAAGTTTTAATCATAGCAAGAACTGCAGATTTAACATCTCTGCTTGACAGATTTTTCTTTGAAGTTCAGAGTACCTAATAGTCTTACTCTCCTAATAATTTAAAGATAAGTATTTTTAAATTGTATGATTTTGGGCTGCTAATCTTTTCCAATTTCAAGGTACTTTTATAAACATTTAAAGAGCACTGATAATATAGGATTACTTTACATGTCTAAAACTACATTCCCTCTAATGGTCTGGTTTATAAAAATGTACATCTCTGGTTTATTCAAGGAATGTGATAAGTAATTTTGCACTTTCATTTGTTGAAAATCCAGTTCTTATGCAGGTTAAATAACTGATAAAATGGTTATTCAGCAATTTATCTAGCACACCTAATATTTGTGATTTTGTTGCTATTGAAAAAAAACCCTTCACATTCTTTTCTCACAGCAGAACTTAGCAAACTCCTGTAGTTTGTTTACGTATTGTTTTTTTTCACTAAAACTCATTAGAACCTTTCCTCCCACATTTCTTCAGCTTCTATGTACAAATTTAGCTGCCCCACCTGACATTCTCTGAATGTCACCCATGATCTTGTACAAAGCAGGTTGAACTGTGTAACTAATTACTGTATTTTTAAATATCTAGAAAGAAAACCTATTTGTGCCACAAAAAGAGGAGTCATGAATATTTCTTAATTAGAAGTCATTATAGACTAAATAAAAAAAAATAAATCAGAATAATTCTGAAAACTTTATAATGTAGAAATAATGTTGGTATGGAACAGACTGTGTGGGGTAATTCACTTTTTAGTCAAAAATCAGTGTCTTTATAGAAAAATTACTGAATTTCTATTAGACGTTTTGAAGAGAAAGGTATCACTTTACAAAATTACAACATCAGTACTCACAGTGTCCTCCATTAAACAGTCATCCCTGGATCACCACTCTATTAAATCTTGAAATCTAAGGAAAGAATCTCATCGAAACTAACAGTTCTGTATTTATTATTTTATCAGTAATAATGCCTAATAATACATTAAAACACAGGGAAGAGGACCACATGTATTCTGTTTTCAACTGTAATCACTCTTCAAAACTTATTCAAATTAAATGAAAAGTAAATATCTAGGTAAAAAATTTTAGAGGACAATAAAATGGCATGTACGAGCTCTTTTGAAGGAAAGGATGAAAATATTGCTGGTGAGTATACAGTGTGATGGAGATAGCTCCTTTCCTCTCATGGGATCAACTGAGATAAAATAACATTGAGAATGTTGTGTAAGACCAAATTTTACTATGATAATTTCTTATAATAATAAACTCTGCCTTATTTATTCTCTTGTCTATATAATTATATAATTATAAAATTATATATATCTTGAATCTTGTTGCAAGTTGCCATTTTTTTTTGCAAGTTTTGATTGATCTCTGGTTCCATTTTAATTCAGTACTTCTTTCCTCCATTTCTCTGAGGACTGGCTGTGCAGAAGTGGTGTTTGATGTGTTATGTTCTATTTGTTTTCCATATTTATACTGACTACAATGTTTTGGTGAGGAGAAGCAGAAATTATTATTTTACAATATATAGTATGACTGCAATTATAAATTCAGTCATACTTTAGTAAACTGGAATATGGTCTACATCTTCTGAAAATTGTAGTCCCTTAGTTTTTCTGATAGTGTTAGCAAATATGGACTTTCTTGTTACTGTTTTAGAAAAGTAACTCTAATAACATCATTGTGAATAAACTATTAAATTATTTTCTTTTCTTTAATGTTATGATTCATTTAAATTACAGCCTAAGTATCCCATATTATCTCATCAGGTTGGTTTGGGTTTCTTTTACTACAACTTGTGCAATTTACATAGACCAGTGAAATGTGCTTTAGACACAAAGCAAAGGATCTAGCATTAGTCTAACTGACATCTATACAAAAAGTAATTGCTATTATTCCAGAGCAATTATTAGAAAAAATCAAGTAAGTAGATTATTATGGAAATTATTTAATAATTATAAATTTAAAGTTTTATACATGCTCCATAATAGCCTACCTCTTTTCTTCTTATGTTACACTCACACTTTTCACTGTTCTTATTCCCAAAGTCAATAACTTGTGAAGCTGAATAGTTGATTTAGAATGAGAGATAAGGATTTGGGTGCTGCTCTTTTGTTTTCAAAGTTCTCTAACCTGGAAGATACGAATGGTACTCTGCATCACGAAAACTTTACATTACATGAGTTCTGATTTATCCTGCAGTTAATAAGCAAGAACAGCAAAATGATAATGTTCTGTCTGGCCCATAATTGTCTTTTATAAAGTCTCTGTGTCTTTTATTAAGAATAAGAGATTATTTTGGATTTAGGTTAATCATTTTTAAGACAGTGACTGCCAAACAATCCATTCTAAAATAGTATATGAAGAAGATTACTGAAGGTTTATCATTCCAAAAAGGGAAAAATATTAGATCTAGTTCAAATACAAAATGAGCTTTTATGAGTCCTTTTGTCCCCCAGTACAGATTAGTGAATCATTCTATTTCTTATCATTCTCTTTTATTTGGACACAGTTGAACATTCAAAGAACTTAGAGGAATTATTTTTTTTTCCTTTCCCTATATTGTACTTTGCCTTTCTCAGTTCTTTACTTTTTCTTATTAAATTTGAAGGTAAAGCAGAACAAAACAAAATAAGAAACAGTATATTAATAGTCTGTCCTGTCTCCTAAATAGTAACTTTAATTCCAGGGTAATTATAACTTTATTTCTTTTAAGACATGTAGTTGGGAAAAAATATACAGCCTATTATGACATGTGGCAGAATAAAGCTGTGTATCCATGATTTACTTGTTCCAAGACAGTGCACCCATTTATTTTCTCTTGTAATTAGATTGTAAATTTCAGCAGGGAAGGTTCTTTCTCATAAATCTATCTAATACCCAGCACCATATAGTCCAATTCTACCTGGAATATCTTAGAATATCTACCTTAAAAGTAATAAGTACTGAGGACTTATTTATAAATATTGCATTCCATTTGCCTCTCTGCATTTCCCGAACACAAAACATCAAGAAGCATTACAATAAATACTGATTTTCGTCCTTATTCTTACTCCCTGAATGATATAAATTCTCAAATGATGCATGTATACCTTCCTATATGTGAAACACAGAGGGCACACTGGAATACAGTTTCACACTTATGATTAAGAAGGACAGGATTTTCCATACTAGTCATAAGACTCTCTTGAACATGGAAATACAGTCCTCTGAAATACCTTTATTGTCATGATACAATTTATGCATTGGCATATTTCCTATCAGTTCTTATCTATGTAACAACTGCCTTTCAGTCATAATCAAATGTGAGCAACTCCAGTAATCATTGTCTGTGTCATGATGGAGAGCTTTTGTCTTTCATGCGACTTGGAAATCAGTTTAAATCTCCCCAGAAAAATGTCTGCATATCTATAACTTGGATACTTAATTACTTTTAACCAAGAGGGAAATGCCTTTATCTTTCTGTCCTATTCTGTTTACCAAAGAAACATATCTAATTATTTCAGTCTGCCCTAAAGTGAACTAGTACGTGTTAGTGACTGGCAGTGGCTTTATGAGTTCTTCAGCCAAAAGCATATATAAAAAAGGAGGAAAGAATGACCTTATTTACAGTACTAAGAAAGAAAAATATGTTCTCCTTCCCACAGTGATTCTGTAAATTTTCCATAGGAAGTTAATGTTTACATATTTCATAGTTTCTTATCTCAGAAGTACCCACCAATCCAAACTGAAAATGCAGGCACTTTGCTTCTTTATGTGTTTGAGATCTGTCTTTCATTAAGATGACTTTCATTCACTCACTGTCTTCCTGAAAATCTGCTGACACACACTGACTAATTTTGCAGTTTCTGCAAGGTAACATGAGGTATTTGGCAACCATTAATTTCACATGGTATTGACATGTGACATTTAAATCAAGATAAACAGTATTTTTAAAAGATGCTGCATATTTAGGACAAAAGTTTATAGTTATATCAAGAGGTAAATTCAGGTCTTATTACTAGTTTCTGTTCTTTCATCTTTATGCCACACCAGTGTGATGTTTCTTAAACTGGATCAGCTATCTTGATATGAAAATCCTGCTGAGGTCAGGTATTTTAGCTTCTCAGTGTCTTTTTGCCGCTAATCAGCTAGGAATGTATTTAGTATTTTGATTCTGTACAGTTTTCTGTTGCATTTAAACTGGCCATAAAATTCTGAAGTTGTAATTTCTGATTATTGTCTCAGTGCTAAAATCATACCTTTTTCAAGTCAAAATATAGTTGCATTCATTGCCTCAACCTATTCTCCTTTTTTTTTAGTTTCACTTTTCTTCCTGTGTTCTACTAGTTTTTTGCTGATCTGCTGCTACTTTTTAATGACCTCCTAGAGACAGCTTTCAAAGGATTTATGCAATACTCTTACAGTATTTGTATTATCTATGATAGCAGATTACAGACAATAAACCAGGGTTTTGAGTATAATTCTAGCAAAAAGCAGTGAACATTTCTTTGCTCCCAGTTTTTAATCAATTAAAAAAAGGGAGACAGTTTGAGAAAAAAGGGGACCATGGAAGGAAACAATTCCTACCCAAATTCTCAAGATAATATCATCACCTTTATTGTTTGGGTCTATACAATTCTGTTAAGAACCTTTATAACTATGGGTAAAAATTACAATCTCCATTTTGTATTAAATCTTACCCATTTTATTATTACTTCAAACAGGAAAAGTAAGGAATGGAACAGGATTCTTTGGAGGTTTCAGGAAAGAACAAGTTTGCTGTAATCATAAGGGAAGTAAATGCAGGGTACAAAGAAAATCCAGGGAATGTGAGTAAAGAACAGCTACGATGGATTTTGCATTATTATTGTTTGCTTTGAAATAATTTTTCTGTTTCAAATTTGTATGTAATCCAACTCTGAACAAAAATGTTCCTTTCACAGAGGTTGTACAATCTTCTGTATATAAATTATGTCATGTCAAGTTAGTAATTTTACAAAAAGAATGTGAGGTATGAGAATTCAAAAAGATATATTACTTCTACGGTTTTAAATATAATATATATAATATGCTTTTCTCTTATTGCAGGCTGTTGAATATTGGTCACAAAATTAAAAAAGCAAATTCAGTAATGAAAGTAAAGTGGAAACAAATTAGTTGCTCAGTGGTCTCAATTCTTACACAGAGGGGAGAACATTTTGTTAATAGTTAAACAGACTTTTTAAAATCTTCTTATCAACCATCAATGACATTTATTTTTTCCAGATATTAGATAGCTCTCTAAGATCTTCATTTAAATCCAAACATAAAATTTTACAAAGTTTTCAGCACAGCACACCTTGATGAAAAACCTATCCTCCCATTTCGAGGGAAGTACAAGTGAAAAATGTTTACATGGATGTCCAGATGATGAAAGGTTATTATTATAAATGTCATTCACCAGATGAAGTTTAGAAGACATGTATCATTTCTCATTCCAAGTAACTTGTCATGTATCCTAATTTTGAAAATACATAGACTGATTAAATATTTTACTATAACAGCTGTTCTAACTGAATGCATTAAGTAGCTGTCATTGTAATTTTCTTTGCATATTTAAAATAAGAAGCATGTTTTGTGATAGCTTTATGGTGACTTTCTCTCCCTTGATTATTTTCTCTAGAAATAGTTTTGGAGTGAAGAAAAATGTATTTCACAATTTTACCGTGACTGGGCTCTCGTGTTTCAATGCACACATAAGAATGCTATGCAATGTATGTTCAGAGAATAAAATTACTTCCATCTATACAGTTTGTGTACAATAGCTGAATGACTTACTCATTACTCTGAAAGCACACCTATATGTTGTGCCACTATGCACAACAGTCCTTTTTTGTAATGCTGTGCAGTTAGACAAATTACCCAGGAGTTGCACAATCTATAGGTGTCCTTTAGTTCATGGAATTGAAATTTATATCTTCTATTTCCAAAGAGAACATCCAAAAAATCAAGCCAGTAACTACTGAGGTCTCTTATATGAGGATCTCCATAGGCAGGTGCAGCAGGTTTTCTATTTCAGTGCAAGCTTCTTATTTCAGAGCA
This sequence comes from Pezoporus flaviventris, assembly GCF_033815535.1. Lineage (NCBI taxonomy): Eukaryota > Metazoa > Chordata > Aves > Psittaciformes > Psittacidae > Pezoporus > Pezoporus flaviventris. Next base: position 5,048,186 of record NW_026892564.1, read on the forward strand.
TTGTGGTGTCAGGCTTGGATCCAGTATCTTTCATCCATGATAACTACTAGTACAAAATAAGATTTCTGTTTGAAGTTCTACTGGGGAGGGACTCTGCTATTCTCAAATTAAAAGCCACCACTCCCAGAAACTGTTACTTTGTTACATGAAAGTTGTTTGGAAACTAGTGATAGATTCACTCATCCACAGGCCAATTCTTGGTTCCTATTTTTATTGTAGTGGTTGTCTAATAAAAAATGCAGAAATATTATTGGGATTGCCCTTAGGAAGAGAGATGAACCCTTATATGTCCTCCCCCTCACTTGAATCCCTTCTTCATTTTATAACCATAAATGAGGATAGTCAAGTCCTGTTTTGTTTCTTTTGAGCCTCTTTTCTTGCTTTCCTGGTTACATAGCATTATTGAGAGGTCAATACCAAGCAGTGTTGCATAGGAAATCAGCTAAGATTACTGTATCTGTGAACACATACGGTTATAAAGCAGTAGACACCTAGATAAGAGACCTTGGGGTTTGGTTTGTTAGGTTTGGGTTGGTATTTCTTGTTTGGTTTTTTGGTTTGGGGTTTTGGTTTGGGTTTTTTTTTCCCCTAAAGAATTATCTGGCGTTATTGGTGAGATAGTAAGATTCTTGTTTGTTGTGGGGGTTTTTTTAACGAGTTTGCAACTGAATTCAATAAAAAGCAGACTAAACAAACTTTGACAGCAGTGCTTCTCAGAGGGGGAGCAAGGGCCTCACTGAGAGAGGAGCAAGAATACATTAAGCTGGAACTCTGGCTAAGCACTTCATAATGTGAATCTGTGCCTCAGGCAACAGAATACATTAGTACCTTTTCCTGAATCATTCTCATTAATTTGGGTTCCTGAAATCTTCATAATTTTCACTTAAGGAAATAAAATAGCTACAAAGATATCATTTATAGGGAACTTCCTGATGCAGAAATATATTACTTAAGTATGTATATCTATCAATTAATTCCAATGCATCATAAATTCCTTTTCTAATAAACTGCTGTTATATTGAAAATTATAGATAATACAGGTTATTTTAAAACCAAAATTAGATTATTCAAAACTTTTCACCACCTGTTCTACCTTAGTCTGAATGCGAAGGAGCATCATCATCCAATGATGATGCCTTAAGGAGTAAAGTAAAAGTGACTGTTACCAAATAGCTGTTTGTTAGACCATCTTGGAATACAATTAAGTCTCTTGTGTTACATGAGTTATTCACAGGAAAATGTGTTTGCACCCAAAGGACTGATCAAAAGATGACTAAATGTGATCATAGAAGATTTTCATGTGTTTCATTGATCTTTTGATTAGAAATAAAAGTACCTCTCCATCCTAATAATTTTCATCTTCACATGAAAGTATTTGAAAGTTTAGCTTAAAACTATAACTGCAGTTATTGTCGGCTTTGTTTATTTGGTTGGCTGATTACTACATAACAGTATTTTAGCTCCTTTGTGAATCACCAGTATCCCATCTTCAGTCTCAGACTTCCAGCCAGCAGTTTTTCCATGGGCTGATTACAGGGCTTAAGACTGTAGATTCCTAACAGTTCACTGTGATGACTTTATCAGATGTTAAATTAAGTTAATATTGCAGCATTTGCTGTTTTTCCGAGAGGTGTTTATTAATAGAAGTTATTAACTAATCAACCACTTTTTGCGAAGCATATCATTTGAGACATAACATTAATGAGAAAGCGTGGATGATGAAGCAATAAATGTACTCAACCTGAAAAAGCCACATCTGGCTGTAACCTCTCTTACATGCAAGTTCCTAATTTGGCCAGTCTCAAGTCTTTCATTTCTTTGTTCATATGCTGTTGTAAGGATAATTTTCTATAACTTAAGACTGTGTCTCTGATTTACTAGACCTCTTGAGAATGACCCAAATAACATACAGTGTCCCATCACTCTAACTATACATATAAATCCCTCTTATACATACCTTGGAGTGATATTTCCAAAGATTTACAGTTTATGCTACTGATTTGCAGTAACTGTCACTAAGAAAATTAACCGTCATCAGGAAATACGTCCTACAATCCCAGAACACAGTCCTTGTAACATGCTGAGTATTCTATGTATTCAAAATATCTGTATTTTATGAAGTCTTTGAAATTTCCATCCTTCCAAAGGACCATATCTATGACATAATGTACAAACTTGTTTTACTTTATTAGCTTTTTTAACTTTTCTGATTTACATGTATGGATTTTTAGTGAAAATATTAGATGGACTTCTGAATGACACAATCAAAGTTTATTTTTTTAATATCCTTGCTATTTCCAACAATAGCAATAGAATATATATGCTAGTTTTAAGGTGTTTGAATAGTCTTCCATATGCAATACAGAAGTCTGTAACTTCAAGTCAGAGAACGCTAAAGACAGCCTACTTCCAAAACCCATAAATTAGTCAGAAGCATTCAGACCAAAAACATTATTTCCCTGGACAGCTACCAAAGGCAAGCGTATACTATTTTTAGTTCAGCTGACTCCTGTGACATCTTTAACTTTTTGGTAACTTTGACAAACCTGCATAATTCATGCTTCAGATAACTTCATTTAATCCTAATTTCAAACTTTATTTTCAGTTAGCATTTTTATAAGTGTGTAAGAAAGCTTTTTAAGGTTTACAAACTTTATTCCTTTACTTACATGTTTATGTTTGATTACAGAGTTTTCATTTTCTATGGTGAATTGGAAAAGATGAAGGACACAGTATTTGTACTTATAGAAAATATCAACAGTTGTTTAGGGACAGCAAAGTATAAAAGTAAGCAAAACAGAATCAGCAGGGAAAAAAAAAGTTACAAAAAGGTTATTTCATACTTTCACTTCTTAAGTGTATATGTCCTAATCTTACTAATACATACAAGCTTTTACAATCAAAAGAATGCTATTTTCTTAACAAAGTGAGAGAGTAATACATTCCAGTGCCTCACCACCCTTACAGTAAAGAACTTCTACCTTATATCCAATCTAAACTTCCCCTGTGTAAGTTTTAACCCATTACCCCTTGTCCTGTCACTACAGTCCCTAATGAAGAGTCCCTCCCCAGCATCCTTGTAGCTCCGCTTTAGATACTGGAAGGCTGCTATGAGGTCTCCACTCATTCTCTTCTCCAGGCTGAACAGCCTCAACTTTCTGAGCTGGTCTTTATATGGGAGGTGCTCCAGTCCCCTGATCATCCTTGTGGCCCTTCTCTGGACGTGTTCCAACAGTTCCATGTCCTTTTTATGTTAAGGACATCAGAACTGCACACAATACTCCAAGTGAGGTCTCAGGAGAGCAGAGTAGAGGAGCAGGATCACCTCCTTCGACCTGCTGGTCACACTCCTTTTGATGCAGCCCAGGATACGCTTGGCTTTCTGGGCTGCAAGTGCACACTGAAGCCGGCTCATGTTCATTTTCTCATCGACCAGCACCCTCAAGTCCTCCTCCGCAGGGCTGCTCTGAATCTCTTCTCTGCTCAAGCTGTAGCTGTGCCTGGGATTGCTCTGACCGAGGTGTGGGACCTTGCACTTGGCATGGTTAAACTTCATGAGGTTGGCATCAGCCCACCTCATAAGTGTGTCGAGGTCCCTCTGGATGGCATTCCTTCCCTCCAGTGTATCAACCAAACCACACAGCTTGCTGAGGTCACACTCAATCCCACTGTCCATGTCACCAACAATGATGCTGAATAAGACCAATCTGAATATCCATCCCTGAGGGACACCACTCGTTACTGGTCTCCAGCTGAACATTGAGTTACTGACCACAACTCTTTGTGTGAGGCCATCCTGCCAGTTCTTTATCCACCAAGTAGTCCACCAACCAAAAAATGACTCTCCAATTTAGAGACAAGGATGTCGTGTGGGACAGCGTCAAACGTTTTGCACAAGTCCAGATAGATGACATCAACTGCTCTACCCCTGTCCATCAGTTCCATAGCCCCATTGTAGAAGGCCACTAAATTGGTCAGACACGATTTCCCCTTAGCGTAGTCATGCCGGCTGTCACCAAGCACTTTGTTGTTTTTCATGTGCCTTAGCAAACCTTCCAGGAGAAGCTACTCCAAGATTTTGCCAGGCACAGAGGTGAGACTGACTGGTCTAATTCCCCGGGTCATCCATTTTCCTCTTCTTGAAAATGGTGGTTATATTTCCCTTTTTCCAGTCATCAGGAACTTCACCTGACTGCCAGGATTTTTCAAATATTATGGCCAGTGGCTTAGCAACTTCATTTGTCAGCTCGTTCAGGACCCATGGATGGATTTCATGGATGGACTTGTGCATGTTCAGGTTCTTAAGATGGTCTCAAACCAGATCCTCTCCTACAGGGGGCCCAAGTTCTTCATTCTTAGTCCTTGTGTCTGCCTTCCAAGACTTGGGTGGTGTGGTCAGATAATTTGCCAGTGAAGACCGAGGCAAAGAAGTCATTCAGAACCTTAGCCTTCTCCAAATCCAGGGCAGGCAGTTCTCCTGATAGCTTCTGGAGAGCGCCTGTGTTTTCCCTAGTCTGTCTTTTATTTGCAATGTACCCATAGAATCCCTTCCTGTTATCTTTAACATCCCTAGCCAAGTTTAATTCTAACTGGGCATTAGTTTTCCTAACCTGGTCCCTAGCTTCCCGGACAACTTCCCTGAATTCTTCTGAGGTCGCCTGTCCTTGCTTCCACCTTTTATAAGCCTTTTATAATTTAAGATTAATTTAATCTTAATTTAACTTCAGATTAATGAACAATGAATCAGTATTTGTTTCCAGGGGAAACTAGAACTCAACAACCTTTTCCTATGAAAACCTGGTGTTTGTTGGGTTTTTATTTTCTTGTTTTTGTTGATGTTGCTTTGGTTTGTTTTTCTTTTTGAGGGGAGCCAGGGGAGGGCATTTTGTTTGGATTTTTTTGTTTGTTTGTTTAAGTTTGGGGTTGTGGGGTTTTGTTTTGTTTTTTTTTTCTCTTAGGGCCAGCATTACTGCAGAGTTATGCTGTTTCCCAGATCTTTTAAAACAAAGAGAACCTAAGAAATATTTCTGGTATAGAGTTAATTCTGAGGCTAGACATTTAGAGTCAGATAGCTGCTTGAAAAAGCATATCTTAGATGAAAAGCAACCACTGTTGGCTTTTATACTGTATTTTTAAAGAACTTAGAGACAGTGATTGGCAGCCCTACTTAGCTATTTCCAAATTTTCAAAGCTGGATTTTTTTTCAATATCCAATTTGGACTTTCTTTCAATTATTTTGGGACCTAATAAATATTCAAATAAATAATTGCATACCTCTTCACAAAGAATAACATGGTGGAAATGAAAAAACTCCAAGCCTTTCTGCTTCCTTAGCAAAGTTTATACAGTACAAATATGTTTTGATTTTATCGGAGATATCATCATTCCTTTAGGGGTGGAGAAACTCTAGTAGTTTTTGACAGCTTCATCACAAGCGAGAGCCTCTGGAGTCTGAAACCTCTGTCCACTGTGTCTGTAATAGAATAAATTAACATATGATTTTCTTTGTCTTTGAAGTTATAGCAGTATTTTAGCTACATATGATTGAAAAGAACTTAAGTGTTACAAAATAAGATGTCTATATTCTCTAGAGCATGACCTAAAGATGTAGGTGCAGCAATTAGCTAGGAAGATTTTCTTTCTTCCGTCAAGGTTATTTTCAAATTCAGTTTCAAAAAACAGTAAACAAGTAGCATAAAACTTTTTCTTAAACAGCATTTTAGTCAAAGTAACTATGGCATCAATGATGCCTTATTGCTGAAATTGTTAGTGAAGGTACCAGCCTTATTGTTTTGATGGTGCAACTATCTTTGTGGTAGAATAATAAATGTATTCCACACTTGGCTTTGTTACTGGAGTCGTTTAGCTTTATGTTAGTCCTTTACAGCCGCTAGCAAGATTCCAGGTATACCCATGATATTTATAAGTAAATCAACTGGAAATCTGCATTGGGTGCAGATGTTCCCTTGTTTCAGGTAAATATCTTAGCTCCAAAATTCAGTGTCTGTTGATTCCCATTTTGGGATGGGAATATTTGCTGCATAAAATTATTGCCAGAAAACTCTATGTCCTCAGAGCTTATGACAATCATCCTTGGTTAGTAAATATAATTTCATGAATTGACAGAGCTCTTCAAATATTTGCTTCCCCTAAAAACAATGAAGAAGGTTGTGCTTAGAGTGTATGGAGAGTGAAAATTGCCTGATTCTAGAGAATCCCATTGATGACTTACACTTATGACAACTTGAAACTTTTACTGTGATTTTTTTTTACATTAGAAAATTGCTTTTTTTGCACCCAAGTTAAGCTTTTATCTAGTACTAATAATTTTGTTTTAATATCAGGTTTGAATTCAGCTCATTATCTAATTTTGCATAATTTGGGTTTTCTTTGATTTGAGAAGATAATGCTTTGCAAAGAAAGGACTTAATTTTAACTCTCAAACTCAAATTGTAATTCAAAACCACTTCCAGGTACATTAACAGTATTTTACAGGTAGTCCTTTCCTTGTTCTTTTCTTTTCTTACTTTAAAAAGATTTATTTAAAAGGACCCTATTCTCAGAGCAATTACAGTCAAGACAAGCTTGACTTGCTCAGACAGTAGAAATTCATAAAGCTGAATGCACTCCCTTGGGACTGTCTTTTATGGTTTGAAGGTGGTATTATTTATTCAAATATTATTAGGAAGTTTTTTTTCAAAGTACCTAGGAGCTTGAAGGTTGAAGATATTATTTTGAACTTCCACAAAATTTTTAGAATCATAGAATAGTTTAGTGCCACTAAACCATGTCACTCAAGGCTTTCTCCAGCCTGGACTTGGACACTGCCAGGGATGGAACATTCACAGCTTCCTTGAGCAATCCATTCCAGTGCCTCACCACCCTTACAGTAAAGAACTTCTAACTTATATAGAATCTGCAATAAGAAATGCAGATAAATTAAGTATCCAGTAAATTTTATACTCTGTCTACCACCTCATTTTGTAAAGAAAATAACTATGGAAATAAAAATAGTAATTTTTTTAAATATCTGTAACAATTTTAAAAAAGGTTGCCTCACAAATTTTGTTAGCACCCACCTGCTCTAGGTTATCAGTCCCACACATGCATAATGTCTATTCCATGTATATCAGCTGTTGCTATTACTGTTGTGGCATTATTAAAACTTTTGTGTGTTACATTTACACTTTCTCAAAATTACCTTTACAGTGTTTATCTATTTCTGAAAAAAATTGCATGTGCGTATAGCTCACTAACCCTGCTTTAAAAGGTTACAAATATGTTTTGACTATGTAGATGCTCTTCAATTTATTACTCCGAAAATCTTTTCCCTGTAGAGCAGCTCCTTTGTCTTTCTTTTTGAGAAGTTATAGCCATTTTGAATTAATATTCTCAGACACGTAGAGAGGAATGGTAACTGCAAAAGCTTAAGAGGCAACTAAGAACTGATTGTCGTATGTAGAAATAATTGAAAGAAACAAGGTAGGTGCTGAAAAATGGAGGAAGTACTTAAATCATATATTGAATTATATTGTCTTTATGTATCATACTCATGACAGTGCACTTTAGAATATTTAGCAATTCTTTTATGTAGTACAAGCAGCACTTTGTGGAAACAAAGCAGGAGCTCTGCAGGAGAAAGAACAGAAACTCAGAGCAGTCCTCTAGGCTTCAAAAAGAAAGGTTAATCCACTGAAGTAAATTTTCTGTACTCTTTATCATTTTTATTCAAGATGTTATAAAACATGACTAAGCTTACTCATTTTTTTATTGATTCTAAATTAATATTTTGGTTTAAAGATGTATTTTACTTAATGACAAGAAAATTTTAGGTTGCCATTATCATGTAATTAAAATCTTTTATACAGATCTGTATGTGATATAAACTGGGGACACACTAGGCATATCCATAAGAATTGAATTTAAAGACACCTAAAAATTTTGCTTCTTCTAGTGCAATTACCAGAACATTACTTTGTTTTAACTTGTTTTGGTAACCTCTATTTAAAAAATAGAACATAACTGAATACATACAGATTAAAAAATTAGTAAATTAAACATCAGAGATAAGTAATGTAAAGAAACGAACTTTGGAATATTATATATGGACAGACATAGAATACAATAGAAAAATTTTGATTTATAAAACATGCTGAATTTTACACTATTCCTTAGGTGATATTTTTAACACCATAAGTAAGAGGTTTTTTTTTTTTTGAGACCAATTCATTTAGAAACTGATGGCACATATTTTTCTATTTCACATTATTATCACAACAAAAAATAGGTCTTTGCAGCTCTTGCAAAGAACATCAGTTATGCATGCATTACATTGGTGAGCCAGAGTAGTTTTTGACTTGTTAATGTCTTATTAAGTGTCTGTTTGATGAATTGTCTTTTAAAAGATGTGACAATGTCATTGTTAGAGAGACACAAGGTTGTAATATATATTGTGCAACAGTATTTGCATAATATTCTGCTATCTAATTGTACTTAAATTCATGTATTAAAAACACCAAGCATGAAAATTAATAAAGCTGGAATATATTCTGTGTGAGCATCTAAAACATTGTAATTACTATATCTAATTGTTAAACTATATGTTTCCAATTATTCTAGACTCTGCAATACCTCCTGTGGCTGGCAAGTTTCAGTATTAATTAACAAGCGTACATTCATTGTATATATAGGATTTCTCAATGACAGGCAAAATTCATTCTCCTTATTCTTTAACTAGGATAGTAACATAACAAATGAGGCTGCAGTGAAAAAAGAGGATCATTAGCAGGAAGTGTTCCAAGTCCAGTCGATTGCATTCAGGAAAGCATCATATGCTCAGTGGTCACAGTGGAAGCAAAGAAAACTGCTGTTTTTTTTAATGTGCTCAAGGATCTGTGATTACTGGGCACATGGAGATGTTCTAATGTGTCTAAGCCTACTCACTGGCAATCTGTCTGCCAACACAGATTTCCACACCCTTATCAATATAATAAATCTTAATCCTGGCAGCATTTTAAGGGAAAATATGGACAATGACAGTGAAGAATTGAACAGCAGATGGCAGACACATTAGTTTAAAATATCCAGATAGAAACCATAAAGTATATCTGTACAGCGTGCATCAGTGACGGATCTCTGCCACATAACCCTTGGTGAGGAGAAAAAAGAAAAAAGTACAGGCAGTGGAAACATTCAATAAACTGAAAGGATGTTTATCTTACTGCAGATCTTAGCCTATGATCATCAAGTTCCAGCACTTTCCTTGACAGTGTAGATTTTCCCTCAAAGAATGCAGCTGAAGGGACTCTAGATTTTTATAACCTAGTGATTGTTGAAGACTGAGTCTTGGGCTCTAAGGGACATCTTTGAATTCTTCCACTAAGCAGTTCCTATAATATCAAGGATATGTCACCCCCATTAGGAAACAGCTAACCAATAATTTACTAGTATCTTGTTGTCAGGGTTCAATTGGAGAAAACCACAGTGCTGGACCCTGCTTCAGTCCCCTTGAAGGTACCCCGTGGAATGTGTCTCGTGGAGTTGCCCTCATGGCGATGTCTCATGAAGGGTGTCCCTCAGGGTCCATATCAGCCATCGGCAGAGAATGTCCTCATGGAGGTGTCTTCCTGGAATCATCCTCATGGCAATGGGTCCCTGCCAATGTGCCTCTTGGTGGTGTGTCTCTTGGTGATTACCTTTTCCCCTTTTGTAAAGAGTTGGGAGGAGTACCTCTGCTCTTCATGTCATGTATTACATGTTCCTGGTGGACCAGTTTCCCTGGTCTTGCAGCCAGCTCTTTGGCTGCACGTGTCTGCACACACAAATTCTTGGGATAACACCTCACACCAATCCTCGAGACTGAAGAGTGTTATCTCAGCTCTTTCCCACTCGTTCCTCAGGAAATGGATGGTGGAGTGCTATTGCAGATCCTCACACCCTTCTCCCAGGCAATGGATATTGGAGTCTTAACTCCTCCCACCCATCTCTGAGACAAAAGATAGGTGGATTTCATCTCAGCTTCTCAGACCAATCTTTGAGATAATGGACAGTGGAGTCTGATTTCAGATCAGTCTCTCACACGTGTAAAGAAGGAAGACTACGTTTTTCAAGTAAAGGTTTTGTAAATAGTCTAGGACTAAGCCTTCTCTTACAATTAAAACAAACAAAACCAAATAAAAGTAAGACAGTCTCAAATAACTGAACTGTGGATATGTACAATCAGACCGATACTTCCTCATCAGCCTCAAAACCCTCAGGTATACTCTCTTTTGAACCTGGGTGGAGGAATGAGTTGATGGTGCAGTATTGATACTGCTATTGGTACCTACTTATATTTGGTTGTAAATGAATAGCAAGTATGCTCTTACTCATTGGTCTCAATTGCTTTTTTGATAGTTCATGGAAAACCTTATTTGAATTCATGTCCTCATTGGTTCATGTGGCTGCCTCTAAAATTGCATTTTTGCAATTGTGTCCACAATAGGCAATTGTGTAATTGCTTCCAAAGCTTTTTATTTTTTATAGTTCAACTTGGACTTTTTTGCAGCATAATAGAGGTATTTTTAGGAGTCATCTCTTACTGTGTCAGAAATGGTGATCCTTCTTAGACTACCATCCAAGAGATCTTTTCACAATGATTTTTCCTACCAGAGATAGGTGTGGCTCAGCTGCATGGGGAAGGAGGGAGATGGGGATGGAGGGTGCAAAGAAGGGGAAAGAAATAAGCATGAAGTAAATTTTTCATTTCAGCTTTCAATAAGAAGAAAATACTTAATTTTTCTATAGGACTTGCAAATAATGTTGGAAGCTTCAGTGACTAAGCATCTTTTAAGACCATACAGCTGCACCAAAACCTATTACAATAAAAATTATGATAAAACTATATGCATAGTAGTCTAAACATCTTTATAATATCAGCAAGATGCTACATTCCTGACAATCCGTGATAAAGAGCTAATATTTTAAATCAGATTTTTATGTCACAGGTCCATCAATTTCCAAATGAAGTGTGACATCTCTACATACTGTCTATCTTTTACAATATGAGTGGTTCACAGAAATAGTAATTTTTGAAGATTGGTACAGAATCAAACACTCTGAAGTGATTCAGAGAAATCTCCAGGAACTTGCCGACAAAGTTTAAGTTGACAACCAGGTATTTTTTACTGCGGCGCCGGAAGACACTAGGGATAGGTCCTCCTAGTGTATCTCATCTGAGCATCAATCAGGCTTTGATTATATTGTCCTTAAAAATACATATTCATTAGATTACATACATATTCATTGAGTTACTTATACATTAAACCATACTTCTAGAATTTCTCCTGCATGTGCATTAAAATGCGGCAGTGGGCTTTGGGACCCCTGGTGGTTATTTCTTCATCATCTTCCTCTTCATCACTTCGTTTTAGGACTGTTGGCATGACAGTAACCACCAGGCCTTTTCTGGCTAGTTCTTGTGCAATACTAATCTTAGCCATTTCCTTATCTCTATAGTTCCTAAAAAAACCTAACATCCTTGAAGTTACTTATTTACAACCCAGTTCTTCAATCAACTCTATTCTTCAATCAATCAACCCCATTCTTCAATCAACACCATTCTTCAGGAGAACAATTAGAAATTAGGGTGAATAGGTGATTAAGTTTTCCTTGAAGTTAATTTATAGAGTATTTGCTTCTTCAAAAATCTGTAAACTTCTGGATGGAGACCAGTAGACTTTATACAGTGGATCCTTCTAGTAAAGCTTAATATATATGATTCCTTAAAGTCAACATCTCCACTAATCTTTCCATACAATGTCAAAACCCAGAATGGAAACATCTATTACTCAGTGAAGTAAAGGAAAAAAGATGTAGAGTATGGAAAAATAATCTGCAAGGTAGACTATTATTGTTTTTTCAGGGCATATCTACAAACTAAAAAAGAGGAAGATATAAAATTTCTTTCTCCTCCAAGGCTTTTAAAAAATATTTTTAGATGATTCTGCTCAATGTAATTACTTCTGAATTTTCTTTTAATGTAATAAAGCATATAGCATAGAAACATAGAATCAAATAGATTGGAAAGAACTTTAAGATTATCAAGTCCAACTGTTAGGCCAGGACTGTCAAGTCCACCATTAAATCACACCACTAAAGGCCTCATCTACACATTTTTTGAACACTTCCAGGGACTTCCCTGGGCAGCCTGGTCCAATGCCTGACTACTCTTTTGGTGAAGAAATATTTCCTAACATCCAGTCTAAATCTGGTGCAGCTTGAGGCTATTTCTTCTGATCCTATCACTTGTTGCTTGGGAGATGAGATTAGCCATCTTCTCTCTCCATCCTCCTTTCAGGTAGTTATACAGAGACATAAGGTTCCTCCTGAGCCTTCTCTTCCCCAGACTAAACTACCCCAGCTTCCTCAGATGCTCCTCATAAAACTTTTGCTCCAGGCCCTTTACCAGCTTTGCTGCTCTTCTCTAGACCCACTCCAGCAACTCAATATCACTTATGTGGTGAGGGGCTTAGAACTGAACACAGTATTTGAGATGTGGCCTCACCAGTGCTGAGTTTGGAGGGATTATTACTTAACTGGTCCTACTAGCTACACTTTTTCTAATACAGAAATATAAAAATGGATGTAGTGTAAATGTTTGTATGGACTTCACATGAGTATGAATACTCATGGCATACAAAAATTCCTATGAAATATATGGATTTTGAATATTATATGGCTGATAATCCAAGTTGAACAGTTTTAAGAGAGTTAAGTTCAGAATACTGAATAGTGAGAAAATCTTTCATTAAAAATTAAAACAATACATTTGAATTCTCAAGCATTTTATGTCCACCTGTGATATAGTTGCTAATGTACCTGATAGCCGTCCATAGAAACATATGTCAATGTAGAAGATGGGTTAATATAATGAAAATTAGCTCTTTCTGATAAAGAAACTGCATTGTTTGCTTTTAGCTGAATTACCCATTATATGGAAACAAATTAAAATGGCAAATGGAACAGTAATTTGGTAATAAGAACGAAAGAATACTGCTGATATTCGGGCAGGGATTTTTTTAATACTGTACTTGTCACCTGGGAAGTAGCCTTGAATCTATGATTACCAAAACTACTGTGTTTCTAGTTAGACTTCTAGATGTTTTGCAAGGAAGTTGCTTCTGTTACTGACTAAAATACTTTGATCTTGTCCATTGTGGTAACTACTGATATTGAACATTTTCTTGAAACACGTTTTCTCTGCATTGACAATAACAACAGCAAAGCTACTAAATCACAGTTTATTTTTTTGCTTTTACTTTATTTACCTCTGTTCTTTTAAGTGCAGTTCACGTGTGTGGGTTTGAGGTTTTGTGTTTGGGTTTGTTTTGTTTTTGTTTTTTTTTCCAATATACCTTGTGGAAGAAATCCAGAGCTAAAATTGTCAAATTTTCTATTGCTATACATATTATTTGAATTATAAATGAGACAAAATAAATGAATTTTGTATTTACAACTAATACAGGGGTTTTTTTTTAGAAATACCTGAAAAGACTTGAAGAAAGCATATGACTACATTCTGAGGAATAGTGTCTCTCTATTTATTTCAAAATGCTCAAAACAAAAATTAAAACACATCTTTCCAGACAATCAGAATCAACAAAAATCCCTGAAATGTATGTATATAAATACATACAGATATATGTATACTTACACACATATACATATCATTCTAACTAGTCTGTTAGTCTATGCTCAATCAGATTTCATCGCTATAAAAATGTGAATGTTTCTTTGTCATTTTTACTTTTTGTCCCATGAATTTTATGTTAGTAATGAGACATGCACATTAAACTTACTTTGTTGAGGAAGGGAAATTCCAGGGAATAAATATTGCCCTGAAAAGAAATATAATTTTTTTTCATATAATTACATTATAATTCTCTCTGACAGAAAAGAAAGATGTTCTGTCATATAGGCGTTCCCTATATCATTTGAGATAATACATAGTTGGAATAAAGATATGAATAAGGAATGAGTTTGTATATCTTTATTTTAAATAATGTATCATTACTGGATTTTTTTCCTGTGCAGAACTGGACAGAATTCATTTGCCTTCTAGGAAAGTACTGTTTTGTTTCGTTTTGTTTTGTTTTTTATCCATAGGATTCTGGAACAAATTAATTACTATTTTTTATCATACAGTATGCTAGGAATATTTACTTCATTTGTATAGAAATTTTTTGGTCTCTTGTGTATTATTTAAAGTCTGTTATTATTGAGAGATTGTTTGCCCTGTTTATGAAGCCAAAGCCCTTGTGCAAAGAAAATTGTTATATTTTTATTGATTTATACCCTCTAGACTTGTAAAGATATATTATTTTTATTAGTTTAAACTGGATGTCATATCACATTTACATTAATAAAATAATGTGGAATTTCTCTGTGGAATGTGGAAGCACTATAAGATTCAGTTAAGACTGACATTTAAATATAGGTATGTAGAACCGCTATCAGCTTATAAGCTTCCCTGTTAGCTAACATTACCAATGGAGCCCAGAGAGCTTTAATGCCTAAGGCATAGTTTAGCGGTCTAAACCTAGTTTTAGTCAACCTAAAACTCCTGACTGCCATTCCAGCAAGTCACATGTTCTTCCATAAGCTACATGCCACATCCACCTGCCTTGTGTGAGAGAAACCACACAGTGCTTGATTGACTATAATAAGAGATTAAACACCGAGATCACACACAAACACATTTCACACACACACATACATATATATGCACATATATATATACATATATATATATGTAATACTTTTTTTTAGTAATTTTGTAATGAAACCCATATAACCACCTGTCATATAATCCCTGAATGTAATTCACATCCTTCACCAGCTTGGTCTCAGGTTGTGTTTCTAAATATTCAAATTATGACTTTAAAACTCGTTAGCTTCTTTCAGTCATATAATTATAAAACCAAAACTGTTATATGGCAAACAGAATATTAAGGATAACAGGCAAACCTGTTATCAGAAAAGCAATAGAGTGCAGAATAGACTAGACTAGACTAGGCTAGAATAGAGTAGAGTAGGGACACCTCACACGAAACCACACAATAGGGAAGGAACACCTCAAACTAAACAATCTCACCCAAGGCCATGTCCAACCTGGCCTTGAACACTGCCAGGAATGGAGCATTCACAACTTCCCTGGGCAACCCATTCCAGTGTCTCACCACCCTAACAGGAAAGAATTTGTTCCTTATATACAATCTAAACCTCCCCTGTTTAAGTTTTAACCCATTACCCCTTGTCCTGTCACTACAGTCCCTAATGAAGAGTCCATCCCCAGCATCCTTATAGGCCCCCTTCAGATACTGGAAGGCTCCTATGAGGTCTCCACACAGCCTTCTCTTCTCCAGGCTGAACAGCTCCAACTTTCTGAGCTGGTCTTTATATGGGAGGTGCTCCAGTCCCCTGATCATCCTTGTGGCCCTTCTCTGGACTTGTTCCAACAGTTCCATGTCCTTTTTATGTTGAGGACCCCAGAACTGCACACAATACTCCAAGTGAGGTCTCAGGAGAGCAGAGTAGAGGAGCAGGATCACCTCCTTCGACCTGCTGGTCACACTCCTTTTGATGCAGCCCAGGATACACTTGGCTTTCTGGGCTGCAAGTGCACACTGAAGCCGGCTCATGTTCATTTTCTCATCGACCAACACCCTCAAGTCCTCTGCAGGGCTGCTCTGAATCTCATCTTTGCCCAGTAGTCAACAGATAATTTGAACATACATTAATTTCTATTTTTTTAGTAAAAAAGGTAAGTTAATAGTGCAATGTTTTTAATGAAATTAGGATATAGGTGACAGAGTTTGTATTTTTTAATATTTATAGGTACTATAATAAAACTTCTAGCAAATTACACATTCGGTAGAAGAAAGAAGAAAAAAACCATGAAAAAATATACACAAACACTCCCAGTGCCTATGCGATAAATTAGATATTGTCCTTGAGAAAATATTTTACATGGGAAATATTTCCTAAAATATGCTTTTTTTGTCTGTCTATCTATCTATCTATCTATCTATCTATCTATCTATCTATCTATCTATCTTCACTTCACATTTGCACCCATTTTTCTAAGAAGGGATCAAGATAGGCTGATTTGGTTTATTTCTTCTTTCAGATTGCCATCCTGTATTTTAATGTTTTGTATTTCATTTCATAGAAAATTAAACCTCTAGACTTTGGAATTGCAAAACAGAAATAAAAGCCTTTCTGAACTTGAGAAAGCTATATTTATTAGTGAATGTTTTGACAGATTCTGGAATTATTTGTAATAACACATAATTCAAAAATCTTTTCCTATCATCTTATTGGTGCCCAGTTAGGTTCCAGTAATAGTAATGTGATTTTTAATGTTAATTATCTCATTGATGATCAAGGTATATTACAAAGGAAAGATTATCATATGATTAAGCCTGCACCCTACTGTGTCCAACATAAATTTCACCAACATAAGGCCAAAACCAAAAGGTTGGGGGAAGCTTGAACTAATTAATACACTGAGTGTGTCTGAGAAAAATCAGTTCTTTATAGAGCATTTTGTTTGTATTTTATCCAATGACCACTTGATGCAAAATTCATATTACGTCCAGGGAGAAGGGACAATTGTTTACAATTGAAAATGCTGTTCACTGGCTACACGATCCTCTGGTCTTCAGTCTTACCCACTTTTCATTTTTGGTGACATTTAGGCATGTTCTCAGATGTGAAAACTGAGACACTGGAAAAGCATTAAAAATTCCTTACATTTTCCTTAATAAAAAAGAAACAGAGAATTCTGTTAAGATGTACTTCTTTGTAATATATGTCACTAAGTCAGACAGAAGAACTAACATGTCTGTGTAAAAGACCCTGTCCCACCAAAGTCAAGGCGCATAAATTTCTTGCATTCTCTGCCATGGGGAGAACCAACACTACTTCATTTGCCGTAGTTCTCTGAAATGCACTTACTAAGCAAAAGATTATACACCCAAATCTTATTTTTGTTCAGTAATGTATACCTGATGTAGGCGTTCTGAATTTGGTCCTCAACGCTTATATAGCATTCATGACACAGCAGATGGAATTGGTCAATTAAACTAACTCCTTAATAAGGCAGTAAGAATTCCATCTAATAGTAGTGGGAGAAGGAAAGAAGTATTTAAAACTTGCTTCTTAGGAGAATTAATACTCTGTGTCATGTTTTCACTACATCTTCTTCAGCTATGATGCTGAATTTAAGCCTTTAGTGGATAAGCATCTTTCCATGAGGTTTCAACGCATTAGGCATCAGAACAGGACAAGACAGAATGGAATGGAATGGAACAGAATGGAGCAGAACAGGAATTTATGGTTATATCACTAAACACAATTTCAAGCCAGATGTATATGGACACACATACACACACACACACGAAAAAAGTCATAGAAAAACTCTGTGAACCCAGGAAAAAAAATAAAAATAAAATCTTCAGCTAGTTTGGAGAGCAATATCACAATGGCTAATCCTAGGGCTTAAGTTACAGGAAATTCTATATATTCTGTTACCCAATATTGGATGTACCACTGAACAAGCCTTTGTGTAGCATTTTATTTTAAAGTAATGCTAATCTTATTAGTTGTTTGACAGCCAGAATGATGTCAAGGAATAAGGGCAACAATGAATAAACAAATAATATATTTTTTTAACACTTGGTTTTAAGGTTCTTGAAAATATAACTGCAAGGGGTATAATTTCTTGATCTGGAGGCTACTAAATAAGAATTTTCCCAATTATTTATCTTAGCATTAGATGTGAGGAAAACTGGAAGGCTGTGTCTGGATAGAATAAAATTGGCCCCTGGCATCTTAAGCATGATGAATATTTATTATGATTGCCATCTAGAAGACAGACAGGACCAGTATCAAAGAGCTTGTATTTCTGATTCAAGTACCCTGCTGAGCTAATTTGAAATTCATTGTCACACTAGAATAAGTGTGCTTATGCCTTTCTATAGCTTTACTCTTTTACCAAATACCTATGTGAGAATGCAGAACAAAGTACATTGAAACAAAGAATCAAACTGTGGAATGAAACATAAAATGACATCTGCTTTTACGGTAAACACTCTTCGTGCTTCTTGGAGTGTGTATTAATCAGGGATGTAGCACAACCAAGAAAACATGAGAGCAAGCTCTTAGAGAAATTATTGTTACAGGATGCCTTTCTGAGCTTTACTATAATATCATTAAGATCTATACACTTCTCTTAATGGTAATTCAATTTTGCTGTGTTAGAAATAAATCTTAATTACGATGCTTTTGTAGTACTTGTATAACACTTAGGAAAACCATATGTAAAAAGAACAATCACAGATCTATTCTATAACATGAGAAAAGAAATAAAAACAGAAAGCAAAAATCTATCATAAATTGGCTGCGTAAAGAATAAATGGTGATAGAGCTGAATACTTTATTTTTACAGTTTGAACTGAAAGAGACAAAACGTGTTTTCATCTACTTACAGATAATGATTAGCACTGTATCAAGAAAATTGCCCAGCTACTAATATAAATCCCTAAGAAAAGCATCATTATTCAATGAAAATGTAAAATTTAACTTTTTAAATGCCACCACAAGTAAGTAAAAGTGCTTTCTTACCTTCTTCTATTTTTAAGATCCTTAAAAGAAGAACGATCTTAAATTTAAGAACACAATACTATTATATTAGTGAATATATATATATATTTTTTTTCTGATACATTACTATGCAGTAGTAATTCAGTGAGAGAAAATACTAGTGTCTGACCCCCTGCCCCAGCCTAATCTTTTTCTGGATACATACAGTAATAATGGAAATGCATGTTTTACATGGGGAGATGAGTTGCCTGGCAACAACATCAGTGTCAGTTTCTCTTCAGTATGTACTATGTGTCAATGTCTAGAATGTTATTTATCTTCATTAGACCTAAATAATTTATATTGTCAAGTCTCTGGTGACCATTAGGTATCTGATAACCATACATTTTATGCTTGACCAGGTGCACTTACCAGTAAAATAAAAATAGCATAAACTCTCTATCCCATATTTCCAGATTATGGCATTATTAACACTGGAGTGAGGCCTCCCTCTTCTTTGTTTTCTATTCTGATTGGTATTCATGAAGTAAACTGTGCCAACAGAAAGTGAAAACCAAGCCTTAATCATCAACATTCTTTTTAAGAGTGACATTGTTCTAGCTAGGACTGTCTTAGCATAACTGTGTCTCTTGCATGTCACTTAAAAATTCTTTTTTTCCAGTGTACCAACCAATAAGACTGACAAATTGATTAAAGTCACTAAAGGTAGCTTTGGATCACTATGTGCACAATTTCGCTCTGTTTGAAAAAAATCAACCAAACAAAAAACCCCCAAACTAAAAACAAAAAAAAAACACAACGAAACCAGCCAAATGAACAAAAATACCCACCCCCCAAAACCCCAAACAACTCCCCTCTATATCTCTACATCTCTATATATACACATCCATACCTATAAATATGTATATTTATGCATGTATGCATCTAGATATGTATATAATCCCCCCAAATATTTCTGTCCCAAAGCTGTCTTACAGTTGCAATACAGAAATTACCAACTATGCCAGTTATCTTGCAATGTTTTATTCCTCTTCAGAAGAAAAATTATATGCTGTTGATCATAACTTTTCTCAGATGACAGAGATCACTTGAGAACCTCTCATATTCCTATGATTTCCAAAAATCTTTAAGTAAATGTTTACATATGAAGGTGTTTTTTATGGCGTCATTAATTATACGTAGCTTAGAAAAACTTAACACTACACATTCTTAAGAGACTGTTTCTAACTACAGCATATGCCAAAGGATATAGAGAAACTTGAATAGGAAGGGAAAAAAATAGTTTAGATTTAGATAACCTGACCATTTTACCCTTTCTAGTTGTGCTTCTGACAAAAGAGAAGCATTATACAAAAATATCAATGTTAGCCATTTAAATGCTTCCAACATATGTGTAGAAATGAGGTTTTTCTTTATCTTTTCTAATGTGCAATGTAAAGTATCACAGCAGATGAAATGGAAACAAATTGGATGTTCTGTTCTTTTAAATAACCATATCTTACTTACATGTAGTATGATTTTTGATCTGAACAGCATGAAAGGGGACTGTTGGAAACAAAGAGAATTTGTGGATTGAATATTTAGATTAAATAAACGGGGGGCTTTGTTTGTTTTTTTTTAAGTTAGTCTCTGGTTCTCATATGTTTAACTTGGATATCCTAGGTGACATGGAGTAGCCTATCTTCAACAGTAGTTCTAAATGGCAGAATTATCCTGCACTTGATAATTGTTTAAGAAAATTATTATTAAGCAGGTGGGAATTTAATATATAAAAAAATAATCCATTTGGAAGGAGAATGGCAATTGCAATAAACTAAGACTTCAGAAGGAAGGATAAAAGAAACAAGACACAGAAATAGTTTAAGTTTAATAGCTGTGTGTGCACATCAGCTCCGTATTAGCATCGTGTTAATGTAGATGTCTACATATGACATGAAATAATGGAGTTCAATATCCTGAAGGAAGTGCTGAAAACAAGTAGCAGGTTTAACACACTGTATTTCATCAGATTTTGGTTTGTTTAAGGAAATGGTAAGTGAGATCTCACAAGCGGCAGCTCTGAATGGCAAAGGAGAGTAAGAAAGCTGTCTGTTTTTTGAGGACAGCATTATTAAAGTGCAAGAAAAGTCTATCCTGACACCCAGGAAAATAAGTAGACAGATCAGGAAACTGACTTGTCTAAGCAGGGAGCTCATATAAGAGCTTGAGCTGGATATTGATGATGTGATCCTATGTGAGATAGATGTCTAAAACTTCAAGATACTTGATGTAAATTCATAGCTCAACTCATTTATTTAATAGATATCCAGGGCCATCTGAGTTGCCCTAATTTATTCAGTATATCTATAAAGTATTAGCAGGACTTATAGGAGACTTGTGTCTTTCTGGAGTGGCTGCTGGTGGCTAGGCAGGATGCCACAAGGAATTTTGAATGATACAGTCCATTTACGGGCAAGGAAATTTAATACTTCTTCAGTAAAGTAAATAAAGACTGAAGTGTAGCTCAGTTTAACTTGTAGCACATGCTAAATGTCCTAATATTACACTTGGTTTCCAGTAGCTAATCTTGAAGCTACTGGCCTTTTGTTAGATGCATCAAATACTCTTATTTTGAAACATCACTAGGTACCTATGTTTAGTCAATTGACCTGTCAGGCAAATATTTGCATCAGTTCTACTGACTAGTTGTGCTAACTGTAAAAAGAACTTAGACACTTCTCATATATAGGTTTCTACATGTAAATGCCTTAGTTTTGAACTGAATCACAGAATCCAGTCCAAGGATACACATATTTTAATAACAAAGATAAATCTGATTTTGGAAGGGAAAACTATGCTTGTAGGTAGGGTGGTAACATAACCTTGTCTGCAGTAATGCAGCAATGGAAAAGCTAAATTTCACTGTAAAAGCTATAGACTTTATATAAAAGGTAGATGGTCATGTATTCATATTACATAATTAAAAGGTAAATTAATAATAAACCAGGAAAATACTGTTGGCATCTAATTAATTATTTTAAAAATTATTAGTAACTTAAATTTATTATAATTGATGATGTAAATTTACTTTAAGTTTATAAATTAGAAAATGACTTTAAATTACATGGTAAATATCAAGCAAGTAATTCTGGTTAATGTAGCAAAAAAGAAAAGGCAGTATCTAGACTATAGTCTAGAAACATGTACCTGAATGCAGGAAGCTGATAAAAAGGTTATTTAAACTCCAAGTTACCATACAATCAAATACTTTGAGATGAAACTAGATGTAATTTAAGCACATAAGATTTTATTTTTTTTTTTTAAGTATAAATAACTGATGCATCAGCTAACCAAGTCTTTGGAGAATTCCTAAATACTTGTAAATTTTAAAGCATAATTCCCCACAGAGATATGTTCTCATTCAGATTAGACTTAATTAAATTAAGTTCATTGGCCTGGGATTTAGATATGTAAGGATGTTCATAACTTATTCCTTCTATATTTATAACTCTGTATTTTCCATATTCCTTCTATATTTATAATTCATAAATCAATAAATGTTAACTTTTTGGAAACTGTCTGCAAATTAGAAAACAAACCCATAAGATTTCCCTGGAGACTAGAAAAATAGTATACTCCTTTATTCTTTTCTAACTGCTTCCTTAGTTCTCTCAACTTTTTTTGTTTGCTTCAGAAATTTCCAAAATTTCTTAAACAGTTAACCAGTTACATTCTAGATAACATTTCAAAGTCATGGTTCCATTTCTTACATGAAGAACCAAGAAATTCACAATATGCATAGCTTTGTTAAGACTGTATCAGTGGTCCAAGGTGCTGAATTCATCAGAGATATTCTGTTTTCTGAAACATTTCCCATTTGAAGTCTTTTATGTTCAGTAGTAGTAGTAATAGTAAATAATATTAATAATAATAATAACTTACAGTGTTAGAGTACTACACAGATTTTCCTGACTCATTTCTCCTAAAACAAGGTAACGCTGCTGTCACAGTGATAATTTAGACATTTATTCTGCCAGTTGTATACTAAGCTAAAAGTCTCAATTGTAAACAATCACTTCTTTTTAGTCAGCTTCAGTTTTATCTACCTTAAGTCTAGAAGATTTTTTTTTCTACTTATCAAATACAGGCATTTATACCCTCTTAGTTTTGTCCTGTATTTCAAAAGGGAGTAGTATAGACTGGCTAGATTGGAAATTTTTTCACCCATGTCACAGAATAGAGCTGTAAGTCTGGGTATGGACAATAATTTGTGATACAGAAAAAGAAAAGCAATATGAATCAGTCCTTTCAGGTTCAATGTAAGTGTTTTGCAAGTATTATTACAGCACAGGCTGTAATAATACTCGCAAAAATTCTGGGTATGTGAAAAATGTGGAAGCAATATAGCTGAAGTTAACTTTTGCTTATTGAATCTTTAAAAGTAGTAAGTCTTCAGAAAGATTAGCTCAGCTCTCTGTGAGTGAAATAGAAGGCAATAATGCCTTCTACTTTTTTTTTTTAGAAGACCATGAATAAAGTAGAAAGGTAGATACCCGCTTCCAAAATACTTAGGCAAGTAAAAATATCTCTGCCTTCTTGCATGTGTTCTCATTAGTGCAACTGCTGTTTTCTGCCCCAGCTCAGCATAACACTGGGGCAGAAAAACTGGGAATAAGTGGGAAGTAGGAATCAATACTCTTAGGGATAGACTCACTTTTTCTCTCAAAGATTCACAACAACAAGACTCAGATGCCCTGTAGAGCTTTATCTTCATAGTTTTGTCTAGTCTGGTGACTCATAGCACTGTTGAATTAAAGAAGCTCTGAATTATTTTCAGAATTAAAACATCTTTATTTAAAATCCATATTGTATTCAATCTTTTTTCCTCTAGAATTTTTCTCAGATAATATCTTTCATTAAAATTAGCACACTAGCTTTCATAGAGTACTCTCTCTTTACACAGAGAATGTATTGCATTTTATCTTTATTTTAGCAAAAATGCATATAAATCTCTGTATCAGGCAACATGTAAATGTGATTGCACATAGTCTTGCTCATGCATGTGTAAACTACAGGTAACTTTTCCCATCACAACTACTAAGAACCTGAATTATTGACCCCATTGCAAACCTTGAAGTACCAATGTAAATCATTGTAAATACACAGAGTGAGTACAGTCTAGTACAAAAGCATAAATATAGAATCCTAACATATCTGACTTCACTCGTCTCAGGTATGACAGAATTGCCTCAAGAAATATTTTCAGGGGTCCCAGATTTAACTCTTTTTGTGTTGTTTTTTTTTCATCATACAACTTCATTTACAACAGTGATGCTAAATGTTTATAGACATTTATAAGCCTTTTATTTCAAAAGAAAATAATTCTAAACCTTTAAGCAAGCTTCTTTTCTTTTCACCTTTTTAATGTTAAGCCGAATAAATAGACGGATGCTATATTCTCCTAGAACCAATATCACTTAAAACATATATTAAATATAAAAAATATATAAAATATATAAATATGTATATATATATAGGGGAATGTACAAATAAGAAAAATGGAATTGTAATTAAAGTTGTAAATACTGCAAATATACTTGATTAAAACCAGTTCAGATCAAGAACTGGTGTTGATTTTCTCATTTATTTAAAGCAGGTGTTTTTCTACATGCTAAGAGACATACGTAGATATGTTTCAACATACATAGATAAGTTTCTACATACGTAGAGTGCTGTGAGCTCAGTGATTTTCCAGTCAGTAGTCAGTCCATGTACAGTCAATCCAGATTTGGGATGGGTATTTGTAGCATTTAATGAATTAATGGTAGGATTAACTCTATTCATTTCTATGTAATGAATGGATGGATTTCATTTATTCTAGTGATTAATCTTTTTTTTCATGGCTAGAGAAAATAATTACATTGATCTGGCAATAAAACACTGTAACAAAGTGCTGAACTATTTTTATTGTTGTTACTTAGTATCTTAGATAAGTAATTGATTGCTTTTAATAACAGTATCAGAATTGTGGAAGGATTAGATAAATGGATTTTTACTACAGCACTACCTATTGCGGTTTTTTTTTGTTCATAGATTATTTGTAAATAAAGATCAGTGTATTCTTCCAAATTCTTAAGTTGAAAACTTGAAAAAACAAAACAAAACAAAAACCAAACCAAAACAAAAATCAACACAAAAAAAGAAAAAAACAGCAGTTAATCAGATTACACAGTAACTATTATTCTTAGGAAGACTATGATAAAAATTCCCGATTAAGTGTGTGAATATAAGATGGAACTTTGGTTCCAGGAACTTTGTAGTGTCATGAATAATTGAAGACCAATGTTTCACATTAGAATTGACAGTCTTTAGAAGTTCCTTGCTATTGACACACTTCATCTGCTAAAATGTCAAGAAAAGGCTTTAACAATCACGCAGTTTTTGTAGTATGAAAATCACTAGCCTAAGTCTGAGTGTTCATTGCTGTGACTTCTGGTTGATTTTAAAACATATTCAAGCTACAAAGAGATCAATAAAGACTGATTTAGAAATGGGCCTTACAGAAATTTAGAGAGTTATATAAATAATCTATACTGTTTCTATTAAGCGGTGTGCAACATTTAAAATAACATGCTTTAAGTAAGAAAACTCAGTACTTAATACTCATGTAATAATCTTAAAAAGAAATAAGTAATATTAATAAAACTGCACTTTTTTTTTCTTTATGACTCTTTATAATTTTACCATAATTTAGGAAATATTTGTGAAGCAGGGAGTTTATATGATTATTGACTGTAAGACTGTTAAATAATACTATATTGATTGATTTGATTACGTTTCATTTGTAAGAATATTAAATTGTATATACTAAATAATAGTTTTGTATATTAATTAGAATATGCAATAAAATAATATATATATTTCCAGAATATTCCCAGTAAGAGTTATCTGGCTTACTCCTCTTCCTCAAAAAATAATAAAGGAAGATCATTTTTTAAAAACTCCAATTATATAGGAACACTTATATTCACACTTCCCACTGCAAATATGACCTCTGATCCATGAGGCATTTGGTGCAATTTCCATGACTGAATGTAGATATCTAGCAACATCTTAAATGCATTGCCTGATCCGATCTCCATCATTATTACAGAAAAACAAAAATCTTCTGTGGATATCATATGCCCAGCTTAATATGAATGCCTTTGATAATTTAAGGTCCTTAAAACATTTTCTAAAAAAAATATGTGTTCAACTCCCTCAGTTTCATCATGAATAAATGTGTCATAGCCTTTTATAGACTTTAAATATATTCATGAAATAATAAAGGAGGAAAATATCATTCATGACATTTTTCAGCTATGGAATTAAAGAAGAAAAAATCTAAAACTTCATTCAGTCACAGGATTTGTGATTATTTCTAACTTTCAGTTAGAATTGAGTCAACATACACTGACTTCATTGAATAAACCGTACCCATGGTATCCTACTACTTACACTTGGGATGCCATGGAGAGAGAACTTGGATATACTCCCCATGCATGTGTGTTGTTCTGTATTAAAGAAAGCCTGATGGGATGGACAGTATTAAAGTTGTAGGAAAAAAAACCAACCCAACCCCCCAAAAGATCAGGGTGAATATTGATTTTTTCCTTCTCCCAAACTTAGCAATGAGCTAACATGACTGTTCCACTGAGCTATCATCCTTGTGGTAGCTGTGTTGAAGTTAAAGCAAAATAATGCAAAGAAAGCTCTGTACCTATCCCTAAGCAAAGACATGAAATTGGGCATGGCAATGAAAGAAATAGTTGCATAATATCTTAATTTCAAAATTCCTTACTCAGGATCATTTTTACAATTATTAATAGAAATTGACATTCCAGCTAGCTGTACACTTATCTCCTCATATAAAAAATGTCTCAGTGATGTTGCTTTTTTTTTGCTTGTATTTCTTCTACAATGTTATAACCTAAAGAAATGTTATTTCTTTTGCTTTTTCAAACAGAGCAATTAAAAACATTGTTTGAAGACTGATTTGTCAAATCAGTGAGGGAAACGGCTTTCCTGAGATTGGGATTATTGTAGTTTAACAGCAGGCGGTGACACTAAACACTGGCGGTGACAGTAAACACTGCTCAGAAATAACAAAAACTTCCTTGAATTATCAACAGTTTCCAGCACAAAGCCAAAGCAAAGCCTCATGCGAGCTATTGTGAAGAAAATTAACTTTACCCTAGCAAAAACCAGCACAGGGTACACTGTAAAAGGCAGTATTACAAAAAATTATCAAACAATCTGCTGGAAGATAACCAAATCAACATATCTCTTTTGCAAACTGTGCTTTGTTGAGTTAGCTCATGGACTGAATATGGTATTCTCTGAAGTTTTGGGTTGGTTTTTGGGTTGGTTTTGGGGTTTTGTTTTGTTGGGTTTTTTTTTGGTTGGAAGGAAAAAACAGAAGGCTAAGATAATTTGATAGCATTTTGATTAAAAAAATAGTGACAACAAACAGTGAAGCAAATTTTAAGCTGAACTGCTGGATGCAGTAAGACGATACAAAGTCTGTGTAAGATAAGTTACAGAAGGGGTTTGCTAAGTGAGCATATGGTTAGCACATGTGGAGGGAGAAAAGCACAAAGGAACTGTAGGCAGAAACTGGCTTGTTTAAAAACTTTCTGGTGAGAACAAAGGTCTTCAATATGAAATTGTTACATCTGACCTTTTGGCATGCAATAATATTATCTAGTTAATGGAATATAAAAAAATTCCTGTGGAAATAGGAAGAAAAAATGGTGCTGCTGTTCCTTTTTCAAAGAAGTTAGACGAACGATGAATGTCAGTGTTTGCATCACAGAATGAAACATGAACGAACTGTAGGACTATGCTATGAGAGCAGAGCAATAATAAAATGTAGGGAAGCTATAAACCAGGAGCAGTAACAGGGGTGAGGAGCTACATAGTTGTTTAAAAAGACACAGGTGCAATTAGGAATTCAGGTGCAAAAAAATTATAATTTTCTATTGGTAGCTCCTTGTTGAGCATCACTGTCAGAGGTGGAAGTCAAGATGGCAGATGGGCAATCTGGAATTCAGTAAGCAGGGCTGTAAAGTTATGTTGAAGGTCATCCAATAATCAAGGATCTTTTTTAATGCAGAAGTGGGTAATAAATAAATGGGTCAGTGATAAATAAGACTACAGGGAGACATAAACCTATTAGAGAATAAGGGCCAAGAGACAATGGCAGACCAACAACATTCCGGTTACTAAAGATAAGACTTTTCAAAACCCCAGGCGCATCTTTAGAGAAGGCCATTTGGACCTGGCAGCTGATAGAAAAAGGGAAACAAGATCAATGTGAGAATTTGGGATTTTCAAGGGGATCTGTGAGACTATGCAAAGTTTATTAAGGAATATTTAAGGAAAAGGGATCAGTGAGAAACAAAGAGGCTAATAGCCAGAGACAGAAAATGTGCCAATTACATATAAAACATCGCAAGTCAGTACATTTGTCTGACCGATCTCAGCATCTGATCATTGTTCTATCTTCTTGTTAAATCCTTTTTTAACTGTCTTTCCAAGTGATCTCATTCTCTGTCCTGTGCTGTAAAGTGACACCTGCTGGATTTGCTGTCACCACCTAGAGTCTAACCAGGGTGTAGGTGTCACAGTAAAGTCTACTGCAGCTGGAAGAGGTCTGAGTGCCAGCAACAGGAGTGCATGAGGGTCTTGATAACTTGCCACAGGGAAGAGAACTGTGTGTGTCCCCAACACCAGCTGCTGTGTGGGACTGGGGTGACTGGGGTGACTAAAGAGCTCATTGCCGGCAGAACTGCGGATCATAGGCCATGCGCCTGGTGCCACCTGCAGGTGCAGGCAAGTATCTTGTCTTCTCTAAACCTACGTATGTGTGGGGGGTGTATGAGCAATTTGACAGCAAACTTCAAGCAGGACTAGCAGGTGGGCAGTCCCAAAGTCCAGGCAAGGGTTCCGGGTGGGTAGAGGGTCCTTGCTAGTATAATAGCAAGGCACTCACAAATAAGGGGTGCCACTGAGATGAGTCTGTGCTTGCATGTTTGTTAATGAGCACCAAGGTGGACTAACCTGTGAGTGGAAGACTTATAACCATGAACAGGATAAAAGGGCCCAGAATCTGGATAGGAGTGTTGGACAGACAGGGAGGCCATGCTGGTATTTGAGGGATCTACAAATGTGTGTGCGCTTGCCAACACAGAGTGGTGTGTGCACATGTGCTTTCAGTAGTAAGGTTCTGCTTTTATCAGCTGAAGAGGAGGAGGAGGAGGAGACCTGCCTGCATTACACTCATGTGGGTAAGTCCTGGTAGTGTTATATGTTAACTGCTTGAAGGCAGTGCCTTGTCTGTCCATGTGTGTGGCCATCAAGCATGCGCATGTGGCATGTATTTGTGTGAGATGCGTGTGCTCTGTGGGTGTGAGTGGTATGTGTGTGTGGTGGATGACATCTCTTAAGGAAAGTCTTTGTACAATGTCACAACTAAAGGAATACTAGAAAGCAGACCTGCAAGTGAATGGAACAGTTTTCGTTCAACCTGGCCACCGTCTCTGTTAACTCAGTCGAAGCATGTTGTCTCATTACTATGTGCTCTTCCATCACAATATCCAAAATTTATACTTGCAAAACTTCGCTCACGTTAAGGCAGGCAATATGACTTATGACATGTGGCTATAAGGTCTAATGTATCTTTTTTTTTTTGTTTACATTATACTGAAGAACATCAATTAAAGAAAAAACACCATCTATGCAAAGCATCTGTATTTTTAACTTCAGTATCTCGGTATCTCATTATATCTAATGTATGTTTCACTGTAGCATCACCATTCTGAAGCAATATTCAGTTCTTTCTTTTCTTTTTTTTTTTTTAAATTGCATCTTTTTCCATCACTTGTCATCAACCTTTTTCAGTAATTGTAATATTTTTCAAAGTTGTTTTTATGTATTCTTTTGTAAATAATATGCAATAATTCAATGCCATATTGTGATAATGATCTGTGCTAAGTTTTTCAGAGGTGATTTGTTAATAAATCTCTCAGGAGGTTAGAAGTATGCAAACTTTAACCTTATACTTGACAGTACACCTGATGCAGTTGTTCATGAATTAATAAGGCACACTCTCATGAGTCTTAATTCCAATTAAAATGTTGGAAATATGTGAAAGGAAGCTGATAGCAAGGTAAATAATTATCTTTGATAATCTGTGTGTGTATGCATAAATAAATCCACACCGTTATGTTTTGTTGTGTGAGGTGTGTTGTTTTCTCTGCATGTCCAGTAAGTTTTGAGATTTCAGAATTCCTTCTATTCCATCTGGGATATAAATATGGAATTTAAAAAGTTTATTATAAAGAACTGAAACTAACAAAAATTGCCTTTAAATAATTTAGCACATGGACATTTTTTCAGAAAAAGAGTTGCATTTTCAACAATGTGCCGATGATGTACAGAAACATACATACATACATACATACTGCTTTGGCCATTGAAAGTCTGAACAGAAAAGCTAGTGCTGTACATAACAAATACCTGGGGAATGAGGAGATTGAAAGTACCCCTGAGGAGGACTTGAGAGTACTGGTGGATGAAAGATTGGATATGAGCCAGCAATGTGTACCTGCAGCCAAGAAGGCAAATAGTATCTTGGTCTGCACCCAAAGGAGCATGGCCAGCAAGCCAAAGGAGGTAATTCTGCCCCTCTGCTCTGGTGAGATCTCACATGGAGTTAAGTGCATCCAGCTCTAGAGTTCCCAGCACAGAAAAGACATGGACCTGTTGAAGAGGGTCCAGAGAGGGGTCACAAAAATGTTCAGAGGGATGGAGCACCTCACCTATGAGGAAAGGGTGAGAGAGTAGGGATTGTTCAGGCTGGAGAAAAGCAGACTCCAGAGAAACCTTATCGTGGCACTTCAATTCTGAAAAGGGTCCCATAAGAAAGATGGGGAGAGACTTTGTAGCAGGGCCTGCTGTGATAGGATGAGGGGTGATGGTTTTAAACTAAAAGAGGGGAGATTCAGGCTGGATATGAGCAAGAAATTCTTTACAATGAGGGTAGTGATACTGATTCAGGTTGCCCAAAGAGGTGATGGATGTGCCTCCTGGAGATGTCCAAGTCCCGGCTGGATGTGGTTCTGGGCAACCTTGTCTAGTTCAAGATATTCCTGTTCATTGCAGGGTGGTTGGACTAGGTGACCTTTGAAGGTTCCTTCCAACCCAAACTATTCTATGATTATATGATTTCTATGATTCTATAGCTACATATATTCTCTGTATTATAAAAATGCATTGCATTTAACAGGTAAGCAATAAAGAAAATAAATTTAAAATTAGAAAAATAAGATTTAGTTTCAAATTTTATTGTGATCTGAACAATTTTATTGTGATCTGAACAATTCCTTTCCTAACATATAAACTAGGAATATTATTACCTAATCTGAAAGAGTTCCTCAAGAATTAATTAACTGGAATTTGTGGAGCATTGGGTTATTACAATGATAAGGCTTTCTAAAGATCCTCATAGATGAAGCAGAAAGCATAAAGGACCACTATTGTTCCCCTCAGGACACCGACTGTAAGGATTATGTGGATCATTCTTCATTGAACATTACAGTTTTTAATTATGCTAAGTTTTTGTTAAACTTCACAACTGATAAATGATGGAGTCATTAGAAATAATAAGGGATAATGGAGACTATGATAAAAAACATATTCTGCTTTCTGTTTCTGATTAAGAAATATATAACAACCTTATTATTATTTCTTTTAGTTTTTTTTATCTTGTCTTCCAAAACTCATTTTAGATTATTACGGTATATTTTTCACATGTTCAAAGCACCTACCATTGCAAAATACTATTCAAATGTACATAAAAAAGGGTAATGTTGGTTATTGCTTAATCCACTTCTAAAATGTAGCTACCTTTGGAAAAATATGCAAACTATACCTAATTGCTGTGCAGAGGAACATAAGAGAAAGTTTGCAGACAAGAACTGAAGTAACCACAAGAATTTGAATAGACAATACATAATGTTTCAAGCTATAATTTCTCTAAAAGAACTACAAGAATGATATGTTCAAAAAGTCTACACCGTCTTTCTTCTGTATGAGATTGCTCCTAATTTGTTACAAGAATGCAGACATTTGTGTGTGGTCTTCTTTTCCTGAGGTAAAAAAATTTAATTTACTGGGAGGGAGTAAAGTGTCCCCAGTTTCTTAAATAATTGCTTATCTTTTTTTCAGGAAAAGAGAACTGTTTTGCATGAGCTGCACATTTTTCTGACTTGATATAAAACATACAGAGGGTTGTTTTGCAGTTTTCCTATCTGGTTGATCAATTATTTCTTCTTCTATGTACCTGAGGTAATTTATGTTCCTTGGTGTTCATCTCATTCTGACCTTAAATGATCTAGTTTTATAGTATCTGATCGGACAATAACTAGTACACTAATTTTAAATCTGATCTTTTAAAATATGCTTTGCCTGTGCTCTGCAAATTTCATGACTTTGAGCCAGTACGTGTTGCCAATATTTGAATATAGTTTGGAAGTTCCATGCTGTTAGAAGATGAACAATGTTCATAGCTTCTCTAGGGACTGACCTGCAACAGAAAAGCAGGGGAAAAGTTATCTTGATGAGAGCGTGTTTCTAGTAGTTTTCCCCACATTTATATTTGACAGATGATGAATCTTCATTCATTTTAGTTTGCAGCGATAATGTACTTCTAAAACAAACCTCCTCATCCTCCTTGTTTATTATGATTGAGTTTGACTGCAAAGTGTATATAAACAAGATTACTTTCAGATGAAAGTAAACTGGAAAATCCACTCCAGCTGAGCAACACATGCTTTCCGTAGTGCAGACATGAGAAGCCAAAATAGTAACTGAGCTTGTGCCACTTTCATTTTCTTTTTTTTTTTTTATATTACCTTGTAGCTTCTGTCTTTGCCAGCTTCTCTCTGTGAGAGAAGGTTCAGTGTGGGTTTATCTGTGTTTGTGAGACCATCTGTGGTCTAATAGCCTGGCCCAACCTCAAAAATAGATCCATCCCTACAGCCGTGTCCAGTCGTGACAGGGTTGTATCACCAGGCCAGGTACTGATGTTCCCTATGGACCTGCCTAAAGCCTGGGGCTGCCCCAGTGCCCTTGACTGCCCTGTTCCTGGACAGGGAAGCAGTTGTTTCTGTCTGCCAGAAACTGCCTTGCTGCCCACCATGGTGTCCCTCCACTGCTCCCAGCCCCCAGCCCAGAGCGTGCTGCTGGTCCTTGTGGCACTCTGGCACTGAATGAGTGTAGTCCAGATGGTTGGACTAACTAGTGCCATGTAACTCCCCATCCAAGTGTGCTTAATGTAGCTGTGGGGTCCTCATTGCCTTGACCTGCTAATCCACCAGTAATCATCACACCACTTGTGAAAGCAGACAAAGTATCAGAACTGTGTTTTAAACCTTTATGGATAGAGTATCTTATTCCTACGCTGCATAGTATTAACATGACAAGGACAGTGTAATTGAGTCCGCCTTCAGCAAGTTTACCCATGACACCAAGCTGTGTGGTTCGGTTGATACGCTGGAGGGAAGGAATGCCATCCAGAGGGACCTTGACAGGCTTGTGAGGTGGGCTGATACCAACCTTATGAAGTTTAACCATGCCAAGTGCAAGGTCCTACACCTGGGTCGGAATGATCCCAGGCACAGCTACAGGTTGGGCAGAGAAGAGATTCAGAGCAGCCCTGCAAAGAAGGACTTGGGGGTGTTGGTTGATGAGAAAATGAACATGAGCCAGCTTCAGTGTGTGCAAGCAGCCCAGAAAGCCAAGCGTATCCTGGGCTGCATCAAAAGGAGTGTGACCAGCAAGTCGAAGGAGGTGATCCTGCCCCTCTACTCTGCTCTCTTGAGACCTCACTTGGAGTATTGTGTGCAGTTCTGGGGTCCTCAACATAAAAACAACATGGAACTGTTGGAACAAGTTCAGAGGAGGTCCACGAGGATGATCAGAGGACTGGAGCACCTCCCGTATGAAGACCAGCTGAGAAAGTTGGGGCTGTTCAGCCTGGAGAAGAGAAGGCTGTGTGGAGACCTCATAGGAGCCTTCCAGTATCTGAAGGGGGCCTATAAGGATGCTGGGGATGGACTCTTCATTAGGGACTGTAGTGATAGGACAAGGGGTAACATGTTAAAACTTAAACAGGAGAAGTTTAGATTGGATATAAGGTAGAAGTTCTTTACTGTAAGGGTGGTGAGACACTGGAATGGGTTGCCCAGGGAAGCTGTGAATGCTCCATCCCTGGCAGTCCAGGTTGGACAGAGCCTTGGGTAACACGATTTACGGTGAGATGTCCCTGCCCATGGCCTGGGGGTTGGAACTAAATGATCTTAAGGTCCTTTCCAACCCTAACTATTCTATGATTCTATGATTCTATCACTGTGCAAAATCATGAATGCTTGAGCGGGTATGTATGTGTTACCTCTTCCTATGAGGGCACCAAAACAAGTGGAACATTGAGGAAGCTCTCATTAATAAAAATTAGGAATTGCTGTAGGCTAACATTTTTAATAAATGTCTGGTTTATAAAATAGTCAAGATGAAGGTTTTGGAGTTTTATAACAGTTATTCAGTTATTGCAGCTTTGCATCAAAGAAACTAATATTTTATTTTACAGATAAACCTAAAGAAAGTACTGTACTAAGTACTGTGTAGCTATCAGCCACTTTGGTATCCTGAGCCAGAAGTAATCCCTCTCTTCTTTTTAAGACTACCAAGTGTCTTGTCACAGGCTTAGACTGATTAGGGTGATCTATCTCTGAACAATGGTTTTACCAAAAATGAACAGCCTATTTGACCTAAATCTTTCAAATTCAAACAATGAAATCAGGAGAGGAAGTCTTTTATTTCACCTACTTTTTTTTTGTGTGAGAAGTGCTATTTTTCAGTTACTCTTCCCAATCTTATATTAAGATGTGGAAGACTAAAAAGGTAATATGACTGTACAGCTTTAGGTGAAGAAGAAATACGTTTCTCATTAAGGTAACAGCAGTATAAATTGCCTGACACAGTAAAGGTTATGTAGTTTACCTAATTTGCTGCTTTTTGGTTTGATCTCTTGACTGCCTCATCTGGTTTTTAAACCTTGAAATCAAAACAGTTTTGATTTATGTAAGAATTTATTTTATGTAAATGAAAAATAAGAAACCTAGGTATGCTTCTTCACATCTTCCAGATGTCCCTCTCACATCTTTCAACACTAGGGATTTTACAAGAAACTCACAAGGGTGTCTTGCATTAAAGATAGAGGACAGAGTAATGTTTCTTAATGTATATGTATGCACAAATTTTTGTTGCTTTAGGTCTCTGAGACACTGAAAAACATCGTCATAAAGCTTAACTCTGAAACTGAAATATGATCAGACGTTTGTTTGATATTAAATTTTTTTTTATGAGATAACTGCCTCTTGCAGAGGGATACAGGGTGTATCATAACAAACATGTTCACTTAACACTGACAGTGACAAGCATCCATGGATTATTAGCTCCTGAAGGTTTTCAACAAGCTATCAAGGTTACTCAACTCAATGTTGTCATTATCTCCCCACATAGATACATTAAAAAAAAATAATCCAGCCTATTTGAATGTCTTAATTCATAGAATCATAGAATCAGCTAGGTTGGAAAAGACATTTAAAGGCTATCAGGTCCAGCTGTTAGCCCAGGGCTGCCATGTCCACCACTAAACCATGTCACGGGTTTACATGGGTTTTGGACACTTCCACAAACAGTTCCCTCAGAAGCCTGTTCCAATGCCTGATTACCCTTTTGGTGAAGAATTTTTTCTTAATATCCAGTCTAAACATCTGCTGGAGCAGCTTGAGACCATTGCCTCTTATCCTATCACTTGTTATTTGGGAGAAAAGACCAGCCACCTCCTTGCTCCATCTTCATTTTAGGTAGTTGTAGAAAGTGCTGAGGTCCCCCCTGAGCCTTCTTTTCTCCAGACTGAACGACCTCACTTCCCTCAGCCGTTTCTCATAAAAGTTGTGCTTCAGGTATTTCATCAGCTTTGTTGCCCTTCTCTGGACCCGTTCCATGACCTCAGTGTCTTGTAGTGAGCTATACAGAACTGAACACAGTATTTGATGTGCAGCCTCAGCAGTGGGGTGTGTACAGTGGGACGATCATTGCCTTAATCCTGCTGGCCACACTATTTCTGATACAGGCCAGGATGCTGTTGGCCTTCTTAGTTACCTGAGCACAGTCTGGCATGTTCAGTCAGCCATCAATCAGCACTCCCAGGTTCTTTTCTGTCTGGCAGCTTTCCAGACACTTTTTCCCTAAGCCTTTAGCATTGCCTGGGGTTGTTGTGGCCCAAGTGCAGGACTCTGCACTTTGCCTTGTTGAACATCATACAATTGGCCACAGCCATCGATTCCTTCTGCAGAGCCTTCCTACCATCCAGCAGATAAACGCTCCTGCTCAACTTGGTGTTGTCCACAAATCTACTGAGGGTGCACTCAATCCCCTCATCCAGATCATCAATAAAGATATTAAACAACACTGGCCCAAATACCAATCCTTGGGGGACACTATAGTGACCAGTTGCCAACTAGATGTGACATCATTTACCACCACTCTTTGGACTTGGCCATCTAGCCAGCTTTTTTACCAAATGAAGAATATACTTATCCGGGCCATGAGCAGCCAGTTTCTCCAGAGCGCTGCGGGAGACAGTGTCAAATGCTTTACTAAAATCCAAACAGAAAATGTCCACAACCTTTCCTTTATCAGCCAGTGTGTCACCTTCTCATAGAAGATCAGGTTGGTCAAGCAGGATCTGCCCTTCATGAACCTGTGCTAATCAGGCCCGATCCCTCCGTTTTCCGACATGTGTTTTGTGAACTCACTTAGGATCATCTGCTTCATGACCTTCCCCAGCACTGGGGTCAGGCTGAAAGGCCTGCAGTTTTGGGGGTCTTCCTTACTGCCCTTTTTGTAGAGAGGCGTGACATTGACCAACCTCCAATTCTCTGAGACCTGCCTACTACACCAGGGCTGCTGATAAATGGTGAAGAGTGGCTTGGCTTTTCCAGCTACACAGTGTCTAGTTTCCTTCCTTTTAATTCTAGAAATATATATGGGGGAAATAAATTTGGGGGAGTTGTTTGATTTGGGTTTTTATTTATGCTTTTCAGTTATAAAATTATGGTTTTATTTTTGAAGGAAAGCTAAAGATCTTCTTCCTAGGTGTGAAACGCAGCTCTGTTAAGCAGAGGATTGTGTGACTTCATGCAATACCTTAATCAGTTAGATTTCATATTAGTTTATATATTTTTATACATATTTCATACAACCCTAATCTGAAATGAATTTTTAATAGTTAGCAGGAAATTGAAAATAACTGTGACAATAGGTACTATGCATTTACAAAAAATATCAGACTGCATCTTGATGATTGATGTTATTGCCACAAGTATAGTTAGATTTGACAATTATAAAATACTGTGTTTCCTCTAGCGAATTGCTAGAATCTATATATTTAATGATTGTGTCATCTTTACTTTATTCCACAAATGGTACTAAAGCTTCTTAAAATAAGGTCAAAATTTCACCACAAAGGTAATAATTCTAAGATAATTCTTAGATAAATCTAAGGGGTTTTTTTATTTATTTCATCCTATCAGACATGTTAAAATCCCTTTTTATAAACTGAATAATTATTTCTTTAAATCCTTTGTTGTCTCTTTATTGATGATTTATTCTTCAAGTCTTAATTTCGATCTAAATATTTCCCAACTGAATTTTCAATTTGAATTAAACATTATTTATAATTAATTACAATTAGTCATGCTTTCAGTATTAATTGCAAAAGCATAACATTATTGTCCTGGGTTCAGCAGTAGCAGTCATGTTTTTCCTTTGTGGTATCTGGTGCAGTGCTGTGTTTTGACTTCCAGCCTGAGAACAGTGTTGGTGAAACCGATGTTTTCGGTTGTTGCTAAGTGATGTTTACCCTGACCAAGGACTTTGTGAGGCTCATGCTCTGCCAGGGAGGAGGGGAAGCTGTGAGGAAGCAGAGACGGGCCGCCTGACCCAGGTTAGCCAAGGAGGTATTCCATACCACAGCACGTCATGCCTGGGGTGGGGGGTAACTGGGAGTTACCCGGAAGGACACGGGCTTCCGGGTGGGACTCGTTTCCTGGCCGGTGGTATTGTATTCTCTTCCCTTGTTATTTTCC
This sequence comes from Pezoporus flaviventris, assembly GCF_033815535.1. Classification (NCBI taxonomy): domain Eukaryota; kingdom Metazoa; phylum Chordata; class Aves; order Psittaciformes; family Psittacidae; genus Pezoporus; species Pezoporus flaviventris. The sequence continues at coordinate 5,086,066 of NW_026892564.1, forward strand.
CTTATCATTGTTATCGTTGGTGGTAGCGGTGGCGATTTGTGTTGTACATTGGTTGCTGGACTGTTCTTGTCTCAACCCGTGGGAGTTGCACTCTTTCGACCCTCCTCCCCATTCCTCCGGGAGCGGGGAAGCGGAGAGCCCTGATGGGGAGGGGGGGCCTTGATTGTTGTCAGCTCGGCACCACTCACTGGGAGTGAGTGAACAAGTTGCCTGACTGGGTTTAAACCATGACACATTTTTTTTGGGTGAATATACTGAAAAGGATAATTTATTGTAGCACTAATACAAGACACCAGAAAAGGTTGTCTTCAAGATGTGAAGAGTCTGCTTCTCCTTGCATTCATGCTGGAGGTAGCCATAAAAATTTAACTGAAGCTGATAGAAAGAAGGATGGCAATATGGAAAATTGGGTTGAATGTGAAATTGTGGCAATATGGAGGGACAATTATATGCAAATTCAGTGAAATTTTTACTTTAATGTAGAAGAGATGCTTTTGAAAGTAGAATTATCTTTACAGGACTTCTACATTTCTGTTTGTAAGTGTTTTCCTAGTTTGGAAGTAAGTGAAAACAAGGTACTTTTGGCAGCCTCAGGGGAGTCACCATACCTGTTACTAATGTCTGAGGTCATTTAATGCTAATTATTACCCAATTTTTATCCTGTATATTACTATTTCAGTTCCCCAAATATGTGAAATCAGAAAACCAGCTTTAAGGGAGCAACACAAAGTTTGGTATAAAATGTGGAAGAAAAATTATAGAAGCAGACAAAAGTTATTTATGCAGCTAGGAGACAAACAAGGGGTCCACATTTTTTGGATAGATTTAGACAGAAAGAGAAAACTGCTTTTACTTACCTTATGCACCATGGTGACGTAAATGTCTTAAATCTGATCTTAATTTCCACATCAATGAATAGTTTTCCTTTGTGTAAGGTCTGTACATAGTGATATGAGTTTAAAAAGACAATATTTTACAGGCAGGTTTACATCATCAAAAAGTCCTTGCTATAAGCGGTCCTGGGTGCAGGTGCCCAGGTGCTGTCAGGGGGGTCTGCAGAGCCCTCTGAGGAGAGACCAGGGCTACCCTGTGCTGGACACACATGGTTCTAGTCAGTTCCAACCAACCTGTTGCAGGGTTCAGATGAGCTCCTCAGACAAGGTAGCAGCACCTCTGGAAAGTGTGTTTAATGAAGGGTAAAATGCCATGCAGAGAATGGAGTTGTGTGTGTGTGTGTGGGGGAAGTGAGAGAAACAGCCCTGTGAACACCAGGGTGAGAGAAGAAGTACTCCAGGTGCTGGCCCCCATCCAAGAGCAGAGAAATTGTATGAGGAGGATGAAGACGCAGGGAGGAGCTGTTGTGGACTGATCCCTCCATTCTCCTCTCCCCTGGAATTCCTGGAGGTGTGGTATGGAGTGGGTAGAGAAGCTGGAAATGATGGAGTGAATTTGAGTGCGAGAGAAAGGGAATATTTTAGGTTTTACCTTTGTTTCTCACCATCATCCTCTATTGTTAATTGTATCAAATTAATTTCCCTCAAGCTGAATCTGTTTCACTCCTGATGGTAACAGATGGGTGAGCTCCCTATCTTTACCTCAATGCATAAGCTTCTCCATTGTATTTTCTCCCCCTGTCCCGTTGAGGAAGGGGAGTGAGATAGCAGTTTGATGGTCACCTGCAGTGATCCAAGATCAACCTATCAGATAAATGCTGGACCATAAGACTGCACTGGATATAATCTATTACTTACTGTAACACAGTTCTCTCAGTGTCTACGATTCACAATCTATTTTTTACTGAACTGGTGATACGCATAGAAATTCTAAAATGTGCTTATGTTTCACACTTCCAGGCTTCTAAAGACATCTTTTTAAAGTACTATTCCTAACTGTTCCTTGTTAGGCTATGGTATGCACTGAAGCAAGCTCAATACCTCTGCTGTGCTGAGTAGCTGAAGCTGAACGGCCCAGGGATACATGAGGCCTCTGGTCACTAGAAAAAATGTCTCACAGAAGGCAGTGCTAATTGGGAAGGGTGACTTACATCCCTATTACTGAAATGTAATTGTATTTTTAAAAGGCTGTGTTGTTTTATTATCACCTATGGCAGTCACTAGATTTTTTACTTTTAGTTGGGGTAAGCTTGAGAATAAGAGGAGCTGAGGACTCTTCTTTCATAGACACTTGACTGGAGAGAACTTAGTTTGCCATGAGACCCATGCAGCAATGACACTGATGCTGAGAATTCATTCTGATAGTGTTGGGGTTTTTTCCCTCTAAATTGTATGTGTCATAAGCACCCTGAATTTAATTGGAAAAGTTCCAGTTCATGTTTCTAAGCATTCATTTAATCTTCCTTTACCAAGATCTATAGTCAAGCTGAGAGTCTTGCTATCAATCAATTGTGCAATCAATCTTAACTAAGAACTTCATTTTTCAGCCAATGAACACAGTTACCTATCTCTTTTCTATGTGCTGCAACCTAGGAAAATGTGTCATGGAATATTAGCTAAAGCTGTGCATCACATATTCAGAGACATTAACTGTTCTACCTTGAGTGACAAATAAGCTAAATTATAGTACTAAACATGAAAAGTTTCAAGTTATCTGCAAATAGTTAAAAAAAAGGCTATCAAAATACTTATAAGCACATTCAAAATGATTTAACTAATTTTATGTCTGGGTTCATATGGCTAATATGAGTGGATTAAGTTTTATATGTTTTTATGCATTGTTTTTTTTTTTTTAGTATTTTCACAGCCATCAACTTGCTGTTAACTGTTTTAAGAAATTCTGTGTGTGAAATCTTTTTTAAGACAAAATGGAACTTCTTTGATTTTGATTAATACATTTTTTTCTAATTATTCTGGAGATATGAATCCTTTCTATTTAATACATTATGTCTTTTTCATTTACCTGGAGTTATACCTGGTTATTCTGCATGTAGTTCTTAACAGCAACCTTAATCAATGGTGCAAAACTTTTTTTTTTCATCCAGTTCCTCTTTTGATATCACTTATCAAGACTTCTTTTTTTAAAAACTGTTTCTATTCTTGTAAATATCTTTACTTGTTCTGCTGGTGCTATTCACTGTATTTTCTTTTGAAGATTGTTCAGTGCTTCAGTCTCACTGCATTCTTTGTACAGATCATTTGTTTCTTTTTCCTCCACAGCTCTATTGAATATCATGGTAGAGTAATAAACAGTTTGGCCAATAATATAGCAGAAATCAACGCATGCTAACTAATTTTGAGATAAATTAATTCCATTTTTTTTCTGCAAAGTTATCTATTTTGCCTTAATTAATTAAAGACAATATTTTAAATTTAAAAATAAATAATTATGCCCTGTTTGCTATGATTATTATGTTCTTCAGGTGTAATAGATAAGGATAGAATAATATACTTCTCTAGACTCTGACCTTAACTTTACCAGTCATAACAATAGAGAAAAACACAGGTGTAAGTTTAAAAAGAACATGCATAATTTTTAATCCAAGCTTTTCATTTTAAGCATGTAACTCAGTCTTGAAAACATGTATGAAATCTTTATATGAAAATCAGAAAAAGTAATCCCAGGTCTCTAAACACGATGCTATTTATCTCTTCCAGCAACATACTGCATTGGCATCTGTATGGGTGGGTACTAGATAGAAAAATAAGTCATCTAGAAACAGTTTAAAAATAAAGACTGTTTATCCACCAAGAACAATCCAGCAGAATTATTCTTGTTTGAATCATATATGTTAGTATACAATCTGGAGAATGCAAAACGTTGATACAGCTACATATCATAGAATCATAGAATAGGTAGGGTTAGAAAGGACATTAAGATCATCTAGTTCCATCCCCCCTGCCATGGGCAGGGACATCTCGCACCATATTGCCTAAGGTTCTACCCAGGCTGTCCTTGAATACCGCCAGGGATGGAGCACTTACCGCTTCTTTGGGCAACCTGTTCCAGTGCCTTACCACCCTCACAGTAAAGAATTTCTTCTTTATGTCTAACCTGAACTTCCCCAGTTTAAGTTGGAACTCGTTACCCCTTGTGCTATCACTGCAATCCATGATGAAGAGTCCCTTTCCGGCATCCTAAAATTATCAGTGTTTGAACCTAACAATATTTAATGGGTGTCTTACTTTAGAATACATTTTTATATGATGCATGCATCATAATAATAGCTGGATGTTAACAATAGGCAGACTTTGTCTATTGTCAAAATCTTATTTGAATAGACACCCATGCAGAAGCTATCTCATACTTTTAAAATTATTTAATTCTTTGCACATACTGAATATGTATACATGTAAAGATTAACATTTTGATAGAATAGGAAGATAAGATCCTGTCTTTGCCTTCCTTATTTTAGCAGGAATTTGCATTATGGGTTTTCTAATCAGACACCCATTCTGTTCTTTGACCTGGTAAGAGTACTATTTGACATTGTGAAAGGTTATTCAACTTCACCTTATTGCTACTACTGATTATGTAAAGTAAAGCTCTAAATTTTCAAGAGTGTAAAATATAAGCAAAACTCTTGGCTTTCATCTTCACATTTATAGCATTGCAAACCTTTTGCTTTATTAAAGGAAGCAAGAAGACAGTACATTTTCTGCTTATTTCTAACTGAGCATCATACTGAAATGAGCTAGTCTTTAGTAAAATACAGATGCAGTAACTGACCTTGATATAAGCACCATCTTATTTTATGAAAATTTTAAATTAATAGTTTCTGATAGACATGGTTGTTTTTTAAAAGACAGGCTACTTACTAGTTATGCATATTTACAAACGCTCCCAACATAAACTTTCTAATGTTTATATTGTGACAGATATTTTGATATTTCTTAGTTGTATTAGGTTTCAGAGTATGCAAAAGTTCTACATCTTTTCTAAGGTCCTTAATGTGTTTTTTTCAAGAGCATTGTCAGCTCCTAAAATAAATTTGCTGAGATGTAGGCTCTCATCTCATTGTCTAGTACTCAATAAACTCATTTGTTTGGCAGCTTTTTTCCCTGAAACAGCCTCATCTTATAGCCCTGCTGTTATATTCTTGACCTTTGCCATGGCTACAACCCTGGGGCGTTTGAGCTGTCAGATAAAAAGGTGGAAAGAGAAAAAAGATGGTGAAAGTTGTAGAAGGCAGAAGGCTTTGCAATGCACTGATTAATTTCCTGCAATCAGATAGTTTTCACCTCACCTCCATTGCTGTCACATTTCCTTAAATAATAGAGAGACTTTTCCACTAATGGACAATACAGGCTGTTTGCCTAATGAGGACTTGCAGAGGCAGCCTGCAATGTGTCTTTATCTTTTAAACTGAGGTGAAACAAGCTTCCTTGGCTACAGATAAGTGGCTAAGAAGCCCTCCTATTCAGATGTACCTGTCAGTAATTGATCTGGTTTTTTTCATATTCATATATACTGTTCTATGTGCTGTGGAGCATTATATTGCTTTCCACTGGGAGCAGGTCACATTCAGGGGTCGTTAGAATGTGCTTGATTCATACAGGCTAGTTCTGTCAAGATCTTGGCAGCTGAAACCTCCATCTAATTAGAGGTTTTACATGAGTTGTCTTTTTGTTTTTGTTTTTTTTTCTCCTGGAAAAGCTGATTATTATGTAATACAATGTAGATAACTCATTTTGTGGAGAGTTTATGTGTAACTTCTATAAGACCAAATGAATGGCCACTGACTATTGAGTCAAATTCATAGTTTTTCAACTTCTGTCAGTAAAGCTATAGTTTTTAAAATCACTACATTTTAAAGGTACATTATACATCTTGTTTTGCCACTAGATCCTCTCCTGGGGGTCAGAGGAGAGTCCTGTTAGGCTTATTTTGTAGAAGCTTATTAAATCCTAAGACTCTCCTAAAATCTTCCTGAATTCTTGATCCTGAAAGTAAACAATTTTGCAATTTTAAAATATTGCAGTTGGTTTTTTTTGAAAAGTCTGTTAGCATGTTTGCAATTGATAAAGGGCATAGTAACTCATACTATATTTCTATATTTTTGCTGCAACTTAATTTTTCTCCTAGTGTATTAGAAAGATGTTTTGGTACATTTTGGTGCTATTTTGCAACTTGTGATATTAAATTAATACAATAAAGAACATGTAAACGGTAACATAAAATGTTTCTCATATATTATTTTTTTAATTCACAAAATATGCATATCTGTTTATAGCTGTGAAATGTCCAGAAATGAATTAACTATTTTCAGTTGAGAAGTGAATGTTCTATAGTGGGATGAAGTATAAACTGAATATTAGTAGTTTCTTTTGCACTTTGCAAGAACAGTTTATTTTAGACCAAATGAGATACTTTACACTGCATGGATTAATAATTATTCTTGTCTCACTTTCCCCATCAATTCAACTGCTAAATGATATTTTATTATGACAGTACTTTCTAAGGCTTTATGAAACACAATTTATTAGATCAACCATGTAGAATTCACAGTACTTAAATGACAAATCCTCCACACCTTATAGTCTTTAAATTAAAAATAAACTTCAACCTTGTGTGCCTATCTAATAAGCAATGGTGGCAAATACTGTACATACATTTAAAAGCATTTATAGAGACAATTCTTCTTTAAATTTTTCTTAAATTCTTAAAACTTATAATTCCTTTTCAAGAACACAAAAATAGAAGTTGTCTAGCTAAAAACCATTGCAGTCAACCATGAATCTCAAAAACTGAACAGAAAATGGCATCACATAAAAACCTAGTATTTTTCCTCATTTAGAAACATAAAATATTCTTTGTGAATTGTCTTCTGAGCATTTAATGTTGAAGATTTTAAACTTACTATATACTAAAAAATCTGTACCTTGACAATGAAAATGATGAAAATATTTTTGCTAATATTTTTATGTACATTTTTAATCTGGGAAGCATCACCTAAGTGCTATAGATGTTCTTTCAATGCTTCTATCATTTACTCTTTTTTTTTTCTTTATACTCTTATTTAGATTTTCTGATCTCACATGTGTTTATTTCTACCTAATGCATGGAAAGCACAAGAAAACTAGGCAGAACACAAAGTTAATCTGTTGTAACTGCTGAACCCAGGACATAACTATGTTAATACTCAAACGAAAAAGCATACATAATTTTCTTAGATCTTTACAACATCAACAGTAGTCTAGGAAAATGAAGTTTTGAGACCTAGATGTAGAAATTAATGATTCACTAACTCATTTTCATTTTCTTCTTGTGATCTCTCAGATATAGGCAAGAAGATGGGCTGCCTAGTAATTCCACAGCAATTTTGCAATATTTCAGGTTTTTTTATTTCTTTCTTTAGGCCTAAAATTTTTATTTTTATTCAAAGAAAAAAAGTAAATGACGGTGTAAAACTGCTGAATGAAGAAGAATTGTTCCTCCATAACTGTATGTTTAAAAATTGCTTAAATTTTTTCATCTCTGAAGTAGTTTTGCCTTGTTGGCATCTGGTCACAAGACCATATATATCCTGCTGTAAAGGTCATTTAATATGGTCTAATATACTTGGCTACCTTCTATAAACATATGGAAATTACTTTTTCACTTAAATGTGAAACTGAAACCATCAGCCAATTAAAAATGTATTGAATATTTTAAAAGGGAAAAAGTGTCACTGTTCTATCATAACAGAATGAAATTAGAAAGTCATATAAATATGTTGATACTGGATAGAAGCCTAAAGTAAATCCCTTGTCATGATAAGAGAAATGAAAGGTAATCTGAATATCAAAACAAAGTTTATTTTCAGATTTAGACTGATGCTGTCCTCCACACTGACTAGAAAGACTGGAAGTTGTAGTCAGGATCTCTGATGAAGCATTTTTCCAGTCATTCTTCCACATACTAAGGTTACTTATGTGATGCAACAATATGAAGATCAATGTATCTTCCTAAAAAAGTCATGTAGTTAAAGGACAAAGATTTGCCATAAAATATTCCCTACACATTGGTTTTAGGGTTTTTTTGTTCTTACTTTTGTGATCTAGTGAAATCCACTTGCCAATGTAAAAATATAACTAAATATTATAATTTTATTTTAGTAGAACTTCGAAGAATTTGTGGTTTGCTGAGAATCCAGTGGCATCCTTACTCACCGATTTAAATACTAGGCCTGCTTTACGAACATGCATCCCTCCTCTATAAAATTTCATCTAGACCTTAGTTACCTGGAAATCTACAAGAATCTGATGAGTTTTTCTGGAAATCAGAACTTTGTGCTTAATTTGAAGGAGTAAACTTATCCCCCTTCAAGTCTTTCATTAGTTCTTCAGTCTTCTTTCTGCGATATTCCTGAATCAGTTTTATTTCAAAGAGACAAAAGAAAAAGGCCACACCTACCAGCACTCATGGATGTGAAAAACCTTCATGCTATGGTCACTGCATTGCTGACTTCATTCAGAAATCTGTCAGAAACATAGCAGTCTCATGCTATTCACATTAATGGTTGCATTAACTGAAGCTGTTATGCTACAGTGATTTTTGTTTTGTTTTGTTTTGTTTGTTTTTTTTTTTTCCTTTAATAGTTTTTATTCAGTTTTGGCTTTTCTGGAACTGTGGCCATTGTTTGCAACTGTAAGAAACACCTTATTTATGGAATGGGAGTTATAACATCCCATACTAATTATATACAGGCTAAGTGCTTTATGAGATTTGTTGCTTTGCACCCCAAGAGACTGACACTTCAAATGTAAGACTACTGTTCCAGTAATACATAGGACATTATAGATATGAGAAAGGCAAAGACATTTTGCCAGATCCAGTTTTTTCTTTAAATATACAGTAACACTACTATACTGGCTAATTGGTTTAGGCAGCATTGTTCCAGCATAAAATAACAGGCATAAAATAACTGTCATAAAGCTTCTGCAAACTGTGACTTTTGTATCATCTTCTTAGTTGCAAATAAGATTGCTGACCATAAAATGCCTTTTTTGTAATGAGTATCACTGCTGTATCCTGTAAGATTTGATTACAATTTGGCTAGTTCAGCTTTATACAAGGTCTTTTAGACCAGAGTTTTGGCATGACAGTAAAGGCAGCTTTAAAATTCTCTCTCTTCTCTTTGATCTGAAAATCAGGATTTGTATAGGCAAAAATAGGTTTTGCAAACTACATGTCGGTTACAAAAATACCCTGACAAATTCTGCATGGACCCAGTACTAGTATATTGCATTGTCAGGTGTGAATAAATCATGACTCTAATAAGTAAAAGCTGGATTTTGTAGACCATTGTTGAACAATTTATTCTGTGTATCTGCCTAAGTAAGGATTACTGTATTCAACATCTGAGAACACTTGGAAGAAAACTGGAGAGTTTGGTCCTAGAGGTAAAAACTGCTGAAAATGCCTTTGGCTGAACTCATTATTAACTACTGTAGATACTCTTAATGCAAATAACACCCTGCAATGCACATCGCTAGATGACAGGACAAGGATCTATTGAAGGCAGAAAATAAAGTATAAAATTTATGTTTTCTGACTGTTAACAGGAAACTTAGATCCAGAAAAAAAAGTATCAAATTTTAATGGGCCACTGTGAATGCTAGAGTCATGTTTGATAACGTACATATATCTCAATTCAGTACTATCTTTTGCATGACTTACAGCCATGAAGTTGTCTTTAAAATACATCATTTAGTGACTACTCATTCTGTGACTGCCTCTGAGCTAACATATTTATTTTCTATTGCAGTGTAGTTAACAACATTTTTTATTGTTAGTTGGAGGTTTACATTGTAAAAATATTCTGAATTGCATGTATTTTATAACATATTGGTAAATTACTTAATCATTTAACTGATTTTTAAGTACACACCACTATAAGAACTTTGATCTTTTGCTGCTCTGTAGATAGAAATCTTTAAGAAAATCTTTTCTTTTTTTTTTTTCTTTTAATCCATCTCTTGTCTGAGGCTGGTTTTATATCAGATTCCAGATGACCTTCAGTAAGGTGTATTAAACCCAACTGAAATTAACTTTCTTAATCAGCACAGGGTTGAATCAGAGCAGGAATTCACTACTATCACATATTTCTATTGAAGGAAGTTTTCAGATTCTTTTCAGAAAGGAAGATGGAAAACAAGAGGTATTTTGAACATGCACAGAGTTTGTTAAACCACATCCTCTGATGAAATTAAATTGTATAAAAATTGTTTGGAATCATAACAGTAGGGCTGGCTTTTGAGTGCCAGAAGTACTTGAGAAGTCTTTCTGCAGCTGACCTGTGTCACTCAGCGTGTGCAGTGGAAGGTGACCTTTTACAACAGCCTGCACGATTCACGTAAGAAACCACAAGCTCTCCAGAGGTTAAAAAATAATACAACAATTAATGTAAACTTCCCTAAAACTGTGTCAGGAATAAGAAAACTCTTGGCAGATTCTTATTAAAAACACAAAGCACAATAAGAAAATGAGAAAGAAAGGATGGATGGAAGGATGGAAGGGAGGAAGGAAGGAAGGGAGGGAGGGAGGGAGGGAGGAAATAAAATCACCACCCTGTGGATCCAGCGACATCTCCTAGGTCACCGAGTTGAAATTCTTTCAGTTTTGGTCCTCTGTTACTCTGCTAGAACTCAAAGTAGAAAGTTACATCACACAGCTGCAGCACAGTTACTGGTTTTGTAGGGTCACGCACTTTTGGAATCCTCCCAAAGCTAGAGACTCATTTGCAGGAGTACTTTATGAGCCCCACACCCAGTTAACTTTATGACCTGACAGGCACCTTTGTCTATGGGCAGCTGATCTTCACAGACTCGCAGGCAACATAGGAAAGCATTCCCCATCTTTGAGAAGCAGGATCTCTGCTCTGCCCCCAAGTCTTTTGACCAAATGATAACGAGCTGTCAGTTCCTTCTGTCTTTTGACTTGTTTTGAGACAAATGCAATGAGGGTCTCTTTACCATCACAACAGCTGAGAATGTGCCAGTTAATTTCTCGCCGATGAGGTTCCATGGAAATGATGTTTAGAGTTTGAAGGAACTTTGGATCTGCTGGCATTCTTTTTTTTTCTCCATTACACTTACCTCTCTGTTTCTGAGGTGTGAAGAAGGGACAAAGTAATATGTCTTTAAAAAAGTCTGGGTTTAGTATGACATTTTTAATCTTATTACATTGGCATAGCAAATATTTTAAAAGGTGACAATATTTTTAATTACTGTCACAAAACTGAGTGTTTAGGATCACTAAAAGAATCGCTATCAGAGATAACAGCAAAAGTAATTTTAATATAAATTCAATTGATTTCAATGGCAAGGTCCACTCTATTACATACCAAAAGAGATTGTGTCTGAATTGACAATGACTTATACAGGATTGGGTTAAAGTTATTTAACAGAATTGAATTGAAATAACATGTATAAAAACTGAAAACACAAAGGAATAATGGAGACCCTCCCATTGAGTCATGAGGTTCAGACTGGACCCCCTTGCTTTCTAAAACTCTTAAAGAGAAGTCTACATGCAGCTGAATCCAATCTTAGTCTTATTCAAGACTAAGACTATTTTTTGATTGACAAAAGCCCAAGCCTTAGCTTGCGAAGATTGCTGCTTTTAATATGTTTAATAGTGACTATAAGCCAATAGTTACCCAGGAAAATAAAATTATCACTGTTCAGTTTTTAGACCTGGTCAACAGTATTCATCTGAAAGATTACAAATGGAATTTAGTAGCAGCTTGTATTGTTAAAATGAATCACAGGATTTCTAACAACATTTCATTATTTATGCTAATGCATATGCACTTACAATTAAATATCTAAACTAACACAACACATTAAGATGGAGCTATATGTATATATAGATGTATATAAATATATATACATACGTATGGTAAAAATTTCCCTCAGGTGTAAAGTAAAAGTATAGCACAATACTTGTCCTAATATATTCATGTCAGCTTTCTCAAGGGGCAAAGGGTTGAGCATCACCGAGCAGCAGTAACAACCCAGGCAGAGGGTCCCCCTATTTCATAAACTTTGAGAGTTTATGGACTCTGAGGAGCACCCCGTTCAGAGGGAGGTAACTGGCCACAGCTCACTGCAGTGCAGAGCTCAAAGGAACTCTCTCTTGGGACCACTATTTATATGGTAGTAAGATGATTGGCTTTAGTTGTAAATTTTTATTCTAGCCTCCCTTCTTTGCCAAGAAATGATTTGCCATTCAAAAAAAACCCTCCTGATATGATAAGGGAGTACCTCACTTTCCTGTTATCTGTGTGGCCCTTCCCACATTTGTTAGGCAGAGTTAATGGTCAGGGAGCGCTCAGCCATACAACTCCTTGCATTTGTGCAGGGCTAACACAAATTCTTGGGAAAGCAGAGGGGTCCAGGAAAAAGGGAAAGGGATGCACCACCACACTTACAGACACTGGTAAGTCTTATTTCTTTAAAAATTCTTATTTTTATTAATAAGCAGAAAACATGAATTATCTTCATGTGAAAAACCCTGTATGTTAAATAGCGCTTTCTGATTTAGATGGCTTAAGCTCCTTTTCAAATGTTTCAGCAGTTTGTATGAAATCATGATGACTCAATGAGAAAAACAGGAAATCAAATTCTTCTGGGCAATATCAGTCACGTTACACATTCCACTGGCAATAACTATTGTTATTACACTTACATAGCATGCAGTTTTTACTGGGTGATCATTTTCAAACATCAGTCCTGCTTTCTGTGAGTTAAAATGACTGAAACTTCTGTAATGCCATTTCTGAATTAAAGTTTGTTTGTATTTCTGCCACCATAGCTTCATTTTCCTTTCTAAACTCATATTATTGAATGCATGTTCATAAACAGGGCACATAGTCTAATTGGTTTCCTTTTAAGCATGATAGTTTTAGTAGTCTCAACATAAACAGTAGTGGTGGAATTGTTTTTTTTTGTTTTCCACTGAAGTGCTCTCTGTAGGAGGCCAGATATCATCGATTCCCTCATAAGTCATTGAACATCTGAAAAAAGCTCTATTAGCATTTCACAGGAGGAGCAAAATTCTTTATTCTTGAAGCAGATTTGGTAGTCATAATATAAAGTAGGGGGAATTACTAAATTCTGTTGAAGTCGGTGGGAAATTGTCTTCTAATCCCATGAAGTCTGAATTTCACTGTAGATGTTTAAAAAGACGTATAAAACTAACGTATGGCTCCACATACTCATCCTTTGGATGCATTTCACTTAGTAATTGACACTGCCAGTGGAACATGAGCTGAGATCTGAATACTGGACTGTATAGCTGTACTTAAATCATAAAAATATCTTTGTGTTTCTACTTTGAACTCGGTACAGAATATATTTTTGCCTTAGAAACTATATATGTTTGGATTGGACATCAGCTTCTTTAATGTGGGTCCTCCCCATGGGCTGCAGCTCTTCATGAACTGGTGCAGCATGGGTCCTCTCCACAGGCCTTCACAAATAGGCTGCACCAGTGTGGGTACCCCACAGGCTGCAGTTCCTGCCCTCAACTCGTTAGAATTTTGGCTTGTCCTTAGTTTATTCATGGTTATGATTATTACTTGGGTTTATTAAACTAAATGTTGTCTTGCTATTTAACCATTCATCCATCTATTAGTGCAATTTTACTAGTAATGGAAACCAAAGAGGTCTGGTGAAGGAGCTGAGAAAGAGTAGAACCTTGGCAAAAAATATGAAAAAGCCTTTTCAGAAATACAGCATCTGCACTGAAAGCAAAGTAAGCTTTGAGTGTGATGATAGTTAAAAGTAGCAGGTGAAACTAAAAAGGAGTAGTGCAGTATGCTTATCTATCTCTCAACAGAGGTTGTTGAATAGGAAGAGATCAATTAAAATGAAGATAGTAACTGGTGATTTCCATTACTTTTATAACAATATACATTCCTGAAAGTTTCATTTAGGATTGTGGGCTTAATTATCTTGGGGTCTTGTTAAAATACGTTCCTAAGAGCATATTTTATTATTTAAAAGCAATTATTGGTGGTGGATGCAAATGACTAAAAATATGAATAAAATAATAATAATAAAGATTATATTATTTTTGTTAGAACTGCTCATGAAGTGTAGGAATACAAGTTGCGTACATGACCCCTATGTACTAGGAATTTACCAGGACTTCCTTCTGTCCCATAACTCCCTGTTTCCATTGCTCATTCTCAATGAACTCAGTCTATCAATTCAAAATATCTGTGATAATTTACAGAAGCTGCTGATAGTGTGTATCAATACTGAATTTAAAAATGCTGGAATTTTATAAAGTGAGCTGATACCTTTATGCATTCTCCTTTTTTGTTGCTTTATTTTAAAGCACTATGAGAACAGATCAGTTAGAAAAATTTCTGTGTTCATACTTCATTTTCTTGTTATACCTTTGTAGCTTCAATATCACACATTAAAGTCTTGGAAGTGTGAAAGCTAATGGTTTGTTACAGATATTTGTTAGGATCTCATGGCTTTTTCAGCTGTTTTACCATCACAAGCCACATACATTGATTCTTATTGCAGAAGCAAGAGGAAATAAATTATTTTGCTTTTTAGCATGGTTTGCTGTATTAATACACAAGTGAAGAAGTCATGGTCTGCATATGGGTTGAGAATTTTTTCTTTATATTGTATTTACTTTGTCAATGTAGGAATTTAACTTTAAGTAACTGTATCATTTCTATTCTTTTTGCTTGTGCTTTTGCTCCAATTTGAAACCAGTTCTCACAGGTCTTGAGTTAATTCCATTACTCTTGTTATACAGATAAAACCTAGAATGATTTCCTAATCTTTCTGTGTGTTTCTTCATACATCTCTTTTCTTGAGTGTTACAGCCTTATAAAATCTGGAGGGCTTTTGAGTGGAACAAAGTGCCTATCTTCACTTATGATGGTTATACATCTTGCCTTGTGTATACTGAAATATTTGCTCTTTGTGATTTTGTTATCTGAGCCTTTTGTGCCCTGCTCTTGCACTGTTACAACTTAACTGTATACATGTGTTGGACTAGGTCTTTGATTTAGGACTAGTATATTGTGAATATTTCTTCAAAAAAATACTATGGACTGAAAGTTCTGTGTGTTTAGGATACAGTTTTGTTGGTTGTGGTTATTTTTTTGTTTGTTTGTGGGTTTTTTTTTGTATTTTTTTTTTTAATGTGCAGTGCCCTTCTGTGTCAATTTCTACATGTTTCGGTTTTACTTTACTCATATTAATCTAAATAACATTCCTCCTGCAAAAGCACTTTTTATTATCAATTATAGTTGGGTTACATATACATTTGTTATTCCACTGCTTGATTTCTCAAAAGAAGAAAATAAGCAGAACAGGCCATTAATTGCATGGTTTCCTATGTGCTTGTGTGATACATTTTCACACTCCAATAACTGGTAATGGACACCACTTCTGTGTTCTCCCCATCAGCAAGTACACTTTGTTTTTTCCAATGCCTGTAATATCTCCTCACTGCAATACCTCATGATACTTTTCATGACCCTAGCAGTAAGACACATAAATATATGTGGATAAAAATATAAATCATAGAATCATAGAATAGTTAGGGTTGGAAAGGACCTTAAGATCATCCAGTTCCAACCCCCAGGCCATGGGCAGGGACATCTCACACTAAACCATATCACCCAAGGCCTTGTCCAACCTGGTCTTGAACACTGCCAGGGATGGAGCATTCACAGCCTCCCTGGGCAGCCCATTCCAGTGCCTCACCACCATTAACAGGAAAGAATTTCCTCCTTACATCCAGTCTAAACTTCCCCTGTTTAACACGTTATCCCTTGTCCTGTCACTACAGGCTCTAATGAAGAGTCCCTCCCCAGCATCCTTATAGGCCCCCTTCAGGTACTGGAAGGCTGCTATGAGGTCTGCCCGCAGCCTTCTCTTCTCCAGGCTGAACAGCCCCAACTTTCTCAGCCGGTCTTCATACGGGAGGTGCTCCAGTCCCCTGATCATCCTCGTGGCCCTTCTCTGGACGTGTTCCAACAGTTCCATGTCCTTTTTATGTTAAGGACATCAGAACTGCACACAATACTCCAAGTGAGGTCTCAGGAGAGCAGAGTAGAGGAGCAGGATCACCTCCTTCGACCTGCTGGTCACGCTCCTTTTGATGCAGCCCAGGATACGCTTGGCTTTCTGGGCTGCAAGTGCACACTGCCCGCTCATGTTCATTTTCTCATCGACCAGCACCCTCAAGTCCTTCTCCGCAGGGCTGCTCTGAATCTCTTCTTTGCCCAACCTATAGCTGTGCCTGGGATTGCTCTGACCCAGGTGTAGGACCTTGCACTTGGCATGGTTAAACTTCATGAGGTTGGCATCAGCCCACCTCACAAGCGTGTCGAGGTCCCTCTGGATGGCATTCCTTCCCTCCTGCGTATCAACTGAACCACACAGCTTGGTGTCATCGGCAAACTTGCTGAGGGCGCACTCAATCCCACTGTCCATGTCACGGACAAAGATGTTGAACAAGACCGGTCCCAACACCGATCCCTGAGGGACAGCACTCGTTACTGGTCCCCAGATGGACATTGAGCTATTGACCACAACTCTTTGCATGCGGCCATCCAGCCAGTTCTTTATCCACCGAGTGGTCCATCCATCAAATTGATGTCTCTCCAATTTAGAGACAAGGATGTCGTGTGGGACAGTGTCGAACTCTTTGCACAAGTCCAGGTAGATGACATCAACTGCTCTATTCCTGTCCATCAGTTCCATAGCCCCACTGTAGAAGGCCACCAAATTAGTCAGGCAGGATTTCCCCTTAGTGAAGCCATGCTGGCTGTCACCAAGTACCCTGCTGTTTTTCACATGCCTTAGCATACATTCCAGGAGAAGCTGCTCCAAGATTTTGCCAGGCACAGAGGTGAGACTGATTGGTCTGTGGTTCCCTGGGTCATCCATTTTCCCCTTCTTGAAAATGAGGGTTATATTTCCCTTTTTCCAGTCATCAGGAACTTCACCTGACTGCCACGGTTTTTCAAATGTGATGGCCAGTGGCTTAGCAACTTCATTTGCCAGCTCCTTCAGGACCCATGGATGGGTTTCACCAGGTCCCATGAACTTGTGCACATTCAGGTTTTTAACATGGTCTTGAACCAGATCCTCTCCTACAGTGAGCCCAAGGTCTTCATTCTCACAGCCCCTGCATCTACTTTCCAAGATTGGGTGGTGTAGTCACAGCATTTGCCAGTGAAGACCGAGGCAAAGAAGTCATTCAGAACCTCAGCCTTCTCCAAATCCTGTGTAGCTAGCTCTCCCAAGAGATTCCAGAGGGGGCCTACATTCTCCCTAGTCTGTTTTTCATTTGCTACGTACCTGTAGAATCCCTTCCTGTTATCCTTAACATCCCTAGCCAAGTTTAATTCTAACTGGGCCTTGGCTGTCCTAACCTGGTCCCTAGCTTCATAGACAACATCCCTGTAGTCTTCCCAGGCCGCCTGTCCTTGCTTCTACTTTTTATAAGCCTCTTTTTTCATTTGAATTTTCCTCAGGAGCTCCTTATCCATCCAAGGAGGTCTCCTGGCCCTCCTGCTGCACTTCCTTCTAGTTGGGATGCAACACTCCTAAGCTTGTAGCAGGTGATCCTTGAATATTAACCAACAGTCTTGGGCCCCCCTGCCCTCTAGGGCTATATCCCATGGAACCTTACTAAGCAGGTTCCTGAAGAGGCCAAAGTCTGCTCTTTTGAAGTCCAGGGCAGTGAGCTTGCTGCATGCTCTTCTCACTGTCCTGAGGATCTCAAATTCGACCATCTCATTATCACTGCATCCAAGGCTGCCCTGGAGTATCACATTTCCAAGGAGCCCTTCCCTGTTGGTGAGCACGAGGTCAAGCATGGCACCTCTCCTTGTCGGCTCCTCTATAACTTGCAGAAGGAAGTTGTCTTCCACACAATCGAGGAACCTCCTGGATTGCTTGTGCCGGGCTGTACCGTCCTTCCAACAGATGTCAGGGTGGTTGAAGTCACCCATGAGAACAAGGGCCTGTGAGCGTGAGGCTTTTCCTATCTGTCTATAGAGTGCTTCATCCGCAGGTTCTTCTTGATCAGGCGGTCTGTAGCAGATCCCCACAATAATGTCTCCCATAGCTATATTCCCTTTAACCCTGACCCACAAACTCTCTGTGGACTGCTCACCTGTTTCCAGACAGAGTTCCATACTCTCCAGCCTATCCCTAACAGAAAGGGCAACTCCCTCTCCCCGCCTGCCGGGCCTGTCTTTTCTAAAGAGTCTGTAACCTTCCATTCCAACACTCCAGTCATAGGAGCCATCTCACCATGTTTCCGTGATGCCTATTACATCATACCCCCATAGACGTGCACACATCTCTAATTCCTCGTTTGTTCCCCATGCTACGGGCATTTGTATAGAGGCATCTGAGCTGAGCTCCAAATGAAGTTGGCTCATTGGCTGGAGTGGCTGGAATATATCTACTTTGCTCCGAGCAGTTATTATAGGTTCTGGCAACTGACTGGGTGTGTTGGGATGGAATGATGCCCCCCTCCCCCTGTTAGCGTCGAGACAAACACATAACCACCGGAATGGTTATATGAGGTGCTTTATTGAGGTGCCGGGAACCAGGGGTACGCACCCAAATCTGGTTCCGACTCCCATCACATCACGTTCGCAATTTATACACTAAAAGTTTCGTAACTAATACATATTCAATATAGGTTGCTTCATCAACTAATACGTATGCATCAGGGATTGCTCCATCAGTCCGTTGCAACATCAGCCTCTTCTGCACTTGCGCAGCCCCCTCTGGCGGTCGTTCCGATGAAGTAAGAAGTCTTCCTCAGGTTGTCCTCTTCACCTTTTCTCTACTTGGATAGGTCCCAATCGTCTTGTGGACGTTAGCATTCTCTTATCTTCACCAGGATGCTTCTGGTATGCCTTTCTGGCTTTCTTAAGCCTAGGTTCTACTTGGGTATAGCTCCACAGCACATTCCTTTCTACCCTCCCTGTACGGTACATGGGTATGTTAGTTTCTATTACTAAAACTACAGAGTTACTAAGATATAGGATGGCACAGCTATTGCTGATTTTACAGAATAGCTAGGATACAGAACCGCAACATCACAACTTTTATAATGTTGTAACTTTTGCTGCTCCGTACCCCAGCCACAGCATAGAAGCCTTCTATTGATTTATAAATCTTTTGGATATAATTATTTTGCTACCTTTTCTACTATGCTATATGTTTATCTCATCATAAAACTCCACCCTTCCTTAATATTAAAAGAGGGAAGCTTTATGATAGAACAACCACACAGAATTATGGAGTAAAATTTTACCATTCCCTAACACCCCAACACATCTAGTTTAAAGACTCCTTGAACAGTCTGGCAAGCCTCTTACCAAAACTGCTCAGACCAGCTCCACCAGCCCCCAGTAGACCTGGCCTACAAACTTGGGTCCCGTGTTCAAGACACCCAAACCCCTGACTATGACACCACTCTTTTAACCATTTATTAACCTGGCTAATCCTTCTAGCTTTTTTTAGGTCCTCCCCTGTATCCTGGAGAATTGATGAAAAGACAATCTGAGCTCCAGAGCTCCTAACCACCTCTCCCAGGGCTCTGTAATCCTTCTTCATGTTCCCCAGTCTACTACTATCTATACCCCTAGCACCCACATGTATCACCAGAAGTGGGTAATAGTCAGTGGGACTTACTAG
Organism: Pezoporus flaviventris; assembly: GCF_033815535.1. Taxonomy (NCBI): domain Eukaryota; kingdom Metazoa; phylum Chordata; class Aves; order Psittaciformes; family Psittacidae; genus Pezoporus; species Pezoporus flaviventris. Next base: position 5,105,709 of record NW_026892564.1, read on the forward strand.
AGCAGGCAGCCTCTCTGCAACATCCCTGATCCATGCCCCTGGTAGGCAACACACCTCCCTTGAGACCAGGTCAGGCCAACAGACGAGTGCTTCTGTTCCTTTCAAAGTAGAGTCCCCTACTACTATGACCCACTGCTTTTTCCTGGCAGCAGCAGTAGAGATCTTTACCAGTGCATCAGCTGGCTGTTTCTGGTGCGAGTGCCTTTCCTCATTAGCCTCCAGCAGGACAGCAAAGTGGTTCTGGGTAGGGATAACAGATTTAGGGGGAAAATCCTTGCTTTTAATTTTTCTTTCTTTCTTTTTTTTTTGTCATTAATTCCCAGTTTCTCAGCTTAACGGCCTTCTTCTTTCCTTCATGAGGTGGAGGGGAAGCTCGAAGCACCTGCACAGTTCGGGCCGGCAGCAAGCATTCCTGCTTCCTCTCAGCTTCCCTGACATCTTGCAGCCTATTGACAGCATCCCGCAGCTCAGCCCCGGCTGCAGGAGGACCTTCACCAGGGAGCACCGAGCGCAGCCCTGCCCATTGTGCACCCTCCCCTCACCAGACCAGTGCAGGCACTCTCCTCTCTACACTCCGAGCTCTGCACTGCAGGCTCCCCTCTCGTCTGCTCTGTCTGGGTGCCTACGCTGGCCACCGCCGGGGCAGCCAGAGCAGAGCTCCAATACTGGGCCCCAGTCATACGACGAGTGCTCACCGTCCCGCTCGCCTGCCCCCACAAACTGCCCCGGTCGCCCGCGCTCCCGGGAGCAGGTTCTTAACCACTCAGGGATGGTGCCGCTCCTCCTGGCTCCGCCCCCTGTGAGGCAGCTGCTCGCGCCATATATTTGCCACGTAAATACATTTGTCTTTCTTAGGACGCAGCCATCTTGTCTAACACATCCTGTGTTAGACTGTGGTCAGTTGTGGATGCAAGAATAAATTAACACTTCACTCAGTTTAACTTCACAGCTTCTGACATTGTGTAGCTTAAACCCTTCTGAACTCAAGTTTGCATCTACATCCTTGTTTTTGATATCACTTCATAACTGCGAGAGCAGTTATCACAGCATGTTGCTAGTAAGTTTCACAATTCATTTGCACATTGAGTGGAAAAAAACCCTACTTCCGGTTCAATTCAGAAATTCTTGAATGCTTCCTTTTATCATCCTTGGGTTTTTTATTGTGTGAAATAGTGAATAACGTTTCCTTTTTTTTCACCTTCTCTACATCATTCATGTCTCTCTACATTACAATCATATATTCTCCTCCAATAATTTCTTTTTCCAGCTGAAGAATCCCAGTTGATTTAATCTCTCCTCATACAAATCTTTTCATAATTCATTTTTACTTGCACTTTTTTTTCTTTGAGCTGGGGAGACCTGAAAGATGTTCAACATTTAAGATAGATATGTATTATGGAATTATGAAATACCACAGTTATGTTTTATAATTTTGTTTTATATTTTTTCCTCTTTTCTAAAACCCTGCAGTTTTGACTGCTGCTAAAAACTGCTATTTTAATAAAATTAACCACAATGACTGTAATGCTTTTTCTAATGTGTTAGTTTAGGACCCATTTTTATATATATACACATACATGTTTGTCTGACCTTTTTTCCCATAATTTTTGTTTTATGCTGATTATACTGAATTTCTCTTGTAATTTTATGGTCCAGTTACTTAGTTTCATTAAACACTTCTTCAACTCTTTGCTGTCAACTTTAATTTTGAATATTTTGAACCATTTTGATACATCATATATTCCTTCATTGTTTAATACCTTTTCCAGAATACACTTAAAAATACAAGTTCCCTCGCAGGTGGCGAGGCATGATGGCATTTCTCAGGTAATCTTCCACTGTTAAAGCAACCATTTATTCTTGTGCTTGGTTTGCTGCTCTTTAATCAGCTGCTAACTGTATAAGACAGTAGTGCATGCTTATTGTCTGATAGCTTCTGTTTTAGAAAAATATTTCAATTAAGCAACTATATAACGTATTAGAAGACCACCTACATAAATTGGGAAAGAATGTACATTTAAAAATACGTTTATTGACACCTTTAACTTACATATTTGTTCATTTTTACTAATGTTTTAGGCATATTTTGATGTTTTAGACATATTTATTTTGAACATTTTTATTTTTATTTACCATTTTTCCTTATCAAAATACATAAATAAATTTCTACCTATCTAGTTATTTAAGTAATTTTTTAAAAGTTGCTCTGAGATAAATTTTAACTGGTTTGGGTGGCAAAGAAGTGAGCTAGTGTATATGCTGCTGGCTTCAAATTTCAGGGTCATTCAGAATGAGTGTCTTGTAAAGATATGTATTTTTGAAATGCATTTTCAGGGCTTAAGTTTTCAAGTGAAAATAATTTTGAAACAAACCTTTTTTCTTGTAGTTACTTTTTAAATTACCAAAATGAACAATTTAACTTTCCACCTTCTTGATATAAGAGAACTGCAGTAAGTAATCATATTGTTGCATGTAATCGATAATTACAGAGTTAACTTAGCAGTTTTTTTAAATTCTTATTCAAATTATGATTTTTTTTTCTGTGAATTATGAACTTTTTTTCCCTAATTTATTAAAATAAAAATAAATATCAGTTTAGTACTTGGAAGTAATCTTAGTTTTTGTATCATATTTATTCATTTGACTTAGTGATTCATATGTATGTCACTAGTATAAATTACATATATGTATGTATATAGAGGTGATGAAAAAGATGATGTATGAAAAAGTTCATATAATGCTGAAGAAACCCTAAAAGAAAGCTTAGAAAAATATTTAGAAAAAATAATTTTAAAACATATATTCATTTGATAACACCAGCCCTGCATGAAAACTAAACAAATATTGAAAATCGTTGCTATGCAAATTCCATACTGTGCCTACTGCTAAACTATCAAAATATAATGTTTTAGCCTATCTATCATCATCACTGATACACACTATCTTATCTTCTCCAGGGAGTCATTTGCAGTACAGGCACTGCAGATATATATGTAGATTACTAAAAGTTAGCAACAGTGTTTCTGACATGGAACATACTGCTTGAAAATGCAAAATGCCACAAGGAATAATCCAAACAATACAGAGAGAAGCATTACATTAATGTTACTAATACATTTTAATGTATATAAAATCTATTTCTGTGCTGAACTTTTTTTTTTAATAACATTCTGAAGAAACATTCTGTTTCAATATAAAAATGAGGACAAATCATTCTTCTGCCATTCCATCCAGTATGAAAGGTGCCTGTTGATATAGGATAATAAGCAAATTGCACCATTAGTCAGTTGGATGACACTTGCTAGAATTCTGTTATTCTAATGCATAGAATAGCTGATCTCATGTGACTAACTTTATGCATCTGAGCAGTAAAAAGCCGGTAACCCATTTTCTTGCTGCTGTGATAATGAATACAGGCATGGATTTCTGAGCATCTTTTTCCAAGGCTGCTACAAGTCTGGTCTTCTAAAAGTGACTGTGCTTGGCCAATAAGTGTGTGCTCAAAGGAATCATATTTCAGCACCAAGCATAATGTGTCTGAAGTCTTACTGACTGCGGACTGAGTGATGAAATGAGTAGTGTAACTGGGAAAATGCAAGTCAGCTGTGATAATTATGGTTTAGTATCAGATTCCTTTTTAAGAATCTTCCCTGGATAGTTATTCCTTCCTACTTACCATCTTTTGTATACTTTCTTATTTCCTAATTCTCACTACTGATGACAATCAATTTCCCATCCATCTTTAAATTATTGTAATATTGGTATGCCTCCAACATGCAGCTCTGCTGACTATGGGATGTATAAATAGTTGCTTCGGGGTTTCCTCTCTCACATTGATGTGATCACTAAGGAAAGGCTCTCTACAAGAGCTGAAGACCCTTGTGTAGTGTGAATAAAATCCTGAAGGTAGTTCTGCTAGGCAAAGTGGTTTTCCTTTTGCCAGTTTCTGCTACATATGAACATTAAAAAAAAAACCAACATCTAACTTAATGAAGAAATGTTTAATAAGAGTTTTGGTTTGTTGTTAGTATTTGTGGTTTGTTTTTTGTTCTTTTTAATCAATAGATGTCTATACATTTCAAAGAACTATAGGCAGTATGACTAATTTTCTGATAGCTTAGGATCAAATCCTACTTAAAAGTATTTTTTTGTATTATTGACTGGTGAACAATGAGCTCAATTTCAACTCCATCAACAACTAGCCTCCCATTCTCTGCAACAGCAGGTTTTAGTTATCAAGCATTACTAATACTGAATAGATTTTATTACATAACAATGAATCCAGCATTATTATTAGTTGCATAAACAAAAATATATTAATGAAGTATATAATTTTATTTTAAATTAACCATTCATTTCTTATAATTCTTTAAAGTAATGCTTTTTTGAATGTTTGATTCAAGAGTTTAGCTTCTTACTACAAAATAAATTACAATAAATTTAGCATGACTTTAAGAAGTTTAAATTGTAATCAAAATGTCTGATTTTTCTGCCTATAACAGAAAAACTAAGCATCAATCTCACACTCAGAATTTAATAATTTTAAAAATAAACTAATAGAAGATATAAAAATTTTTGTGTTGCATGCCCTCATCCACCTAAGCTACATGGCAGATTGCTAAAGAATTTAGAAAACAATGTTGTAGGGGATTGATGGCCATTACAAAACTGCATTTTCTTTTTTCTTTTTTTTTGCATTTTCTTTTATTTTTTTTAATTAGTTTTTACAAAACTAAATTGAGGTAGAAATGAAAAGGGGCATTTGGGGCTAATGTTACTGGAGGTAATGGATATTTAAGTGGATAGTCAGTGGGTATTCAACATCATACTAAAATCTTGTCTGAGTGGTTACTATAAATAATGAAAAAATAGCCACATCCTGTCAATCGCTATCTCTCCTTTTAAAGGTTTTTCTCAGTGTACTTAGAATCATAGAATCATAGAATAGTTAGGGTTGGAAAGGACCTTAAGGTTATCTAGTTCCAACCCCCCTGCCATGGGCAGGGACACCTCACACTAGACTATGTCACCTATGTCACCCATGTCACCCAAGGCTCTGTCCAACCTGGACTTAAACACCACCAGAGATGGAGTATTCACAACCTCCCTGGGGAATCCATTCCAGTGCCTCACCACCCTTATGGTAAAGAATTTCCTCCTTATGTCCAATCTAAACTTCCCCTGTCTAAGTTTTAACCATTTACCCCTTGTCCTATCACTACAGTCTCTAATGAAGAGTCCCTCCCCAGCATCCTTATAGGCCCCCTTCAGGTACTGGAAGGCTGCTATAAGGTCTCCACACAGCCTTCTCTTCTCCAGGCTGAACAGCCCCAACTTTCTCAGCCTGTCTTCATACAGGAGGTGATCCAGTGCCCTGATCATCCTCGTGGCCCTTCTCTGGACGTGTTCCAACAGTTCTATGTCCTTATGCTGAGGACATCAGAACTGCACACAATACTCCAGGTGAGGTCTCACAAGAGCAGAGTAGAGGGGCATGATCACCTCCTTCGACCTGCTGGTCACTCTCATTTTGATGCAGCCCAGGATACAGTTGGCTTTCTGGGCTGCAAGCGCACACTGCCGGCTCATGTTCATTTTCTCATCGACCAGCACCCCCAAGTCTTTCTCCTCAGGGCTGCTCTGAATCTCTTCTTTGCCCAACCTGTAGCTGTGCCTGGGATTGCTCTGACCCAGGTGTAGGACCTTGCACCTGGCATGGTTAAACTTCATGAGGTTGGCATCAGCCCACCTCACAAGCGTGTCAAGGTCCCTCTGGATGGCATTCCTTCCCTCCAGCATATCAACCAAACTGCACAGCTTGGTGTCATCGTCAAACTTGATGAGGGAACACTCATATTACAGTTATCTTTTTTACTCATAGTGCTAGAAACCACCTCCCTCAAACACTCACTCTTACCAGTACACCCATAAAGGAAAGACATCTTAGCCTAAAAAAGTGCCAAATCTCTGCCTCATTCACATCTTTGCTGACACTGCCATCCACTTAATCTCTCTCTTCTTCCTTGCAGCACTATATACATATTGAAGATCAATTCAAAGGAGAATCACAGAGCAGAGATCTCTGGGTGTGGATGAGCAGTTGCTTAAATCCACACTCTCTAATCTATTAGAGAGGGGAAAATGGGACAACTCAAGACATGCTTTTCTACCCTACTAATAAGTCATTCATCTAGTGAGAAAAAGACCAAAGCAATTTATCTGTCTGTCTATATAGCCCCATAATCAGGGCTATTACAGTAAGCTCCATATTTAAACTGGCCATTAGGTGCAAGGGATGAAAATAAAAATCCTTGGACTTCAATATTGTGACCAGACACTTTTTAAGCTTTGTCTTTAGACAGTGAGGAAGACAGGTAAGACAGGCAATGATAGTGTCTCATGGAATGTCCTAATTGCTCTTTGTCTGAGAGGAATGGTGCTGTACTAGAAAGCAGTCCTTTTCAGTACTGAGCCGCACATACTATATTTTAATGTATCTATATAGATTTTATTTCAACTTGGAGATCACAGCTGAATTTCAATGGAAAATCTGGGTTTCTGTAATTTCTTCCCTAAAAGTATCAACTTAAATCACTTGATGCTACATTTACCATATCTAAAGAATTCTTCATTATTGTTTTGAATACCTGTTCAGGAAAAAGAAATAGAATGACAGACAATGGTATTATCACAAAGATTTTGAACAAATACTATTCAGTTCTGCAAAATGCTTTCATTCATGGACTACTGGGATCTGCAAGGTGACCAGGACAATCAAAAAACTCAAGGACTAATATACAAATTAAAAAGTAAACATTTTCTTTGCTGTGAAATCTTGCTCCTGCACTGAAACTTGCATGTAACTTAGTGTGTATGTAACTTATAGCTGACTTCTGCATAGTAAACCTGAGTCAGGCACCAATGCTATTAAATTTGACATTAATTTTGATTCATGGTGATATTTATATTTTTACTTCTACAGCTGTAATCATTTCAATAGAAAATTAGATCCTTACACTCCCTGACAGGGAATTAAGGTACACTTATGTATGTTGTCCAAAAGAGTGAAAGAAAACGATCTTTATGGTATGGTTACAGAATTTATGGCAAAGATGACATTGTTGGAAGGAATAAGTTTTAAACAGAGTGTCTGTACTCGTGTTGTTTGATTTTGTTTCAGCTTCTTTTGCATAAATTGGTATTATTCCATTTTTCTTTGGTAGTAGAAATAAAAGAGATTCTATGAGCAGCTACTGTTCATTGTCGAGAAGGTGTTCACATCTGAAGTTACAGGTAGCAATGCTCTTTTGTGTCGCTCTTCACAGTATTTATTTTCTGGTTAATTATACACTTTCTGATTAATTGGATTTTTTCAAACAGTGGTAATTCTAATATTATTTAAGTCCATATTATTTTAGTCTGGTAGAAAAGGCTATTTTTGTACTATATTAAACATGTTCATGGCTGTCTTAACTATTAACAGTGACCTTCATCTCCTATCTTCTTTACAAAAACATTTAACAAGATAAAAACATAGTATAAGAAAAAAAGTAAATAAATGTTTTAGAGTGAGGTATTATACGAAGTATTAGAAAGCATAAATGAAAATGAAGTGCTGAATATTGAAAGTTTCTACTCAACTGACCATTAAATTTTACAAAAAATCAGGGAATATCAACCTTAATTTCATTAAAGAAAACCCATTGCAAATTCTCAGAGTGGAAAAGCTACTAAGTCTTTCTTTTATTATAATTTTTTAGTTCCTTCTCAGGTATCCCAAATACTTGTACACATGTAAGCATAGCTATAAATATATTTATATAAGTTAATGACTAAGGACTGTGACTATGCTCATAAGTACCTTAGAAATTCTTGGGTTTTATGTAAAACACCCTGTTTCCCTCAACCTCTCCCCCTCAATTAAAGCCTTCTTTAAACTATGTTATAACGGTAAAACACTGAGAGAATAAGCTTTATCTTTTTTTCTCAGGTTAAGTTCCTTGGCATGCAAGATGTTGAGGAGACAGAGTTTGTCTCCATTAGTTAAATTAAGGATATTGATCACGACCTGGCCATAAATCTTTTAACTTTATCTCTGGTGATAATTTCCAACTAGGATTAATGTTTTTGGACCTATCTCACAGGAGATTAATAACTTTTCTTTTTGGCAACTCTACCTTTCAAGTGAGTTGTTAGGCATAATACATGGTTACATACAGAAAGAAACATTACTTCCCAATACGACTTAATAGAATAGTCTTTATTGCAAATATAGTTTATAAAAATAATATTCTCAAATTATGTAGCTACACACTGTTTGATGTAATTTCAAATATGAGATTAATAATTCACAATATACTAACAAATAACCCAAAAGGGTTATTGGTTAATCTTAATTTTTTCTTCTCTTTTTATGTGCTTTAAAAATTATCAGTATCAGTGCTTGTGCCTGACCTTTTCATAATAAGCACCTTGAGTACATTACGTTGTGCCAGCAAATCCATATGTTCATTTAGACGATTCCTTCCTTTTCAACCTATTAAGTAGTACTGGACATTCAGTTTGGGGTTGTGATACTATGCTGCCAACAGGCATTCACAAATTCCTTATAGATTTGACTGAAGGGCAAATTGCCTTTGTCCTTTCAACCCTTATTACCAGATCTGCCAGAAATATTATTGCCCCAGTCTTGGAAAAATAAATTGAAATTTTTATCAGAAAACCCTAACTTTAAAATCCTTTTACCACACTCACGATGATTCTTATTCTATGAGATCCTCCTAATTCATATATTTCAAGTTTTATAACTTGAAATGTAAGAAAAACTGTTTTCTTCTCTCTTTTGTGTCATTATAGCTTTATCTTGACATGATCTTGTCTTACCTTTTTGTATATACAGGATCAAAATTATCAATAGTTTAATCTTCCTTTATCTCCTTAAACTCTGAAACTTTATTCAGAATAACCTCTGCATATCTACAGTACCAGTTCCTGTTTTCCAAGTTCTTTTATATGTTATTATTATACAGGATTATCTAGTTCCAAATTAAAACTGTGTATGTGCAGAACTAGCACCAAATATCTAAAAATACGAAACATAGAATCATTTGGGTTGGAAGCAATCTTAAAGATCATCCAGTTCCAACCCCTGACATGGTTGTGGACACCTTCCACTAGACCAGGTTGCTCAAAGCCCAAGCCAACGTAGCCTTGAATACTTATAGTGTTGGGACATCCACAACATCTCTGGGAAACTTGTTTCTATCACCATCTTCATAGTGATGAATTTCTTCCTAATATCTAATCTAAGTCTACCCTCTTTCAGTTTGAATCCGTTCCCCCTGGTCCTATCACTACTTGCTGTCGTAAAAGGGTTCCTCTCCAGCTTTCTTTAGGTCCCCTTTAGATACTGGAATCATAAAATGGAATCATAGAATGGGTAGGGTTGGAAAAGTCCTTAAGGTCATCTAGTTCCAACCCCTCTGCCATGGATATGGACATTTCCTGCTAAACCTCATTGTTCAAGGCTCTGTCCAATCTGGCCTTGAACACTGTCGGAGCTGGAGCATTCACAACTACCCTGGGCAACCTGTTCCAGTGCATCACTACCCTCACAGTATAGCTATAAGGTCTTCCAAGAGCCTTCTGTTCTCCAGCTGAACAACCCCAACCCTCTCAACCTGTCTTCATAGAAGAGGTGCTCCAACCCTCTAATCATCTTCATGGCCCTCCTCTAGACTCACTAAAACAGGTCCATGTCCTTATGTTAGGGACCCCTAGCACAGTAGCTGAACATAGTGCTCTAGGTGGGGCTTCATGATAGTGAAATAGAGTGGGAGAATCATCTCCCTCAACTTGCTGGCCACACAGGACACTTTTGGCTTTCTGGGCTGCAACTGAATTCTGCTGAGTCATGTTGAGTGTCCCATCGATCAACACACTCTCCTTACAGGTGCTCTCAGTTCGTTCTCCACTCAGCTTGTATTTGTGTTGTGATTGCCTTAACCCAGGTGCAGGACCTTGCACTTGGTCATGCACTTTTAATTGTGATATACTTTAATGGTATTGGTATTTTTAATTCAGTTGATCCTAACCATGGTGAAATTTTGTATGAGATGACTGTTCAAAGGCTTCTCCATGCATTTTTGTCATGTTTTCATATATTCTTTGGAACTTTAAAGCATTCAGCTGTTCTACATAATGTACTGCATGATAAATGACTCAGTATGGCAGATATGACAATAACTGCAGGTAGTGAAAGTGTTTTCTGTAACAGATCCAGCCCTAAAACAAACTTACTTTTTTTTCAGAACTGTGTGAAAACACTTTATAATTCCTAGTTTTCAGGTTAGCTACCCCCTTGTTAAGTAACATGTCATGGCACTACTAATCTGACCTTTACTCAAAATCAAACAGATTTCAAAAGGCTTATAATACTGGTTCAGGTTCCCATAGTCAAATTTATCTACTCATAAACAAGATCAAATTCTGGTTATGTCAATATCAATCCTGACCAACTTCAATTTGTAACAACTGTTTACTGATGTTTAAATATGTGCTTTGTATACAGCACAAAGGTTCCTGCCATTGAAAGATCAGGAGTATTAGCTGTTGATAAACTGTACCAGTTCTGATGAACTAACCAGTTCATTACAACAAATAAATAAGGAAGAGCTAGACGATGCTCTTTCTACAGCTAATAACTGAGCCACCATCTTGCATGCTTTGTTAAATAACTCCACTTCCTCTGACTGGAATTTTGGATCAGCGTCAAGTCTTGATTCTTCCAAAATGACTTATCAAAGAAGGTAGATTTTGCTGCCTTCTCCACATGGTGGAAGGGGAAATAATCATAGATCAATATCCAGCAAGCCTTCTGTCATTCTGGGATGGAGTATATTAGTCTTCAGTATTTTCTTCTCACAAGAATTTAGTTCCTCATTTGTTGTTGTTGGGTACTGAAATGCTACAAATTTTATTTCTTCTTCACATTCATTTCTACTTCATTTTGTACTATAGAGATGTTAAAAAATCTTTCTGCTATAAACCTTATTTTGCACACTCCTGCCTTCAGACTGCTTTTCTCCATCTCAGATACACTCATAAGATTTTACACATTATGTAAAGTATTTAATGCACAGTCTTATTAGACTAACAATCATGTCCTCTTGTGAGCATCTCATGCAAACCCAAATGTAATACCACATATGACAAAACTGGGAAAGTGGTATTTTGCATTTTTGCTGTCTACTATTCTTCTTTCCCTTTGTTTGTACTGTTAGTTTTCACATGGAGTTCTTCAGAGACTCCCCACATAACCAAGAAATGAAATACTTATGTTAACTACATTTTTATTCTTTACATCAGAAAAAAAATACTACAATATAAATAATGTTTTGTGACTATAAGCAGCAAGCAATAATGACTAAGATTTTCATAATTCTGCATGAACTTATTACAAATGGTAAAAAATATGAACTCTGAGTTTAGGCAGTGATATTATTTAATCAGAATTCAGAATACAAAAATATATGGACAATCTAACGTTGTTTTGTGTATTTTATTATTGTGCATATTGCCATGTTTGACTGAGTAGTGGGTCTTTAGAAGAACATTGTAGGCATTGCTTTTATAAGCTGCTCATTGGTGTGATGCCTAACTTTCATGATTCTTGAATGTATTTACTAAGTAAATGCTGAAATATTTGAGATATGCATCAAGTGTTATCAAGAAATAATTGGAAACTTTTATTTCTAATAGAAAAGTGTCTTCTGACTTCTAATAATCATTAATTTTGCTTTCTTTTTCCTTGTTTGAAGGCATTTATTGATAAAGAAATTATTTTTCTATTCAGAGCATTTTGGAAGGGCTAACCCAAACATTTGGGTAGAAATGAAAATTTATCTGCAAGATTATGAAAACTGGTTCCAAGTTTTGAGGGTGGAATGAGATTGTGTTTCTGTAATCCCAAAACAAGGTAAATTGAAAGAAACTTAAGCCTTAAGAAGTCCATATTCATGAGGATATAGATAACATAGGTGATGAAGCATTCTCTCAATGTTTACTTTTCATAGAATCATAGAATAGATTGAGTTGGAAGGGACCTTCAAAGGTCATCTAGTCCAAACCCCCTGCAATCAGCAGGGACATCCTTCAACTAGATAAGGTTGCCCCAAACCACATCCATCCTGGCCTTGAATGTCTCCACGGATGCATCGGAAAACTGACTGCAATGCTGTCTGTATAGAAAAGCCCAAACCTGTGAACTTCAAAAGAAAAGTAAGATAGAGTTGCTAAGTTATTCAGTTATACACACAATTCGTTTTTACTTCAGTAACAACGCATTCAGTCTCTGCCATGGAGAAGCTTCCATTTTTTTCATTCACAAGTTTTGAATATTTCACCTCCAAATGGAAAAAAGTCACCTGAAAAGACATGAAGACTAATAGTATGATACTAAAGTAACGATTGTAAAGGTCACATAGGTATTTAAACACACAGAGGTGTAGGTTTAAACAATTATATTTGAAATAGTAATATTTGCTGTAAGTTTCCATTTCATTAAAAAGAGTTTAATAAAGAGTAAATATATCACATCATGCAATACAGTGTAATACAATCTAATATATATTTGCAAAGTATTGTTTTTCTCTCCCCTTTTTCCTAGGTGATTCAGGAAACACATCTGGAGAGAAAGCTCACACCAAAACAAGATGTGAACTCAGATATGAAAACAAAACTAAATTAGCTGTTAGAGAATACATGAACAAGAAGTGTCTGAAGATTTTTTTTTTCTCAAGTTGTGGGATTTTTTGGTTTTGTTTGTTTTGTTTTTTTTGTGGTTTTTTTGTTTGTTTTGTTTGTTTGTTTTTGTTTTTTTGTTTAGAATTGAGTCATCTAAGGAAATATGCCATTTTATGGGTGGGAAGATGAGGAAAAGTTTTGCCAAAGTTACATATTTTTATTCACATAAGAAGTTTACAGATTAATTTTTAAATTAACCTGTTAAATATCTTTTATTGCCATAAAATTATTCTATACTGAGCTAGCTTACATGTCTGCCCCTTACTTAAATAAATACTTATTAGAAAATAAGGGAGAGAGAAAAGATTTATATATTTTAATAGATGCCTGCTACTGCTCTATTTGCCTTAGTAGTTCTTATTTGTCATGAAAATATTCCTTCCAAAGTGTGCGTTTTCATCCTGGAGTTTAGTTAGAAAAAGTTAAAAATAAAATATATTAGGGCATTTAAAATGAATCTAGACAGAAATGAGTGAAAACTACCACAGAAAATTTCTTAGTTCTCATGAAAATTAATTAATTTCATGATGCCATATTCTAAGACCTTTCAAGTCTAGAGACAGAAAGATTAGAGTCACTTACTCTACCACTTTTTCAGTGTTTCCCACAAGTGTCTTAAGTCTAATAAACTCTTCCCACCTGTACGCTGTTGCATGGTAAATTTTTAATATCATCCAAGAGAAAATGAGAAATTTGACCTTAACCATTTAGCTTTGTCTATTTAATGTTAAGAGAGCTACGTGACTTAAAAATATAATTATGATATAAAATTATGATCCGCAATTAAGTAAATTATCTTCTGGGTCCCTTTTTCTCAGAGAATGGAAAAGATGATCTTCTAAAAGTGCAGTCAGATAGCTAGCGGGAAAGAATTTCTTAGCAATTTGTCACTGAATAATCAAGTATATTTAGGATCATAAATGCAGAATGGAGAATGCATACGTTTTCTGCCTTGATATTGTTGACAAACTTAGATGAAAAGTTAGAAATGAAGGCCAAAATATTTAATTTTAGTTACTGAGGGTTAATTTTCATAGCTGAATTTAGATAAGAAGAAAACTCATCTCTTCACTCAAAGTAGGAACTGTAGGTGGAAAGCATCTTTGAAGAAAAAAGAAGTAATTTTAGGCCTCCTCCATTGATTCAAGTTTTGGCAAATATTTTAACACTTGTGCTTACTATACCAAGAATAGCTGTGCATTGATACTGATTTTTATCTGTGCTCATTTTTGTCCCTCATTTGATAAATGAATAGCTTGTTAAATATGCCTGTTGTTCTAGTTCTGACACATTGCTCCCATACACAGCTGCATATTTTTGCTTTAGCACAGGAGTAAATTTCAGCAGATCACTGTATTTATTTATTGTTATGTTGACATATATAATATGAAAACTTCTTTGTTGAATTAGTTTAGGAATAGATATATGAGACATTCTCATGCTACTTCATTTGTTATTTTACAAATGATGTTCCTTATTCAGAAGTATAATAGCACCCTAACCATGCTTATAAAGTTGGGAGAATATGCAGTAAAGCACCTAAAAAATGAAATTAAAAAAAAAAAAAAATATAGTTGGCCTTGGTCTATTTTGCGAACTGATGGAATAAAAGCACTCTACTCTCAATCTTTATGAAATAAAATTCCAACATTTCTAATGCCAGTGAAGTGACCAAACCTGAACCAGGTAGGCTAAGGTGTTACTCAGATGTCCAAGTAGTCTTTTTAACTTGCGTAGGCATCAATATACAGGAAAGAGCAACATCAAAACAAAACCTACTGAAGATGGAATCTTTTGAAAGAGTTCATTGTGCTACTAACCAGTGATTCTTTATAAACTGTTGTACAGAGCAGCATATCAACCTCATCTATTATAAGGGAATCTATTAGGCCTTTCTGGCACAGAGCTTGAATGCATGTGAAAGAAATGCGATTTAAAAATTAAAGATCTATTACTTGCAAAGAGTTAGTGAAGTGTTCAATCAGATGCCAAAGCAGCAACCGTCAGATGGGTTTAAGTAAATAAGTAGCAGTTTTCACTCCTAAGAAACAAATGTAATGTAGTATTGCAGACAAGCAGATTCCAGTGAACTGGGACTTCAGAATAACAGAACCATAGTGGAAAGGCACACAGCTTTAAGTTTGGTTTGGTTTGGTTTTACTTACATTTAATATTTTTTATTTAATTTCATAGCAGTGTGATTTCCACAGACACCTTGCTCTGTTTAATATAGTTCCTGTTTTCAAGAAAAAAAAGTTCTTTTTTGTATTCCAAATTTATGGGTACAGAAGAATGGAATTTTAAACATTAATATAACTTTAAATGTTAAATATGAATGTGAAGGATTTCTATATTTTCTCTTTATCTCCTGTTCCTCCCCCAGTGTTCTCCATTATACATTTTACTTATCAGATTTCTAATCTAGATAAATATCAAAGTTTATTTCCAATGTTGTGAACTTGTCAAATGCACTAATTTCTGTGTATGTTACACAAAAAGTTGCATCCTGTTTTCAGGAACAAATGAGAAAACTATGATCTTCAGACCCTAGAATTCAAGCTACCTGGATTCCCTCGATTGAGCAAATAATTTAGATAGCTGTTTCCTGTCTTTGTTTCATTCAGTTATAAAACAGAATTAACAGTGTGCTTGAGAGGAAATGTGAACATTCATGCCTGTTAACATTTTTTCTCTGTACTTTCTGTCTTTGACTTCCTTTATAATATATTCTCTTTATTTTATAGTATGAATGCTAGTCAGTTTCACTCTTGATTAGAATGTAATATCTTGAAAAATGCCTCTGAACTGTTTCCAACTAAATTAGACCTATAATCACTGGATCAGATAGACTGATTTTTTTGGGAAACCTCTGAGGTTGATTATATATGCATACATGTGTACTACTCAGTTCTACGTAGTTGTGTGAACCTAATTTGGCCAGGCTGTAGAATTTTGTGTTGATGCTTTATCAGTCACTGCTGCATGTTCTCATATTTGGAAAGCACTAGTGTCACACCTATGCGTCAGCGTCTTCTCAGTGTGTTGTACAATTCCTTTTACTGAGGTTTACTTTTCTCCAGTGCATTCTACTTGGCTTATGATTTATACAGCTAGATAAGTATATAAATAAATATAAATAGGTGAATAAATTATATATAAATTTTGTATTTTTATATATTATATAGTTTTATATATATACGGGTAGATATTATATAGTTTTATATATGCAGGTAATACATATTCTTAGGCATACTAAGGTATATACATGTATATATTAGGAACACTAATTATTAGAGTACCTGTTATATTTAGGTTATGAAATTTGATATCATTAAATTGTATGTATTTAACTACTATTGCACAGTAAAAATACTATGCAAAAAGGAATTTTTAAAACTATACTGTTAGTGTTATTCAAACATTATCTACTTTTTTTCATAGTATATTTAACTTCAAATGACAAACATATTCAGCTAGGTGACTGTATGTGTGTGTGTATGAAGGGTGAAATGGTGAACAAATTTTGCATCAGAGGAATACACCATCACCACAGAACTGAAGATTTACCTAAGAAACAGTTAATTTCTTCCCCTTCGACTTTATTTTGTCTATATATGATTCAGTTGAGAGCATATAAAAATGAGCTGCAATAAGTCAAGTGTTTGTAGGGGAGCTAGCAGAATTCCTTCCCATTTTATTCCTAGTTCTGGTAGATATTTTGCTCTGACCTTTCATCCAAAAAGGATATTTTAAAGGGTTTTCTTGCAGCTTGAATTTCATAGAATAGTCCTTTGCACTTAACAAGATTTAGATGCTCTTCCCTTGTCTCCTTTGAAGTTAAAAAAAAAAAGCAAATAAAACCCAAATCAACCCAGCCTTCAAAACCGCAAACCTGTTGGCAAAGTTTCATACTGATTTGTTGAGCAGCCTGATCCGTTATTTAACCACCTGTTAAAACCTAGTTCCAGAACTTTCTTCATTACACCATTCCTCTTTTTTTTTCTTCAGTGCCTTATGTGATGGTGCCTCCTTTCCTGCTCAGGCTTAAATTCTTGGAGTATAGGAGGTCCAGTCCTTGCTGCATCACTGCTAAGATCCATATTAAAAGCCACATTACTACTCATTGGACATTCTCTACAGTCAATGGCTAAAAAAAATTTTTGACTGTTAATTTTGGACATGAATATTAATGAAAAAAATATTAGCTTCATCAAACAGATCTGAATTTCCAGTGCATAATTATATTTTCTATAATATTCCTCCAATTTCGAGATGAGAAGAAACTGTGTTATGCAAATGTAAAAGACATTTCAGGGAATAATATCAGTCTTTTTGATTTGTTCCAACTTGTTTTAAAATTTCCAAAGAACTCTTTATGTGCCAAACTAAAATTAGGTATGAAAAACATAATTTCTTAGCCATTTTCTGCACAATAGTTCATCTAATTCAATTAATTCTAGAGTCAAATTTTGTCTTTTTCAACAGTGAACTGTGCATAATGCAAATTAATTTAAGAATACTTTCATCAAGAGTGAGTACAGCTGTCAGTTCAGTTACCATTGTTTCTGTTAACTGGAATGAGATTAGTCTAAAAGATGTGTACAATATGATCTGTATCACATGGCAGTTTTTCCAGGTGTTTTAAGAAGTGACAGGACGTGGTTCCTGGATAAAACATTTAGCAAGCTCCCAAGACACCCATAGTCAAAGCAATTTAATCGACATTTTTGTGGTGCTATGAGTGGTTGTTTCCCCAGTGCTATCAACCGAGTGTCAGAAGTGACAGCTTTATAAACCATGAACTCCAATGGTAAAGTGCAGTTATTTATCTGGCTTCAACACTAGATAGAAAAAAGGGGTAAGTAAGGCATTTCCAAATTCTCTGTGTTTATGCCAAAATGATCATGGAAAACCTTGGTGGTTTGCCCTGCAAATATTTGTTGTACTACTCATTACTTTATCAAACGTGTTGTACTGCAATGTCTTGATCCAAACTATCCAGTTATCATGGTTTAAGATATTCCCACCTTTCCTCCCATTCCTTGCCGCTACTGTTTGTCATTTCTGCCTCCATAACCTGCTGCATTTTTGTTGGCGACTGCTACAGGTAAAGTCACTTAGTGAGTGGGTGTAACAAACTGATTTGGATTTTAAAATGAATAATTCCATGTCTTGCCTCCACTGCAAGAAGGTGCTGGAGTGTTTTAAGTTGATGTTACCACCAGACTCTTCCTATCATGAAATTATCCTTTGACAGTAAAGCTCCCAGAATTTTTGCTGTAAAAATGTCACATTTATTTGTTCAAGGAAGTAGTAGGAATCATTAAGGGGCTTATTATTTTTAGCAGAGAAGCTGATGAAACTAAGAGAAACACCTCATTGTGATATGCAGATAGACTCCACAACTCGTTAAAGTTATAAAGTAGATATGCTTTTATTCAGCGCTGAGGCGCATGGGGATAGCTCCTCCAAAGCATGTGCATCTCAGTGTTGTTTCCCTCTACATTTATCCTCTAAAATGATACATATTCATAAGCTTACACAACATGCCTATAAATATTCATGTCCTATCCCTACTTTGTATTATGATGAGCTAGAAGGTCCTTTGCACCTGTGCAGTGCCCCCCCCCCCCCCCCCCCCCCCCCCCCGCCGTGGTCGTGGGCGAGGGTCTCAAGATGAAGTAAGTGAGTCTTCCTCTTGTGAGTAGGGGTCTTCAAGATGAAGTAAATGAGTCTTCCTCAAGCCTGAACTTTTCATCTCTCGCCGTCATGCATGCTCTTTAGGAGTCTGGTCAAAGTCCAAACTGCAAAGCTTGTTTTCAAGGAACTAAGTAACTATTTCTCCCCATTACCAGTCTGTTTCTCCCCCTTATCAGTAGCTTATTGTCCTCGTACTGCATGGCAAGCAGGATAGGCATTTGCAAACAATACTTTCTGTTAAGCAAGCAAAATTCCTTTAACCCCCTTGTACAACCCCCTTGTACAACCCTCCTGTACATTGGTCAACCCTCTGCATCAATTGTACAAAAGTTTGAAACATCTTCAGCATTGTAAATGAGCTAGTAAAGAAAAAAAGCTGCAGAAGGATTCAGTGATACATTTCTGAGTCATGCATTAAAGCTGCTCTCTTCTACATATCATAGAATCATAGAATAGTTAGGGTTGGAAAGGACCTCAAAATCATGAAGTTCCAACCCCCCTGCCATGGGCAGGGACAACTCACACTAAACCCTATCACCCAAGGCTTCGTCCAACCTGGTCTTGACACCTTTTGTTGAAATGGTACTGTAAGTTATGTAAATTGCTCAATTTGCAACTAATTCTTTGATTGCACACACCATTTGAATAATGCACGGTAGTATAAGTACACAATGTTCTGATTTTTCCTTCTAGGAACAGGAGCAGTCAACAATTGTTGTCCAAATAATTGTAAAAGACATATAGTAAAGATGGAAATTTTTTGTGAACATGACAATGTCTTTACATTCTATGAAACATACATCTTTGGTTTTGCTTACTAATTCCATAAACAGTTGTACAGAACAGAAAATTCCAACAAAACATTACTGAAATCCTTTTCAAATGGAAAACTAGGTAAATACATATAGATATTCCCATTTTTATGAGATTTCTCTCATTTAACCCATTACAAATAAGGTCTAAGAAATTTCTGTGTATGGCAATAGCTATTTTATAAAGTTGCAGGCATTTTTTCCTAGAGACAAGATAGCCGCAGACAACTCTAATAGCTTTGTAAATACAAGAGGAATCTACACACGTCACCTTAGCTGCTGAGAACAGAAACTTCTTTCCAGTACTGTATTTATATATTCTTTGTAACAGTGGATTGATCTAATATCCTATTTTAATATCTCAGTGAGTTTGAATGTTAAAATGAAGGAACTCTCAGTAATCTTCATGAAATAAAATCATTAAAAGTGGCACATTTTGTGTAAATGACCTTCATGATTCACCATAAATGGGGGACTAATGTTTACTAGCACAATGTTTACTGGCTGTTGAATCAGTTTTAATCCCAGATATGGTTCTAGTCTATTTAGATTTTTTTTTTTTTTCCACAGCACTCATTTTAAGAGCCCCATCTCAAAGTTTGCTTAAACACAAAATTATGTGATTGAATTTAGATTACTTTCTTGGAACCACTGACTTTATAAATGGTTATAGAAAGACATGGTTGGTTTTAGGTCATATCTTTGGCAGAAGGTTAAAGGATTGCATGCTGAGTTCTTGTAAGTTAAAATTAAATTGTCTATATTTTGTTTTGTTGGGGTTTTGTTTTTTTTTTCTTTTACTTTTAGGATGTTTTTTTCTTCCATGCTTGTTTTGTATTTAGAAGTAATTTCAAAGTTTAACATTCAGTATTTGAAAACCACTTTTATCCTTTATATACAAAATCCTGAATTCTTTATTTCAGTGTATTTTAAAGAATTCCATGTATTGGGACAGAAGAAAAATAAAATGTTTTCTCTCACTGGAAAAAATTTTTTTTTTCCTTCTTGACATATTTCATAGTAACTGAAAAAATCATGCTAGATGTATTCACTTGCAGCAAAAGTTTCTTCTGTCTCATATACAGGTTAGCTTTTCTTTCTCTTGAGTCCTTCCACATGACTTAATGAAGATGACATCAGATGATGAATATAAAATTCAGTTTTGCTCAGAATTTTGAAACTGGGAAATTAAGCTAGCTGATAATTTCTTGATTTTTTTTTTTTTTTCACAAGATTGGAACACATTTATTTTTCAACAATGAAATCCTCAGTGAGGAGAGGATATTAAAATGAAAAGTCTGAGACTTGGCTCAGGTTTTGACACACTTCACTGTCTATTCCATGTGTGTAGCCCAAAATCTGTCTTTACCATTCTGTGCTATCACTTCTGTTTTATCTTCGTATCATCTTGGTGTCACTTTGGGTTGCCATATTCATTAATCTAGCATAGCTTCAGCAGCAGTACAGCCTGCTAACAGCATTCTTCATCAATACTTTCCTCCTGTTTTACTAAACTAAGTAGTTACTGACTCAAGGAGATCTGCTGTGATGGACTTCAAGATGACAAAGACAGTTCAAGTCAAGCACTTCTAAAGAGTAGGAGAGAATGGTCTCCTGATATTATAAAACGCAGAATAAATTCTTTTAAAGTGAAGGAATAAATCTGAATCTTTAGGTCAATATATTACATCAGGTGTAAGAGAAAAACAAACCTAATGAAACCAATTGAAAACTGTACTGAGCAGCTCTACCTTGGAAGTTGTGCAGAAATTTGAAGTGCACCTTTTAAGTAGTGCCTTTATCAAAGTCATACATTTACTGAAACTCAACAAAGTAATAATTTTTCTTCCAAGGAGTTTATCAAATTTATCAAGATAAAGTCATACCATGAATCACTTACTGAAATTACAAATGAATTGATAACAAGATTCAGGGTTCTTTTTAATATGTGTTCCCTTGAGGGAGTTGCTAGAGTGCTGGATTTCTCTCATCTGTTTTGTTTTGGGTCCCCCCCTCCCCAGCTCAGCAATTTTTAAAGACAGAATTGTTCTGTGGAAAAAGGATACTGATATTATGTTGACGTTGCTTGACTTGAAAAGCAATGTAAATCTTGCTTTTCATGTTGTTTGACCACTTCATTTTTGTAGTGTTATTTGAATATAATGAAAGCAAATTTAACTCGGAATGTGTCTACAATTTCTACCACTGATTTTTAATCTTAAAGATAAAAAACCCTTGTCTTACTGCTTTGGCTGTTTCTGTGGGGGTTTTGGTTGGTTGTTTTTTCCAGTTCTCAGTAATAAATACTTCTCTTGTCTCTCCATGGGTTGTGTTTAACCACTTGTGCTTAAAAATCCAGCTCTGTTTACCTTTGGAAATTTTAAAAAAACACTACTGTAACTTTTTTTGTTGTTACAATCCTTCTGTAGCTCTCTTTCATGAAATTTGATTTATAGTTCTAACAATTGTAATTCATCCCTGTTAGCATTTCATGGTGAATGACTGAATGCAACTATATATCAGAATTTTGTTCTTTAAAAATATTACCCTGAACCTCCAGTCTAAAGATGAGAGGACGGCCAGTATGGGGGTATTGAAGAGCAAACTCAGCATTTGCTTTGATGTGACTCTTGGGAGTGTCTGCATGCCCACAGAAGCTCCTGTAGCAGGAAAGAAAATACTCAGTTTTCAGAAACTGCTGCTCAGTATATTAGATTTTTCTGTAAGTAACATAAATGTTTGTCAAGGTGTGAAGTCTACCTGAAGTCGTCTCTCAGACAGGCAAGGTGTCGATTACATCTGCCCAGTTTTAACTGTCTAAGCTTAGTCTATTTTATGTGGTGAAAAACAAACAAAAGGTGAACTTAGTAATGCAACTGATGTAATGCAGCCTTTATTTTTCAGCAGCTCTAAGTGACTAGATGATTCAGATATTCACTGGAAAACCACAGAAGGACTAATGAACAGTTAATGACTTCCTTTGATCACTTTTGGGCAGGAGGCTTGAAGGTGATAGTAACTCAGAAAACAAATGCTAACTGTCTTTATATGTGGGCAAAGTCAAAGATATTTGTCTGGTCATTACAGTGATTTAGCAAGCCGATGGCACTGGCTTGAAAAGCAAGCTGGAGGAAATGCATGCAGTTGTGAGGGACAGTTCTCTTCACAGTAGCAAGGACTGATTATAATTTATTCTTCACAATGTGCTGCTACAGGTGTAAAAGTCTCTTCCTCATCATAAAACAGTTGCTGAAATAGCAAAGAAATACCACAGTGGTGATACATTTAAAACTGGTGTCGCAAGAGGGTTTGTGTGTTTCTAAAGGTAGGCATGACAGCAAAAATTTCAGATCTGGGAGTCTTGAAATAGAAAGTCAAACACGGGTTCATAGAAAGATTCAGATGGCTTCAAATCCTCCTTTCATATCCTCCAATATGAGTACCATGAGAATGTTTAATCAAAATTAGGCAGAATGGGAAAGTTTTGTCTTGTGATTCACAGATCATGTAAAAAAGCCTTTTATTTTTTTTCTTACAGGCACCTAAATTGAGGTTTTAAAAAAACCACACTCCAACAGTTGTTTAATGCTGTTTCATAGTATGAAATAATCTAATTTACATATACATTAAGAATCTATCTATGGCATCTATGATACAACAAACAAGTGTGGGGGTCACAATTCTTTTTTGTATTTGTTCAGTACTGCTTCATTTGTGTTTGCATTACAGTCCCATTAATGTTGCCCCTTTAATATACAGCACATGCCAAACATTCACTACAAAATTGGTCTGACTTCATAAAAAAACTTATCAGTAGTCAAATGTCAGCATCAATTACTTAATATAATCATACTTTAAAACTTAAATTTGAGCGTCACAGAGTTTATTTCAGTTCTACTGCCTGCTGGAGGAAAATCAGACATATGTTCTCTATTATTAAACCTTCTAAGTCACAGTGCTACAATATTAAAAACTGATATATAAACATTTTTATATATAAACTAGTACTGCATTTAAATTGTATTAATTTTGTCATTAAAAAATACAAAAAATGTTTAAACTTTGAGATTGTTACTGTTCTTTTTTCAAGTTTATAATAAACATGAAAACTGAAGATTTCAGCTGTTAGGATAATTACTTTTATATGCTAAAGACATTCTTTTAAGTAAAATGTTTCTGAAGAGTTCATAAGAATGATGTATATCTAGTTACATATTCACATTGCTAGAGAATGAATAAGAAAATTTACTATTATGATTTCCTGGTAATACTTGTTTGGGTTTCATAGAATCATAGAATAGTTAGGGCTGGAAAGGACCTTAAGATCATCTAGTTCCAGCCCCCCTGCCATGGGCAGGGGCACCTCACACTAAACCATCTCACCCAAGGCTTTGTCCAACCTGGTCTTGAACACTGCTAGGGATGGAGCATTCACAACCTCCCTGGGCAACCCATTCCTGTACCTCACCACCCTAACAGGAAAGAATTTGTTCCTTATATACAATCTAAACTTCCCCTTGTTTAAGTTTTAACCTGTTACCCCTTGTCCTGTCATTACAGTCCCTAATGAAGAGTCCCTCCCTAGCATCCTTATAGGCCCCCTTCAGATACTGGAAGGCTCCTATGAGATCTCTGCACAGCCTTCTCTTCTCCAGGCTGAGCAGCCCCAACTTTCTCAGCTGGTCTTCATATGGGAGGTGCTCCAGTGCCCTGATCATCCTCGTGGCCCTTCTCTGGACTTGTTCCAACAGTTCCATGTCCTTTTTATGTTGAGGACACCAGAACTGTACACAATACTCCAGGTGAGGTTTCACAAGTTTTGGTTTTGTTTCTGTAATTTGAACTGTTCAGTCCAATTTTAAAATTTTAATTTATTGTTTCTATAAAGGAATTGTTTTGTCACATAATTACTTTTTTTGTTTGATTTGCCTAACAGTCCCTTATGCTTTATATATTGCCCCTCAGAAATTCTATAGTGCATGCTTGATTTTTTGATTTTTTTTCTATTAAATATATATTCTATACTGTTTTCAGAAGTTGTGGTTGTAATGTGGAACTCTTAACCTTTCAATTTGGCTGGCTTCAGGATTTCAAGTATGCATGCTTAATACAGAATTAACATAGCGATTTGCATTTTATATAGTATTTATAGATATCCATCAGTTCTTAAACTCTGATCTGTTGAAAATTTTCATATTTCATAGAGATTTATTGGTCCTGTGAAACTCTCACAAGTTTCCAGCAATCTCAACTTGTGATGCTTTATAACATAGAAAAGAGAAAGCTCAGAAAAATTCTGGAAAGAGAGAGATATCTCATCCATTGTGTATAAAATGAGGAGAAATAGACTCTGCTGCATGAAATAAGGACTAGTGAATAGGCTGGGCAGCAGAAGATAGCTTTTCTTATGAGAAAAAATAACATAGTTTTTTCATAGGTGACCAAGATTCTGAGCAATGTTACAGAAAAAGAGAGCGTTGAATAAAGACGTTAAGTGTCTGAGATGATCCACAGTAATATTTTATGTTTTGAACTTTTGGCGATGGAAGGAAAGGGTCGAGAAATGAAATCTATATAGTCCCATTGTAAGTAGTTCTGCCTCTGTCCTTCTCTCTCCTCTTTACTACTGTTTTTCTTCCTACCACTAACAACATTTTAAAAAAGTTCACACACTCCAAGTAGAAGGGATGAGTGGTGAAAAAATTAATGGATTTTGTGAAGACCTCTATTTAATCTAGAAGACAATCAAGAAATCAGTTGTGCTATCTCCAATTATCGAACTTTTAAATTTGAAAATAGTTAATTGCAATGTTTGGTAGGTACCTGATAAAGAAAAGGAAAAAAAAAAAAAGACAAATTTTGTTTTGCTCAGGTCAATTGAAAAAAAAATTATTTGTCCTAATGTAGTTTAATTTTCTACTAACATGTAGACAGCAAGCTTATAGTCCAGGTTTTTTTGTTATCTACGCATATGCTTGGTTCAAACTGCACATTCTCCATTCTCTTCCTGACCAGCTTTGTGTCTTTTTTTTTTTAACTTCTATTCTTTCAATAGTAATTTGCAGAACAGCTGTTTATTTTTGGCATGAAGGATAAAGAGCTTCTTCTTTGTGTTTCCATTAGTGTTATCTACTCTTCTGGAAAGTCAGATTCATCCTGATCCCATATTAGGAGGTGAGGAAATGGGACTTGCCAGTCCTTACCCAGACTTTGGTTGCCTGGAGTGAAACCTAATAAAATGGTCAACAAGAAGCAGCAATTGACCCCAAAGCCTAGGAAGTGGAAGGCCCAGATCTCCGAGACTTCTAAGATGTACAGCTGAGAGTATAGATACAGTCTCTTAAAGGTTATGAAGAAGAGGAAGTCATCCCTTTTGAATGCAAAGAGAAGCAGTATAGACCTGATCAATGGCGAGAAACAAGAGTTACTATAAAAGGGGATTCTTGGTATGCAGAAAAAGAGATAGTAAATAGTCAGAAAGAAAGAAAAAATAGGAAAGTGTATAGGAAGACCCGTGGAAGTTTAAATTGGCACCTAGAGTGGTTTTCTTCTTCTCAGGAAGCATGCAGTCAGTAGTTGTGTGATCTCTTCTTGGTTCAGTTATGGGTATGGGAATATTTGCCCTCCTTTTGCATGTTTTTTTTAGAGGGTCTAGTTTTGCTACATCTCTAAATTAAGGGAATAAGTCAGTATTTAGAAAGGGAATATGAGTCTCTGAAGTTCAGGTGCAATAAGGAGAATGGGGTTGACCTATAGGGTCAACTTAGATGATGAGACATGGACAAGTATGCAACAGTAGCTAGGACAGAGGCATGTCCAGGAGTTAAACTGGATTAAAAAATTCAGCTGAGAAAGCTAGAACTAAGATATTTGATCTGAAAATACCAAAGATGTACTAAGACTACTGGAAACAGACTATAGAAAAGTAGTATGTAATTGTGTAGTCAAGGGTCAAATTACAATGAATGTATAAAAGACTATTGAAATAAGGCCATACCAGTGTCTTTGACTTGTTTGGACTTCCAACAAATGAAATGTATGTTTCTATGATGTTTTATTTCTTTACTTAGTAATCACATACTTACCAGCAGTAAACTCAAATTTGTTTTTTTTCCCTTTTTTTATAGATTCTAGAATTTTATAATCTTTTCCAAGTTCTGTTGCTTAAAAAAATATTGTTTGTCTATCTTACTTCTTCCATTATTAGGAATTACAGTTGTTTTGTGATGCCTTTGTGCCTATTTGGTCCAAAAGTGAAATCTGTTGCATGAATTCCATAGTGCACTCTAAGTTAATTTACTTCCTACTAACATCTGGTTAAAAGGAAGCATGGAAGATCTGAAAAATGATGCCAGCTTTTAAATTCCATGAGGGAGGACCAGCTGGGTTCAAACTGAAGCAAAGCTAGGGAAAAAACATCCATCTATCCCTAACATATTTAGACAGGGAGATCTAGAGCATGAAGAAACTGTAGGTTCCGTAGAGTGATGACTAGCTGTCATCACAGGCATGTGAAAAGAAGCAAAAGAGTGCTTTAGAAGATTTATGTGGCAATTTAGTTCAAGCTCTGATAATCTAGATTACGCAGACTCCATTTCCTGAGAGAAGTTAAAAGTGGATAGAAGAAAGGGAGAAAACCAAATAGGAATTGAAAGAAGGAAAAAAAAATCTCAACCCAACCCGCCCTCCCCCCCCCAAAAAAAAAACAACAAAACCCCCCTAAAAACTCCCAATGAACCAATCAAATAGAAAAAATAACCCCCCAAAACACATCACCCTTGTATTGTTAAACCACCAGCTGCGTTAGCCTCATAGAAAGGAAAGCAAAGTCACTTTTCACCTTTCAAAGAGCTCTGATTTTGCTTCTTGCTAGATGATGCAGTGCTACCCAGAATATCTCTTAACAGTTATTATGGAAAGTAAGTCTCTGGAATCAAGGATGCTATTGCCTATGAAACGCTTCAAAACAAAGCTATTAAAAAAAAACCCAAATGCTAAATCTAACATCCCACTAAAATATAAACTATTATTTGCATAAACACAAAATACAAAAATCCTAAGGATTTATATTTTCCCCCAATCAGGAGCTCGATTTGATATGAGATTCAATAATATGAAGATGTTTGAGAAATTGCTTAATAGGTTAAATTATTCTCATTTTATGAGGAAAATTCATTGCTCAGCTAATCGTAAAGACAGACATAAACTAAGGAAAGCGACGAGAGGTGACCCTACTCTAGTTATTAGGAAAATAATAGAGTATAATGGAGTATAAGTTAAAGTTAGTAACAGTAATATTTTACAGAGAGGATGCAAAAAATGCCATTTCCGCATTGTTAATGTGTGTAAATATGAGAAGCTCTTACAAAGCATTTAACTATAGCTGGAGATGGAGTCAGTCCAGAAAGAAAAAAATAAGATGTGAAAACTTAGAAAGTTTATACAGAAAATTGAAATTCAAGCTTGAAAATTAAAAAGTTTGAGTTTTCTCTATCTCAAAGGTCATGCTTTTTTTTTTAATTCAAAATTTATTAATTTTTTATCTTAGAAAGACATTATTGGTATACTCTGTACCTCATTCCCCTTAGTGTTCCTAAGCAATTACTGATTAAGAAAGCTGGGTTGAAAATGCAGTATTATATTTTTGAGACTTTATCCCAATATATTGCACTCAGGAAAAGTTGAAATACATTTTCAGCAACAGCAGTTTAACATACTGTGCAAACACCTACTTCTAGTGACTGTTCAGAGAAAATATATCTATGATTGCTATAGTCATCCAAAGTGAAGAAAAAAAAAAAAACAAACCAACACACAAAACAACCAAATTCCTCACGTATATTTCTCAATGAAAGGTTAAAATCCTACTCATGTTGCCGAGGTAGTAAGTAATTCCCAGATAGAGCAAGAGATGCTCTAAAAATAATACTGTTATTATAGTAAAAGATCTCATATGCAAAGCCGGAAGTATGAATCATTCCGTTTTATACTCACAAGCCAAAAATCAACCTGCATTTTTAAGCTTCAGTGCGTTCAGTCATCAAGATGTTCTGGAAACCCCTAAGTAGCTTAAGTCCATGATTTGTTTATTTAAAGTGGTTCATGGATATTACAGGATAAAATAACGAATAACCTGTCACCATTATATTAACTCCATAAGGTAGTACCATCCTTGACCAAAAGGTGGAAGTAGAGTCGTCCGGGGGGATGGGAGGGGTTTGAAGATGACTTTATAAACCTATGCATGCTACGCAAATTTTGTTGCAGTTTGATTCACAATACAGTCTCCAAAGTAGTCAAGAATGTAACAGCATAACTATCCATGGGGAAAATCATGCTATATTTGAAGTCTGAACAAATCCTGCATAGAGAGGAATTTCATACAGCTGAACAAGCTTCACAGATGTTAGTCAAAGCCCAACAAAAAGTTAATCTAATCAAAGTTAACTTTTTCCGTCTGTGACATTTAAGTTTAAACAAGTAGTAAATATTAACAGTAAGGAGCTTTTGTACTACAGAGAAATGACTGCTGGCCTCTGCCTATGGATACTGTAGGAATAAATTGTTAATCTGTCTCTCTAGCTTCTGACATTCTTTGTAATGAATAGATGCTGCAAATCAGAAATAGCAGTAACTTTAACTTGTTCTGAATCATCCTTGTGGTAATATATCCTTGGTGAGATTGAACTCACATGACTGGATGTCTGAATCTGACCTAGCTGTGTAGACTGTGTTAAAATGAAGAGAAGCTGGTACTTACAGAGCAAGATTTATTTGATCACAATGCACGTCTTATATAGACTCACTAGTTTTTACCTGCACTGACCTGGATTCCTATCAGGCATTTGGATCCCTCCCCTTCACAACATTCTTGCCTCTAAATTGGAGGGCTATTGGTTTGATGGATGAACAGTTAGATAGACAAAGAGTTGGCTGTATGGTCGTGTCCAAAGAGTTACCATCAGTGGCTCAATGTCCAAATGGAAATCAGTAACAAATGGCATCTCTCAAGGGTCCATACGGGGACCTATTTAATATCTTCATCAGTGATATAGATAATAGGATTGAGTACACCCTCAACAAGTTTGCAGAGGACACTGAGCTGAGCCGTACAGTTGATATGGCTGCCATCCAGAGGAACCTTGGCAGCCTTGAGCAGTGGGGCCATTTGAACATCATGAAGTTCAGCAAGGCCAAGTGCAAGGTACTGCACCTGGGTTAGGGCAATCATCAGTTGCAATCAAGCTGGGGAAATAATTTTTTTAGAGCAGCCCTGAGAAGAAGGACTTGTGGATGCTGGTGGATGAAAAACTGGATATGAGCTGTTAATGTGTGACTGCAGCCCGGAAAGACAACTGTATCCTAGGCTAAGCAAAAAGAAGTGTGGTCAGAGGTTGAAGGAAGTGATTCTCCTTTTCTACTTGTTCTCATGAGACTCTACTTGGTGTATTACATCCATCCCTGGGGTGCCCAGCATGAGAAAGAGGTGGACCTGTTAGAGGAGGGCCACAAAAAATTATCAGAGGGCTGTAATAGCTCTGCTATGAAGAAAGACTGAGAGAGTTGGGTTTGTTTAGCCTTGGGAAGAAAAGACTTCAGAAACATTTTATTGTGGCCTTTCAATATTTAAAGGAGACTTACAAGAGAGATAGAGAGACACTTTATACGGGGGTCTGAAATGATAGGACAAGGGGCAATGATTTTAAACTGAGAGTAGATTTAGATTAGGTATATGGAAGATTTTTGTTATGGTGAGGATGGAAGGGTTTATAGTTAGATTGGATGGGGCTTTGACCAACCTGATCTAATGCAAGATGTCATTGCCCATGGCAGAGGGTTTGGATTAGATGATCCTTAAAGGTCCCTTCCAAATCAAATAATTCTATGATTTTATGGTTCTATGATTCCATGATTCTATGTTTCCTTGGGAGTATTTCTTCTGGTTCACTATATTGCAGTGAAAAAGATTATCTATGTATGTGTCTGAAATTTGGCAAAATACAAATGAAATAAAACTTAAAATTACCCTTTTACTTTGATTGAATGGAAACCCAAATAGGTGTATTCCTTCTACTCTTTTCAATGTCTATATCCACTATCTGGTGAACTGTTTATTTGGCTTTGACAAAAATGTTAGTCATACAGAGATGAGTCAGTTTTGTTTACTGTTTATAAAGATGCTCTGATGCTTGAATGAGCTCAGTCAAAACATTGTTTGGTGATGGTAGAATAGAGCATCTGAAAGTATATAGAATAAATGATAAAAATATGCTACATTACTTCTTGTTGTTATATAGCCTATAGTTCACATTTAGTACCTAATGGCACAGAGTCATGAAGCACAATGGTTTTCTGTGATCAAGGGATAAAGGTTCCCTTTTACTATCCATACTATGTTACACTGAAACACAGCTGCTGTGCCACAGTCAGGGAGCACTGATCAGCTTCTGGTCAATTTTGCTGGCAGGTAAAAAGCACTATAGTCGTTCAGATTGCAAACTTTCTTGACATGTTCTAGGCAGATGTCTTCTGGAAACTGTTGCCTAAATGCCCTTGCATCTTCCTCTACTACATATGGATTTCATGGTAAAAGGTTAATTATGGTAAAAGGTTAATTTTGCCCTCCTTAATCCATTCCCAAATTTATATTCATCCCTAATGGACACAAAAAATCAACACAATTTTATTCCAAAAGCCCCATAGTTCAAGGACCATGTAAAAATTCTCAGTAAATCAGTTCCACCAGTGGCTGGAATTCCTTTTCTTGAGAATGTATGGATTATAAAATAAGACTGTGAAATAAATATTTTATTCTTTCAGGAGAAACAAAGTAAGATAATTGAAAAGTAAAAGTTATTTTACTCAAACATAGCCAACTCATACATTGATCTGATTATACAGTATGCTCTTAATTTGCAATGATAATAATACAAGGGCACCTCCTATTGAAGCTCTGCGAAGACGTTTTTGCCTCAACATTTGTAAATATAGTGATCTAAATAACAAGATTGATACAATTAATGTTGAATAAACAAAAAGGAATAATTTTTATGTCAGAAATTAAGGCTATGTAATCTTAGAAAATATTATATACCAATTTATGATAGCAATATGGTAACAATTACCAAGTATAAAAATTATTGTTTAACTGGAATTTTATGGTATATATGTCTTACAAACAAAATGTTAATTCCATGATTTCCATTGACTTATGTAAGAGCAGCTTTTGGTCCCAAAGTTATATTTATCAGAATAACTTGTAATTTTTGAACATTCAAGCATGGAGCTTTTTTTCAAAAATTCACTTTAAGAGTGCAATTAAAAATATTAAGTCTTTCTCTGCTTTAGATACTTGGCTCTACTACATTTAATAAAATATATGATTATCTTAAGAATCTTAAGAACTCTCCAATAACAATTGAAGAAGGCAATGTGGCGCAGTATGACTGGCAGCTTGGGGCTTAAATCCAGATTGCAATAACTTTGGAGAATTATGGAGTTGTAATGATAGCGTAGTAACTGAAATTAGTCAATGGCAGTGATTCACAACTAAAATCAATAAACGAAAATGGAACAGGAATTAAATATTATTGTTTGGATTCATATATAAAATTGCATGCATTACCATATTGCTCTCATTCTGAAAAAAAAAGGCAGCATTTCCTCCAAATAAATCTACAATATCATGCAAAGTACGGTGTTACTGAAGAGTGTAAAATTAAGAAAATATGAGGGAAGGAATAAAAATTACTATCTTTAAAATAGGGGAAATTTCAAACAAATTATAACAGTGATATAAATTCTCTTGGGTCTGCTGATAAAACTAGGCTTTTGTACTGAAATCTCTCATTCAATTTGGTGGATCTAAAAAAAGTCTTACTAAATCATTTTTGTACAACAAATCCTTTATCTTTTGTTACTGCCTGTTTTCTGATTTTTTTTCTTCATTGAATTGTAGGTGTGTAACCATTTACAGATGATGATTAGGTATTAGTATAGATGTATATTTATTACAGTACTTGGGTTTTTTGAGGGTTCTTTTTCTTGGATTTTTTTTTCCGGCTGAGGATGCTAATAATTTCTATATTTTCCCTAGTAAAGGAATACTTTATTCCTTCCTAGTTGAGATTAAAATATTAATTCTTGTAGACCAAACCCAGGCTTTGAGCCAAAAAAAATGGGTTCTGCATAACTGTTCACAAAGTCAAGGCTGTGCTTTTGACAGATTAATAATTTGAATTTGATATCTACAAGAAACTGAGACAAGTTTCAGGTAAATCTTCGAAGTTTTTATGTGTACTTGAACCAAGTCAGTGCTCTACAAGGAAAATAGGATAAAAAATATTTATTATTTTTCAACATTTATATAACTGAATGGAAAAATCATAATGAAATCAGGGTGCTATGCTTCATTAGAGTTGTGAACTAACTAATTTAAGATCTGTGCCCTGGGTTTTGCTGCACACTGGAAGTGAAAAAGACAGCTTTCTGAAATGTGTGGCTACTTCTAAGGAACTCTGAGTTAAGTCAGTGCAGGGGCAAATATAGAATACAAATACTGTTTATATGCTCAGGCATAAAGTAACTAGTGTAAGAAACCAAATAAGTTTACTTATAATTGTTGGAAAAGTCATCTGAGATTTTACCAATTCTATATAGTTATGTACTAAGTACGACCATTATGCATATTTTCTCACATCTAGAAGTAGAATTCTGTGCAACCTGAACTTCTCTGATTTTCTGACTTTTATTGACCCTGATATATTAACCTCAATGTATGGCTAATGTTTTTTCTACAAAGCAGATTAAAATATGTCATAACAAAAGATACACTCCAAAAAAAAGTATGTTCTTTCTGCATTGATTGACCTAAAAAAAAACCTGGTAGAACTGGCTCCATCATGTATCACAGTATCACAGTATCACAGTATGTTAGAGATTGGAAGGGACCTCGAAAGATCATCTAGTCCAATCCCCCTGCCAGAGCAGGAACACCTAGATAATGTTACACAGGAATGTGTCCAGGCGGGTTTTGAATGTCTCCAGGGAAGGAGACTCCACAACCTCCCTGGGCAGCCTGTTCCAGTGTTCCGTCACCCTCACTGAGAAGAAGTTTCTTCTCAAGTTTAAGTGGAACCTCTTGTGTTCCAGTTTGTACCCATTACCCCTTGTCCTATCATTGTTTGCCACTGAGTAGAGCCTGGCACCGTCCTCGTGACACTCCCCCTTTATATATTTATAGACACTTATAAGGTCACCCCTCAGTCTCCTCTTCTCCAAACTATAGAGACCCAGCTCCCTCAGTCTTTCCTCATAAGGGAGATGTTCCACTCCCCTAATCATCTTCGTTGCCCTGCGCTGGACTCTCTCCAGCAGCTCCCTGTCCTTCTTGAACTGAGGGGCCCAGAACTGGACACAATACTCCAGATGCGGTCTCACCAGGGCAGAGTAGAGGGGAAGGAGGACCTCTCTCGACCTACTAACCACCGCCCTTCTAATACACCCCAGGATGCCATTGGCCTTCTTGGCCACAAGGGCACAGTGTTGGCTCATGGTCATCCTGTCGTCCACTAGGACCCCCAGGTCCCTCTCCCCTACACTGCTCTCTAACAGGTCGTTCCCCAACCTATACTGGAACCTGGGGTTGTTCCTGCCCAGATGCAGGACTCTACACTTTCCCTTGTTATATTTCATCAAGTTACTCCCTGCCCAACTCTCCAGCCTATCCAGGTCTCGCTGGATGGCAGCACAGCCTTCTGGCGTATCAGCCACTCCTCCCAGCTTAGTGTCATCAGCAATATATTATTAACTAGCCACAATATATTATTAACTGACAAAGAATCAGATTTAGTGGCTATACTTTGCATAAATAATTACAGGGTGAACACTTTACACTTTGCCTAGTCAGCAAGTATTTTAGAATCTCCATTGTCAAAATTAATTTATTTGTATAAGAATACTGAGATGCAAAAACACAAGTAAAAAGGAAAATAATGACAATGGCCAATAATCATTCTGCAAAGTTAGAAAAAAAACCTGGATGAGAATTTTTTTACCAGTCTTTAGAAAAGTTTTTCTTTCTTACCATCTGACTTTCCCACATATATAATGACAGTTGACTGTTCCTTGCAGAGTTCATATGTACAAATCCATAAAGACTGAAACTATAAAAGTATTTCAGCACTATGAATAATACACAGTTCCTCAGTTAAGCTTTTTTGGCATGGTCTTCAAAATAAGTATGATTACTTTTAAGTTATAAGAGCTATGTTATGTATTTTCATAACAAAGCTGGTCTTCCTTAAGTAAACACAGTTCTTCTCTGGGTACATACACAGTTAAAACCTAGTAGATATCCCCAGTTTCTTTCACTTTCAATTATGCTCTCCTCTGCCATATTCTTTAAGTTAATTGAACTTCATGTTATTTTTTCCTTTTAATTTTAAAGAAGTAAAAAAAAAAACTTCTTAGATATAGATGATAATAAGTATTTACCAATTAGTTCATTTTAAACTGTAATTTATACAAAAGTACTGTGCCAAATTGCACTGCTACACAGGGACTTAGAGAAATACAGATTTAAACGTAATTGGCAGTTATCTTGACATGCTTCTTTCTTCTAATATGCTATGCAGTAAATGCCACCAGTAAAGGGGATTGTTCTATTTTCTTGGGATTTTTTTTTTAACTAGATCTATGAGAAAGAGACTGTAGAACAAGCTTTATTTTCTTGTAAAGCCTTTCAACCTCAGAAACTCTGCGTGTCATTAATGATAGGAGAAATCTTCAAGAAAAGAATTGCCATCTGAAGCTAATGAACAAATCTATCCATTTAGGACACATTGCTTACAGCTTAGTTACCCTCTTGCTATTTTCATTCCACCCTGGGTTGTTTCAAACCCATTGCAAATAATCATCTCTCCAAATAAATTTTGCTTGTTTTGCCATTCTCACGCTAACCTTGTGACCTATGATAGCACTGCATGCATTTCCATATAACTTTAAAGTAGTTGGTATGTCAGGGTCTGAACTCCTAACACACGTGCCCAGGAAATACCATTCAAACATGTATGCACATGCATGCTTTATCTTCTCAAGCTTTGTCAATTTTTTCTGGTCTATCAATATGCACTTGTAGCCATATTATTTTGTAATGATATCAATTTCTAACTCACATTGATCCTACCTCCTGCTGCCCTTCATTACATCCTTGAAGATCAGCGTGCTCCTCTTAGAATATATGAATCATTCATTACTAACCCCATAAAAGCCCTGAAGTCCTAGAAGAGTCTTTCCTTTTACCTTTCTGTTCCCTCACTATTAATAGGTAACTCCCAGCTGCTATTTCATTTTTTCTTCTGTCATGAAAGCTGTAACTACATGATTAAAATGGTGTGCTTCTGTAAAAATACTAGCAACTGTTGTAATTAAGGTAAAATAGAATGGATCAACACTTTTTCTGGAAAACAATGTAGGCAATGTAAACCTCAATTTAAGGGTATCATATGTACATGACAGTTTCTACAGACCTTATTATAATTAATTATTTTTAGGTAGTTTCTTATAATCAGATTTCTGAGACTTATTTTGCTCTTTCACTTCTGAGAACCAAAACAAAAGGCAAATTAAGATTCTTTTTTCCCTTCTTTTCTTTTTTTTTTTTTTTTTTTAATTGAGTGGGTAGAATTTACCTCTTTTTATTAAAAAGTTCATTTTCTCTGGTTTGACTTGTGCTTAAAGAATGTTCACTATGATATTTCAACATTTGCCTTCCCTGCAGCTACAGAGAGGTTAAAAAGTTGAGGAGGACTTGGCATAACTAAGAAGAATATGGTCTAGCTAGATCTAAAATCAAGTTTTACAATGGAAAATTAATATGTTTCCTCTCAGCATCTGTATCTCAGTGCTGTTTGTCTGATAAACACACTGTATGAAATTACAGTTGTGGGAAAATAGGATATATATTTTAAGAGAATTCTTGAAGGAAATTAATGTTCTGATTTCTTTTTTCAAATCATGCACATTGTTTTCATTCTGAGTGAGAGAGAAGCAGCTGAAATTTGACTCAAGGAATTAAAATTAAAAAAAAAAACAACAAAACCACCAAACAATCCACCCTTAATTGTTTCAAATGATTTATTTAAAAAATGATGCAATTTTCATCTCTTTGCTAATAAACCTTATCTAATCAATAACATCTGTCCTCATGTTTATTCATCTTGGAGTAAACAGTCGTTCTGCTTAATCCATAGGGGATTGCAAGAAAAATGCTTCTCATTTTAAGGGATACTCAGAACTGGAACATGTTTCCTCTGCCAGTATCAGCACTCTTCAGTCCTGACCATCATGGTGTATTGCTGGGTTTGCAGTTGTCTGGGAGTGGGGCTTTTGAAGGCAGCTGAAAAAAATTATTTATCATGGAGAGTCAGTATGCCCAGAAAATATTATCCTTGTGCATATATAATCTTGATGAACATTCCTTTGAATATGAAGTATGGCCAGTTCTAAGTCCAAAACAGTGTTTCTCAGCAGAAAAGAAGGAACTACCACATGGAAATCCTTTCTTTTTAAGCTTTTGAAGCATAATCGTTGCCATGTTATCAGTGTCTCTAACTAGTGCTTCAAGGTGTTGACTAATACATACAGAAAGGGAATAAGTGAGAGGGGTTTGAAAGAGCTGCTTGAGAGAATGAAAGAACATAGGCCACATCAATGACCCATTGTAACACATCAGGCAAAATGTTCTGTAGTTAAATTATTTAGATTAGATTGCTGTTGTAATTAAAAGTAGTTATTATTCCTACCTGATTACTTTCTATAGAACTTTTCTTAATGAACAAGACAATTTCATTAAAATATCTTTACTGATCAAAAATTAAGAAGTGTTTTATCCATCTTTTATATTTCTTCTAAATGACTTCAAATTAACCTACAGGGGCATTTATAAGAGATATTTCAGTAAGCAGTGAAATGAAAATCTGACACAGTCTCATTTAAGCTGCAAAGACACAACTGAATTTAAAGAGTGCCACCAGTTTAAATTTGCTGGAGATCCAACCTCATGTAACTTTTAGATAGTAACTGGCATTTTGTTATTGATTATGTGTGCCTTATCACCTTGAGACAAAGCTCAATAACATCATTGGGAATTTTTTCCACTTGTCCACTAGATTTAGGACCAGGCCTTCCTTTGGCAGGACTTCTTTCTAACTTACTTTCGCAATACCCATTTATCATGTAGAAGTTTTTATTATTTTCTAGTCAGTAACTAATTGGGTAATGTAGTCTAAGAGTGATTTTGTGAAAAAAAAAAATTGCTTTAAGAAAAGATCAAATATTAATTACAGTTTAGATCTCTTTCATACCAGCAATGACATTTTCTACCAATTTCAGGAGGCTATCTTACACACAAGGATCACATGGCAAATGACAAAATGATTGGCAAAGAGACCTTGAGGCTAGAGGTTGACCAAAGGTCTTAAATGGCATCTTAGAGGTCTGAAATATGAAGTAAGTAAGCATATTCGCCAGCTTACAGACCAGAGACTAGAACTTACCTGCATTTTTCAGTGTATCCACAAAAGCCATTTTATTTGAAGTGATAAATTTACCTCATGTTTACAATTTTAGGCCAAAGGGATACATAAAAAGAAAAAAATAATCAGTCTTCTCAATAAGCATACTGACAAGCATTGTGATGTTTGTTTCGTTACTTGAGGGTTTTTGGGGGGCGGGGGGGAAGGTTTATTTCATTGATTTTTAAAAAACAAATCATGAATGTAAACTTTTGAAGTTCATAGAAATTGGACTGGTTTGATTAGTTTATGTCCATGGGAGTAATTTCCTTGGGGTCTTCTGTTGAACTATACATATCTAAAGAGTTGCACACAAATAAACTGCGGAAATTATAATGACAAAATTGCATGCATAATGATAATATGAAGTTTGTTTAAAGGCTTCAGTTAGACTTAGGTGATTCATAGTTTGTTCTTACCTTTTGCCACAGGAATAAATCACTGCCACACTGCAAATTTGATTGTGTATGGAGAGCATGTGGGAGGAAAACTGTAGCTAGAGCCTTGGGGTGCACCTTACTGAAACAAAACAGAAAAAAAAAAAAAAAGAGAGAGAAGCACAAAGAAAATATGAGATTTTTAAAAATTACAAAGACATACAGGTTGGGAAAGGGACACTTAGGTGGAAGAAACTACATTCTACATGGATTAGACAGCAAATTACTTGTTTGATGTAATATGCTTCTTATCAGGTTACTACTTTAGACATTCACTGAAACCAAGGAATGATGGCAAAGAAATTGTAATAAAAAATTCTTTAATTTAAATACAAATGAAGATAAACTGATTTAGAGAAACATAATTTTATTGAAAGAGAGACAAAGCTGGATTCAGCAATTGAGGACACAGAAAGCAAAAAATAGACATGAGGATTACGTTTTTTAAGTCAAAGAAAGATAACAAAGGTTACACAGGTTAATTTCAGAAGAGAAAAGATGAAATAGGATTCAAATTTTATTAATTCTATCCAAAGTAGATGAAATGGAATATATGTGTCATTAGTTTCAACTAGGAAACTCAGAACAGATATTATATATTTCATTTTATAACTTATAGCGGAAAAAAAAAAAGTTATTAATTATTAACAGCAGACAAGGTAAGGTTATATCATGAGATAGACTTTAAAATCTATTTGGGAATATATTTAGATTAAAGCAAGGTAAGGAGGAAGACATAAGTCTACATTTTATTTTAAAAGTGTAAGGGAAAAAGCCTGGTAAAAATGGAGTGGGGAAACACCTACGTAAAAAGTCAGCACAGCCAATGACAATACAGTAGTCTGTGCCCAGATTAGTTCAAGCTTTTTAGGAACAAAATGTGTGTCTCCATGGAATATCTAACAAAGGTAAGATACTGTTTCGCTGAAGAGCAGATAATTCATTAGCCCATTAATAAGTATGGGGCTGTATACAAATTTTTGTTCCAACAAAGAAAGAAATAAACGAACAAAAAAAAACCCCATTAATTAACTAATTACAAGAAGAACAAAACAGAAATAATATTAAAATAGTTTAATATTAAAATATTTACATTATTTCATAGAACAAAAAATTATGTTAAAAATTTGCAGCTGCAGTGAGATATTGTTCTAATAGGTAATAATACAAAAAAACCAACCAACCAACCAACCAACTTATTGATCTAGCTTTCAGAAATAATCAACATGAAAGAAATTCCTATGGCAATGGTCTAGCATAGGATGCAACTCGTATGTTGTCATGATGGTATTTCTCACAGATTTTTCTTCTCAGGATATTGAACTTCAGTTTTATGCAGAATTAATCAACAAACACTCTGCTCAACATGTCCCATTGTCTGCTTCAGTGAATAAAAATATATATTAATGTTTGTTTTACAAAAATGAGATACAGATATATTACAATCTCAGCCTCGTGGTTCAAAGTAAGCATATTATGAAAAAGTCCAACTTCAGAAAGCACACATACTCTCACAGTCCTACTGCCAAAAAGCATTAAATATGCTAGTTTTTTTTCTCCCTTGGTGTATCTTAGGCAATATTGAGACAATAAAACTTTCTATTGATTACCCTTCTTCCTGTGCTTCATGTATGAGTTCAAGATCTATATGCAATTTATGCTCACACTATCTAGAATTACAATGACTGGGATTATTTTAGTTTGCAGTGTAGTTTTCAAGTCTGTATCAAAAATGAGAAGGAGTAAAATACACATTCTTTGCAAAGGATTATTTTTAATTGTCTGTTAGTTAAGAGGCATATAGCATTACATAGAGTAACAGATCCAGACAGTATAAAAAAGTGTGCTGACATTCACCTGCTTCATTCCCTCTTCCAATTCACTAAATGTAGTGATTAATTCTATTGAGTTTACTAATAATATTACGTTTTTAATACATTTAAAAAACAATGCTGAAACTGTACTTTATTAGTTCAAGTACTTATAGGAACAGACCCATTGCTTGTTAAGAGCTGTTTTCCCTGTATTGTTTCCCCAACAGTGAAATAAAGATATTACTGAAGGATGACCCATGTTTAAGTTCCCTATTTTTAGAACATCAGACAAAATCTGGGGTCCTTAGATATAAGGTTAAGACTCACTTAGTTAAGGTTCATCACATATTTGCATTGTCTCATTCTGTGTTTGGAATGGATCATAAGTGGAAAATATGTACTGAAGTATATATTGTGGATGGAACAAGATTTCTGCTCAGTGTAAGGATGGACTAA
This sequence comes from Pezoporus flaviventris, assembly GCF_033815535.1. NCBI lineage: Eukaryota > Metazoa > Chordata > Aves > Psittaciformes > Psittacidae > Pezoporus > Pezoporus flaviventris. The sequence continues at coordinate 5,146,307 of NW_026892564.1, forward strand.
AGGAAGTAAGTGCTTATTTTAGGAAGTAACATCTAAGAAACAAGGAATCATAGGTAACATTGAAAACATGATATTTCACTTTAGTAAACAGGATTTAAATCAACCGATGAGTCATCCAGTGCCATTTGAGATGGTAGCCTAGGATATCGGAGACATCTGCACAGGGATGGTAGATAAGTCTTAAGATCAGTGGAGACCTCTTCCGTCTGGGCCCGGGTCATATGGATCTAAAATAGCAAGCATCAAATATATCTGCCGATATTTAAACAAGTGAATATTGTTTAAATTTTTAAACAATATTTTACTGTTTAATAACAATATTTTGTTATTAAACTTTCCCACTGGTTTGAAGAATCACTAAAGTAATTTTTCACGTATTTGAACACAGGAACATTCTGCTAGCTGTGCTGCTTTCAGTAACCTGCCTGGCCTGCAGACCTTTGACAAGGAGGGTGCAGGTCTCCTGTAACTCCTGTGTCCACCTGTCACTTCTTAGAAAGGAGGCTTCAGCTACATTGACATGTTGATGTTTCAGATACCATTGGCCACCTCAAATAGCATTAAATGCCTATATTTAGACATCTGTATCTTTCCATAGGTATCTAGTTTAAAGTGAGCTGATCTTACTTTTAGGCTCCAGTGACTTTATTGATTAGCTCTGCCTCGATTATGAAATAAGATACCTAGCTCACATGCAGGCGCTTGAATTTGTGTGTTAATCTAAAGCTGAATCTCATATATAGCAAAGCATTACCATTTTTAATCACCCAGACAGGTTTAAACCAAGACAGATTTAATCTAGTAGACTAATTGAAAAATCCCCTCAATATTCAGTTGACTCTATCTTGTGCAGAATGGTTTGACCAGCTTTAATTACTGTAACTATTCTAAAACCTAAGATGTTATCATTTTAATAGACAGTGCTTAATAAAGTATTTGTTAGTTTTGTATGTTGTGTATAGTTTTCAATCTACATGACCCTGCATGTACTTTACTAAATATTTTTTCCAAAAATGCTAACCCTTTAAAAGTACAAACAAATTGTATCTCAGTGTTACAACATTCAAAATGTTACCTGTTCTGGCAGAGAATTTTGTCACAGAGTCATAGAACCATAGAATGGTTTGGCTTGGAAGGAAGCTTCAAATATCACCTAGTCAACCCCCTGCCACAGGGGCAGGGGCATCTTTCAATAGATCAAGTTGTTCAAAACCCCATCCAAGCTGACACTGAACTCCTCTAATGACAGGGCATCTGCAACTTCTCTGGGCAGTCTGTTCCAGTGTCTCACTACTCTCACAGCAAAGAATTTGCTGCTTACATGCAATACAAATCTACCGTCTTTCAGTTTAAAGTTATTGCTGCCTGTCCTATCATTGCTAAGGTCCTCTGGTATTAATTTAACAGTATTGTATACATATATTAATAATATTTTTTGCTATTATCTTTTAATTACTACTATCAGAAATTGCACTTTCAATTATGCCTAAATTTGTCTTACGACATACTATATGTATCATAGAATATCTATAATTTTATATAAATATAAATATAAATATAAATACAGACATAAGTAGCATTCATTGTCATTTCTAAATCCATCTGTTCAACTACTGTCAGAGATCTCTGATAGCAAGCTGTCCTTTCCAGCAAGCTGTCCTTTCTGACTTCTTGCTCTCAATGTCAGAATAAAGATGGTGTCTTCAAGACTAAGTTACTTAATAGGTTATCCTTCTCAAGGTCTTCATCTTACTTTGCTCAGTGCCCTGAGCACTCAATAAACACTGAAGATGACTATGTTGCCTAGTATCCTTTTCATTTTTTTAAATAGTTTCAGTGTGTACATTTTTAGTGATGTTATGGCTGTATTAAATACTGCTATACATATTTTGAAGTAACCTTTTTTGTGTATAAATAACAGAAATTTAACTATTTATCAATTCAAATTTAGATTAACGTTTAAGACATTAGAAATACAGAAATTAGTCAGCACAGAACAGTACTTCGGTCAGTCACCTTTGCCTTTATAGTGTGACATGGTTTTGTACGTTGTCATGCCAGCTGCAGAAACAACCTATTCATTTTACACTGCGTCAAAAATCTCCTGATAAAACATCAAACACTGACATATTTATTCTGAATAATTTCCTCTGACGAATTGCAGCTGAACTGCTGAAAAAGTCATCTTGTTAGGATGACATTCAGGAACAAGCTTAATCCCTGTGTGAGTAAAGAAGGGTTGTACAGCTGCATGGCCACAAATATGTCATGTGATGCACTTATCATGTGTGTCGCCAATTTGAGTTGATATTCAGTATTTTTAGTCTCTCCTGTAAATTTTCACCTGCCACAGCAGGGGAAAACTTGACTTAAAGAGAAGCATGCTTGTATGATGTGTAGTAGCGATCATGATAGGTGTTCCCAAAGACTAATATTTCAGACTTGGACTTATAAAAGTTGCTCTTTGCCTACTGATTTAAATGTTACTCCAGGATGGTCTTACAAGATTTTGAAATGAATATTTAGTGTTCAGAAATCTATTTTCGGGTAGTCCCACTCATTCTTTTACCCCTGTGATCCTTTACCTTATGCAAAGTTATAACAGAGCAGTCACGGCTTCCAGAAGTGCTTTTTATCATTCTGGTTTTGCCAAAGCTTATAAACAGAGATAGTGTTATAAAAATAAAATTTCATACTTTTAAAAATAGAAGTTAATATTTTTAAATTTAGGATATGTTCTGATTCCTGTGTGTGAAGTGATTATGAAATTTCTCTTATTCTTGTACTTACTGACTCACTTTTTAACTTCTAAACATTAAGTGGCTTATATAGAAGTCCATAATGAAGTCATTTATTAGTCAAAACACAAATGGATAACATATAAAGAATTTACAGAGCAATTATGGAACCTTAGTGCTAAAGTGAGGATTTGAAAAAGTATGAAAACACTATTTGGTCCCCTATTTTATGCAGAAAATTTGTGTGATTACATTCTTATAATTTATATCTTAGAATTATTTTCCTTGAGATCAAATAATGAAAATTCTTCAGAGTTTGTGCATGAATACCACCCAGCTCTGGAATCAGGACCTGTAAAATTACTGGAATCGGAATCAGAACCTGTAAAATCAGAACCTGCAAATGGGATCAGAACCTGTAAAATGATTGGAATCAGAACCTGTAAAATCAGAGTGGTGTCCCTCAGGCATCGGTGTTGGGACTGGCCTTGTTTAACATCTTTGTCGCTGACATGGACAGTGGGATTGAGTGCACCCTCAGCAAATTTGCCGATGACACCAAGCTGTGTGGTTCGATTGATAGGCTGGAGGGAAGGAATGCCATCCAGAGGGACCTTGACACGCTTGTGAGGTGGGCTGATGCCAACCTCATGAAGTTTAACCATGCCAGGTGCAAGGTCCTACACCTGGGTCAGAGCAATCCCAGGCACAGCTACAGGTTGGGCAAAGAAGAGATTCAGAGCAGCCCTGAGGAGAAAGACTTGGGAATGTTGGTCCATGAGAAAATGAACATGAGCCGGCAGTGTGCGCTTGCAGCCCAGAAAGCCAACTGTATCCTGGGCTGCATCAAAATGAGAGTGACCAGCAGGTCGAAGGAGGTGATCCTGCCCCTCTACTCTGCTCTTGTGAGACCTCACCTGGAGTATTGTGTGCAGTTCTGGTGTCCTCAACATAAAAAGGACATGGAGCTGTTGGAACAGTTCCAGAGGAGGGCCACGAGGATGATCAGGGGACTGGAGCACCTCCCGTATGAAGACAGGCTGAGGAAGTTGGGGCTTTTCAGCCTGGAGAAGAGAAGGCTGCGTGGAGACCTCATAGCAGCCTTCCAGTAGCTAAAACGGGCCTGGAGGGATGCTGGGGAGGGACTCTTCATTAGAGCCTGTAGTGACAGGACAAGGGGTAATGTGTTAAAATTTAAACAGGGGGAGTTTAGATTGGATGTAAGGAGGAAATTCTTTCCTGTTAGGGTGGTAAGCCACTGGAATGGGCTGCCCAGGGAGGTTGTGAATGCTCCATATCTGGCAGTGTTCAAGACCAGGTTGGACCACTCCTTGGGTGATATGGTTTAGTGTGAGGTGTCCCTGCCCATGGCAGGGGGGTTGGAACTAGATGATCTTAAGGTGCTTTCCAACCCTAACTATTCTATGATTCTATTCTATGATTCTAATATGTAAATGGAATCAGTACCTGTAGAGTGATTTGAATTGGAATCAGAACCTGTAAAATGATTGGAATCAGAACCTGTAAAATCAGAACCTGTAAATGGAATCAGAACCTGTAAAATGATTGTCTGAAGGTTCCGATTATAGAAAAATTGTAGCCATTTAAAGCCAAGATGCTTGTGAGCAGAGCTTTTTAGGTGACATACTGCAGTAGTGTGATCATCAAAGAAGTAGAAGATATTTCCATATTTCGGTGGTCTTAATCGTCTTTTTTTAATCTTTTAAAATTATGTCTGTGTCATGCTCAAATGAAGGTTAGTCAGCTGACACTGTTGCCGATTTGTAACAGTAGTTCAAACAGGCTGTTTTGAACAAACATGGTATTGCTCTTAACTGAGCATACAAGACAGGCACTCCACTTGCTCTCTGTGGTAGGTCTGATGCCCAATGAGTATACCCTTTCCTGTAAGATGATTCTGGTGCATACACAGCTAGCTCAGCAGTTCTTAGATATGTGCAACTTAGAGCTGAAGTCACTTGTGAAAAAGTGATTTAGCCTCCTAAACTATGTAGACTTTTTTTGAAAAGTTCATCTTTAATTTAAATTTTACCTGAAAATTCTTCAGTGTTGTAAAAAATTAATCTTTGTATGCATTTTTTATTGAGGATGTTGTAAATTCTCAGTCCAGGTGCCTGTACTGCAGTGTTCTAATTTGAGAAAAAAGGAAAAAAAAAAAAGTGTATTAAAATAGACTGTCACATGCAGACCAGAATCCAGCAGGCATCTTGTCCACTGTCAGGAAACCCTGAAATAGAACCCCCATACAGATACATGCAGAGAAAACTTGAAACCCTTTTATTCCAACATTTTTTTACAGTTCCGTTTATGGAATTGAAATGCAGCTTCATGATATTAAGGTATTTTGACAAAAGACCAGCAGTTCTGTTATGATAATTCAACAAGATTAGTGGCGTGCTGTTACCGTGTGGCTCTATGAACAAGTCACTGTGGGACTGCATATTTGTAGTGAGTTATCTGCTTTGAGATAACTGAGTTCAGGCTCATATCATGCTTCAGGCAGCTTTTCCTATCTTCACCAATGTCTAAACCACCTCCAATTACGTCTATACTCCTATCATATCTTTTTTCTTTAGACCCTTTTTACCTGCTTCCTTCTGCTGCACATCTCAACTTAGCCAAGGCTGATGTGACCTAGTTTACCAACCATGGTCTTGTTCTTTGTAATTTCATATCCCAAAACTGTGCTTTTCATTATGTAAAATGTGAGAGCATGTATGTGACCCTACACCATGAATCACTGCCTTGCTGACTTGTTAACAAGTTACTGCCCATTAGCTGATCCATGATAACAGTTCACATATGAACTCCTGTCCCACAGTACTTAAGAAACGATTTATCTCTTTTTTCATGATAAGTTAAGACACATCAATCTCTTTTGCATTTACTACAGTCCACAAGCTCCGTACACTGATTTAGAATTATATGTGTGAAGGGTCTTGGTCGGTGGTAAACTTGAGGTAACTCAGAGACACCACTCTTTGAAGGATCAAAGATTCCACTTCAGAAGCGGCACCAAAGACTGCACACATACCATTACGCTAGGCAAAATATTTCCCTTAAAATGGCCATCCCATGGGCAAACTATTTCCATGTTGAATGATATATTGTTTTATTAAAGCTACATTTCAATTTACTAGGTTTAATTGACAAAGAAAATGCTTTCATATATTATATACCTTTGTCCTGCATCTGAGATTAAGATTCTTGTTAATCATCATTTGAATGATCCCCTTGAAAACAGCTAGAGTCAGGTTTCTTTGTATTTTAGTAATTTTAGAAGACACAAACTGTTATTCATTGTGTGGGGCTGATTCTGACATATAATCATATCAGTACTTTTTTACATTAGAAATAATGTTATCTATTAGCTATTAATAACATAGAATCAGAATCATAGAATAGTTAGGGTTAAAACGACCTTAAGATGATCTAGTTCCAGCTTTCCTGCCATGGGCAGGGACACCTCGCACTAAACCTTGTCACCCAAGGCTCTGTCCAACCTGGCCTTGAACACTGCCAGGGATGGAGCATTCACAGCTTCCCTGGGCAACCCATTCCAGTGCCTCACCACAGTCACAGTAAAGAACTTCTTCCTTATACCTAACCTAAACTTACCCTGTTTGAGTTTGAACCCTTTACCCCTTGTCCTACCACTACAGTTCCTAATGAAGAGTTCCTTCCCATCATCCTTGTAGGCCGCCTTCAGATACTGGAAGGCTTCTTTGAGGTCTCCATGCAGCCTTCTCTTCTCCAGGCTGAACAGCCCCAACTTTCTCAGCCTGTCTTCATAAGGGTGGTGTTCCAGTCCCCTGATCATGGCACTCCTGTGGACTCCCAGCAGCTCCATTCTTGATGAATTTGGGTGTTGAAAAGAATTTAAGATATCGTTATCTGTAGAGGAAACCTATTAAACTAAGCTTAACTTTAGGCATATGAACATTTCCTTTACCATCAATACAATGTTTATACTCTTTAAATTGAATCTCTTAAAGGCTATGTTGTGTTTGATGACCCAGAAATTGAAGCATTGGAGATACATGAATCTGAATGGAGATTTCTTTCAAATCTCTAAATATAAAGTTTGGAGATAAAAATTCTTTGCATGGTCTCCCAACACTTCAGCAAAAACTTTGACAAATTTTACCTTGACATTGTGGGTAATTAATATTTAGCTATTGGGGTTGTTTGTTTTTGTTGTTTTTTTTTAATTCCTCATGAGATAAAAAAGCAAATATTTTATAAATAAAAATTGCCATGTTATGATTTTCATGTTGAATATTTCAAGAAGCAGCGATCATGCAGAGCTGCCATCTTGTGGATAAAAACATCCTAAGAGCAGGTGGCTCATGTTGCCAGAATGCAGAAGAAAAAAGTGTTTATAATAGTTATCAGCTCTACCTGAGCTGGCATTCAGTTTGTGCACAGGATTATGAGAGCTCTAATTTTGAGCTTGCACATTCAATCTCTAAAACGTTTTATAACCTGACTGAGTTCTCCAAAAATCTTTAGACCTAGCCTTTCCAATATTAATTATGTATAGGTTAAGCAACACTGAAGAACCGCTTGTGTATTTCAATTAGTGTCTGGTGCAGAGGCATGTTTTGTAATATAAATGATTGGTTTAACCATTAAATTGATGTGACAGAAACAATTGTCAAGTAATTAAATGAAGTAATGTTTTCAACTCATGGGAAATATATACTACTAAACCTGAGTTTCACTTTGCTTGAGAACTAAAGTATCCATTCTTGTTAGATTCTTCAGAATTATTCATATACCAATAATATGTTCTAGAAAGAAATTATATAGTTAGTTACTAAAAATCATTTGTCACTTCTCTTTCATTCTCTTGCTGTTTCCTTCTTTCTTTTTCCATGTCATTTATATTTGAGACTATGATGTCAAATAATATCACCTGCAACAAGACCTTCATTGTCTGTGCCAAGTGTGAGACTTAACAAGCTAGTCTCTTCAGATAAAAAAATCATGGCACGATGATAGGAGTATATGAATTGCATGTTACTGGATGTCACACGCAGTCGTGCACACCTTCCTTTTGAGCTCTTGTATATGCTTATTTAAATAATTTTTCATTTAGAGAAATGACTTTACAACTTTTTTGTTGAATTGACTTGTTACTACTGCATATAAAAATTATGATTTCAATCCTATCTTTTTTTTTTTCATTTCTGATATAAATAATTTCCAACTGGTTATAACCTATGTGTGAGAGCATCTGAAAGTGTGAAAAATGCTGTGTGACTTGATTAGGATCATGGAACTGCTCTGTTACCTACAATATTACCTTTGTTCAGCCTGAATCTCCAAAGTCACTCATGTTTTTACAAACACTGGTAATAGATAATTTTTTGGTTTTAAAACAAGGAGCATGTACAAATTGATAATTTATCACTAATATTTATAAGTAATTCAATTTCAAAACACTGATTTATCATGCACAACTGCAGAAAAAAATACTTTTTGAAAAGAAAATGTCAAAATTTACAGGACATTTACTAAGAAATATTCTCCACTAAAATTCCAAATCAGAATTTGTACAACCCATTCCAAGTAAATTTTCTACTAATGTAAGTTACTGCTTAGTTCAAAAAGCATACGCTCTGTATTATCACCACAGATAACATAATTTACGAACACTGAAGACTAAGAATGCAGCCCTCTACCATTAGTGACTGTCTAGCAGGTAATTGTGAGCGATTTGCTCTGTAAAAGTATAATGTGTAGTCTGTGTAAGAATAATAGATGTATAGAACTTTTTTCCTCATGGTAAGATTAACTAGATATGGTTATTTTTCAGGCCAAGTCAGCCCATGTAATCAAATCTTGACAATGATGTGATCTGTTTGGTCTAGACTTCTTATAGCACTAAATATTCAGTAGAATATAACTTGTACATATGTTGTGGCTTAAGCATATCTTATCAATAATTCTTTTACTCATGACTCGTATCTTCTTAGCAATTACTATGTCTTACCTTTATCATTAATCATATAAAAGCAAAGCTAGCATTCCCATTGTCCGAATTCTTATTTTCTGATCTGTAATTCAGTTTTGTTATTTTCATGGCAATGAATCTTTTGTTATATATGTTTCTGTCTGAACACTCATGTTTTCTGAGAGGAAATAAATGAACAGTGGTTTTCATTTTAGCCTAAAGTATGTTTTGACTAATAGATTAGCCTCCAAATCCCCACACAGAACTGATATTTATTAAGTCCCCAATATTTAATCTCCGGAGTCTCTATAAGTCAGTGATAAGAACTACAAGGAAATGGCAGAGCTGTTTATCAAGTTTATTCTAGAAATCTTATGTTTCATGTCTTTTATATTAAGCTAAACCATGTTTGATTCTATTTTGTTTTTCCTGTTTGGTTGGCTTGGTGTGGTTGGTGCTTTGGTTTTGGTTTTTTCCCCAGAGAACAAATTGATTAAGACAATTTTTATTTTGTTTTTCCTAATGAGGGATAGCAGACCATAAATAGACTAGTGTGGCATATAGTTTACTGTAAATACTGAATCAGGTTCCTATCCATTGAAGAAAAGATCAGTTTCCAGGAAAAGAAAAATTAAAATAGTTGATATAGAACAAAAGATACAACATGTGCTGCAGAAGGTTTTTTACATTTTTCCATAGAGCAAAAGGAATTTTTGTCACTTACAGGGGTGAGATGCAAATATTCATTTACAAAAAAAAAAAAACCACAATACTTTAAGCACTGATTTGAACTCATTTAAAAGTTCACATGATTTATTATATTGCCTGTAATATAGCAAAATACTTAACACTACTATATTTAGCACATAATACATTTGGCAGTGTGTTTCATGCCTCATTTACTACAGAATGTCTGGGCTGCTACTTAGCATTCAAAGAATAAGTGTGTATGTGCATTTGTGCATCTCTTTTTCTATTAGTTTTAAATACTAAAGAAGGCACAGGAATCAACCTGGATTGTGACAGTGCGATGTTCTTGAATTTACACCCTCTTTCCAGTGTGTACCTTTATTAATCTCATGACTTAGGAGGAGGCAATGCAAAATCATTTGAGAAGTGAATTCTCCAGGTGCTGCATGCATTAACCTTTCCTTTAATACTTCTTCTGTACAATATTTTGATGATTACTGTCATTTAGTAAACAGATTATGAAAATGAAATTACCTGAGGGTCTTTTTTAACAATGTAAGCAAATTAGTTTTTTAGAATTTTTTTAGTTTCAACATTCAATGGTTTCAGCAACAAGCTGCACCCGCCTCTTTTGGTCCCCAGAGCAGGAGCTTCTTCTACAGCCTCATTTTCAGAAAGGAAAAGAAAAAAAAAGAAAAAAAAAAGGAAAAAAAAAAAAAGGGAAAAGAGTGGGTGGGGAGAAAATAACAAAAAAAAATAGGGGAAATTAAAAAAAAGGGTTAAAAATAAGAAGATCCTATCTGTGTGTGTGTATATAACGATTGCAGAGACACATTTCAATCCGTGGCTGGCAGTTTAGGGTTAAGGTATGATTCCAGGTGATGGAAACCAATGAGAGTAGCCCGGTTGCTGTGCCTGACATCATCCTGCCCGGGAGCACCCAGTCCGGCCGGGGCAGCACCCAGCCGCTGCACCAGCGCCGCCGGGATGTGATGGATATTTACAGCTCTTCCTTGAAAGCAAATTATCTCGCTTTTGTGTGAGGCCCAGGGATCGTTCAGGCTGCCTGCTGGCACATAGCACTGCTGGATCGAGCTGAAGCAATTGTTTTCCCTGTGTCTGGTAAGAGTCTGGTCTGGTTTACCTTCCCTTTCAGAATAAAGGTGATGCACCTAACCTAAGAGGAAAATTGCTTTCATAGTTTAGAGGCTTATATAGATATAATATGTAAAAAAGTAGGTTGTACAGCCAAAAAGGAGATCCTTTAGAAAGGGAATATTTTAAATAAAAAACAAGTCTATGTCTGGCAAACTCTACAATACAGAAATAAATAGCCTGCATGTTTATGCTGCTCTTCAGGCGAACTTAAGAGTTTTTAGGCTGACAAGACCATTGCACAGAACAATAATTTAATACCTGTATCTTTCCTTTCTTTTCCTTTAACACCTGTATTTTTCTATTGAACTCTAGCTTTTGTTGACGAGCAAAGAAATGGGGATATTCAAGAAGAGGGATTTTAATGTGGTACCAACTTTAAAAAATATTCTGGGATACTTTTGTAGATTTAAATAAAAAAAACATGAAGATTAATACCAAGATGTTCAAGTTTCTAGTTTTGGAATTAGTTATAGCTGTTTTGTTCTGCTAATTTCTGTATTTCAAACCAATAAGGAACTGAGTCAAAGATTAAAATTGTTCTAATGTACAATATGCTGATAAAGAACTACCTAACAAAGGAGGTTTGGTTTGTTTGTATGGTTTTTTCTCTATGTTCTGTAACACTTATTAGAAAATGTATCATTATGTAGCTATGATTGTGGACAGAGGCTGGAGAACTGTGTATATCTTTTACATTGTTAACAGCATTGTGATTTACATAGAGGGAGGAGGGAAAGGGGAAGGATTCTGTCTGTCTAACTTTCTAATTTTGCAAGAGAAAAAGTACATTTAAAGCTTCTGAACTAATGTGGATTTAAGAGATTAGAAGTGACACTGACATTGACAAATCAGATGCAATAAAGGATTTAATTGACTGAAGGAGTTCAGGGGCTACTGTATGAAGAATCCAATAACCAATTTAACTAGTCAAGTAGTGCACCTAATAGGAAATAATCTATAGCATGCTCCAGTTAATTTAAAAGCTTTTTGACTTTTGTTTTATAGTTATTTTAATTCACTAAATAAATAAGCTACTTAAGAACTCTATGCATTTATTTCTGTAATCCATAATTATGCAATACAAAGTTTTAAATAATGACATATGCAGTGAGTATTACAAGTGTTTGTAAAACTGAGTTATATTGTCATTCAATCTATCTATGATTAAGTCTGCTCTAATCACTATCAGAAGAATAACAGGTTTTTTTCAGCTCAAATACCACTTAAGACAGTAGGGTTTCTTAGCTGTATTATACTTTTGTACTTTTTACTAGTCCAGTCCTATCTATGCAGCTCCTCATATTTACCATTCACTTCTGGATTTGTAATGTTCTCAAGCAATCCCAAGCTTCTATTAAATGCCATACCTGTGATATAGGTGGGTTTGTTAAAGAGGAACATTCATTATAGTTTTCTACATTTTTGCTAGCAAAAGGCAGATATTCCAGTTCAAAGATGAAATGACCATGGCCTATAAGTGAGAGGAGTATTTGATGTTTTACTTTAGCCTTCTTGCTTAGATCATTAACAAACTTAACTAAAACTTGTATTGTGCCAGCATTGTGGTTATGTCTTTAACTTATTTTTTTTTTTTTTATTAAAAAGTGAAAGTGTTTTAACCACTTCCTCAATTTTACATATCTACATACTGCATAGGTCTTTGTAATTTATCAGTGTTTCATTATTAGGCTTCATGTCAGATCTCACAATAATTCTGTTCCTAAAATTTACATATGAAAAAATTATCTGTTATTTCTGCTGAAATATAGGATGATGGATATAACATAAACTTAATGCTGATTTGCTACATTCTCATGATGTTCTGATCCAAAACATTAAAAGACTGGTTTCGATATATGAATCCTTCAAAGTACCAATGTACACTGATTTATTAGATAGTAATCATGGACCTATGCAAGCCAAGGAAACTTAATTATATGAAAATCCAACAGATAACAATCAACTTTCATAGAAAATGAGGCTTTCTAGTTTAGTTTAGCTTTTAAAGAAACAAATCTCCTCTAGAAGGCAATTTTATGAGAAAAATTTGGGGTGCATATTTTTACTTACTTTCAATCAGAAACTAAGATTAGATTAGATTAAAAAAATAGAGAAAATCATATTTCTTTATGGTAAAAAACAGTGTTGCAACATTTGTTTTTCTTTAAAATAATAAAGATAACTATGAAAATGATAGCATGGGGACTGCATAACAGATAGACCATTGATGTAGGGAAGTCTTTCTTATCCTGTGCTTGAAGGACAGATTCAGTCCACAGAGCATACTCTGTGAAGTCAATGCCCCACTACATTAAAGAAAGAATTAACCTTAGGTTTCTTGATTGTGAGAACAGGTCTTTTTATTTGTCTGATTTTCTATGAATGAGTTAACTCACCTATTTTCACAATTACAGCAGGTAACAAGCCTTACAATGAAGATTTGAGTCATTCCTCCTACACAAAATACACACTTCTCTTGTCAGATAAGTTTGAGCAAAATGGCAAAAAGGATTTCTTTTTTTGATAAAAATTCAGTGTATTTAATATTTCATAAAGAAAATAAAAGTGTCAAACAAGCATAAATATGATAATAACATTGATTGCTGAAAAAGTATCCCTATCACCAGTAGTAAAAACATGAACTAAAAGTAATTCGTCTTCCTCTCTAACTGGCAAAGGGAAATTATCCTTAGAAAATACAAATCAAAGTAGGATTGCAATAGCACATTTTCTTCTATAACCAGTTTACAGTAAGCACATGAGACAGAGGAGATCCTTCATGCTCCAAGTTTTCGTCCAAGAGTCAGGTCTTTGGTTTATCTAGGGTACGTCACAAGGAGGCTCCTTCAGGAACATCCAGATCATAAAAAACCACAAAACATTGTGCTGCAACCTTCCTCCTTCTCCATTGGTGAGGTTCTCTGTGTATAATGGTGCCAGAGAGTCTACTCTGTTCCCTTAACTTTTCTTTCATTATATTCCATTACCCAAGCCAGAAAAAAATAAAATAAAATACTGTTTTCATGCATATAGATGTGAGATTTTTTTTTTTTTCCATTTCTCTGTTTGTAAATTGAAAGAGAACAGAGATTATAGAAAGTATTTTCAGTACAAGAGATGGGAGATGTGGATCTGTATCTGTCCCTCTAAGTCATTGTTTTCCTTTAGAAAGAAATGCATATGTACAGATATGGAAAGCACACCATGGACATCCTGCAATAAGACACCTAATTGGACGACAAAAGGATGATCTAATGTAGATCAGACATCTGTCATATGGTACAGACACATACAACTTTTTTGTTTTCTGTTTTGTTTTGCTTTGCTTTGTTTTGAATCTTAAAGTCTAATGAATGCTCTGATATACAACTTACAACTCAGAGTTCAAGGTAGTTTTGCAGTCTCAGTTTAGATCTCTCGCCTATATACAGCATGGTGCTTTTTGTTTCCATAATTGTGTATTTCCACATAGGAGTGTGACACTGTGAGTGTACAGAGTCACTCCTACATGGTTTAGTGAGAGTAATATTAATTTCAGTCAGGAAGGGTCCTCTTAGAATCTGTGGAGAGAAAGAAGCATCACCAAAAAAGGATTTATGTCATTGTTAAGATAATTATTTCAGATAGATGAACTAGAATCACTCTTTCAGGAGTCAAATTCTCTGTAAAGACAACCTGCCTGAATACTTTCAATTAGGGTTATCTAACTTCCACGCTTTTAAATATGGTCTAATTAAGATCTTTAAGATTTCTGAGTAGCAGTGAATCCCATCAGAAACATAATAAATAAACAACTAAATAATTGTACCCATTATTTACTGCATGTTTGAGTCACAGTTATTTATTTCTTCAATACATGGACACTGGATTTCATCTCTATAGCAGCAGGTGTGTTGACCAAAGCACTTGGCCCAAGACTTTGAGGTTGCATAAGTATTTGCTGGCAATCAGGAAAGATAAAGATTTTGGGGAATATAGATCCATGGCTGGCAATAAAAGGGAGCATGCTCCATCTTTTATATTCATTCAAATATTGTCACCCATGCTCAAAGCTCTTCTTATTCCTGTCACTGACCATTTGTTTACCTGCTCCTAGAATCATTGAAAACTCTAGCTATTGCTCATATATACTGCATATTTTCAAAGTATTACAACTTGGCTAAATTTTATTGGATTTTCCCCTCTAAAAGACAGAGATAGCACACACATTGTTTCTCCTGCCAGTCCCTGCACTAGCATTAGGGACTCTTCGGATATCAAAGTATTGAGCATGGTCAAAAAAATGTCACTTGTCTAGTCTCATTCTTTGACAATGGCAGCAGTTGTCAGTATCTATAATTTAAGGACAAATGGTCAGTGTCCATAGTGGTAAAAAGGAATTTTTAAACACAGACATGCTTCCAGTTGTCAGTCAATCGTTTTGTATCAGCCTCTATGCAGAAGCTCTTAAGCAATCCTCTGAATATTATGATAGAGTACTCTGCTCCTGTGCATAAAACAGCCTAGAGATTTTAACCCAGCAAATCCAACGGGACTGTGTGTTTGGCTAAAATAGTTTGTTGCAGTTTAAAAGCACAGACACACAAAATAGTAAGAACTTATCAAAGAAAGTTTGCTATTCCTTATAAAAACAGGCAGGAAGCTGGAAATTACTAAATATAATGTATTGATATTTTTCTTATTATCTATAGGAACCAATCTCTCAATAAACTTTGGATTTTAGGACCTCAACTTCCTTAGTGTTACCTAATAGAAAGTGAATTATTATAACGGGTAAACAGAAGGCAGAATTGTACTTTTAACAGAGAAATAAGGCAATGTGAAAATATTTCTCTCCCCCGGCTTTATTCCCTGACTTTAACAATTTAACACTTAAAATATTGTGGTCAGATTTTCAGAGTAAGTAAACTTACTATTTCCTGAATGAAACATAATCTATTACAATCTATCATAAAATAATATTACATTATCTCTGTCAAATGGGAAGTGTGGCTTTCATAATTGCCAAGCTGTACTTATCCACATCTGATGGTCCCCACTGGTTTTTAACAATTGTCCTGTCACCAGACCAGTGAGCTGTAGAAAACAGTGTGGAGACGTCACGTTCCTTAATGATTGCAGCTAATGCTGCTGCCCCTCTGAATCAGCATGAAGTATAGACTCTTTTATGACTGAATCTGCAATCTGGGATTTGATCATGCTATTTATAGTATTGTTAATGGTCTATAGCACTGACAAGGGGTGCATTGAAGCCAATCTCTCAGTTGCCCTTATTTTCACTTGTAAAGGGAGACATCTGGATCCTACATATCAATAACCAGACAGAAAACACCACAAAGAGACAAAGAGGTCGTGACTTTAACCAGTGAAAGATTTTAATAGATTTAATTTGTTTTGTGAATTTATTTTTTTTTAATGTTTGTGGATATTTTATCAAAATTCTTTCTGAGAAAAGGGGGCAACTTATTTTGATCTGGTTTCTAGAGAGTTGATTACAGTCACAAGGCAAAATAAAAGGAGGCTTAATGACATCTCAAGAAAGCAAAGCTGAACTAAATAGGAATCAGCTGTACAGGGGGGTTAAACAGTGACATTGAAGTTACCATGTAGTTCTATATTAACAAAATCCAATTTTCAATTTTTATCAAAATATTTTAGAATCACTGCTTCACTTCCCAGAAGGAATTCTTTACTTCCAAATCCTTATTTTGATTCCAAACTCAAGTCCTAAAATGTGTAGTATTTAGCTTGCTTTGGTTTTGCATATAAAAAGCATTTTGGAATAGTTTTTCTGAAGTTGATAACATTAGAATACTCAGATTTCTCCTTCTCTGAAAGAATATCTGAATTTTACCATGCCAAATATCCTCAAAATTATGAAGAAGCCTATTTAATGCTACTGTCCTTGTGATTGCTGCTGGAAGCAATGTGTAAAGAGCAGTAGGAATTTTAGCATCTTGCTTCATTATTTCATTTTAAATTCCCATAGAACCATGGGGAGTAAAAAAACAATAGCAAGAGCTGGGGATATTAATGATCCCTGGAAACAATGCTGGATTTTCTATGTATTTATGCCCCTTAATTAATTAACTTTTTAAGTGATTTTTACTAAGATTTCTTGTTATCTCTCCATATCCTTGTAAAGTTAAACCTTCTTCTCCCTGAAGGACTAACAAATACTGGCTTGTGCCAACTAGTTAGAATCATGTACTATCACTAGCATACCAGGAGAGTTGTTTTTCCTTACTAACTCTTTTGTCAGCTTCCTCCAACACAAAGTATAGGGAGTAAGAAATGGGTTACTCTGTACTGCTTTAATTGGCTCTACATAATTGTTCCCAAGATGTTTAGCTTTGGTGTCTACTACTACATTTAAAAGTTATTATGTGGGGATGAAGAGTAAGCCTCTTTTCTCCAGAAAACAGTGGTTTTGTGTTTAAATGTATGGACACTAGAACTGTATCACTAGAGCACTTGAGATGATTCATCAGCTGAGGATATAACTGGAGAATGGATATGTCCTCTTCTGTGGGGTGCTGGGAAGCAGATGGAAATTTGTAGTTATTAGAACAGTATTACAGCATGAACTACAAAGGCAATAAATTTCATGGACACTACAATAAGGACACAGTCTGTAAAATAAGTCCAGAAACACACTAAACATTTCATTTGCAATTATAGCTCTAGTATATCTTATGAAATTTTGCAGTTAGCTTTTCCTATGTATTAATTTAGCTTACATGAATACGATTTAGTAAGACATTGAAGTAGCCTTTCTATCAAATATTTTTCTATGGGTTCTCAGAATTAACAGTAACTCATTGAAATCTTTTCAGAGCATGTAAATCTTCTGAAGGCTGTAGATAGCTAAAAAGGTTAATTTCTTTTTTTTAACCAAAATTTTCTAAAAGGTAAAAGTTTCATTCATAGCTGAGTAATTGTTTCTTCCTGGTGTCTGACAAAGACCTCTAGGTTGCTTCTAAATTAGAAGTAGACAAGAGAATAAGCAGACCCAAATCCTCAGTGGGCTTCTTTCCTCATTAATTTCTTTCCTGTGACAGAGAGAAGAGGTATAAGTTTCTTGCACTCTTGTAGTGAATTCCCTTCCGGGTCTCGCAATGTTTCACACTGGAGCTGCAGTAGGTTTTCTGAGCTCCAGGAGACCTACACTAAGAGAAAGGGTTAGACTGATTTTGCTAAGAGTTTCAGAAATTCAAGAATCACAAAGGACAGTGACAAACAATTATAATATCATTGATATGAATAACCATACTTAATCATACAGATAATAGAAGATAATTTACTAGGTCCCACCTGCTCCATGTTGAGAGATGCATCCAGAAGCTAAAAATCTGTGCATTTGCACTAGAATCGTTCTTCCTTTCAAGACAGCTGAACTCATTGCCAGTTATTTGGTTGCATTAGCAAGCTTACATTTAATGTGGCTTTTGATTAAGCATTCCATTTCCAAGAAAGGATTGGAAAGGATTGATCCTTTTCTTTTTAATTTTTTTCTTTTTTTTCTTTTTTTTTGTCACATATAGTACATTCTATAGGACTTTCCAGGGACCATACTGCGCTGGTCATAAAAGCTTTTAAGCAGCTCCATACCTGTATTAAAGAAGATGACAGGAATCCTGAAATTAAATCATGCATAAAACATTTGAGTTCTAGGCAATCCTTATTCTGAAGGAGTTGAAACCTATGTGGTTGTCTTTCCAAGATCATGTCACAAACACTGACCAGTGGAGACAGGGCTCTTCCCACCCAACCAGTTGAATCTGGGACACTGCAACCACAAGAATATAGGAAAACAGGCATGCTGGCTATATAGTAAATCAAGCAGCACTGTAGCTTTCTGGTACTCTGATGAATGACAAATGCTGGGTTATTTTTTAATTATTTTCCAGTGAATGTTTTATACAAAATATACAGGCAATTCAGAGAGCTGGATGTAGAACCAGGGCAACTATGTTCCAAAGAACAGAGTGCAGAGCAAGTGCATTTTCTGGTACACACCACAGGCTTTATGTGGGCATCAAGACCATGTTCTCTTTTCACTTTTGCATGAGAAACACAGACCTCTGCATCCCTTGTTCCCCTATGAAAGAAAGGTCAGGTGCCACTGTGTAGTCCAATAGCTATCCTCATCAGGATGACTGAGAGCTAGGACAGTGATTCACAGGCTGTATCTGCATCACAGGTAGGCTTGGTGCTGCTTGTAGACACCCTGATGTGGGTCTATGCCCCATATAAACTTCCTTCACAATAACTTAAAGACACTTAACTGATACAGATAAGACATCTAAGTGTCCTGGGTTTAGCAGTAGCAGTCAATTTTTCTCCTTCTTGGCAGCTGGTGCAGCACTGTGTTTTGACTTTCAGCCTGGGAACAGTGCTGATAATACTGATGTTTTCAGTTGTTGCTAAGTGATGTTTACCCTGACCAAGGACTTTGAGGCTCATGCTCTGCCAGGGAGGAGGGGAAACCAGGAGGAAGCAGAGACAGGACACCTGACCCAAACTAGCCAAAGAGGTATTCCATACCACAGCACGTCATGCCCGGAGTGGGGGGTAACTGGGAATTACCTGGAAGGACACGGGGTCTTCTGGGTCAGACTCGTTTCTCGGTGGGTGGTATCGTATTCTCTTCCCTTGTTATTTTCTCTTACCATTGTTGTCGTTGGTGGTAGCAGTGGTGATTTCTGTTGTACATTGGTTGCTGGACTGTTCTTGTCTCAACCCGTAGGAGTTGCACTCTTTCGATCCTACTCCCCATCCCTTTGGGAGCGGGGAAGGGGAGAACCCCCAGGGGTGGGACGTGGGCCTCAATTGCTCTCAGCCCAGCACCACTCACTGGGAGTGAGTGAACAAGCTGTCTGGCTAGGGTTTAAACCACAACAGTTCTTTTTAGAGCCAAACGTGGGGCACAGAAGGGTTGAGATAATGACAGATCTGTCCAGATTAATAGTCACTCGTCACAATGCTGATTTATTGGCTCTCAGAGTTGTTCCTCTTGATCTCGCAGTTTCAGTATATCGTGCCTTACTTCGAGCCGGTATTTGCTGTATTAGTGTTTTTCAAGTGTGGGGCTTGGGCTAAGGTTTTTGTCCCATTGTACTTTATGGTAATGACTTGTAATACAATAAAATCATTGATCATGAAACTAATCTGGCTTATGTTCCCAGTGTGTTCACCACCTTTATACTTTAGGAGGTATACAGTAAAAGTGCCTAGCAAATTACACATTGTAGTTTTTGAATGACCTTTTAATGCTGTTGAGACTTGTTTGCTGATTGTGACGGGGATCACCATGTTGGCATGCATACGGAGTGTATTTTGCCCACGACTGATTTCAAGAGTTAAGCAGAGTCAGGTTTGGGTCTTGTCTGGGGTCAAACGACGATATAGGAGGACCAAGAGATTTTCCCTGAGGCTGGACAGCCATGAGTGGCAGGGTGTGTGGGATAGTATGGGCAAGTATCTAGGTCAGTGGGCCCCTCCAGTACTTTGGAATTTCACCACCGAACAACTGCAAAATCCAGAAGAATTAGTAAAACACTTAAATGAGGTGTGTGGTCATTCTGGCCATACCAGAGATGGACAAATCACGGCAACGTGCTGGGGCTTGGCCTATGCCTACAGGGCCTTGTTCAACACTATCCAGCACCTTCAAAAGGAAAAGAATGTCACTGGATCTGAGGGCAAAGCAGCAGTCAGCGCAGCTACTCCAGCTACAAGCACAGCAGCTACACCACCCCTAAAAGGGGGTGGTGCAATAGGCAATTGCCATTGCTCACTAATCATGGTCTAATTCTTAAGCTTTCTGACTAAAATAAGCAGTCTGATCTTGATCTTATGCACTATGATCAATGTTACTTGGAAAGCATATTAGTCCTCATTCTTCTAATATTTTGATGCCACTTTTGCTTAAATTGCAAGATGTTTTTAACAGTACTATTGGCATCTATTTCTCCTACACCATTCTGTCTTCCTTAGCTGTATGTCTACTATTCCTTAGATATTAAAATCAATGAATAAAGTTATTCTATAAAGGGCAGAGTAAATGAAGACAGCTTGAAGATATTTAGTGTGGTGTCTTTCCCTTGGTAAAGATTTGTGATTACACTAATCATTTGCAGACTGGAACAGGGGCAAGCCTTTGGCACACAGGAAAAAAATATTAGTTCTCATAGATTTCCTTAACCACCTGTTGTCAGAGAAAAGCCTCTAAGTCCTAGCTAAATGCAAATGGCTTAAAAGATATTTGTCTCTTCAAAAAGAGAAATTGTCTGGGGATATGCTAATGGGAATGCTTTCCAGTGTATCATATTTCTTGGTAGTCAGGTTTTTGGGTACAAACAAATTGGTGCCTGGTGTATGAGGAAAAATACCACTTTTCTTTCACTTCATCAGACTTCACCCTTTTTAAAGCTATAGGCTACGAAAGGTAACATCCTGTGTTTGCAATACAAAACTACTTCTGCCCTCTGACTCATGCTGCTCTGACCAGCATGCTGCTCCTGCTGGTCAGTGTCAATGCACATTTTCCTGAGTATCTGTGGCCCTGCACTTTTATGGCCAAATATTGTTGGTTTAGAACCTCAAATTCTTGAGAATTATAGAGTTCAAAATGACTTTTTAAACTCCTTATTGATTTCCTGTATAGATTTTGCATTGACTAAAAGCCTGCTTCCAGCCGAGAAAGATGGTGGGTTGCATAAAAAGAAGCATGGCCAGGAGGCTGAAGGCTGAAGGAGGCTGTTCTGCCCCTTTACTCTTGTGAGACCCCACCTGGTGTATTGAATCCAGCTCTGGGTTCCCCAGAACAAAGAAGACACAGATATGTTAGAGCAGGTCCAGAGGAGGACCACAAGAATGATCAGAGGCCTGGAACGCCCTGGAAGACAGTCTTAGAGAGTTGGAGCTGCTTAGCAACTTTATTAATCTGAAAGAGAATAGATTTAGATTGGACATAAGGAAGAAATTATTTGCGTTAAGAGTGGGGAGACACTGGAACAGGTTGCCCAGAGAAGCTGTGGATGCCCTATATCCCTGGACTTGTTCAAGGCCAGGTTGGATGGACGTTTGGTCAGCCTGATCTACTGAAAGATGTCTCTGTCCATGGCTGGGAGTTTGGACTATAGGATCTTTAAACAGCCCTTCCATGTGGCATTTCACAACACGGACTCAAGTTGATGAGGAGACTCAAATCCTCATTTATTACCACCAAGCCCTTTTTATCCCCTTGCTCCCAACCAGCACATACATACAATGTCCCATCTCACTGGCCCCTGTAAAACTCTCCAGGTAAATAGTCCAGACCCTCTCAAAACCCCCACATCCTCTGGCCTTCGACACCCCAGCTCATCACCCCAGGGCTTGTCAAAGCACCAAGGCCTCAGAGCTCATTCCCAAACTGTTCTTCATGCAAATCTTATTGCCTTCACTCCCACACTTCCAAGCCAAGCCACTCTGTGATTTTGTAATTCTAATGAGCGTTTCTGTCTCCATCAAAGAAAATTCATTGGATTAATAGAGATATACTCTGTGAGTAATGGTTTTAAAATTACGTCTTTTAATGAACCACCACAAATACACATGCAAATTAAAAAAAAGAAAAAAAAAAGGCTCTTCTACTCATTCTACAGTATCAACTAATTCTTGCAAGTACCTCTGCAAGGTGGTAAATTGGTTACAAAATGATAATTACAATGTTTACCTGAAGTATCAGCATAACCGGAAGGACCGTGAGGAGATCCACAGCACTGTTGAGGCCACACTTTGAGTACTGTGTCCAGTTCTGGGCACCAAGGTACAAGAGGGACGTGGACATGCTGGTGACAGTCCAGCCAGGGGCCACATGAATAGTTAAGGGGCTGGAGCATATCCCTAAGAGAAAAGTTGTGAGACATAGGCCTGTTCAGCCTGAAAAAGAG
Source organism: Pezoporus flaviventris (assembly GCF_033815535.1). NCBI lineage: Eukaryota > Metazoa > Chordata > Aves > Psittaciformes > Psittacidae > Pezoporus > Pezoporus flaviventris. Next base: position 5,168,812 of record NW_026892564.1, read on the forward strand.
AAAGTCCTGGGGGATCTCATTAACATGTATAAGTATCTGAAGGGAAGGTGAAAATAGGTTCTTCTTTTCACCTGTGTCCAGTGACAGGACCAGAGGCAATGGGGACAAACAGAAACAATGGGAGGTTCTCTCTGAATGCTGTAAATCTGTTTTTTATTGTGAGGGCAACTGAGCACTGGCACAGAGCTCACTGCCCAGAGCTGTTGTGGATCTCTCTCTTTGTAGATAATTAAAAAAAGCCTTCTGGAAATGGTTGTGGGTAACCAGCTTCAAGCAGCCATACTTGAGCAGAGAGGTTGGACTTCCAAGGGTCCCTTCTAGCATCAACTGTTATGTGATTCTCTGTTCCTTAAACTCTTGAGGAGTCCTCAGAACCACTGTTGCTTGTTTTGGCCAAATAAATTAGAAAAAATAATAAAAATTCTTAAGAGTGAAAAATGTTTAAGACTGATAAAATTTATGGCCACTGCCTCAAAACTATACAGGTTCGAGCTCTGTGGTCTGCCTCCTGCAGCTGTAAAAGCCCATTGATTTTGTGGACATAAAGATTCAAATCTAATAAAAATGGCTAGATGGATCAATGACAACATGTAAAAGGGGATCCTCTTTTCCTGGTCATTTAGATTAGGAACATGACCCCCACACCTAGTGCTTCTTTCACAGCCTGAGCCTCTTTGTCTAAATTTCACTGGGAGACACGTCCATATGCAGCCTGCAAGTGTTGCTTATTACTTTTATTGACTAATTCAGTGATTAAGTCAATAAAATTTTAGATTTACTGATACACAACTGAACATTTTTCTTGTTATCAGCAATCACTCAGAGCCAAGAAAGTTGATAGATGTCTATTTCATTCAGTACTTACACTCTGAACAGCACTGTGTAAGCCAAACCTTTGTCTTGCACAATGACTGACTGCAAATCACTTACACCAGCACTTCTTAAAGTTACAGTTCATTTATCTTTTTTCATTTTCTTCACATTTTCTAAAATCTCACTTCTCTGTAATAAAAGTAGTGTATTGAAAATGCAAAAAAAAAACACTAAAAAAGAAAGGGCAATGACTAGTAAATATTGTTTATTTTCTTAGCTGCAATTCAATTTAAACGTTAATGAGACACTCTCACAGTAAATACAACATTGCATGTTTCTGATAGAGATATTACGAACAGGAGACCTTGATAAAACTTGCTTGAAAGAGCTTGTTGAAAGAAAAAAAAAGGTGATGTTGTTATTGCTGCTTACTTTTTCATTCTGATTTGATTTTTAAATCTTAGTGAAGTAATTCAGGCAGCCTTGGAAGAGTTTTGCTGATTTGGCTTTCCAGTTCAGTGCTAGACTGTACAGGTGACAACTCTTTGGTGGTCTCATAAGGACAAACTTCACTAGTATGGATACATATTATTGAGACACTGCACTGTGCTCTTTTGCAGAATCAAGATTTTATAGGATTTATGAGATATTGGATGAAATCTTATGATTGACTTCCAACTTCATTACAAATGTCATTACCATATAGCTTCAGGTTTGCAAAAATAATTTGTTCATCTGAAAATACCACATATAATGACAATTTTCGTGCTAATGTGGATTTCCAACTGTGTAAAGCAGAAATGTAGGTAAATTAAATTTAACATGTCTAGAGGCACAGACTTACATACTCCTTTCTGAAACTAATCAGTTTTTCATTCATGAATCTCATTTTCCCCGGTTATGTCTACATACATTACACTTAAACATCTACACCCTCTTACTTTTCAAAAGATAGCATTCAGTTATGAGCAGTGAAAAACATTTAATTGATATCTGAGATGCCCCCAATAAGATATCTGTAGTTCATAGACAACCTCTGTTTTCTAGAGAGTATTATCTGGTGTTTTATAACAAATGCTCCCTCCCTTCCTCACTTCCTCACCTCCTAATAGTTTTTGAACATTTTTACCTACCTTAATAAAGAAAGCCAAATTTCAGGTAAGAACAGTTCAAGTTTTGTGAAAACTGGTTGCAGGAGGCAGAGACTCTGCAAGAAAGGCAGGACAACCTCAATCATTGTACATTGTCTGTCAGAAGCCAGCTAGCTACCCAATTAGCACATATAGACTGGCTAGTGAAGCGGTGTGCCTAAAGCTTCAATCTGTCTCATGGCTAGTAATGATGTCACAAGTGTCCACTTCATGTGGAGATGACTTAGAAAAGAAATTACACACATCTACAGGAATATTTCTTCATCCGTATTGTCTAGAAAAAACTTTTTTCTTGCTAAGCCTTGCAGTGAGAATAGGGCTTTTCCACTGTGCCAGCAGGTTTCCAGTAATGAATTAGTCTAAACTAATTTCTATTCACTTGCATCTCCTGACCAATGTTTTTGTTCCTTCTTCCCCCCTCTTTCTTCCCTTTTACCTTTACCACTTTATCTCTTATTCAGTCATATTCATCCCTATTATTTTTTCCACTGTATGGTGAACATGTCTTTAAGATATTCCAGTGTTTCTCAGCTTCAGCATGTGGACCACAGGTCATTCACAGACGCCAGAAAGAGGTATATGAGGTGTTGAGTTACATTTTAATCAAATATATTCACAGGCACACAAATTCAAGTACAGAAACAGAGAAGATTATAAACCTAACTACCAGTATGTTGGGTTTTTTTGTTTTTTTTTTTAATCCACATAGAATTCCCATTGAGGGTCCCATTTGACCTGCAGTAACAGACACTATTTTTTCATTTCATGTTCTTGCACTTGTTTTCAGTGCACTAAATAAAAATAGTCTGCACTTGTACTGTTACAATCTAGAGTAATCAGGGTGAGTTTCTAATATTCCTTTTATGTTCCATTTACAAAAGCAGTAACATTACAGACTCACCTGTGGATCTTAGTCCTATATTTTAAGCTGCTAAGACTCAGGTTTTAATATTTGGATTGAAATTATTCAGTGGTAATTACAGCGTTCAAGACATAACCATCCCAACATGGTCATTTGGCTTTTTAGTTCAGCTGGTCCTCATCCTGCTCTTTTGCAATGCTCCAAGCAAAATGATTCCATGTCTTCCTGCAGTGCAACCTGTTAGAGAAAATGTTTAAATAAGAAGCAGTAGATAACAGAAGAATATCTTCAAGAACACGTGTTCTTCAGATCCTTATATCACCTTTCCTTATATTACTGTTCAGTCTGGTTTGTTGGAAATTCTTGTTGTTCATTTCATTATTATTAAGTAAATCCCCTTCACTAAGGGGAAATCCTGCCTGACCAATTTGGTGGCCTTCTATGATGGGGCTACAGAACTGATGGACAGGGGTAGAGCTGTTGATGTCATCTACCTGAACTTGTGCAAAGCATTCAACACTGTCCCACACAACATCCCTGTCTCTAAATAGGAGAGATATCAATTTGATGGATGGACCACTCAGTGGATAAAGAACTGGCTGGATGGCCGCACACAAAGAGTTGTGGTCAATGGCTCAATGTCTGGCTGGAGACCAGTAACGAGTGGCGTCCCTCAGGGATTGGTGTTGGGACTGGCCTTGTTTAACATCTTTGTCGCTGACATGGACAGTGGAATTGAGTGCGCCCTCAGCAGATTTGCCGATGACACCAAGCTGTGTGGTTCGGTTGATAGGCTGGAGGGAAGGAATGCCATCCAGAGGGACCTCGACATGCTTGTGAGGTGAGCTGATGACAACCTTATGAAGTTTAACCATGCCAAGTGCAAGGTCCTACAGCTGGGTCGGAGCAATCCCAGGCACAGCTACAGGTTGGGCAGAGAAGAGATTCAGAGCAGCCCTGTGGAGAAGGACTTGGGGGAGTTGGTCGATGAGAAAATGAACATGGGCCGGCAGTGTGCGCTTGCAGCCCAGAAAGCCAAGCGTATCCTGGGCTGCATCAAAATGAGAGTGACCAGCAGGTCGAAGGAGGTGATCCTGCCCCTCTGCTCTGCTCTTGTGAGACCTCACCTGGAGTATTGTGTGCAGTTCTGGTGTCCTCAACATAAAAAGGACATGGAAATGTTGGAACAAGTCCAGAGAAGGGCCACGAGGATGATCAGGGGACTGGAGCACCCCCCGTATGAAGAGAGGCTGAGGAAGTTGGGGCTGTTCAGCCTGGAGAAGAGAAGGCTGTGTGGAGATCTTATAGCAACCTTCCAGTATCTGAAGGGGGCCTACAGGCATGCTAGGGAGGGACTTTTCATTAGGGACTGCAGTGATAGGACAAGGGGTAACAGGTTAAAACTTAAACAGGGGAAGTTTAGATTGGATATAAGAAGGAAATTCTTTCCTGTTAGGGTGGTGAGGCACTGGAATGGGCTGCCAAGGGAAGTTGTAAATACTCCATCCCTGGCAGTGTTCAAGACCAGGTTGGACGAGGCCTTGGGTGATATGGTTTAGTGTGAGATGTCCCTGCCTATGGCAGGGGGTTGGAACTAGATGATCTTAAGGTCCTTTCCAACCCTAACTATTCTATGGTTCTATGATATGCTGGTTTGAGTGTTTTTTTCTCTTTTAGTTTGAGGTGTTATGTATTATTAACATTGATTACTGCATTTTGTGTAGCTTGAAAATAGAATGACAAAATTTTGTGTGTAATATGCTCAAAATTGTACCTTATTTATTTCCAAATTAATGTTTGGTGTAAATCTTAATCCTTTATTACTGAAAGTTTCTCAGTAAAATAAATCATTGCTGTGAAGTTTATTCAGAGATGCTGCATGTGAAATTCATACCTGCTCTAAAAATACATGCTTAGAACTGGAAATTACTGAACTTAGAGAATATACAAAATATGTTAAATAATCAAGAGATTCTTATTCTCTTTAAAGTAATGACATTTTCATTTATTAAATATTATAGATAAAAACTACATAATTTCAAAAAAACATTTGGTTTACAAAGATGCTCAGGTGTTGAGTGAGGTTCTGTATCATTGACAGACTCCAAAAAAAACCCGTACTCCTATTGAGTCGAGTGTCATATAATCTTGTCGTGGTTTAAGCCCAGCCAGTAACTCAGAACCACGCAGCCCCTCGCTCACTCCTCCTCCGTTTCCTCCCCCACTCCTGGAGGGATGGGGAGGAGAATCGAAAGAATGTAACTCCCATGGGTTGAGATAAGAACAGTCCAGTAACTAAGGTATAACACAAACCCACTGTTGCTACCACCAAGAACAATATTGATGATAGAGAAATAACAAGGGAAGAGAATACAATTGCTCACCACCTGCTGACCGATACCCAGCCAGACCCGATCAGCGATCTAGCCCTTCAGGGTAACTGCCCCCAGTTCATACGCTGGGCATGACATGCTGTGGTATGGAATACTCCTTTGGCTAGCCTGGTTCAGGTGTCCTGTCTCTGCTTCCTCCCAGCTTCCCCTCCTCCCTGGCAGAGCATGAGACTCACAAAGTCCTTGGTCAGAGTAAACATGACTTAACAACAATTAAAAGCATCGGTGTTATCAGCGCTGTTCCCAGGCCAAAAGTCAAAACCACAGCACTGCACCAGCTACTAAGGAGAAAAATGACTGCTACTGGTGAATGCAGGACAAATCTGTATATATATATTTTCAGTCAGTTTTATTACTTTGTAGACCTGAGGTTGTTTTTTTTCCTTTCTGAAATCAATATTCTAATTTTCAAATTGCATATCTTCTTTCCCATAAGCGCATAAACATGTAGAAACTTCTCAACTAAAAAGCTTCTTATTGTGCTTTTTTTTGTAGCATGGTTAAAGGTACTGGGAAAACAACGAATCTCTGCTTGTTAACAGATTCTATTGCTATGATTTTTTTTTTCTTATTGTCATAAGATGTAATTACTGGTCTTTATCCAGATAATTATATCTTTGTTAGTAAGATATAAGTTAAGAATAAAAAAGGGAATAGATGAGCTCAGTAAATAGACTGACAGACTTAAAAATTTATTTACTTTTTCTTTATGAGTGGGTCTTTCATTTATGACCAGGTTGTGGGATGCAAAATCATGTAATGGAGTGTAATATGAAGGGAAAACTTTTCACAGAAGGGTTGAAATCTGAATTTTCCAGGAGAACATGTATCATGTAAGACCCAACAGCCTGAAAGCGGTGAGGCAGCTGCTGTTCCGTGCACCATCTTTCAGCTTAGCAACAATTTTCTCTATAAAACTAAACTAAGATAGTTCAGCAATAAAGTAATCCTCAGATCTCAGGCAGCTGAACAACTGGGAGCTTGATTACAGGTTTTCACTTGATTGAGGCCAGGTGACCACAATTATATTTACAAAATGGTAAATTATGAAACTAAGAATTAATTCTTACTACATTAAGCTTAATAGATTAAAAAGCTGTTGAGGACTGGTCGATAGTAAACTTTGCAGCACTATGAAATCCCAGGGCTACAGGTTTGGTTTGTTGTTTTTCTTTTTTTTTTTTTTTTTGTCATTTACTGGTTACAAATTTGAAGTCTGGAACAGCAGCTCAAAACATTTTACCAGTTTTAATCAAGATAATTTTACTGATTGAGAATGCTACCACAATCTGAAAAAAAAAAAAATTTAAGGCAGAATTTGGTTACAGATGAAGGGTATGGGAGACATTGATGGTTAAATTAGCAAATTAGCATAATTTTACTTGAGTTTAGGATAAAAAGATTACTCTGTCATCTGTAGGTGTGATATAAGAATGCTTTTAGTTTTGGGGGGAAGGGGGTGCTGTCCCACCTCTATGACCTTTAATGATTTTCCTTCATTTGAGTGGATAGCGAGACCACTACTGTTTAATGTTATTATTAATAACCTAAAAGATGAGACGTTCACTCTCAGCAAGTTAATGAATGGGGCCAAACCAAAGTGATGGGTAAGCTGAAGAGCTAGGCTGCTATTACAGAGGAACCTCAACAGTCTGTACAATGAGAGGTGATAGGAACCACTTGAATTTTGACAAAAGGAAATACACCTTCTACACATGATATTAAATAATCTGATCAAAGAGGGGAGGCTGGAGTCTGACTAGGTAGTTAGTATTCTTACAGAAAAAGAAATGGTAGTCAAGAAGTGGAAGGTGAGCAACTAGGCTAAGCAGAAAAGGTGGGTGCCTGTGACCTGGGCTCTTTTGTCCAGAGCTCCATCAACAGGTCTAGTGAGGTGAATCTTTTCCTCCCTCTGGTAGTTGTGAGACCTCATTTGCAGGACTGTGTCCAGTTTTGGGCTCTCCAGTAGCAGACCAGTGTGAGTCCAACAGAAAGTCACTGAGATGATGAAAGAAGAAAATTGCATAGAGCTAGAAACAGGTTCTGACCAGTTTGATCTCCTAGTCCTGGACAATTCCCTATCTTAAACAATGCTAAAGCAAATTATTTTTAAAGCCAGTGTCAAATTCTGTCTAAATCCAATAACCAGAGATAATGATTACCGTGAATTTCACAGGATAGTGACAAAATCTTATATTGCATGAATGTGCGATAATGCTATTTCTGTCTTGGGACAGTGATGAAATCAAGCAGAGTTGTTATTCTAAACACAGTCATTCTGCAACTAAAGAAGTTTTTTTTTACATTGTTAGACAAGATTGTTTTTTTTTGCTTACTTAAACTTTAACCTCTGTATCATGACTAGTAGTATAGAGCTGCCTTGATTTGGTAGGGCAAATTTCAAATCATTTCTAAGTCACTAGAGATTGAAAAAGATCTTTCAGGAAACCTCAAACCTCTCACAATTCATTGCTGTCACAGTTTCCAAATGAACTGAGCTTTAAGACATTTGTAACACATTGTAAATAGTGAAGGGAAATCTGATCTCCCGCACTCCAGAGTCACTCTTCAAATTAGTTAAACTAAAAATTTTGTGAAGAAGGGCATAATATGTCCAAGTGTCCCAAATAATATGAACTGTAAACTTTTTTCTTTTTAAAGCTTTAGAAACTGAGGTATAAATAAAATATATGCAAAGAAACGGAATATACTTCCATTTTTTAAACAAAACATAAAATAAACTGAATTCTTCTTCTCTGACTCCTGAATATTAAATTCATTATGTCAGACAAATGCAGACAAAATATGTATTCATTCAATATTGAAATATAACAGATGTTATAAAATCTCCTTATCTGAATTAGAAAATTTCATCTGCTTATTAGCACAGATGAAAATAAAGCAGAAAACTCAGCACTTGAAGGCAAATTCCACTTCCATTGGAATTGAATTTCAGCACAAGATTTTTTTTTTTTTTTTTTTTCCTGTAGAGGTACTATTTATACATACACAGGGAATTCAAGAACGTCTTTCTCTGAACTTTTTTGTATATTGAATGCAATGAAATAAGTTGTGTTATACAGGCTATTGACTGCAAGTTGAAATTCTTGCATCAATGAATTTTCCATTTAAAAATATAGTCTATTTTCTTACTAAAGTTTTAACTAGTGCATTTTTGTAATTTCCTGACTGTTTGGCAAACATTTTAGAGATTATATTAAATATTTATGTGGTGGAAGACATACTAGTACAAATATTATAGGTTATGTCGGCAGTAAGGATGTTCTTCTAAGAAACTTTTAATTTAGAGTGTAATTTTGCAAGAAAATTCATTTCAGGTGTGCCGGTTAGAGGTTTTACTTGCATGAGAAATGTAGAAATGATTGCCTATTCAGCCCATATAGCTATTACCTCACTAACAAACATATTTCCATTGACTTAAATTAAATTGCAGGAGTCGGGCTGTTCAATTTGGTATTACCTATAAAATTATTTAATATACAAATGAGTTTGAGTGTAGGAATATTTTATGATCTTCTTTCTCCTTCTTAAGTTGCATGACTTCATGGTTTGGTTCTGGTTTCCATACATTCTTGCTGTCAGATACAGCATATGAGAATAAATAATGCTTTGAAAATGCTTAATGAAGCTATTATGTTTTTTCACCATCTACACATACATATAGAAGAACCTACTATAACTAATACAAAAATACAACTAATCTTAAGATACATTTTTTCTGTTGCTAGGTAACAAAAATAGATGTTAGCTGTTTCGGAAACATGGACATATTCATCTAATATCTGACAAACAGCAGAGAATGAATTTCTGGTGTGGAGGCTTGATCTTGTGCAGAACTGACATTTCAGATGATAATGACTTCTGTAATGTTACCTTTTTCCAAGACACAAATATATATAGCTGGAGACTAAAACCACAATGCAGTAATTAATACTTTAAAGAAGCATATAAAATTAAAATTTATCCTTAATAGTTTGAAACCCAAAAGTAATGCATTTAATGAACTAATTAAACCTAAAGTATGTATCCAAAAGTCTTACATTTTTTGCCTCAAAAAGTATATTTCAATGTATGAATGACTGACTGACCTGTTGTAACAAAAGCACAACTGATATTGCAACTATGAAAGAAGCAACAGATTAGATCAGAATATGATTGGCTTTTGACTTACAAATTTCTGCTGATGTGCGTGGAGACCTCATAACAGCCTTTTGGTATCTGAAGGGGGCCTATAAGGATGCTGAGGAAGGGCTCTTCATTAGATACTGTAGTGGTAGGACAAACTGGTCCTAACAAGTTCAAACTTAAACAGGGGAAGTTTAGATTAGATATAAGGAAGAAGTTCTTTATTGTGAGGGTGGTGAGGCACTGGAATAGGTTGCCAAAGGAAGTTGTGAATGCTCCATCCCTGGAGCTGCTCAAGGCCAGGTTGAGCAGAGCCTTGGATGACCTGGTTTATTGTGAGGTGTCCCTGCCAATGGCAGGGAGTTGGAACTAGATGATCTTAAGGTCCTTTCCAACCCTAACTATTCTATGTTTCTATGAATCAATGATAATTGAATGAATCAGGAGAGATCTCAGATTCTACAGCCTTACTATGCTGTGCAGGAACTTTGTTACTGAAGACTTTGGTACAGATGAGGAAGGAAGAAGGAATGTTCATTCCATCTTTTGAGACAAAAAAAAAGTCAGTTTTTGACATGAGAATTTTCAAAATTGTATTTCAGAGTGCCACGTTTACACAACCATCTTTGCAATAAAACATTACAGGAGCTCTTTGAATTTTCTTTGAATTAACTATGGCTTTCATGGATCCCAACATCGACTTTCAGTAGCAATGGCCTTATTCAGGAGACCTGTAGTTTCCATTCTAGTCTTAATTAATCCATTAACCAGTTATATAATTTGGCAATTGAGTGAACTTTGAGTGTGTGTCCTACCCAGGACTTAGTTTCTTTTTGTATAAACTAGAGGTAACATTCTTATTTTATGTGAATATTTCAAGGACTAAATAAATGTCTGTATCGTGTTCTGAAAGGTTTAAGAAGAAAGTTCTACATAATAAGTATTGGTATTACTCTTTGCCAACGTTACATACAAATTAACATCACAAAAGTAGCATATAAGAGTGAAAGTCTGTATCCAAAATTGTAGCTTGATTACTTTTGGTTACATCCTTTTCTTGAACATTGGAATGTTGGTTATTTCCTTCAGGGCCCAGGTTTTCAAATTTTGACTTCAGTTGTGTGGTATTTATGCATTTAAAATTTACCTCATACTTGTTAGGAAATCATTTGTGAGGTGGGTTTGATCTGGATGATCAATTTAGGGGAAAAATTTCAATAAACCAGGTTATAAATGAGTACTTCTAAAATGGTTAAGCATGCGGGAGATTATTTGTTTTGAAATTACCTGGCTTGTTGCTAGAGTTTGTGTGAGGGGAACACACCAATGCAGAGGCTTACAGAATGCTCAGCGGTAAATGTGTTATGGTGAAAGCCTTTGTACAGTTAAAGTGAAGGTGATGTAGTGGGACTTTATTCTGAATGGATCATCCAGAGACATTGGAGGGAACACTGATCCTTCATCAATAAGTAGAAACCCAACCTTTTAGTACTTGTTTTCATCAATATCTTTGTCTTTTGAGACTTTGAAGGTCATCTGTGACCTCTGAGGTCTTACCAGATTCCTCCAGAGACTAGAGTGAAAAAATGTTGCCCTCTTGCATTTTCATAAAACTAAGGCAGCAGAGCTCCACTTCAGTGTGATTGTTGTCTTGACTAGCAGACCATGTTACTATTTTATTATTACTAGAAAACCTCACTCATTCAAGACTAATGACTGAGAAACCCATTGTGAGTTACTGAAATATGCAAGCTGGTCAGCAAACAAGGCTAGCCCTCCCTTCCACAAATACAAAATGCACTTGATTAATTGTCTGCAACAAATAGTTTTAAACTGATTTTCTTAACTTCAGAAAATAGAATGGGATAACAGCAGGCAGAAAATCACCTAAAAAAAGTCTCAGGAGAGAAAGAAATATTGTAAACAGGATGAGTACATGTGCATATGACTGTGAATATTTGTCATGAACAGTGCAGCAGGCTCACACACATTGTTCAAAATTACAGCAGAAGCATGTAGCTGTAGAATTTGCATCACTCTGCTGTTATAATTTATTTCTTGTGTTGCGATAGTGCCCAGGAGTCCAGTGATAGACTTCAAATGAGTTTCATTCTCTATTACATGGAACAAAAAAAGACTCTCTGTCTTCATTTATTTCATTATGAATCAATTAACAGGTTTCTACATATTTATAAAAGTTTTAATGTAAAAGTAATTTTAATTATTTCTGATTATTACAATATGCTGTTAGGGATGAAACATTTTGTTAGAATTAATGACAATTAACTGTCAGTCTATTGCAAAACCTCATGGGAACTGGAAACCAGCAGACATTTTTCAATACTAATTAGAAATTAATCTTCCTCTCCAACCTCAGAATAAACCACTGATTTTTTGTCACTAGCTCATTTAGAACAAAATTGAAGAGAGATTTGTCAGTGTTCTCATTACTGCACGACTGGTCATCCTTTACTACAGCACCTGAAAAAGCAAAACAATAAAACCAGGCACAGCTGCAGATAAAGTAGGCAGCTAACAACAACGTTTTCATTTAACATACTTAGCTCTTTGCAGAGTTAAAACAGGTGAACTCCTTCCTTACTACAAGGAAATTCTAGTCTCTTAAACTAGATTGAGTTCCTCCCATCACTCATTTGTTTTGCATGCAAACAGCATATTATTGCTAACATTCCTCAAAAAAAAAAAAATCTCTTCTCAAAAGCTGTGGCATTTGGTTTGGTTTATTTTGGTTTGTTTTTTTGTAACCCTTTCCATGCCACACATGGGTAAAGTTTTCCTGTATCAAGAAAATCATCTTCACTTTAGGTTCAAATAAGTCACAGTTCTGCAGCTGCTGTTTCCTGAGGTTTTGTGTTAACCTACAAGAACCAGGAGCTGTTACCAACGTTGTTTGCATGTCAGTTTAAGAAGTGTGGAGTTACAACCTTCACTCTTGTAAGAAAACAGCTCTTTTGAAAATGAGAAGAATCCTGAGTTCTAAAATATCTGACCTTACTGAATGAATCTCATCTAAATATGGTTACACATTTTCCTACCTATAGTTTTATCTTCATATATAAAAATTTACAACAGCATCTCTAAAAGCCCTGGGGTTCTTTCTACCCACTAAAAATAAAGGAAGCTATTTATTTAGATGTGGTGCACACAATCTTCTGTCTGGATAAAGCAAATTTCGCCAACACTAGCAATATTACCTTGCAACTGTCAAATTTGTATCTTGCTGCTATATGTCATATATGCTGGACGTTCACCAAAATGGAATGAACGTATCTTTCTCTACAAATTCTTCCTTTAATGTATGCACGTGTACACACGCACTAACACATACGAAGAATAACCCTGTAAGCAAGAATTAGTTGTTAATATAGCAACTTTTCTACTAAGTAAATGTGTATATACATATATTCAATAAATGCACATACATATATATTATGTAAAATGTTTATCTTTGTTTTAACAGAAATTATCTTACAGTATATAAGAAAATCCTAGTTCATCACAGGGAGTCAGTGAAGTTTTATGCACTTTTCTAAGTAGGCTAGAAATCCAGAGAAATAGGTTATGTATTTTTAAAAATTTGTTTCATCCTTGGTTACTAACCTTTATATTCAATTTCCTTTGCTGGTTGAAAATTGTCTTATTAATCTATTATGTCAGGAGCATAATTCCTTCCTTGCTCCTGAACAAATTATTCACAAAGAGAATAAATTAAAATGCTTCTGGGGGAAAGATCTGCTTTCTAAGAAACCCAGATACCTAATACATTAGACCAAATGAATAAGGCTATCTAAGTCCTGAAAACTTGAAGTTACATTATTAAATATGCTTTTGTTTCCTCAGAGGTGCTCACTGTAACAGAGGTGCTGGTGTCCTTTAACTGCGATGTCCATGTCCACTGAGTAAAAACGTCCAAGAGAGGAAATAATCTCTTCCATAGTCTAATACTCTCTCCCCCCTTCACACATAAATTAAGGGAAAAAACTAAAATCGAAATAGATGGTCTGATGAGGCAATTGGCTGGTACAGGTCCAATTTTCAGTGATGTCTTTTAGCACAAATGTAGGAAGAGTGATTACCATGATCCTTTCACTTTGTCTCTCTCACAGATGGTGAGAGTGTTAGGGCCAGGCTTCTGTTAGAGGAGATTCTAAGTCTATAAGGTGTCATAGAGAGATTGATAAAGTGTCATGATTATTTATGGTCAGTGCTTCTGGGCAAAAAAAAAAAATACATATTTCTGATCAAAAAAAAATTATTTTAATAAGGCACATTTCCCTGACACCATCAGGAATTTATTGATTTTGCTTTCAGTATTTCAGGTTCTGCCTTCAAGAACATTCTAAGACATCTGGACATAGCTAGCACTTCATATGGAATTGATTTTATTTTTCTGACCTGTCATTTCCAAAATGGAGACTTCTTTTCCCGAATCTTAAGATAAAAATATTCTACCCAGTGGTGTTTCCTATAATTTTTCATTAATACATACCTCTTCTTAATTGGATAATCTACAAGAAAACCTGGAATTTAGATGAACTCCCAAACCTAAACTGTAGTGTGAAATGGTAGAAAACTTATAATGCAGCTGTAAGAAATATTAGATTCTAATTTCATTCTGGTAAAACTGAAACTAATGATTTTTAACTTTGCTCTTTCAAATGTAAATCAATAAACATAATCGATATAATAAAACTGTTTTGACTTTACTGGAATATTTTGATTTGATAGGTCATACCTTAAAATAATATTTTATTATAAAATTATGCATTTTTTCAAATTAGGGAAATCAATTATTCAGTTAACTATTCAACTGGGAAGAAATCAATGCAATCTTAAGAAGAAAAAATTATTTTAGTTTATCAACATTTCGTGAACAAAAGAAAAATATTTGTCAGCATATTTTTAAAAAATCTATTATAAAATGTCATTTTTTGGAGCATTTCTAGACCCTTATTCTATTATGCTCTCAAAAAGTTACTGTACCAAGCTGCTGACCAGCTTGTGATATACACATTTCTGGATTTTACTTGGCAAATCACTAAGGAAAGGGCACTTGTTTTCCTTATTGCTTAAATTCAGTTATATTTTAAATTTTACTGAAAAATTTTCTGCTTTGTTCTGCTTGAAAAGTAGCAAAGCTTGACTTTGGTTAGTGTTTGTAAAAACATGACAGAAACTACTATCTACCTTTGTGAATGTGTGTAATGTCAAGAATAGTTCAGGAATAATTCTGGGGTTTGTGTGGCTATAATGAACATTTTTTCGTTCTTCTGAAAACAACTCAGAACAATCATGGTGCACATAATGTGGTAGTCTACAATGGTGCTGCTGTGACTTCATTGTCTTTCTAAGAACATATGTTTTATGGTGCATTAACTGTAGAAAGATTTCTGAGCCAATACTTTCCCTAGAAAGTTTTTATTCCATATTTTCCACGAGTTCATAAAAAAAAAGGCTTTTGTATTTTGCTTAATGCTTAATCAGTTCAGATAAAATTAATTTCTCCCTCCTATATTGGCAAACTGATAAACAAAGCCAGTGTGATTTTGGGACAAGAGCTTAGCTTAAATCCTGTTTCCCAACAAACAATAATATACTTTTTTTTTTTTAATTTAAAGAAAATTTTATTATTCTTTCTTTTCTTTGGTTGTTTGGTTAGTTGGGTTTTTACTTTTAAATAGCAAACTCCAGGCAGAACCAGAATGAAAACAAAATGAAGGGCTGATGAGCCTGTTTCACCCCAGATGATTTTTAGAGATCCTGAGAAAGTAGTTATAAGGAGATTTATTTGCTGAATTTATAGCGTGCTAAGATGGTCAGGCAAGAAAACAGCGAGAAGTTTGACACTATTGCAGTATATTTGTATTTCTTCCTTTTAGTTGCTCAGAGTGTTTTGTTTTGGGATCCTGTGGGATAGGATTGATCTTCCACAGTGATTAACATCTCTGCCTGAACAAAGCTGATACAACAAGCAGCTGGGCAGTGCACAGCAATGACACCATGTACATGCTTAAGCTCAAGCTGTGGCAAGGATGTTTTGGAAGCCATGCCTGCGGAGTAACTGAGGTGCATGTTCAGACTGCAGTAAAAGGATCTGCCCTTTTTGATTTTCCCCAGATGCATAGCTCTGCAAACACAAGTCCTAAGCATTTCTGTGCCCATAAAACAACACTTTGCCAAAGTAAAGAATTACAGGCTATGCACTCTTTTTCTTAAAAAGCATTAGGGTATCAACTCCTGAAGCAAAGTAAAGGTCAAGTTAGCACAAAAGTGAATGAACAAACCAGGTGAAGACCTTATGTGGACAATTTTGAAAAATGTTTGTTCTCTTAGGAAAAGAAATTCAGAAACATCTTCTCAATATTAGTCTGAGCAAAAAGCTAAATAAACCAATTTTCAAACCAAACCATAAAACATTTGTAACAACAGCAGTTGAATGTTGGAAGTTTTCTTGTATGGTGTGGACCTGGATTTGATGAACCAAAAGGTTCCTTCAGGTCTCACATCATATGAAAGCAATTAATTTTAATTAATATTCTATTAAGTTGAGTATTCAATAGATTTTGGTATACACAATACTTCTGAAGTACATTTGAACTGGAAACCTTTTAAAAAGTACCCAGAGTATATGATTTTGAATGATTCACATTAGCATTCTGTTGCTAAAAGAGCAGGAAAGTCATTGTCAGAGATGTTTATTCCTCTATGTCCGTGTCTTTCTATTTATTATTCAATCTTAACTTTTTTTTAGGATTGAAAATCAAATAAGCATTTGCCCCACTAATGTTGGAAGAAAGCATGTAAACTTATGGTACACATTCTTACTTCTGATTTCAAATTAAGGAGAAAACACTTTTTAGCTGTAAAAACCTGAAAATTAGGATTTTCATACCATAAAACATATTTATTTTTCCAAAGTTTTTTTTGTTAAAGATATAGGAGTCTTTCATTTTGAGCTTTGTTGTTAAATTAAACTTTTTAAAGCTATATCCAGTAATGGATAGGGAATTTTATTCACATTTTCCTGGGTAGCAGGTAGCAGTGTATCACAACTGTTACTTTTTGCCCTATTTATCTTTATAATTTTTAAACTACTAATCCTATGAATACTTAAGTTTGAATACAAGTTTTTGAAATGTATTAATCCATGATTTTAAAACGTCAGTTATTTCTCCCAGTTTCCAAATGCGTGTCATGATCACTCCAGACGTAAGAAGACACAGTTCATGTTTTCTTGAGAATGCCTTTGACAATATGCTGATGGCATTCTCATGCTGGCTAGGGACAGTTCCTTGAGGCTCAGTCCACAGAATATGATTGTCTAGTTTGACTTTGCTGATTGTAGCAAGAATGAATTCCCTTAACACTGCTTAATATATAAATACCGAGGTTTGTCTGTTCCTGTATGCAACACAAAATCAGATCATTTTTGTACAGGACAATTATGTGCCTTATAGAGAAATCATAATTCATTATAAAGGTCTTTTGGTGAAGTCTCATGACTAAAATATGTTCTTTTCATCATAGCTGTCTAAACATGGAAAAACTGGGGCTCATTACTCTAGTTGTATCTGCAGTTGAATTTTTTTAGGAATGTAAGTTTCAGCAGTGCAGTAGCATAGTGAAGGGCTCAGAGCAAAAATTTAAAATATTTGTATTCTGTTGCTAAGTGAGTGTAAGTAAGTCATATTTACAAAGGTATAAGCCTTTGCCTGGAGGAAGAGATGATTGTTAAAAAAAATGGAATTGTACTTGTGAATATCACAGATCACTACTGCAAATTCCGATTGGAGTGTGGGCTGATAAGTTATTAAAGGAAAAAAGCTATCAGAAGTATCCTTTAAGTTGAAAGACTTAAAGGATTTGGACCCAAAAGCTACTTATAAATCTGGGCCTTGTTTGTATAGCCAAGGATCAAGAAAGTCTGCTGGTTCTGAAATACTTAAATACAACTAATATATTTGAACAATGAGATGTAGTGTTGTTTTCTGAGAGACAGAAGTAAGAGAAGTATAAAACACCACATAATGGAAAGACATTTTCATTTTAAATATTATTGTGGTACCTTCTTAGAAATGGAGTTAGTAAAATAAAATCAGTTGTGAACATTTAGTAATATGCTCTGACAGCAGAGAGGAGGTAACAATTTAAATATATGAGAAACAAAGATTATATATTTTTTTAGTTTAACCTTGGTTGTTTCTTCTTGTGTTTATAATTTGTAAAGTATAAATTGTAATTTAGAATATTTTTATGCCTGTATTTTTCATATATAGAGTGCTCCTCATTCTATGTTCTCTACTTTGAACGAAGAAACTTGACCTTGTGATTTGATGCAATTTGTTCTACCCCTTCTTCTCATTCCAGAAAGAGACTGCAAATTGAAATCACATTAGGAATTAAAAGGTGTCAATTTGTTACAGTGACTCTCAAAACATCTTTAATATAACCCCAGAATATTAATGCACACAGGGTTTTGAAACGAGTTATAACAACACCAGAGTCAAATTACAATATAGGAAATGCTGGGAGCAGTCTGCCCTGGACCATGTACCAATATTGAAAATTAATTAAAACAAAGCGAATAATTAATGTATGACCTAGTCCAGTACTTCAAAATATTTCAGGAAATTATTTAGACTCTGAGATTTATTTATTTATTTGTAGTAAGGTAAAATTTAATCTACAGTTTTACAAGTAACACCAGCCACTTCCATTTACCATGCCGCTTCTAAGTATCTTGCATCCCGTACCATTTTCACTTCTTCTTTAACATGAATGTCTACACTAAATGTTCACAAAATCATAGAATCATAGAATACCAGATTGAAAGGGACCTCAAGGATCATCTGGTCAAACTTCTCTTGGCAAAACCAAAGTCTAGAAAAGATAGCCCAGGATCTTATCCAGCTGAATCATAAAGTGTCCAAAGTTGAAGAATCCCCCCACTAGTGAAAGTATTCCCATGGATGATTATTCTTTTTGTGAAGAATTGTCCTCTTGTGTCCGACCAAAATCTCCCCATGGGCAAGGCCCTGGCTCACTGCAGGCCAGAGCAATGCAGCTGTGCACTTGTTTAACCTGATTTATCAGTTTAGATCAGTGACGCTAGATACCAGAAGAGCAAGGGTATCAGAAAACCTTAAGAAAATTGTAAATTTGTCCTCCAGAGGCACATTCATCTTCTCAGTCATATAAAACAGCTAATAGTCTGGTGGCATAGAAGTTGAGAGAGAAAACATGGCATATCATCCTGATAGACACCACTGTCTATAGACAGTCACTTCAAACTCATTCAGAAATTAAGCAGAGTCTTTCCCTATTTTGCCAAAGTTGTATGCCTCTTCAGAGCAGAGCCTGGCTGGGGAAGTCTTCCTTTTCTAAGCGACAAGCTTCAGCAATATTAACAGAGCAAATTGTTTTCTGAACTGAGGGGTTGATGTTTCGACTCAGGCATTTGAGAATCTGTGCAACATTGACAGTCAAAAAAGTTTTGGCTTTTACTCCTTTAAGCCCTTCTAAATATTTTACTAGTCATGTGTTGTTGAAGTTTTATTTCAGTTTTGTATGGTGAATTCTCTACCTAAAGTATTTAAGGCACACTTAACAAAAAAAACCAAACCAACAAACAAGAAACCAATATCCATCCATTGAGAAATATTTGCAAAACAGTATTTTGTATCTAATGTTATTTTTGTCCCCAAAATAATATTCTTTATTAAACACTTCCCTTGAAGATTGAATTTTAATCATTAAATATATTTTGTTCTACCTCATTTAAACAAGGGATTCATTAAATGAACACAATTTTAAAAGTAATTCTATTTACTTACCATCTTGAATGAGGTATTTAATTTCATCCAGATCTCAGAACGGATAAGGGAACATATGTTTATTTAACCTTGTCACTACACTGGGGATACACAGTATCACAGTATGTTAGAGATTGGAAGGGACCTCAAAAGATCATCTAGTCCAATCCCCCTGCCGGAGCAGGAACACCTAGATAATGTTACACAGGAATGTGTCCAGGCGAGTTTTGAATGTCTCCAGGGAAGGAGACGCCACAACCTCCCTGGGCAGCCTGTTCCAGTGTTCCGTCACCCTCACCGAGAAGAAGTTTCTTCTCAAGTTTAAGTGGAACCTCTTGTGTTCCAGTTTGTTCCCATTACCCCTTGTCCTATCATTGTTTGCCACTGAGTAGAGCCTGGCTCCATCCTCGTGACACTCCCCCTTTATATATTTATATACACTAATAAGGTCACCCCTCAGTCTCCTCTTCTCTAAACTATACAGACCCAGCTCCCACAGCCTCTCCTCATAAGGGAGATGCTCCACTCCCTTAATCACCTTAGTTGCCCTGTGCTGGACTCTCTAGAGCAGGTCCCAGTCCTTCTTGAACTGAGGGGCCCAGAACTGGACACAATATTCCAGATGCGGCCTCACCAGGGCAGAGTAGAGGGGAAGGAGGACCTCTCTCGACCTACTAACCACCCCCCTTCTAATACACCCCAGGATGCCATTGGCCTTCTTGGCCACAAGGGCACAGTGTTGGCTCATGGTCATCCTGTCATCCACTAGGACCCCCAGGTCCCTCTCCCCTACACTGCTCTCTAACAGGTCGTTTCCCAACCTATACTGGAACCTGGGGTTGTTCCTGCCCAGATGCAGCACTCTACACTTTTCCTTGTTATATTTCATCAAGTTATTCCCTGCCCAACTCTCCAGCCTGTCCAGGTCTCGCTGGATGGCAGCACAGCCTTCTGGCATGTCAGCCACTCCTCCCAGCTTAGTGTCATCAGCAAACTTGCTGATAATACACTCAATTCCCTCATCTAAATCGTTGATGAATATATTAAATAATACTGGTCCCAGTACTGACCCTTGAGGCACTCCACTAGTTACAGGCCTCCAACTAGACTCAGCCCCATAGACTACAACTCTCTGGCTTCTCTCCTTCAGCCAGTTCCATTCCACCTCACTACCTGATCATCCAGACCACACTTCCTCAATTTAGCTGTGAGGATGCTGTGGGAGACTGTGTCAAATGCTTTGCTGAAGTCAAGGTAGACCACATCCACCGCTCTGCCATCATCCATCCACCGTGTTATTTCCTCATAAAAGGCTAAGAGATGGGTCAAACATGATTTCCCCTTGGTGAAGCCATGTTGACTGCCCCTCATAACCCTCTTATCCTTGATATGTCTTAAGATGGCACCAAGGATAAGGTGTTCCATCACTTTCCCAGGGATGGAGGTGAGGCTCACCGGTCTATAGTTACCCAGGTCCTCCTTCTTGCCCTTTTTGAAGACTGGAGTGACATTTGCTTTCGTCCAGTCCTCAGGCACCTCTCCCGTTTCCCAAGACTTGGTAAAGATGATGGAGAGCGGTCTAGCAATGACTTCCGCCAGTTCCCTCAGCACCCGCGGGTGCATCCCATCTGGACCCATGGATTTATGGATGTCCAGATTGCTCAACTGATCTCTAACCCATTCCGCATCGACTAAGGCAAACCGCTCCGTTGACCTGACTTCATCCAAGGTCTCAGGGGTACAGGGCTCTTCAGGACTGCCTGCAGCAGAGTAGACAGAGACAAAGAAGGCATTCAGTAACTCTGCCATCTCTGTATCTTCTGTCACCAGGGCACCCATCCCGTTCATCTGTGGGCCTACATTGCCTCTGGTGTTAGTTTTGTCTGCCATATATTTGAAAAAGCTCTTTTTGCTGTCCTTGACCCTTCTCGCCAGGTTTAATTATAAGGAGGCCTTAGTCATCCTAGCTGCCTTCCTACATCCTCTAGCAGCAGCCTTATATTCCTCCCAAGTGGCCAGCCCCTCCTTCCATGACCTGTAAACTCTCCTCTTACACTTGAGCATACTCAGCAATTCCCTATTTAGCTACGCAGGTCTCCTGGCCCTCTTCCTTGACTTCCTACGTGTCAGGATGCTCCGATCTTGAGCTCGGAAAAAGCAATCCTTGAATGCCAACCAAAGACTACAGGGCCTTGGGGCGGATGGTGAAAGAGTCTGGGGCTCAAGTGATTTTCTCCTCACTCCTTCCATCTTCCACTGATGATGTGGGAAGGAATGGGAAGATTCAGTTCATAAACGATTGGCTTCGAGACTGGTGCTACAGGCAGGGCTTTGGATTCTTTGATAACAGCTTTGATAACAGTCTGGACAATGACAAGTGGGAAAGGTTTATCTCACAGAGGCAAAAGGATGCTGAGGCATGAATTAGCAGGGCTCATTTGGAGAGCTTTAAACTAGATTTGAAGGGGGATGGGGTTGTAGCTGGGCTTGCCCCAGTGGGGCAGCACTCCAGAACTGATGAACACTGGGAGGCCTCCTATAATCCTAGGGTGAAATCGGTGTACTCAGCTCGCTCTCTGGAATGTCTGTACACCAATGCACGCAGCATGGGAAATAAGTAGGAGGAGTTGGAAACCTGTGTTAAGTCTGGAGACTATGATCTGGTGGCAATTACAGAGACGTGGTGGGACAGCTCACATGACTGGAATGTGGTCATGGAGGGCTATGTCCTCTTCAGGAAAGACAGGCCAGCCAGGTGGGGTGGTGGGGCTGCTCTTTATGTGCGGGAGCAACTACAATGCACCGAGTTCTGTCCAGGGACAGATGACAAGCGAGTTGAGAGACTGTGGGTGAGAATTAAGGGGCAGGCTGGCAGGGGCGATACTGTTGTGGGTGTCTGTTACAGACCACCAGATCAGGGTGAGGAAGTTGACGAGGCCTTCTACAGGCAGCTGATACATACTATTTATAAATATATCATAGCTTAGAAGTCTTAATAGCTGTGGCTCTCACTCATTTCCAACAGATATAGTAGCTATTTACTTATGAAACAGAGGTTCAGTAAAGATAAATTAATGTGCATACAGCACTTGAAAACTTTGACCTTTGTATGCATGCTGAATATTATTCATTTGGGACTGATGCCAAGATACTGTGTGCTGTTGCTTTACTATTGGTTATGTACTGTTTGATACTATATTCACATACACAAACCTTTTGTAAAACATATCCTTCCCTTTAATAGATTTATTTTCCTTCTCTTTTACTCGTTTGAGGATATTGTTGAAATAATTGCTACCGTATCTCTGAGAAACTTCTGTAATAGGGACAACTCATCAAATCTCAATCTATCACTGACAGATAATTCAGAGGGAAATGCAAATTAGTCCAAGAAATGTAGTAGCTGTTATAAAATAATAGGTACCTTGAGGTCACTGTGGTGTTGGTTTTGTTTTCTTTTGCTTTCTCTTTGTTTTCTTCTGTGCTATTTAAAGCCATTCAATTTCCCATTCTGTTCACCCATGTCTTTTATGTAACTTGTTTTGCTTTTATTTACTTCCCATTTTTAAAAGGAAATAAGTCTTGGTACCTATTTCATTTTAAATGACATTATTTCACACCTTCTTACCTCTCTTTCTGTTAAGACTGTGCATTTTGAAAAATGTCTGAAAATAGGTGTGAAGAAAGTAGCCAGTGTGAGTGAAAAGGGGACTAATCTTCACAGACAAAGAGAAAAATCTTGCTTCAAAGGAGTCACTAGCAGAACTGCAGGCAATTTCATTACAGCTATTATTTGACACTATCTCTGAACTTGGCATACCATGTTCTAAGAAAGCTAATTTTGTTATTACTTCAAAAATCACCTCACATTTTAAATCATTCTGATTCTTTCCTTTCAGCTTGCATTTTATGTTTAAACAGACATTGAAATTAGGACTTGTACGTTTCAAACTTTGTTAGGAGAGTATCACAATACCAATAATGTACTACACGGTTAGTTATTCCTTCCTAAATAGTATTATATATCTTTTTACCTAATAGAGTCCTTCTACCTTATTACCTCTTTCTATAATTACAGGTAGTTGAGAGATTTTGCAGAAGAAAATAGAGGAATAAGAATGCTAAATATTTTACCTAATTTCATCCTGGGTAAAATATGTGTGATGAGCTGAATGTACCAGTTTAAATCTACTGGGTTTCAAATGCCACTTTCATATGCAAACCTAAAAGTTTTATTCGTTGCAACTTTATAAACTTCTGCATTTTTTACATAACTGGATTCATGTTTGGGTGAATCAGTTCTTTCATTCACACAGTATCAGACACATAGGGTGGTCAGGTGCATTTTTCTCTGTATTTTTCTGCAAACTTATATCTGATGTGAAATTTTATTATTATTAATCTTTATTCCTACAGAGAAAACATGCTATACTAAAATTTGTTCTAAGGAAAGGCTGCAGAGAGGTTCGTAGATTCACTTTTCATATCTACAGCAGACTCAGGTCAGCATTGAGCTTAGTGAGCATGAACTTCAATTTCATTATGCAGTTACTCTCTTTGCCTTCATGAGATGGTGCAGACAAGCTTTCTGTAGTTTGGTATTTTAACTCCATTTATAGTCAACATGGCTTTCAGACACTACTCCTTCTCTTCTTCCTTCTGCTGCTGAGCTGTGCCCTCCTTAAATTCCCTTCAAAGGGAAACAGACTAGAATGCTCACATTTTTCTCATTTGGGATTCAGCAGGAAAATTCTCAGATGTGGGGATGAACCACAGAAAGTTATTCAAATCAGGGCTAAATGTATTAAAAACTCCTCACGTGGTGACTGGGAGAAGAGCTGACATGTAATGAAACATGACATGAGCAGGAAAGTTTGGTCATCAAAAGATCAAGGGGACAAAGGGGTGGAAAACACTGCAGAAAGCCAAGGAAAAGGAGAGAGCCTGACGTGTTGGAATGTATTTGCAGGTTAGATTCTGAAAGTCTTCACTCGTGTGATTCCTGGGAAGACTTAAGGAAGGCAAATATTAGAGAAACTTTGGGTTTTCGGCATAGAAATGAAGAGATCCTCACATATAGGAATGAATTAATTTTCATGAATGTGGTGTATGATAAGACAGACTCCATGGAGGTAGAGAATCCTTTATTTAACAAAGTTGCTCGATTATATACTTGGAGCTTACAGGGATGTTATGACAGATAACTAATGAAAACCCACCACACAAATATTCCTCTACAGGTTACCCAATCATGATTTTTCATAACCATTTCCTTGTTATTGTTTCTAGCTGATATGTGCTTTAGATGTAGCAAGCTATGTTAGTGCTTAAAAAATCATCACTCTTAAAGACTATGTTTCTTTTTACCACTACATAGTGGTTAAGGACAAAATATCTTCTGCTCCCAGAACTTCTTGTTTTAAACAGTCTATGAGGATCAGACACTATTTATCTCCTTGCTCCGATTACGCCAGCACTTTGCGGTTAGCCTTATGTATGCAGCTGCATTGTGTTCTTAAGATGGTCCTGAAAACATGAATGCATAGAATGTATATATTTAGAAATTAATTTTTGAGTAAAAGATGTGGAACAGTGTACAAGCTATTCAAATCAATTATTTAAGTTCTGATAATTAAGCAAAAATTTTCACCTTCCATGCTTTTTATTTAATTGTAATTCAACAGCGAACAGCTCTACAGTGTCCTGTGTTCAGCAGTAGCAGTCATGTTTCTCCTCCTTGGTAGCTGGTGCAGTGCAGTGTTTTGACTTTCGGCTCGGGAACAGAGCTGATAGAGATGTTTTGGTTTGGCCAAGGACTTTGTGAGCCTCATGCTCTGCCAGGGAGGAGGGGAAGCTGGGAGGAAGCAGAGACAGGACACCTGACCCAAACTGACCAAAGAGCTATTCCATACCACAGCACGTCATGCCCAGGATGTAACTGGGAGTTAGCCGGAAGGGCTGGGAGACTGCAGGGTTGGAGGAGGTATTGGTCGGAGCTTGGTCGGGCTTGGGGGGCGAGTTATCGGTCAGTGGGTGGTGAGGTGTTGTATTCTGTTCCCTTGTTATTTCCTTTACCATTATTATCATTGGTGGTAGCAGTAGTGATTTGTGTTATACCTTAGTTACTAAACTGTTCTTATCTCAACCCGTGGGAGTTGCATTCTTTTGATTCTCCTCTCCGTCCCTCCGAGAGCAGGGGGAGGGCAAGAAAGGGGGGGGGAAGTGAGCGAACGAGTTACCTGACTGGGTTTAAACCACGACAGTTCTTTTTGGCGCCCAACGTGGGGCACGAAGGGTTGAGATAACGACAGATTTGACTGGATTAATAGTCATTCGTCACAATGCTGATTTATTGGGTATCAGAGTTGTTCTTCTTGATCTCACAGCTTCAGACCGTTGTAACTTACGTAGAGCCGGTATTTGCTGTGTTAGTGTTTATCAAGTGTGGGGCCTGGGCTAAGGTTCTTGTCTCACTGTGCTTTATGGCAATGGCTTGTAATACGGGTGGGCTCCAGCAGCAGGGCGGGACGGACGTGGCCGTGGACTTGTACCTGGCCGTCCGGCTGCTCTTCACCGTCCTGGCCCTCGCCCTACTCTCCATCTTCGTGAGGCTGCGGGGAGCCGAGGGGGAGCGGTCCCGGGAGCCGGCGGCAGCCGAAGCGGCTCAGGAGAGCGGCCCCGGGGACCAAGCGGCGGCGGGAGCGGGACCGGAGGTCGCGAGGGGACGGCTGCCGGTGGAGGAGGTCGGGGCGGTCGAGGAGAGGAAGGAGGCGGCTGCCGAGCAGCGGGAGAAGGCGGCGGAAGAGCCGAGCCCCGCGGAGGAGCCGAGCCCCGCGGCCGAGCCGAGCCCCGCGACGGCCGAGAGCATTCCCCGGAAGCCGCCTGCCGAGCCCCAGGAGGATGCTGGAGAGAATGCAACATTTCCCAGCAAGGCAGAGGAGGAAGAGCTGGACTCAGGAAAAGAGAAGCTGGTGGTGGGAGACCCGGCAAGCACAGCAGCTACACCAGCCCCAGTGACAAGCACAGCAGCGTCGTTTGAGAGTTCTGGAGGCTCTGAATGGCCTTTGGGTATCCTTGGGACCTGGCTGCTGATTGTGATGGGGATCAGCATGTTGGCACACACACAGGCTGTGTTCTACCCACAACCA
The DNA here is from genome assembly GCF_033815535.1 of Pezoporus flaviventris. NCBI lineage: Eukaryota > Metazoa > Chordata > Aves > Psittaciformes > Psittacidae > Pezoporus > Pezoporus flaviventris. Next base: position 5,195,158 of record NW_026892564.1, read on the forward strand.
TTTTGTCTGATATCAAAAGTTAAGCAGAATCAGGTTTGGGTCTTGTCTGGGGTTAGACAACAATATAGGGGGACCAAGAGATTTTCCCCAAGGCTGGAGAGTCATGAGTGGCAGGGTGTGTGGGACAGTATGGGCAAGTATCTAGTCCACTGGGCCCCTCCAGTGCTTTGGAAGCGTCGGAGATGGAAGGCAGCTGTATGGAGTCCCCAGCAACAAGCTGCAGAAACTGCTTAAGGGGACAGTGAATTATTTTAAGCCTGGTGGGCCCATGGCACTTCAGGCCATCAGAGCAGAGATGCAACACAGAGATGGACTCATGATCGAGGGGTGGACTTAACAATGGACACTATTGCCCAGGTTATTCACGAGTGTGAACACTGCATACAGTCTCTCCTGCTCTGGAAGACTGTTACAAGAGATGGAGCCTGACATGGACCAGATGGACGCAGCAGCTTTATAGGGACTGGCCCATGCACTAAGATAAGAGTGCAGCGAGACAAGAGTGATTGTATATTGAAAATGTGGGATCTGAGCATGACGTGAATGGTATGGAATAAGGGGTGGATAATGTCCTGTGTTCAGCAGTAGCAGTCATGTTTCTCCTCCTTGGTAGCTGGTGCAGTGCAGTGTTTTGACTTTCGGCTCGGGAACAGAGCTGATAGAGATGTTTTGGTTTGGCCAAGGACTTTGTGAGCCTCATGCTCTGCCAGGGAGGAGGGGAAGCTGGGAGGAAGCAGAGACAGGACACCTGACCCAAACTGACCAAAGAGCTATTCCATACCACAGCACGTCATGCCCAGGATGTAACTGGGAGTTAGCCGGAAGGGCTGGGAGACTGCAGGGTTGGAGGAGGTATTGGTCGGAGCTTGGTCGGGCTTGGGGGGCGAGTTATCGGTCAGTGGGTGGTGAGGTGTTGTATTCTGTTCCCTTGTTATTTCCTTTACCATTATTATCATTGGTGGTAGCAGTAGTGATTTGTGTTATACCTTAGTTACTAAACTGTTCTTATCTCAACCCGTGGGAGTTGCATTCTTTTGATTCTCCTCTCCGTCCCTCCGAGAGCAGGGGGAGGGCAAGAAAGGGGGGGGGAAGTGAGCGAACGAATTACCTGACTGGGTTTAAACCACGACATACAGAAATACAAAAAACCCTAGGTGCATTTTTCTTTCCTTCTTTCAAACATTTTTAAGAAGCAGTAAACGTTATCTCACATTATCTGATAAGACTGTTAGTTGATATTCTAGGATTACCTGCTACAGGCTCAGGAGTGTTGTGTCCCCACTAGAAGGAAGTGCAGCAGGAGATCCAAGAGAACTCCTTGGAAAGATAAGGAGCTGCAGAGGAAAATGTGAAGAAAAAAGAGGCTTATAAAAGGTGGAAGCAAGGGCTTGTGGCCTGGGAAGATTACAGGGATGTTGTCTGGAAAGCTAGGGACCAGGTTAGGAAAGCTAAGGACCAGTTAGAGTTAAACTTGGCTAGGGATATGAAAGATAACAGGAAGGGATTCTATAGGTATGTAGCAAATAAAAGACAGACTATTGACAACATGGGCCCTTTCTGGAAGCTATCAGGAGACTACCTGGCTACCCTGTTTTTGGAGAAGGCTGAGGTTCTTAATGACTTCTTTGCCTCAGACTTGCAAATACTCTGACCACACTACCTAAGTCTTGGAAGGCAGATGGAGGGACTAAGAATGAAGACCTTAGGCTCACTGTAGAAGAGGATCTGGTTTGAGACCACCTTAAGAACCATGGGACTTGATGAAATCCATTTGTCAGTCCTGAACGAGCTGACAAATGAAGTTGCTAAACCACTGGCCATCATATTTGAAAAATCATGGCAGTCAGGTGAAGTTCCCGATGACTGGAAAAAGGGAAATATAACCCCCATTTTCAAGAAGGAAAATGGATGACCCAAATTACAGACCAGTCAGTCTCACCTCTGTGACTCGCAAAATCTTGGAGCAGCTTCTCCTGGAAGGCATGCTAAGGCGCATGAAAAACAACAGGGTGCTTGGTGATAGCCAGCATGGCTTCACTAAGGGGAAATCCTGCCTGACCAATTTGGTGGCCTTCTATGATGGGGCTACAGAACTGATGGACAGGGGTAGAGCAGTTGATGTCATCTACCTGGACTTGTGCAAAGCGTTCGACACTGTCCCACACAACGTCCTTGTCTCTAAATTGGAGAGACGTCAATTTGGTAGGTGGACCACTTGGCGGAGAAGTGATTCTGAGCAGCTCTGCAGAGAAAGACTTGAGGGTGTTGGTTGATGAGAAACTTAACATGACCCACCAATGATTCTGTGATTCTGTGTGATTTGTAAGATTTTCTTATTTATTTTTTTTTTGTTCCCAAAAATTAGATGCTGAAAGAATCATCAGGTAAACCCTGTTCACTTTTGCTCTTACCTCCTGTTTCAGAGGCGACATTGACATCACTCAGCTGGGCAATCATATTTTTCTCTTTTTTTTTTTTTTTCTCCAGTTCTAAAGGCTCCAGTTATCCTTGACCAGAGGCTTTTCTTTTTCTACATCTTCATCACTTGACTCTAAAGTCTTTTCCTTTTGCTTTTTTTAGAGGTACTCTAACATGCTGAGCTGTAGGTTACAGGAAGTACCTTTTTCATCCATTTGGTGGTTTTCAATTAAAATGCCTATAATCTCTTCTTTAACCTCGATGCTGTCTACTTTAAAGGATCAGATACATGAGCTTGATCACACTCAACTCCTATAGGAGCTCAATTTTTTAATTTAAAACATTAGTCATGTTTAACCCTTAAACATATTCCATTACAGCTCCTGAACCTATTCTGTCTCAAATATTTGTGCACAGGGCTTGTTTTACAATAGGAGTATGCCTTATTAATTGAGTGTATTCAGGTCCATAGGCAGAATTGAAGAACACATCTGTAAATCATAATAGATTCCTTAATCTGAGACAACCCTGAGTATAGGTATCTGAGGAAGTCTGAGACCAAAACTTATGGCATTAAGTGATTTTCTAAGTATACATTTCTCAGAAGAAGATGATCAGAGCGATTCTTTGGTGCTTCTTTTAAATTGGGATTTTTATTAACTGAACTACTACAAGATCAGTAATAACTCATAAGTAACTGTCAGATTCTGTCTTTCTCTCTTTCTTGCTATTCGAAAGTAAAACTGTAACCTTAAATTTGGATTACATCAGGATTAATACTCTTTCTGTTAATTTGGCAGAACTAAGAATTATGGAATGCTTAGACTCTTATTCTGACTTACCAGTCTCCACTATGAACTTATTTATTTTATTTTCTAACTCAGCAACTTACTCAGAAATAAAATTAGCTCAGTATATGTAGTGGAATATGCATAAAGATTGCATTTTTTCCCCCTAGATGACTTATGTTTTGCTTCTGAAATAATTATATAAGATACATAATGTATGAGCTCCTTTAGAAATTTACTTTTTCTTCCTGTGAATTCAAGCTTTCGCTTTATGGCCTATTTTGCCACTAACAATGCATATGAATAGCTATTTGTTATGAAGCTGTTTGTAGTTCTCATTTTGCATACCTTGCAGTGTTAAATACTGATGGACATGTTGATTGAACATAATAATAATATTCATAATTATAATTTAGGTAACGTATGACTGCTGCCATAATCAGACAGCCATCTTCACCCTCAGGTGTGAACATCTATATAATTCTTCCTTCAGATTAAAGCCATTTATATTAAGCAAGGTTATTTTCTTTTTATAAAGTTGAAGAATATTTGATATAGTAAGTAATTCTTCATAGAAAGCTAACAGCATTTTTTTAAGTAATTGGCTTTTGTGTATGTATTGTACCTAGCAGCTAACACAATAGGACCTCAGTTTTGATAGGGACATCAGCTGTGACAAGATTATAAATATTTAATCAATCAGGTTAATTAAATGTAAAACAGGGAGTCAAGTGCAAGGAGTCTGTTAGATTTGCTGAAATACATAGCTGAAATATACAGCTGAAAATATATCAATGAACTGTAAAACTTTAAGAAATAAAAATAGAAATAGCTATTTAAGGTCAATGTTATACTTTCACGCACTTAAATTTAAGTAATGTCTCTCCAGAATAGTGAGTTATTAAATAGTTGCAACTATTTAATATAGTAGGCAGCTCATTAAAACAGTCCTCGTTCTGTAATATTTCACAGTAGGGAAGAATGTTGGCAAAATGTGACATAAAAAAGGACTGCTGAGAGACTGAAGGAAGGAGGAAAGGGAATATAACCAGAATTGAAAAGTAGGCTATTAGCAAGAATATGCAGTTAGTTAATTTACTGGAAAATAAATAAGTATGTCCTACAAATAAATCTAAAGATTTCTTATGAATGTGCAATGGTAAAATAAGTATTAGCAAAAAAGTAATAAATAAAGTAGATTAATGGCAAAGAACTGTTAAGGAACTTCTAAAATTATTTTTACCTTCACAGTTCAGAAAAGAAGTTTGAATATTTCACAAAAAGAAAAATCTTAAGGTTTGTTGGAGGGTGGTAGTGCATGGGAATACTATGGGGACCCTTGGACAAGGAATACTAGGGCACCTTGAAGTGTCATTATGAAGCTATGTTTAGGCAAAATAATGAGCTTTGATTCAATTAAGCTTAGGAAGCTATTCAGCTGAACAGGCACACCAGGTGGTTACTGCAATTTGAGCAGGATGCATTGCTTTTAACAATGTAACAACAGACTTGTAACAGTGCAAGCCTGTTGGGTATCTGAGGATGCCTAAGATGTCCTGGTCTGTTTCTGGCCAGCTATCGTTGACCTGACAATCCAGAGGGACAGACAATTTATCTCATGTGCCAGCCCTTTGCAGAGCTCTCATATACCTTAGGATATCTCAAAAGGCACTAGCTGCCTTTAGGAGGTAGACATATCGATAGGTCACCTCTGACTATAAGAGGCGCTTCCAAAAGAGCTCACAATAGATCAACATTGGAAGATAATAATATTGAATTGCATCCCATTGCAGGTACCTAGACACCTACCTTTGAGCTTCTAATTTGGATCACAGGTCCTTTGCCTAACCATGACAGCACAAAACCGCATTAGATGCCCTGGGCTATCTTGAACAGATTGGACTTTGAGCCTGTGGTCTTTTGGAGTGGGATGAGGTGGGGTACTTCAGAGTACCTCCACAACATTGGTCATCTGTGTGTGGACCAGATGTGAACATCTGAACTCCTTTATAGCTAAATGAGAGAAATAGGCATTGCTTGATTATGATTTATCAGATCATTGTGTAGATATTTGAAACAGTTCAGATGTGTCACATTCTCAAAGAACACTAAAGTATGTCTGGAGAACTAGGTTTGACATAAATGTCTATACTGAGACGTTTTGTGAAACTGTTCTCAATCCTTTTTGTGCAAAACTTATTTTCATAATGGCCACTTCACTTACACTCCAGAGGAGTGAAAACTGACTGTCAGACAGTGCACAAAGGGAACAATAATGCAGTGTATTAAAATGGCAGAAAGCATTTCATAAGGTAGAAAAACAAATTACTTTTAGGGCTGTTCTTTTAAACCTTCATTGTGGTCAAGAAGAAATGGATAACACAGAACTGAACTCTGCAAATGTTACTTCATTAGGAAGAATAACCAATTTCAGAATTGATTTGAAACCCATCTTTGACACTCAAATGGTACAAAATAATTATCCCTCAAGAGGCAAACTAAACACAATTAAGAGCAACTTTCTGTTGCTTTCTTTTTAAGGTTGCAAAAGAAAAAGTGACAGAACACCAAGTTTTTGACTGGGAAGCTTTTTATCACTTTTCATTATCGCTTTTGTTGCATTTATGGGTTTTTGCTGGCAGAATTTCCCCACCTGCACTGGCAAGACTAGTTAGCACTTTAAATTGCATATTAAATCATCTTTCAAGCAATGAAATGTGATATGGTAATGTCACTTTCATATAAGATGGCCTAGTCAGAATGCAAGAATGACATTTTAATCACCTGAAAGAAATTTCAATGAAAGAGTTTTCACACAAATAAAAAACTGTTAAATTTAAAATACTTCATCATACATCAATAATTTTTAAAATATGTTGTTCAAGGCAAAATAATAGAGAGATTTCTATCTTCAAAAATGTCTAAGTTTAAAGAATTCTGTATGGGCACCACACAAGACTTAGGTTATGAATTGAAACAAATGTTCTAAATGTCAGCAAAAAAATAGGGATGTTTTCAGCTGAAAACTAACCCCAAAGAAAACAGGATTTTTTGCTAACACTTGAGCAGTTTATGTATATTTACATATATATGCATATATAGATTCAAAGGAAAATATAGTGGAAAATTATTTAATAGGGAGACTGAAGCACTTGTATACATTTCCAATGGAAGTAACTTCATGTAATGATGTCAGCTTTGGGCAATAATGTTCTTAAAAGTGGTGTTTGGGACATTTAAAGCAGTATTTTAATAATATCAGAAGCACTAAAAGACATGTTCAATTTCTAGTTTATGTTTAGGTCATGAATTTAAGCAAGTCATCTGATCATTTCAAAATCGAATGCTTATTTCATTTGCTTAAAATAATTTTTAAATTAAAGTAATACTAGTCTCATTCTTGATCTCCTAAGTCTTTTAATATCATCTTTTTTTATTCCTTTTTGCCTAGATTAACAGTGTTTCCCAGAAATACAGTGTATTGCATAATCTCAGACTGGGTAGAAGTGAACATTAGTAGCGGGTATAATCATCTTGCCATGTTTTACAGAAACAGCACAACTCTCACATTTGCTTTGTGCCTTCATGCTCAAAGTATTAATAAAAAAACCCCAACCCTTATTTCATGTCACTCATATCCAGGCTCCAGATAAAGATGTCCACAAGGTAATGATTCCTTTCAAACAGATAAAAATAAGCCATGTTTAACGACCTCTACAATTTCCAACTACAAAGCTGTCCATTCTTGCAGTGCTTTTATTTACTTTTCTTACTCTTTGTTTCTGTTCAATCAGTTAAAACTGGTGCTGTTTCAGACAACAAATTAACTATAATGTTTACCATCCTCTTGGAACGTTTTCATTGCTGAGCAAAGACTAAACATTTAAATTGACAAATTCAAGCTCCCTTATGAGTTTAACTGAGATGTTATTAGCAACTCACCTTCTCCATGTTGTTTCCTCTCAATCAGATCCAAAACAGCAACTACATTTATGATATTTTAAACCTCTGTTTGAGCTGTACCTTTAGAAATGTAGGCATCCAAAAGCGACAGCAACCTATGTAGCTTTTATTTCAGGCTTTTATATACTAAATAATGTGTTTATGCCCTCAAATCTTCAGCCATTACTTTAACTGCATTTACTTTAGGGGGATATTGTCTCCCTCTAATTCTGAAAGACTAAATCACCTACAATTATTTGATGCCTTATACTGCTCATTTTTTGTTTTCGTATGATTCAAGAAAGTCTCTCTAGTTATTTCCTAAGATAATAATTTATCTTATTTTTTAATCATTTTGTGGCTTAAGTAAGTTGAGTGTTTTGGTCCACTAGATGGAATTTATGTCATAATGCATTTTCCTTTATATCAGTCTTTCGCCTTTGTGTTTACTAGATTATGTAGTTTTTAGCTAAAGCTTCTTTTTTTTTTTGCTTTCTTTGAATGTTCCTTTATCATGAAACTGCCAACCACACAAGTTTTTTGCTTTTCTCATGCTGACTCTTCTTTTTTCAAGTGGGTAGACACTGGAAATGTGTTATTACTGTTGTTTTGTAGCTCTTTCCCATTTTTAAAAAATAAATAATGTCCTTGAAAATTGTATTCACTCTGCCGTTTGTTTTGTTTTTTTTTTTCTAAAAGAATTTATGATGGTCCAGTAACAGAATGAAATCTTCTCTCTTTGCACCGCAACCCTTTCCCCTTCTACTGTCCTCCCTTGAGTTCCTCTTTCCATGGCTTTCAAAATATGTACTCCTAAAAATGTGGCAACAAGTTGACATCATTCTTTCGACTTTCTTACATGTTCAAAATAAATTAATCTGCATCAGAACTGGATCTGGAATATGGATTGTTGTGTATATGTAGTTTCTGTTTATAAATCCACATACACAAGTAAAATATTTTTTAATAGCTTACTTTCATTAAAATGATGATCCTTTTTTATGTTTTCAAATGAATTCACCTTTTGAATGGTCACCTTTTTCCCTAGAGTGATTAGACTGAATTCCAAAGTACGTACGTTGCAAGGATTTGCCATGTGTTTTGCCTTTCTCTTCAAAGGCATTGAAGAGGTAATGTTTTCCATCCCTAGTGTTTTTAAAATCTGTGGTTGACAACTTCATTTGTATTTTGCCCTTGTGGTATCAAAACATTTCCAAATTTCACTAAGGTTTTCTCCTACCAGAGAGTTACTGTTATGCTTGAGTGAATAACATATACTTCAGTCACTTCACTTAATCATTTTAATAAATGGACTTAGTCTGGATGATGTGTGTTTCTCTTCAGAAAGTCCTCCTACTTCATCGTTTGATGCAACAGAAAAATAAAACCTTGTATCTATAAATGTTTTAGAAATGTGTGTAGAGATGCTTCAGATCATAAAAGAACAGAAATGTGTAGTTAGCTACAGATGCCTCTTTCTCTGTTATCACAGTGGACCAAGAAATTATTTCTAAATCATGGAGCCTCACTTTTGATCAAATTTCTACCAGTCAGAATTATTCTGCACTGCACGTAAACAGTACACTCCAGTATATTTACAGTGCTCCAAAGTGATACAGCTTCTCTAGTAAAGTTATTCCACAAATTCCACTCTTGATACTGTTTTTCTGAAATTCAGATATATTTTCTGTCTTTAATTTACTAAAATTAAGATAACTGAACATTAGCTTTGGATACATCAATACTTAAAACCAAGGAGACAACTTTATTGTAAGGTTTTGTGTATACGCAAATGTTTTAAGCACCCTGAGCTCACATTGCTCAGGATGTGAGCATTTGAGGATGCTCAAATATTTTAAGCACCCTGAGTCACATTGCTCAGGATGCTTGAAACTATGGTAATCATAATGCACCATTCTCCTGGGTTCAGCAGTAGCAATTATTTTTCTCCTTAGTAGCTGGTGCATTGCTGTGGTTTTGACTTTTGGCCTGGGAACAGCGCTGATAACACCGATGCTTTTAATTGTTGTTAAGTCATGTTTACTCTAACCAAGGACTTTGTGAGTCTCATACTCTGCCAGGGAGGAGGGGAAGCTGGGAGGAAGCAGAGACAGGACACCTGACACAAAGTAGCCAAAGAGGTATTCCATACCACAGCACATCATGCCCAGTATACAAACTGGGGGCAGTTACCTGGAAGGACTAGATCACTTCACTACTCGGGTCTGGCTGGGTATCGGTCAGCAGGTGGTGAGAAGTTGTATTCTCTTCCCTTGTTATTTCCCTTATCATTATTATTATTGGTGGTAGCAGTAGTGGTTTGTGTTATACCTTGGTTACTGGACTGTTCTTATCTCAACCCATGGGAGTTACATTCTTTCGATTCTCCTCCCCATCCCTCTGGGAGTAGGGGGAGGAAGAGGAGGGAGAGAGCAAGGGCTACGTGGTTGAATTGACAGACTGGGTTTAAACCATGACAACCATGAGTACAGATAAAGGGTAATATTCTTTATTCCCAGTATTGTTTTACTTTAAATATGAAAAAAGTAAAATTTTTCATTTTTATTTGAGCAGTCAGCTTACCTTATGACGAAGATCTTACATGCTCCAAGCCACAAAGTACTCTAAGTAAATGCCAGGAACCAAAAGCTAATATAAACTCATAATAATTTTGTAGCTTTAATTTCTGAATTGTTATAAAAAATCACTCAGTTTTTCACAGAATATTCCAGGCACATTTTTGTTTTTTTTTGGTTTTTTTTTTGTTTTTCTTTTAATTTCACTTGACAATGTGTTTGAAAAAGAACATCACAATATATGTACCTTCTGGGATTAACATTAGTGAAACAGATTTTTCTGTCATTGAAATTATTCTCTAGCTAGTAAGGAATAAAGAAATTTAGGTGATAATCTCCAGAGGAAAACTTTCAGAAATAAATTGAAAACACAAATTCATTGTTTGCAGCAAAATTGCATCTGCATTTTGGCTGCTGGCATTTTATTTGCTTCTCAGCTTGGAAGCGAAATTCTTGAGAATGGCATATTTTTCTGTCTGATTCCTCTCAGGAAGGTAATTTTCAGGTTAATAAGGAAAATGGGTTTTGGGAATGGGAATGTTAGACTGATAATAATTTTTTTTTTAATTAAAAAAAAAAGGTAAAGAAACGAGAGAAAACCACAGAATATGGAACTTCCATTAAATTCCTGTCATTGTTTCTCTTTTTGATTTCTAAGAAAGAAAGCAGAAAAAGAAATTGCAAATAAAAATCATGGCTGTCATAGCATAGAAACTGATGTCTAATATTTCAATTCTTCATGACCTTGTCTGTTTAAATAACCAGTTTCTTAAGAGGTTTCAAAATACACTTCCAGGATTTTCCTGTTGCTTTGTTTTTGAATCATTAAAATAACAATAAAAAAATAAAAAACTTATATTCCACTTAAAAACAAGCACATAACTCCCCTGCAAACAACAACAAAACCAACAACAAAAAAAAAACTAAAACTAATCAGCTCAATACTGACCACCAAGGATTGTTAGTGCTTATCTAATTTTAATACTTAGACTTTGAGTTTGAGAGGACATCTGCATTTTATTTGTGCACTGTTACAGAAGCTTATCCAAATCTAATGAATTAAAAAAAACAAAACACCACAACCAAAACAAAAAGGAATACAGACTTGCACATACTGAAATGCATCAGAATAACTGAAAATGATTACAGTGTTCAGGTGATAAATTGAAATCTGTCAATGAGAAACTTTTGTACCTACTCAGGCTTTCATATCATAAAAAGACAGAAACATTTTTTCAAGGATCTTACTCTTTTTTTTTTTTTGCTTCGAGTCATTTTCCAGCTGGCCTTATCTCTCAAGGTTATAGTTGTGCTCTAAGTTTCACATCAATTAAAAGCAGAAACAAGAGCTACTACTTTTACCAGACAGAGTGATTCTAGAGGCCAGAATGTGGTTTAGATTTGAGAACTTAATGAGTTCTTCCAAGTGCCTGAGACTGGGTGCACGCTAATCACATCCCATGCTTAGACTGAAGTGAGACACAAACATGTACAAATTCAATACTTTTCCCAATTAAGTGTCTTGTATAGAAAATAAATGTGAGTACCTACTGCAGATAGAAGCTCTACCTTGCTCTAAATGTCAGGTAAAAACACTGTATTTCTGACCATTGGTACATTCCAAAAAGAAATCATCTTACTGATTCTGACAGGTCTTTTGCAGATGATTCATAAGACACCTTTGCCTCTCATTCACTAAATTGCTTGCCCTATAATTTCTTAGCCTTGATAAGTAATTTGCAATGTTCATTACTTACTAATTAAGTAGTATTTTCCAATTTGTCTGCTTTGCAGACAATCTTTAAATTATTATCTAATACAAAATATCTTCACATGTGTCATACTCATTGTACTTTAATCTACTGGGATATGCACAAGGTGATAGTGAAAGTAAATACATCTCATTTCCCAAGTAATATTCCACTAATATTCTTCCCCCTCCCTTAATATTCAATATTTCTGTGCAAAAGAAGATTGCGTAAACTTACAGTAAAAATTAAATATCTGAATGATAAAAGGGGAAATTTGTGCATTTCGCAAATAGAAACACATTCTTCTGTAAAATATTGGTATTGTGCATTTCAATACAGTCAATATGAAAATAAGTTTACTTTTACAACAGTGAATATAAAGCAAAACCTTGTCACTTCACTGAAAATTTTGCAGTTCATAAATAACTGATATCAGAATCATTAGTCATACTCTACAGTCAAGATTTGCTATTGCATGAGTACATGTGTCTTGTGAATGGAAGAGATAGATTGGCTATGTATGCTGGTTTTGTATGTACGTGTGGTGTTACAAAATATGTTTATTTATTTCCTTCAAATTGTTTCACAAAGATTTAAAAGATTTAGACAACATGAGAGAAAATGAGACAAAAGAGTGAATCAGTGGATGTTGTGAGGTACCCAGAGCAAAGAACCATCTCATACCTGACCTATGCCCTCTATATTTTCCCTGTACGCTCACAGTAGGCCACTGGCAGAAGCAGGATACTGGGCTAGAGAAAATCTAATGAGGTTTATATATTTTTTTTGAGCTAATAATTAAACTATTTCAAGAAAATAGCCCAGTAGCACGTTATTTTTGCTGAAGAAAAGTATAGTATTAAAAGCTTTTCAGGTTAGTTTTCCTTGTGCAAAGTCTAAAGAAAAGTCTGTATAGGAAGATCAAAGCATTTTGGAAATTTGGGGAGTAGGGGGAAGAGAAAATAAAATGAATGCATTTAATGCCCTTTAAAAAAATAAACACATAAGTGAGTCATGTAGAAGAAGAACCATATTTCTTAGCTTTGCTGAGTGGCAGAAACTAATATTTTTTTCAGAAAGGAAAAAAAAATGCCCTTGCATATGTTTAATGACAAGTTGTACACACAAGGCAAAAAATAAAGTGTGCTTTCAACTAAAGCAGAATTCCTGGTGTGCTTCAGCAATCTATACAAAGCTATCCATCATGCAGATTTTTTTCAGGCTTTTTCTTGTCTATTTTTGATCCAGTTTTGACTGGTATGTATACCTCTGCTTTAAGGTTGCCCTCTCTCTCACATTTCATGAACCAACGTGGTGCTTTTATTCAGTGATGAGAATGAATTCACTCTTTCTTATGCTATTAGCATATTCTGGAAATATAATAAAGGAGATAACTGTTTAGAGCAGCATGAATGTCTTTCAAAAAATGTAAATTATAAATCTCCATCCAATGGACTAATCACAATTCATTAAGCATCTTTTCTGATAAGCAGGAAAATTGCAGAGAGATTCAGATAGATACGATTAACAAAGCATAGAAAACTGAGGAAAAATGTATTTCTAAAGAGGCTCTAATCACAGGGTTTTAAAAGAAATCCTTTTTACAGAGAATTAATTGCACTACAAAGTACACTTTCCTGGTCATCAAAAGAATTCTGTTTGTTACATGTGCGGTCTGTTATTATCCTAAATAACAGGGTGTAGAAGTGATTAGAAAGAGATGATATATTCTATCATACTTCTGGATATAAATAGTTTATAAACCATATGTTGGGGATGAAATCTTAATAAATAATATTTTGCAAAATTGTTATAAGTTATAGCTATTTAATTTGCCTTGGAGCTTGATTCTCTGAAACTTTGTTCATATATCTAGAAGATTTTTTCAGTTTCATTGTTTTAAAAGAAGTATTATCCTTTGTGTTTACACTGTTTGAATTCTTCCCCAATTAATTTTATGCAGCTTGCCACTGAATTATTGAAAGCACTGTTCATGTATTTCACTATTTATACAAATTACAGTAATGCAAATTATAACATGAAATACCTGTGAGTCAAGGATGGAAGGAAATTTTTTTTTATGCATCAGTTTTAGAAAGCAGGAGAGGAGTGGCCCAGAACCAGCTGCATTGCTGTATCTAGCCCCTCAGAAGCTCATAAAATGAATGTTTATGCCTCTTCCTGCAAATAGGAAACATTTTCCTCTCTAAACTGTTAGAGGATCTCATGGTATAGTTTTCATTAAAACTTCCTCCACAAAATTTTTCTGCATGTAAATATGTATGACCCCTGAGAACAGTGTAGTACTCATTTCTTGAAGATTACATTTTTAAATTATATTTGATACTAAGCAACAGCTGGAAAAGCAGTGACTTGGACTCAAAAGTAAGATTGCTTGAAAGAAAATGTATACATATTTTTTGCTTGGTTAATTCAAGTGGTGTAAAAACTTTGAATAATGGTTTACTACAAAAATTTACCAAGTAACCAATGTATATATATACTTTTTTTTTTTCATCAGTGACCTTTAGAAATTATGGAAGATTATAAGAACATAGTCTTACTTTGGTGTTAGATATACAGTATGGAAGTTTTTACACTTTTTCTATCAAGTAATCAATGAAAAAAAGTACCAGAATTCAGGAACTTCTCTCCAAGTTTAGGCTCTAGTATACTTTGTTTTGCTGCAAAATGCAGAACTATTATATCAGTAGTTTAGTTTAGATTGGGAGTGAGCTTTTAAAGTGAATTTCATGGTTTTCTCTGTTTACTGGAAATTACCTCAGAAGAATCTCAGCCTATGCACTCTAAATTTTTTCCCATTGAATTAAAATCAAACCCGTGTTTCGAGTGTTTTCATCCCACAGGACCAGAGTGGAATTAATAAGAAATAACCCTCCTTTCAGCACCACCATACCCAACCGCACATGTGTGTATAAATGTGAAAACTGGGTCCTCAGCCTAAAAGCATTTAGATCTACAGACTCTTTTTTTTTTTGGGTCACATTAATTGCTAATGCAGCCAGCAGCAAACTATTGCACGAAAAGTAGAATACTGCTTATTGTTTACTTTTTTAGACTGTTCTCGTGAAAGTGAAAGATAGATGTGAATTTGAACATGCTTTGACGGAGGAGGGCCAAAATCTGAGCCTACTGCTTCTCGAGTACTCCTTTACCACTAGACCAATCTTAGAATACATAGGGAACCTTCTGAGTGGACCCAAAGAGAGAGAAAAAGAAAAGGGAGCACTGCATGCATAGTGGGTGCCTGAAACACCCCAGAAGTGTTGTGTGCCTTTGAAATTAGGTTCTATCAGACTATAAGCTAAGTCAAGACATTTTCTGTATAAAGCTCAGAACAAATTAGGGTAGACACAGAGCTGAGAGCCAGTCTTCTCTACTCTGCTGACATTAGGCTATCACAAGTTTTAAAAGAAAATCCTATAGCCCAAGTTCCTTCCCAGTCCAGCATCACTTCAAAATGCTGGGACAATGGGGCCGATGGTCACGAACTAGAAGGTACAGAAGCCAAGCAGCTGGGATCAGTTGCTAGAAAAGGGGGAATTGACAAAGCAATCGCAAGAGAGAAAAAGTCCCTCAGTCTTTGGAGGCAGCTCTTGGCAGCTGTGAAAGAAAGGTTTCCATACAAGGATGACGTTATGAGTCATTCAGCCAAGTGGACTACTGTAGACAAAGGCATCCAGTCTCTGAGGGAATCAGCCATCGTAGAGATGATCTATCACATCAAGCCGAATAACGGGGATACACCTATAGATCCAGATGAAGTTGAATGTACACGACCCATGTGGCGAAAACTTACACGGAATGCACCGTCATCATATGCCCATTCATTGGCAACAGTAACAGGGAATGACATAGTACCACTAACAGTGGATGAAATGGTTCATAAACTCCGAGAGTTCAAAGACAACCTCACCCCTTCCATCATCTCAGCTGTGGAAAAACTGTCCCAGGACCTCGAACAATTGAGGGACGATCTATCTGATTTATCCAGCTCCTCAAGTGTACCAACACACGTCTCAGCTATTAACAAAAGGCGTCCTATTGTTCGAGAGAGGAGATACAGGAGGTATACGCCACGGGGTACCCTATAGTTTTACCTGCTGGATCACAGAGAAGACATGACAAAGTGGGATGGAAAACCTACTTCAGCTTTGGAGGAACGGGTGAGTGAACTGAAGAGGGGAGCAAGGGCCAAGATTGATCGTCCCGTGAGAGCTACGGCTTCAGTCTCTGGTGAGCAGTTTCCCAGATGGAATGGAAGAGCTGATTTTACTTCAGCTCCTGTGATAACGAAGAATAATCCGTTTTACCGTGACTTAAGTGTCCAACGCTGTGATGACCATTAGAGGGGCCCTGCCTCCAGCCAGGTAAAGGTAGGGGACAGTTGGATTTACTGGACTGTGTGGATCAGATGGCCTGGCACATCAGTCCCACAGAAGTATAAGGCTCTAGTAGATACCGGTGCACAGTGTACCCTGATGCCATCAAACTGTCAAGGGGTGGAACCCATCTATATTTCTGGAGTGTCCTGGGTTCAGCAGTAGCCATCATGTTTCTCCTTCTTGGTAGCTGGTACAGTGCAGTGTTTTCACTTTCGGCTTGGGAACAGAGCTGACGGCGATGTTTTCGTTTGGTCAAGGACTTTGTGAGCCTCATGCTCTGCCAGGGAGGAGGGGAAGCCAGGAGGAAGCAGACAGGACACCTGACCCAAGCTAGCCAAACAGGTATTCCATACCACAGCACGTCATGCCCAGGATGTAACTGTGAGTTAGCCGGAAGGGCTGGTAGACTGTGGGGTTGGAGGAGGTATAGGTCAGGGCTTGGTCAGGCTGGGGGGGCGAGTTATTGGTTGGCTGGTGGTGAGGTGATGTATTCTCTTCCCTTGTTATTTCCTTTATCATTATTATTATTGGTGGTAGCAGTTGTGATTTGTGTTATACCTTAGTTACTAAACTGTTCTTATCTCAACCTGTGGGAGTTGCATTCTTTTCGATTCTCCTCTCCATCTCTCCGGGAGTATGGGGAGGGAAAGAAGGGGGGGAGTGAGTGAACGAGCCCTCTGCCTGGTTTTAAACCTCGGCATAGACTACCTCAAAAGAGAGTACTTCAAAGACCCAAAAGGGTACCGATGGGCTTTTGGTATTGCTGCTTTGGAGACTGAGGAAATTGAGCAGCTGTCCACCTTGCCTGGTCTCTCAGTAGATCCCTCTGCTGTGGGGCTGCTGAAAGTCGAAGAACAGCAAGTGCCAATTGCGACCACAGCAGTGCACTGGCAGCAATATCGCACCAACTGAACTCCATGATTCCCATCCATCAGCTGATCTGTAGACTGGAGAGTCAGGGAGTGATCAGCAGGACCCACTCGCCCTTTAATAGCCCCATATGGCCAGTGCAAAAGTCTAATGGAGAATGGAGACTAACAGTAGACTATTGTGGCCTGAATGAAGTCACACCACCATTGAGTGCTGCCATGCTAGAACTTCAGTATGAACTAGAGTCAAAGGCAGCCAAGTGGTATGCCACGATTGATATTGCCAATGCATTTTTCTCCATTCCTTTGGCAGCAGAGTGCAGGCCACAGTTCACTTTTACTTGGAGAGGTGTCCAGTTCACTTGGAACCGACTGCCCCAGGGGTGGAAACACAGCCCTACCATTTGCCATGGACTGATCCAGACTGCACTGGAACAGGGGCAAGCTCCAGAACACCTGCAATACATTGATGACATTATTGTGTGGGGCGATACAGCGGAAGAAGTCTTTGAGAAAGGGAGGAAAATAATCCAAATCCTGCTGAAAGCCGGTTTTGCCATAAAACGGAGTAAGGTCAAGGGACCTGCACAGAAGATTCAATTTTTGGGAATAAAATGGCAAGATGGACGTAGACAGATCCCCACAGATGTGATTAACAAGATAACAGCAATGTCTCCACCAACTAATAAGAAAGAAACGCAAGCTTTCTTGGGTGCAGTGGGGTTCTGGAGAATGCACATCCCAAATTACAGTTCGATTGTAAGCCCTCTCTATCATGTGACCCAGAAGAAGAATGATTTAAAACGGGGCTCTCAGCATCAACAAGCCTTTGAGCAAATTAAACGCGAGATAGTTCATGCAGTAGCCCTTGGACCAGTCCGGACCGGACCAGATGTAAAAAATGTGCTGTACACTGCAGCTGGGGAGAACGGTCCTACCTGGAGCCTCTGGCAGAAAGCTCCAGGGGAGACTCGAGGTCAACCCCTCGGCTTTTGGAGTCGGGGATACAAGGATCTGAGGCCAGCTATACCCCAACTGAGAAAGAGATACTGGCAGCCTATGAAGGGGTTTGAGCTGCTTCGGAAGTGATTGGCACTGAAGCACAGCTCCTCCTGGCACCCCCGTTGCCTGTGCTGGGCTGGATGTTCAAAGGCAGGGTCTCCTCTACACATCATGCAACTGATGCTACATGGAGTAAACGGGCTGCACTAATTACACAACGAACTCGAATAGGAAATCTCAGTCGTCCAGGCATTCTAGAAGTCATCATGGACTGGCCAGAGAGCAAAGATTTCGGAATGTCACCAAAGGAGGAGGTGGTGAGTGCTGAAGAGGCCCCACCATATAATAAACTGTCAGAAAGTGAAAAGCAGTATGCCTTGTTTACTGATGGCTCTTGCCGTATTGTGGGAAAGCATCGGAGATGGAAGGCAGCTGTATGGAGTCCTGGACGACAAGTTGCAGAAACTGCTGAAGGTGAGGGTGAATCGAGTCAGTTTGCCGAGGTGAAAGCCATCCAGCTGGCCCTGGACATTGCTGAATGAGAAAAGTGGCCAGTACTTTACCTCTATACTGACTCATGGATGGTGGCAAATGCCCTGTGGGGGTGGTTGAAGCAATGGAAGCAGAGCAACTGGCAACGTAGAGGTAAACCCATCTGGGCTGCTGCACTGTGGAAAGATATTGCTGCCCGGGTGCAGAACCTGGTGGTGAAGGTACATCATGTAGATGCCCATGTACCCAAAAGTCGGGCCACTGAGGAACACCAGAACAACCAACAAGTAGATAAAGCAGCTAAGATTGAAGTGGCTCAGATGGACTTAGATTGGCAACATAAAGGTGAATTATTTTTGGCCCGGTGGGCCCATGACACTTGAGGCCATCAGGGCAGAGATGCAACATACAGATGGGCCCGTGATCGAGGGGTGGACTTAACAATGGACACTATTGCCCAGGTTATTCATGAGTGTGAAACATGTGCTGCAATTAAACAAGCCAAGCGACTAAAACTCTTCGGTATGGAGGACGATGGTTGAAGTATAAATATGGGGAGGCCTGGCAGATTGACTATATCACACTGCCACCAACCCGCCAAGGCAAGCGCCATGTGCTTACCATGGTGGAAGCAACCACCGGGTGGCTGGAAACATACGCTGTGCCCCATGCCACTGCCCGGAACACTATCCTGGGCCTTGAGAAACAGATTTTGTGGCGACACGGCACCCCAGAGAGAACTGAGTCAGACAATGGGACTCATTTCCGAAA
Organism: Pezoporus flaviventris; assembly: GCF_033815535.1. Taxonomy (NCBI): domain Eukaryota; kingdom Metazoa; phylum Chordata; class Aves; order Psittaciformes; family Psittacidae; genus Pezoporus; species Pezoporus flaviventris. The sequence continues at coordinate 5,214,173 of NW_026892564.1, forward strand.
TAACCTTATAGATATTTGGGCCAAAGAGCATGGCATTGAGTGGGTATATCACATCCCCTACCATGCACCAGGCTCTGGGAAAATCGAACGATACAATGGGCTGTTAAAAACCACTGAGAGCAATGGGTGGGGGAAATTTCAATCATTGGGATACACACTTACCAAAGGCCACCTGGTTGGTCAACACCAGAGGATCTGCCAACAGGGCTGGCCCAGCCCAGTCAGAACTTTTACATATTGTAGAGGGGGACAAAGTTCCCGTGGTGCATATGAAGAATTTGCTGGGGAAGACAGTCTGGGTTGTTCCTGCTTCGGGTAAAGGCAAACCCACTCGTGGAATTGCTTTTGCTCAGGGACCTGGATATACTTGGTGGGTAATGGGGGAAGATGGGGAAGTCCGATGTATACCTCAAGGGGATTTGATTTTAGGGGAAAACAGCCAGTGAACTCAATTGTATGCTGTTGCCTGCTGTGTAATGCTTTTATAGCCCATCAACTAGATGTCTCCAGGTCACCAGCGACTGGCCCTGACTTCCCTCCAATCATCATCCCAACGGAGAATGAACTTTGATAGAACCAGATGAGTTCCTCAATAAAGGAACAACCAGCATCAGCAGGCAACAATCCAATACTGCACACAGCCTTTTTTGCCCTGAAAGTTTGTTACAAGAGATGGAACCTGACGTCATGGACTGAACGGACTCGGCAGCATTATAGGGATTGGTCCATGCACTAAAAAAATGATTTTTTTTCTCTTGGTCTGTGTGTATATGGATGAATATATGTAGGAGAGCGATGGTGTATTGAAAATATGGGATCTGAGCATGACATGAATGGTATGGAATAAGGGGTGGATAATGTCCTGGATTCAGCAGTAGCAGTCATGTTTCTCCTTTGTGGTAGCTGGTGCAGTGCTGTGTTTTGACTTCCAGCCTGGGAACAGTGTTGGCTGGCCTTAAATCACAACACTTACTTTTAAATGTCTTGTACCAATGATTTGAATTTGCCATGGAAATGCAGGACTATATTCATAGAGCTAGGATTCAAGAAAAACTGTGGGGGAAACATGTAAGTTAGATCCTGCAGGGAAATATATGTGACCAATATCTTATTTGGCTATATGTCCTGGTGTAATTTCTCCATTCTGTGGTAAACAGTTGAACTATTAATTGTAATTAAACCCTACCTTTTATGATAGCTTTAGGTATTCTGGAGTTTGTTAGTCCATGGGGAGCTACTTCTGCTTTTTCATGTAGCGAATTTAATAACATAAATATCTTTTATACAGAAAAATAACTCAGAATGTGTGAGATAACCCCCAAATAAAATTTCAGTATTGTGTTTCTCTTTACTTCTCCTTCCTTCTGCAATTAAATATATTTAATTTGTTTTAATCCTGCCTTTCTGAAACAGGCTGCTGAGCCCTGGAGACTCACGCTTTGTAATTGTGAAGTTTATTCTTTCCTTCGGGGTTAGCAATTATATTATGAAAGAGTGCAAAAAAGAAAGTAGTTTTAATGACCTTATATATCAGAAAAATGAGGATTTTTTTGTTTTGCTATTTATTATTTTGCCAATTTATTTTAAAATAAAGCATAAAGGTACTTCATGGTATGAACTTTATGGAAAGCTTCAGTAACTTCAGTGTTAAAATCATTGTTTCACAGTGTCATACGTATCTCTGCCATCTGAACTCCATATACTGCATATACTCTAAGAGAAACATACTACATATTGATCTATTTTTAATGTTATTGTTATATTGTCATCCCTTACAATCAATTGCCTGAAGAATTTGTAATTTGATATAAGCTGGAAGAGAGGCATAGTTATCTGTATACTGAATATCTTTAGATCTACCAAGTGTGTGGGTTGATATCCTGATAAAAACATAGTTAGGTGGGTAGGTTTTTTCTCAGTTTTAAAATGTTTTTTGCTAGTTTCCACCCACAGCTCAGTTCAGAAAGAAGTAGAGCTATTCTAATAGGATTATTTGTATTATTGTTATGAAAAGTATTAAGGGAGGTTTCCAGATGTATATTGGGATATAAAGATGAAGCATGGTAAGTCCTGTTGTGATAGGATGAAGGGGCATTCAGGCTGTATTTGAGGAAAAAATTCCTTACAATCAAGGTGATAAAATCCTGGTACAGGTTGCCCAGAAAGGTGGTGAATGTGCCATCCCTGAAGACATTAAAGGCCAGGCTGCATGTGGTTCTGAGCAACCTAATCTAGTTGAAGATCTCCCCACTCATTGCGGGGAGGTTGGACTAGATGAGCTTTGAAGGTTGCTTCCACCCTAACCTGTTCTATGACTCTGTGATTCTATAGGTTTTGACTAGGCAGAAGAATTCTTAAGATGAGTTAATGGAATGAAGGTTCAACATTATAAGGTTAACTGCTGCTAATTTCCTCTTCTGGAATAACGTGTTATGCTTTCCTGAGAAAGTGGCATTTCATTACAATACATTACTTCATAGTGGTTTTATTTCTGACTTTGTGATTTCAAATGGTAGGTAGAATTATTCTCATGTTTTAAGCAGTCCTTTGAGAACTACCCTTGATATTTTGAGCAGTTCATTAAGATTTTTTTCTGTGACCACATTGCTGAAAGTGGGTAATGACATTAAACAAAGTAACTAAAAGAGGATAGGCTTAGACTGGACATGAGTTTTTACAATGAGGGTGATAAGGCACTGGAACAGGTTTCCCAGAAAGGCTGTGGATGCCCCATGGTTGGAAATGCTCAAGGTCAGGTTGGACAGGGCTCTGAACAACCTGATCCAGTTGAAAATGTCCCTGCTCACTGAAGATGGGTGGACTAGATGACCTCTAAAGGTCCCTTCCAACATAGACTATTTTATGTCTCTTAGATTCTGAGTTAAAAGATGCCAAGTGGATGTGGAAGGACTTGCTAAACCATGAGCCATAAACCATTAGGCACCTGTGAAAAGCATATCCATTACGTGGACCACCTATTTCACACTCCCTAGCCTTTTGTTTTGCTTGCTAGCATTGACTGGCATCACTATTCCAATAATCAAATTAACTTTATATCATGCTAGGAGACTGTCATGAAGCTGAGGCTAATTTATACCAGAGCAACCCATTCTTGCAGTGCTGAGATGCAGGCAGGATTTGTTTTTATTAAAAATTAATATAATTACAGAAACTGTTCGCACAAAATATTTAATGCCGCCATGAATTAATAGCTCAATTGATCTCTGATTTTTCATATTTACAGGATTGATGGACTGTTGACATTTATTTCTGATGAAATTTCATCAGAATGTCAACACTGTGCTCTATTACCTGCTTTTTCTCTGACAAAGCAAGATTGAAACCTCCTTTGCTGCAGTTTTGTAATTTTTTTTTTTGTAAGTAGGCAGTTAATCAAGCACCCTACGTGCCTGGAATAAGAAACACACATTCTGAAGATAGCCTCTAAAATTATATGGTTACATATATGTGGAAGTCTGAAAAAAGAACCACATATCAAAAAGGATCACCAGATGGGCAAGTAAAGCAAAACATTTACAGCTATTTCACCACTTATCTACAGGTCTCAAATTCACATGAGACTTTCATTAACCAATTAATGAGAAAGGTGATTTACTGTAGTTGCTTTTATCGGCATGAGAAATAGTCTGAAGACCTGAAAAAAAAAAAAAAGCCCAAAACTAAAAACCCAAAACCAGACAACACCTAACATTCCTGCCACCCCTCAAAAAAAAAAAAAAATTCAAACTCATTACAGCTCTTTTCTGTTCTTAATTTTACAGTTGCTCATGCTGTACTTGCCAGAGACTATTGATCTTTTAAATGTGAATCAGAAAATTTGATCAAAGCAGAATATGATGTACTAGCAGTTACAGAAGCTAAGTAGAGGCTTAGGAAAACATATCTTTTTCTAAGGCAGGAGACTGTAGACTCCTTAGCAACTCTAAAAAGTCAGACATATCTGTTTCAGATTTTAGTCTATAGACAGTCTGATTCATGTGCATGGAACAAAGTGAATGATCTTGCCATCATTTTCATCTTCATAAATGTTTTTTCATGCTTAGCATTCTTAGCTATGAAAAGCAATGAAAAGCATTAGATTTCCTGGTCAACCACTTTTATGTGCTCATCTACTTGATACTATCATTGACTTTTATTCTGGAATTGTCAGATAAGTTACTGTTTCTCTGTAAAACTGTCCTAATCTTTATCTTTGTAAAGACAAACCCACTCTGGGTATATTATTGCTACTTTATTACCATACTCTAAATATAACACAATTGTTAAAGTTTTCTGTTACGATGATGTTAGCAATGATTTCAACATTTCAAAATCATGGTTTGTGTTTATCTGTATTCCCATCATTGATGAAAATAAGCTTCCAAAATTGAATACAGCACACAGTTATACAAATACCAAAGCAACATTTCTGAAAACTATATCCAAAGTCTAAAAGAGCAAATTTAAGTATTTTGACACACTGTAACTAAAGCATTTAGTATGAAAAATGATAAGGAATAAGATTTTCTGTAGGAATGAAACTAGTTTGCAGTTGAGGACTAAGAGACTCTTAGGCCACAAAACCCACCTGTAGGATTTTCTTGCAACTTCACAAGAAAACCTGAGAGAATTTCTAACATAAAATATAAAATAGGAATCTCTAGGATTCCAAATTTTATCCTTTTGTCTATAAACTTTGTCAATAAAAATTGAACATAAAAAATGCCACATTAAATACAAGTAGATTCCATAGCTTCAAGAATATATCCTAAATGTGAGTAGATATTCAATAAATATAAAATTTACAAAACTGCTGCAATCCTCAGTTTAAGTTTCTTCCTAAATTAAATAATATGATATAAATTATACATGTGTGTGTGACTATATATATATCTGTATGATGAAGGGTTCAGGTAAATGAGAACTACCATGAAGCTTTGTTCATAGGAAGGAAATGCACATGAATGTTGATTAGATTCATGTCATGTCAAATAGTTATCATAGAATCATAGAATCGTTAGGGTTGGAAAGGACCTTAAGAAAATTTAGTTCCAACCCCCCTGCCATGGGCACGGACACCTCACACAAAACCATGTCACCCAAGACCCTGTCTAGCCTGGCCTTGAACACCGCCATGGATGGAGCATTCACAACTTCCTTTGGCAACCCATTCCAGTGCCTCACCAACCTAACAGTAAGGAACTTCATCCTTATATCCAGTCTAAACATCCCTTATTTAAGTTTTAGCCCATTACCTCTTGTCTTGTTACTACAGTCCCTAATGAAGAGTCCATCCCCAGCATCCTTATAGCCCCCCTTCACATACATTGAAAGTCTGCTGTGAGGTCTCCATGCAGCCTTCTCTTCTCCAGGCTGAACAGCTCCAACTTTCTCAGCCTATCTTCATGCAGGAGGTGCTCCAGTCCCTGATCATCCTCATGGCCCTCCTTTGGACTTGTTTCAACAGTTCCATGTCCTTTTTATGTTGAGGACACCAGAACTGTTCACAATACTCCAAGTGAGGTCTCAGGAGAGCAGAGTAGAGGGGCAGGATCACCTCCTTCAACCTGCTGGTCACACTTTTTTGATGCAGCCCAGGATACGGTTGCCTTTCTGGGTTGTGAGGGCACACTGAAGCCGGCTCATGTTCATTTTCTCATCAACCAGCACCTCCAAGTCCTTCTACGCAGGGCTGCTCTGAATCTCTTCTCTGCTCAACCTGTAAATATGCCTGGGATTGCTCCTACCCAGGTGTAAGTTGGCATGATTAAACTTCATGAGGTTGGCATCAGCCCACCTCACAAGCTTGTCAAGGTCCCTCTGGATGGCATTCCTTCCCTCCAGCGTATCAACCGAACCACATAGCTTGGTGTCACCAGCAAACTTGCTGAGGACGCACTCAATCCCACTGTCCATGTCACCGACAAAGATGTTGAACAGGACTCTCTCAACATCAGTTCCTAAGGGACACCATTCGTTACTGGTCTCCAACTGGATATTGAGCCATTGACCACAACTCTTTGTGTGCGGCCATCCAGCCAGTTTTTTATCCACTGAGAGCTATCATGGACTTGTGTGTGTTCAGGTTCTTAAGATGGTCTCAGACCAGATCCTCTCTTACAGTGGGCCTAAGGTCTTCATCCTCACAGTCCCTCCATCTGCCTTCCAAGTCTTCGGTAGTGTGGTCCGAGCATTTACTAGTGAAAACTGAGGCAAAGAAGTCATTAAGAACCTCAGCCTTCTCCAAAACCAGGGTAGCCAGGTAGTCTCCTGATAGCTTCCAGAGAAGGCCCATGTTGTCAATAGTCTGTCTCTTATTTGCTGTGTACCTATAGAATCCCTTCCTGTTATCCTTACCATCCCTAGCCAAGTTTAATTCTAACTGGTCCTTAGCTTTCCTAACCTGGTCCCTAGCTTCCCAGACAACATTCCTGTATTCTTCCCAGGCTGCAAGCCCTTGCTTCCACCTTTTATAAGCCTCTTTTTTCCTTCAAATTTTCCTCAGCAGCTCCTTATTCATCTCCCAGCTCTCCTGCTTCACTTCCTTCTAGTTGGGATGCAACACTCCTGAGTAGGTGCTCCTCGAATAACAACCAGCAGTCTTGGGCCCCCCTGCCTTCTAGGGCTATATCCCATGGAACCTTACTAAGCAGGTTCCTGAAGAGTCTGTCCTCTTGAAGATTCTACCTGAAGTCTGTTCTCTTGAAGTCTAGGGCAGTGAGCTTGCTGCATGCTCTTGTCATACTAATGACTTTGCATACAATCCATATAATAGTTTAAAGTATATTTATTTCAAAAAGCTGAAATAGAATTACATTATGTATGGAAGGGACAAAAGTTTGTGACCTTTTTTCTATCTCCAGAACACATGATTTAGCGTAAGCCATCATGAAGGAGGAAAGATGGTGTTAAAGCATCTTACTGTTAAGAAAAAAATAGTTTATTCCTTGGTAGGGTATCTAATTCCATGTTATTAACTACTTTTTGACCAACATTTACAGAGCAGTGCCAGCACGAATGGTCCTAGATTTACTCTATGTATTGGAACTTAGATGGCATCTAAGAAGGGCTGTTACTTTGGTGATTCTGTACCATTTTGTTTCCTTGGGATATCTACCTTTCTAGTCCAAACTGTAGCATGTAGAGAAAAAAAAAAATCCAGTATCAAAAGAATGTCAGATTGTTTATTTATGTCCTTCTGTTGCTAAATCTTAAGCTATTCAGCTGATTTAAGGGATTCCGTTTAATCTAACTCACACTGAAGGATTGCTCCCTAATGAAAGCCCACCAGAGAAGAGACATAAGGACAATCTGTGCTGAGAAGACAAGTAGATCTAGAATTGCTCAAGGGAGAGTTTTATACATCGAGGGATTAAGGTTTTTGAAGAAAAAAGGCATTGATTCAACTTGTCTGTTTAGCGACACTGAGAGTAATAAGTCTAAGTGGCCTAATATAAAAGTATTTCTTTCACATGCAGTTAGACACTGTCTCAATGATTAACACTTAACTGCATTCAAACATTCCTAGTAGCAAAACTGATCCATTGTATAAAAGTAAGTTTTGGTGTTACAATGACTTTCTGTGAGCAGCATGGATTATTCATGCATGTTTTTCATTTTCAGTTACTAATAAATCTTGAACTAGCTCTTTTCTTCAGGTAGACCAAGATTAATATCAGGTCATCTTTAGCAAGTTTCTTCTTCTTTTCCTTCTGTTAAATTAATTTACTAAGACCAAAACAGTTAGAGAAGATAGACACCATAAAATAACAAAGATATATTGCAAATTTTATTCCTCACAAAATCTCGTGACAGAAATAATGTGATTTAATCCTTATAACTCATGATGGGTTTTTGTTGTGGTTTTTAGAGTATATTGTGGGTTTTTTTTTAAAGTGGGAGTCAGCAGAAATGTACTTGTAAACCTTTGAGTAGTGAAGTTCTTAGGTCTAAGACCCTTAAATCTTAATGGATTACAGGCAGTTTTTTCCAAGTGGTAATCAAGATGCAGGAGCGTCAGTTACTTCTGCAAAACTGAGAAACTCAAAATCAGTGCACTTCTCTAAACTTTGCCTTCTTCAATCAACCAACATGACATTATTTTTGCAAGTACTTTTCTCTACATCTACATTTCGCCTGATGTTGTTTCATCAAGACCAGTTTGTTCTAGTTGTCTGATGCCTTTCAACATTATACAATCTGAAGAAACTTAAAATAACCTTCCTGAAAGAATGACAAAGTCCATCCATCATCACATAGCTTCCACATCTGTCTTTCTCTGCATCTACCAATAGAATTCAAAACTGAAAAAAAAAAATGGAAAAGTCCTGAAATAAAAATACACAAGTAATTGTACATGCTATTAAAAAAAAACAAACAAAAAAACCAAACAAAACAAAAACACAAAAAAGAACAAAATAAGAAACTTCCTTTCATAGTACTACAAGTCAGTTATAAATATTTTTTTCTACCAGATTGATTCCTATGTATTTCATCTGCATACCCCTTATGTAAGTAAAAAAAGGTAATGATTTCCAGTTTCTGTTTTCTTTTACCTGTACATATGATACCACACAAGGTGTTTGGCCTGAATCTTATAATAAACTTAGTAGAGTTAATTTAAATATTTTCCCTCTGATTGCATATTTGTAAGTGGATCACACAAGAATAGAAGCACCTTTACTTTGTTGATGTTTTGTGTGAACCTATGACAATTATCTTTGGAAGTAGATGTATTGATGTGATAAGCGCACTACATTGGCAAATGTTATAGGTCAGAACATGCTAAAACGTAGCTTTACGTACAGGAAGCATCAGAATTCCTTCCTCACACCTTTGCCGGCAGGAAGACAAGGAAATAGTATTATATATGTATCTTTTCAGTTTCCAGGGTAAAATGGTGGAGTAAAATTTCAGTTTCCAGGGTAAAATACTGAAACATTGTAAGAAGAGAGTTTAGATTTCTGGCGATACTGGATTTTTAAAGTTGAGGTGATTCTGCTTTACACTTCCAAATTATCATGAATAATGGAATTCCTGCTTATAGTTGGATAGCCACAAGTGAATTTGGTTGTTTATAGTAGCATTTTTCATTTTCTAGCACTTGGTAACTCAAATATTCCTCTTTCTATCTTAACTATCATCTTCAGATCAGTTTCTCTCTTGTATATATGACATTCGTTCTTGTTCTTTTTTTCTTTCATTGATCAGAGAATATGGAACAGAATTTTTCAGCATGACTAGAACAGTCAAATTAACATCATCTTCTCCTTCACATGTTTTATTTGGACATGATTCTTTAAGAACTGTAGTCAATATACACAATTTTATGCTTTTTTTCTGAGACTGAAATGTTTAATGCAAGCTATCTCCCAACTTCCAAATTATTGATTTCATAATTTCCTTTCCTCCTGATTACTTCTCTTCTTTGTTCTCTGAAAATGCTTCTCAGTACCCTTAATAGTTTACTGTTAATTCCACCAAGGTAATTTCCTTTTTTCCAAATTTATCTAAAATAATTTCAAAAATATTTCCATTCTGAGCTTGGGGAGGAAATCCAGAGGTAGTAGGATGACAGCTGAATGTCTTCCTAGCCTTTCTGCCTACATTTCACACCACTGTTGTTAGTTACTTTAAAAATAAAAACCTTACCAGAGCATGCTACTAGAGCACATGAACAGGACTCTTAAGGGATAGCCCTTGTCTCTCTTTAGAGGCTGTAGACCTGGCACTTGCTCATTTCAGTATGTCAAAAATTCTCTCTTGGCTTTCCACTTCAAGTCTAGTCTTCTTTGTAGCAATCCAATCATACGGATAGTTCTTTAAGATAATATAAATTGATCCTTTCAATAGCTTGTCTGAATAACAACAGAAAAGGACAATGAAGAGCAGTTGTTGCTATTTTCTCTTCTATTTTCTGATATTTAATAGAGGGGGAAGTAATCACTGAATTGTGTGGTCTTGTATATTCATATTACAGTAAAATCTTCTTTTGTGTTTGGAATATTAAGAATGGAGAACGATAGAAGTCAAATTTCACTAGGCCCAAAATAATAGAAGTTATTTAAAGAATTAGTGAGATATTCATTAAAATACAAATTCAAGGCAATTACTCTTTGAATTGTATTTGTCTGGAGCTTGTGTTGGGCTTGGTTTTGTGCAGTTCTAGAGTTATTTATACTCGCCTGTCAAAGTACCTTCTTTCTTCATATGAAAAATTTAAATAAGCGCAACACATTCCTGTGTTTAAAATGCAATATGCTCTTAACTCTTCTGCTAGGCTGTGATCAGATTATTCAGCATGTTGCATTATCAAACATATGTTAATGGAGAGGTTTTCACTGACAGACTCAGATCTGATGGTGTAAGGAAAAGCTTTTTCATGCATCTCCACATTAGGTCTAAAATGCAACTTCACAGAATGCAAATAAATGAAACAGTATTTACCTCTTCTGAAATATAATTTGCAGGAAACATAAACTAAAATTTTTGAAATAAAATGTGGATTAAGATAAATATGACTCCAGTTTCTTTATTTCTTTAATATGGAATGCATAAAACCAAATAAAATTAAAATGTAGGCATGTTTTCATTATACGGAAAAATAAAATTCACTGATGTGTTGTTTATTTGAATGTGAGGTTTTAACATTTCATTATCCTTTTCAAACACATGACTATATTTCAAATTAAATATACTTTTCAACTATTTTAATCTTTATTAAAATTGTTTACAAGATATAAATAATTTCAGCCACATCTCTGATGGACTGTCGAAGAAGCTTGTAGTCAGAAATGGACATTTGAAAACTGATGTAATAGCAGAGTACAAGGTGATCTTTAGAGTCTTAGTTGGCTTTTTTTTTTCTTATTTCTAAGAAAATTCAAGAAAATGAGGATAGAACAATGGGACAGGTAATGCTTGCAGAATAGTATAAAAATGCAAACAATTTCATTCAGATGAGGTTATTTGCATGCAAATTGATCAGACTGCAAGCTTATTTCATTACTATCCCAAGCCTGTGACTTGTCTCCCTTTTATAGGTGCCATTAAGTCTAATAAGATAATTGCCTTCATTGTATATTAATCATGTATGATCACTACATGGTTTCTGCATGATGGTGAATTGTTAATTGTTATGTTCTAACACAGTCTTAATTTTATCTGCTTGAAATAAGATACATGACAAGTCACAGCCTGGGATATTTTTTTCAATTTCTTCTAAATATTCTTCTTCCTTGTCTGTATATTTTTTTTTCAAACTGGATACTTAATTAATTATTAGCTGTAGGGTTTTTTGTTTGTTTGTTTTCAGCAACATTTAATTCATTTAACTATTTTAAATTAAAAATATTCTTCCATTCATACAGATTATATATTGTTTTTACAGTCAATCATCTGCTCTTCAATTCATAAGATGCAGATTTTTTTTTTTTTTTTTGCATTTCCCTATACCAAAGCCATCAGTTTTGCACAAATTACTGTATGTGTATCCCCTGAAGATGACCCTTAAGCTTTGGCATTTGGAATCACTCACAGTCCAAATTGTACTGGTGCAGAGACTCAAGGCTCAAAGGAAATCCAAGCTGTAAAAGCTTTCCTAACAGCTTTCATGCAGTCTTGTCATGAATAGTGAAAGAAAATAGAGTATAAGAATAGGAGAACCATACAGGGCTCATATACAAGGTTTTCAGTCTCTCAGAACCCTCTCAAGTCCTGTCCAGTCTACCAGAGAACAGAAGGGACAGGGAGAAGGTAACAAGATATCAGCTCATTAGTAGTAAGAAAAAAATAAACAAAAGGTATATTGAAAGTCCATGAGGCCATGATTTCCTCAGGCTGCGGATGGCACAGGAACTTCCCTGTGAAAGGGTATGAAGTCGTTAAGGCAGAGTGTGTGCCAGTAAAAACAGCATGGGAAGAGTGTGCACAGGTGCTGAAGGCATTTGTCCTCAAGTCCCAGGCAATGATGAGCTTCGTTGATTATTGGCAGTGGACAGGGAGTGAAGGAGCAGGAAATGGGCAAAGATAATTTCATTACTCTCAGTAAATAGTGTCAGGTGCCTCTTTGTGCTAGCTTTCTTTTGCAGATGACTGGTAAGGCTCTTTGTCAGGGCTCTTACAGTGCAAGCATAATAGTTTATTGAATCTCTGCAGTCAGAGTGAGCCCTTCATGTTAAGGGCAATAATGCTTAAATAACTAGAGTCATTTAACCTTTCAGATACAATAAGTCAACATCTTCAAAGGAAGGAAGAGGATTTTCCTACTTCATTCTGGACATACCTGACTGTTGGATACCTATGGCTCAGAACTCGGTCTGGAGGTACTGACCATTAGGGTAGAGAAGTTTAATGTTATGTTCTCTTTTTTGTGCTGATACATTTCCTTTGTTTTATATATCATGTAAGTGCTGTTTGCTAGGAATTTCCAAGATAAGTGGTTAATTTTTTCTCACATTCCTAGCAGATGAGACAGTTTATCAAATGTGAGCGATGCACTTAATTGTTAGGTCATGTCTATTAATGTCTTAGATGCTGCCATTAACTATATTTTAAAAGGTTTAAAGTTCAAAAGTATACCAAGCTAATTTATTCTTTTTTTAGACTTATTTCTACAGAAGAAATCCAGATCTACATGATAATAAGGGAAACAAACCAAAACCATGGGTCCCTATCATCATTTATCTAAGGAAGCAGGTTTATTGGGGTCAGATACAGACTAGCAGATCTGTAGGTAGATTTTCAGATTTGCAGAGTTTATACATAGAGCAAGAGTTATCTATTTATCTCAAGAGGATTAGATTGTCAATTTTTTACTACCATTGAGATATTTTCTATTAACAGTTTTCCCTGGGAAAATGTCCCCTGGATGTTCTAACTAGAAATGTAATGGGTCTGGTTACAAATACATTTTTAATTTTGCTAATAAACATACATCTTAATAAGATATCAGTGAAATGATGTTATAAACTGATGGAAATATATTTTTCTGTTAGATTTTTATTCATCAAGCAGTGTTTTATTACACTTGTTAATAACATAAGAGAATACATTTCTAGAGTAAAATCTAATGCTAATTTTTATTCATAATATTTAAATTAATATTAAGCCAGACAATAAAAATATGAGTGAAAATTATTACACTAATGTGAATACTTTCTAAGGGGAGACATCATGATGGATTGCAATGTAATGTCTGCCTGAAATGCTAAAAATCACTAATAACATAAAGTTCAATAATCTTATATAGCAATATATAACAAAGGGCACTCTATATCAGCTTTGAATTAATATTTCCACAGAAAAATGTTATAACTTTCTTAGCTTTTTTTTCCATTGTTCTCTTTGATATTTCTTGTAAATTTCCCTTGGATACTAAATTCAAAGACTTCCTTGAACTTACTCTACATATACTGAAATACAGCTTTTTCACATTTATAAATGTATGCAAGTCTTTGAGAAACGTTCCCTTAGGTTTATTGAACTGAAAATAGTTCATTAACTTGAAGCCACCTATTTTCCACAGTGGTTATAAAGAGATACTTTCACTACTGTTAAAAATATGTCAGATTTCTGAAACTGATTTTTTAATTCCCAATTCATGTTTGTTCTGCCTGTTACTGTATAGGTTGCATTTATTTTAAAACGTTATTGTCCTGCTTTCAAACCCACACCCCCATCTCCCCCCCCATGGAGCAAGCTGATATCTGTTCTTTAAACCATAAAAAATAACTTTCTTTCACTCGTTATAGAATTAGAATTTCACTTTTTTTTTTTTCTGCCATGTGAGTGAGGGTGTTTTTCTGATTTGTGCCCCTCTCCTAATCTTTATTAAGTGTCCCTGGACAGTCTTTAAAACTACTGTGTAAAATAATACTTGAGATTTTGATAATTCAATATGCAAATTGGTAAGGTGCAAGAAATAAGGTTTCTATTTCTTCTGTTGAAATATTATTTCTCAGTCTAATAAAATTTGTGTTTGTTTTTTTATTTGGTTTGGGGTTTTTAATATAGTCAATTTTCATATTATCGTCCTATTACTCCGGTTATGCATTCAGACAGTTACTCACAGTTAAACTAAATTATGCAGGTTTTACAGTTTATGATTTCCTTATTATCAGGAGTACTTTTACCTATCAATCATTTGAAAATAATGTTCTCACTTTTTGTACCAAACAGACTCAGTTTAAAGAAACATTTTGTCCTCAGAATCAGCAAATATCACAGAATCATAGATTCATAGAATCATTAGGTTTGGAAAGGACCTTAAGATCGTCTAGTTCCAACCCCCCTGCTATGGGCATGGACACCTTACGCTAAATCATACCACCCAAGGCCTCGTCCAAGCTGGTCTTGAACACTGCCAGGGATGGAGCATTCGCAGGCTCCCTGGGCAACCTATTCCAGTGCCTCACCACCCTAACAGGAAAGAATTTCCTTCTTATATCCAACCTAAACTTCCCCTGTTTAAGTTTTAACCTGTTACCCCTTGTCCTATCACTACAGTCTCTAATGAAGAGTCCCTTCCCAACATCCCTATAGGCCCCCTTCAGATACTGGAAGGCTACTATGAGATTTCCACACAGCCTTCTCTTCTCCAGGCTGAACAGCCCCAACTTCCTCAGCCTGTCTTCATACGGAAGGTGCTCCAGTCCCCTGATCATCCTCGTGGCCCTTCTCTGGACTTGTTCCAACAGTTCCATGTCCTTTTTATGTTGATTGATTCCTTTCTCATTTTCAGATATTGTAATACCCTTATCCAAACATTTCTTTTCCTGACATTTCAGTCTTTCTTATAGTTCAGAATCTTCAAGAAACACTCCAGGAAAACCTGAATAATCAGCCTGAAGTCGCTGTGGTTCTGGAGTGGCCAAGTGGCTTGAGATGCAACTTGCTATCGACAAAATGTCTTATGTGTTTGCTGACCTGTACCAACAGCTCAGCTGGTGGCCTGTGGCTATGAATAAGCTCTATATGCTAAGAACACATTCTTGCATGTTCAAGAAATACGAAGTCCTTAGATCAAGCAATATGCATTCCTGCAAGCTCTCTGAAAAGTTAATCTTTGAACTCAAAAGTAAACTGGCAGGTAGAGTTGGACAGGGAGTTGAAACATGGAATATTTAAAGCATAAAATGTACCAGGGACCTGCCATGTGCTTTTGAAGCATTGCATAGCCATCACAGCCTCACAAAACACCTGGGATGTAGATGTTTTAGGTTAATGAATTCACACTGTTTTATAGGACAGAAAAGACTGTGAGGCATGAAATAGGACCAAGTTTCATGATGAATGATACTGTATTATCAGCAGTTATTGTTTTGACACTATCACGGAAGAAATCATCTATCTAAACATAAGAGCAAAATGACAAAGTATTGAACATAAATGCTCCTTCTGGAAGAACAGAAAATGAAATAAGATATTTTATGAAGAGAAGTTGAAATGCAATATAATTTACAAAGAACATTAACAAATAACATGTTAACAGTCAGACTGAAACATCAAAATAACAGTGAGTGCCAAAAATGTGGATGTATTAAAAGAATTTGCATTGAAAACAATTATAATTATTAAGATAATGAAACAACAAAGAAGAAGATTAATTAAAGAGATACAAACAGACAGCTGTAAAGAGAACTATGTTTCACATATGTGTGAAAGGAGCATCAAATGTCAAATTGGAGCTGAGCTAAGGTCCCAAGCACCATGGGTGGAATATATAAAAACTGTGAAAGGATCAATGCAGTTACAATACCGTGCCCCACTTGGCATGCATTTGCAGCCACAGTATCCCTGGAGTTTTAAGCTTTATGGCCCTGTGAACACTAACCCTAACCCTAATTTAAAGGTATTTTATAGCTTAGATCATGCCCCAGCACCATTTGTGGGTGAAATGAAAATGATGTGAAAGGAGGAAAGTTGTTGCAGTGCCAGGCTACACTAGGCAGGACATTTACAAACCCACTGTCTAAGGAACTCTGGGTTTTATGAATCTCTAAAAAAGAAGAAATGTCATTGCAGTGCCGTGCTCCATTTGGCATGCCTTATGCATCCTAAACGTCTCTGGAGCTGTAGCTTTATGACAGTCTGAACCCTAACACTAACCCTAATCTGAACAGCACCACACAGATAAATTTAAAGTCCCAAGTACCATGGGAGGTCCAGATGAGAAAGGTGTGGAAAGAACCAATGTTGTTGCAGAGCCATGCTATTCTTGGAATGTTTCCTACAGAGCAAAGTGTCTCTGGAGCTGTTGACTTTATGACAGTCTGATGCCTAAACCTAACCCTAATCAAGATGGCACTTTGGAACTGAGTTTACAGTCACAAGCACTATGGCTGGTCCAGATGAATGTGCAAAGCTTAAAAGAGGTACACTAACATGCCCACCTAATAATGCCATTTGCAGCCCCAGAGTCTCTGGAGTTATAGCATTCTGAACCATAACGCTAGAGATGATCTAAATGGTGATGAGTTTAAAGTCCCAAGCAGAATGGTGGCTCCAGATGAAAAAGTTGTGGAAAGATTAATAGTGGCACACTGCCAGGCTCTCCTTCTAATGATCTTTTCTGCCCCAGTGTTGGAGCTGTAGCTATTATGGATATCTGAACAGTGTGCATAACCCAACACCCTAACCCTGAGAAGACCACCTCGCGGCTGATGCTAATGTGCCAAGAATGATGGATGGCCCTGATGAGAATAGTATGGAAAGTAGCAATGTTATTGCAGCGTTATTCTCCTCTTGGCATGCCTTTTGCAGCACAAATGTCTCCAGAGCTGTATACTTTATGACAGTCTGAAAACTACCCCTGACGCTAACCCTAATCTAAATGAAACCTTGGAGCTCAGTTTACAGTCCCAAGCACCATGGCTGGTCCAAAAGAAAAAGATGTCGAAAGATTAATAGTGGTACACTGCCATGCTCTCCTTACGTAGTTTTTAACAGGCCCAGTGTCCCTGGAGATGTAGGCATTATAGATCTCTGAACAGTAACGCTTACCCTAATCTAAATGGCATGTTGGACCTAAATTTAAGGTCCTAATCACCATGGTTGTCCCATATGAGAAAGGTGTGGAACAAGCAATGTCTTTACAGTGATGTGCTCCTCTTGGCATTTCTTTTTCAGCCAAGTAGCCTTTATGACAGTCTGAACCATAACCCTAACCCTAACCCAAATCTAAATGGCACCTTAGAGCAGAGTTTACAGTCCCAAGAACCATGGTTGCTCTAGATGAAAAAGGTGTTGAAAGATTAATAGTAGTACATTGCCATGCTCTACTTATAAAGTGTTTAGCAGACCCAGTGTTCCTGGAGATGTAGCATTATAGATATCTGAACAGTAACCCCTACCCTAATCTAAATGGCACCTTGGAGCTTAGTTTAGAGTCCTAAACACCATGGCTGTCCCAGATGAGAAAGGTGTGGAACAAGCAATGTCTTTGCTGCACCATGCACCACTCGACATTCCTTGTTCAGCCCAAGTGTCCTTGGAGCTGTAGCCTTTATGACAGTTGGAACTGTAACCCTAATCCTAACCCTAACCATAAGCTCAACGGCACCTTGGAGCTGAGTTTACAGTCCCAAGCACCACAGCTGCTTCAGATGAAAGAAGTGATGAAACATTAATAGTGGTACACTTCCATGCTCTCCTTATGTTATTATTAACAGGCCTAGTGTCTCTGGAGATGTAGGCATTATAGATCTCTAAACAGAAACCCTTACCCGAATCTAAATGGCCCATTGGACCTGAGTTTATAGTCCTAATAACCATGGCTGTCCCATATGAGAAAGCTGTGCACAAAGCAATGTCTTTACAGTGCCACGCTCCATTAGGCATGACTTTTGTAACCCAAGTGTCCTTGGGTACGTAGGATTTATGAGTGCCTGATCCCTAGCCTAACCCTAACCCTAATATAAATGGCACCTCGCAGACGAGTTTCAAGTCCCAGGCAGAATGGCTGGTACAGATGAAAATGTTGTAGAAATAATAATAGTAGTACACTGCCAGGCTCTCCTTGTAATGATTACTGCTGCCCCAGTGTTGCAGCTGTAGCTATTAGGGATCTCTGTACAGTATGCATAACCCAATACATTAACCAGAAGAGCACCTGGCAGTTAACAGTAATGTCCCAAGAATGATGGCTGGTCCAGGCAAGTAAGTTATGCTAAGAAGAAATGTTGTTGCAGTGCCGTGCTAAATTAAGCATGAATTTTGCAGCCCAAATGTCCCTGAAGCTGTACCCTTTATGACTGTCTGAACCATAAACATAACCCTAACCCTAACCCTAGTGGTAATCATAATTTCAATGGCAACTTGGAACTAAGTTTAGAGTCCCAAGCACCATGGCAGCTCCAGATGAAAGACATGCTGAAAGATTAATAGTGGTACACTTCCATGTTCCACTTTTGTTGTGTTTAGCAGGCCCAGTGTCTCTGGAGATGTAGGCAGACCAAGCAATGTCTTTGCAGTGCCATGCTACACTCGGCATGAATTTTGCAACCCAAATGTCCCTGTCTATGTAGGGTTTATGAGTGCCTGAAACTTAACTCTAAGCCTAACCCTAACACTAATCCTAATGTAAATATCACCTTGGAGCTGAGTTTCAACTCCCATGAAGAATGGCTGGTCCAGATGAAAATGTATAAAGAATAATAGTAGCATACTGTCAGGATCTCCTTGTAATGATCTTTGCTGTCCCGGTGTTGGAGCTGTAGCTATTATTGATCTCTGAACAGTTTGCATAACACAACAACCTAACCCTAACCAGAAGAACACCTGGCAGCTGATGCTAATGTACCAAGAACCATGTATGGCCCTGATGAGAATGGTGTGGAAAGTAGCAATGTTGTTGCAGTGCCATTCTCCTCTTGGCATTCATTATGCATTCCCAGTGTCTCTGGAGCTGTAGGCTTTATGATGGTCTGAACCCTAACCCTAACCCTAATCTAAATGGCACCTTGGAGCTTAGTTTAGGGTCCTAATCACCATGGCTGCTCCAAATTAAAAAGGTGTTGAAAGATTATAAGTAGTACATTGCAATGTTCATCTTATACTTTGTTTAGCAGGCTCAGTGTTCCAGGAGGCACAGGCATTATAGACCTCTTCACTATAACCCTTACCTTAAACTAAATGGCACGTTGGACCTAAGTTTAATGTCCCAATTGCCATGGCTGGCCCAGATGAGAAAGGTGTGGAACAAGCAATGTCTTTGCAGTGCCGTGCTCCATTAGGCATGACTTTTGCAGCCCATATGACCCTGGAGATGCAGCCTTTGTTACAGACTGAACGGTAACCCTAACCATAACCCTAACTGTAATCTAAATGGCAACTTGGAGTTTAGTTTTCCTAATCATGATGGCTGGCCCAGATGAGAAAGGTGTGGATTAAGAAATGTCTTTGCTGTGCCATGCTCCACTAGGCATAACTTTTGCAACCCAGGTATCCTTGGCTATGTAGGCTTTATGAGTGCCTGAACCCTAACCCTAACCCTGACCCTAATATAAATGGCACCTTGCAGCTGAGTTTCAAGTCCCAAGAAGAATGGCTGCTCCAGATGAAAAAGTTGAGGAAAAATTAATAGTAGAACACTGCCAGGTTCTCCTTGCAATGATCTTTGCTGCCCCGGAGTTGGAGCTGTAGCTATTATGGGTCTCTGAACAATATTCATACTCAACGCCCTAACCCTATTCAGAAGAACAGCTGTCAGTTGATGCTAATGTCCCAAGAGCGATGGATGGCCCAGATGAGAAAGGTGTGGAAGGAAGCAATGTTGTTGCAGTGCCCTTCTCCTCTTGGCATGCCTTTTGCAGCCCCAGTGTCTCTGGAGCTGTAGCATTTATGACGGTCTGAACCTTAACCCTAATCTAAATGGCACCTTGGAGCTTAGTTTAGGGTCCTAATCACCATGGCTGCTCCAGATTAAAAAGGTGTTGGAAGATTATAAGTAGTACATTGCCATGTTGTTCTTATATATTGTTTAGCAGGCCAGGGTTCCAGGAGATGCAGGCATTATAGTCCTCTTACTGTAACCATTACCTTAGATGAAATGGCACGTTGGACCTAAGTTTAATGTCCCAATTACCACGGCTGGCCCAGATGAGAAAAGTGTGGATTAAGAAATGTCTTTGCAGTGCCGTTCTCCATTAGGCATGACTTTTGCAACCCAGGTGTCCCTGTCTGTGTAGGCTTTATGAGTGCCTGAACCCTAACCCTAACCCAGACCCTTATCTAAATGGCACCTTGCAGCTGATTTTCAAGTCCCAAGAAGAATGGCTGGTCCAGATGAAAAAGTTATGGAAAGATTGATAGTAGAATACTGTGAGCTCTCCTTGCAATGATCTTTGCTGCCCCGATGTTGCACCTGTAGCCATTATGGGTCTCTGAACAACATTCATAACCCAACACCCTAACCCTAATCAGCTGGCAGTTGATGCTTATGTCCCAAGAGCGATGGACGGCTCAGATGAGAAAGGTGTGGAACAAGCAATGTCTTTGCAGTGCCGTGCTCCATTAGGCATGACTTTTGCAGCCCATATGACCCTGGAGATGCAGCCTTTGTTACAGACTGAACGGTAACCCTAACCATAACCCTAACTGTAATCTAAATGGCAACTTGGAGTTTAGTTTTCCTAATCATGATGGCTGGCCCAGATGAGAAAGGTGTGGATTAAGAAATGTCTTTGCTGTGCCGTGCTCCACTAGGCATGACTTTTGCAACCCAGGTATCCTTGGATATGTAGGTTTTATGAGTGCCTGAACCCTAACCCTAACCCTGACCCTAATATAAATGGCACCTTGCAGCTGCGTTTCAAGTCCCAGGAAAAATGACTGCTCCAGATGAAGGACTTGTGGACAAATTAATAGTAGTACACTGCCAGGCTCTCCTTGCAATGATCTTTGCTGCCCCGGAGTTGGAGCTGTAGCTATTATGGGTCTCTGAACAATATTCATAACCCAACACCCTAACCCTATTCAGAAGAACAGCTGTCAGTTGATGCTAATGTCCCAAGAGCGATGGATGGCCCGGATGAGAAAGGTGTGGAAGAAAGAAGCAGTGTTGTTGCAGTGCCATGATTCTCTTGGCATTGAATTTGCAGCCCCAATGTCTCCGGAGCTGTAGCTTTTATGACAGTCTGAACCATAACCCTAACCCTAACCCGAAATTAATAACACCTTGGAGCTCAGTTCACAGTCCAAGAACCATGCCTGGTGCAGGTGAAAATGGTGTTGAAAGATTTATAGTGGTACACTGCCATGCTCTCCTTATGTTGTGTTTGGCAGGCCAGTGTCTCTGGAGATGTAGACATTATAGATCTCTGCACCGTAACCCATACCCAAATCTAAATGGCATGTTCGACCTAATTTTAAAGTCCCAATCACCATGGCTGGCCCAGATGAGAAAGGGGTGGAACAAGGAATGTCTTTGCACTGCCGTGCTCCATTAGGCATGACTTTTGCAGCCCAAATGTCCCTGGAGCTGTAGCCTTTATTACAGAACGAACGGTAACCCTAAGCATAACCCTAACTGTAATCTAAATGGCAACTTGGCGTTTAGTTTAGGGTCCTAATCACCATGGCTGGCCCAGATGAGAAATGTGTAGATTAAGAAATGTCTTTGCAGTGGCGTGCTCCATTAGGCATGTCTTTTGCAACCCAGGTATCCCTGGCTGTGTAGGTTTTATGAGTGCCTGAACCCTATCCCTAACCCTAACCCTAATCTAAATTGCACCTTGGAGCTGAGTTTACATTCCCAATCAGAATGGCTGGTCCAGATGACTAAGGCATTGAAAGATCAATGGTGGTGCACGGCCATACTCTCCTTATATTGTGTTTAGCAGACTCAGTGTCTCTGGAGATGTAGGCATTATAGATCTCTGAACATTAACCCTTACCCTAATCTAAATGGCATGTTGGATCTAAGTTTAAAGTCCTAATCACCATGGCTGGCGTACATGAGAAAGGTGTGGAATAAGCAATGTCTTTGCCGTGCCATACT
Organism: Pezoporus flaviventris; assembly: GCF_033815535.1. Taxonomy (NCBI): domain Eukaryota; kingdom Metazoa; phylum Chordata; class Aves; order Psittaciformes; family Psittacidae; genus Pezoporus; species Pezoporus flaviventris. Next base: position 5,236,170 of record NW_026892564.1, read on the forward strand.
CCACTCGACATGACTTTTGCAAGCCAAGTACAACTGGAGCTGTAGGCTTTATGAGTGCCTGAACGCTACCCCTTTTACCCTAACACTAACCCCAATCTCAATGGCACCTTGGAGCTGAGTTTAAAGTCCCAAGCAGCATGGCTAGTCCAGATGACAAAGGTGTTTAAAGATTAATAGTGGTACATTGCCATGCTCTCCTCATATTGTGTTTATCAGGCCCAATGTCCCTGGAGATATAGGCATTATAGACCTGTGAACTGTAACCCTTACCCTCATCCAAATGGCATGTTGGACCTAAATTTGGCGTTCTAATCAGTATGGCTGGCCCAGATGAGAAAGCAGCTTAACATGCAATGTCATTGCAGTGCTGTGCTCCACTAAGCATGACTTTTGCATCCTTAGTATCCATGGAGCTGTAGGCTTTATGACAGTCTGAGCCTTAACCCTAGCCTTATCCCTAATCTAAATGGCATCTTGGAGCTGAGTTTAAAGTCCCAAGCAGAATAGCTTGTCCAGATGAAAAAGTTGTGGAAATTTTAATAGTAGTACCCTGCCAAGTTCTCCTTGTAAAGATCTTTGCTTCTCCAGTATTGGAGCTGTAGTTATTACGGGTCCATGAACACTATGTATAATCCAACAGCCTAACAGTAATCAGGATAATATGTTGGACTTGATGCTATTGTCCCAGGAGCGATGGCTGCCCCAGGTGAGAAATGTTTTGAAATAAAGAATGTTGTTGTATTACAATGCTCTCCTTGGCATGCCTTTTGCAGCCCCAGTGTCTCTGGAGTTGTAGGACTTATAACTTCTGAACACTAACCCTAACCTTGACCTAAATGGCACTTCGGAACTAAATTTAAATTCCCAAGTACAATGTGAGGTCCATATGAGAAAAGGGTAGAATGAAGCAGTCTTGTTGCAGTGCCAGGCTTACCTTTGCATGTCTTTTGCAGTCCCAGTGTCTCTGGATCTGTAGCATTCCTAAACCTAGGAATGTTTGAATCCTAACCCTAAACCTAATCTAAATGACACCTTGGAGCTACATTTAAAGTCCCAGTTACAGTGTTAGGTCCTGATGGGAAAGGTATGGCAAGACTAATGTAGTTGCAGTGTCATGTTCCATTTTACATGTCTTTTGCAGCCCCAGTGTCCCTGGAGATGTAGGCTTCATGACTGCCTGAACTGTAACCCTAACCGTAAACCTCACCCTAACACAAACACTAACTTTAATCCTAATGTCACCTTTTATCTAAGTTTATAGTCCAAAGTACCATGGCTGGTCCAGATGAAATACATGTGGAAAGATTAATAGTAGTACACTACCATGCCTCCTTATAATATATTTTGCAGCCACAGTGTCCCTGAAAATGTGGGCTTCATGATTGTCTGAGCCCTAACCCTAACTCTAATCCTAACCATAGCACTAAGCCTAACCCTTACTCTAACCATATCCCTAAACCTAATCTTAATGTCATTTTGGAGCTGAGTTTAATGTCCCAAGCACCATGGTTGGCCCCCATAAGAAAGTGGTGGGAAGACTAATCATGGTAAACTGCCATGCTCTTTGTAATGTCTTTTGCCTCTCCAGTTTTGGAGCTGTAGGTATTAAGGATCTCTGAATACTAACTATAACCCTAGACCCCAGACTTAATCTGAGTGTCACCTTGAAACTGAGGCTAAGGTCCCAGGAACCATGGCTGGACCTGATGAGAAGGTTGTAGAACAATTAATGGTGGTACAATGCCATGCTCTCCTTATAAATATATTTTGCTTTCCTCATGTCTGTGAAGCTACAGACTTTATGGGTCTCTGTCGTGGTTTAAACCCAGTCAGGTAACTCGTTAACTCACCCCTCCCCCCCTTCTTTCCCTCCCCCTACTCCCGGAGGGACGGAGAGGAGAATCGGAAAGAATGCAACTCCCACGGGTTGAGATAAGAACAGTTTAGTAACTAAGGTATAACACAAACCACTACTGCTACCACCAATAATAACAGTGATAAAGGAAATAACAAGGGAAGAGAATACAACACCTCAGCACCAGCTGACCTATAACTCGCCCCCCAAGCCCAACCAAGCTCCGACCGATACCTCCTCCAACCCTGCAGTCTCCCAGCCCTTCCGGCTAACTCCCAGTTACATCCTGGGCATGACGTGCTGTGGTATGGAATACCTCTTTGGTCAGTTTGGGTCAGGTGTCCTGTCTCTGCTTCCTCCTGGCTTCCCCTCCCCCCTGGCAGAGCATGAGGCTCACAAAGTCCTTGGCCAAACCAAAACATCGCTATCAGCTCTGTTCCCAGGCCGAAAGTCAAAACACAGCACTGCATCAGCTACCAAGAAGGGGAAAAATGACTGCTACTGCTGAACCCAGGACAGTCTCTCACTGTAATCCCAAACTTAATCCTAAACTAAATGGCACCTTGGATCTGAGGAATCTAAGGTACATAGCACCATGGGTTACCCAGATTTGAAAGACATGGAAGGAGCAATACTCCACTCCATGCCATACTCCACTTGACTGTCTGTTTCCAGAGCACAGTTTCCCTGGAGCTGAAGGCCTTATAGCTCTCTTTCCCTAAGTGTAACGCTAGCACCAATCTAAGTGGTGAGTTGGAGCTGAGAATATGTTTTCAAGCCCCATGGCTGGCCAAAATGAGAAAGGCTTGGAATGAGCAGTGTTGTTGCAGTGCCATGCTCCCCTTGTCATGTCTTTTGCATACAGGGTAAATAATTCTGTAGCACATTACAGAATGATTGGTGTGTGCAAGTCTATTATATTTACAACCATAGTGTTGAAGTATTTTAGCACAAATTCTGTTGCCACGATGAAATATTTAGATAGAGTGATGGCACTTGTTATACATCATTGGACTAGCAGCTATTAGTATTATATAATACATCATTGATGTGACAGCTTTGAGAGGATATGTAATATATAACCAGAATAGTCTCATTTGGACATCAATGTATGGTATTTACTGGTATTAATAATGTAGTGGTTTTAGTTTCATACAGCAAACAGACATAATTCTGATTCTAAACAGCAGTGACATTCCTATAAGTAGTGCCACAGCAGCTTCTACCATTCAGTGACTTTTGTGATAAGAAATGGCTCTCAGACTAGACTCTATGTATATTGATTACTCCCACTTACTCTACTACAGGAGTAAAAAAGAAACACACCACCACCATAACCCCTTATAAAATGAAACCAAATAAAACCTTAATAGAAAGTGGTCAGTCATTCCGTCAGCAGAACAGTGTTGTGACACCGTATGAATTATTCTGTAGGTAAAAATGATCAGTGAGGGCAAAATGGACAGCTTTGAAATATAAAAACACCTTGATGGCATGGAAAACAACATTCAAGATGTTAAACATTCATTATTTAAACATGAAGTCATGAAAATAAGTCTCCAACATATACTCAAAGGATTGAAGAAGAAAACACTTTAGGGAAAAGGTTGCAATTTTTCCCATTAAAACTACATCTATTTTGTGGTATTGAAATTAAAACTGCCTTTTTTTTTTCTTTACTTTAACCATAACCACTGAAGTGTACTTGCCTCAGTTATCACTGAAATTTAAAATTTAAAATGATCTCTGTATTTGTTAGTTCAGCATTTCAACTATAGTGTCAAATCCTCACTGCATCTGAGAATCTTTACTACTCAGGTTTACCTCTTTAAAGGAGCATCAGGCTTAGAAAATCATAGAATCCTAGAATATCTCAAGTTTGAAGGGAACCATAAGGATTATCAAGTCCTCTTAGCAGGACTACCTAAAAACGAAATGTTTAAAAAAGACTAAGAAAACAGCTAACATCAAAGCCTAAGAAAATAGCCTTTGACTCTTTCACCAGAAATATTTCCTCAATTACTTCCTATGTAGTGTTATTTTCCTCCTTAAATCCATTATAAATTTCTCCCACGTACTGTCTACATTCTATTCTCAATCTTGATTTAAAACATAACTCATAGATGTCACTGTAGAAATTATCATATTCTAGAAGCATTTACGTAAGCAATTGCTGTGGTGGAATCCAATAGCAAGTCAAGACAATATACAACAAGCTTGCAGTAGTCCAGCACATCTCCAAAACGTTTAGTCAACAGACCTTCCAGGGAGTCCTCTGCCTCAAATACCTATTCCACCTTAATGCTGCTTCTACCTCCATGAGCTGTTCCAAAAAAACCCCACAAAAATAAAACCCAACAATATATTTTTTTGCCACTGTCTTTCAAGATATATCTGAAGGTAGATTTTGGTCCTATCAGCTTTATCTGAAGATTTTCACTGATTTCAGTAGATTTGTGTCATATTCCTTGGTTGGAGTGTAAAATTTTAAAACCAAAGAAATATTGAGCACTAAATATAAATGTTCTCCCTCTTAGTAAACAGGTTTCCTACTGAAGATGGCTTCAGCATTTGTTCCTTAGTTTCGTATGTTCTTGGATTAGACAGGGAAGGCAGCCATTTTGTTATGTACATGAATCCATTACCGAATGTTATGGCAAGTAATTCCTTGCTTGCCCAATAAACGGGTAATTTTATCAAGAAACACATAGTGCAATGCTCATGTTGCACCCTCTACTGACAATAGTTTCCTAACGGCTAGCAATTTTCCATCTCTGATTTCATACATAACGACTCTCTGCAAATCAGTTGTTTACAGATTTATACCTTCAACATTAAGCTTTACTTTCTGATAAGATGACCAAAGAAAATACCTTTAAAAACTCACATGAACAGTATTAGATGGTTTTGCATAATGTTTATGGAAAACTTTTCATGTTTTTTATACAATTTTTTAACCTTCAGCAATATCATGTTAAAAAGCATCATTCTTGAAAGACATGTAGGAAATTCTTTCCACATATGAATATGAATTTGGCAAAACATGAAAACTTAAGCATTATGTACATTTGTGCTAACCTTCCTTGTCCTTTTTCAGGACACTGAAATAAAATATACATTTCAATATTTTAATAAAATATAACAGTGATTCTTCTAATTAATCAGAAAAAAGTTCATTATAAACTCTGTTTTCTAAGTGTTCTTCATATTATCAGTTTGACCTGATAATAACCAAAATGATACAGATAAATAGATTCCAGATACCTAGATACACAGGTAACTTTTAATAAGTTTAGGTTAAGAACCAAACAATAAAATTTCTAAGAACTGTTATTTCTTGAACTAAGTATGATTTTTGAATCCTAGCTATTTTTAAGAAATGAAAGTTAATAGCCAGGGTGTTATTTTATTTCTATTTAATTTTAAGTTTTAGTGGTTGGGAGTGTGGTTTGGTTTTAGGTTTTTTTTGTTTGTTTCATTTTAGTTCTTTTTTCCCTAAAAAAGAATATGTGTAGGTTATATCTAAAAAAAAAAAAAAAAACAAACTAATTTTCCAACATAGAGTAAAATAGGCATACACCATTTTGACTTAAACTTGTCCCAGACACACATACACAAAGTCTTGCTTTGATTTTATTTTAATTGGTACACCTTATAATTTGTGGAGTACACCCAATTTTGAAAATCTGTCCCTTGGCCCATTGTAACATAGACATCCTTTAACTTAAGGTACTTGTGTATCTTATATTTATTACTTTAATACATAAAATTATAAATGCTCAAAGAAAGATGTGAGTCAAAATAAAGAGTCTGTATGGGCAGATAGACCTTTCTGAAACCTTGAGTTTCATGTACTGTCACATGTATTAACAAAAAGAAAGGCAAAAAAAATATTTAATTTCAAAGATTTTGAAAAATAGTATTAGGCTTTTAACCTATGATTATTTATAATAAAAAATATGTCCCATCTGACAGCAGGAGAAGTAAGACAAGATTAAAAAAAAAAACAGTACAGATTCAGCCCCTTGAAATGAGGAGTTCTACTTAGCTTTCCAAACTTGGAGTTTGCTCTAGAGTATTCATCTTACCATCCAGTTGCTCTTTCAGAAAATTGCAAGTCTTAATCTGCCAGCAGTATAAGGATATCTCAGATACCCCACCAAGTATTAAAAAGCAAAAAATACTTATTTTTTTTAGGAGGTGGACCATGCCAAATTTCTCCACACATGGGAACGTAGATTATAGGTAACCACCTCCACATAGATACCTGAATTTAAGCATTTTAGTTTCGGGTAGAAACCTGAATAATTTAAGAAGTCTAATGTAATGTAGCAGATAATTATATATTATAAAAAATTCTGTAATTTTTGTCTTATTATGCAAACCTATAAATGGTTTATAGAACGACAATTTGTGTATTAGCTCCTTTTGTTATAAAAATACATTAATTTCTTTCATTTCACTTTAGAGAGCTTCCCCACTAAATATAAAAATACTTTTTACTGTATTTTCAATATGAAATATATCCCGTCTAGCTGATAACACTAAGATATCTGCTGTATTTAAATTTCATTTAAATTCTCAAAAGTTAGCACAAGTGTAATTTCTGTACTCAAAGCTGTAAACACTATAAAAATACCATGAAAGACTTCAGAGCGAAATGGATGTTTCCTGGTTCTGGAGCACTCTTACAATGAATCAACTTCAACCCCCCTTAAATTCAATGAAAGAATTCCCAGTGGCTTCATTCAGCATTTGCTTAAACCTTGTTTCTGATAGAAAGATAGCATAGTAGGTGAAGAAAAAAGAAGAAAAGAAAAATCACTGTGCTTAATGGAAAACAGCAATCACTGTTACATAATTAACAGTTTATTTCAGCACCATCTCCCTGCTATTTCATAGTAATGAATGGGAGCTGCATTTATTATTATTTTTTAATGTATTGTTTTTTTTACAGAGTAACTAAAGAAATAGAGTTGAACAATGGGCTAGCTAGTAAATCATGAGGTATACTAGTTTAACAGTTTAATTATTGACACTCATGCCTTCTGTTGTAATATTTTACTAAAACATAGTTAATTACTATGTAAAAATTCATGGAATTTTGTTGAGAGCCAAAATAGTAAGTGTCCGTCAAAACTGCTTAAAATATAAGAATGCCTGTATGTTATTCTACAAGTTGTTAAATTCTAGTTTGGTCTATTCTTTTAATTCCTGTTTGCATTCGCATGCCACTTTCATCCTCATATATTTCAGCCACTGGACGTGTTTGATCTACCTCTCTTTTCAAATGGCATGCTACTGTTACCGTTCATGAAAAGTAATCCATTTTCACATCTGTTCAAATCACATATTACACACAACCCTGGTATCTGGGTCCTGTGAAAAGCTGCTTTCCTAGCACCCTTCTTTCCTGCTGCTCATCATTTCTTCCTTGGATATCAAAGCTACTCTCCTCTGAATACATTAGTCATTCATGTATAATGACATAAAAGCCTGCCAGCGCTTTAGAAAATGAGCCCTTTATTACACTTTCCTAACAATCATTAATATCTGCAACACTCATTAGTTTTTCTGATTTTCTTTTTCTAAAGGACAAATAGTGACTATTTGGCATGGGGTTTGCAGCTATTACTACTTTCATTAATGCAGTTGAAATGCCAGGAAACAGAACAATAGATTTCATCTGTGCCTGATAAGGAAAATTTCTAGGTTTTCAAATACCTCTTATCTGCTTTCACAGAACTCATAAACACTAATTAGAGCAAAAGTCTGGCTTCATGGTCACATAGATTTTTCCTGATCCATGTGTCTGAAAGAAAGCAAGGTTGCTTATATTCAAGTAATTTCCTTTATGTAAAATGTCACTAGAATTATTTTTCTTATTAAAAATAAAAAGATACAGCTACTAATCACAATGAACCTAACTCTTCTTCATAGGGTTGTAATCCTCTGGATTACAGAAAACCTTAAAGGTGTAGTCCATGCATGCTGAAGTACATTTTGAGTGAGGAGTAGGGGGATAGGGGGTGGAGAGGGTGGGGTGGCAAGCAAGGGTACTGTTTCAAGGCAATTTAATGGTTGATTCAAAATACAAATGTATATTCCCAAAGTAACTTGCTATCTTTTGGTCTAAGTATAGAAAGGAGAAGTAGGTAGGTCAGTGATTCAGATGCATTGTCTGAAAAAAACTTTTATATACTTTATGTACAATGAATACTTGTACTCATTGCACTCTGATTAATTCTTTGTAAATTTGCATTTAGTATGCAGTATCTGGGGTGGTTTTTTTATTAAATGTTGAGGTAATCTTAGAGTTGTACTATTCTTGGAAGGCAGGAAGTCAAAATTTCTACTGCGCAGGATCAGCTCAGATTTGTTGGGAAGAGCTCTGAAGCTACATATAAAGGAAATGTAATACAGTTCTTAAAAATACTTCCCAGAGCACTTGATATGCAGATGCTTTCCAGACAGCTTAAGCCTACAAGCAGGCGACCAGCACAGATTGCCTAGAAATTATATAAAAGGTCCTACTTTGACCTTTCCAGCAGTAGTAGTCAATATGACTGACTTCCAGGTAAGATTGTACTAACATGCCTGGAGGCAGGTCAACCTATACAGACAAAGGTCTATAAAAGTCTAAATTCACAGTGTTCATGCTCTAGAAAGAACCTAGTTCAGACTGCATCAAGAGAGAAAACGTATCTAAAGTAAATCTGTTAGCATTACATCTCTGTGGCTTGAGAGATCAATAGTCTCTACTGTCATTTATAATGTATAAGGGCATCAATGTACAACCATAACATTGTCAGTAATGTAAAACACAATTTAAATTTCTTTTAAAAATCTCAAAATATTAGAAAAAAATAGCAAAATAGGTTATTAGAAAGGACTGACACCGTCATATTATGAAGCGCTGGAACATGTGGTATAAGGTCTAAAAACTAAAACTTTAAAAATAATGTAACGATCAAGTTGACTGATACCATTATTCTTACAACTATCCTTCCCCCTTTCTCCACCGTGCTCTTGGCAGGGTGAGTGGGAGGAGAAAAGAAGTTAATGAGCATTTTCTAAGGGCAGTTCTATTCCACTCCCACTGCCTATGAAGATGGTTGTTGTCATATAAGGTAATAGACCTTGTAACCTCATATTGTTACAAGCCATTATATAGAAGAAAGATAAATATTTTCACTAGATAAATATCGAAACATATTTTCAATGTACTTTTAATTTATAGCTAATAGAAGCTGAATTTTTTTTTTTAATTATTATTTTACAAACGGCATTCCTTCATCTTGCATATAATTTTTTTTCTATATAAATCAATGATATATGTTTATAACCCCTGTCAGGCATCTTGCCTTGAAAAATATAATGCAATTTAAAGGAGGAGCCTCACAGGAGGCACGCAAAACTGCAACTGACATTTGTCTCGTGCAGTGAAAGCAGAGATTTTTCAATATCTCTGTTTCCCATAGCAACTCACTTGTTGACCCACTTTAAGAAAATTTTGTCCATTTTTGATTTCCAAAACTAAGTAAGAAAATAGTCATTACTGAGTCATAACTGAAGCATGATTCCAAAAAGGACTGACTGAATACAAAAAAGAACCTATTTTGAAAGATGAAAATATAATGGCCATATTAATGTCTTTAAAAAAATTATACTGTCTTCTGTTGTTGTAAGTAATTATCATGCAAGTCTTATATAAACATATATAGCTTTATCAATACATTTAAAATGAAAAAATATAGATTAAACTGACCATTAAGATGCTGTAACTATGTTACTGTGGCAAAATGTGCAACCATTAAAAAAGTTCATTTGATCTCCTAGATTTTTTTTCATTGCTACAGACAATTGACCCAATATACAATTATTCAGTTAGTCTTCCAATAAAATGAACAAACAAATCAGCTGAAAGCGTATTTCTGGGCATCTGGAAGAAATTTTCAACTCCCAATTAGCTGAAAAATTTAAAAAAAAAAAAATCAAAACATCATAAGACACTTTTTTGTAATGGCTTTGTCGCTTTCTCACCTTCCGTATATGCATATTTTTAGAGAGAGTTGCAGCATGAGTTTGAGCTATGAGTCTAGCCTATTCTTACTCTCAGCTGCAGTGCATAGGGCGCCTGATTTACATATCTGCCAAGACACAGGTTGGAGCTTGGTGGGCAGTATTATACTCCCTTTTGCCACATCCTGGACAATATCTCATGTGTTGGGAATTACCCTGTGGTGGAGGAACTTAACTACCGGTAGCAGAATCAATCCTACTCATATACTTGAGCTGAATGAGTATTGTGGCTCTATTCACAAATTAAATCTTTAGAGTTTAGTAACATATTGAGCAAACTCTTTGCCTGCAATAGAGTCAATGAATTTTATTTGCAGTAGTGTGTGTGGTATTTTTCCCTCTCCACTGGACAGAGAAAGGGTTATGGTTAGTGATTATGACAAGTGATTTTCCAGGAACCTTGATTACTGCTCTCAAAACACTTCCCTTGACAGATTTCCTTTACTGGATACTTTAGAAGTCGATAGATAGATTATTTTTTCAATTTTTTTTTTTTTTTTTTTTTTACTGTTTGTGGGTTTTTTCATGAATATAATGTAGAAATGTGAAAATGCAACCAAGCAACAAATTTGTCTTCCTACTGATACAAAGGCAGGTCATTTATGAACTACTAGAATCATCTTTCTACTTGCCACTTGCCACTATGCAAGGTCAGATAATAATGATGCTTGACTTTTAATATCAGTAGTTAAACTTTGAGGATCCTCCTCTGATATCAGAATATCTAAAAGCAGATGGGACTTCGGGGGCTACATGCTGGATTTTTAGAGAGGATTTTTTTTTTTTTTAAACAGGTCATTTAATTTGACTTTTTTATGTTGAGATTATGTTTTCTGATATTCTAAATTTCTGTATACCTATTAAATAAGCAAAGCTTCAGATTCAAAATAGCAAAGAAGACAACAAAATCAAAGAGACAGATGTACATTTTAAAATAAGTTTCGCTGTTTCTTGATGTGAGGAAGACTTTTATTAAGTGCTTGAAACAGGAATGATTTTAGCAGGAGAAATGAATTTTGGGTATAAGAAGAAGAGACAAAATCAGCTGCCTAGGAAGATAAGTTACTTTCCCTCTACTCATTGGCCCTTGGACATTTCAAAATTCATTACTGGTACATTTTGTGTGACAGTATCTTTTTTTTCCTGTTCTTTTCTGTAGGAACATAGTGACCAGATAATCTTACAGAGCTTGTAGGATTTGTTCTGTTCCTATTATAAGTGTAAAAAGCTTTTCTGAAACTCTTTCATTCTTAAATCGTGCTGGGAGCAGCAAAAAAAGTTTTTTTCGATTGTCTGGTATTTGTGGTTTCAGTGATCCCAACTATAATGATGAAAAATGAACCAAGCTTTTATAAAATTTATCACTAAAAGTTTAGTGAAGTTGGCTAAAATTCTGGAGGGTGATTGTGTACTTTAGGAATGTTTATCTAGCTTGACTAGAGTTATAGCTGTATCTTATGTTTTCAGATATAGAGGAAATATCAGCCTTTAGAGATATTTGAATAAAAATACTGAATACCAGAATTCAGCAGCCAAGCGCCCAGAATTCATGATGTGATGTCTGATTTGAAAGTGCACTGTATTTGCAATGGTAAGTCTACTTTTAGTCTTCATCTGTTGATAATTAGTAGCAGTATTTGCGATATTCCCATTTTTTATTGTATTTTTAAAAAACTTCCCTCCTTCAGTATTTTTCCTGCTTTTCTATGGTTAAATGGGAATTTATCTACTTAGTTTATATATTGTGCTTTTTGCTGATATTTATGCAAATGAGAATTGCAGAGTTTTGGGTTAAATTTTGGTTATATTTGGCAAAAAGGACTTCATCTTTTACATCATTTAGTTTGACAAAGAACCATGTATATTTTCAAATTATTTAGACATTAAGGGCACAAATGAGTACTCAAAAAAATACCTAAAAATGTAATTTAGAAATTTCAGTGGATGTCTGTCTACATCTATAAGTGTCTTTGAAAAACTCACTTTAAGATACTTGTGTTATTAATTACCCAAAGATACCCAGAAACAGTGTTTTTAAAAATTCCTATAAGACTAGTAGATTATAAAGTTATTCTTACCCTGCAAGCGTGTAACAGACATGGCCATAAGTGTAATGGAAATGCACATTTGCATCCCTTCTCCACACAGTCTTATATTGGATTAAAGATTTTTCCATCAATGCAACTGTCAAACTAAAATGAAAACTTCAGTTTGCCTTTCATTAAAGGACTGTGTACCCATTTGGTTCATGATAGTGGGTTTTTTTTCAAATTTTACTTTATTGATTTTATTTTTTTTTCACCACAACTGTAGTTTGCTGATTTTCAAGCAGATCAAGGCTCTAATATTTACCCACTAGAACTAAACTTTGTCAAGGAAATTAATCCCTTGATAGTTCAGTTGTAAGTAAAGTTGATAGTGCCATGATAGCTCTTGAAAAGGCATATTGCAAAGTCCAAAAGCAATGGCTCTTCTCAAATAGAAAGCCAACCTTCAGTGCAAGCCTAAGAAGAAATATTTTTTCCTTTGTAAATCAGCATCAAAAATTCAGTCACTTCAGTTGCAGCAGATTTTCCCTAAATGAAGACCTATTCTTTACACTGGAGTTGGTTTATTTTTATCTATCTGTCTTATTAGCAATTTTGCTTTCAGGTTTTTTCCCTATTTATTGACAAATAACTTTAAGAGCATTTCGGCTCTGGTAATCAGGAAATTGGTGAGAAATTGATAGTACTGTAAGATCACATGAATTAAGTATCACATAGTAAAGATGCAGTTTATAAATATATTATGGATTACAGAAAAATATTGATGAAAACACTAAGGAAGAAAGAAATTTAATTTTGAAAGAAATGCTGTGTCTGCAAAGTACTGATGTTCCATGTGTCAAAGCAGAATAAAAACTGATAATAACAAGCAAGCTGTGGTACCATTACTTCCCCTGGTAAAAATGGGATTGGTTGCAGACTGTAGTACATGATAGCACAAACTGTATTACAAACAGAGCTGGCTAAATATTGCAAAAGAGTAATTTCTATCTGGGATTATCTGGTCTTAGTATCCGATATTGCTATGGAGGAAAGCTGTTTAAAAAATTTTTATTAGAATCATTCACAAGTGAAAACTGGCGTTTCTACGATGATGACTTTTTTTAATGATGAATTTTATACATACATATCTGCATACATACATATATATGTATGCTCTATTAAAATAATTTATATGTAATTGATTTTTTTTTTTAATTTGAACTGTCCAAAACCAATTTCAACTGAGAAGAGTTTTAATAGACTCAGTTGAGCAAAACACTGAACTCCTTATTCTTGCTAAAATGCCCTTTGGGAACTGTAGTCTGAGTACCTATTTTCTTTTAGGAGACACTTTTCTTTGACTAGTGCACCTAGTGGTGGCACTGAAATTACTATGATAATGAAAGTATTCATCTTTCTGTTGTTCAATATAATTAATGAACTCAGAAAAATAGACCTATAAGTAATGTCAGTGTTAAAAAGGAAAAATAATACATTACTAGAGAAAAAAAAAAAGAAAAATGAGAGCATTGTAAGCCAACTCAATACATCTGGCAATTTTAGAAATTTTGTGAAGGTGAGGAGTTTTGTAGTTTCTAAACCCTCTTTTTTTTTTTTTTTTGGTTGATTTTTTTAATGTCAATTTGGAGAATAGGACAAAGATTTCATGATATAAATTCTAAATTTTCTAATCAGTTATTAAATTCCCAGTAACATATTTTCCTTTCATATTTATTTATCAATTGTTCATTCATCATAGGAATGATTAATTGCAGTTCAGAAGTCAAGAATACCTTCCTTTTAATATCTACAGTCCAGCATTCAGTATCATTGTCCTACTTTAAAAATAATATGCACTATTTAGAAATAGTAGCAATGTCACACATTAGATGCACACTTGATATAATAGACTCTCCCCCGGAGAAAAGAGAACAGTTTGCAAATATCCAAAAGCTCATGTGGGTCTGAGTGTGTTGTTGCATGTATTTCTAGAAACCACAATTTGCATGAGGAAAAAAAAACACCTGAGAACCCAGACAGACAATAATTTTGCATTTTTTCTCATTCCAATTAAAAGAAGGATGGGTGCAAGAAGGAAAGGATGAAGAGAAAATGCATCATTTAGCCAGATTTACTTGCAAATGTACACATCCACAGTATGGAAAACTGAGTGAAAAAGGATTTAATGGTTTCTTCTGCACAGTTTCTGATTGCCATATTATCCTGCAATGTTGTAAATGGAGCTTCTGAAGCTTTTCCCCAGGTTCTAAGTAAAAGCAGTGGTAAACAAGTAGTGAGATGGATGTATTTGCAGAGTGGTGAGCAAGAGAGTTGGAATATTTTTTATAGTTTCTAGGCCTCAAAAGTGTTCTTTTGTCATCCAGGTTTTTGTCACTGGATTAAGAAATAACAAAGAGATAAAATAAATAAAAGATGATTAAAAGAAAAGCTTTTTTTTTACTAAAAGCTGCACTTAAAACATCATGGTGGTGGAGAAAAGTTTTAAACCAAATGAAGAACTTTAGATTCAGGATGCAATTTTCTAGGTTTCTGCAATATTTCTTAAAGTTAACTAGGGATAATACATGATATAAACTACTGAACTTTATAAGGTAAAAGATGCTGAAACACTTCCATAGCTTCTGCATGTCATACAAATTGCTACTTCCCAATCAATAGGCCTTCTAAAACACAATTGACATTCTGGAGTTATAGTATACAATCTGCGCTACTGATATTATGTATTCACATCATAAATATGAGCTCTAGAGAAACAATTACAATATATGCTGCAGATGCATATTAAAACACAAATTACATTAAGGACCATGCTTTAAAAAGTAACATAACCCAGGCTTCAATTTTGCACCTGCAGTCATTTTCCAGAATCAACTGTGTGGACACATAATTGCAAAACAAATGATTGCATTTGTTGCAACTGTTGAGATAGTTAATTTTCAGGTTCTGTCATCCAGTTACATGTTTAAATGCTGTAATTTGTGCCAACAACTATTAATTTATATAAGATTTTTGTTTCATATTTTATTTCATTTTTACAAATCGGGGCTTAATATCCATGCACGTTACTGTCTTCAGGTACATTATTGGTTGAAGAAAAGGGGGATATTTGTAATAACATGAAAAGGAGATTTATTTTTTTTTTAACCCAAATAAATATTTCTGATGAAATCTCATATTAATGTAATCTGTATTTTGTCTAGATCAAAGCGTCAAGATGAAAAACATAGGTTTTGATAAACAAGAAATGTTTGGGGGCAGGGGGAGTCCCGAGTGGGTTAAAGCTACTTAAATGTTTTTTCTTCCAAATTTCTAGCATGTTAGAATTTTCTTAGACCTTGCTGGCTAAATTTCTTAGACCTCTGAAGCTGATTTGCTGCTACTAGCCTTTTGACTGTGAGAATGCTGGTCCTACACACCAGCTGTGTTATGTTGAAAGTGCTCATTTCTGTGCTGGAAACTAAAAATCCCATGCCATTGACATTCATCCTCTAGTATTCATTACTCTAAGTTAGTTTTGGGAGGAACCTACACAAAATCTTGAAATGCTACTTTAAATTCAGTTACAGGTTTAGACAGAATGTTCTGGATCTTAATAAAATACTGTTTCTTAGTGAAACTTGGCTCTGGCAGAAAAATTCCAGCCAAAACTTCTCATACTCATGTCATCTGACCTTTGACTTGCCTTATGCAATATTTTGTACATGCTTGTAAAACTCTTCTGTGAACACGAAAGAATACCCAGTGAGTCCATCATACTCATGTTTTTTAGCCATCAATAAATGGATTAACTACATTTGGAAACAGATGGGTTAATTTGACTGCAGTTTTGTTTGGTCTTCCAAAGGACCAAACCACAGACTACTTATTTAAATGAAACACATTACCTTTAACAATATTATCTGACTTTGTCTTTGCTAGTTATTAGTAGATAGCAAGCCATAGCTCAGCTATAAAAACATGAAGGTGAAACCTTCATGAAAAGAACAAAACCCTGTTTCTGCATTACATAGAGGGTTGGTAGTTTGCCACACCTTAATGGTACACTTTCTAAAATAGGTCTATAAGGTCTCTATGTCTACATCCCCTGTTACTTACATATTAAGGTTTTCTGATGTGAGCCATGGAAATAGCTGGGTACTTTTATCTGTATTCAAAATGTTTTGTTTGTTTCAAATAATAAAAAAACTGAAAACCAGCAAAAACCCATCCCACAAACTGCCTACTCAGTTACTTCTGTCCTTGGATTAGAATTTAAACCTGGTGATGAGAATTAGCAAAGTACTCCCAGCACAGATTAGCTGAGGTCCCATGCACGTATCTAGATCATGTACATCATAAACAAGGTGCAGTAATTAATAATTAGAGAACTGTGCCTGGCTATGGATTTTGCTATTATTCAGTATCAAATGAATTTGTAGCATTTGAAAGGGGTTAGGAAAAGTAATGGCTAAATTACTATCATCACTCAGGGTAGGATTTAGCTCACAGATTAGGACACCAATGGATATCTAGTTATCTTGTCAATATTGTCAATGTTGCAAATAGATCCTCAAAAGCTGTTTAGCTGATCAGCAATCCAAACAGGATTGAGTTTCCCAGAGACATATGTTGTCATTGTAAATACCTTGAGTTACGCTGTTAGGCTTCACTTAGCTCTTCATTTCAGAAGGATGAGTTTGTCTGTAGGTTTTACTTTGTATCTTTTAGCCACAGCTCTCCAGAAGTGTCAAAAATGGCACTAAATACTTCCATTCTTAATCACACCTTAAATTTCCATGTTACAGAGGGTTGAACTGCTCTTTAAACTCCCTCATGCTTAATAAGAAAATGGTCAGTTCCCTGCATGAAAACATCTTACATTATTTTAGGTGGTCTAGGTTATCAGAGATACCTCTTATCAATGTAAATTCAATGCAGAACCTATAGGACAGCAGAATCCTAGCGGTATGGTGAATGGAAAGATACTTGAAGACATTCAATTGACAGTAGATATATAACTTGTAAATGACCTACCTGATCACTAGCTCACATGCGAACATCTACGCACAGACACTGTCATCCGCAAGTAGAACCTTGATCTCAGTTTCATTGGCTATTTGCAGGTTGGTTTTTTGTGTTTTTTTTTGTTTGTTTGTTTGTTTGTTTTGATATATGTGAATTTAGGTGGAATTCTTGTACATGAGGTGAAAGCAGAAGTTCTTGTAGAGGCACCTGAAAAGGAGAAGGAAAGCCTGGTGAATATAAAAGTCTGGATCTTTACCTGTTGTTGATACATGTAGCTTTGGTGCCTTCAATAGAGTTACATTTATTTACATCATCCAAGGAGCTGACTGAGTGCTCAGTGTTGTCTGAGGCCTGTGTTCTGTGACACTAACAAGGCAACATGTCATATGGAAATTTTTTTTTATCCTTAAAACTCAAAAGAGAAAAAAAAAAATTTCACTTAACTATTTTAACAGTATCTGCATGCAGAGACATATTTCTTTAATTTTTTTCATTACTCTAAAATAAGCTATTTCTTGGAAAGACCTGCTTCAAAATTATTTGAAACTAGCTAAGTCTTCAAAATATAAAAATTCAAAAGTTAGTGATTTCAATTATCAAAACACTGTTTTTTTGTAGAAAGTAGCCTGTTTATGTTTTAGCATTTAAGAGAGAGAAGAAAAAAAGTTAATTTTACAACTAGGTTTTGTTGACTTTCTAATAATTATAAGCAATACCTTGATAACTCAAAGCCTATAATAATTACCATATTTACTGTGAGTATAATATCTCTGTTCAGTTTTCAATTACTTATACAGCAAACTCAGTAAAAATTAGTTTATAAAAGCTCTACAGTTAATCCATTTCCTTTTTCGTGATGGCTTTTTATATAGCCCCCAATGCATTATTTCCTTGTTTCCTTTATAGAACATTTATGAGGATAAATGAAGAAAGCAGTTTTGAATTAATTATTGTAGGTTTACTTTGTTTTTATATACACTTGTGCAAGTATGAAAAATAAGCGTCTGAAATGGATTCACATTTTCCTTCAAAAGAAAAAGCTCACATTTCTGTACTCTTTTTGAAGTAAGCTTTTGTGTACTTGACAAAGCCACTAGGTATTGTTCAGGGTAGTGACCTGGATCATTAAATGCTGTCAAAAAGGAGCAATATTTTTTCTAGTGACATCCACCAAATGGTAATGCCCTTTGGCATTATTCCTAAAAGACCTAAAAAATATAGCAGAATGCTATGGGAATTTTTTGTTATTGTACATGAAATACCAAGCAGAATTCTTGAGCAGACAATGGGATAACATGTCATATCATCAACACAAATCTTATTTTAATAATATAGTACTTTTATTTATATTTTTAACATATATGTGTATATATAGAAGCATTGTGGATTAGAATTTCACTACCACCTGCACTAACTGGATGGGTTTATATAAAAAGGAAATCTTGCGATTTTGGTCCAGGCTCTCATACCAGAAAAAAAAAAAAAAAAAAAATAAATTAGGCTGTAGTTTAACCCACACAGTAAAGCTCAGTGATTCATATCCTTAAAGATTTCTAACTTAAAATACTATGCCCAGGACAGGAATAATTTTTACCTATAATTAATAAAAATGTTACATATGTTCTGAAGGCATGACAACTTTTGTTCAATGCCAAATAAATTCTTGGTGCCCCTTATTTACAAAGTCAGAGCTAGCAGAAAATGCATCTTCCAACTATGCCAATGTTTCCAACTCTTTAGCTTGATCCAGTGCTGAGATTGTTTCTAACTAATTTATGCTAGGTGAAGGGCTATTTAGACCTTATCTGTCCTCCCCTTTGGCATTTGTTCCAGAAACAACTAAAAGCAGTGTGTCATGAAAAATGTTTAATATCATCTTTACAGCCCCAGAGAAGTGCCCCTGCATTCTAGGAAGCATAAGCGCTCCCTAATGAGCATTTACCTGAGGGTTTCTCACTTAATTAAAGAAAGTGGACTAGGAGCTGAACCTAGTACATTTTTGTTATACAATAACAACTACAAATTATGATGAAGTTTCATCAATAACTCAATAAATACTTTACAAATATAATTTTTGGCTATGATTTGCCATCTTTTTTTCTGGTAGCTGAAATACCACTTGCATTTCTGACACCTATACACTTTTGTAGTTGGAAACCTGACTACCACAGAAAATGATGTATCAGGAGATAGTTCATTTTATTTCTTTTTTTAAGTGGAATAAAAATTCTCTTATGTAGTCAGATAACATCTGAAAGTACCCTGTTTTTAATATATTGATAGTCTATTGTTAGTGGAATGATGAAAAGAAGCCGGTACCTGAAGACCACTGTCAAAGAGAAACACCTAAAATCCGATTATAAAGTCATTATGAAAATATATAACCTTACCATTTGAACAAATGTATCATTCCTTGATTAAATCTATTAACTAGTGATTAATTATACTAACTTCGTCAGGTTTGGGGTTCTTATAAAGTATTTAGGTAGCCATAGTTTGAATACAAAACATCAAAACATAGTACTAAATAGTGTATTAGAATTAAACAGGACTAGATTTTCATGTCATTTTATACTTAATTTGCAATAAATTCTGTTAGTTCAAGCAGCAAGCAGCTATATAAGAATAATTAAAATCTAGTTAAAAAAAAAAAGAAGAAAGAAGAAGCTTCAAATATATGTAATTTGAGCTGGTTAATGTTTAATAAACACCTCCTTTAAAATTAAAAAAAAATCATTGTCAAAACATCTACAGGTTTTCCAGAAAATGCTTTTTGCTTCACTGCAGCTGAAACCATATGAACTACAGTGATGTGAAAGTAAATGCAACTCCACATGAAAGTTAAGAAAAAATAAAATTAAAAAGCCTATAAAATGCATTCTTGTCTATGGTTCTTTTATTCATGGAGTAATGTGCATTCTGCTTCATGACTAAAGAGCTCAGAAGAAGTTACATGATTGTTGTGTCTGAAATTTTTATAGTAAGGAATATTTTTGGAGAACTCACATTTTTAAAAAAATTATTACAGCACAGAAAATGGAGGGCAATATACACTTAGCCCCTGGAGTCTAGCATTTCCATTCAGTATGTAAGTGTTAAATAGCTGTTTTGTTTTCCATTTGTCTTTTTTAAAATTATTTATATTATTATATAATTATTATTACTTTATATTTATATTATTATATTCTATTATTTATATTTATTATAGAAGAAACAGAAAGAGAAGGACATGTTGGCATCAAAAAATAAAGATATTTTACTTAATGTAAATGTGGAACTGTAATTACTTGCATACTACTGTTTTAATGTTGCAATGGGGGAGCGTGCACTCACACATGAGTTGTAGAGAAAAGTTAAAACTGAGGAAATTTTAATTGGAAGAAACTATCAAAACTCCCTAACAATATGTCAAAATTAGCATATATTGTGTCTGGGGAAAGCCAAGTTAACGTGTGTGGCATTTTGGAAGAAGTCACAACCTGACAGGTAGTAAACCATAAGCTAAACTCAGGACGCAAAAAGAATCCCATGTAGAATTGTATACTTTACAACACAAATTTATTATGGTACACCTATAAAGCTTCTTCAAACGTATAAAAAAAAAAAAAAAAAAACCCACAAAAATTCTTTAAGGAACCTAATCTTATTTGCCTTATTCGGATAAAAATTCCCTTGACCTCAATGTTTGTGAATATAATCAATAAAACTCTCAGCTGTCTGATCTATTTAATGTTGCTGTATAGTAAGTAGCAAAAGAAATCCATTGACTGGACTCCATACCTGTCCCCCAGTCAGGATCACAGAACAACTTGGTTCAAATACGTTACCAGATAGTTGTTGCAAAGCAAAAAATAGAAAGATTCTACTTATACCTATGCACATGAGAATGTCAATGTGAAAATAACTACATTTAGAGGGTGTCTCCAAACAGAACCTATAATGGTTCACTGGTTGGTCAATGGTCACAGTTGTTAAACACACTCTCTAACCTTGAGGGAGAATTTTAAACTGCCTATGCCAGGAAACAGTTCTACATATTTTGAGTAATGTAGGGCAGCTTTATTGTCTGTTATCCAGGAAGCTATAAAGCAGCTTACTTTTGCTGATTACTGTGCTCTGAGTAAGGCAAATCAGACAATCGAGGGTTTGGAACTGAAAGAGTCTCACTGTAGATCACAAACTAGATCCAGAGACTGTAATAACTTCTGTGCACAGGAATGTTACAGTCTTTCCATATGAACCTCTTTCTGTACTATTTCCAATTAGCTTTGTATCAGATCAGTCATGACATGACTGGCACTCATAAGGAAGGAACATAAAGCAATGATTTTAATCAGTTCAAACAAAAAGTGCAGCAGCAGAATTCTGTAGAGCTGAGTACAATTCACAAAGAAATGAGCATTATCTGTATGCATAAAGAGAATAGAAGACCCAAAGGAGAATAAACCTTGCAGATAGACTAAGAAGAGTAAGCAAGAGGTAGCATAGAAGAATTTTAAGAAAGAGAGGTAAACGTGTATGGTGTGTTAACCCTGGCTAACAGCCAAGCCAAGTGCCCATCCAGTCACTCACCCTCTGTTCATCTTCAGGACAGAGGGAGAAAATACTGTGAGAAAGATGATGGAACAGATGAAGACAGGGAGATTGCTTAGCAAGTATGGTCACGGGCAAACCAAACTCAACTCACAGAAAACAAACAGAATGTATTGACAGTCAAAATTTGGGTAGTGAGAAATGAGAACATACCCCTTAAAATGTCACTTCCCTATCTTTGTCCCTTCCTTAGGCTCAGTGCTCAACTTCATTCCTTACCTTCCAATTCCTCTACCTCCTACCCCTATCAGTGCAAGAGAATAGGAAATGGGGAGTTGTGGTCAGTCCATAATAGCTCCCCTCTGCTGCTCCTTGTCCTTGACATTCCCTCTGATGTTTCCCACCTTTTTGTTTTTTGTTTCTAAATTCACTTTGCCCTCTGCTGAGCTGAGGGGCTCAGCTGTGCCCTTCATGGGGTCAGTTTGGGGCAGCACTTAGGCACCTGCACCTAATGCAGTATGTAGTAAAAGCTGAACAGCAATAAAAATATGACTGAGAAAGACATAGTGGTGAAGCTTACAGGTAGATTTGGAGCAACAAAGAAGTCATCTTAAGGGAATTCTTATGATTAATGCGATAAAAAGGAAAACAGCAATAAATGTTTTATATGGGAGGCAAACAAGGTAACTGAAGGCTAAGAAGTGCTTGTGGCTGGTTTTAAATCAATTAAAAATGCATCTTTAGGTGATACGAAACAAATTCACTTCTTCATAAACCCGCAGAGAAACAAATGTCACAAACGCAAAGAAGACAGAAAAAAGAGAAAGAAAACTTATAAAATTTCTAACCAATCAAATCAATATGTATGTTTTCATTTCTGCAAAGCCCTCTTGGTTTCCACACTTACTTGCTTGATGTCTGTTTTCTTTAATTCTGCTATAAATTATATTTATTAATGATAGATAAATAACTGGGATATATTCCCTGGTGTATTTTGCAATTATAATAGTTGTGAGGATAAGAGAAATGGAAAGCATGCCTTCATTATAAACCTGAAAGGAATATTTCATTTCCATGCTTCAAGGAATATAATGCTAAATAATTTTGGACTTACACTACTCCTGACTTGTGAAAAATTGAACAGAGGCTTGAAATGTTTTCTTTTCTGCAAAAAAGTAACCCTGTATGGAATTCTCAGAACTTTAAGTGGCAGCTGCTGCAGGGCAATGTCTGATCAGGCTGGGCCCACAGTCAGGCTCAGCATGACAGTGAACTTCTCGTGTTTTAGGCCAGATAGTTCATCTAGGCTCATCCAATCATTTTGTTATTGATCACAGTTCTAATCTAATTTTATACTTCTATCTAAATATTTGTATAGCTCATTGTTCTGAATCCTCAGGTTTCTAACCCAATGTCATTCCATTAAATTATCTAGAGCTTCTGAATTAAGTAGGTAAAGACAGTTTATTCAATGGTGGCTGTTACTGTGCCAAGTGCTTCTCTCCTTCATCCCCAACAAAACTGTTGGAATAAATTGTTTTAGTTAACACAAAATAAAATCTTCCTTTTTTTTGCTTTCCTGATAACTGTTGTGCATTGGTTTGGGGGGAGGCAATTTTCCAAATATATAAAGCTAAATCCTATTTTATTTTGTTTTTCTAGATAACAGGTAATCATTGTCCAAGTCTGCATAAATTACATCAGCCATTCAAGATTTAACATTTTCCTTGAGCTATGGCTTGCTGCAGACAGCATATTAGGAATGATGAAACATAGGAAAAAAAATTCTTTTGTTATTTCTGTACTATGAAATCAAAATATGTTGAAAGGTCTACCAAAGGACAGGATATATAGGTATCTTCTTGGCTTTGGAGGAAAAGGCTTAAGGAAAGTAGTATATCTAATGTGAATTTTCCACCTAAACAAGCTCAGAAAAAGACTCTTCTCTTAACGTAAATGAGACTTGATAAGAATCACACAGTGTAACTTCAATTTTTACATGTCATTGGTTAGGCAATTTCCATCAGCAAAGCATACACTTTGGATGAAAAAGGTAGGTTTTTCACAGGAATAGATTCTTGTTATGATCAGCAGTGATTTATTCCTAATGCATGGCTTCTCTCCTATCTCTATTGTTCCTCAGGTTTCTGTCAGAATCAGGTAGTTTCAAATCCCATAGCAGAAATTGATGAAGAGATGATGCAAGCAGAATGGTTTAGCTCAGTATATCTGATGGGCTGGTAACAGTGTTTTCTGGTTTTGCATTTAACTTATTTTGGGCATTAAAAATGTCTTTAAAGTATGGCATATTACTAACATGAGATGCTCAGAATCTTGATGTTTATAATTAGAGTTCTTAACTGTCATCTTCCCAATATGCTTGGAAGACCATCTAACACATGGTCCAGCCTGGCCGGAGGTCAAATTCTGCTCATGCATAATTTTTATATCTCTTTGCCTAAGTGATGCTTCCTCTGCATTTTTTCAAAGCCTGAGAGAAAATTAAGCTGCAACTGGGAAAATAGGGCTCTTCTGCCAAGGAGTTAGCAGGCAGTTACTGAGAAAGACATGGACAGCCACCATCACCAGGAGGGCATTTTTCATCACGTGGGGGAATGACAGTCAAGAAAAGTGTCCTGGATCAGAACTGAGGACGTGGATTAGTTAGCAGAGGTGAGATTCCTGTGTGAAAACTATAAAGGCCTTCTATAGGCTATTATTTAAATACTGTAATCGTGTTCTCAAGGTTTTTGGCTTTTTTATACTCTAGTCTAAGAGCACATAATTTCTACATAGGTACACTCAAATTCTAAAAATGAGGTGATTTATGTTGCCCTAACATTGCAATTTACTTAAATTGATTGCTAAATTCTTATCTTTGTTGTTGGTGTCATTCTGTTTTCTTTGATAGCATTTAGAAAACTAAGATCTATAACTATTTCTGTGTTGTAACTGTTGTGCTTCATCCAATAAAATTCTACAATGTTTATCTGATATAAATATTTATTTATTCTACAATAAAGTTCTACAATATTATCTACATGTCATTATGCATGCAGACAGATTGCATGTATAGAGAAAATTCATGGATACAATAAGTTGTGACTAACATTCTGCTCTGGGGTCATTAGATTTTATTGTGCAGTGTGTTAATATCTATTAAATTAACTACTAACATGTTAGTAGAATACAAGGAAAATATGTGTGTAACAGTGCACAGGAAATATTTTATCCATCAGAAGCTTGGTTTGTATGAAAACAATGACTCATAATAAATGGAAGATTTATCCATCAGTAATCATAGAGTAAGACAAGAAGGGCATTGATTCTACTGCAAATATTTGGCAAAGCTGTCTGATTCATCCTCCATACACAACAAATGCTTTTGAGAGTCCCCTGTGTAAACTACATGTTCCCACTGCTATCGGTCAGACTCTTCTACATCACAAGATCAAGCTCAATGGCAGTAGCTTCAAAGACCTTTTATTCTGCCAAGAAAAAAAAAAAAATAAACTTAGCTAATTTAGAGTACACTTTCATGAAATGAACCCAATTAACCTGCCTGTAGTATGTTTTGTATTAATTTTCAAGTCCTTTCAGTGAAACCTCTTAGTAGTTTAAAATTCTATATCTATCTGGGAAGTATTAAAAAGAGCTTAGGTATGCCACATAATAAGACTTAAAGTGCCATTAAAATTGCCATTTAAAGTCTTCCTCAGCTATTTCTCACATTAAAAAGAAAAACCAAAACTGAATTAATTGTATGGAGAAAAAAAAAAGAAAAAAAAAAAGAAAAAACTGTATTTTTTCCTTAATCATTTTTTGGTCTTCATTATCCATGGACTTTAACGGAGTTTTAATTTGTTGTTACACCAAAGTTTTACACTTCATTAGATCTCTGTGCCAATAATTACAGGCCTTATTGATTTCCTGTCTTTTTAGGTATTCAAGACCGTTTTCAGAATTTGCCTCCCCCTGGACTGTTTTTCTCACATTGAGATGCCACTGTTAATCTTTCAAAAGAGAGGTTGAAAGCATTTAAGCTTTCTGTAATACATTCTCCTCTTCTTTACCATGCTACAATTAATTAGGTGAATTGACATTTTTTTCCCATGCTTTTTTTTT
Source organism: Pezoporus flaviventris (assembly GCF_033815535.1). Lineage (NCBI taxonomy): Eukaryota > Metazoa > Chordata > Aves > Psittaciformes > Psittacidae > Pezoporus > Pezoporus flaviventris. Next base: position 5,261,820 of record NW_026892564.1, read on the forward strand.
TTTTGCAATTTTCTATGATGATTCTTCTGTAGCAAAAAAAAAGAACAAAAAACAACAAAAAATCCTCTCAGTGGTCTCACAATATGCAAAGGGTACATTTGAAGCACAGAGATTTAGCTCTTTCTTGCGTTAATGCAGAGCTGTCGCTTCAAATCTAACCTAATTTACTAATGTTAGAATACCAGCAGTTTACAAATACTCCCATGCTGTCCAATATTAAATTTCTTGTGATTCTCAGTTGCCTCCTTCCTGGACAGCTATACAAACCATAACAGGCAGTCCTACTGGCAAATCAGAAGAGTCTGAAACCTGAGTGAAAAGGGAAGATAAACTCTGGTCTCTTTATATGCAGTGTTTCTAATTTGTGGTTGGGTTCCATGTGGATTAACCTTTGGGAAGACAAGCATTTTCTCTTGGAATTGTTACTTATCAACTTCATTCCAACAGCTATTCTAAATAAATTCCCATTTGAGAGAACTTAAAAATAATTTGAATAAGAATACAAAGCTTTCTGGATGTTAGTATCAAGAGCTAACAAAGATCAAACAATTATTTGGTCTTCAAACCAAGTAGATATTGACCCCTACATAATCTAGGATTATAAATATTAAAAAAGTAATTTTTTTCCATACAACTAAAATAGTGCTTTTTAAGTTTTTTTTTCTTCTACAAATCATGAAGAAGAGTCTGACACTTTAAGTTTTTCAGATGGGCAGCTTAATAGAGAAGAAAGAATTTTTTCAAGTAGAAAATTGCTTTAGTTTATTATAACAAATGTTCTACTAGATGTCATATTTCCTTGATTATCAGAAACTAAGGCAGACAACCTTTCAGGGAATCCATGGAACAAGACAAGACCATGGTGATGTCATGTTTGTAATTAAGCTAGGAATCAAGACAGGTGTTCTTCAGAAAAACCCTTTTTTTATTGTAAAGGAATTACTGTCAAATCACTATTTCTCTCCAGTTTGATTATGAATAGTTAGACAATTTTACAAGGTTATTTAAGCTCAGTGTATTGTCACACCTGCTATTTCTTTTCTAACAAAGATAATTATGATTACAAAGTTGGAAATTAGATTGTCCTGGTATTTTTATTTATAGAGAAATACATGTCAGGATACTCAATGTTCTGTTATAAATAAAAATAAATATATAAGTAAATATATAAATAATATATTAATTTTTTTTCCTAGTATAATCTCAAACAGCAGAACTAGAATCTGACTGGCCTATGATTCCCCAGGGATTGCTTTTTCTCCCTTTACTGAAAAGAGATACTCTCTTTCCTCCACCTTGCTTCAGTGTTCACTTTATTTAAAGGTTCCTTCCAATGTTTGTAAGACCCCAGGATCAAACCAAAATCCAAAAATATGTTGGTCATTTTTATTTATTTTTGTTTTCAGGATTCATAGGTAAGTTTTAGCAGATTCTTCTCTTCAAATATTTTAATTTATAAGAATTGGTTTCAAACTGTTCTTTCCCTTTTTTGATGTTTATTTCTATTTTTTCAATTTTATTTTATTTTTTAATTTGTGTGTGTGAATATTGAGTAATAATTTTTTTGTTAAACATACAAAGAGAAAAAAGGTTCTTTTTTTCAGCTCTTCAGACTAGATCACTTGAATGCTTTCCCTCCCTGATTAGGAATGGAACTAGACTTTCTCTTCTTCTTAGTATCTATTGTATTATCACCGCTTAGCTCTGTGTTTCTAATGATCTCAGAGAGCTCTTTTCTCTCCTTAACCTTTCTGACTTTTTCCTTGCATACTTGCCCTATTTATTTATAACAATCTTTAGTAATACAGCATTGCTTCTACTTTGTGAATGACCTATTTGATTTCAGTGTCATCAGAATTACTAATAAAGCCGTCAAATGCACCTCTTGTTATGGTTTATTCCTGCCTGTGGACTGAAGTCATTAGCTGTTGCATATATAGGACTTTTTAGTGAGTGTCAGTTACTGTATTCCCTTTTGCTACTTTTTTTTTTTTCTAAGAGAAATTAAATATTTGACCTACAGAGGTAAGCATTTTAAAGTATATTATTTTGCCTTCTGGCCCTCTTCCTTACTAAGTACTTTCCCCAAAAAATTACTGTCTGTATTCAGGTTTTAAGTTCTTTCATTTTTAAGTCAGAAAAAAAAAATCAATTCAGCTCAATCTTATCTCTTTATAAGTTCTTTCATTCACTGAATTGAAATGTTAAAGTGGAAAGAATTTCTCATGTTACTGAATCCAGTCTATATTGACAAGCCTTACAACTGCTTTTCTAATACAGATCCCTCCATCTCTTATATAGCCTGGTTTTAAATCCTTTATCTGATATTAGAAAGTTATCCTAGAACATCACTTTCTAATTTACAACCTAAGTATGCTTATTATATGCACGTAATTCTTTTGCCAGCTTTATTCTTTATTCTCCTTATTTCTTGTCTTTCATGTTGCCTACTTCTTCCATTAATCAATGCTTTTTAAAAATGTACTGAGCTTTATATGTTTACTGGATTGTATATTTCAGAAAGAAGATTTAAATGTTTAAATGCTGTTAGATCTTGTCTTTCCACTGTTAATTGTCTTTCTACATTCTCTTTGCTTTTTTTTTTAGTTGCTTCCTTTTTTTTTTCACTTGTTTGTGTTGGGTTTCTTTTTCAATAAGACTGAATTCAAGTTTGAATGTCTTTAAAGCTAAGCTTCCATCACTAAAAATGTTTAAGATGTAGGTTTTGCTTGAATCTTTTGATAACATCAGTGTCAGCTTCTCTCTGTAACTACAACCATTTCCATTTGTTGCATATATGCATCAGTGTTTGCTGTAATCAAATGTATCTTATAGAATTTAGCTGCTAACAACTGGAAAGTCTTTTAGGGTAATTTCAGATAAAGATTTTCCAGCTCTCTGACAGTCATGATGGAAAATACTTCTATAACATTAATTTCTTGCATTTAATGTACATGACTGGGATAAATGTAGGCTAAAATTTAACTCACCACAGGGATAAAAATCCCTTTAAAATATTAAGCACTAAATGAAGCAGAAGAAAGAAGTACTTAGCATTAAATTAAAAAAAAAAAGACAAATAGCAATGTAGTTAATTACATTCTAACTCAACTGTCTTAGCTTAAAGTTGTACCTGTGGGATGATGTCTTTAACATCTCTTTCACATCAGCTGAAAAAAATAAACAAGTAGCCTAGCACAGAACAAACAAACAAACCCAAATAAATACTGGACATTATGTTATTATTTTGTCTCATAGAACCTAAAAATTAATCTAAACTGCTCAAGTATAACTGCTTAATATGCATACTCAGCTTTAAATTTCTAAATGTTATTTATCATTCTGCTTTATGGAAAAATAGTCATCAGTGGAATCAGAATGAAGCATAAGAGTTTTTTCCAGACAATAGTTGCACCTTTGAGTAATGTGTTATTCTAACTATTATCTTTTCCTGAATGATTTTCTAAAAATGGTGGGGTTCTTAACTGTATTTGATTTGTTTACATTAAGTGTTTCTGGGAAATCCAGAGTAAGAATAGAGTAAGGCAAATTTAGGCTGATTTTTCAGCCTACAGAACTTACACTTTCCGTGTTGAGATAGAACGGCTACTACACTCCCATTATCAGTGTAAGTCCACTTTTCCTCATATTCTGAGATCCAGTTCAGAGTAAGGGAAGATTTTCAGAGCCTTAATGACAGCTCCAATCTTCTTGCAGGTACATTGCCTGGATAAGGCCTATGCAAAGCCCAATACATAAGCAGATATTTCAGTTTAGGGCTTCCAGAGAATAGCATGGAATCTTGTGCTGGGTATAAATGGCAGGATTTGGGTGATGGAAGCTGAAAGGACTGAGTATAATTGTATGTTAGAAAGAGAGCTGAGACACTAGATGTCTTCTTTGTTTCTCAATACAAGTCAGTAATCAGAATCTAATTTTAAATTGCTATAAACTAAATTAAGTGAAAATTCCCAAATAAAGACTTTTTTTTTTTTTGACAACAAAGAACCTGTGAGCTCATACTACATTTAGGCCAAATCAAATAGTGAAGAGAAAAAAGCAAGGTCATAGAATTGGCAAACTTGAGCCCTAGCCCTATTGTCCTCTGCCAGGGTAATTAGAGCTCTAGTATTCTACAGCTGTGTCACATAAGTAATAAGAGATAACCATAATTAATCACTGATTAGCAGTCATGCAAATATTCCGTGTGCTTTTTCTCCCAAGTGGTTATCAAAGAGAAAAATTATAAAACAACTTTTAGAACAATTGCAGTTTTCACTAACATTTGAGGAAAACACAGCACAAAGTTTAATACTAAGCCACACTGTGGTAATAAATGCACTTTCTGTCCTGCTTCTGTGAGCAGCTGTGGTGTTGTACATTAGCTCTTATATGACATTAATACCAGCTAACAACAGTAATCCTAGCTCTGGCAGATACTGAAATGTGGTCATATCAGCATCTAACGATAATGGTTTAATAAAAGAAGTTTCAGCTTTTCAGGAAAGATACTTTTAAATATTCTACTCTGTAACTGACTTTCTTTAACTGTAGTATTGGAGATCTTGAATTTATAACCTGTAAAATACAGAGAAGCCCCTGCTCTGAATTCTTTTTGTAATTGGTTGTATCACATGGATACAAATAAATCTGTAGAATCTCGGGAGGCAAACCCATACCTTCCTATTACTGTACCCTCATGCAAAATCTTATTTTTGATGGGTTATCATTGTCTATTTTTATGTTGAAGTTGATGTAAAACCAAATGTTTTTCTTTCCTCACTCCAGATAACTCATCATTGCTTGAAGTAATACTAAAACACCCATCTCCATGTTTCTTCAGATGTGATTGGATTTTAGTGGTTCATTATATAGGCCTATACAGGTGAAAAATGTGATTATTTTAGTTAAATTTATAGCATGTTCCAAGTATATTTGGAATGATAAAAAAAAATTTAAATGCAATCTTCAAGTCAAAGATGTTTCTAAACCACTTACTACAGCACTAAAAAAACAGTCTAATATTGGGGTTTAATTCAGTGTTCATTTAATGTTAAGATGTCTTTCTTTTTTTTTTTAATCATCATTTACTCAATGTTTCTTTTTAGTTGCAAGTATAGGTCATTATTATGTACTGTCTTATCTTTCATTTCTTTCCTTGAGTGCTGAGTTGATGCCATTGACCATTCCAATATTATTGCACATGTCAAGGTTACGTTCCAATTCTTATTTTAAATATTATTTTAATTTACACTGAGTGTTTTAATGAAATCCGTTTATGGCAGTGTTATAATTTTGGATTAAATCTCCCTATTTCTTTTATGGCTACAGCTATACAAAATTAGTAATACTGAAGCCACAGTAACCTCAAAAAAGGATTACTACATATAATTTAATATTAGTCTATGTGGCAAGAGGCATCCTATATTTCTGAAAATGATACAGCTTTGTGTACATATGTATATATTTATGTATATGTACATAGGTATACATTTATGGCCACTGCTACACTGAATATGTTCACGTTCTGACTCAATGCTAGCTAAAGCTTGTTTTCATGACTATTGAGCCATATTAAAAAAAACAAAACCACTAGTATTTAGGATGTGTAATGTTTCCTGCTACAGATGATTCTTACAAACTATGTGCAATTGACAAAATGTTATGATTTGACAAGTGAAATACCCTCTGGATGCAGTGATTTTGTTGCCTCTTGTTATACTCTGTTTGGATTTCATAGAGTTTCTATAATATTAAAAATAACCTTTTTTTCTCATTTATCACCCGTATTCCATCAGTACTGCCTGCCAGAATCGCTAAATATTCCCATGTCAAGTTAAAGTCTTGCCAGTCCACAGACACATAGGCAGGTCTACAGAGAAGAAATGTTTGTTGTTGCAAGACCTCTGTCTGAAGAAGAGGAAGAAACAAACTCTACTCCCTTGATAGAATCTCATGGAGCTGAATACCTCCCAGCCTACAGGGTGGTGACAGATAAATAAGCATTTTCAATTTCTTTCTTTCAAAACAACTGTCAGACATCATGCAGGTGAGAGGTTATCAAATTTTAGTGATGGGTTCAAATTTAAATGAGAAGTTTAGGTTAGATATAAGGAAGTTCTTTACTGTAAGGGTGGTGAGGCACTGGAATGGGTTGCCCAGGGAAGTTGTGAATGCTCCACCCCTGGCAGTGTTCAAGGCCAGGCTGGACAGAGCCTTGGGTGACATGGTTTAGTGTGAAGTGTCCCTGCCCATGGCAGAGGATTTGGAACTAGATGATCTTAAGGTCCTTTCCAACCCTAACTATTCTATGATTCTGTGATTCTATTTAGAAATTGTAAGTCAATTTCTATCTCATTGTTACTGGAAGTTCAGTAAAATACATATTTTTGCATGAGTGCTTTTACATGCCCCACAAAGCTTTATTTTAGAACTGTACAGTGGACTGTCATGCATTTAAATTGCATATTTAAGGCCAAGAGCTAAATAATTGATAAAGAAGATACTAATATAACCTAAAATTGTGTTGTCTTAAGTGGTAAAAAAAATTGAAGGATTATTGATCAGTTTCTCTTAGGGAAAGGATGAGGTGCCATTTTTATATATCCTTTGAAAAAGCTCTCATGACTTTACATTAAGGAGATATTTGACTCTTAGAAACTGAATATTTTCATTAGGCACATAATCTTCAATAGCAAAGCAGCAAACTAGTGGAGCTGATACCTGACCAAGGAAAAACTAGTTCAACAGTAATTGTTTACAAACTGGCTGTGTCAAACTGGTCAACACATTTTACTCTGCTTCCCAGTTTCAGGTTAACCAGGGTTTTAAAGGAATCAGCTGGGTTGTTGACCTAATGTTTTTCAACTGTGTAGCAGTTATTATGTCTGAAAGATTCCACAAAATACCCACATTCCTCCATTCACTGTACGTCAGAAAATACTACTCCTATCTTGTAGAGATGTCCACTGTACAGTTCTAAAATAAAGCTTTGTGGGGCATGTAAAAGCACTCATGCAAAAATATATATTTTACTGAACTTTCAGTAACAATGAGATAGAAATTGACTTACAATTTCTAAATAGAATCATAGAATCATAGAACGGTTAGGGTTGGAAAGGACCTTAAGATCATCTATTTCCAAATCCTCTGCCATGGGCAGGGACACCTCACACTAAACCATGTCACCCAAGGCTCTGTCCAACCTGGCCTTGAACACTGCCAGGGGTGGAGCATTCACAACTTCCCTGGGCAACCCATTCCAGTGCCTCACCACCCTAAGAGGAAAGAACTTCTTCCTTATATGCAATCTAAACATCCCCTGTGTTAGTTTTAACCCCTTACCCCTTGTCCTATTACTACAATCCCTCTCCAGCATCCCTACAGTCTCCCTTCAGATACTGGAAGGCTGCTATGAGGTCTCCACGCAGCCTTTTCTACTCCAGGCTGAATAGCCCCAACTTTTTCAGCCTACCTTCATACAGGAGGTGCTCGAGTCCCCTGATCATTCTCGTGGCCCTCCTCTGGACTTGTTCCAACAGTTCCATGTCATTTTTATGTTGAGGACACCAGAACTGCACACAATACTCCAAGTGAGGTCTCACAAGAGTAGAGGGGCAGGATCACCTCCTTCGACCTGCTGGTCATGCTCCTTTTGATGCAGCCCAGGATACGGTTGGCTTTCTGGGCTGCTGGCGCACACTGCCAGCCCATGTTCATTTTCTCATCAACCAACACCCCCAAGTCCTTCTCCACAGGGCTGCTCTGAATCTCTTCTCTGCCCAGCCTGTAGCTGTGCCTGGGATTGCTCCGACCCAGGTGTAGGACCTTGCACTTGGCATGGTTAAACTTCATAATGTTGGCATCAGCCCACCTCACAAGCATGTCAAGGTCCCTCTGGATGGCACTCCTTCCCTCCAGTGTATCAACTGAATAGCATTACTTTTATTAGTTTTTTGAATTTAATAATGCATTTGTAAAATTATCCCATAATGATAGTGAGTTCCATCTATAATTAGCAAGCATTTATCATTTTGGCTTTCTAAATATATAAATATACATATTTTTCATAGGAATTAGTGAAAATCTGTTAGGTCATTATGCTTTTCATTGAGAGTCATTTTGAAACTGTAAGACTCTACATGGTTTTCATTAAGTGAAATATCTGCAAAGACAATATATTATTGCATAGGCTACTTAAGAAATTAGTATAAATTAATACTTAAATATTTGACCCAGTATGAATCAGTCCAATGTAAACTCTGTGCAAATAATGTAGATCAGGATTTTCCAAGGTTGTCGGAAAACAATTTTGAAATTACCATGAAAGAATATTTTAGTGAAAGCCTTCAGAGTTTGGGTCTGTACTGTGGAAACCAGTTCTATCTGAAGGAACCAGCTGGATATTAACACATGAATGCCATCTCTCTGTTCTTCCAAGACCTCCGTCAAGGATGGGAAATGCATATTTGCAGGCCAGAAATATATTCATGCTTCATTCTAACAACTCTCAACAAGAGAGTTGGACAAGAAAGTCAATATGACAGTGGGCTGCACTGCGGCTTGCTTTCCTTTTCTCAACACAAGTTGAGCAAATTATTGTTGGGCCCAGGGGTGTTCCCGAACTATGAGAAATTACTTCAACCCTAGTAAGAAAGTAAGTAAAGGTAACCGAAGTAGAAGAACTAATTGTATCTGGCATATCACCAGATCCCTCATTTAGAAATTTCTATGCTAACCACTTTAGTCTGATTTCCTGAAAAAAAAAAATACGTCACAAAAACTTTATAGAGAAAGCCAATGATTTTAAAGACTAAAACAAATGGTATAAATGTTACAGCTCACTAAGTGGTTAATTTCACGCTCTTAAAAAAAAAAAAAGGGAAGGTAATCAATTTTTATCCTAACAACTCAAACATTTATGAACCACATTAGCTGTTTTCCCTTCAAAATTCCTTCCTCATTCAGAACCTTGATCAAGAGAAGCGTAACTAGCAGGTCAAGAGAGATGATTTGCCCCATCTACTTTGCTCTCAGGAGTTCTCACTTAGAGCACTGTGTTCAGATCTGGATCCCCCAACATAAGAAAGACATGGACCTTTTGTTCTTTCACATAGCATAGCCAGGTTTGATTCTCTAACATATCTCTGAGAATTCATGTTTATTTAGCTAACTTTCAGTCTCCCTTTAGCTTTCTGGTTTTACACCATTCCAGCCCTCATGTTCTTTCTTATGAATGTGATCTATACACCTTATTGCAAAATATATGGCCTTCATTTGGCAGTCTTAAAAGGTATTTACCATTTAAACAACCGAGATAAAGTTTATTTTTATTTTTCCAACTTCCTTCCACCAATCCAATAGTTAATCTAAGACAAACACCATCAAAACCAACAGGAATGGCTTAAGAGTGAAAGAGATTAACAGGAAATCTTTATTAATATTGATCTCATACTTACCTGGCTGGAATATTTGACAGTGTATTTTACTGATCTTATAAAAAATAGTTGTTCTGATTATTTTAAGTTAAAAAATTCTGACACTAGAGGTAGTTAAGCTTAACTGAACTGTTGATTCTTTTGCTAAATACATACTCGGAAAATTGAAATGCTTCAAAACTGTATTGAAATCCTTATATATTGACATACCTCTTCCTGGATACCACAATAATTATTTTTCCTTACCCTATCACGAAGTACATGTTTACTTTGAAAAGACTTGCCTGCCCACGCCTGTTTCACTGCCTGTAGTTCACAGCCAATCCTCCAGGTCTATGGTTTTGTGCAGTAGAAGCTGGCTGGTGGCTACCAGTTCCTTCAGATCTCAGCAGCTCTTATCCTACCTGGTTCAGGCATTATTCAGAAGGACAGAGGTATCCTGCCAGTCCCAAATGATGTCCCAACATTTCCAGTTATTTGTTTTTCAGCATATTAAGTACAGGCTTGTTCTGCTCATTGTGGTTTATGGTGTGCCTAAAGGCATGAGAGTCAGGGTAATAGTCTTCTGCTCTCTGAGTTCCAGGGATGGATCTATGGGGTTCAGTACCCTCATGACCCAGGATGCAGTGAGGTTTGGCAGTGGGGTTGCCTGGCAGAAAAAGTGTCTCCATTAGACACAAGTTTAAGGTTTATTTTCAATTCTGAGGTCCTAGTTGCCATAAGTCCAGGTCCTGCCATCTGTCCACTGACCTCCATACAGGACACTATCCAGCGAGAAAGAAATGCCATGCTGCCTAACACCTGGAGACTTAGCCTTTGCAGCACCTGTAACATCTGTAGATACCTGACACCTAGTAATCTTTTGCATCCTAGACATGAGAAAGTAATACAAACAACTGAACTGTGTTTTTCAGGTTCAGGTGCCAGGCCCACCAAGGGACTGTACATCAGTGGGCCTGCTGCAGAAAAACCTGTTTCCTCTGGGAACTTCTGGGTGCACATAGGAGTAGAGTTTACTTAGGATGATGCCTAGAGTGCCACAGGTTCTCCACTTCAAGAGGTTTAGACTGGAGAGACATATAAACCTGCTTTACTGGGCTGACAGAGAGAAAGGTTAGCAAAGATGATAATTTAATTTTGCTAAAATACTGGAAGGTAGACTCCTCAGTGTGCTTTCTTTATGGTGTGTACCTGTGTAGGGTAGTGTGAGGTTTTTGTTGGGTATGTGTAGGACTCTAAATGCAAGCAAAGAGCAGAAGGGGGCTGCTAAGATTCCCATTAAGGAAACATGGAATTTGTGCTGCGTACCTTAACAGTGTGTGTTTGTATGTGAGTATGTGTTAATGTAGAACTGCCAGGAAAAGTTTTGGCTGTAGGTATATTTGTTTCTTTAACATATCTTTAGAAAGAAGAAAACCAGGAGAGACAGAGCCACCTGGTACATTTCACAGTAAAAGAGAAAAACTTCTCAGTGAAGAAATTTTTCCTAATATCCAAACTAAACTTCCCTTGGTGCAATGAGGACATTCCATTTTCATCCTATCACTTGTTCCCTTGGAAAAGTGATGTCACACACTTTGCTACAGCCTCCTTCCAGGTAGTTGCAGAGAGAGATAAGGTCTCCACTGAGCCTTCTTTCCTTCAGATTAAAGAACCCCAGTTCCTTCAGCAGCTCCTCATAAGACTCTAGAACCTCCATCAGTTTCGTTTCCCTCCTTTGGATGCATTCCAGCACCTTGATGTCCTAGTGAGGAGACCAAAGTTGAGGTGAAAGAAAGGTTCTGACTTGTACCTGTATACACTGTAAATCTCAGAAAGAGTGATTGCCCAGTAATGAGCTTACATTTTGCAGAATACATTCTTTCATGCCCAAGGAAGCTGTGAATGCTCCGTTCCTGGAAGTGTTCAAGGCCAGGTTGGATGGAGTCTTGGTTGACATGGTTTAGTGCGAGGTGTCCCTGCCCATGTCTGGGTGTTGGAACTAGATGATCTTAAGGTCCTTTCCAACCCTAACTACTCTATGATTCTATGATGCTTTGATTCTATGATTCATTAAATGTCCAGTTGGTTCAGGTAATCAAAAAAAAAAAAAACTCAAACAGAAAAAAAAGAAAAAGAAAATTACTTCATTTTGAATACATTCATAGGTTAACTCTTTAACCCAAAGTAGTGTAAGAGAACACAAAGAATGTATTTCTTACCAAACTGCTTTACTTTCCTTGTGGAGTGGCAATATAAATTATGCACTGGTCATTTTCTCATAAGAAATCAGTTGTGAAAGGACCTAATGTTTATAAGTGAAGGAATTTTAGTCAAATAGGGCTAAAGACTACAAGAAACACTTTCTTTTATGAGTCACTGAAAACCAAAATTGCTTTAAAACTCTGTTATAAGCCTTTTTTTTGGCTCTCTTTCAACCAAAACTCCAACCTGTAAACTTTCAACACATATTCTAGAGATTGATGAAACATTAAAAAGGAAGTCATTAGTCTTTTATATGAGTTGCACTTTATTCTTAGTAGGTCCTAAGAGGGTTATAGATTTATAACGATCTACTAAAGTCAATAAATTGAAAGAGCACTTTCAGTTTCTAAAAGAATGGTTCAAAAGTCTTTGTGCACTATTACTGAAAAGATTTTGGTCTATTTCAACTGTAGATCATAATTATGCCATTAATATAACCCTAAGTAAAGCATAAAATTAAATAATTTTTACAATGTCGCCATTCCAAAATATCAGTTTATTTAAAATTCTAACATACATAAAACTGCTTTTATTCTACCAATTATACTTCTAATTTTTATTTACTTACGTCTAGTTGGAAAAAAGCCCAAAGTTTTATTTATATAAAACCTATAAATAAATTAAACTTGAAAGTAATATATAAACAAAGGAAGTTGGACTTTGAGTACTATTATTCGGGAAAAAGCTTTTAAATGACATTTTGTCAATGTAAATATGTTGTAAATATTATTGCTTCCATTAATCTGAATGAGCACTTTTCTCATTCAAACCAAACTGAAAATATTACAATACCTTTATAGTAACAGTTTAGTGAAGAAAGATAATTTTAACTCTTCATTAACACTGAAGTTATGATCTTAAGGTCCTTTCCAACCCTAACTATTCTATGATTCTATGATTCAGGTATCTATATATTGTAAGTGCAAAAATGTATCTGAATTATTCCATATTTTTTTCTTTTCATGTTAAATTATTTTTAAGATTAATTACTATCACATCTGAATAAATATCTGTAATATTGCAGAATAGAGAATGTATAGAATTATGTAAGGATAGAATATGCAACTAGTCTACTCTGCTATTTAAAGTTAAAAACAAAATACAAAGTTCCTGTCATTCACCACTATTAACTTTGAATTTGTTCTTCCTTTCTCTCTCCCTTCCATCTTTTCTGTATTTACATATGTTTTGCAGGCTGAAAAATTTTTTAGATACCATATTAATCCATTGGATGCATATAGGCTTCTCTTACTGTGGACTAAGATTTTGCTGTTCTTTTGCCCTTTTACAGCATATATGAAAAAGATGTTACAATACATCTCGTTTGCTATATAATAAGTGTTAGTTGCAATGATACAGTTCTATTTTGAAACAGTTTCAAAAGTTGCAATGATATAGTTCTATTTTGAAACAGTTTCAAATTTGGGGAAAGCATTACATTCATGAGAGAAGAAAAATCCTTTATGGGTCCAATCTGTTTCTATATGGCTTCATTGACTGTGTATACTTTCTCCCAGCACAACCTGTCATGGTGCAAGTCTCATCTTTAAGTAGCTCTATGGCACTGCTGAACGCTATAGCTGTTCACTCAGCTCTAATCATTGAATTTATGCCAAAAAAAACCTTGACATTTTTATGAAGCTTATGAAAAGTTTGCCCTTTAGAAATGTTTGGGGGTTCAGATTGTGTGGTTGGGTTTGCAGGTTTTCTGCTTTCCAACACCCCACATACCTACACCCTGCTTAACAGGAGATCACCTTACTGCTGATTTTGACATTTACACAAGATTAGCATTTGTCAGTCTGCAGGGAACAATCAATTCTCCTGCACCAGTAAATGAGAAAGAGCATTTTATTCCAGCAACCTAGCTACATTCTTCTGAATGATAAATTTATCAGCTTGCTTACATTTCTGCTGAAATTGAGGAAAAAAAAAGGAGTAGCTTGATTTGAACACATATATGAAAACTTTCTCATTATTTGAAAGCACTGTGCAGTAGCAATTATTAAACTCTCCAAATGAGTAGTAAAGATGTTTGAAAAGATCACATGGTGTTCGACAGGCAATGACCATTTAGGAGGAAAACTGCCCTTCTTCTGTAATGCAAAACCAGACAGTGGCTCTCTGAAATTTTAGCATACCAATGAATAACATTTAACAGGAAAAAAGAGGCAATTCAACCAGGTATTAAAAATGGCCTTAGATTAAAAATAGATGATGCAACTCGATATTATTAAAAACTCCAAGTTTAGATTTTAATGTGTTACTAAATTCTAACGGTAAGATTTTCATATGCTTGCATTAGCAACATGTATTTATTCACAAACAAGAAAAGAATACTGTCCTGGGTTCAGCAGTAGCAGTCATTTTTCTCCTTCTTAGTAGTTGGTGCAGTGCTGTGGTTTTGACTTTCTTCCTGGGAACAGCGCTGATAACACCGATGTTTTTAGTTGTTGCTAAGTCATGTTTACTCTGACCAAGGACTTTGTGAGCCTTATGCTCTGCCAGGGAGGAGGGGAAGCTGGGAGGAAGCCGAGACAGGACACCTGTCCCAAACTAGCTAAGGAGGTATTCCATACCACAGCGCATCATGCCCAGGATGTAGAACTGGGGGCAGTTACCCAGAAGGGAAGATCACTGCTCAGTCAGGCTGTGTATCGGTTGTCGGGTGGTGAGCGGTTGTGTTCTCTTACCTTGAAAATTAAGTAATAAATAATTAAAATTATGTTATGGGACAATTTTGAAGTCCAGAAAGATTAGAGTTCATGTTTAATTAAAGTTTTAAATCATTCAGGTAAGTCTTTAAATGCTACAACCCATATTGCCAACATGAAAATATCTCTATTGTTGTGAAAAACAATAAAATCTGATATCAACTGCAAAATATAAATATATTTTATAAATATTACATAATATATATTTTTATTTCTTTATTTTCCAGGAATTAGACTGACTCTGAGATTTCACTAGGCAAATTAAATTTTACAATTTGGGAATGTATTTAAAATGTTCCCCTATTTACAGTTTAGAAATTCCTTTTTCTAAAAGAGATGACTCCATGTAAAAATAACCCCTTCCATCCTCTGCATTCCCTCCTTAAATCTTTATTAAGATATCTTGGAGGTTCACAACAGGCAACAAGAGCAGTGACGGCATAGTACAAATATAGTCTGGCTTGGCACAGTGCCCCTCACATCTAGAAGGGCTTTGCTCTAGAAATGGTATAAGTTCCATCACTCGGTTTCGGAGCAGCTGCCAGCACTCATTTCTGGCAGATGACACGTGCTATATGAAAGGCTCTAGCTAGGTTTCAAGGTATTAAAGGATAAACACTAGCAGAATCTATCACAGAGGCAGGCTTTCCTATCATCCATAATGACTAATAGAAAAAGAAAAATCTCATTGATGATTACTATAAAGATTATAAAAATCATTGATGTGAACTCCTTTCCAATACAGATCTAGAAGAACACCATAATTCATCCATCATAAGATATTGCCCTTAGCACAAAGAAACCTGGGACAGTATTTCATGGATAGGCAACATATGAAAATCTAAGACATTTCAAAACATCATTTAAGAATATTTTCCAGGTACAATTCCGAGTTACTTTTTTCAATAGCTTGTATACACCAAAGTAGCAATCATCAACTTTTGCTCTGTAGCTAGTGAGAAATGAACAAGCAGCACTCATTATTTACTTTCCTTTTCTTCATTAATTGATATGAAAAAAAGAAACTGTGAAAAAACAAAAATACTTAAACTGAAGAACAAATCCTGAGATGGCAGGAAAGGTGATTTCAGTGGATCTGTGCACTTTGCACAAATCAAAGATCTTTATCTCAGCCTCAGTCAGAAAGCATAATTTTGGACAATTCACTTTTTGGTTAGTTTAATTTGTGTTCTTTTTCCTCTATCATGAGTGGAATCTTCTCAGTAAGAAGTCATTTCTTTCTAAGATATTTGCCAGAAGCTAGAATAGTTATTATCCTATGTTGGTATTATTGTCATATTGTCAATGTAATGCAATATATAAATGTTAGACATCAGTAACATCAGTTACATATTTTAATTACTTTTCAGTGAATAGAATTAGACTGCTGCAGCTTCTTTTTCAGATTTTTTTTTTTCTCATATGCACGAGTAGCCTCATGATAAATTGATGATGATGAAGCTATGACTAGCCAACACTGTAATAATCCTTACCTCTCTAAAATGCTTAGTGCTGATATGATTCTCATAGCTTTCATTTCCAAAATCCTGAGGATGCATATAAGTTATACAAGAGTTCTGCATTTCCAAATTATGCTCTGATTTTTTTTCTGCTGGCAATTTGACATTCTCTCTTTTGTATTATTACTATAATTATAATCATCTATAATTTAACAGCTCTCTTTTTATAGCCATGTTAAGGTCCCCACAGTCTAAGCAAATATGCTATTGACTATAGTTTTTGTCTACAATAATAAAATAATTTATCATTCAGCAATTTTCTTTGCTATTTGTAAGGTTTTCTAACCTATCTACTCATGTTTCATTTTGTTCTGAAGAACAAACGGTACTTTAGTATGAGGATGAATCACAGAAGCAATCCATCTGTCTACCCAAATTTTGTATTTAACACATAATATCATGAAGGGTTTTATGGGAAAGGACAGGCTGAATCATTTCTGTTCATACTGTATCCCTATGCTGAGTTCATGCCAACAGAGGAAAATTATAAAACTATAGTTCTAGGTAAGACTGTAATTTTTCATTTCAGCATAGGAAAAAAATCTTGTTTCATTTTACCAGCATAACAAGAAACTGTAACTAATAAAATCTCCACAGATTAAGAGGCTAACAGGTGTCAATGATACTGGGTCTTTCCCACTGCTGTAGCAAGACCTGCTTGCTCCTTGGTCTTGCTACAAGAAGACCAAATCCCAATGTCCTCCCTTTCCCTTCCCTCCCCTCCCTTCACCTCCTGTGTTACTCTCTTTATGTTTCTTACTGCAGCAGTTTCCTCTACAGCTGGTTGAACAGCTTCTAGGACAATAAGAAATAGGCTGTCATATTCATAATGAGCCACTTACTGTATCACTCTCCCTTTTATATAGTTGTTTAATAATGCTTTCAGAATTAGGGTCATCTGACTTAGTTTTGATGAAAATATCAGTTATTTGTTGGGGGTTCACAGTCAAATTTTCAGCTGGCTTTATTCATTAAAATAAGGCATCTAATTTAGAAGCTTACTTTTCCTAACATTTTACTCTAGTCATTGGAAAGAGATAAAACGTTTCAGACTGTGATTTACCTTCCTTCTATGTTCTTTCCATTTCTTGCTTCTTCCCAGATGTGATTTTTGAACTACTTTTGAGGATGTGATAGGAGGATGTAGTTTTACTTGAACATTGGAAACACTGAGTTTTAAATTTTAGATTCTAAATATATAGATGATTAAATATTATCTACATTTTAATTTTATTACAGATGATAATTTCTTTCCTATTGCACTAAACTGTTAGTAATTACTACAGTCACTCCTGATAAAGTTGATGAGACTTGAAAAGTGTATTTTCATTTCTTGTCTTTCAGTTCCTGGCTTGGACATTCAAATGGTAAGGCATTCTGCTAGGAGAGTTTTCAAGTCTTTCTTATGAGCTGTTGTAAGAAGGCTTTGCACTGAAATTTTCTGTTCCTGCATCTGGTGACACAAATGAAATGTTGTAAGTGATTTTATTTTTTTTTTATTTTTAATATTTAATATTAGGCAAAATAATGGTAGTTTTATTTCTCTGCTGATGTCAAAGATTACATCCTGAGAGTTTCAAATTAGACACTTGGGAAAGAAAAATCCAATATAACACAGGAATAGGCTACTTAGGTTGTGGAATGCCCTTGGAGATTTTCAAGCCTTGGCTAGTGTCGTGGTTTAAACCCAGTCAGGTAACTTGTTCACTCACTCCCACCCTTCTTTCCCTCCCCCTACTCCCAGAGGGTCGGAGAGGAGAATCGAAAAGAATGCAACTCCCACGGGTTAAGAACAGTTTAGTAACTAAGGTATAACACAAATCACTACTGCTACCATCAATAATAACAATGATAAAGGAAATAAGGGAAGAGAATACAACACCTCACCACCAGCCAACCGATAACTCACCCCCCCAGCCCGACCAACCTCTGACCAATGCCTCCTCCAACCCTGCAGTCTCCCAGCCCTTCCGGCTAACTCCCAGTTACATCCTGGGCATGACGTGCTG
This sequence comes from Pezoporus flaviventris, assembly GCF_033815535.1. Taxonomy (NCBI): domain Eukaryota; kingdom Metazoa; phylum Chordata; class Aves; order Psittaciformes; family Psittacidae; genus Pezoporus; species Pezoporus flaviventris. The sequence continues at coordinate 5,279,744 of NW_026892564.1, forward strand.
TGGTATGGAATACCTCTTTGGTCAGTTTGGGTCAGGTGTCCTGTCTCTGCTTCCTCCTGGCTTCCCCTCCTCCCTGACAGAGCATGAGGCTCACAAAGTCCTTGGCCAAACCAAAACATCCTTGTTATCAGCTCTGTTCCCGAGCCGAAAGTCAAAACACAGCACTGCGCCAGCTACCAAGAAGGAGAAAAATGACTGCTACTGCTGAACCCAGGACAGCTAGACAAGCCACAGCTGGCCTTTTCTACTGTTGGGCACAGTTGCATTCTGAGTAGGAGCTGTCCAAAGACATCTATTGTGGTTTAAGCCCAACCAGTAACTCAGAACCATGCAGCCGCTTGCTTACTCTCCCTCCTTCCCACCCCTACTCCAGGAAGGATGGGGAGGAGAATCGAAAGAATGTAACTCCCACTGGTTGAGATAAGAACAGCCCAGTAACTAAGGCATAACACAAACCACTACTGCTACCATCAATAATAATAATGATAAGAGAAATAACAAGGGAAGAGAATACAACTTCTCACCACCCACCGACCAAGACCCAGCCCAACCCGAGCAGTGATCTAGCCCTTACGGATAACTGCCCCCAGTTTATATAGTGGGCATGATGTGCTGTGGCATGGAATACCCCTTTGGTTAGTTTGGGTCAGGTGCTCTGTCTCTGCTTCCTCCCATATTCCCTTCTCCCCGGCAGAGCATGAGACTCACAAAGTCCTTGGTCAGAGTAAACATTACTGAGCAGCAACTGAAAACATCGGTGTTACCAGCGCTGTTCCCAGGAAGAAAGTCAAAACCACAGCACTGCACCAACTACTAAGAAGGAGAAAAATGACTGCTACTGCTGAACCCAGGACAACATCCCTCCCAAATCGAACTTTTATCATAGTGTGATAATGTGTGGCTTAGTCAAACAGAAGAATTAAAAAGAGTCAGCTGTTGTCACAAAGGCTGTAATGCCAGGATAAGCATCCTGTGGAATTACAGCCTTTAGCCTTCTTGATTGATTTCCAGGAGCTGCTCCATATCACATCAACATACCGTGTTAAAAAAGGATGAGAAAGCTGATCAGCCCTCATATGTAGATGATAGAGAGAAGTGTATCACTGACTTCAGCCTCTCTATTTTTTTGTGGCTGATTCTGGTCTGATAACAAGTTTTGTATTGCTTGCTCTGGGCTGTCTGCATATTAAATAGTGGTGTCCTTGTGGCCTAAGACAAACAGCACTGCCTAGGCAGGAAAACAAGGAACTTGATCTAGAAGCTGTTCAGGTGGTCTCAAAATTTCATTTATAGCTTATATAACCGAAATATAACCTGTATTTGTTTTCTTTGTAAGTTTATGTTTTCCTCTTTGCCACAGGCAAATGCGTTATCCTTGCTATACTTCAGCATAATTGATAGAGTTACTACAGAGCACAGCACAAAACTTCTGCTCTTAGACTTTCAAATATTGCTAAAGCAAACGGATTCACCAACAAAACTATTTAAACTATATGGTCTCCTCAAGTGTCTTTACCCTAATAAATACTCCTTGATGCATTATTGAGTCATCAGTGAATGTAGGAAAAGAATCTTTTCTTTCTTATAGTCTAATGTTAATAAATCAATGTTGATAGGTTAAACTGGAAATAATTCTTATAGGAGTCTGCAGCAAAGGAAATGGATGTCACTTTATGGAATTATTGCATAAAATTAAGTGTTTAGGTAGAGATTGAAAAAATAACAAGGACATTGCTGTTACATCCTACAAATAGCATTCATCATAATTTTCCCTTAATGGGAATGATGACATACTTGTGTATACAAATTCTATATGTGTTGTTCAAATAAAACACTCCCTGCAGTGATCAGTGTTTCAGGTAACAGTATTGAGCAAACTCAATGCACGCAACAGTATTGAGCAAACTCAATACTGTGGTGTGACATCTCTATTGTAGTTTGCATTTTACCTCCTTTGAGATACAGATAAATTCTGTGCCCTGCCTGCTTAAATGAAAGGTACATTTTTCTTCAGGATTGGGCAGATCAGTGAGAGCCATAAAATATTAACGATGAAAGCTTGGGGAATTACATGTGTCTAGGACTACAGGTTTATCTTGCTAGCAGAGCTCTCTCAGTCTAACGTATTTCTTTTGTGTGATCTCCATCAGAAATGATATACTTTAAAAAATATTGTCTGTTCAGATTAAAATACATGTGGCTTTTCAGACCAGATAAAGGGCCTGACTTTTTTTTATTTAATGATCCAAGTTTATCTAATATCTTTATAAATTTTGCAGCACACTTTTGTGGTTTAAAACCAGAGCAGTTTGCCAGCATGCCATTTCCTTTTATTTCTCCTGCTGTCACACTACTCTGCAGAATACTGTTCCTCACATGGAGCTGGAAGAATGAAGTAGAAGAACAGAGAAAGAAAATGATCGCTTAACTTGTAATCTTGTGTCACAACAAGGAAAAGATACTTAACCAGCTACTTGCCATAGTGATTAAAATGTGTGCTGCAGGAGAAGCTGTTAAGAGGCATCTGTTTTTTTACTAGTTCCTGTTATTTGGGTATTGAAAGGGAATGGGAAGTGATCACGCCTTCTTCCTTTCCCAAGGAAGAAAGGAGTTTTATTTTGCTCCAGTGTAAAATGAAATACCAAGTTTCACAAACACAAGAAGAATCAAGCAGTCTACTATGACACGTTAGCTTTTTGCACAGTGTTAAATGAAATCACACATTGCTTACACTTTCTAATTATCAGTATGCAGTGCGGAGGATGCCTTTCAGTAATTAACCTTTCAATTAATCAAAGTACATTTTCTGTTTCTGTCTTCAAATTATCTTATGGTTTTCCTTAGTTTATTTTTCATCTTCTGCTTTGTGCTCTAGATCTTGCCTTTGAAATAATAAGATCAAGTCTCTGATCCACAGCTATCAAAATTTTGAGCTACATTGTAAAATGACAGAGCAAAGCTTCTTAGAATTCTTATAATTCTGAATTATAATATAACTTTTAGCATGATAGAAAAATTACTTACAAGACCCATTTTTCTTGGCTGAAATAACATACACTGATAAAGGTGATCCGCTTTTCATTCAACCACAAAGGTTATTCATTTTGGAAATGTAGAACTCTTTTTGTAGAGGGACATTATTGTTCCTTATACAGTAGAACTTCATCAAAATGAAAACTTGTCTTACATATCGTCTGCAGGTTTTCTCTTCATTTACCACAATGTTTCCACTTCTTCATCTGCATTTCTTAGGCAATAATTTTTGACACTGTATTCTATAAGAATATGGAGGCATTTATAAACAAAGTACAGTACATGTAGGAGGCTTATGAGCCAATCTATGCAAATATGAAAGTATTGATGATTTTATTAAGTTTTCTAATCACACAGAGTAGAGAAGTCAGGTGAAAAACCTCACAATTTTCTATTTTACAAAATAATAAAAAAAAATAGAAACCATTTAATAAATTTAGTTTTATTGGGCAAATAACATCATAGACAATTTTTTTCTCTTTTTTTCTGATTAGGCAAATATATATCTTTCAACTCAACTACATGTCAGAGACTAAATGCTAAATAGCCACCCTAAATGAGCTGCTAGTTCACCTGATGTTTGATCAATATGTCTACTGGATTAATAGATCATTACCTTGAGCATGTGTATTTGCATGTTTTTTCTTACACTCATACATACTCTAATAAAAGCCTACAAATGAACTTCTAAAGAGAAAGTGTCCCAATGGGAAACAACCCTGACCTACTTCTGAGGGTTACAATATTGAGGGATTTACCAATGTGCAGTATTCAATGTCTATTTTTTCCACTTCAAAAAAAAAAATGTTTAGGCTATTTAGAAATCTTGGCTAAAAGAAGAGTGGTCAGCTTTAACATGGAGATCATTATTAACAACCTTTATGGGTCACAGTGAGTGACCTGCCTCCCAGTTTATTTTTCAGTAATGGAAAATCCAGTTTTTGTCTGATGCCAGGAGGCAGCTGAAATTAGAGTCAACCCTTCAGCTCCTTTTTTGGTAACAAAGTTATCCATTTGTTTACATTTTTAGAATTACAAAAGAAATAATGAACTTACTTTCTGCAGTGAAAGATTGATATTATAATCAAAAAAAAAAATAACAACAGAGTACAGGGAGATTCAAACAAGAAAAAAAAAAGCCTTATCTTGCAATTTTTCTTCCCAAACCTGTTTTTTTCCATTTTTAAATTCTATTTTGTATCTTTAACAATGTCTTCAGGACTCATAAGAACTGTATGAACACTACTGCAAATGTTCATACAATTCCACTTTGTATATATATTTACTTTAGTTACACTTTTTCACATTTTTTGTTTATGAATACTCTTTTGACTAAATTTAACAGATCCAGAACTATGCAAAATATGAATTTTATAATTCAAACTGCAGCAAGAAATGTTTAGACACCTATCAACTGGACAAAATTTTGTGAATTTTCTGAGAAATTATAGCAAACATGAGCATTGTCTTTGAATCATTTTTCCTTTAGTTTACATAACACTACTGCTGAAAGTTCCTTTAAATAGTCACAACTAGACAATCTGGGTTTATATGTTCTTTTCTATGTGAAAATCACAGATTCTAAGAAGCAGTATTCTTTTTCCTGACATACTAGGTAAAACATGCTGAGATGTATATATATCCATAACCAATGACACATTCATTTTACTGCTTAAGTAGGCAATAAAAATGCACAACAGCAATTTAAAGAATAAGTTATCATGCTGAATTCAATCATATTTTAGCAATGAGTCTCATTTTTGTGCCTGTTGGTAAATGTTCTGTACTTGAACTCTCTCCCACTGTAAAAAAAAATTGAGAGTGCAGAAACAGGCAGTGGATTAAAACAAAATGGAAGGATCTAACTATTTAAATAATTTACATTTTTACACTTCTGTATAAGTCATTGAACACTGTAAGCCAGTATAAAAAACACAAACTACATTTTCATGTAGTTTAACAGAAACACAAAATGATAAAAAGCACTATGTACTACTGAGCTACAGAACCTGAAATATTCATGGGGAAAAAAGAAAAAAAAAAACAAACATCAAAATGGAGATAACACATAACCTGTAATTTACTTCTAATCATCTTTGTTTCTGTAGCTATGTTAATGACAAATAACTAGGCTGTTTACTGCACACAAACTTGCTGGAATATACTGCCTTTAGGCAACAAACTAACTTTTCTAATAACATTTTCAAAAAATGTATTAACATAGTTAAAGGGAATCCCAGAAAGATGTCATTTTGCATACTATGCTACAAGGTTATATCATATTGGAGTTACAGGATTTGTATTATCAGAGGTCAAAAACGATATTGGAAGGTTATGCTGTATTAGAAAGTGACACAGAAAACTGATTTCATATGAGAATTTCAATGGCCATTGAAGCTCAAACATTCAGTAGAATAAAAATAGTGGAAACTCTTCTACCTCCCTACCCAAACCCAAATTTTGAAAAAGCTCCACTTTCATGCTGAGCAATACTTAGATAGATACTATGTCATACTGAGAGCTAATGGCACCTAAAACTATAGCTGAATTCAGGCTTTTGGTTTCATGTTCTGGAAGCCACTAGGGAAAGCAAGAAGCAATTGCAGCATTTTCCTTGTCATCTCACAGCTCTTCTTAAAGCGTCTATCTCCAAAATTCCACAGTAAAAAATTAAAAGTACCCCAACCACAAAACAACCAGAATTTGCCAGCTATCTAAAAAGGTTGGAACTAGATGATCCTAAGGTCCTTTACAACCCTAATTATTCTATGATTCTATGATTCTATAATATAAACCACTCCCACTATCATATCTATTTCCATCTAAGAGTGGTAACTAACAAAGCCAGAACTCTGCAGCTTTCTCTCCTTGCTTATTCTCTATATTATGGACTTAAATAAAATTAACAACTGTAAACTTAGAATGGAAGAAGTCAAATATCTTCCTGATTCACCAGTTGCATACAATTCAACCATTTTCCTCTTATTTATTACACTTCTATGTGTATTTCTAGCACACAAAACAGTGAGTCTTGGTGTGCCTTACTTGGCTGCACTTGCAGATATATTCAGACTTACTTCCCTCACCCACACACACACAAAAAAGCCACTCAAAAAAATTTATTGCTAAATATTTACTGTTCAAAAATACTGTGAATACTTTCTTTTCCAAGGATATTATGTCTACGTTTGATGAAGATGTGTCTAATGCTCCTGAGAGCTCCAATTTAAAAACATACATACAGCTTTTTTCTAAGTGTGCTTTCAACCATGCCTTAGTAGTGCTTCCTCTGAAACTCTGCATCCCACCTTTCACCATTCCTTGTTCTGCCTGACACAAACATAGCTTTTGGAAGGCTGATAATATCATGTGTTCCACATGTGCGTGTGTTTCCTCCTGCAATTATTGAGTGACTTTATTTTGTGCACTGGAATATTGAATAAATTTCTATTTAGTTGGGTTTCATTCACAACTCTAGGACTTTTGTTATTGTTGTTCATGAGGCTTTTGTGTTGTTTGGGTGTCTCTTTTCCACACACTACTTTTGGTCAAAGGAGAGAAGCCAGAGAGTTGTAGTCTATGGGGCTGAGTCTAGTTGGAGGCCTGTAACTAGTGGAGTGCCTCAAGGGTCAGTACTGGGACCAGTATTATTTAATATATTCATCAACGATTTAGATGAGGGAATTGAGTGTACTATCAGCAAGTTTGCTGATGACACTAAGCTGGGAGGAGTGGCTGATACGCCAGAAGGCTGTGCTGCCATCCAGCGAGACCTGGACAGGCTGGAGAGTTGGGCAGGGAATAACTTGATGAAATAGAACAAGGGAAAGTGTAGAGTCCTGCATCTGGGCAGGAACAACCCCAGGTTCCAGTATAGGTTGGGGAACGACCTGTTAGAGAGCAGGGTACGGGAGAGGGACCTGGGGGTCCTAGTGGACGACAGGATGACCATGAGCCAACACTGTGCCCTTGTGGCCAAGAAGGCCAATGGCATCCTGGGGTGTATTAGAAGGGGGGTGGTTAGTAGGTCGAGAGAGGTCCTCCTTCCCCTCTACTTTGCCCTGGTGAGACCGCATCTGGAATATTGTGTCCAGTTCTGGGCCCCTCAGTTCAAGAAGGACTGGGACCTGCTGGAGAGAGTCCAGCACAAGGCAACCAAGATGATTAAGGGAGTGGAGCATCTCCCTTATGAGGAGAGACTGAGGGAGCTGGGTCTCTGTAGTTTAGAGAAGAGGAGACTGAGGGGTGACCTTATTAGTGTATATAAATATATAAAGGGGGAGTGTCACGAGGATGGAGCCAGGCTCTACTCAGTGGCAAACAATGATAGGACAAGGGGTAATGGGTACAAACTGGAACACAAGAGGTTCCACTTAAACGTGAGAAGAAACTTCTTCTCAGTGAGGGTGACGGAACACTGGAACAGGCTGCTCAGGGAGGTTGTGGAGTCTCCTTCCCTGGAGACATTCAAAACTCGCCTGGACACATTCCTGTGTAACATTATCTAGGTGTTCCTGCTCCGGCAGGGGGATTGGACTAGATGATCTTTTGAGGTCCCTTCCAATCTCTAGCATACTGTGATACTGTGATACTGTGATTTTCAGGTAGACTTTTCATAATAGAAAAAATTTAAGACTATTTTAGGAAATATAATTGACTATGCTGTCTACTGATAGACTATTGGGCGGTAGCAGTGGCAGCAAACTGGTGTTTATTCTAGCTATCTTTAACTATCTAAGAATTAGAGATCTAGGTTTAACTAGTTACATAAGTTATTATTTCTATAGTCAGTAAATAAAAAGGAAGACATGAAGAAGCATTCATTCCCCATTGCCTTGCTATCAAAGCAATTTAAATTAGTCGCATTTGGAGCCATTAGTCAGTACACATTGACTGTGTAAGCAGCCTGAATCAGCTAGTTTAGGCCAAAGTGAAGTGGCGTAAACCTAAAAAGATGCTATTCTATACAAAAAAAGTAGATAATATGTCCTGGAAAAGAAAGTGACAAGTTTAAACTGACATAAAGTGACAAAGGGCTAGGATTCAGTCTCAGTCTAAATTTAGGGTGTGAGATGAACTGTAACTGCTGATAAACAAGTTATCAGTAGTAATAGAAGGTTAAAACCCTCTTAATACCACATTTTTATCCACCTGAACACCACTACACATCTACAATGAAAAGAGACATGAACTGGCTACATTGCCTAAATCTTTCCTTTTCCTAGAGGCAGTTATACAAAGGATGATACAGAACTTCTGTTGCAAATTCATTTTATAATTAGTTTCCAAAAGATTTAAGTTTCATCAGAACACAGCTTATGTCTCTATTGCAGAGAGAGTGCTGAGATCATTGAAAAGTTCACAAGACCTTTGCTGATTTAGGAGCTAAAGATACTCATCAGGAGAATTTGATAGCAACTTGAAATCCTAGCAGCTAAACAATACAAGCTTTTGTGTTTTACTGATGAGAACGATAAATTCAGCATCCAGAATTACATTAGGATAACATTTAGAAAAATGTTTTTAAATTTGTACTAATTTTTACATGTATTATTGGCCGTTGAATAACATAAGAAAAAGAAAGTTGATTTTCAGTATTTTGCTAGGTTTGTACTCTTAGGATCATAAAGAAGTGTTCCTGAATCTGTAACTTTAATGTAAATACAGCTCACTATTTTTAGCTCAATACTTAAATTATTCTAAAAAAAAAAAAAAATCTTTTGAAATTCTCTACAACCTTAGTATTATTATTCCTTGCCACTTACAACTATTGTACAGTAGTTTCTATAAAATGCCTTTCTGATGTAGAAAAAAAATCTGTATTATATTCTACACTCTAAATGGACACTAACTGTTATGATACTGTGGTACTAAATGAGATAAAGAACTCAACTGACAACTCAGTGGTCTTCAGACAAGTCCCAGAATTCACAGCTTAAAAAAAAAAAATAGAACAGAAACAATGGAAAAAGTCCTGCTCTGGAAAATACTTTTCAGGTAAAATTGCAACTCATCATCTGCTGCTGGAAACATTTCCGTGAATAACAAAAGGCTACACAAGAAGTACCACATTAATTTGAGGAGTTAAGAGAATTAAGATGAATGCTATCTACAGGAGGTGTTCTAACTTTAGGCTGAAGATTCTGTACATATCTTCGATTTACCCACAGTATCTGACAAGATCAGAATCTTGGTTCAGTTACTGCATAGAAATGAAACAGCTCTCTGTCTTACTGTCCCGCCATACAGAGAATTTATTACACCTAAAATCAGATGCTTCATTTGAATGCATTGAATGAACTGAGTTTCTGGTCTTGCCAGATACTGTGGGTAAGTCAAAGATACAGATCATAGATTACTTCCCCCATTAACACAACTTGAGGGCATGAGCCCACCGTGGCTGTTGAGCCATTTAATAATTCTCTCTTTCCAATTTCAAATATCCTAGAGTAAAGCTATTAAGATCCTTCTGTGGGGCATGCAGGTAATAGTCGGTGCTCTGTGTGCTGTACTGTGATGAATTTATTCCAGATAAAGCCAAGGGGAAGCAACAGAGACTGGTACCCAAAGTCAGACAACTGACTTGTTAGATGCATAAAGGAGACTAAGTGGGACTAGCACAGGTATTCACATCACAGGTGTCTGTGTTTGGTCAAGTGAATGCCATTCTAAGAAAATCTACAATGATTTCTTAAACAACAGGGCATATATCCAATTGACATAAATCCCAAAACTCAGTAATGGAGAAGTGGACTGAAAGTGTCACCTCAGGAACTAGGACTTTAAGTATCAGTCAATAAAGTTATATGCTTCTCTGGTGCCATCATTCCTGGGAGCCTTTTTTGAAAAGATTCCATCTCTCTTGTCATTAAGAGTCACTAAATCTATTTATACCATAATTTCTTAGAAAACCATAGGGTACTGGAGTTCTTAGGGGCATTTTCTGTAGTATTTAATATAATTTCTGAGTTAGATTGTTAGTTTTCCTGAGCTCTCTATGATATTGCTGGTGACAAGAAACTTCTACAAAAGGTGATTCAGAATAAAGTTGAAAGGTAGCTGCTTTAAAGAAATCAGCCTGAGCAAAGTGGTACACATGCTATCACATAAAACTCACCACAAAACTAATTTCTGGATTTTTGGAAGCCAGCATACCAACAACAGGGCAAAGCTAAGAACTTATATGTAGAATAAAATCCACAAAAAAAAAAAAAAAAACAACCCACCATTGAGATTTTATATCTATTGTTTGCATTTTTATTTTATTAAAGATATTGTGGATATTTTTGTTGTTTCTCTTCTTAGCAAAAATGCTTCACTTAACTCCTAGAATGTAGGACCAACTAGAAGTTAGATTAACAATCACTCTAGTTTGAACTTGCAAAGAAATGTAAATTTTTTAGCAAGGAGCTCTTTTACTTTGCTTCTTTTTCCCCAAATTCTAAAATTCCCTTCCTCCTCAAATTATACTGCAGTTACTGGTATTGTAAAAATAGGAAAAACAGGTGATGAATGTGCACATTCAGACTTATCAAACTTATCCTTGACCATATTGAAGAAAGTTTCTTCCTGTCTGTGTATCATGTTCCACAGAAATAACTATTTATTAACCATATCTTTATAATAATGATAGGACTTCAGACATGAAAAACTAATGTCTTCTGTCACTAATCTGAAGCAATATTTTACAGTTTCTTCAGAGGAAAAGTGGGTTGGAAGTTAAACTTAAAACACCCAAAGGGAAATTACCAAAGACTTTTTTCAGGATTTATTTACCCCCTGCTACTATTATTTATTTAACTATTCCTTTGGAAAAATAGAAAATTTAAAAAAAAAACCAACATTTTTTGCCATTAGAAACCATGATAGCAAATACTATTTTATTTCCATGGCTTGAGTTTATTTATAGTAGGTGACATACAGAGTAGCGGAAAAGGTCATTTGAGCCTTTATTGATCACCATGTTTGTCATACAAACCTGTCTGTTTACCACACCTGACAGGTTGGCCACATCATCCATCCATTTTGTTAATGTTTTTTCTTTAGGGTTATTTTTTTTTTTAAAAAAGGTGGGGGAAATACTTTGATTAGGTTACAAAATTAGACCTGACAACCTAACAGATAACACAAAGCATAACGTTAGTAAACAGATAAATTGAAGCTAGAGGCAAAATGAGATAAGGATCTCCTAAAAAACCTGGAAACTAATCTGTTACAAGAAAGAGGTAGTAAACTTTTCTCCTTGCCTACTATCCCGTTGAATAGTGGTGCATCACTTTAATGAAATGAGGCTCCAGCTGCTCACTGGATAGCAGAGATTTCCATAGGGAATTACACGCAGAAGTGTGAAGTCTTTGAAGAGATACGCCATCTCAATGGAAGAAGTTTTCATTGATAGATCATGGAGATATAGGGTAGCATGACCCCCTGTTCAATGAAAGCAGCTTTAGAGAAGAGATCCTATACTACTCACCTGCTTGGACCTGAAATTCCTTTTAGGTTGACATATAGCTATTCACCTGAGGCCTTTTTTCAATTCTGCCTACAGCCAATTTTCTGACTTCTACAGGAAATCTTATTATTAAAGTTGAAATCATCATCATGGCAACTGAAAGCTCCTAATTTATCTGGTCTGCTTCCTTTCTGTGAAGCATTATTCACAAGGTCTCTAATCTACCATAACTCAGAAGGCAGTAGCAGTGATGATATTTACAACAGCACCTATTAACCCCTCCCACTGCAGATCCTAGTTAGGTTGCATGACCTAATTGCATTACAGTTCAAGATAATATGTTGTGGATTTTTACCTCTAAAACCATCTCCAGTAGTTATATAATCATTGTCAATTCACGTAATAGATCAAGGCTAGACTAGCCTATAAATGGCAAAGTTCACTGAACAGCAAAATAATTTTAATTCTTTCTTGCAAAAACAAAATAAATGTAAGACTTAAAATAAATGTAAGGCTACCAGTTTGTGAATCTATTAAAAGCTTCAGAGATATAAGTTGGGTTTCTGTTGGCAAATCTGGCTGCAGAATCAGAGCTGAAGATGAGAAATTTTGGGCATATCTTGTTCCCACTGTATTGCTTCTACTGAAAAAAAATCATCATAGCAGTATATTTTATGGGTGGCAATATAAAGTTCATCACACAAAACGTTTTTTAAAAAAGCAACAAACGCTTTTTATAAAGATTTTTTCATTTATAGGTGGTTATTCATCAAAACTTACTGAAGTTTGTTTCTTAAAAAAAAAAAATAGCAAATTTTTGGTACCCCCACACCCATACACAGTTTCTTAAGATTTCTCTTTAGAATGAGATATTTTATTGAACAGGAAGCTGCTGCCTGGGAGCTCAGTGGAAAGTCTTAATGAAACACTTATCTTAGACAATGATTAGTAATATGGTCAGTGAAAACTGATTTTCTCACATTTAATCTCCTAATCTATTTTACATTATTTCCCAGGGGTACCGTGAACTTCACAGACACATGGCTTTGTGCAAATAACTATATGGAAGAATCTTGTGAGTTTGAGAGTTGCTTTGTAATGGTTAGCCAACTTTCCAAGTAGACTTTTCCCTTTCCTGAAGTAGTTAAATGTAGTGTAAAGAGCCCAGCAATGTCATTTGTAAAAAAAAAAAAAAAAAAAGAGATTGGATTATTTGGAAGTCATTCAATAAAAATTCATTTACTTTTTGATCTTGGCAGTATACCCCAAATGCATGTTATTAGGTAAGCTCTCTGAAACAATAGGTAAGGATGCCATGTTAAAGCATCTTTCAATACCTGGCATAAGTTCATTACACACTATGCAAAGCATATCTCCCCAGAAGATATTTTTTAACACAAAAAATATTGTTTGTTCCTCATCATATAAAAACTCTTAGAGTTGTGCACCTCTGGTAATGCCACCATATAACAAACTGTGAATGCTGTGAATCAAGAAGAGGGAAGAGAACAATTGTCACAACTCAGTGGCTAGCATCACCTTTTGGGTTAAGATTACATCAAAGGATTTTTACAAATTAGTCATATACTCATACAGGTCCATGTAGAATCTTTTGTATTTTTCTCCACACTAGGATTACAAATGACTAAATGATTGCAGATGACACAAAACCGAGAGGAGTGGATGGTATACCACAGGGTTGTGCTGCAATCCAAAGGGACCTTGACAGGCTGGAAAAATGGTCTGGCAGGAACTTCATGAACATTAAGAAAGGTAAGTTCAACATCCTGCACCAATAACAACTTCAGGCACTCAATATACACTGGGAATCACCCAACTAGAAAGCAGCTTAACAGAAAAGGACCTGGCAGTCATAGTGAACATGAAGCTGAAGAAGAGCTAGCAATGTGCCCTTGCAGCAAAGGCGGCTAAGGGAAAATAGCAGAAGATTGGCAAGCAGTAGCATAAATGCACTCAAGTTACTTGCAGCTGAGTTGTTGAAAAACTCATTTATTATACTAATTGTTGTCTGGTCTTGTGAGTTTGACAAGCAGAACATCTGTGTTTAGATAACATAGGCCTATGATAGACTCTATGCACCCTATTGACCAAGTTTGAGACTTCTGACCTGTTGTGGAAAGATTGAAGCACAATGGTAAACTACACCTGTGTGAAGCTCTGAATACACAGGTGAAAACAGCAGGGTTGGTGATCATCTAGCTCCGTGCTGCCTGCATCCCCTTCTTTCATGCCTCTGCCTAGGTGATGCTTTGGGGATTCCCTAGTTGGTGAGGTAGTGAAAACAAATTTACTCTTTGCATTTCATCCATGGTTTTGTGGTGGTTCCTTTGTCCTATCTGTGCTGGCTTACACAATGGTGAAGGGTGTCCTGGGGTGCATTAGACAAAACATTACCATCAGGTCAAGGGTGGTGATCCTTCTCCTTTACTCAGATATGGTGAAGCGACACCTAGAGTGCTGTATTCAGTTCTGGGCTCCCAACTACAAGATAGACATGGATGTATTGAAGAGGGTCCAATAAAAGGCCACAGGACTGATTAAGGGACTGGCGCATCTCTTGTATGAGGAAAGGCTGAGAGAGATAGTACTGGAGAAGAGAAGGTTTAAGGGAAATATTATCAGTATGTATTAATACCTGAAGATAAGGTTTAAAGAAAACAGACGGGTCTTTTCAATCGTGCCCAGTGACAGAATCAGAGGCAGTGGCCACAAACTGAAACATGGATAGTTCCCTTTGAACATAAGGGAATATTTTTATACTATAAGGGTCACACAACACTGTCACAGGCTGCCCAGAGCAGTTGCAGAGTCTTCATCTTCAGATATTCAAAAGCCACCTGGACACGGTCCTGCGCACTCGGTTCCAGGTTACCCCACTTAAACAGGTAGGTTGGACTAGATCATAGAATAGAATCATAGAATACTTAGGGTTGGAAAGGACCTTAAGATCATTAAGTTTCAACCCCCCTGTCATGGGCAGGGACACCTCACACTAAACCATATCACCCAAAGACTCGTCCAACCTGGCCTTGAACACTGCCAGGGATGGAGCATTCACAACTTCCCTGGGCGACCCATTCCAGTGCCTCACCACCCTAACAGGAAAGAATTTCCTCCTTATATCCAATCTAAACTTCCCCTGCTTAAGTTTTAACCCATTACCCCTTGTCCTATCACTACAGTCCCTAATGAAGAGTCCCTCCCCAGCATCCCTATAGGCCCCCTTCAGATACTGGAAGGCTGCTATGAGGTCTCCACGCAGCCTTCTCTTCTCCAGGCTGAACAGCCCCAACTTTCTCAGCCTATCTAGGTGACTTCTGGAGGGCCCTTCCAACCTCAACCATTCTGTGATTCTGCAGCTCTGTAAAAAAGCTACTTACCTTTTCATTAGATGAGTCTACAGGCTGTGCTGTAGAGAAAACCATGACCAGATTTAGCCAGGGTCAGAAGAAACTTTTCTCATGAGGCTTAACTGGCTTTGGTCAAGCACACTGACTTTCTTCACAAAAATAAATTTTCTATATCTCTGTGCAATTCCATTACAACAGTGGTAATACTCAAGGTGCTTGATTATGGCAAAGTACAAGCTCTTAGCTATAAACCTCAGGTAAGATACTGGAGGCAAAAGTTAATTTACCAAAGTGTTAAGTGTTGCTCAGATTAGCTGATATAGTCTTTGATTTCAGTGAAGGGACTGAGATCTGCAGGGGTACCTTCAGACTAGTATGTCCCTCCAGTTTATTCAGTTCACTATCTAATAGACTCAAGGAATTTGGCTTGCCTGATAGCCCATAGTATGTGATAGCTCTGTACTCACATATTATAGGGATGTACTGTATGACAATTGTCCATAAAAGTTTAAGCTTGCTGTTGAATCTATCAGTGCTTGTATCCATATCTTTCTTTCACTCATTGATGAGTCAATAGGTAAAACATATTTAACATTTATTTATTCAATCTTTATCTCATGTTTCTGGAAATTCTTTCATATGAACAGTGTCCAGTGCTATTTTCAGTGCTCAAAGATTTCTGCCTTTATTTCTAATGCAGCCTAAACCCCCACTCCCATATCTCTAAAAGCTTCTAACCTCTCTCTGGATGTTACAGAGAGCTGTTTCTTTCTTCGTGCTCATTCTGCTTCATTTTCTCCTCTGACTTGTCTCTGTGGAGCAGAACTTCAGGGCTATTTCAGATTTCTTTGTCACATTTTTTTTTGCCTTACAGGCTTTTTCCACATGCCATTAACTCATTGTCTATATCATTTTTCTAAAACCCATCTTTTACCCTATAACTTACTTGATAAAATATATCCAGTGTTATATGCAGCCATCCATCCAGTGATGGATTAAACAGTGCTTTATGGTCTAAGTCAATATGTTTTCACACTTCTTAGTCTTATCTTCCTCTTGATTAGACTCAACTTGTCCACGTCAGAAGAAATACGTTACATGTTGCTCAGAGCCCTATGGCCAAAGTAAGTTTTGTGGCTTCATTTTATGACTCTGAAACTGTCAGATGGGAAAGGCACTTCATCCTCCAACACCCACATTGAAACTAAGCTCTTTACTGCCCTATATTGTTTGGTAACTTGCTTCAGCTGAAGCATCTGTTTGTTCCCAAACACTCAGTCTTTTTCCCAGGCTGTTGAGGTCTGTGGATCAAGGATCAATATGCTTTTCAAATCCTTTTTTAAAATCCATGTGTTTACCCATCCCTTTATCAGTGTTAATTTTGAGTAATATGTCTGCTTATACGCTTCTTTTTAACTTTTTGTATTGTCACAAGACATGGTAATCTTTAAACCATTTATTTTGATCATGTGGATATACACAGTGGTACGCTATCCAAAAAATGCACTTACTGCTAGTTTAAAACCTGAGCTCTACCCTCTGAATTTGTTAGCCACATTCTGAGTTAAACCTTCCTTTCCTTAAGACTAGATTTTACTTCCCTGATGCTAGAGGCAGCAAACATCCTGCCTGTCAGCCTTAAACATTTTATAGGCACTTCCAGGCTTTCAGTAAGACAGAGAGTGAATCTTGCTGGGAGTCTACCTGAGCCCCAAGGAATAGCCTATCCATTATAATTCTCTAGTTTACTACCAACCATAACTCAAATGTATATCACAATCTAGACTTCTTTAATTTTGCATAAGAGCATAACACATGCAAAATTTAATAATAGTAATGTAAAAAATTTCCATTTTTCTTGTCTTTTTTTTTTTTCCTGAAAGTGTTTTCTTTGCCACTTTGTAAAGTTTACTGAATGCAATCCTTGAGGTATCATGAGCAGTCTTCCAAAAAGAAAAGCTGAAAAACAATTTGAACAAATACTAAGTCAAGTAAAGCAATTCAGTTAAACAATGGTGGAATGGTATGTCACAAGGCTGAGGAATGAAG
Organism: Pezoporus flaviventris; assembly: GCF_033815535.1. Lineage (NCBI taxonomy): Eukaryota > Metazoa > Chordata > Aves > Psittaciformes > Psittacidae > Pezoporus > Pezoporus flaviventris. The sequence continues at coordinate 5,296,649 of NW_026892564.1, forward strand.
TACCTACTTCTGAGTGTCTTAATTAAACTGGGGATTGCACACAAGGGGTTTAATAATCCAGTCATGTTTTTGTGTGTGTTGTTTATGGATTTTGTTGATATAATGAATGTGGTAGTGGATCTATTCTACTGTCTCTCCTGGAATACAGACTCTGCAGTAACAGGCAAAGCTGCATGACTGATTTGAAGATATTATAATATAAAGGTAACTCAGTTGTTACTTGTGACAGTCATCGGTTCTTCTGCAAGAAAGCAACTTTTCTTGAGTTACTGGGGTACAGGCACTCAGCCAGACCAGAGTATAATGCAAAGATGACTGTGTTGTTCCATCTCTGCACATCTGTAAATACAAGCAGATTCAATGTACTGGTTAGGCAATACTAAGACATTAACTCAGGTTGGCATACTTAAGGGTAAAGGAATACCACAGAGCCTTTTTGCACATCTGATTGAGGAGGAAACAGGTTAGGAAACTAGACAACAATCTTTGAAAGCAGGACAAGGCACAAATCCCTAGTATTGTCAGAAAGTGATGAAGAATTACAGTGGATTTAATATGAAATGGTACACCACAGAAAGTGCATGTATACAGTCTGGAGAAGTTATTATTTTCTCTGAAAAGATTAAAAAAAAAAATCTTGTTTTTTCTCAATTTGTCTTCTTGGGAACAGCTATATTGACATCAAAATTGAAATATGTCAAAAAAATTTAACAATTTTAAATTTAAATATTTTAAATTCAGTTTTTGGTTTCAAGGACTTGGCTTATTAAGACTAGACTGTTATTAGAAGGTCATTCAATATTTGGTCAAAAATTTAAATTCCTCATGAGGGTTGCAAATTTTGCAAGAGAAAACATCACACTACCATGTGGCAATCAGTTTTGGCCTTTACACAGCTTTCACATCTTTGCACATCCTATAAAGAACAGCTTCAAAGTGAAAAAGGTGTGTCATTTCATTGTATTAGCTCACTGTCTTTTTATTGCTGTATCATTTTAGAAATTCAAGAGAATTATAGTTTCATATTATCTAAAACTGCACATATTCTGTGTGAAGGCAACACATACATGTGCATAGAGATATAAAGTCTTAAGAGCTCTCTCTGAAGGCATTGAGGAAAACAGTATGTCTCATAGGAAGGAAAAAACTTAGAATTCATATAAATTTATTAATTATTCCATTTAACTGCTTAAGGGCAGCTTTATGAAACAAGTTGCATTTATATAGCATCCTGATAGCTACTTAATTGTGCATGAATAATAAAGGCATAAAATCTTCAAGAAAAGCTCTGAATTCAGAATTTAACTACGAATCAAAGCCTTTTTTTTTTTATATTAAAGTCTTAATTTTGAGTACTGGTGAATGTTATGTTCAAGTGGTCTTAAAGACCCTTTGGGAACTCCCTATGGGAACTTCTGATGCTACTTTTCGAAAGATGACTGACATCACCCACAAAAAAAAGTAAAATTTAACTTTTTTTTCCTTGAAAACCACTTCTCTAGTGTTCCACAATGCAATGCTACTGACTGGAAACAAAGCTGGCAACAAGAAGCAGTTCTAGGAAGATGTAAAGAATTCTCTCTGTATATATGTATGTTTGTGCACATTTTTAGCTAAAGGCGTACAGTATACGTATGTCAAATAGCAACTTCAGACAAGCTGGTTGGGAGGAGTAGGTTTAAGAGCAGGTTGAAGGCTGCCAAGTACGCGTCGGCACTGCCATCTGGTGTTAGTGGTGGCTCCATGCCTCCTCTGTGACGCGCCCTAGCTGGGGAGTCCTTCCCTTCAGTTCGTCCAGTATCAACCTACCAATAGGTCTTACGAACAAAGAAACCTCACCGGAATGGTGTTCTGCTTACAATGATTTCACAGAATCTATTTGTAAAACAGGAATGTTACAACGACTTGTGTGAAACCAACACAGAAACTGCAAGTGTTTTCCTCTGGAGGGTGGACACACTGGGCTCTTCCCTTTCTCGTACCAGCTTTTGTAATGAGAGTCCTATGTTCGTCCAGTCTCACCTGTCATTACCTTAATTTTTATTCCTAATACAACATAGTAATGATCTAATTAAAACTGCAATGGGGAAAAAATAATACAGGGAAAACTAATACAGGAAAAACTAATGCAGACCAACAAACATAGCTGTAAGTCTCCTTCCTCATCCTTTGGGACTTCAGTCAGGCTGCTCAGAGAAAAGATCAGGGAACAGTGTAATACTGCAGTCCAAGCAGCAATTTTGGCACTTACCCATATCCGGCACCTGAAAAAAACAAAAAAAAAAAACAACAAAAAAAAACTGAAACTAAAAACAAACAAAAAAAAAAAAGAAAAACACACACACACAAAAAGAAACCGCCAACCAAAAAAAAAAAAACAAAACAAACCTAATATTTATTTATTCCCAGATTTTCAAAATAAAAAAATTAATATGCGCAACTGTATTGCACTGCTGCACTTAAAGCTGCCAGTGCTTACAAGCACTCCAACCCAGACTACTTGAATTTTCAGTAGTCAGGTCAGTTCACACCATTATCTGAGAAGTGTCAGTATTTAATCCAGTGATCCCCTGGTAAATTTTTAAAAGTGTATTGCTTTGAAAATCAGTAGCTATAATGGGGGGAAGAAGGGGGAAGGAAGGAGGAAAGAAACCAAATGAAATCCAAACGGCATGGGTAACAGTGTCTTTTCTAAAACAGGGGCAGTCTTTCATTTCCATAACAGCTTGCTGGAATCCACAGACACCCAGCAACCACTGTGCTGTCACAGGTGGAGGGGCAAGAGTGGAGATTCATGGCCCTGACAGCTCCTTACTGATATTTATTTTCATTAGAAAGGAAAAGGAGAGAATTGCTGTAACATAAAAAATAGCTACATTAGACTTTTTCAGCTTCAGGATAATCAGCCTGCTGCAATTCAGCCCACCCTCAAATAAACAGGGACAGAAATCTATATTGTTATTAAGTAGGGTTTTTTTCCTTTGTGCAACAGGTTAGTTGTTCTTATTTTCATCATTGTAATTTTAAATCATTCAGTGTGCAACTGATGTCCATTTACTGCAGTTCCTCTTGAATCTATATGGACAAAACTTTGCAGTTAAACATTTGTGTAACCAATACTTGATGCATTTACCTCCCTGTTCTCTGGAATCTAATGGGCTCATATTTTATATTATTAAATATATTTAATCACTCTGGCAAAGCAAATATTGATTGAATTTTGCACTTGGAATGTTTTTTGTTATTAGGCCAGAAAATTTTCTATATGACATGAAAAATCTTTTCTGTAACTCCTAGTTTGGCCTATTTTGTGTCAGTTTAGATGTTCAGCACTTTAAATACGGAGGTACTTAAATGCAGGGTTAAGAACTGCACATACAGCGTTATTTACTACTTCACACAGAATCATAGAATAGTTAGGGTTGGAAAGGGCCTTAAGATCATTCAGTTCCAAATCCCCTGCCATGGGCAGGGACACCTCACACTAAACCATGTCACCCAAGGTTCTGCCCAACCTGGCCTTGAACACTGCCAGGGATGGAGCATTCACAACTTCCCTGGGCAACCCATTCCAGTGCCTCACCACCCTTACCTTAAAGAACTTCTTCCTTATATCCAATCTAAACTTCCCCCGTTTAACAGTCCCTAATGAAGAGTCCCTCCTCAGCATCCCTATAGCCCCACTTCAAATACTGGAAGGCTGCTATGAGGTCTCCAAGCAGCCTTCTCTTCTCCAGGGCTAACAGCCCCAACTTTCTCAGCCTATCTATCTTCATATGGGAGGTGCTCCAGTCCCCTGATCATCCTCGTGGCTCTCCTCTGGACTTGTTCCAACAGTTCCATGCCCTTTTTATGTTGAGGACACCAGAACTGCGCACAATACTCCAGGTGAGGTCTCACAAGAGCAGAGGGGCAGAGCCACCTCCTTCGACCTGCTGGTCACGCTCCCTTTGATGCAGCCCAGGATACGGTTGGCTTCTGGGCTGCAAGCGCACACTGAAGCTGGCTCATGTTCATTTTCTCATCGACCAGCACCCCCAAGTCCTCTGCAGGGCTGCTCTGAATCTCTTCTCTGCCCAACCTGTAGCTGTGCCTGAGATTGCTCCGACCCAGCACTTGGCATGGTTAAACTTCATGAGGTTGGCATCAGTCCACTTCACAAGCGTGTCAAGGTCTCTCTGGATGGCATTCTTTCCCTCCAGCATATCAACCGAACCACACAGCTTGGTGTCATCAGCAAACTTGCTGAGGGCGCACTCAATCCCACTGTCCATGTCACTGACAAAGGTGTTGAACAAGACTGGTCCCAACACCGATCCTTGAGGGACACCACTCGTTACTGGTCTCCAGCTGGACATTAAGCCATTGACCACAACTCTTCGCATGCGGCCATCCAGCCAGTTCTTTATCCATCAAGTGGTCCACCTATCAAATTGATGTCTCTCCAATTTAGAGACAAGGATGTTGTGTGAGACAGTGTCGAATGCTTTGCACAAGTCCAGGTAGATGAAATCAACTGCTCTACCCCTGTCCATCAGTTCCGTAGCCCCATCATAGAAGGCCATAAGCTAGCTTTAAACTTTCCATTTGTACATGGTTTCTATATATTAAATTTGCTAGGAAAATCAGACATTGTTATGAATAATAGCCAAAATACATTTGTACTTAAACAGATGAGAACACAAATAATGAGCTTATAGACTTCTTTTTAGTTAAGAATCCATCAGAGTTTTTCCACTCTGATCTGGAGTGTGTTTCTTTAGTTTGTGACCAGATCTTTTTCAAACACATGTAGTCCTACATAGGTTAATGCTTCTGATTTGTTAGCCACAAACAGAATTTATCTTGTTTTAAATAATAAAATTACTAATTTGAGTATGTTTTATTGTTTCAATATTGTGATATGACTAGACAGTCCTCTCTCTTGATCTTGAATTGAGCTACAGAGTGGATTTCTGATACTTTCTTTGTCCAATTCATCTAATAAGAGTAAGGACTTCCCAATACTCACCTCAGATGTGTCTGATCTAAGGCATACATCTATCTTCTTCTGTAGAAAATGACACTTCCAGTGAGAACTTTTCTATCATAGTACAGAGGTCTAAGGCTAGGAAGCTGCAGTCTTGATATTGCCTTCTCACTGCAGGGAAGGTACCTTATTTGTGCCTGGTAGTTCTGGTATCTAGAATTCTCCTACAAGCAATGACACTGAGTCATGCCATAGCTTTGGCATAAGCTGCCTTTGGAAGGAGACTCCAGTAGACAGGGAGACAATGCACTTCATCTCTTGCCATCAAGCTGGGATCTGACAATTGCACATAGGAAACTCGGCTGCTTGTCATTCCTACCACACTGACATCATAATTCCAGCCTAAAATGGGTAGGAAAAAGTGCTTTTTTTCTTTACTGACAAAAAAAAAGAAGAGAGAGAGAAAAAAAGTACACTTAAATTATAGACAATTGTACATTAAAATTGAAGATGACAATGATTAAATAAAATTAATTCCACCTTAAATGGTATAGGTCATGAGTGTTTGAAGGATTTGATACATCTGATGGTAAGTTGGTTTGCTATCATGCTTATCAAAGGGGAAGTTCTTGTAATACTGTGGTTTTCTTTCATAGGTGACACTACTATATACTGTTCTTCACATGCGACACAGCTTGAAATATTGTGATAAAATGAGATGCTTGCGGAAACGATCAGCAGTGTCATTCTTAGGAGTCCTTGTCATTTGCTTGCTCTTCATGAATTTGTACATTGAAGATGGTTATGTTTTGGTAAGTTTTTCAGGTGGAAGAAATGATCCTGGAACAGCAGAACATGATGCATCCCTGGTTAAGAAGTAAAGTTCATAATTTTTGCAAGTGTACCATTTTTGTTAGTGTACCATTAACTGCGAAGTATGATTAAAAAGTGGTCCTTATAATGAAGCCATCTTATCAATATATGCTACACATAGTGTGTGTCAGTAAGACCCTAACAGTCCTTTTCATAGAAGTAAATATGTCATTGTGTATTGGAAGTATGGGAGATAGTGAATGTAGCAAAACATGGAGATATCTCACCAGGTATCTTACTTTGAGTCCAAATAATTCCTGTATTTTCCATAGCTGTGGATTTCTCTCAATTTTAATTGCCTCCATCTGAAATATTCGTATGAGCTAGGAGCCACTTTTTCAGTCCACAGTGTGAATTTCACCTCTGAAAACTGTATTAAACAATATTATAGAAATATAATTATAGAAGAGGACTTATACTAACCTGATAGATTTTAAGCTCTTTGCATGAATAACTTCTTTTTAGTGCTTTTATTTTTTGCTTTTTGCACTTTCTATATCTCAGATTTGAGTCGGGGGGGGGGGGGGGGGTCAGTGTTACAGTGTTAACAATTAGACATAAATGATACCTAGTGAAAGCTTATGTGTGAAAGAGATTTATGGAAAGATTTGTGTTAGGGATTTCGACAAGTAACCTACTGACAATGCAACATAACTCTGCAGTTTATATGTAACCTCTGGGTGTCTCAGTGCTGAGCATCAAGTGAGCCCTGAAGACTTGATTAATTGATTGAATTTTCAGTACTTTTGCAAGAAGGTTGGACTAAGCCCAGTAAAAGAATATGGTAGCTTAATAACAAGATTACAAATAGTAAAATGACTGAACTGAGTATCTAACATTGTGATATGATTAGATAGTCCTCTTCTTTGATCTTGATTTGAACTACTGTGTCTTTCTGTGCCACCTTTTGCCTGATTCATCGAACTGGGACAGGATGGGCTTTCCCATATACTGAAAGGTGAAGTCTGATCCCAGCTGGATTTGAAAAGAGACATCATAGTATGAAAAAAGCGCAATACACAAATAGTAAAATCCTAACACAGATTTACCAGAACCATAGATAACTTGCTAGTGATTTTAATTTAAAATATTTTACTTACAACAATATTAAATATTTACAATATTAAGACTATGCTAGTACTTTTTAAACCATTGAAAACACATGCTTCTAGCATGTTACTCCATTACAGAAAAATTGCTTTCTCTAACAGTATTTGTACTAGGGTTTTGCACTGTTTTATTTATTCATCATTTTTTGGTTGTTATGAAATTTGACCTGGCTTATCACATATTTATTTTTTCCAGTGGTATTTTCCCTGATGCTTCTTCTCCACTCACTAATTGCTTCAAAGTCCCCCAGATGTTTCTGAAAGTGCTTTTATTATCACTGCTAATGGTGTTCCTCTTGGTTTGTTTTTGAAATCTTTTCCTGTGCTATTTGCCAGCTCCCCAGATGGCTCCATGCCTTATTCCTAATTTGCTGGTTTTTTTTCCCTTTTTTAAAAATTCACTCTCTTTCATTGCTTCTCTCATCACAGTTCTGGCATGTTTGCATTCATGTAGCTTCCAGCCAAGTTTCTTGCCAAGTCTTATGGCAATTCTCCCAGATCCCCTGATAACTTCATGGTCCATCAAGCATTTTCTCAAATATATTAGGCTGTTGACTTTTTAGTGCTCTGGTTTTTGTTTGGTTTTTTTTTTTGTTTTCAACTTTCCTGGCCATGTCTGGCAGCTCTGTCACGTTGTCTGGTGTGTTTTCTCTGCTGAGGTAAAAGGTGAGCAGTTTCAGTGTTGTTGGTGAGCAGACTTGGGGATAGCTTTCAAGAACAGGAGGCTAACCAGTCCTCTTCAGGGAATGGGAGTCTGAAAGTCCTCAGAGACCCAAAAGCCCTCTGACTTTGAAATTGTAGTAAGTCTCCTGCTGGAGTGTCCTGGGTTCAGCAGTAGCAGTCATGTTTTTCCTTTGTGTTAACTGGTGCAGTGCTGTGTTTTGACTTCTAGCTTGAGAACAGTGTTGGTGAAGCCGATGTTTTCGGTTGTTGCTAAGTGATGTTTACCCTGACCAAGGACTCTGTGAGGCTCATGCTCTGCCAGGGAGGAGGGGAAGCTGTGAGGAAGCAGGGACGGGGCGCCTGACCCGGGCTAGCCGGGGAGGTATTCCATACCACAGCACGTCATGCCCAGGGTGGGGGGTTAACTGGGAGTTACCCGGAAGGACACGGGGCTTCCGGGTGGGACTCGTTTTCTTGGCCGGTGGTATCGTATTCTCTTCCCTTGTTATTTTCCCTTATCATTGTTTTAGCTGATAGTAGCAGTGGTGATTTGTTGCTGGACTGTTCTTGTCTCAACCCGTAGGAGTTGCACTCTCTCGATCCTCCTCCCCGTTCCTCCGGGAGCGGGAAAGGGGAGAGCCCCGGTGCGGGGGGGGGGGGGGGGGGGGAGACGGACACGGACCTCGATTGTTGTCAGCTCGGCACCACTCACTGGGAGTGAGTGAACAAGTTACCTGACTGGGTTTAAACCACGACATGGAGTATCTCTTGAAGTTAACTGACAGAGGAAGGCAACTGACCCAGAGTTTCTCTTCCTGGTCTCAGGCAGCAGGCTGTGCAAGGGAATGTAGGACTAGTATCTCTTTCTTCAAAGTTAAGTGGCCTTTTTCGGGACATTAGAATATTACAGTGAAATTCTTTGTGGCAAATCTTAAGAAGGGAGAGAACTTTTCATTTTTGCTCAGAGACTCTCACATGTCTGAAGAATCCTTTCACTGTTTTCTTCAGGGCATTTGCTGTGGAAACGGGTCCACCTCGGAAAATTGCTTAAGTACTTTTGTTGAGGACTGTACAATGCTGATGCATGTGTGTCAGCAGAGCAGTATAAGGTGCTTCATCTGCAGCTTGTGAGCCACATCTAATCAAATATTTTGAAGACATACTGAATTAATATAACCAGATAGCACAATATATGCAGTGATTTTTTATACATATTATGAGTTGTAAGAGAACTGTAAGTGAAGCATGCCTTTTGCACACTTCTATGAATGCTTATCATTATTTTAGGCACTATGAAAACAATAGTACTATTGTAGCTGACACAGCATCCTTAGTGGAGTACAGTATCTTTATAAAGAATGGAGAACTTCTGGCACTTTGCCCAGTGGAACCCACAGAAATCTCCCAGGCTTCAGCTAACACTGGAATGTAAGTTAGTGGTTAGTTAACAGATGAAAGGCAGAACTACCATAGAAAAAAATAGAGAAATCTAAAGAGACCTAATCAAGATCTTCAGCTTCACTGGCCTCTGCATAGTAGTCAGAGATAGAAGAACCAGATTTAATTTTTTTGGCAAAATCCATTTTTCAGTTTTTCTTTTCATTCAACAAAGGAATGAAAGCAACAGCAATTTAAAAAAAGGATTGTTAGCCACAAAAGACATTTCTTAAAGAGAAAAAAGAAAAAAAAGGAAATTGTTGTGGTCAGTTTACATATTTTGCTTGTTAAAATCAAAACATTTTATCCTGACATTCTCTATTTCCAAACATTTTGAAACTTTTTATGTAGGAAAATCTCAGCACAATGGATTTCCATTCCAAAGCCTTATGAAACAAACTATTGTGGTGTTCCATTCTGTAACCAATGACACATGATGTTTTTTGACATTAAAAAATGGCTGGGTTTTAAAAAAGAAGTTTTTGGACCATCCCCTTTTTTTTTTTTTTTCAATTTGACATTTTTTGATTTTCATAGAAAATCTCCTGAAGTTTAAGTGCATTCTCTTCCTAGCCTATTAAGTTACATTTTAATCTGGAATCCAATCAGCATAAACCCTCTTCTCATATCTTATGGGCAAATGCAAAATATCATAGGAGCTCTAGAAAGAAATTATTGGAAAGGCATTGCAGTTGAAGAGAGAGTAACAGTGCAGGTAGATGCACCTTTATGTCCGCCAAAGATCTTTACTAAACTCAGAAGTGTATTATTTATTACTTACAAATAAATTACTATTATTTATTACTTACAAAATAAAAATAAAGAAGTTAAAACAAACCTAGGATTGGCTGACAAAAATATTTCTTTGTGTTATAAATATATATTTGACATATATTTTTAGTATTTATACCATGAAATATGAGTGCTGTTTACTATTTCTGTGGTTGTTCTTGTTAGCATCAATACTATCACTGCACAATGCAGTTTTTAGTTTTTAGTGTTTCTGCATGCTGTATATATCAGAAGAAATGAACTTTTTCATTCAATGGCCTGTCATCAGACTAGAATCCACCCATGTAAATTATATAATCGTTCCTAATTTTAAATTCTGTCTCATGACACTACAACTTGTTAGATATTTTGCCTTTTCTTAAGGACTAAGGAAGAGATTTTTCTCATAGATCCAACTAAGCTTATGGATAGAGCACTCCTAATGAAGCTGCTCCTTCCCTTAGGTGAATTTATGATGGCTAAGGAAGCTTCTTTAAAGAAAAAGACAGGAGAAGGAGGCAGTAAGAGGAAGTATAGTGATAAATTTGCCTTTTTTCTTATGCCATCAAACTGTTCACGAAAGCCAGCAAAAGCTTTGGCTGTCTTGATGACTGCATACATTTCTTCTTATCACAAACCTGAGCTGGAGCTACTCAGAAAAATCATAAAATGAGCCAGCTGCCAGGATCCAGTTTCATCTTTCTTTGTAATTGTTTTGTGGGTTGTTGTGCTTTTTTGTTTAGGAACTGAAAATATATTAAAAAAATCACCCCCACTTCTCCATCTATGAAAATTCTCTCATCTGTTGCTTATTGATGCTTTCTTATATGTCTTTTGAATACTGCAGCATTTTATTTTTTTTTAAATAATTTAGTGTTTCCAAACTTTACAGAGCTTTTGCCCAAAATATTCTTTTTTTTTTTCCCCCTGTTTCCGTAATCTGAAGGGTTATGGTACATATTTCTGTAGCCAAAAATGTATGATATTCAGTAATGGGTTTTTTTAAAAAAATGAAGTGACATCTACATGCTTTCACAAAAGCTGACACTGAAAATTGTTGTTCTTGGAACCCTGCCTGTCCATGTTTCCTCTCTAGCTGGTATTCACAAATGTGTTTCTCTCTGTCTCTCTCCCTCTCCTATTCTTTTTGTTTTCTCACTAATAGGAAGGGGACAAGCAATTACTCAGAGAAACAGCCACGCACCAGCTCAACCCAGAGCGCTATGTTCACACTTTTAAAGATTTGTCTAATTTCTCAGGATCTATAAACATTTCCTATCGCTACCTAGCTGGCACACCTTTGCCAAGGAAAAGTAAGTAACTGTAATCTGAATGTTACAAAATGAGATAATTTAAAAATGGCTGAAAACCACATAGTCCCTGTGATATTTCTAGGCAAGAGGGGCTGAGTTAATCAGTGACAATCTCAGAGTTTGTGAGACAGCTATCTCTCTCTGCACAGGCAGTTCCTGAGCAGCTGTTAGCTCATCCTGGCCTCACAGCTTGGTTACCTGCTGATCAGATGCCTGATTTGTAGTTATCCTGCAGACAGGACTTAGACTGTCTGTGGGAGCACACCTTTGTAGACCTCCTCACAGGCCAGGAGACGATTTAGAAAGCAGGAACAAGGCACATGCTGGTGGTGATCTATAACCACCCCAAGACTGTACTGTCAGCATCTGTCTGTATAAACAGTAAATCCAGTTTATGGTATGCTGGCTTCACATAGATACACCTTTCAGGTCCCCTGTTTGGCCAGTCCAACTGCTGTGAATAGGTCTCCTTGTTCATTTAGATGTGATAAGGAAGGTGAATTGTGCTATTATGGTGACAGTAAAGGAGGATTCTTCTTGCAGCCATCTTCAGATGGATTATCTAGATATTCTGACTCCAGGCAGGGTTCAAGACTTTCATCTTGAAGTGAAATACTGCCATACCTAGTTTTTAGACAGGTATCACCTTGTTTCCAAACTGATCATTTTAAGACATAAACAAGGGTCAGAAGTCCAAGCATAAAAGATAAAATAAAATCACCCATGATTTGTTGATATTCATAGAAAGCCACAAAAGTTTTTTTCAGATTAGATTTGAGAAATTTTGGGCTCTGCAGGCAGTGTAAACGTCTTCTGGGGGTTGTACTTCATTGTAAAAGTGCATTTTGAGCAGACTTAAGCCTTGGGAGAAACTCTGAATCAGTTTCTCAGAGCAGTCTTTTACAAAACACAATATTTTAAGAAAGTTGGGGTAGGTTCAACTGAAGTATGGCCTGTCAATTATAAAGTCTTAACGTTTTTTACATCAGAAGTTAGAAAAAATTAGATATATTAGAACATAGCATACTCATTTCGACTGCTGGCAAAAATGCAATGGCAGTGAATCCAAACAGCAGAGATGAATATTTTTCTCTTATAATTAAGATGCGTATCTCCCTAGAAAGATGTAACAGCATTAGAAAAATATTTATACAACCACAGGTATGAGGTAGTAAGCTCTTTTCTACTTTGAAATAATATCTAAATTACATTTTGTAACTGAAGTTCCCCGTAAAATGCTCAAGGAGTCCTGAAAGCTCGTTAGAAGAACTACTAGCAAGGTAAAATTGGACAGATTCAGTTAAAACTTAATACACAGAAAAATGTATTCATGCAATGTTCATAAAAATGTAAAATTATGCTTAAGTGTAACTAGTCTTGTAGAGTGCTTAGAATGATAAAAGTTTGGCAATGAATTTTAGTTGCTGTACTGCATTTTGTTGCTCCTTGTGTGAATCATATCTCATAATCCCGTATCTTTTAGCAGATTTTAGAGCCTTATCATTGTGTGTGTGGTTTCCTCTACCAGGCATATCCGTGCACATTGCTTTGGCTTTTGTCCACTACATGCCATTCCTTGCAGTTAACAAGTGAATGTTTAATGCAACAGTCTTCTTATGTCTATTTGCTTGTTATGTGATTCTTCTTTCATGAAAAGGCAATAAACATCCTTTGTTGCATTCAGCTTAGTAAATTCACATACCAAATTTCTCAGTCTTCACTATTTTTTATAGTGAAGTTTTACTAGTTTTATATAATATAAGCACAGCTCTGGAGAATAGCTTTGTGGTGGAATTTTGCCAATGTGAGATACTCAGTTTTTCTTTGAATTGTCTTTTGTACAGGGTATCTTACAATTGGGCTATCCTCTGTGAAACGGAAGAAAGGAAACTACTTGCTTGAGACCATCAAGTCCATATTTGAGCAATCAAGTTATGAGGAACTCAAAGAAATTGCAGTGGTAGTGCAACTGGCAGATTTTGACTCAGCCTGGTGTGAAGGGATGGTCCAGGATATTTCACAGAAATTTGCACACCACATAATTGCAGGCAGATTAATAGTGATTCATGTCCCTGAGGAGTATTATCCTGTACTGGATGGTCTCAAAAGAAATTACAATGACCCAGAGGACCGTGTGAAGTTTCGATCCAAACAAAATGTAGATTATGCCTTTCTTCTTAACTTTTGTGCTAATCTTTCTGACTATTATGTGATGCTAGAAGATGATGTTAGGTGCTCAAAGAATTTTTTTACTACTGTTAAGAAAGTAATTACCTCACGAGAAGGGTCTTACTGGGTGACTTTGGAATTCTCCAAACTGGGTTACATTGGAAAGCTTTACCATTCCCATGACCTCCCACGCCTGGCCCATTTTTTATTGATGTTCTACCAAGAAATGCCTTGTGATTGGCTGCTTATCCACTTCCGTGGGCTGTTGGCTCAAAAGGAAGTGATACGTTTTAAGCCATCTCTGTTCCAGCACATGGGATACTACTCATCTTACAAAGGAGCTGAAAACAAATTAAAGGATGATGATTTTGAAGAGGAATCATTTGATATCCCTGACAATCCACCTGCAAACTTACACACCAACATGAATGTATTTGAAAACTATGAGGCAAGCAAGGCTTACAGCAGCATTGATGAGTACTTCTGGGGCAAAGCTCCTTCTACTGGAGACTTCTACAGGATTGTATTTGAAAAGCCCATTAAAATCAGTAAAATTAAAGTTGTCACTGGAACTGAGGACCGGCAAAATGACATTTTGCATCATGGAGCCCTGGAAGTAGGAGAAAAGATTGTAGGAAATAAAAATGGGAGACAATGCACCACTTACTTGAGATTAGGGGAATTCAAAAATGGGAATATTGAAATAACAGATGTAGAGCACAAAGTTCTGTTTGATATTAACTGCATGAGAATACTTGTTACCAAAAGTCAAAAAGAATGGCTGATCATTAGGAGCATTAGCGTCTGGACTTCTCAAACACCAAATCAATAAAGTAAAGCCACCTGAGAAGGTTCAGAATGCATAGTCATCTGGGTCCCCACTGGTGCCATTCCCTAGAAAAACTGACATTTCCAGCTCTTCACTAAAGACACAAAAAATCTGGGGAAATCACAAAACAAGCAAAGCAATTTATTTTTTACTAGCTTGGCCAGGCAATATACAAACATTTGCTGAAATTTTTGAATTTTATAGGAAAAGCAAAGTTCTCAAACCTCACTTGAGATCTTGAAACCCTTTTTTATTAACATTTCTCTGTGAGAGAGATCATCTGGACTAAACAGGACTAAACAAAGCATCCTATAATTACCAAAAGTTTTAAAGATATGACCAGTTCGTTGTGAAAAGAAATAAGATTGCACTTTATGCACATATAAATTTAAAATGTTGTGGTAGTATGCACTTGTACAATAGCTGGTGATGTGTTTCTTTTAAAGGCAGTTGTGACAAGGAAATCTGACCTGAAACTGGCAGTTTCATTCTGAGCACTGTAAGAAAATAGCGTGGCTAATCATTGCTACTCCTTTTCAAAAGGGAATGTATGTAAAATTATAAATCTGACATGACAACTATGTATAAAATACATAATTGCATCTGTTAGCCTGTCTTAACAAATATCTTTTGTTCTTTTTCCTGTGTCCTTTCACTGAAACAAGCACTACTTGGATTCTATATTTCTTAGGGGACCAATTTACTCTCCTTATTCAAAAATGATGCCTCACAGTAAGCAAGAGCTCTGCTTGACTACAGATGTCACTATCAAACCCAAGCACCTCAAGGGCAACACTGTTTACTTAGACAGGCATCTTAACAGATCTCAGCTTCAACATTTTCTGTTCCTTCGCAATATGCAGTACTCTCTGTGAGGAATTTTCACATAGATAAATACTACAGCATGCTTTCAAAGACCTGCTATGCCTTCCATATCTACATTTACAGTCCATGTATGATACAAATGTAAAGTGTACCAGATTAACCAATTGGAGGTGAATGTAATCACCAGTCTTTCCCAGATGATGTCTAGCCAATAGGCTGGACACAAAATGAAGAATCTTGATTCAATGAAAAGGTAATACGTTTCTAAGTTTACTTCCCCCCCACCACCCCCACCCCGCCCCCTTCAGTTTTCTAATTCTGATCATGTTAGTTTTGTAGACAACTTCCCACTGCCTTGGTTATTCCCTGTAAGCTTATTTTGCTTGGCTTTATGCAGTAAACAGAAAAGTTCCCTCAGTCCTCATGACTGCAGCATCAGATCTGGTCTTTTAGTCCATCACACGAGGAGATTGTACAGCTGTATGATATATACCATTATGCATACATTTGGATTAGCAGTATCCAGGGGAAAGGTCCTCTAAGAAATTATTTAGACTTTCTCAGAAGACACAGTAAGAAAACCAGGAGTATCAAGTGTGACAAAGATGATTGCTGTATTAGAAATCTTATGAATACTGTAGTTATCAATTGCATGCATAGGTTTTACTTAAATATGGAAGGCAAGGGTTAAGTTTCAAGAATGCCCGCACTGACCAAGACTGAACAAATTACTATACTCAGTACATCCAAACTTAACATGGCTATGGGTAGGGTAAATTATTAAAAAGTCTACACAAAATAGCAATGCAATTACTTTTCCTGGTTCATAAATCATGATAAATTCGGTTTAGGGTTTGGAAAATCCCCCAGTACAGAGAAAAGGTAAATTTTAAATAAAATCTGATATATCGGAAGATATATCTACGTAATTCAGAAAAGCACCCTCTTGTCAAAAAAAGTCTTTGTTTATTAATGCACATTTAAATCTATTATTTATATACATATATTCATTACAATATACTGGAAGAGGCATACACATTCACTTCTTCAAGGAAAATTACACAATTCTTTTAATTAAAAATATGCGCTAATCTCAAATGGTTATGAATATTTATGATGGACTTTTTAACAGTGATCTTCCAGTAACTAGTTGATAATTAATCATTAGTCAACACTGTTTTTTTTCATTAACTGTTATTCTTCTATTTTTCCTTTCCTTGATCATTAACCATTAGTACCAAAGCAAACATAACTAGGTTAACCAGCAGTGTTGCCCTTATCTTTATTCAGAAATGCAGTCCAACTCAACCTTCTAAATTAGAATGAAAAATATACTTACCTTGAGGTTTAAAATTTTCTTGTAATCAAAATGGACTGCTAGTATGAATTAAATGCTCTCAACATAAACCTGAAGTGACTTACATGATATTTTTGAATTATCAGCTAAACAAAACTGCTTTCTTTTTTGAATCCACAGTAGTAATGAGTCTGATCTTCCATAACATGTCTCAGCAGTGAGAAAGAACGCTCATCTGGCTGTTACCAGTCTGAGAGGATCAAACCCTCAAAGGAGTTCCCTCAAAGGAAGCTTTCTTTGGGGGTAGATAGTGGTATGTGCTGGGAATGAGAGGCATACACCAGTCTTCCTGTTGAATTTGAGTTGATTTGGAAAAAAACAGCTAACAGTATGTTTATTGCAGGACAGGTAAGAAAGCACTTCTATAAGCTAGTGTTTTGAGCACTCACCTTAATACATGGGTCCCAGCTTTCCTTCACAGAGTGTATATTTTATCCAACTTATTCACATGAACAAGGTTGCCAAAAAAAAAAAAAAAAAAAAAAACCCACAACAAAAAGCTTTACAAAGATTTCAGAAAATTATGTTTGAAGATTTTTTTTCTTTCGTTGTGTGCTAGGAAAAGTGATTTCCTCTAAAAGAGAATTACTTAATCAGACATGCGTATGTTCACTAATACTTCTCAAAGTTTGGATTTCCTTTTTTTTCACTGATAAAGCAGAACATTATCAGCGTCACAAAGCTCTATTCATTGGTGTATACTGTTGGTTCTGTTGGTGTGTATTTCCACGGGTTCATTTGTGGACTGAAGACTAAACATCAATATTTTCACACTGAAATGCCAATACAGAAAATATTACACTGTGGTCTGCTCAGTGATAGATCTATTCTTCACTAATGTATATGTATTGTTCCTATTGACACTGTTTGGGTTTCCTCATTGTATAATGTCCCTGGGCCACTTTTTCTTTTCTTAACTAAAAGTCAGTTTGTCTTCTTTCTTCACACAGTATAATTCCTCTGACATAGGGAATTCTTGGGAAGTAAAATACTACTCATTAAGAATTAAAAGAACTGAGTCCACAGTTCACTGCAGAAAAGCAAATACAAAGACAGTAATTTTTAAGCAAAAAAGTGATAGCATATTTACTGTATGTGTTATATTAAAAATAATTCACTAAGGTGCTCTATGAATTTGTTATTTTTAGATCAGTGCTCTAACATGATCCTCTTTTTCTTTCTGCTCAATATTGTGTTGTGTTAGACATATGTTTTTGCTTTTACAAAGGGAAGTAGGGAACTTGTTCATTATTGAATAATTAACATTTAAATTAAAGAGTAAACTATAACACCTTACAAAATATTTCATCTTGGACAACTATTAAAGAAAGAAAAAAACAAACAATCAAACCAAAACCATGTCTAACCATCTTCAAAATTGCAGCTTTCACTGTGAAGCATTTCAAAGATTCTGATGGAAATGATAGTCCGTTCTACTCTCATAGCAAGTTTGAAGTTTTGTTAAGCTATATTACAATAAGTATTTAAATATAAGCACTAATGCAGATCATGTATCATGAGCTCAGGGAGTGTCATATCCTCAAATAGTTAAAAGTACAGGTATTCGTGACCTTTAGCAGAACCATCAGGCTTGTAGACTAAAGCTAGGCTGCTGCAAAAAATTGAAAGAGGAGCACAACCAGAACTAGCTCAGTGTACAATGGTTGTCTAAGATCTGTTTCTCTCTACTGACTATGGTAGGAGCCTATGCAAGTGGCTTGGCCCAAATGTTAATTTCCTGGACAATTAGAGACACAGGAGATCTGTTTCCTTTGCATGATTGCATATAAATCTAGATAAAAGCATGTGATACTTACAAACCTTTACAGATAATTTCCTATCATTAGCACCACTCTTCACAGCAGGGATGCTCAGTATCTTCTTCATAAATACTATCCTGCAATTTCAATGAAAACAATTTGTTCAGCTTTAAAATAAGGAATATGAATCTCCCCCTTGAATCTAACACATTATTTATTACAGGTTAGTTTTAAAATTAAATTAAGTGCAGAGAAATATTAATTACAATAACATCTCCATAACAGTAATTTGTTCTTAAATTGGCATCTGGGCAGATAGTAGACTGTTTTTCAGCCACATTTCTAGATGTTTTTCAACTGTCAAACTACCTACTACAATATCCCAAATAAAATTCCACTTTGTCTTGACAGTTGTAAAAAGGGTCCTAAAATTCCACATAGAGCTTGAAAGTACTTTAAGTAGGGTTATATTGCTAATTAAACCCTTTGCCAGCCCTTTGCTAGGCTTATGTAAGAGTTTCACATTTAATGAGTAAAGCTGAACATCAAAAGCTGATGCTCATTTCCTCCATTCAGCTGGCTAAATAGCTGCCTTCCTTCTATCTTGCTACTTATTAACATTGGTTTTGCTTTTGCCACTTCAGGAAAACCTGCCTGACAGCTAGGGAAATCTCAGGCTACAAATTCTCAAAGGTACAGAGTTTGTACATTAAGAAATGTTCCCATTTCTTAACAGACGTACCATTTTTTGAAAACTAGCCTAAGCACAGTGTTCAGTTTCTTGGGCTCTCCCTTGGTGTTACTAGAAGTGGATTTTCTTCCTAGATAACTACATCAAGCAGTAAAAAGAAATATTACCAGGGAAAAAAATAATTGCTATGCAATTAATTTTTAAAAACAAGTTAAAAGTTGATCAGGCTTCATCTATCCTGAACAATTTAAGTGCTTTTTTGCTGTCTCCATAAAAGAAAGAAAAAAAAAAGTTTTATCCTTAAAAAGTATTGCCTTGGGCATGCACATTGAAGTAGTACACAAAGAACAATATTTGCCCTATTTGCAGTACACAGAGAACAATATTTGCAATGTTGGAATACTTACGTCTACCAGAGTGTGGGTGGAAATGTAACAAGGATTAGTTACTATCCTTGCTACAATACCTGTAATATTTTTCAAAATAAATGTAAGATATGTAAAGACTCTTTGGCTTAATGCCCTTCTCTTTAATCACTATACCATTCAGTTTTCTTTTAACTGTAGATACCACATTTTCAGCTTCTTAACCTGGGCCAAAACTGCATACAACCCAAGAGGACACAGCATAGTTCAAAGGAAATTTGAGAACAAGTTATTGTATGCTGTGCTTCCTCAAATGCATGTTTACCTTGTTCTGATAACCTGGATTTAGAATTCCTGCCAAATGGCACTCTAGATAGGCAGTTTAAAATGCTTTGTTGTTTTGTTTTGGTTTTTTTTTCCTTATTATACCTTTCACAGCTAAAAGCAGAGATCTTAAGGTAAAAGTTAAACCCTTACACCAATATTTGCTGCTACTAAAAGTCCCTTGCTTTGCACTGATGCCATTTGGCATATTTCAGTTCATCTGCAACTTTAGAGTCTAATTTCATGTTACATCTTCAACAGCACACACAGGTATTCCCTCCCTCTGTGTTTAATATCAATATGGAATAAATTAACATAATCTTGGGTAAATATTTTCAATACACTTTCACATCAATTTAGGAAACTGGGACTGTTACTGTTGTTTATTTCTCAGAATTGCTTCCTTCATTTGGCCATTGCTCACTACATTTAGATTCCACATCTGCTGAAAAGACAATAAGCGTGTTATAATGAGACACTCATTTAAAGGAGAACTGCTAATTCTTTTTTTGTTGTATAATCTAAAGTTGCACTATCTGTTTTTTTTTTAAATTATTTGCATACCGTTTTACCTCTGTGAAAATCTCATAAAGCAAACTGGTTTTATTAATCACTCCTGCAAATGGATCCTGGCAGCAGTCTGTTTTTTCATTTGCAAAGTGAGCCAGGTTTCTTCTCTCCTCCAAAGTGTTGAATAGCTTCTTTTAAGGAAGAAAAAAAGCCCAAAACAGGTCTCCTCTCTAGTGGTTGTCTACCACTTTCAAAGATAAAAAATCTTTCGTTTGCTTCCTCCCTTCTCTCCCTCAAAGCTGCATTTTAAAATAAAAAAGTAGTTCTCCTTTTTCCTAATGCCTCAGCTCACCCCCATCTGCACACTTTATTTTTCTTTTGGAAAGGGGCAGTTTTATTTTATGCAGAAACATTTGGGGAATAAATGACACAACACCACCAAAAAAATTTTTCAAGTCTATTTTTTTTTAAGCATTATAAATGAGATATGCAATATGTTCCATCAAAGGGGATCAAATGTTTGCTCAAGCATGCTTGTGTTAGCTGCTCCTCACACAAAAACAAAGTCAGGTAAGGTTTTTCAGGCAAGTAACAGTGTGCATGTGCGTGTGTAAGCACATTAACAAAAAAGCTGCAAGAAACCACATCTATGGATGCCTTGTGCACCAAAGACTTCTGCACTTAGCTCTCTGGTTAAGGAGTGAAACAATTTTTTGATCAAAGCAGCGTGTGAGAAATATTTTGGACATGAACTTTCCTACAGGTAATCACTTTTTCTTCTGATACTAAGCCAATTCCATAGAATATAATCTCTAGAGTAATAACTCCTGCCAAGCTGTTCCATGAATTTTGTAAACAGATGTTACTTTTCCTGAACATTAATTATAAATACTACATTTACCTTAACCATAAACTATTGTTAAAATATTTTTCTTGTTTTGTTCTGTTTGAAAGCTTACTTTTTCTCTTTCAAACTGAGGAAATATATTTGCTCTTTTCAATAGCTTTAGCATAAATATTCTAGAACACGGGATTAGGAGCAAGTGTGTATTCTGATATGAAAACGGGTTCTACCAGTGTTCTTATAGTATATTTGAGAAGGCATTTCAGCTATAAAGGTATATTTAAGCATTTATTTATTCTCAAAAACATTGGAGTATCTTTATTTCAGGACTTTGTGAGGAAAAAAATGCACAACTAAACCATGTTACTGGAAAAATTCCCTTTCCCAAGCTTTCATTTGCCCTGCCAGCAGCAAGTCCTCATGTTTCTCCAGTTTAACTTCATGAAACCCAGCTTCTTTGTATCATGTATTTATAACACCTCCACAAAATTAAGTCAGATCCCCATCAGGTTTGCATTTAATTCAATGAACTTCAGTGTTTTTGTGCTTTTTATGCTCCTGCTTCTGAAAGATTGAACAGTTATCTTCCACTATCTTCAAGAAGAAAATATTGCAAAGCTCCAGTTGATATATCTCATAGTTGTGCTAATTAGTAGCTAGTAGGTTTTTTTTAATCTACTTATTTTCACAGAGATAGATCTTTAGTCTCTATGTGGGGGAGAGGGGACAATGTTTGTATTATTTCTACAGCAACTATTTCTGACATCACCTTCTTCATATCCTCATTTTGCTACTCCCACATTCACTTCATGCACATACAGAGTGAAAAAAAAATAACCGCACAAACAAATAAACAGAAAGGCATTGTAAGCAATAGGTTTCTGGTAGAGAGAGAAGCATGAGAGAGGGGATTAGAAGCTGTCTTAAATATTTCAAGTTCAGTACAAAGAAAGCTAAATAACATTTTCTCCTGCTGCCCCGCCTTTTCACTGTGACATTTCTTTCATTTCATGTGCTTCTGTGGAGAAGTGATCTAAAGCTCACTGCATTTAGTGGGAACTTTTCTATTAACTTCACACTACTTTGCAATGCTACTTCAGTGGTAAATCTTCTGTCATGTAAGCCAGCTTGCTTTCTGGTCAAACCACACCATGCTGTGTGGATGTACACTCTAGCTGCCTATGTGGTTTTAAATTTGAGATAAATTACTAACCCAGCAAACATTTATACAGATGTTTAAGTTAGGTGCCTACTCCTGCTGAGATTGGATACTGGAGCCAAACTTGGCATTCTATATCACCTAGATGACTCCTTGGGAGTGCATTATAGCACCATAGGCCTCCAACTTGCATCCAGCCAGCTGACAGTTCAGGTACAAAACCTTACCACTCACTAGCTTTTGTTGTATTTACCCCTCCTCACTTTGCTTAAAGTTACAGCCCCAGCAGTGAATAAGCTGGAACAAAAGAGCTCATCAAAGCCACTGCTCAATGCAACATCTTTGTGTAAACCTACTTTCAGCAGTATTTTAAGTACTCTGACAGGCTGGGCACCTGGTATTGCCACATGCTGCCTTCTGGTGCTGCTCTACCAGGCAGTAGTAGCTGGCAGGGAGCTGGCTGTACAAATCCTTCTGCCAACCCTTAAAACAGGCACTTTTTTCTTTTGTATTTCCTTCCCTACACAAAACATTTGTGCCATTATTTGTGGAGCTATCACATTTTAGGGCAGCAAATTTTCAAATAGCAGTGTAAAAAAATATTAAGAAAACAAAAAAAAAAAAAAAAAGAAAGAGAAAAAGAAAAAGAAAAAGAAAAAGAAAAAAGGAAAAGAAAAAGAAAAGAAAAAAGAAAAGAAAAGAGAAAAAAGAAAAAAGAAAAGAAAAGAAAAGAAAAGAAAAGAAAAGAAAAGAAAAGAAAAGAAAAGAAAAGAAGAAAAGGGAAAAGAAAAGAAAAGAAAAGAAAAGAAAAGAAAAGGAAAAGAAAAGAAAAAGAAAAGAAAAGAAAAGAAAAGAAAAGAAAAGAAAAGAAAAGAAAAGAAAAGAAAAGAAAAGAAAAGAAAAGAAAAGAAAGAAAATAAAAAGCTTTTACTTCTGAAGTTTTCAAAATTAGCCACTTACAATAGATCAGCTCCAATAACAAACTAACAAATTAGGAGACATTTCTCTTTTTTTTTTTTTTATTTTCCATTAAATTTAGGGTTTCTTTTCTCTCACATTTATTAGTTAAAGAGGCAACTAAAACTGAAAAACAACAGCAAATCTTTTACACCCTTACTTCCCAGTTTGTATAGATTTAGAACTTTTTAATAATTACCCATATGGAAACATCTACCATCTGGTGAGCATACTTTGGTCAGACGCTCTGCTCCCAGTAGTCAGAACGCCTTGGAAAAATTCCTAGTTCTTAATAAAGAAAACAAATCTTTGTCTATGCCAGGATAGTCTGTTGGCCAGATGCTTATCTGAATTACCCTGGTGAAAATAACTACTTCCAATACCACTGGAATACCTGATATTTTTCCTTCTTATTTTCTTCAGTTTTATGTTGTAATTAAACAGACTAAGGCGATTAAAGTAATGTGAAAAGCCTTCTAAGGAGAACAGAATCTTTAGTTTAACTCAGAGTAAGAAAGCAGAGATTCCCTTCTCTCACACAAAAGCAAGTGCTAAAGCAGAATTCCCAATAATTTGAACCTTTGAAGGAATCCGGAACAGAGATTCCCTCCTCCTTCATCATCTCAGTATTAGAAAAAAAACAAAAAAACAACCACCTTTCTTCCAAAACAGTCTTTAAAGGATAAAATTTGTAATTTCATTAGCGGGGTGTACCTCTACTAGGACTTTTATGAGAGTTTCTCCTGTTTCTCCCACACTTCTAAAATGCTGCATTGAGTAGCTTAATTGCCTTCACTGCACTTGTCTTAATAGACCCAGTTTTACATTTTCAGTCTTTAATGGCATAAAATTTCACAATCCGGAGTTATTTCTGTTCTCCTTGTTTACTGAAGTTTTCAGACAAAAATGTGAGAGACACAAAGAAACAATTAGGAGGAATGTTTATAGCCTTAAGGAGAATTGTTCATTTTTTATGTCTTATGTTGGAAAACAGATTTTTTCTCCCATATGGCACCTCAAAACAGAGTTTTTGGCACTCAGACTGCTATTTGCAACATATTCCTAAGTGCTAATGCACCTTTTTTTTCCCCTTGGCTGTTTTTTTAGTTTTCTGTTCTAAGCAATCAATGTCTGTTATGAACCTAAGGGATTTTTTGCTTTGTGTTCATTTTTATTTTTTTTTTTCTTTTTCACTGTACTGGAATCCAGATAAGGACAGCTTACAGTGAGTCTTTGGAGATTTTTTTCTTTTTTTTTTCATTAAAATGGGACCTATTTGTAAGAAACAGTTAATCTGGTAAACTAAGTTTGTATTGGATTTTTTACCATTACAAAAGAAAGGATACAGAATGAAGTAGGGTTAACTTGCCAGAGACCTGTTACTGAAGGGCATTTTTCCCTTAGGAAAATGCTTTGGTAGTGAGCATTTAGGATGGCACACTGGATTGCATGTAAATAGCAAAGCAGAGAAATTACTTTAGCTTAAACTATTCCCTGAGTCTGAAAGTAGCAAATCCAAAACCACTAAAGAGGAATCAGACATAAGAAGGGGACAGCTACTAACTAAGCAAAGGATGACTGAGATGTTTCTAATTCTTCCAAAATATTCTATAATTTTAAAGATTTAAAACTTAATCCCAAAACCACTGCTATTAAATGGAGCATACACCTTCATTTCAACAGGCCTTTGATCACATCCTAATTTGGAAATGATGCCTAACTATTAAACTAAATTTAGCACTTTAAAGTAAAAGCTTTAAAGCAAAACACTTTAAAGCAAAAGCCATGAAAGTTAAATATTCTTGGTTTTGATGTTTTTCAAGAAAACCTATACAGAATTCACACAAAATTTAACCAAAAGCAGTTACCACCATTTCCCTTAAGATGAAAAGGTTTGTGGTCCTTCCTCACTTCTGTTTCTGTCTTTTCACCACCTCCCTACACTATCCTGGTACAAGTAGCCAGTGAGTCAGATAGTGAATCAAAGAAAGGAATAAAATACCGCTTATAAAAAAGAGAAAAATAAAATCTTTGCTGTTAGTTCAGTTACCATTTGGCCATATCTGCACTTGTTCTGGCATAGCTGAGGGATTGGAGCTAATGTGATTCAGTTAGATGGAAAGAAGACACTGTGTAGTTAATGACTAAGCAGTTGTCTGTAGCCCCGAGATATTTATAATCCCTTTCTTTTAGTATCTGTATTAGCACATACAATAATCTTCTTACTGTCTCAGATCTAAAGACATAAAAATGATAAATCAAGAGATTGAAAATAAAAGTGTTAATACAAGTAGATGAAATAAAGCAGAGAAACACTAGGAGCTACCAAGACCATAAAGGAAAATTATATCAGAGACACCACCAGTGTCAAGGTCTCCATGTCTTTTCATTTTTCAGCTGCAAATAGTTTGTTTTGATTTTTCTTCTTCTTTGGCTTTTTATAATTTTACATAAAATGTAATATCATGGCCATAAGAAAATCACTCCAAAATAGTCATCACCTATTAGATTATCCATTTTAAAAATAAACAAATTCTCTAACTTTATTCATGTCTCCTGCTATATTTTTACTAACTGTTGTTATAGACAAGCATTTTACACACTGTAAAATCATACTGACTTGAGAACTTCAGTTTGACATGCATAAATGAGGACTTATTTGAATACCAGGTATGGATTTAAAGTCACTATAGCCAAAGAGGTTAACACCGTTGCTAGCAGACTGATAAAGACAGCTGAATATAAACCAGGAACTTTATGAATGAGTTAAGAAAATTAAAGCCAGAATATCTAAAAATAATCTTCTTGTTTAAAAACATCTTCAAATTAGAACTTATAAGTCTATCAATCATTTTCAAAAAAAAAACCAAACATAAACACATGCACATTTTTAATATACAATGAAGGCACAAACAGCAATTAATGTGCACAGCATGTAATATTATTGTCTAGAGTGTGTGAGGTTGCAGAGAATAGCCACGGATACTACTGCAGGACCTTGGATTTGTCCCAGTTTCTGTGTTTAGATGTCTACCTTCAGTTTGTCCCATACTTCCCACTATTTTGTGAAGGTTCCTACTTCACACAAGACACTCGAGAGTTTGAGAAGAAGACTCACACTCTCGGAGGCAAACTTCATTGCCAGTAAACAAATTTCATAGTGAGAGGATGCAAAATCATGGCAGTGGTGTGGAAAGAATGCTGTGGGAAAAAACAGAGGAGTGTTTTTTTGGCATAGTTGAAAAGGTAGGGATAGAAAACAGAAGACTAATTAAATTAAGTCTTGTACAATGTTTTAATGTAATTTCCACAATCACTTGACTTTTTTAAGATTGAAAGGGACATTTGAAATTGCATAGTTTGGTAAAACGACTTCAATTTTCTGCTTGCAAGATCAACAGGAGCTTGCTTTCAACTTTAAAAATAATGGTATCAGAAAAAAAATGTCATAGGATGGAGACAGATTGTAAGGCTTAAAAGGATAAAACTACATCAATCCTTTCCATTTCATAGAGAGCTGGACACAAAAGTTGTGACCTTTGGTAAAGCAATGTTTTTTTAAAAAAATTACAAGGGTAGGAAAAAAGACTTTCTGGTGCAGTCAGGACCATTGGGAGGCATGTAGAGACTGAGAGATGTGAGAGAGCCATAGCATAGATCAATATCAGATGGATTCAGGAAGGCAGGAGAGAATACAAAAAATTGAGATGAAAAATGTCAACAAATAAAGTTTATAATCACATGAATTATTTTCTCTGAGCTGTCACTAAAGAAGCCAACAATTCAGACGAAATTATACCTAATTATAGCTAATGGGACCTAAGAAGTTAGGTTTGGAGACACCAAATCTCTACTAGAATTACATGCAGGATTTCAGTGTGAAGACTGGGTTCTGAACTATGTTCATAAGGCCTAAAGCTGAGTCTGATATTTTAAAATTTATCCTATCTATATGTGTGTTATCAGCCCCCTTGATTTATTCGATTAGTCTCATTTTTTTCTTTTTTTTTTTGTATTCCAGATTTGTGTAAAATATCAGAGATGTACCCAAAATATCTCACATCTGCAATTCTGCTTGATTTAAGTTAAAACTTAGGTTAATAAAAGAGGAGGAAGTAGAAAAAGAAAGATAAATGACCTAACCTTTCAGTATTTTCACATTAATTTAACTTTACTCTTGTCAATAAATGGGAAAAAAATTTAATTGCTCTGGAACAGGATTTATCTTCCTGATTATTGTTGTTCAGCTCCATCTTAGATATTATTTGGTAGCAGAGGTATCTGAAATCCAGGGTGATCACTAGGGTATGGGGTCTTAGATCATAAATAGCCTTCAGAAGAGTCAGCTGGTGGACAAGTATTATTATTCTCCTTCGTGATAAAAACCAGCAATAAAATTCAATATCCAAGCAAACTAAGACTGAGGCATCTGGTTTAAAATAAACAGTATAGGAGCATCTACAGTCAGTAGAGAGAGATGTTGTTGCCAGAGAGGTATTAATTGCATGCTAGGTTGAGTTAAGCACCAAAGAGACAACCCTACACCTCGAGATGCTTCTCTTGCAAAAAAGTTGTAATGGATGACTAGCTTAAACAAGATTCCCAGTGTTGAGTAGACTGGGTGAGTGACACATACCCTATGGTTTTGTTTCATAGTTCAATTTCCCCACACACCACCAACACAAAGAGTATTCAAACTGCTGTTTAAAACTAAAGATTTTTGTCTCTATATTTATCTATATATATGAAAAAGATCAGTGTTTACTGACAGTTTTCTGTTTTACTAATTTCAATTGATTTCACAAAATCTTGAAAATAGGACAATTGGTTTGAAAGACTGTCCATTCTATTGTAACATCTTGTGCCTGACTTTTCTTTCACAGGCACTGATGTTTTGCCCTAATCATTTCAGTGTGTGTATCTGCAAGGAACAGTACATTGACTAACACTGACTAATTAATGGTCTATGTTATTAAACTCAGTTTTCTTCATAACTTCCTTCCATGTTCTAAGAACTGTCTAAATTAATACAGAAGCCTGTCTCAATTTAAAAGAAGAAAAAAAAAAAGAAAAAAAAAATTGCCATGCTTACACAAATTAAGCATAAAGTTTTTAAATACCTTTTATCTTTATTGAGTTAATCATATTCACCAGTAGCACAATCTTTGAGTCAGAGGCTTATGTACTTAGCGTGAATATCAAGTTTCTTAATGCATAAAACCTTGATTCCAAGATGGTTAAAGCTTCTTACTATAGAAACCTAGAGGGTCTAGTTCCAGCAATAAGAACCTGTCAATAACAGAATCTGACCCTTTGCCTTTTCACAGTTCACATACAGCTGCCTTGCCCAAACCCTCACTAGCCTTGCTCAGTGCTCTTTGTGTATGTGCTGCAATCTGCAGTGCCTAACAGGGAGGGAAAATATTCACACTTTTAAGCTAATGTTCAGCTTGCCTGTTGCTGGCTTGGGTTTGTTGGGGTTTGGGTTTAATTTCGTTATTTGGAACAAGGTTGCCACCTACTGGCCATAAAATTTGTTGTGAAATTATCTGAAAAATATCCTCTTCTGCTCAATAGCCCTTATTCATTTCTTATTGATTGAAACAACCTAATTTCATACTTCTCCCGTCATTTCCTACCCTTCTGGACATGCTGATTTGAACGTCTTTTGCTTTAAATATATATATATCTCAGTAACGGCCAAAAAATTGAGACAAATATTATGCAAGAGGTCAGCTGTTCTTGCTTTAGCATACAGTTTTATTAATGCAGCTAAGCATTCATATGTGAGTGAACAGCTTGCTTTCTCCAGTATTAGGCAGGAATGGTCTCCAGAATTATATTCTTTCCTACACAGAAGTGTTCTTACCTCTCTATCCTTTAAGGGCACAGGGAACAACAAAGTCTTCCTACTCATGAAGTGACCCTGTCCAGCAGATTTTCTGCCTTTGCAGCAGCATGCCCAAATTCTTCCTCTCCAGCCTTCATGTATGTCGTGGTTTAAACCCAGTCAGACAATTCGTTCACTCACTTCCCCCCACTTCTTTCCCTCCCCCTGCTCCCGGAGGGACGGAAAGGAGAGTCAAAAAGAATGCAAATCCCATGGGTTGAGATAAGAACAGTTTAGTAACTAAGGTATAACAAAAATCACTACTGATACCACCAATAATAACAATGATAAAGGAAATAACAAGGGAAGAGAATACAACACCTCACCACCAGCCAATCGATAACTCACCCCCCAAGCCCAACCAAGCACCGACCCATACCTCCTCCAACCCTGCAGTCTCCCAGCCCTTCCAGGTAACTCCCAGTTACATACTATGCATGACGTGCTGTGGTATGGAATAGCTCTTTGGTCAGTTTGGGTCAGGTGTCCTGTCTCTGCTTCCTCCTGGCTTCCCCTCCCCCCTGGCAGAGCATGAGGCTCACAAAGTCCTTGGCCAAACCAAAACATCGCTATCAGTTCTGTTCCCAGGCCGAAAGTCAAAACACTGCACTGCACCAGCTACCAAGAAGGAGAAACATGACTGCTACTGCTGAACCCAGGACAATGTCTCATGAACAGTATGTTAATCAGAGAAGAGGGGAGGAAAAGACAGCGCTTCATTTAGGAGTAACCAGAGAGACTATAAAGCCCTGTAAATGCCCGGATAGGCGTGATCTACCTTGGGTCAGGAAAACCCCAGCAGTTGCTTTTCTCTTTCCTCACCCAGGACACTCACACTGCTCATTCCTTAAACATTCAGCTACATGAAATACCACTGATCCTTTCCAGCCTCACTTCTAAGCCCAAATTTCTGAAAATTCATGCTTATGTACCATTGTCCTGCACACCCAGTAAAAACAAGCCCCATGAACTTTGCAGCTGCTACCTTCATACCTAAAGGCCCAGCCTACCTTTCTTGCCTACTGATGCCAGACATTCTTCTGGACTCATCCCAGCTTCCCACTGCCACAGCTGATCCTTCCCACATCATGCCCTCTCTTCTCTCCAGGCCTCCGACATTTCTCACAAAAATTACTTTGCCTGTGCAGAAAATCTGAATCAGAGCTGATTGAAAAACTTCATGCAATACATATGGGAAGCCTTTTTAATTCAAGAAAAAAAAATCAACAGGCATTTTAAATGAAATTATAAAGTATTTTACAAAGAAAAAATACTGGATAATAAGTGAGAAATTTAATCTGGTGGAGAAAAGCATAGTAAACAAATAGGCACAAATTAACAAATTCTAACCTGTACTGTTTATTTCTCATTTTCATCAGTTATGGTGATTAATCTTTGAAAAAGATGATCAAAGGTGGGAGCGAGACTATTTGTCTTTTTGAAGTCTTCAAATGGGGACCAGAAAATTAGCTTTAGCCTTGATTAAATTCTCTTGTCTCCCTTGTAAATGAAAGCAGAATCAATGGCTCAATGTTTTATTCTTCCTGTATTAATTATAATTCTCTGAACTCTATCTGCTGATAAAAAAATATCTGAACACTAATTTAGACATCTGGGTTGCAAACCTCAGACTTTTGTCTATTACAAGTTTAAAAAGAAATAAAATATAGAAAGGTAAAAAGCAGACAGAAAAATATCAACTTTAGTACACTGCCACTGAAATGAACCATGTGGATTTGTTTTTCTAAACATGGGGTTCAGTTTTGGCTGTCATACTGACAGACAGATAGAACAAATCTCAAAGAATCTATGGAATTGGTTTCAGAAGGTCAGGAAAACCATGTCTATTCAGACCAGGAAGTAGAGAGTTAAAAGATATGTTATAGACTAATAAAATAAGTTTTTATAACCTTTATTCAATTCATACTGCCTCAGAATTTGGGGCAGAGTGGTGGTGTTTGTAAGGTGGGCTTTTTTTTCAATAAAATCGGTAGACTACCAGGTGTGTTTACTAATTTTCTTACCTTAAACAAGGGAAAACTAAACCTTTGGCAAAAAAAAAAATAGGACAAATAAAATCACTTTCTTTGCAGTGAAAAAGGAGACTGCAGACTAATCCTGTGGTTCCTGCAGGCCAAGAACAGAACGGAAGATTTCATATTTCTTCTGGCATTTTTATTGCATTGAAGTCTGTGTATGAAACTGCTTTTGCTGCTATGTGTGGTCCAGATGTTTTGGAGAGCTTCAGTCATATCCAACAGTAACGTGTTATATCCTGGCTGAGATAAGAGTTAACTTTCTTCATATCAGTTCATAGAGTGCTATGGTTCGTGTTTGTGACTAAAACAATACTGATAATGCACTGATGTTGCAGCTATTGCTGAGCAGTGTCTGCACAGCACTAAGGCCTTTTCTGTTCCTCACTCTGCCTATTCACTGGATAGATTGGGGATGCACAGTAGGTAGAGAGGGGACACAACCAGGCAGGTCACCTGAACTAACCAAAGATGTATGTCATTCCATATTGCAATAGAAAGGGCAAAGAGGGAGTTAAGGGTGTTTTGCCCAGAAACTAGCTTGGCCTTAGTCTACCCACAGGAGGTGATAAGTGATTGCCTTTGCCTTACTTGTTTTGGTTTCTTTCTCTCTTTCACTCATCCTTCACTTATTAAACTTTTTTTTTTTATTACTATACTGATCCCCAGGTTTTCTTGCTTTTACACTTCCTTCCCTCATCCCCTGTTGCAATGAGGGGGAAATGAGTGAGCAGCTGCATGGTGCTTAGCTGCCTATCAGCATTAAACCACCACACATAGAGAGAACTGAAATAAAAACATAATTTTAAAAGTATTGTGGGCCATACAAGAATCTCTTTTTGAAAAAAGTAATTTTCTGAACAAAAAATCAGCTGCCCAGTGGTGCAACAGAACTTTAACATAACCGCATCATGTTAGTTTTGAAAAGGAAACAGAAGGACTCATTAGAAAGCAGACTATTTGTTAAAAAGAAAAAAAAGAAAAAAAAAAAGAAACTCCAAAACTTAAAAGTGAATAACACTGGTTTTCATTCTTTAAAGGTTAACACAATTCTAGGTTGAAAACAAAAATTAAAGCCACCCTGCATAAAAATATCCAAAAAGGATTCAAGTTACAAGACACAATTAACTTGTGAAACTCATTACCATGTAATTGTAAAGGAATGAACAGTTGCTTAAAAAACTAGCAATATTAGGTACAATAAATCAATTCAATATTATTAAGATAGATGGATTATGTTCATAAATATTGTGACATTAAAATGTTACAATCTTCAGAGTAATTTTTAGCTGCACTTTGGATGTAGGTTTCCCATTTTTCTCTTCAGCAGAATATCTTAAGCCCAATCCTATCTTGCCATTGGAAGTTGAGCCTCTATTCTACATGCTTAGGGGCACTATGAAAATGATACCTGCTTTACGTAGCACAATTAGGGTTAGCCTTTTGTGCCAAATTTTAATTGAAATTACAATAAATAAATAAAAAGAACAGTTTTAATTTAAATAATGATTTTACAGGAGTAAAAGCCTTCTTTTTAGAAAGTTAAATTTGAGCCCTTCCAAATTTTAATAGGTTGGAGGAAAATCAAACTTTGGGTTTTGAAACAAATAGCCCTATTCTTCCAAAAGGCAGCACCCAGGCTCAGAAACAGATGTCTGCACATGTTGGGTACAGCTAAAAATGGTACCATCCTGAGCACAACCTCACTTGAAAATAACAAACAAGAAAAACAGATCCTATCCCGCCTTGTATGTGTGGCAGCCTTTGAACATGTGCCAAGTTCAACATTTTCTTTACACCACTGCTGTGATCTCTTCCACCCTGGCACACTGGAAGGGATCAGCAGCTCTTTATCATCAATGTCCCTCTCCCACCAGCCGCATCCTCTCTGGCCTTCTAGTGACAGAGGGGAACCTTCTATCCAGTACAAGAGGTATAGTTGGTACAAAGCCAATGCCACAGTTATATTCACAGTGTGCTATTATGCCCAGTCAAAATGTTGTAACAAAATGTTTTCCCACAAAAAAAAATGCCAGTTCTCTGGCCTTGGCACACTCCTGTAGAGTGTCTGATCTTGACAAAACTCCAGCAGAAGCTGGCAGACAGGCTGACCACTTGGCTGTGACCATGTCATCTAGCTCTGCAAGACTTAATTCCCCTAGAAAGTTTTTACTGACGTCCAAGATGGTGTAAGAACCCTGTCTATAAGCCTGCTTATGTCTCCCTACAGCCAATTCCCCAACATCTTGGTGGACTTCAGGGATGCCTGTGCATTTAGCCTGGGAGCCTAGCAGGTGGCGAAAAATAAGTGAAGACACTGAGGATCCTGGAAAATAGCCCCAGAGCTAATATTTGGTTATACAATGAATCAAACATCAACATAATTACTTAGTCTTTTTTTTTTCTTCCACATTTCAAGTAAGATTTTTTTATGGATATATATTTTATTTTATTTCTAATCTTTTTGTACTCATAATATTTAATGCCATTTGTTGGTGACAACACATAAAGTACATGCTGACCACAAAGACAGCACAAATACTGTCAGCATGTACCACGAGCTCTGGTAATGTGAATTTTCAGTGCAGTGTAAAATGAAGTTTAGCTGCTAAAGTGTTTGGGCAATATGACCAGAATTTTTTACTCTAAGATTTTAACCAAAATATGAGGGGAAAAAAAACTAATAGCAAAAAGAAAGTCATCTTGCATCCAATATTTTGAAGGAGAATGACAATGAAATCTACCAACACCTAGAATATACAGCAATAGCCTAAAGTTGATATGATTAACCTTGCTTAATATGTAGTAAAATACTTTGAAGTATCTTTTATCACCATGTCCTGTTTTGTCTTACAGAGAAGATTATATTAAGAAATGCTGAAGTGCATATTTAGCTTTAAGAACATCCTTAAGCCCCTTAAAAGCAAAACCCTTAAAATTAAATAACTGTTTGGAGTAAATAAACTGAATGGAGCAGTGTGGAAATTACGTGGTTTTGCATGATGTGGTACATTAAAGCCTTAAGGGACCACTGAAGTCAATTAGTGCAAGGAAACTAAATCCTCCCAGTTATCAAAACAGGTTAACTGCTCAAAAGCTTTGTCTTTCTCTTTGCTTCCACCAGATGGTGGTATATTGCAAAAAAAAACCAAACCAAAACCAAAACAAATAAACCAAAAAAAACAAACCATGAAAACTGTTTTTCCACTCATTACCTAAAAGCACTGGAAATACATTAGTATGGTGACTTTTCTTCTACTCTGTTCATTATCGTTTCAGATGTCAGATAGCTCATTTTCAACAGATGAAGTAAAAGATATATTTATAATTTTTTTAACAAAATAATATATTTCTATCACACTTCAGCAGTGATTCCTGACTACAATGTTTTCATCTGTTTCTTCTTAGCAGAGTCTACTAGCTGTATTTTGGTCTCTGTCTTACCTGTAATACTGGTGCACCTTTCTGGTGGATTAACCATAAGGTCCTAGGCATTCCAAGCTAAGTACTTAGACTGTAGATATCATGATATAACTCCTGGATGTTCTGAGTGCTTTGACATCAGTTAGAGAAAGATTTAACTTTGACTTAAATGTAGACCTTGGCTTCAATGCAGGAAGCTTCCCACAGATTCTGAAAGAATTATTTCAGCTAACAGGTGAGCACATGTATAAAGCCACATCAGCATTCCCAGTACCTTCTAGAACTGAGTAACTCAGTAGAAACAGTGAATTTTGAAGCTCTCACAGGGTATGGGTTTTTCTTGCAAGAGCCATGGGTACTGGTGCCAGGGGCTGTTGTGACTCAAACTTTATTCTAGCTAGTTAATACTCTTGCGCTTCATCTCCAAGTATTGTGGTACTGAATTGCAATCAGTATACGCAGACATCTTGTGGTATTGAATTACAGTCAGTATATGCAGACATCTAAGTGTTTACAAACGAGAAAGAAAAAATGCTGAAGGGCTTTCAAACCATTGTATTCTCATCAGAGAAAACAGTGACTTTTTTCTTTTGGGAAACTGTTATTTCATCATTTGAAATGAGTGGAAGCTGTACATTACTGGTTTTAACAAAGGAAAAACTTAAAAGGCAAAAGTAATGTTGTTTTCTACACTTTATTCACTGTGTTTTCTCTAGGCAATGCCTTAATATGCATTCATAAGCAAAAGGGTCCAATTTGCTAATCCTTAAATTCCAGAGGCTGAGCTTGGGGACCCTGGGAATATGATGCTTAACACAAGTCCTGACACTCCACCCTGAGCTGTGATGATGTGAAAAGTAAGCTTCAAGCCTGGAGCAGGACTATTTGTTAATTATCCTCTGTTCATGTGAAAGTCCAAACCAACATACATAAATAATCTAGTTCTTAGTCTCTCTGTGGCCGTACAATATTATAGAATATATCCTTTGAAACAAAAATTTAATCATTAATAGTTATTCCACACTGCAATTTTTTTCAACACTTCCTTATGTAAATTGCCTTTGAGACTTTCTTTAGCTGCAGATAGCACACTCATAACCACGTTAACATTTTCTATCAGTTGTAAGAATCTAATTTTTAATTCACTAAACTTACTGCTAATATTTTGCATTATCTCCATCTTATCCGAAATGTTATTTTTCTTCCCTTTTAATTTCCAAAATATTTCCTTAATATTTGATAGTTCTCTCAAACATTCACTCGGTAAATATCTCATATGGCACTGGAAATATCTATGACACCAGATACTAGGACTAGTAAAGTGATTATTACTTCAAATCTTGCTTTATTCTTTTTAACTTTTGTTTCAGGAAACTGGTTCTTTTGCTGGCTCATATTTTTTGTCTGATGGTGATAATTATGTAGGAAGAAACTGCTCTCTTTACAGACTCAAACGAAGATTCATCTAGCATCTTTGTACCACTGGAAGCTGGAGCGTCTAGCCCCAGGTAGATTGTTTACAGATAGATAATTCCTGATACACGATTTCTTCCCCAAAAGTGCCTCCCTCTTCATTAAGCTTGGAGGAAGGCTGCATAACTAGCTGAGACCTAGATGTCTGACTTTCAGGTGCTTACAGCTACATGAGATGAATTCCACATGAAAAGTCTCTAATACTTGCCAGCCTAAAATTGTGAAATATTGAACTCAGTGAACTGGATGATGCTTTCTATTCTTACTGTCTTTTGTGTTACATCACATCAGATTTCATTCACTTTCAATTCTGTAGTATCTCTACTTTTGCAATCCATACAATAATCAAAATGCTTTTAAGGACTTACAGAGGAAACTTCATTTTGCTGAGTAGTACTGATCTAATTTAGAATGGGTCAAGTTTCTAGAGACTAGCTAAAAAAGAAATATAAATACAGTAGGATACTCACAAATCATTTACTTTTCACATAAAAGAAGATTAGACTCTGGCATGTGCACTTCCACCTTCTGCTGCTGACTAGGTGCTACTGCAATAGGAAAATTGAAATACTGGTTCTCACAGTTTTGATTTCTGCAGTTGCAGGAGGACAGGTAAGAGCCTGCTGTTTCTTGTTCTTGGAAGAGGACAGATGTAAGCTTATTGTGTCAAAAAGATAGCAATTTTAAAGGATGACAACATATTTTTAAAGACATTTATGTTACGTATAATTGCTCTCTCTGCCCCTGGTGTTTTGGGATTTTTTTCCTATTTAGCTTTAAATGAAACCATTTTTTCCCCATATTTTGTTTGAGTCACGTATGCTATCTCATCCAATCATCACTTCAATCTTCTTCCCTCCTACCACCTCTGCAGTATCTGAGGGGTTTGTATATGTCTATTACTTTCTAAGAAGACTGGGGCTTCCCTGTCAATCACATCTTTTCCTCTTCTCTCACTACAGTTTGTGTTCAGTTCAGATCCAGTGTGACTGTACAGGACATAAAATTGATTTTGTGAATGTTGGAAGGTGACTATCAGGCGTACTACCCAGTTGTGCTGCTCACATACATACTAGATGAGGTCAGCTACGGGTCATTGTTATAGCCAGCTCTGCTAATGCACAGCAAAAGTTATAAAACTATCAGTATTATTTTTACACATAAGAAAAGCATAGACATTGATTTTTTTTTTGGCCAGAAAAATAAAGTACATCCCTGAAAAGATCTTCTTGTGATAAGATACAATTTAACAGACATATGGAAGAGGACAATATGTACATTGTCTTCATATACAAGTGTGTGCTTGTATCATAGAATCATAGAATAGTTAGGGTTGGAAAGGACCTTAAGATCATCTAGTTCCACCCCCCCTGCCATGGGCAGGGCCACCTCACACTAAACCATCTCACCCAAGGCTCTGTCTAACCTGGCCTTGAACACTGTCAGGGATGGAGCATTCACAACCTCCCTGGGCAACCTATTTCAGTGCCTCACCACCCTAAGAGGAAAAAATTTCTCCCTTATATCCAATCTAAACTTCCCCTATTTAAGTTTTAACCTGTTACCCCTTGTCCTATCACTACAGCCACTAATGAAGAGTCCATCCCCAGCATTCCTATATGGGAAGGCTGCTATGAGGTTTCCACGCAACCTTCTCTTCTCCAGGCTGAACAGCCCCAACTTTCTCAGCCTATCTTCATACAGGAGGTGCTCCAGTGCCCTGATCTTCCTCGTATATGACACTTATATGTATACTTATATATTAGGAAAGTAAATATTGTCCATTTATTTGGCCTTTTACCTTTGTCCCTAAACCCTTTAAAATGATTTTACAAAACTGTACTGTTTAAGTATGCTTTAGATTTCTGTATTATCAGTCTCAATGAATATCTATAATGGTGAATCTGAATAATCCTTTCTCATTCACACCTGCTGCCAACAACATTTTCTTGGTAAAAGTTCAGCTAAATAGGATGAGTCAGAGGGACTTTCAGTATCTTCAAAGGGGCAGATGCACTTAGCAGAAAAGCAAGAAGTGCTTAAGTGAACAGAAATAAGGTTTACAAGCACTATGCTTGAGATATTTTAACACTCTAAATAAAGACTTTACTTTTCACAGTAAATGTCAGCTCTTTCTTTCACATTAAGACATGCCTTGGAAAGTTGTGCAAATAGTACATTATGTTCCTTCACACACTACTGAAAGATGCTAATAAGGCATCAAAAGTGTTCTAGCATACCATATCTTCTTTTGCACTCTGAGTTGAATACTCAGAAGAGAGCTTGTTTATAATCTATATCTGTTCAGGTCACAGAAACGTAGCTTTCTGGACCAGGTCAGAGGACCATGAATTGCAGTAGGCTGTCTAATTTGCCACAATTGAGATAGATACATGAAGAAAAACTAGTTTTTGGGAAGAGCAGTTCTAGATTACTTTCTTTAAAAGAATATCCATTTCTGGATCTTATCTCTAAACTTTTATCTGTGAAACCTGTCTGACAAAAGCTGCTGTTCCCAAAGCCACTTACTGGTCTTACACTGAAGGAGAAGTTTCACAGAGATTCAGATGTCTTTCATAGGCACTTTTTTTCCCCTCAAAGGATATGACAACACAGGGTTCACAAATGTAGACTTACAGATTTTCTCTGCATGAAGGATAATATCAGCAATTCCCCCATCATTTCAGTTTCTGGACACAGTGAGTTGGCTCTTAACAGATATTTTACTGCTCTTTTTCTGTATTATTAACATTCAAAGGAAATCTGATTTAGAGTGCTGACCATACAGAAGTCACAGAGGTTTGAACCCTAAAGACTTACACATTTTGCTAAAGTGAAGGGACTGGAATATTCTGCAACCACACACCCTCATTTGACCTTTTCCAGTCCCTCCAATTATAAGAGCATTCTATCTGAAGAAGAGCAACAAACCAAAGCCTTGTAAACAGAATAGAATGGGTAAGAATGGAAATACAGAGAAAAAAAAAAAAAAACAACTACACCAAAAAAAAAAAAAGGAAAAAAAAACAAACAAAGAAAACCTAGATTTATTCTTTTCAAG
Source organism: Pezoporus flaviventris (assembly GCF_033815535.1). Classification (NCBI taxonomy): domain Eukaryota; kingdom Metazoa; phylum Chordata; class Aves; order Psittaciformes; family Psittacidae; genus Pezoporus; species Pezoporus flaviventris. The sequence goes on from NW_026892564.1 coordinate 5,335,457, forward strand.
TTAACAGTCTTGTTTGCAGCAACACTTCAGTTAAGCTTTTATTACCCAGGAATAGTTTGTATTGGAACAGTCTCTGGACATCATTGTCCTCAATAATATACAGATATTTAACAAAGATATTCCTTAGACTGCTCAAAGAAGAATTTCCTTACTTTACTTAAGTAATAAGTATATACTTAAATAGAAACAAGAAAGTCAGAAACAGATCCTATTTAACTCTTCTAAACGAAGGTGAATTTTTTCTAAAGCATGATTTCTTCTATGCTACACAGTTATGTGTTACACAGTGTCAGATATTAGTGTTAGATATCAGTTTTAGATATTTCTATAATTCAAAATACCTTTTTACTATGTAAAACCCATAAAACCTGAGGTATTACCACATACAATCATGAGAGATAATGAAGCCTATAAAAAATTATTTTCTATTTATGCTTTCTTAGATCAAACTCTTGTGTGAAATAGGGAATTACTTTCAATTCTTTCTCCCTGTCTTTGTTTCTTTGAGGGTGTAAAAGATGCAAAGAGATGGATAGCTGAGTGTCTTTTTTCTGAAAAAGAATGTTTTGCTACACTTCCTAGATATTATCAGAGCATGAATGGTACTGAGGATTGAATCAGGGGTATGGATAAGCTCCATGCCAGCATTCAAAGCAATAGATCTGAATTCTTAAGCTTTTAACAGTGTATAAGTTTTTAACAATATATACACCTTAGCCTCATATGACATAAAAAATAAATAGCAAATCTATATTTAAGAGCTTGTGGGAAGAAATCTGTACAACTACAGGCTAATGCAATTTTAGCATAATTTAAGGCTTTTGATAGAAAATTTAACTAGATACACGTAAAATAGAATAAAATTCAGTTCGTATATGATTCAATAGCTTTCTCTAATAATATTTTTTTTAATACATACTAAATGCAGTAAATGTAATTTATTTAATTTCACTAATATTTGAATCAGCTCTATTAAGGAGGTTCTTAAGTGAAGCAGTGTAAATAGCAGCACAAGAATCTGAATTAGGACAAGGAATTGGTTCTATGGTGGATGAGAATGAGTACATCAGAGTTGGAAAAAATCAAGGGATACTAATAATTATATTCCTAAAAATTAAAGATTCACTCTTTTTTGAATACTTTCATAAATTGGAATAAATGATCTGACCAGAATGAAAAACAAATAAACACACAAAAAAAAACAAAACCGGGGGAAAAAAAGAAATTTATCTTATCTTTATCTTATCTTCTTTTAACAGATAGCATGATCTATATTGATGTATACACACATACAAATGTAAGTTTCTAGTTACATTTCAAGAGTGACATGAGCTTTTGCTTTATGATAAGGCCCTCTCCTTGGAGCTGAGTTTTCTTCTGTTCTTTTTCATAGCCCTTAAAAGGTCTTTCTTGCCTCCTTCATGGATACCACAATGTCTTCTAATTCTGAGACCAGTGTAAGAAAATGGTGTTAATTTGCTCAAGACACAGATTCAAACCACAAACCTTCTCAAGGCTGGGCAAACTGATGTTGATAAACCCAAACCGTTAACAGCAATCTGTATTTCTGCTCTACTCAGTACTGATATTCCTGGCTCTGCACAGCTTACTGAATGATTGAACTCACTGTGGTTTGTTTCACCCATGACCCTTGCCACCCACTCTTTCCTTTTCCTGATCAGCTTTATTTAGTTGTTCCAGTTTCAGCTTAAAAACTCTAAATTTGAAGCCTCTCAGTTTCAGGCTGCTTTTCATAGTTCAAGGGAAGTGTTGGGAATGGGTGTCACATGGTTGTCCTTGCTGTCCTCTGCTGGGAACTCTTATTTTTTTCTTCCAGAATATCCTGTATCTTCTAGTTCATACAGGCTATGTACACTTTAGTCAACTAACACTGATGTAGCAAGACTTAACTCAGTATTAGATTCCCTTTCCTCCCTTCTCCTTGACTTTCCCCTCCTTTCTCCCTCCCTCCCTCCACATACATATGACCCATGCCTCAGCCAGGTCTGACGCTGTTTGGATGGAGTCAGACAGAAGGAATATTCAGTTAACATCTTCCCACATTTTCTCATTAAGTCCCTTATCTGCCTGTAGCTTCTTTCCCATTTGCTTATTCCCTTACAGCCCTTTTCAGGTCATCTCTCTTAACACTGAAATCTGCAAAACCACAAATGTAAAGTGGAGGTACATGCAATGTTTATTTAAAATAAAAATGTTCATAACTCCCTAATACTCCATGGACAAGGTCTTGGAATAGTAACTCTTAACTCTGCTATTATGAAAAAAATGTCTTCAGTAAATGGAAACTTTTGAGGAGAATGGAACTTAAGTATTCACCAAGGATATCAGCTTCAAAACCAGCTGCAATCTTAATACTTCAGTGCCTTCTGCATAATAAAGACAAACATTTAGATATTTGTGTCCTTACTTGTTATTTCTGCAGCAGATGGCGGAAGTAGCATACCTTAGTATTCTGTAGTTACATATCCCCATAAGTTATACTTCATTTGTTAAAAAATTCAGAATAACTTGAATAAACTCTTCATTTGTGGCCATATATATACACATAATTTTGCTCTGTGTGGCTTTTTTTATTATTATTTCTTTTTTTATAATGAACAAAATGCACGTTGCCTGCTTTTTTTTAAAAGATCATTAAATAAGATACCAAAACACAACTGCAGTATATATGCTACACAACTACTGTAAGGATTTTGCAGTACACAAAAATAACCAAGAAATTTCATTCATGCAAGAACTACTAAGTAAGTTATTTCTAAGACCTTCTTTATACCTTCTATAAAAGAGGAAATCTTTACTTTTTTTTAGGAGGATTTTTTTAAGCATACGAATTATTCATTGAATCAACTAAATTGAACTTTTGCATCTTAACAAAAAGCTTCAATATTAGATTCTAGCAACAGTTGCTTTTAAATGCATAGAGAAAATATGGTTAAAAAAAAAAAAAATGGAAAAACCACACAACTCATTCCAGACAAAATTATTTCCAAGTCATTCCCAAGTCATGTTGCTCTGTGACAACTTTCTTTAAGAAAATAACGCACATATTTGTTCTCCTTTCTTTTTTTTTTTTTTTGGTGCATACATTTCTTTTAGATGAGCTAAATATTGATCGGGGTGGGGAGGGAAGAATCTTAAATTCAAAAATATGGGATTATAAAAATCTGTTCTGCAGCTTGGATTTTTAAATAATGAATCAGAAAAGCTGCAGTAATGATGCCAAGCTTGTCTTTTAGAATATTTCCAGTCTATCTTCAAGATCATATTCACTGATGTACAAACCCAACAGTTTTTTCATTCACCTATTGCTGACATTTTTTAAGCAGCTTAGACATTACATCTGGACTGAGGTCCTCAGGCTGCTGGCAGTCATTTAAGAGAGCAATGTATAGACTATCTGAGAAGCCCCTTATATACACATAAACGAAACTTATCCTGAAAAAGATTCCTACAATGGAACTTCAAGAAACAGCACTGTAACTTTTGAGACAAAACAGACTGCTACTTGTCCTGCTGGGACCTCAAACAAATACTATTCCTTGCTAATTCAAGTTCAGTTAGGTATAGTCCTATTTTTCCTTCTGCATGAGACGTGAGGCGTCTCCTGAGCCAACAGCTGAACACTGCCATCTACTTAGGAAAAGCAAATCTTACTTGGGCAACTTAAAGCTCCTGAAGGCTTCAGGTTTCTTAATAGCTGACACTCCTTTGAAGGAGTTCTTGAGTGGCTCCCAGGATGCCATTCCCCATATTGCCACCTCATAGGAGTCCTTCAGCCAGCCAAAGCCTGCCTACTAATGAGGTGCCACAAAGTTCTTTCTAGTCTACTCTCTGATTATTAGGTCTGTCAGGCCTATCCAAGAATGATGGATCTGACAAGTTTTAAAATGAGATAATCCACATTGTGCTTTTGTGTGTGTTTTAATGTGACACCTACTAGATTCAAAAGATTGGATGAGAATGTCAATTTTTCAGTAGAAATGAATAAAAGCAAATATAGTTTCACTTCTTTTGTCAATAAAACTTAAAAATGTGATTCACATGTTCCCTGGCATTCCAGAAAATAAAAATAGTTTTGTCTATTTATTACTTTATTTAGACGTTAGGGGGATTTATTTATCTGTTTACTTATTTATTTATTTGCAGGTTTTCTCAGCCTTATTCATGACTTCTGAATGTTTGAATTTGGTTGCAATGAAAATCTCATTCCCCAGGTTCCCTGTGAAGACCAACCCCTTCCCCTACTTCCTTTGCTTCCTGGACAGCAAGGTACAAGTTCTGACAACAGTGACGTCACAGGAGTCAGTATATTTTATTTTGCAGGTTCTCTGCAACTCTTGTTTTATGACTGCCTGCAGTAAGCCCAGTAATTTAGATGTGGAGAACGTCAATGATCAGCCTAGAACCTTGGGGAATTTCAGAAGAACCTGCTTCTCTTTCTGCCCTCCTGCACTCAAGTATTATAGTGATGGCTTGTGTGTTCAATTTGATATTGCATAGTGCAAACTGATCACTGATCTTGGAGAAGAGGAATACAGATCAAGACCAAATTGTCATGTCTCCATTGCATGTTCGGAGTAGTGCATGAGGCATAGCCACAGTCATACATCACATAATTAAATCTCTTTCAATCTGCAAAATTCACACCAAAACCATTAAATTCTGATCTAAAACACATAATAAAGTTTCAACTCTTACTCAAGAAGACAAAACAGCAAATTTTGTAGTACACCACAAGCAAGACTCAGGAAAGATGAAGACTTACCACCACACTTAACCTTGAGAACAGTAATTATTATTTTATGGGTTGTTTTTTTTTAAGAAAAACTAACAAATATATGCATCAGAAATGATAAAATCATTCATTTCTCTAGGATTTACTTGTATAAGGCATTGGTAATATTATGGATGATAGCTACTAAAATATATAAAATCAAATTAAATCTCAGTTACATTTAATTCTACATTAGAAATAGCTAAGAGGTTTCTGCAATTGCTCTGTATGACAATATCCAATATTTTAGGAGTATGAGAAATGATTAAGTATAAAGTTTTTGAATAATTGGTATAATTATTCATCTATGAACTTCGTAGAAACATCAGCAATGGAATAGGTAGGAAAAATGTGTTCCTCTGCAGAGACAGACAGCAAATGTCTTAGTAATTGCCTTTATAAAACAAAATTGTTCATATTAAGATGCAGTTATTTAAGCCAAGGTAGCAATCTGAGTTAATGGTCTTCAAAACAGCATTTTAAATTTAAGGCAATTATGAGCTTCAGAAAAGAAGAAAATGAAAAAAAAATAAAAGCACTACCTAAATGTAGGAATCTTTACATATTGTAAAAGCCTATGCTGGCTTGAAGTTTGTTCAGCACCCATTCCTGCTATGAATACAACATTAATTTTGAAAGATCCCACAGAAAGAATGTGTGAAATAGAGACAAATATGTATAAGCCTGCTGTTTTTCACTTGTTTGGGGTTGGGGGGCCTGGGGGGGTTTGGGTTTGTTGTTGTTGTTTTTTCCTGCTGTTATCTAAAAAGGAGGGCTAAAAGCTGTAATTCCACAGCAGTGAGGTCATCAGGACGTAAACACAGCTAGAAATGAGAAGGGCTTTCGAGAAAATAAGGATGTCCCAGACCTCAAAATATCCCTCTAACAGCTCTGCTTACATGGGTTAATCATATAGTTTGTGTTTTCTAACATCTTTATGCTTCTATGCTTGCTTTTCCCCAATTAGCTAAAATGCCAAGTTTGGCTTTTCCATCTTTACTGACCATGTTACAGTTATGGACATTGTTTCCTCCTCTAATTAGGACAGTCTTTCACTCTTGATAACATCCTCTGGAAGCTTCCTGAACACCTCCATCAGAAGCTAGAGAAAAATGAACAACCTACCCCCTCCAGTCACACACAGTAGCTGACCCTGTGTGGATTCACATTGTGCTGAAAGCAAATGGGTTATTTTAAGCCATTTTCAGCCAGTCTGTCTGGCTAGTAGGCTAACTCTGCACTGCAAGGAACAAGTACACAGTCACAGTATAAACCTCGTTTCAGTGTGGAGCATTACATGAGGATGGAATGGCTACCCATCATCATTTGAGGTCCTCTGCCATCACCCTGAATATCTAAATCACATCCAAAACATGAAAGGGTGGGCTTTTTTTTTTAAATTTTAACATTCTCTATCACATATCAACCACATTACCTTACCCTATTTTTTTTTTATTCTTATGCTCTTAAACTGAACATAAGAGCAAAATATCATGTCAATCCATTTATGTTTGTCTTACTCTTCCATGTTCTCTTTGAAATCATGATCTGAAATTCCTTTCTTCCTTATATATTGCTAGCAGTAAATTTTGGGATAAACTCTGTTCTGCTTTGTTATTTCAGACCAACAGGTAATTTAGAATTTAAAGTGTTCATAACCGGACTAGGGAGCTAGTAGGTTTGTTAGAAAGAGAGATGTTTCTTAGTCACTTGAGAGCATCCTGTGTCTCTGGTCTAATACTATGACTGTTTCATAAAAAAATAATGGGTATGAATCTACTAGAACCTTATTTAAGCAAAACCCTTAAGAACATTAAACATTTAAAACATTGAGACCAAACATGTTTAAGTGCTTTCCTGTACTCAAGTCATAATGACTATTACAGTTATTAGTATATGCTCAGTTATATCCTATGAGCACATGCATTTAGTGGCTACTGAAGAAATAAACTGATTAATAACATTTGCAGTGAGAAAATAAAATATAATTAGCTCTCATATAGTAAAAATACATTTTACTGTGAAAAAAATCCAACATCTCTCTCACGTAAGAGAGTTGGTATAACCACTGGTATAGGTATGTTTTTTCTATGCATATTCCTGTATATGTTTAATAATAATTGACAGAAAACCTGACCTGTGAGAGGATGTGGAAATTCTCTGAGTGGTTGTTTTGTTTTTGTTTTGCTTTTTTGTTTTGTTTTTCTGACAGTCTGTTGGAACACCATTGCTTTGAAAAAGTACCTCAAACAGAAAACAGGTAGGTTTTCAAAAGCAATGCCTGACAGTTTTTGCCTCCTGGTTTGAGCATCCAGGCTTTGTGGGTCTTAGACTATCCCTCTATTTTCACTGTTGTTGTGACCCCCAGTTCCTTCAGGCTGTTTTCTTCAACACTGGAACCTGGATCATTGGGATTCTGAGTTTTATGTACACATCACAGACACAGAGATGGAAAATGTGCTTCAGGTGGCATTTGATTCCTCATGGCTTGAAAACAAACTTTTCCATGCTGGAAGCTTCCCTCTCAATCAGCTTCCATGACTGCCTTTAACCCCTGACACTGCCTGGTTTTATTACAAATATAGAGAGGGAGGGAAAGGAAATGCCTTTTAATTGTAAGTAGTTAAAGATGCTTTAATTTTAATTCCACTTTTAAATCTCTCTCTCAAGTTTCCCATATAACCAGTTTAGTATCTTAACAGTGACAGCACAGGAGCATAAATCAGCTTTTTTATTTTTTTTCTTTATTTTTTTTTCCTGAGCATTCATTCATTAGGTAAACACTGTAAATTCTTTTACTGATTTAATAAACTCTTTTCATATTTAGTCAGTGATACACAAGACTCTAAAGCAGGGTTTGTTCTCACTAGCATATTTTCTTGAAGTCTCATTTATGTATAGTTTTCTTAAATTATGAATATTCAGTGGCAAGTTAAGAGTCAAAAAATAAAAATTCATTTACATGCAGGCTATTTAAAACATGAATTTTGAAACTTCCATTTAATAGATGATAGCATTTGTTTCTTTCCTTCGACCTAATCCCTAATAAATTCAACTGGCCAATATATAAAATATTGTGCTAGTTCTGACTAGTATATTATATAAAAATTTTCAAATGTATATATGAGGTGTTCCATTAGGAAATTGTAAGATTCTCAGTAGGGTTTATGAACAGTATCAATTTTACTTAGTTTATGTTGATGTGCTTTATAAAATAGGAAAAGACTACAATATTGTTGGAAATACACTGAAATCTCAGTTTTGTACAATACATCATGCTTAGAAACTAATTTATTTGCAAATGTATTGGTCCAATTAATCTCAAGTAGGAAAAATCACAATCAAAACAACAATTGCAAAAAAGACAGTTATGTTATCAACCTGATGATTTTCCATAATATATTTTCACACAAATATGATTTTAGATTTAAATAAGATAACCATAACACACAGTAACCTAGAAACTAAATATACATTTTTTTCTTCTGCTGCATCAGTAATATGAACTTCTTTTGAGTATGTATGGTCTTCTAGCTTTGTTCACATGTAGCTGCCGTTTCAGAATATAGGGATTTTTTCTTTTCATTATTTCCTTGTCTTGGCTTGAGGTGTCTAGATCAAAAGCATCTTGCTGAAGTAACTGTAGGATGCAAGAAGAGACGCAACGTTAACAGCTTTTTTGGTGATGAAGATTATAAATTCCTAGAAATTTTATAAAACTTTATTTTAACACCTGACACCAAGAAAAATCTTTACTACAGCAGTTGCAGGTTTTAAAAAAAAAATAATTAAGACACAAAACTAGGATCACACTAAAGATGAGCCGAATCCTATGGATGTGGCAATTAAATTCCATTAAAAGAAACAAGATCATTGCTTTTGCCTCAAGAGAAAACCTGTTATATTTCAGTCAAATTGACTGAAAACTTCCTAATGATTGTCACTCTATAATCACTCATTTAGGCCAAACACCTCCTAAAACACCCACTGCTAGCTGGTTTCAGCTTTTGAGCAATATTTTTATCTGCAACTTCCTACAGCTAAAAAATCAAAACATGTAATAAATAAGAAATTAAATAAAGCACAAGAAAGCAAATATTTTATCAGAATTTCTTATATAACTGTTATTTTGAGTTTTACTTGGAGTTTTTGAAGTATTTTGCTCAGATTCCGCATTGCTTTATCTGTTAAGATTTCATCCATTCTCTCACCATGTTCTTCCATGGTCAAGTACAGTCCTGGCTGAAAGGCATTAGACTGAAATGTTTTTTGTACTTACCCCAGTATTTCCTTAAGCAATCAAACTCTGTCACTCAATTACTTGATGAATGAGTGGTCACCTAAATTCTATTTAAATGAATTGAAAGACTCTCATGGTTGCAACAGACTTTGGAGTCAGTCCTGGATGAATAAGATCACAAGAACTTCCTTCATCACATAAATTGTTCATTTCAAGCCTTCTTCAAGCCTTCCCCAAGCCTTCTCCCTCTGGCTCTATCGCTTCATTTAGTGTGTCTTATAAACCTCTGCACTGCTTAAGCTGAGAGAGAAATATTTTGATATTTTTTTTTCAATTTCACATGCAGTACTGTTAGGAGTGATTATTCCCAACCACCAGAAGAGGTGATGTAACTGCAAAGTAAGGAACTGTGATTATGTCATATGTGTTAGTGCATACAGTGAGTTCTGTGCTAGCTCCTTTTCAGCAATAAATGAAGAGATGAAGAGAATCCTCAAGAAACTCTGGTTCTCAAAGGTGTCACAGTCTTTCATAGGGACCACCCGAGCTAGTATGAAGGACTAAGAATAAGCCTGCAAATACAGAGCTGTGATTCAGCAAATAAAAGAGGATCAAGATTCAGCCAGACTGTCCATGAACCTGCAATAGCTGAAGAAACTGGCTTTACTGGGAAGTGCGTAGTGACATAAGAATAACTCTTTTCACTCTGCAAAGCAGCTTTTAGTGTAATATATAACACAAGTGGCTTGTGCCCAGTGCACCTCTGTATGATCACTGCACTGAGGTAAGTATCAGAAATGGACTACAAACAATCACTATTTAAGAACAACAATAGTTATACAACTACAATGTTGAATTCCAGGGTTGCCTTTAGGTGTGAGGAAGCAAAAATCAACAATTCCCTTGCTGGTTTCCTAGCAATAATAAGCCTATACTGCCTGGTAAAAGTACATGTATATGTGGGCATGTCCATGCATTCTGAACCCAGTTTGCCTTAGGGCCTTAAAAGTGTTTTCAGAAACTCTGCCTCAGTAAATCTGCAGTAACTTCATGTCTGTTAAACAGGTACTACTTTTGTGTTCTGGCATACATCTCACTTTCATGTGTTTGTTTTGTTCCTTGGAATGGGTACAAAGAGTGGGGAAGATGCATAATTGAGAATAGCTCTCATTTATCCATGAGTCAATATAAAAGAGACACTCAACTCATCAGAAACTACATTAATTCGCATCTCTTTCAATAAGAGGCATATTAGAGGTATTAGAGAGTATAAGAAACGGAAGAAAAGCTCAAGTAATATGATGGGTATCACATGGGTATGGGTTTTAAAAAAATCATTGCAAACTGAGCATAAGAGTTTAACACCAGCTGAAACATGCATTTATGACAGTTTGTTTTACCTCCCAATGCTGAAAGGTTCTGCTGTGGCAAACTTTTTGAAGTTGATATACTGTCAGCATTGCTTCCAAGCTGAAGCCATCCAGAGCAGCAGGAAACTGTCTTCCTGAAACGAGATCCTCTTCATCTACCTCTACTGTATCCCCCACTTGGTTGTTTATGTTGTTGACAAGATTGCAGACATTTAGCAAGGTCATTTTCCAGTAAGGAAGTTTTGCTCTGTTAATCTGGAAATACAAATACTTACTGTTTAATGTGTCACAATGTTTTGTTTTGTTTTTTGTTAATAATGTGTAACAATCAAACATTTTGGTAGGAACAAGCTTGTGAGTCTGAAGTATTTTTTGCCTGCTCAGATTTTAGACAATAATTAGAGAGCGCTGAAATTAGGGCAACTCATTTATTAAATACAACAAGTCTGCTTCCCTGCAGCCTTACCCCTCAGGTAGATATACATGATGAAAAGCTAAACTGCTACCAAACCAGAATGGCAGCATTTCATAGACATTCTGCACAGGTGCAAACAAAAACACAGATGGAAATTAATATAATATAAATTCACAGGCGTAAATAAGGACAATGAATGAGTCAAACCCACAGGATAAATTCCCAGTACTAGAATCCAAGGTGGATGCCTGTGGTTAAGTAGATGCTCCTCCCCAGTTCAGAAAAAAATACCAGTAATTTCAAAATTCCCTGATAAAAGGAATGGAGTCCCTGCTTCAGGGCAAGCTGTCTGATCAAGCTATGTCTGAAGTCATAGAATCTGTAAGCCCCAGGAGTTTTGGATACTGGAGAATCATGAGTCTGAGAGATGTGAATCAAAGGTCTATGGGCTTAGATGAAGATAGAGAAAAGATGAAAGACAGTTGTGTAAACAATATATTCCTGATTTGGTAACTGAACTGAAAAACTCAGACCAAATGTATTTAGGTGTTCCACCTAAGCAGACCTAACTCAGAAATGTTACAGAAAGACAAAAATAGAGAAACTTCACCATGGTTTGTCTCAAATTTACTTGCTCCAGTATATTCCATTATTGGGAAGACATTTAACTTTTAAACCCTTTTAAAAAATGTTGAGGAAAATAATTTTTACTTTTCACTGTTCTTTCCAAGCAGTTGTGGGAACAGTCTTTTTATTGATTATCAATAGAAAAAAGTAAGTAAAAACCTAATTCCTACCTCTTTGGCTGCTTTTTATGCCTTTGCTACTTTCTTGGTTCTTCCACTACTAATTATTTCTTTCAGATTATATTACTTTTAGTGGTGAGTATTGAAATCACTTTTCTTAAACTAGAACTGATGACAAAGTGATCTCCAAATGTCAAACAGCAAATTCGTATTTATTACTGGCAAAGGCTTCCATGCTGTGCCCATTAGGATTATGTTTAATCCATGAAATGAAATGTAATTGCTTCTTTTCCTGGCTGTACAAAGTTAAATATAGGTATTACATTAACAAATACATTGCCTTTTATATACTAATGGCATTAATTAAAAGTGTGGCTGCAGTGCTTACTTAGCTGAATGTTAGGTTGTTTCTTTAAAACACCTTCCTAACAAAGGGGCATTGCATACTGACTACACTTTACTATTTTTTGAGGGAATAGAAAGAAAATGAAGAGGAGTGAAGAACAAAACAAGAAAAGTTGGCATCACTATCAGCATTAGTTACAAAAAAAAATCCCTTTTGGCCATAACCATTACTCCAATATATAGCTGATATAGCCATGCTTTTCAAAATCAGAATAATTTAGCCCTTTAATAAAACTTTGTGTTTTTAGATTTCTAACAAGGCTCGGAAAAAAAAAAAAAGAAAAAGCATTATTTTGTTTTGAGGCTAAGAAGAAATCAAATCTCTGATCTGATTCAGAAGCTTGAAATTGGTTCTGTGTTTTTCCCTTTGACCTCATCTGTTGTCCCATCTAGATGCCCTAATTAGTCTACTGAATTATCTGAAAAGATGGGATAGATTCAAAATAAAAATTAACCTCTTTGCAGAACATCTAGTTTAATTCACAGAAGTTAAACCTGCAAAAGGAACAAGCATCCACTGCAATGTCAGAATTCTCTTTGGTCTGTTTTAAAATACCTGTGAAATATAAAGGGAGCTTTCTGTAACAAATGAGCAGACTTTTCCAGGGCACTTTTCTCTCCTGGGTATGCTAAAGATATGGGAGTTAGCACTACAACAGCTACATTGCAGTGAAGAATAAAACCTAGGGTCAGTGATACATGATCAAGTGAGAGTTCTGAGATTAAAAAAAAAAAAAAAAAGTAAAAAAAATTCCAGTGGATGAGAACAGAAGACAAAAGGATAGTGAAATTTGTTATGTCTTCTTGCATTATTTATAGCATCTTTTTGATCTGAAGTTGCTACTTTATGTTAGCCTGGTGCATGTCTATGTTTAAATGAACTTTGTATATTAGTGAAATATTTAAACAGCAGGCTTCATTAGGAGAAACTGGTCTTAGCTGCTATTTATTAGATTAGGGGAAAAATTTTTGCAGTTCTGTCTGCAAGTATATTTGTTTGTTAAGGGAGTCTAATTCCCATTAATACCACACATGTATCAGCCCAAAATATTCTTATTTGAGTACACCTGCTTCTGACTTACACTGCTGCCAGCTCACAGAATGAGTCTATAAAGCATTAAGAACTTCAGTCAAGAGTGAAATATTTTTTTAACTAAACATGGAGCTCTCTAGGTCATGTCCAGTCACTGAACAAGCAGCCATGATACTTTTTCACTCCACTATTACAGCAAGCATTACAATCAGACAGCTTTGTTTCACAGATAATTGGAAATCTCTGAGGCCCTTATCCTAAAGGAATATGTGAAAATGCAGTTTAAGATGACCGTAATCCAAATGTTCAGTTACATTTCCAATGTGTGATATATTCTTAATACAGGTCTAAGGAATACCAACTACAGTTGCTCAAGACATGCTTTGGAAAACACCTACACAACAGATCAAGGAACACATATCTGCCAAGACAGAACTAATTTTTTTTAAGATTATCTTGAAAAAGATTTGGGAATGATCTGAAGGAACAAAAGAGACTGCAGTATGAATCAGAATTTAAAAGTTATTAATGCTGAAGTGAATATGATATATGCAGTTCCATTGTTGAACATGCTTCTCAAATAAGACTCAGATACATGGTTTCCCACATCTCATATAACTTGAAAGATAATTTTAAATCATCTAAGAAACTGAAATGAGCTTGAGAATATTTCCTGCTTTGACAACAGGCTTGTCCTACGAAAGATTAGAGAATCTCTTTCCATTTCTCGTTAAATGATGCCCCTGAAAGTTTGCTTAAGACAACTTCTTACATTAGAATGCATACCACTCATGTTTGTTTTGGGTTTTTCCCAAAAAAAAAAGTTTCATTCTCTGCCTTTTATATTCTTTCCTTTACCTAGTGAAAGCAGATGAAAAGCCTATTCATAACCAAGTAAAACCCAAGGTAATGAAGTATCTCAATGGTTCCTTTTTGGAATAGTAGTTAAATTTTGTTCAGCATGTAACCATAATAAAAATATTCTCTGTCCTTAAGCAGATATGGTATTGAGTTATCTTACAACAATTCTTCTATGGTGTATACTAATATCTGCAAAAACAATGAATTTTTATGTGATGACTGAGTCAGGAAGTCAGTAACTACTATGCAGCTGTAACCTCATCTGCCTGTGACAAGAAGGCAAAACTCTCTGCGCACATACAGTCAGCAATAGGCATCCTAGAACAGTAAGAAGCTCAGAGGATCCAAAATTTTGTTCTAGTGATGATATACTGTTCAAAGAAAACACCTCTTTTTTTTCCCTTTTCTCTCTCTCTCTCCACCCCACCCCCCACCCCAGCTTATATCAGCCTTGTTTGTGCTCGGGACATTCCTCATGGATGGTTTCAGGCAAGCATTTATGAAGCTGGGAATAGAGCTATTTATTTGATACAAAATAGGAAGAGCAGATAACTGCATATACATGGTACTTCAGGTTGTGTTGTCTTGCCAGATCTTCCAAATGCATCTTTGGGTTTTATCTTAGAGAAAAGACAAAGCATTTTATCCCTGCTTTATCCCTGCATCTTCTTTGAGATTTAACAACAGGAAAGGGTAATAAACTGTATTAAATCATAGAATCATAGAAGAGTTAGGGTTGGAAAGGACCTTAAGAACATCTAGTTCCAACCCCCTTGCCATGGGCAGGGACAAATGTTGAAGACAGGTTGTAATAAGCCTGGACATACTACTTTAAAGTTGGAAAGCGATCCAGTATGAATACGACTTTAAAGAGAAGTTTGAAAAAGGCCATCAGGCACTGAACAGCTGTCTGTGAAGTCAAAAGCATATGGTAACTTTTTCCATAATATTGAATGGACTCCTGAAAGCTGCAAAAGGTGTGTGCTTAAACTCTAGCTGTAGTTTTGATATTATACTTCACAAGTCCCTATGTAAGATTTTTTCTGTCCAATACTACAACCACAAGTAATAATCCACTTTGCAGTTTTTTTGAGCTCAGCTTTCATAAACAATTTCTGTTCCCTTTTTTTTCTCTCTTTCCCCCTTTCCCCACCTTAATGTTATTTAAATTGTCTGAAGCTTCCTTGCTGCTTATTACTAAGTCAGTGTCAAAGATGTTTAATGTAATTCAACAGTAATTGCCCTCAACGGGAACCAGATCTCAGGCACAGTACAAAACAGTTATTACACGTACCACCAAATTTGTCTCTCACACCAAAACCATACTTTTGTTCTAATGAGGGTTAAAAGCTAGCAGAAAAAAAAAAAAAAATAATGGAATAATGGTATCCCTTTTGTAGAAAGCACTTAGGTACATTTTTTAGTGGTTCCACCATGCCTTACTCCGATGTCAAGAGACAATATATAGCAAACTAATGAATTCTAGGTGGTGATTTAAGCAGTAGAATGTAGAATTAAAGCAACATCTCCACCATGCACTTACTGCTTATATCAACTTCAGGTGTCACATGACTTATGGTATATACCACAAAAAACTTGAGTGCAACCTACACAGTGTAAAACGACATAAAAGAGTATTATCACAAACACCACTACATTATCAGCTGGTGCACTCTATGCATTTTTAGTTACCTGAGATTGTGCTCTGTGCTGAGAGAGAGGAAAAGATGGAAGTGGAGATTACGTTCACAGTTCTACTGAAGTCAGTAACAGAAATACCAACAGCCGTAGGGTTTTCTCCAACGCATACTATGCTTGGCCACAGAGAGAAAGAACTACTTTTGTCAGCCTTCTAAATTTATATTTGTCTCAAGAAAAGAATATTTATTAATCTTTCTGTACTTTAAAGGAGCAAATGGCAAACAGGTTTATTTAGCATCTAAGGTTAATTACCGTGCCAGTAAGGAACATGGGAACCTAAGAACTGCCAGATCAGATCAAAACAATGTGTTTTCTGGCCTCATTATTCTCTTAGAGTCTTATTCTAGTCTATTCAAAGAATCCTGTGAAAAAGCTCACATACAAGCAAATACAGTAAATACGGAAGTCTTCAAGGCAGGTTTTCTTCCTAACATTCAACTAGTCATTGACTTACGAAATTTTTAGGGAAAAAATTTTCATTTCTCATTTTATTTTCCTTTGAATTTAACTTGAACTCCTTTAGAACAAAGGAATAAAGCATTCAAACTTAAGATCATGGCACTTGTTTCAGTGTTTGTTTTTTAATGTGTTGCTGAATAAATATTAAACTATATGTACCTTAGATCATTTGTGGAAAACAACACTGTTAAGAAAGTGTTTGTCTATCAGCCTGTTCAATAGATATGTGCAACACATGCTGCTTCACCTTGTCAATATGAGACTGGAACTGAATTTTTGTCTATTTGTATTAAATAACATGTACATTGTTCACAGTCTGGGGACTTGTCAAGGAAATGCCATTTATCGGATTAATATTTTCATAGTCAGGTCCCCCTGTTCCTGTGCTAAAACTGTGATTAAATTCTTAAACCAAAATCAGCATAAGTATTAACAGGTTTTGCATTATGACTGTCTTAGTTTTATATGCATATAGGAAAAATTCTGCATAAATATAGCACTTACAGATTTGATGCAAGGTTAAGTTAGCTTTCATCACACATAATGTTATTGGAAACACATTTCCTCCAACAGATTTACATCTCTGCACATAAGACAGTTTTGACAGTTTAATGAAAGAACCAGTGTTACAAGTGAGGAGCACTTTTAGTGTGTCACATCAACACCTTTAAATTTCCTTTGAACTGGAAAAAATCTTGCACCAAAGTAATGTCTAGCACTGAACTTTTTGCTCTAGACCATAGGTTATTACTTTGTGCAGAGACTTCTGTGTTTGTAATGAAATTCATTTGCTCTCTACCAGTCAGAGGAAAAACAATTACCTTTGATGTGTACATATTGGTCAATAAATCTGCTTCTAACGCTTTCATTTCCTCTTCTGAATCTGGGAATAAACCAGAAACATATGTTTATTATTTCATCATAAATTATGAACATTTCAAATTAGCATACAGAATTTAGATATATCACTTAGTTTTGAAAACTAACTGAATAAAACCCAAACAAATGAACAAACATTTTTGATAAAAACACAGCAGAGCGATCTACTGTGAGGAGTCTTCAGGCAGCAATGACACTATGCTAAAATAGATACTATCTTTTTAAAGCATGATCAAACTTACTGAAGTGAATGAATCAATTCAGTAATCTCTCTTCAGTGCAGCCCTTTCAGTAAACAAAACTGCTGAAATACTCTTCATTCAAAACTCAGTATGGGTTTCATAATTGCTATTTGTCACCTCTATTTACTTTGAAGATTTTGTATATTTATTTTCAAATAATATCTACTTAAGTAGCAGCTAAGTATTTACGTGAATGGCAGTTGTGATTACAGTACAGGATTTAGTCTCAATTATTGTTGGTTAAATTAAAAATATATTTACTGATATGAGGGAATTAGCTTCATCAGTTTGTGATACAAGCTTTTGACAATGCATACACCAAAAGAAAGTATTCTAACTTCAGATTTTTTTTACTAGTTTAATTGACCTTTAATAGCTCAGCAGACTTGCAAGATCTGTGATTTAATGAATAGGTTATAAATTGCTTTAGAAAAACAGCCACAAACTTTTCTACCTTGTGCTGTACAGAAGCAGAAGGAAGATTTGGCCTTGAAAATGTAGAAACAATCACAGCGCAAAGATAATATACAAACAAATCAGATAAGGCTTCAGACAAAACAGAGTTCTACACGGCTTTTAGCTTTCCTGGAATATCAGCAGTCCAAAGCCAAATGATACACTTTCTTATACTTTAAACCAAACTAAATCATAATCAATTCCATATTCATAGAAGTCATGGAATCATAGAATGGTTAGGGTTGGAAAGGACCGTAAGATCATCTAGTTGCAACCCTACCCTACCAGGGTCAGGGATGCCTCACCCAAGACTTATGTCACCCAAGGCTTTGTCCAACCTGGCCTTGAACACTGCCAGGGATGGAGCATTTATCACTTCTTTGGGCAACCTGTTCCAGTGCCTTACCACTCTCACAGTAAAGAACTTCTTATACCTAACCTGAACTTCCCCTGTTTAAGCCCACAGAATCATTGGATAAATTCTGCCTATGCCTTCATTCTGATAGCACAGAAAGCCAACCATTATATTGCTCTTAAAAACCAATCATGATCAATCTTAATCTTAGCACCACGATGTTTCTTCTTTGGGGAATTTTTCCAAAGTTTCAGTTATTATTCACCTTCTTCTAATTTTAAGCCGAATTTATTTCTAATTACAAATTTATTAATGGTTTGTACGTAACTTCCTTCACCATAAGTGATGTCTTTCTAATTGCGATATTTACCCAACTCATGTATTTTTGGAGAGCAATCACAGCCCTTTCTCAGCTCAGATTTTTAGGGTGTGCTTATGCAGCGATTACCAGATAAATACAAGATCATTCTGCCTTTTAGAAAAAAAAAACATTCCCTGGAAAACCAATAAATACTTCACTGAATGGCTATGCACAGGGCTACTAAACTCTCACCTGTTCTCCTCTTTTGTAATAGCACTGTATTCCCTAGCTCATCAGAGTGGCCCTCCTCTGTATCTGCTCTGATCTGAAGACAGCAAAGCATAATACAGCTTGGATCAGAAGCATCAGTACTTAACTACCTTAATGCTTACCATTAGCTACAGGAAGTAGCTCTCATGCATTTTTTTACTTTTTTTTTTTTTATGGTTGAAAAAAATTAGTATCTCATAAAAAAAACAAACAAAAAGGTCAAGTCTTTTATCTCATTAGACATTTTCAATCACTGTGCTTCTGTTAAAAGGAAAATTAAATAGGTTACTTCTACTGCTCCCTAAGCTATTGCATTTTGTACTGTTGCACGGCTTCTCATTATTTAGATCATCAAAAACTTCTTGGCATTATGCTGACCTTCCTCTGTAGTGATGCTCCTGGTCACCGTTGCATTACCAGCACACCACATTCATTCACTTTTATTTTTTACACTGAAGTTGTTATTGAAAACATTAAATAAGGCTGGTTTGTAGATCAGTATTACAGCAAGCCATTAGCAACTAATCTCCACATTAATGCCTTTCAGTCCTTTCAGCACTACTGGTTGTCAGCATTACCTAATATCTTAACTGCTTTACCATCAGCAAAAGTTCTGCTGGCAACACAAGGTCACCTCAGCTGAATTTCAACTAGTGGTAGCAGCAGCTCCTGTGAATGGTGTCACACTGTGACAGCATCATGATTTGTGGTGTCCTGGGTCATACCAGCTGAGGACAATGAAAGTACTGGTCTGCTTAGCACCTGTTTTTTCATGTTCCATAGAGGATGGAAGGTACCTTCAATACACCATCAAGGTAGGAAGACAGCTGCAGATGTGGTAGATAAGAATTTAAAAACATTTCAGTTGAGAAAAGAACTCTGGAAGACATTATTTAAGAGGCTGGTCAAGATCCCTCGAGTGAAGAATAAAGCAAAGCTTGGAGGAGAAGGGAACACATTCAGGCAATTCAGGAGTGAAAGAGGCAGATAAGGAGTAAAGGCATAAAAAGAGCAGACTCTCAAGACTCTTAGAGAGAAATGTAAAAAAGTCTGGTTATTATTGCTCATATTAGAGGGAAAGACACGGTTTGATGTCCTCTTGAGTAACTTGTTATTGATAAGATATACAGCTTCTATTAATATGTTCTACAGGAATAGTTACATTTTACAGTTACACACTTTCCCCTAAAGGCAAACATTTTCAAAAGAAAATTAAAATGTATTATCATTTTCTTTATGACATAACTGTCCATATTTGTCAAAATTGATTTGGCCCTTCCACACAAGCTTCTCTATGGCATTTCTTATTTGAATATAAAATTTCATTTTCAAACAAATAAACCACTATGGCAATTACACCTACAATTTTGTTTCTGGGTGTTTTTATAAGCCTATTTTAATTTCACCTGTTTTGGTTTTTGGTTGGTTGGTTGTTTTTTTTGTTCGGTTTTTGGTTTTTTTTACCTGCTTAAAAAGCTTTAAACATGGGCAGAAAATAATATTAAGTCTTGTCACTAAAATCACCAGCTCTCTACAATATACAGAATGATTGTTTAAACTGTGATAAAATGTAGGTATTATGTGTGTTACACTTTTTTTTTTTTGCAGGGGAATACAAATTTCAAACTTTCATCTAATGTGCAGATTAGGAATTTAGAGTCCTCCTGACCACTGAGGCTGAAAAACCTAAGGTATTGTAAATTTACTCCTTAAATTTCATGGAGTTAGAAAATAAAGTAATTTGCAAGTTAGTTAAAATGGGATTTTAAAGCCCATTCTGCTTCATATCTGTGTGTGTGCACCTGTTTAATCCCACCATACCTATTTTTAGTTGTAAAGTCAGGGCATAAATGACACACTCTTAGCTGTGTCATTTTCCAAAGGAGCAGGCAATGTGTTTTAATGTATGGTTCTCTTATTTTTTTTTTTTTTTAAGGTTTCTAAAGCAATTGCTCTGAGATCAGAAATGCATTTACATTAACCTTCCTATTGTGTAATCTGCATCTGATTCATCATTTTTTGTCATAATTTCAGATCAGTTGCTAGCATTTTTTTCCCCAGGATACGAAAATTGTATTTCTGTTTCTGGAAGTTGACTAAAGTGCGTATATAGTTGGATTGGATTATGGTAGCTATTCATATGAGTTGCTGAAATTATAATTTCTAGGGCAGTTTGGAAATGCATGGTATTCAATAAATCGCAAATGAACCGACATAAGCGAGCAGATGGTCTAAACTGACTTATATTTCCCATGTCTAGTCTACCCATGGTACAGATGCTGTGAGGAGGAACGGTGTAGCTGAAGGGAGAAAGTATGACAGGTATATAAAAAAGCGATGCTGACCAGAGCCGGTTACCAGGGCCAGCTCCGTGGCGCCTAGAGGGCACAACCGCTGCAGCCCGAACCGATTTCACCTGCCTTTCCCAAGTCCCTGTGGAGACTGCGGAGCGGCTCAGTGCGCATCAGCCGGGGGGTCTTCGGAGGGCGAAGCGGGACGCTTACCTGAGCAGAAGCTGCAGGAGGCCAAGGCCAGCAGCATGACACACAACAGCTGGGTTCTCATCCTTGCGGCGCCGCCCTCTAGAAAGTAAAGTCCATAAATCCTGGGGAGAGACGAAGAGAGAGAGAAAGACAGACAGACAGACCGACAGACTGAACGACCGACCGACAGAGCAGCGCCGCTTCGCTCCGCGTCCTCTTGCACACGCGCTGGCGGGCGGCTGCAGGCACCAGACGGGGCACCCAGACCCTTTCCCAACTATATAAGCCGCGAGGTGATGTCACGACGATGCCGACATCTCCTCCTGATGAAGCTCCCTCCCTCCTCCACACCCCTCATGCCCCCCCGCCCCCATCTCTCCCGCTGCCCCTTCCCCGCCTCTCCGCTCCCGCTACCGCCGACGCCACTCACCGCCTGACGCATGCGGAGCCCCGCATCTCCAGCCGCGGGAGGCGGCTGGAACCGGCTTTTCCCGAAAGGGAGTTATCCTCTGATCTGGAAAAGCCCCGAAATAAGATATCATGAGTATTAGTGTTATTAAAAAAAAAAGTTACCGCCGACTGGTGGGACCCCTGACGCGCGCTGTGTCCGCGGTCCTCCTGCGGCCGCCGTCTGATGTGCTTTGTCTGTGATTTGTCTTAGCTTTCCCTGCAGCGAGGGCAGAAACGGGGAGAGAATGACACAGCGGGCTTGGGCATGGGTGTTAAACAGGGGTTGGGCAGGGGAGTGTGGGCCATGGTATAACTCTAGGCATGGGCAGAGGGATTACATCGGGCACGAGCAGCCGGGAAAAAAGACTACATAGAGAAGTCTGTATGTGAAAGAGCGATGGAGAAAGATAACGGGAAAGACACTTGGCAGAGATTTTTCATAGATGCAGAAGAGAATTCTGATACCCGGCAGGGCGAGACTTCTATTACTTGGTAAGAAAGCTTGCCAGAAGCCAGCAGCTAGGGTTTCAAGAGAGCAAGCGCTCCTGAGCAACATTTCTCCTGACATGCACTTTCTCGGCTGATTTTTACAATAAATACCTTTCCTTAAATGACCAGCAAAGAGCAGAGTTCGTGAACAGCACCCAGAGCTCAAGACCACGGAAAACACGCAGGGCACGGGGGGCGGGAGGCAGCTCGCAGGGGCGCGGAGTGGGCGCGCACTGCTGTGGCAGGGGGAGCGGGGTCCCCTGTTTCCCCATCGCACGCCCTCCGCACACACGGCTCTGCTGCCTTCTACATCTCATATCATGAGGCGTAAAAAAAACCAGCAGTGATCCGAAGTGGAGGGTCGGGCAGGGTAATCTTTGACGTCTGAGTGTATAAACGTAACGCTGAAGACTCGCTCGCATCAGCCTCCATCAAGCTACTGCTTTTACTGCCTTTTTTTACTGTCTTTTACTCAGATAACGGACAAATGCTCCATCTGTTGAACGCAGATACTACAATGCGGAATATTTTGATCTGCGTGAATACATTTGAGGACGGATACACATGCCACACAGAGCAGGAACGCATTCCGTGAATGGCAGAGTTTGTTGGCGTGGATGTTCTCTTCACTGCAGAAAGTTTCCTTTAAAACGCAAAGGGCAATGACGACCGCTGCTTTCCTCCCATACCCTCTGCTCACGTCCATGAGACTGAAAAGGTGCCGCAGAAACAGAAAAAACGCAGGTTTTTTTTCCAAAATCCTGGAACACTTGGTGAGAAAAGTTCAATCAATTGGATTCCCTTTTCCCTGAATCAACTTCGTCAAAATTTGAATTTGAATTTTGTTTTGGTTTATGATTAAATAAATGCAAAAGGAAATGAAGTTGAGTGTGTTCCGCTGGTGTTGGCTGTTTTAAGAACAGAGTTTTGCATACAGTTGGTAACACATTTTTCTGTCCTACTAAGAGACAAATTAGAAACAACCAAACAGACAAATAAACTAAGACCCCAAAACACATTTATCACATTGTATGGGCTGTGCTAGTCTGCCAGAAATTTTCAGCTATTACTCATCTGCCTTAGCACGGAGGTTAGATAGCCACTCACACTCCCCTCTAGTCCCATTTTCTATTATTTCCATGATATAGAAAGACCAATCTGCAGCTGATTTTGCCCAGTGGGTGTTCTGCAGTTCAGAAAGCTCTATGAATGAGAATCATATTTCATAGATATTTTCTAGTGCCTACTCTCTGTCACAGATTTCTTCAGTAGTGTAATTGCCCATATTCTTATATAACTGGAATTTATTGGAATGAAGTTTTATTTTTTCCTCAGGAAGAGAGTAATTGTAATTTTGCTACCATTAAAATCTGTGATTACTTAATTGTTGCTTTTTTTTCTTTATGCTGAGATACTAATAATTAGTGATTTCTAGAGGATGAAGGTATAGTAAGATATAGGCATAATCTTTGTAATAATTGCTGTGTTTTCTCCTTTTTCTGGAAAATGAAAAGGCAGAAACTTTAGTGTTAAAAATCTCTGTTTTCTTATCACTTTGAACCTTCTTGACATACTATCTTCAAGTCCCCTGATCAGGCACAGCTGAGCTTCAACAATTACATTTTTTTCTCAATAGAACTCTTCTCTTTCTCAGATGCTTCTTTCCTTACTTCTTCTACCTTTTTCCTGCATCTAGCTTCTACTGCTCCATTAAGAATTGCATATTAGGAATTTTAACCATTTCAACAATTAATTCCCTAAATCACCTTAACTTCCTCAAAACATCTTCTTATCACATTTTGCATTGGGATCCAGAGAAGCTTCTTAAGAAACTCACCCCCCACTCCACCCCGCTGTTTGAGGATCTGTCTCTCTCTTTTTAACTATTCCTTAACTAAAGAAAACATTTATAATTGTTCATTAGTGTCTGTCAGCTTGGGAAACAGTTTGTCTTTACTTGCCCTCAACATGTGATTTAAACAGCCTGTCCAGGACTATAAATCAGCTCCATTCACAACTGTGAGGCATCTGAAGACGATGAAACAATCAGGCAAATGGCAGATTCAAGAAAGAACAGATACAGAGACCTCAATTTACTTTGCCACTGGAACATAAAACTACCATCATAATATATGGATGACACCAACCACAAAAGCCATAATCACCAAGAAGGAGAAAACCATTCTGCTAATGATCCAGCAATAGAAGGTACTAGAGACTATAATAAAGAACAGTCATGTCCCATTTAGCAGTCTTATGCCTTGGAAACAGAAATATCCACATTAATCATGAATGAAAGGTCATCAAGGTGTTCAGTCCTGTCATTAAATAGATTTTTTGTGTATTTTTGTATTTTTTTGGCAAACATTGCAGTAGTTATACAAGTATGGAAACTGGAAGAGGAAGGGAAGTATGGAAACTAGAGGTGGTCAGCGAGACAAAATTTCACACAGCAAACTGGCTCAGGATGCTCACTCACAATCTCAAATTCAAATTTAGTTGTGATGAAGCTGCTTTGCACCTACAGTAGTTTGGCGATCAGCAGTTTAAATTAACAAACTGGGCAGAAAACTGGTGTCTCAAATCAATTTATATCATGTCAGGTCAAGAGATAAAAAGCTTAAACAAAGCAGCAGGTCAGACAGGGAAGGGTATTTAAAACACATTTAAAGCATAAAGCACAGTCAAATGCTGCAGATTGTATTTCCAAGACATTGTGAGCTTTCAGCATCTCTTTCTCTAAGCTTAAAATATGTCTAGGGATTTTTATTCTGTTTGGCCATGACAATGACGCTTAAAAATTGATGGTGCATTCAACTGCTGAAGGTCTTGGAGATCACCTGTGCTGCAGAGAATAACAGAAAAAAAATCAAAATCAAAAAAGGAGATGATGTTTATCATTCTGGATAATTCTTAAGCAAGTAAAACATTAAGCAACCACTCTGCTTCAAACCCAATCTCCTTTAGCTGTTCTGTGACTATTTTTCAGATTTGTGAGGTTGTGCACTTTAAGGAAACCTTGAGGAGTCAAGTGAATAAGAGCTTACTGCTGCAATAAAAACCCAAACACATTATTATCTGAATTAGAAATATTTCTTTATATGCAGCAAATCTATGCCATACTTCGTAAGCAGCTGCAAATCAGCAGAAACTTCTTAGACATCTAATGAGCTATTTATTTATGTTTTAAAGTTCCAGAGTTTGAAACTGTGAAAGTGACATTCTGTGTAGCCTATATATATGAGGTCTACATGCATGGCAGATCTTTATTTCTTTATGCATTAATATTAATAACATCTCATTACCCCAGGGGATTACGATTTTCAAAGCACAGAAAATTTTAAAGTAACATCTCACCAGACTGATCTGAAGTATCCTTTCTTCTTTTGAACTCTGCTTTGGTTTTTGGTTTGGTTTTGGGATTTTTTTTTTGTTTTTTTGTTTGTTTTTTCTCCATTGAAGCACAGCCCTTTCAGGACTTTGAGATTCTCTAACCCTTCTCATGAAAAAATAGATTCTATATTTCCATTATTATAAGGAAAACACAACATGTATGCAGCTACAGTTAAAACCACTAAAAATGTGAACCTTTTTATCTATACATAAAACTCTTGGGAAACTGTTTAGGGAAAGCAATTTTGGATAAAAACAGCCACAAGGGAAGAATCTTCCCTCCTACTGCTAATCTGCATTTTCCTTCTGTTTTGTTTTTTGGTTTTTTTTTTTTGGTTGGTTGGTTGGTTGGTTGTTTTTTTGCTATTACTAGAATCCTCCTGTCTGAGAAAGCAAACACTGCAGTTAGAAGTGCCACCACAGTGTGTCATGGGAGTTATGCTTTGGGCACCTCCTCCTTACCTTCACCTCTCAGCAACGCATTCTCAGGCCAGACTGCATAATTCCCATTTTTCTAATTATGTATTTTCCCCAAATACCCAAGTTAATCAATTTTTCATTTCTCTCCAGTGAGCTGTGAATATTTTAATTCAAGTTGCAGGTTATAATATACAATGGACATGGGTGAAAAACCCGATACAACTTTGTTGAAGATTGCATATTCATGTAATCTACTGTTCATCAGAGTGATCATGCTTTGAAATTCCACGTTAAAGAGATGAAATAGTTACAAGATGCAAAATTATTGTTTTGATAGTGTTACTCTTGGACTGATCAGATTATCTACAGTTCCTGAAAGAGCAAAATGAAATTGATCTGAATTCAGGGGGGTGACTGTCTTTTTCCCATGATATTCAGTTTTTGTCTGGAATTATTCTTCATTTTTCCCTGGAACATAGTAACTGAAGACATGCAGTATGCACTGTTATATTACACTGGTTTAAGTATGTACTGTAAGTAGGAACCGGACTCCACATTGTGAAACTCTTGAAATCAATCTATTTTGTCATTCATACTGCCTTCACAAATTTCTTAAAAAATTGTGCAGTTTCCCTGTACCCAAGGGACAGTTTCACTTTTACTGTTATTCTAGTTATTCAGAATCACACAGCCATGAAAAATTTTGAGTTAAAAATACTAAGGAATATTTCTTCTGTACACAGTAGAGATGCAACATGTTCTTATTACTGTAAATCAGTGAGATTATTCTGAGACCTTCATCTTGTCCAGACATGATTTTTTTTACCAGGAGTCCTTAAGAGGTTTCCTAACAACCAGTAACCTCTTTTTTAATTTTTTTTATTTAATAAAAGGGGGCTTCAAGAGTCAAGTTGTTCTACTGTGGAATCAGTACATTGTAGAATCAGAGAATCACAGAATAACCAAAAGGTTAAGGTTGGAAAAGACCTTAAGATCATCTAGTTCTAACCCCGCTGCCACTGGCAGGGGGCCTCCCCCTAGACCAGGTTGCTGAAGGTCCTGTCCAACCTGGCCTTGAACACTGCCAGGGGTGGAGCATTCACAGCCTTCCTGGGCAGCCCACTGTAGCACTTCACCACTCTCACAATGAAGAATTTCTTCCTTATGTCCAACCTAAATCTCCCCTGTTTAAGTCTGAACCCATTACCCCTTGTCCTAGAAGAAAAGACTAAGAATCACTCTGTTATATTGTAGAAGTGTTTCCCTTATTTGATTTGTTATTTTTCTTTCTGCAGAAAATTTCATTAAGCAGTGCAGAAACACTGGTTTAAAAATTATTCTTCATATGCAAGGTGCTTAGTTTGATCATTTATGAGTAGACCATTTAAAAATCATTATTAATTTGATTGTTTTTTATTTAGGAGTAAACCTCAGAAGCAAAATACGAATTCAAAGAGCTGTGGTTTCAGTACTGTTCCAGAATGCACATTCCAAATAACACACCCCTTTTGCAGCTTCCAGCCTTTTTACCTTTAGATGGAAAGCATCTGTATAATTTGCACATCTGTTTGCATGCATAGCATTTAAGAAATTCCTTGGAGATTGAAGCACAGGCATCCCAATAGAGACAGACAAAGTGGTAATAAGAATTCATGTTACAACAGCAAATACAGGCAACCAATCTTTTACAGCATAAGCAAAAACATAACTGACAAAGAAAGCACCCTTTTTGAAAAATAAAATAAGGCTTTGCATCTGAAGAATATTTTACATTTGCACAACACTTTTCAATTTCAGTGCTTTACAAGCATTAATTAACTATATCCATGTCTGAACTAGAATACAGCTTATAAATACACACTGCACTGAAAAAAAACCCTGTTTGTCATCTGTGGCAGCCTATGCCAGCCTTCTGTTTACTGGTAAGGCTTATCACAGGGAATGCTGAAGAGCTGCAGTCTTTACCTTTAAACCCTTATCAAAATCATCCAGAGCAGTGCATCTCCTGAACAGGTGTCATGACAGTAGTTCCACGTCTGTGGTCACCATCCATATCACAATGGCAATAAGCCTCGGTTTACTCACTCCCCTCTCTCTCCCCCCTCTTCCTCCCAACAGAAATAAGTTAGACCGACAAGAGAACAATAGTGATGTTACCACTGCAGTTAGATTCAGCGAGCACAGAGCACTCACACCCCAGATTAACACGGTGATGTCAGCCATACCTTGTGCTGTAGACATGATCTCAGCTTCAAACCACCCCCCTGGTGCATTGATTTGTGCTACTGGAGTCATGTTTAATTGAGACCCAGAGGGGACTGTTTTCTAATCACTTGATGATGTAGCCCCAATCCTGCAAACACCTCCATACATGCCTGATTTTAAGAAAATGAGTATCATGACTCAAATGCTAAAACTTAAGCTTGTCTGTATCTGCAAGTTTCGTGTACCCACACTGAGGAACATGAATTGTTGATTTAAACAGTAACACCTGGATTGCAGCTCTTGATTTTAGTGAGATACCTGTGGAATACTTTGGGCATCAACTCAAAATACTAGCAGTCAAAGACCACAGGTAGGTTTGAAAAGCATTACATTTACTGGTGGTGCCTTGTAACATTTCACATTGTTGATTTGGGTAAAACTGAAAATTTTGAAAATCAGGAATAAATATTTACAGCAAAAGAAACTTCAATTTCTTCCTCTTTTGTTTCTCATTGTCCTCAGTTTCTCCTGGATGTACAAAATGCTTCAGCTCTGTTCACTGGTAACTGTCAGGACAGCTTGATAGTCACTGTTAGGGCTAACAAGTGTCAAGGCTAACAAGTAAAGGACAGTTTTGCCTAGACATAGCTGCAATGGTCTCTCTCCTTAAGGCCATATCTTCATAAGCAAGATAAAACACTGGAAGTGAACCTCTCTGCCTCTATTTCAACAAATATGCCTTAAGGGAAAACGTCTACACAGACAAGGTCCCTCTGCTGTGCGAACAACCAGCTGAGATCTTAATGCAAAAAGAATATTGTTAGATAGAATCCCTAAAGAGCTAAAGGGTATTAGAAGGTGTGCAGGAGTTAAAAAACTTAGCAAAACCATGTTATCTATGGCAGGCATACAAAGGCAAAGCAAGTATATGTAGTTCCTATTCTCTACAATCTCAAGCCATAGAAGAAGGACGAGCACCACAGACCAGCGATTCAGTTCAAGTGGCAGATGCATTTGATTAACTCTCTTTCAGTGTTCTCAGATATTCAGCTCTTACTAGAATCATAGAACCATATAATTGTTTAGGTTGGAAAACAACTTTAAGATCATTGCATCCAACCATAAACCTAGCATTGCTAGGTCTGCCACTTGTCCTTAAGAGCCACATCTACACATCTTTTTAAAACCTCCAGGGATGGTGACTCAACCACTTCCCTGGACAGCTTGTTCCAGTGCTGGAAAATCCTTTCAGTGAAGATATTTTTCCCAATATCCAGTCTAAAGCTTCCCTGATGCAACTTGAGGCCTATCACTTGTTATGTGGGAGAAGAGACCAACCCCCACCTCACTCCAACCTCCTTTCAGGTAGTTGTAGAGAGCAATAAGGTCCCGCCTTGAACTTCTTCTTCTCCAGGCTAAACAATACCAGTTCCCTCAACTGCACGTCATAAAACTTGTGCTCTAGGTCCTTCACCAGCTTTGTTGCTCTTTGGACACACTACAGCACCTAAGTGACTTTCTTGTAGTAAGGGGGCCAAAAATAAATACAGTATTCAAAATGTAGCTTCACCAGTGCCAAGTATACTTAGTAGAGAACACAGGACAACACTAAGCAACTCCAAAGTTTCTCAGAAACATAAACATTAGAGATAAGGAGTTGGCTATTTTTTACACATCTGTTTATAGAAGGTAATTCAGATTGCTGACTTCATCAGCCTTTGATCAGTGATCCTGTACACTTTCTTTTTGTGGAATTTGTGTCTTGCAGTTGTGTTTTGAAATGCTTACAGAGTGCAAACACCAGCACCATCATAATATAGTCTACAGCCCTTGCACCAGGACCAAATTCAAGATGTGTTTCTAACAGTAATTTTCCCTATGAAGGAGAGAATAGGACACGGACACTTCTCTGCCACACATAACAACCATTTCATCTCCCCCTAGCCACTACACACTGCTGCTAGATGTCAATCATATTTGTAGTGCTGAACCTGTGCTTTTGTGTATACAATTCAATGGCAGCAGTTTCTTGCCATATCATACCATTTGTGGTTATGAAGCTGACTCTACACCAGTCAGCTGGCTGTACACCAGTCAGCTGGCTATATACCAGTACCAGTCATAGATTTGTGCACCCAGCCAACTAGATCTTTTTTCAGTAAGGTCTTCACAGCCAGTCACAGCTTACACAGTAAGCCTATCCTTATATATTAAAATCAGCAGGAGTTAGTTGTCTAAACAACTTTGTGGATTTGGACTGAGGTGATGATAAACGAAGGCCTCTATTCCTTTTTATTAGATAACTATATTTCCTTTATATTGCTTCAGGAATTAGGATGCTAGCAGCTTAGGATGGAGAAGAAACCAGTGGAGCACATTCCTTTTATTCTCTAGAGTTCAAGTGCCCAGACCTCTGGTAACTTTCTTGCTGAAATAATAATTAAATTAGTTGGGAAAAAAAAGACAAGAGGCATGAAATAGTTTCACAGGAACAATTGTTTACAAGGAGGCAAGTCTCCTTTGTGAGGAACTATACCCCAGTTCAATACAAGATAACATCTTCAGGGGAAGATGTGAATCTTGACATATGTATATCTGCTATGTAAACTGGCTCATCCTGCTGCTTCTTTTTTGGTCTGTCAGATGCAAGCATGTATCCCACATGGCTTTCTGCCCTTTGAAAATCATCCTGATACTAGCTGGTCTGGAATGCCATCACTGGCACCTCTGCCAGAAACATTCAGGCATGTAAAATCCTCCCAAACCTTTCATTAGATAACTATGTTCTTTTTTTTGGAACGAATGCCAAATCTGTGATAGAGCAAATGTGTCTTAGATTTCTGAAGGACTCACATCGTTTTGATTGTATTATTATATTTGAAATAGACAAAAACACTAGAAAATACAATAAAAATATTCTGCCCCATCTTGATAGTAAGCTCAATGCAGTTTTACCTTTTTATTTTTTTTCTTTCATTTCTGTGTTTTAAATTGGTCCGATTTGAATTGCTTTATTCTGAAGTTAACACCAGGTTTATTCTTAAGTTAATATTCTGTGCAATAAATCTGCTTCCCAGCTAGGATGAAAGGAAGCAGTTCTTTTGGATATGAATTACTGAACAGTCTCAAGAGTTTTGAGTCAGGTTTTTTCATCTAAGGGAGACAAAACACTTGTGATATCCCAGAGATTGGTCTTTCCTAACACATTTCCAATTGTTCATTTGTGTAAGAAGGCCTTGATCAGAAAAACTCCCACTGGCTGCAATGCAAAAGCTTCAAAAAAGCACACAGAAATGTGAATTTAATTGTCTCCAGGTATTACATCATATGCCGATTCCTACCCTTCTGATTTTATTTTTTTTTTTATAAGAAATTGAGTGAGAGAAAGATTTAGAAGCTGTTTCAACCCAGAATTTTCATCTGTTGCGTATTAGATTTCTTATTCTTCATGATGTCCTAATTTCCTTCAAAAGCAATTCATGAGCTGGCAGTGTGCCAGTATAAGATTATGAAACAGCAGTGTTCTGCCACTGTGTAATTATTTGTGATAGCTTCCATGTTCCCCTGGATGAGATGAGATGAGATGGTGGTGGAGGGGTGTAAGCATTTGTTTCTGTCCTTCATGCAAATAGGCTCCAGGGATGGAGTTATTCTGTCATTTACGTAGTAGGGTTTGAGTACTTTTCATGCATGGCTGGAATTTAGCAAGGGGTGAGGGCTTGTATCTTAATGTGTGTCTGGCCCACATGTAAGCAGACATCTGGAGAAGATCTCTCTGCGCAGGAAGACGAGAACAGGCATGCTGGAAGCATACATCAGGAAAACAGTATCTAGGATTTTGGTGTAAAGTTGAAAAGTGATAGGCTTAATGGGTGCAGGTACTGACAGGATCTCAGGGACTAACATTAAAGAATATTAGAACTCCTTCTGTAATGACTGCAGCAGTGCACACCTCCAGGGGGCATTTCTTTCATATGTTTGCCTCTAAGATGTTCTCATTCAGCAGACAGGAGCACACTCAGAGGCTTGATTCTTTCTGAAAATAATTTTCAGTTGCAAAGGTCAGTTCTTCTAAATACTGTAAAATCTACTTAAATTACTTAAAAACATAGTTCTTTTGAAATATAAAATAATGTAACAAGACTAAAGAATGAGCCAGTTGATCCAGCTCAGTTGAACAAGAGACTTCTGAAATACAGCCACAAGAAAAATAAAATATTACCTCTTTATATGCATGTATTTGAGGAATCAAACCTTGCCATGAGCATGTCAACAGTTTAATTCCAGTGAGAATGCATCACTCCGTTAAGAAGCAGTTTTAAATACAGCATTCAGAAAAAGAGGTAAACTCCACATATATGGCATGAATATTCATTATCTCGGAGGCTGTGTGGTGGATACATGGTCCTTCGCCTTCTTAAAGCTTACATGATGAGAATTTGAGTAGGAACAGGAGGAAAAATAATGCAATTTTCCAGTTTGTGGTCTGAAACTGTTTCTTTTCCTACTGTGTGAACCAAGATCTTGGGACAGTCTTAACTAAATGTAAACCTCAGAAACCTGTGAAATATTAAATAAATGGGACCTTATCATTTCAGACCAAAAGGTGTACAATTAATATTCCCTTTATTGATCACATAGTGGAGTGCAGACCATATCATCATTAATGGAGGTTTAAAGGCAGGGGGACTGTTCTGAGAATATTTCCATAGGTTCTTCCTGTATCTCTTTGTTTTCTATGTGCTTAAAAACCTTCAAATCATTGAAGATAATATTATCAATTGCTTATCTACAGATCTTATGCTCATCTTTTCTTATTGAGTGCTGCAAGGACTGTCATTGCTTACCCTTGGATGTAGGCAGCATAATAGCAAGAATCTTTTTTCAGAGCATAGGAGTAAGTGATAATATATTATGCAAATTTAGCATATGTCTTTTGAAAGAAAAAAATGCTATATATATAGCAATAAACCATATATTTTATTAAAATATATTAATATATATTAGTATATTACAGTATTATATTATTATAAAATATATTACTAATATATATTATTGATAAAGCAATAAAAGATCTATTTTATTAAAGATGTTTAGAGCCCTATATTATATTTGTATCAGGAAAGTTTTTTTTGTAATATTTTTAAGTAAGACAGTGGGAGGGTTTTGTGTCATTTCAACTTCTAAACCCTTCCAGTAATAGATGTTTCTTTGGTGTACCTGGTGTGTTTCCAAGTGTGTCTGTCACGCAAGGATGCAGTTTGAGCTAGGGCTCCTAGGGGTATGCTCAGATCAGTTTTAAGTTTTGAAATAAATCCTCTACACCAGTTATTGGTGATTTAGGTATAGTACTTTGGGATGCAGAAGTTCATCTAAACTGCTCTCTCGGACTGAGATGGCACAATAGTCAGAGCTGTTACTAAGTCAGGCACACCAAAGAATATAACCATTACTGCAGCATGCTGCAAAAACTGTTATGAAAAATAATAAAATTATGTTTCACAAGAGGATTTTTTTTTTTAAGGATGATAATAGATCATTTAATCCTGTGCCATTTCCATGATTATTGTGCTAATCTGTAGCAGCTAAGAATTTAGTTCATGTTTCTTAACATATTTTAATCAAAATTGCATAATGAAGAAAAAGGGTCTGCTAGAGAGATGAAGAAAAGACACAAGCAGAGGAGTAAATGTGAGGTAGTCTTTTTGTCTCCAGATAATCATGAATTCAAGGATTTTGAGAGCTGAAAGCTAATTTGGACCATTATATTTAATAGACTCTGAAACAGAAGGATGTTCTTTCATAAACCTTGATGCTCACTTAATTTGCTTCAACCTCTTTATTGCAGACTGTTCAAGCACCTAACTGACAAGCATTTACAACATTATGGAAAGAGTGGGAACACATAAGGGAGG
The DNA here is from genome assembly GCF_033815535.1 of Pezoporus flaviventris. Lineage (NCBI taxonomy): Eukaryota > Metazoa > Chordata > Aves > Psittaciformes > Psittacidae > Pezoporus > Pezoporus flaviventris. The sequence goes on from NW_026892564.1 coordinate 5,369,340, forward strand.
AGGGTGTTGGAAACTGAGAAAATGGTAAATGCAGTCACAGGATATCGTCTCTAATGAAAGCAAGGAGAGAAAAAGATACAGAGGTGGATTAAAAATGTCCTGACTGGAACAGTCATGTGCAGACAAAGAATATGACTCCACACCTGGGGAGCTGCTCTTTTCCTATGCTTAGGAGTACTTGGGGCTTGTAGAATACAAAAACATTTGCAAATAGTTCTGTATTTGCAATGCTGAATAAAATCCTACTTACAGGAGGACAAGCTGCCTGTTTTGTTTAGTGCTGTATTAAAGTGCAGGAAAATCTTTACATGGAAGTCCTCTATGGACGTCACAACAGCTGAGGTGATGCTACATCTGGACCCAATTTGCAAGTCAAAAGTAACCTGTGAGGTTTACTGTACTTCAGGCTATACCAGTAGCTAGCGAGATGTAGAGGAAGTAAGGGAAAAAGAGGTTTGAGAAACACCTGGACTGATGTGATAAAAAATGAAGAACCCAGTAATTTTTGTGACCTTTATTGGCCACTTTTGTTCTCCCTGACATCTGCAGTCAGAGGGCAGTTGTGTCATTTACTTACAAGTACAATCTTTTTGTGTGTGTGTTTATTTTAACTTTGCTGTCTGATTATTTCTTTCAGCAGGCCCTTGTACTTACACTGTGAGAAGGAACTGTTTCCGATTTATTTTCTCCATGATACAGATTATTGTAGAACTCATAATAATCAGATACTCACTTTTCTGCATGTTCAAGTGTCTTATCTACTTAATTTCTCCTCTTATTAACTCATTATGTATATTAACTCTATCTTGCTGTCATTTACTCTCCCTTCTATACCCTCTTCCCCCACCATATCCTTTTTCAGATGGGCTACCTGGGGTATTCAAAATTTAGGCTCAGAATGAAGCTTACAATGGCATAATGAGCTTTTCCTCTTCATTCTGTATTCTTTTCTCATTAATTGTTAACTCTGTTTTTTTGTTTGTTTGGTTGGTTGGTTGGTTGGTCGGTTTTGGTTTCGATTTTACCAGTACAGAACACTGACCTAAGGCCTCGCTTGAACTGCTCCAATTAAATTACATTTACTGAGATGTGACAGTTAAAGTTTTGTTTATATTTTATGCTCAGGGATATTACTCTGCATTCATGAGCAACCTTCACTTCCAAATTATCAACAGCTACTAGTCTTCTGAGTCCCTTCTGTAAATCTTCTTGAGTAAATTGAGCAGCACAAATCCACACCTCTCTGATGATGGATCACCCAGTTTCTTGCTTTTTAATCATTATAATCCCAGCACTGACCTTTCCCTTTTACTCTATTGGACCATCTAGACTAGTGTTTGCATCCATATACTTGGCTGCACTTAAAGCAAACATAAATACTTATAATGCTTTCAAATGAGGGAGCCAAGGTATCAGAAGGAGCCTATGCACAGTAATCAAGAGCAAAAAAATGGGCAAATTTTCCTGTTCTTAAGTTATCTTTTACTACTGCCAGAATGAGTTTACACAATGTGGCTGAACCAATCTGGCTGCTTAGGGCTGCTCAGATGAGACATCTTCCTTCCACATCTCTCTGCCCACATTCTTGGCTACATGGTCCTGTTTCTCCACACACGCCACAGTCCTGCCAATTGTCTGGCACCTCAGTAAGCCAATTTAACTAGTTAGCCTAACAAAAGGCTGCTTATTTACTTTCCTGTGTCAGGTCCATTTTCCATCTGTTTAAAAAGTTGAATTATGTGAGCACAACCAGACCTGGCACAAGGAAAGGCTCAGGAGTCTGTGGGAGAGGAATGACACCTCCCCATCTTTAAGGACAGCAAGCTATTAGATAAGATGAAATAATTTCATGTAAACCCACTCTTAGAATAGGTCTCACTGAGCTAGCAAGCTGCCCTACCACACAGACAAATTCCAAGTTCTCCTTTCACTTCGCTTCCGCTCTTTCATTCTCTTAGCTCTGCTTATAGTTCAACTCCTACCTTGCACCAGCTCTGGAAATCACAGTCTGACTGATCTTGTCTGATTCGGAGGTAAGCCAAGTCACCTCATCAATCAGTCCAAAACAGAAGTAACAAACTTTTGTTGCCGGGTTGGAATTTGAATGAATTACATCAGCTTACCAGGAAATCAGATGGGATCCCAGAGACTTAGCAAGGTAGGCACTGGAACCAAGTGGCAGGTAAGAAAGGAAAGGAGAGAGCAGTAGCACACTGTTGCATGTAAGAAGTGAATTTCAAACTATACCCATAGACTGATATGATTAAAGCTGGGGTTTAAAGCATTACTATGCTCCAGTATTTTTGCCAAAGAGATGTATACAACACCCAGCATGAGCTGCTTTGGAAGATGGAAAATGAAACATTTCAGTTTATTAACTTTAAGCCTTCTGATTAAGCACGCAGGGTTTCAGTCCAGATTTATTGTTCAGTAAGCTTACCCAGGTGGCAGGTTATACTCTGGCGTTTATAATTCTATTTCTTTCTCCTTTAAATACTAGAGTGAATTGTTGACACATTTTTTCTGATGAGCTCAATTTCGGTACGTATGTATTTTATTCAATATTTTCAAAAACTAAGTCCTGCAAACAAAGCTATCTTCCATTAATTCATTACTCCTCTTAGGGGGAAGATACGGTGTCAGAGAACAGTTTGAACAATTTGGCTGAGCTTATCAGATCACATATGAAAAATGCCATGTTACCAGCTATTTGCCCTCTCTATTTTTGCATGAAGAAAGCATAATTAGAAAGTGACCACCCTCAGAACATGAGCAGTGGTTGCTTTTTACATCCATGCATGGCATGCTGGGAAGTGCCAGGACCCTGGTCTGGAATGTTGGCCCAATATTACTGGAAGATCAGAGCTGGAGTTTAAAGAAAACTGAGGACGTGTACATACAGATACAGATAATTTGAGGCACTTTGGAAGTTTAAGGGCAAGCAAACTGAACTGTTGTGTCAACACTGCCTACAAAATTAACCTGTCCCTCTGAAATCTTCTGCTACTATTCCTACTCTATTTAGAGACTGTTTGGAATGGAAATTCATGTCTCTTCTATTACTGAGAGAATTATCTGTGGGCTTTTGTCTTTTTTTATTGTGTTTTTTGTTTGTTTTTATGTATGAATAAACTCTGTAAATCTTTTTGCCCCTTATGATAATTTTGTTTGGGTTCTGAAGATTAGTTGAGTACCAACTGAAACAGCCTCTATTCAATAATTTAGGATATACAAAATGTCCTTTGGTCTTGTTTTTAGCAAAGAGCAATGTTCCTCGTTCTTAAGAGTCTCTCTTTTGTTAATTTGTAAGACTTTATCATGCATCCGGTTACTTTCTTCCTGGCTTTGGTTAGCCTAATTGTGAAAGTACATAGACTAAAAGCCTTCTTCTCTTCTTCAGCTCTGGGGAAAATGTCTGCTGGAGTCTTTCCTACAATTCTTTGACTAGCTACATGAATGTAGCCAGCATTTTGACTTACTTGTGCAGAAGGACCTGTTTCCCATATTACCTATCTTTGATTGAAAATGATTTTGCATTTGCTAGTAGAAGAGGAACAATTTGCATGGCATTTTAATATTTAAATAAAATAAAATGGTGAGATGACTATTCAGAAGTAATAAAACCAGCTACAAATATTTTCAAGATCCCTTTACTTTCATAATGAAAACTTAATATTATTCTGTAGATAAAGCTATTCCATTTTACCTCTGTCAATAAAAATAGTTATTTGAATACTAATTATTCTAGGAAATTCTACACTGATTTGATTTTTATGCCAAACATACCTTGAACAACTCCTAGGGACCAAAAAATTTTACCAGTCCTTTAGATATAAAGAAAAACTATTCTGTGGCATATATAACCTGATCCAACGCAAAAGAAAAGACTTCTGTGGATTTAATCTGCTTGGTTTTATGTTTATAATGCCAGAATCAGACTACGTAAAATCCACCCTGTCAGCAGGATAAGAAATCTGAAAGTTGTTTCTCTTCAGCTTCCCTATTTTTGTGTTGTTTGGATGATTAGCCAAACCAGGCTTGTTAAGAGGCTCCGGTCCCTCTCTTTGTAGTTACGACTCAGGGAATTTAGAGGCGTGGGACTGAACTGAAAATATGTTGGGTATTCCCAGAGCAGTTAGTAATAGGTAAACCATGGAATGGGCCTTTGCTTTGTTTTCTTCAGGCTGCTGTGACTATCTTGACTGAGGGAGGAAAGGGGAATTTTAAGAAGAGAAAAAAGTCTTTTTTTCAGATAAGCCCTTACTCTGATAGGTTCCTGTTTAACCACCCCCTTTGGTTAATAAAACAGTTCCCTATTGTGCTGCACCTTTGGGCGGCCACATAAATAATTTGCCCTGTAATATCTGAGAAACAAGGCGGCGGGAGTGGGGGAATGATTTACATCTAACATGTACCTGTTGTATTAACTGCAAAAAGTAGAGGGATAGGGTGGACTAGAACTGGGAACTTCCCACCCACCTGCCGACCCCGGGACCTTCAACCACCGGAACCAATCAGCCTTTGGGGTACCATGGCTTCGTTTTCCCCTGCTCCTCTCCACTCTGGAGGACGGAGGATTTAAAAAGAAGGAAGGGGAAAAAAAAAGGGGGGGGGACGACCCGACTTTTTTCCATCAAAAAGTTTTCCTTTCGGAAGCTTTACTCCAAATCTTTTGTTCCCAGGGGGTTGCAGTGAACAGGAACTGTAGTGTGCGTTCATTTCCCTTCTGGCGAAGCCAACTTAAAATAATAACAAAAAAGTCCTGCAACATTACAGCATGAACTGCGCTTTTCGCGTTGCTGCCTCGCTCCCTCTCTGCTAGGCCACGCTTATAAGCTTTTCTGAGGTGCTTTTAGTCTGGAAGGCTTTTCATGCAAATAGCTCGTTTACTTAAAAACCCAGGGAGGGTAGAGGGACCACAGCGGTCTGACTTTTTCCTTTCATCTTCCCATTACTTGTCCCAACACCTTGTAAAGACGTACTGAAAAGGCAGGTTATTGTGAATTAAGAACTGGTGCGACAACTGTAGCTTGCCCTTCATTAACGCTGATGTGGAGCTGAACGACTTGACCTGAAGTGGCTGGAGCCTCCCGGGGAAAGTTTTCAGTCCTTTTGTTGTGTGTTTTTTACCGAGTTCCCCACCGGAGCAAAACCTCCTTCTTTCCCATTTGCTGGCTGGTGCCCTGAGGGTGACGAGGCTGAAAGTTTAGCAAGTTCTGTGCATAACTTCACATCACAGGAGCAAGTGCGTATCCCCCCCCCCCCCCCCCCCCCCTTCTTTTTCCTGCTCCTAAACGCCTCCTTCAAGTTTGCAGCTGGGCAGGACTCCAAAGGTGCAGCAGCAGCAGCAACAAGCCGGAGTTCAAAGTTAGCAGTAAATTGCACAACTTCCAGCTCATCGCTACGCTCAGTGACTATTAAGAAGCTGGAAGGCGCTCAGGGGAAAAAAAAAAAAAAAGTAGGGGAGAAGGGAACACCCTCGAATTGTTTGGGGATCGTTGATGTTATGCTTCTACCGCCGGGATCATGGCTCCCTTTGGAAGGAATTTATTAAAAGCCCGTCATAAAAACAGGTAAAGTGTGTGGGTACGTGGAGGAAAAGGAAGGGTGGTGTGGGATGGATTTCTTTTTAAACTTTTCTTTTGGGGGAGGGGGGTGTTGAGGGGAGCATGTGTTTCTCCGTACCCACGCCACTCCCGGGAGCTGTAACTTCGGGGCTCACCTGTGAGGGGGGTCGGCGTCTACGGGGGCAGGAGACGCTCCCCCCCATCCTACTCCCTCCCTGGACCTGTCTCTTCCCTCTTCTCTCTGGCTCTTTTGAATCCTGGGCAGTATTTTCAGTAAGGGGACGGTAGCTTTTCCTGACTTTCAACCTCCCCAGTCTAAACCAATACGATCACTGGAAGCCCCCCGTGTAACCAGGTGAGTGAGACTCGGCCGGGGCTGGGAGATAAGGCCCGTGGCGCCGGTGTGCGGGTCCTGCCTGTGGCGGCAAGCGTGGGTAGCCGGGGGTCACCTGAAGCCCCTCATTCGCCCTGCAGAAAAGCTTCCCCGGTTTCTCCCGGGAGGGCCCCGGCGGGCAGAGCTCCGGGCCCCTCGCTGTCCCCTTCCCCTCCCCCCCACAGTTCCTGGGAGGGAGAGCCGCAGCCTGCAACCCTTTAGGATCAGCCCCTTAGCTCGTCCGCTGGCTATCAGCCTGGGAGGTAGGAGAGCATGGTCTTCAGGCGTGGGCTGGGGGGGTGCTTTTTGTTTTGGTTAGCTTTAAGTGTGAGCTGGACTTGCCTGCCTACGGGTTTTTGCCTAGGAAAATAGTCGGGGTGACAGCTGTGGTCCGTGGGTTGGCTCCTGCGAAGTTACTTTACGGGGACTTGCCGTGTTTGCTTTCACATGCCACGCACAGCGACTGGAAAAAGAAGAAGAGGGGTTATGTAATCATTTTAAGTGCTAGGATGGCACGAGATGTTTTAAGAGTAAATGTTCTTGGAGTGAGGTAAGTTTGCTTGGACCCTGGGGAATTTACAAAGCCATACCCACCTAGCTTAGGTTTAACTGATGGTCCCTGAGATTTTGATTCAGAGAGAAACTCAGAAATCGCTCATAATCTCTTCCCCACTTTGACTGGTGCTCTCCACTGGAATTTAGTTCGTATTTAAGGGTATGCAATAGAAAATGTTTTCCAGAGGGAATATAATTTGACCCTAAAAGGTCTTGTAAAAATGTCCTGGTTTTTTTTCAGGTTTGGCTTTTGATTTTCCCATTAGATATGATGGAAGTTATTCGGGGGGGGTGGGGTGGGGTGGTGGATGTTATGAAAATATTAACATACTATATGGAATACAAATCAGAAGGACTGATTTATGTTCAGTCAAGGTTTAAAAAACAGGGTACTATTTAAGAAGTTTTAATGTAGGTTACTGATTAAACTGTTTTGTTAATGTGTCAGGAAAGCTTTGATGTGCTTCTCGTGGCCATTTGATGTTTAGAAGATCTGGAAAGGTGGACATGAACTTTTACATAAAATTACTTTTACACAGAGACATAAATTTATTAGTATTAAAATAGAAATTTTGCTACTGCTATCAGTTACATGAATAACTGTGTTAACTCACAAAGCAGAGTTCCACTTTGTTCAACAGTGAAACTGTTTCTCTTTTGGACGTGTAAAATATCTTCATAGTAATTGCATCAATCTCACTGTGTTTGCTGATGTGACATTTTTTCCTCAGGAGAAATGTCATAATCCAAAGCTTTAAATGGGCAATAAAAATTAAAATAACAAAGGAACCATTACTGTGAACATCTAGCACTTTCTTCTCATTTCACGCTCCTCCCCCACCCGTCTCCCCCCACCCCCCAAAAAATATATTAATACCTCTAATGGCAGAGGGGAGAGGTGGTGTGGCTGTAACAAGGGCCTGAAATGCTTGTGACTCCAGAAACGGGGGTGTAGAGGGTCAAGAACAATGCAAACTACATAATTCATAAGATGCGTTATTATCTATTCAAATATTTAAATTTTTGTGTATTTAATATTAGCTCGATACTGAATTTTAAGAATTAAACTTTGCTTATGTAGTTAGTTAAAGGGTCTTGTAATAGGACTGAAGAGCTACGCAAGAGCTCTTTTTTTTCATTATAATTTTATCTTTGTGAACTTATTTGAAACCTTGAAAAGGAATTCAAGTAAGTTTAAAATCCTTGGCTGTGTTTAGAGCAGTAGTTGGAGAATCAGAATTTCTGGCTCATTACCTTCTGTTAGTTTACTTACTGGTTGCAAGGAACCAAAAAGGGATATACATATGTCTTTAATCTGCTGTTCTGTTTATTAGGTCTAGCACTTGTCCATCTTTTTGGAGAAACTCAGGTTTTTTGGTTTTCACTGAAAATTTTAAATTACTATTTGGTACATGCAAATTTAACTCCTGTGAGTTATAAGCAAATGAGGGATAAAATCTGTTTACTGGAGGAGGACATAAAGCTAAGTCAAGGCAACAAAGGTTGTTGAAGGCGTTATAGTCATTTGCTCAGATAACTAGATGACACCTGTGTAATTAATGTTTCTCTTGCAGCATTGCCAGAGGTTTCAGATCAGAACCCTGTTTTGCAGTAGACTCTTCATATCCAGATAATAAAATGTCAGTCTCTCCCTCTAAGAGTTTAAATGAAGATATTACTCTTAAGTGCATCAGTGTGTATGAGATACTTGAGCAAGTGGTAGATGATGTAGCTGTGATTCCACTAGCCTTTAGAGAAAGAAGCTGAAATTAAACACCAGAAAGACAAAACCTATGCTGCACTGTTTCTAGTATTTGAAAAATCTTTGGTGGGTGTTACTCTCCTGGGTTGCTGAAATCTTCTTCATGCAGAGAGATAGCACAAGGCCTAGGTAACCTTGTAACATTGTAAGACCTGATTTGATTTCAGAAGGGAAGCCACTAGGAATGTGTTCTCAACCTATTTTTCTTGGTCAGAAAGGGAATGACAGATACCTTCTTTGAGAGCTATTCTTTGAGCTCCTACAACAACCAGAAATAATCAGTCCCCAGAGCGTGTATGTGCTTGTTAATGTGTCCCTTGGAGAACAATACACCCAAAGGTAGCAAGGCCATGCCCCACCCACCTACGAATCCAAATATGCTCATGCAGGGACAGGCTGTACCTTCTAAGGCAATAAAGGAAAAAGGACAGTTTCCTGCAGGAGTAAGCCTCCATAACATTAATAAACTCAAGGTGATTTATTCTGCTTGGTTTTTGGAAGAGAGGAATGATCAGCTCACATCACACTTTGGAAGTGTGGTGATGTGAGGAAATGCTCAGCCCAAGATTAGTTAAGTAGCACTGAGTTCTTTGCAGATATGGTCTAGTATTGATCTAACACATTGCACTGCGCAGAGACAGAACAGCTCCCTATCCATACATGAGAAACAAATACAAAGCATTTATACTTGCACTGTTTGTGCATCAGGGTTTCACATTGTGCACAATTTTCCTGGTTGCTAAGTAGAACAGGAATTTATACCCCATTGATTTTCTGTAAAATTAGGACTTCTTTGCTCTTGGGTGCTAGATTTGGTTACTTCTGAGAATGAGTCTTTAGGTTCATTTAAATACTTTAAAGGTTACCCAACATCTCAAGGATATCTAGATTCACCATTGTCATATCTGCCCAGTGATATCACACCAAGCAAGCTATTTTTTCCATTGAGGACATGTCCTTGGATTTTTCACATTAACCTTACCTAAATTTGTAAAAGCTGTACTGTTCCATACAAGTGATAGCCAGAGAGGTAGAAAAATGAAAGGGAGAGGATTCCAATAATTCAATAATCTGTCTTCTTCAGATAGGTGTTGTCCTTGATGCTGTAGGGTTGTCCTATTAGATGCAGATAGCTTGTGAAACAGTTTTTACCCATGTAATTCATGCTGGTCCTAAGTTTACCATAATCATTTGTATGCTCTGTTGACATACAGCACTTCTGAACCCAAGGTACTGTTTGATGATGAAATAATTGTGTTACAAATCTGTTGTTATTAAAATGTATTTATTGCTTTTGCTTTTCCTTTCTGGTTGTGTGTGGGTTTTGTTACTTTTTTGGGTTTTTTTTTGTTTGTTTGTTTCTTTGTTTGTTTTGGTGGTCTTTTTTTTTCCCCACCTTTTACTGACAAATTGTCATTGCCACAGCAGTTAGCGTAGTGTTTCTGTATAGGAGGCAAAGGTTTACTTTGCCTACTCTTTATTCTGCCTCTCTTGAATCAACTCATTTCTGGTTCAGTGGCAGAACTGAACCAGAATTGGATATTATATGGCAGAAAGACCATATAATATCCATTCATATGTACAGATACAGAGGTATAAAGGGAGTTTTTCCTGTCCTGGCAGAGGCCCCTCCCCAGTGAGAAAAACATTCAATTCTCTGAGTTTTTATATTACAGTGCAGGGTAGTGAATTAGATTAGAGACTTCATCTATCTGATACTGACCTTGCATTATCATGTTCCCTCCCCTCCTCCCTCCCTCTTGCCAGTAATTTCTCATCACACCTAGTTAGCACAGTGATTTGAGTGTCACTCTGAACATCTCTACTGCTTTACGGTTGAGTACTGCTGTACATTTTAAGCCTTGGTGAAGCAAAACTGAAAATGCTCAGCATTTAGGTTTTGACTGCAAAGCTCTTGGAGATCAGCTGCTTATCTGAATGAACTGTGTATGACCTACACTGTAAGTCTCATGGGATCGTATGAGATGTCTAATACTTCTCCTGTGGAATGAGCATACCTGGATAAAAGTCTGTATGAAGCTATAAAGGTGCTTTTTGATTCAAGACTACCAGGCATTTGGTATGTATGTTGGAGGGGGTAGCTAAAAGCTTACTTAGAATCAGTGGTGCTGAGTCAAACTTTTAGATTTGAAAGATGGTGCCTTTTTGGAAATGGTGGAACGCATTCTTCTCCATAGTTTTTCCTTGAGTGTGAGGTATATTAGTGAACTATCAAAGAAGTTGTTCCTTTTGAGCCAGAGTTCATACACTACAATTTATTTTCTGGTCTGGCTTGTTAGTTTTGTCTCAGGGGTCAAAATGGTTGCATACATTTTCTTATAATCTTTGTATATATTTGTTCACTTCCAGGAAGAGCTTTTCGTCTAGCAAAACACTAACCTTATTTCTAAAGAGTTAATTATCTACTATTCCAGGAGGGCAGACAGCAATTTCATTCCAAAGAAGTAAATAAAATGAGTAATAGATGTGTGTAATACTACACCATCTAAGGAAAGAGCATTACTTAGGTTAAGTTGAAGCTAATCTGAAACACTAAGGCAGTGTAGAGTCAGGCTGAGAAGATATATTTCAGACACAGAAGCGTGTTTATAGTGATGCAAAGGGAAAATCTTGCTGGTCAGTCATGAATACCTATTTTACTGATGAATAATTAGCATTTTACATGCAGAGAAAAGGCTCAGACATTGTTAAATCTGTAATGATTTCAGTAGAGAGATGTAAGTTTTCAGATGTGTTTTTTTTTTTAAAGTCTAATAACTTTAGTAAAGTCATAAAAAAATAAGAATTTAATAAAAGTCAGTGATAATCACAGAGCAATACCTCCTGATTGACCTATGCTCAGAAAATCTTTTTTATTTTATATAATGAATAATGAAAATGTGAAGTTATAGTCCTAAACATCTTTATTTGCAAGCAATAACATCATCCATGCTGTATAAGCCTTAATTAATTCACCTGACTTCTGTATTCAGTATATAGATAAATCCTTATTAATGGTGACAGAAAGGATGATGCAAGATAAAGTTTTTGTTTGAGACGACACGCTAAGAGAAGCCTAGAAGCTTGGACGTGTTGGTACCCAGTTGTGTGCATAGGTAACTGAGCTGTTATTGTCACTTCTGTTGTTTCTTAGATGTCTTATGATAACTCTCAAGATGGTGAATTTTTGTTTTCTGCAGTGTTACTGTGCCAGCAATTCCCCAAGTATCACAGAGGCCACAACAGATAAGAGTCAAATGGTTTCAGGGTGAACAGAAAGAGTGACCAACCAAATGGAATTAGAGGGGAAAATAAATTACTAAATTTATTTGTGTAGCAAAGGTCAGAAACATCCTCTACAGAATGTAGGTACTGTAGTTCAGTGTAATTTTCAGGTAGGTACGACAGTGTATTACAAACAAATGTCATGCAGAATTATCTGAAAGTTTCTATGAGATCCCTTTGCATCTGGTCTTTTTTTCTTCAGCAGCTATTGCATGCCTATGTCTCCCATTAGAAAAAAATTAGAACTGATAGCAGTACATTTTTAATGCAAATTCTGGTGATGTCATTTTATCGTCCATGGCTGTAATTTTTCCATGGACCTGCAAAATTCTTGTAATAAGAATGAGACATTTTCATGAATTATTTCTCATGCTTATGTGTAACACATAAATATAAAAATCAAGGGCTAATTAGTGATTTTTAGAAGCTGCATTTTTTGAGCAGCCTTGTCCAAAAGAAAACTTTTTTGAACACCTTTCTGGAACTTGCCTCAAATAGACACCAGAATGAGCCACTAGTTGCCTTTTCCTGTCTTGACCTATCCACAAATGCGCTTAAGGTGCACGTGTTGTAATAGTGATAATGATACCGACTTGTTTCTGACCTCAGACAACCGATAAGCATAGTTAGTTTTCCTTAGCTGTAATTTGGGTGATAATATTTACACGCCTCAGGAAAATAAGTAAGGCATGACTAAACAGTGTAGAGTCTGTAGAAGTGTAGAGTATGAAAGCCAGTGAGTGAGAGAGGTGTAAGTAAAATCTGGGAGTTCCTTGTTTCTAGTTTTTGTACAGTCCACTAGAGTTGGCTGCCATGCAGGAAAATGATAATATGCTGTGGATTGTTTAGGTTTAATGTCACATGATTCACTGAGTAATTTTAAATGGTCTAAAATTTTTCATGATGTTAAAAACAGCTTGTGAGAAGGCTGGTAACCTCACAGAAAGGGAAAGAAAAAAAAAGTTGTGTATCTTACCATATTTTGAGGTGGTTTTGTGAAGTAAGCATAAGGGAAGTTAACTTTTGAAACCAAAAATCAGTAAGGAAGGTTTACACTGATGATGACAGTAAAGTTGTCATGTAATTATATTTTGAATGCTTTGAAGTTAAGTCTTGATGTTTTGTGGAGAGGAATAAAAGACACTAAACTTGAAAGAAAATTTTCCAGTGCAAGTTGGGCATGCCTTTCAGATGCAATCTATTTTAAAATATGTTTCTTTTTCTCCGGCTTTTTCCTATTTCACTCTCACTCCTGTCTGCCTGAGTACAGGTTTGCCTTTGCCAAGTTGAAGCATTTCATTTGTAGCTTAGATGCTTGCTAGACATATTTTTTTTGAGCATTAGCATTAGAAGAAACCAGGCTACCAGTTTATTTCTTATGTTGTAATCTCAGAGGTGATAAAAAAAATCTGTTTTCCTGGGTTGGTCTTTATCTTTTAAATCAGTATTTTTTGGTTGGTTTGTTTGCTTGCTTTTCCACATTCAGCTGCAGAGTAATGATAGGAGAAATATATATATATATATATTATACCAGAGGGTAGATATTTGCTGTGAATGAAACACATAAATATAATTAATCTATTTTGAGGGTCAAAACTCTCACTGTGATTAAGTTGTTTTCCTTATTCTCCACCCCGTCTGTTCTCAGTCATTATGGTACAGAATTCTGAGTTATGTATTTCCCATTATAGTGAAAAATATGATCAGTTGTGTTGAAAAGCACAAATATTTATTTTGTTCTCCTTTTAATAATGCACAATTAACAAAACAAAATAAACATGCAAAAACATAGCATTCTCATGTTTGGGACAAAACCAGGTTTATAAAAATGTAATAATCTATTAGGCTAAGTTTTGTTTTGGTTAGGTATATATATGTTTACCTTACTTTAACATGTAAGGATGTGTAACCTCAGTGGAATAATGTAGTCGAGTGAAGACTACTAATTTTTAAGAGAGTCTGTCCTTTGGTCTTAAACCTGCAATTTGCTCTGTGTTAATAGATTCCTTCATCCATGTGGAACACCTGACTTTGCTTTCCCCAGCCTCCTCCAAATTCAAAAGGATTATTTCTACAGAGGGTTTTTTCCACTGTGAAAGCACTTTTAAACTACAGAATTTTTCAGAGCAATGATTGGGGCACTGTTTTTATGACACAAAGTATGCCTTATTTGGCACAGAAAGTTAGCAGATTCTGTTCATTAATCAAAGAGGGATAATATGCCGATTTTCAGCTGATCTTGTTTCTGTTGGCTTCATAATTGGTAAATTGGTGTTCTGAACTTTTGCTTCACTTGGACATTTCTCTGTACTGATTGTGAGGTACTAAGTATACTGTTTGACTTGGTTATTACCTCTGTCTCTCAGGGCCACTCTGTTCTTAATATCCTGTTTTACTGAAAAGCTGTACAAATCCCGATTTCTGACAATAATTTAGGATTTGTATTGACTTTATTGCACTTTCCCAGCCTTCTGATACTTTAAGGTCTAGGTAGGTAGCTAATCATGTTTGTTTAGCCATGAAATCCACTACAGGTGTCAGACAAAAGATCTGGGTTATTTTTGGAACTGCAGTTGTGGATGTTCACAGTACTTGCTCTTACTGCCACCCATACTGTTCAGAAGATTCAGGTACACAGAAGTCAAGCTTCATCTTACTCAACTTGAGCCATTGAAAATACAGGTATCTAGTCATCTGGGTACTCTTTGTAGTTAATGGATACATCTAAACACTTCCAGAGGGCAATTCATTCAGTCTTAGACAGGCTTTCAGTATGGGATTAGTCACCCTTTTGGAGGTGCCTATCTTATGCCACTTGATTACAGAGGAAGGTCAGAAAATTATCTTTGACTACACATCTGCCTTTTAAATAGCTTAAGGTAAATGACATGTGCTCCACCCCAGTCACTTTCAAAGGGAAGATCTTCATGGAGCATGCTCAGACTTTGTAGAGCACCTAATTAAACATCTTTTGTACCATTCATTTCAGAAACTAAAAAGGGAACAGTGGAGAGCTGAATTACAGGTGGATAATGTATGATTAAGGGAGACTCACCTTAATAGCATGGATGTTTTCCCTGCCCTGCCACAAAATTCCTATGTGATGTTGGGCAAGTCACATAAACCACAGTTTACAAAAGTGGTTACTCACTGCGTGTTCTTCATTTGCTAATTCAGTGTCCAGTAATCTGTTTTGCACTACGACTGACGAAAGGAAGTTTATGGATGTCCTGCTTTGGACATCTCTATAGGTATCAATTTAGTTAGCTGGAATGGGAATTTAAACAAGTGGATAGCTTTGGCCCAAATCTTTCTGAGCTTTGGTTTGTGTAAGGGAGTTCTCTCCCTGCAAGAGTGTGTGTGGAGATAAATTCAGTAATGTGTCAGCTTCTGAAGCAACAGAATATCTGGTGGTAAAAGGCACGCAGCAGAAGATTAAATTAAAGCGATGGGTAAGGGGTATAAAAGGTAATACCATATGTAGGGGAGATGAAAAATGGACACACACTGAACAAATCTAAGTAATAAGGACTAGCTTTATGAAGGAGACTTTGGTACCTAAATGTCATTGTAGGCGCCTAATACAAGCTTTAAAAACTCCTGACATTCACAAAAGTATGATTAAAAGCTGAGGAAGTAACATTTTTACTGGCAGCACTCCCAAGCTACCTATATTCCCAGCATGTACTAAATGGTCCTGAAAATCTTGCAGTCATGTGTATCCCTCACACTTTACCAAAATTAAGAAAAAGACAGTCTTTCAGCTTTTTCAGCTGAATGAGATCCCATCTAATAGCCCTCTTCAGAGCATGTGCAACAGCACACAAAGTGCAGCTAGGTGCTCTGGTGGCCAGAACACCCCTGTGAGATGCCCACACTGGCATCCTGAGTATGTCCTGTCAAGTTATTTTAAACTAAAATCCTCTTGATATTTCCTGTTGTAGCTATTCCATTTTGTGCTGGCTTGTATGAGTTACAGTAATCCAGAAAAAGTTAAGGATTCATGCTGAAGTCCTCAGTGGGAGAAGAGGATCCAGTTTTTGATAGCTGTTCTAATTTAATATTGTATTTTTTACGCAGTGAACATCTGAATGTAGTCTTAACAGTACCTAAGTCTTGCCCTTTTGTTCATGTTTCTCAATAATTTATGTCATTTCCTGCTGAACTTGCTGATATCAGCAAATCCTGTCATTAGGAGCTGAACTCTTCTTGCTTTATGTGGAAGTTTAGGTGTCCAAGAGGGCAACGGGGAGGACACCTGAAAATTGCAACACTTGGTATCTACAATACCTCAGCATCTTCTGTGGCTCTGGCAAAACTGCCTATTGCCTCATGTACACATTCAACTGAGGCAGAGGTCCAGTGTAATACAGAGAGCACACCTTGGTTTGGATACACTGAATGAAATTAATTTTTATTGAACCAAGTAGCATAGAATGCTTTAACACCAGTGCTTGAAATCTTTGAGTAATTGACTGCAACTTAAGCATATTTCTTTCTGCTGAAGCATTTGTGTATGGTAGGCATATATTTAGTGTGTAAATGAATATGTGACAGTTTGTGTTGTGTGATCATATAATGTGTTTGTATAGCACATAAGATACACTGTCACATACCTTATTATAGATCTAACCTGTATCATCTACATGTGAAGTACAATAAAATATATTGTACTTTATGCAAGCAAGAACCCCCCCAAATCATAGTATATAGAAACAGTATGTGCAGAAATAGCCCCTTCCATAGACTGCATATTTATATATATGTATATACATATATATGCTTCTACATTTTACAGCACTGGGTACATACAAGGGTGCTTTAAAAGTCAGAAGTGAAAAACAGAATGTGAACATGTCACAGAAGAATGCTAAATATGTATATTTTTCCAAACATCACAGTTGTTTGCATGGCAGAAGGAAAAATGTCTTCATTCAGCTGTCACTGTGGTATCCATTCAGCCTATGAAGTATCTTGTTAGAAGTAAACTGCCTTTTTATCCTCCTTGAGTATGAAGTCATCTGAATTGCTTATATGTTGAAAGGATACCCACATTTGGATATGTGAAGTAAAAAAACCATGGGATTAATTTGAATGTTGACTCAGTCTGACTTTCTGTGAACTAAAGGCAACAAGTAGTTTGCAATGTCTTTCTGGTGTCGCAGCCCTTTTGGCATCATCACCATCCTGCCATAGATGCGTCTTGCAAAACTGTCCCCATTGTTTTTTGGGCCTGCCTTGTTCTTTGGCCACAGACACCTGGCCTTGTTTGGTGTCAGCTATGCCCACTGCAGGGTTTTGGCTCACTTGTGCTACCACTCTTCATCACAAATCTTTCGCCAGAGATTATGGTCCTTTCAGCCGCATCAACCTTTTGAATGATTTCTTTTTAAACTGTTCAGTCACATTCACGTGTTATCTTAGATGGTTTAACAAGGTACTTACTTTTATAGTCTCATTCATCATGACTTGTGGTTTGGAGATCAGACTAGCAGCTCAGATCTAGTGATGGACAACTGACATGGCTAAGAGCCTTTTCAGGTGACCCTAGCTGGAAACTCATTTTGTACTCATTATCTCTGTTCTAGAAGAGTTTGGAGGCTTAAGTCATGACCATTTAAATATTTTAATGTTCACATGACTTTTTATTTGAGTCATGGAATGTCTTTCCTCTGCAGACAGCTTCCTTCATCTTCTCACAGCTAAAAGTTATGTGTGTATTCTACTGGATGCCATTCTCTGTATAGAGATACACTATACTACACTTTCTTCTTTGCATTACTCCAGTGAATTTCCCATTACTCTTGGTCTTTATGATCCAACATTAACCTTGCTTCCAGACAGCAATTCCTTCCTTCTTGCCTTCCGTACCTGTATTGCTCAGCTGGCTAGAACTAGTTTTGCAAGCTCCTGTGCCTTTTTTAACATATCCATTGCTAGTGTAAAGCACAGTCAGTAAAGTTAACAATTTATTTCATTTGTTCAGTAGCTTCTTCAGAGAGGATGTGGTGGTATTTCAGAGACGCTATCAGCTTGTGTCTGACTAACTTCATATTGAAGCATGCATTGATAAGCAATTTTCGAAAATTACTTGAAAGCATAAAAGCATAAGCTGCACAAATCTCTCACATTGTCAATGGACACTAAAATGCTTCGGATTTCTTTTTTTAAAATTTATGTCCATTCCTCTTGTTAGCATAATTATGTGTCTAGTACTCAATTTAGCTCCTTAGTATGAAAATTGTTTAAGAGTCCACTTCATCATCTCATCATCTTTTCCTTTCAGCTCTTCAAATACTGCAAGTAATGGAACACATTTGTCACTGAATTATCTTTTAGAAAATTTGAGGGAGAAATTTTTTTTTTTTTAAGAAAGGGCTGTAAATGAGGTCTTGATAGAAGCCATTTTGAGGGGGCATCTTCGATATAATTTAATGAAGGCAAATTAAACAGGGAAGATCATACAGTATGATTTCAAAGTGGGGTGGTTCACTTTCTGTAAAATTTATTGCAATAAATAGAGAAGAAAATGAAAGCCCCCCCTGCCTTTCTCACTCCTGGAAAACTGTAAAGTGATAAACTAGGATTTATGATATAGAAAAGAAGCTATTTTGAAAAATCATTAGAGGTAAAGAAGTTAAGAAAAGGTGATGCTTGGTGAGCTGGCTGAAGAGATCTAAAGGCTTGTTGTTGCACTGAAAGTAGTCCTAAGCTCCCTTTCCAGGCTCCTGGCCATTCTGCCATTTCTTTTGCGCTGGTACTGTTCTCACTCAAAACTGTAGAACCCAACTCAGGGAGCACTACTCACTGCTCAATAAACAATTTTATTTTCATTTTTGTTTTCTTGGTTATATTGCTGCCATTTTATCAAGCTTGAAACCCTCTGGATAAACTAGCAGAGCTGGCACAAACAAGAGGAAGGGAATGCCTAAATTTCTTCATTATGTTTTAAATCATAAAATTGATAACCTATAATACTAGAATTAGCAGTAAAAGAAATGTATTCAGGATAATCACCTAGTTACGGCAGTAATTTTGTAGATAATCTTATGTATTTTTGGATGGGTCTGGTGAGCATTGGGGTGTTTAAAAAACAGAAGATAAAAATACTGCTCCTACAACGTTCCTTTTCTGAATCATGAAATAATGTGTCCAAACTCTGAAATTCACTGCAGGGTGCTGTGAGAGCAGCTACATAAATAGTTACAGTAGGTAGCCATCAGGAAAAGAGTATAAGGAAGGGATGCTTCTCTGAGCAAAGCAGCTTGAGGATTCATGAAAAGAAACCAAGTCTTATCTGGACTTTCTTTCCTGTCATTGGGAATGAGGTTAACACCTCCCTCACATGGAGCCACGAGGAGTAGAGAAGAGGTACACTGAATTGTTTGAGCCATGCACTATGTATAAGGATTCATAAGAAGGTAACCATCCCAGACTCCTTTTTCCCAAGGAGTATTGGAAAAGTGGCACAAAATCTTACTATTTCCTTGTTTGTGTCTTGCTTCGTTATTCAGCCTTATTGTCACTGGTCTAAGTAAAGTATGCTTTGTTCGTGTTTTGGCAGTCCAGCCCCAACCTCAGAATGCTTTGTGTCTATTTTTTCATTGAGCAATATGTCAACAAACCCAGAGGAGGGAAATAGTGTATGTTTGCTTTTCAACAAAAGCTGAACTGAATTTCATGCAACAACAGCAACAACAAAAATCCTGCTTTCAACTCTTGGAATTCCCCTCAGTTCCTTGATCTTAAAAGGTCATGAACAACCAGGGTGTTTCTAAAAGGCAGTTATAAAAATTCTAATGGGAGAAGTTAGATAAACCAAATTTCTATTAGCTCTAATAGCAGTTCTAACTATTGTTTAAAAGCCTATGTTATAAATGAGCTATAAATGATTCTGCTTCCTCTATTATTGAAAATAATGGAATTTTAGAGATGTTCTGTAAATTATTAATAGGAGCCCCGTAAAGTTTGGGTAATATAACCGGTGCTTAAATATGCATAGGTATTTACACACAAAAATATAGAAAATTGTATTTTTGCAATGTACCAAAATTCATGTGATAAATAAAAACTACCACTGGTATCTTCATTTTTCCAAGTAGCAAGAGCTGCCTGCTGCCCACAGTCAACATGCAGCTTTTGCTATATTGATATTCCTAAAGTTTGCATGTTGCTTCCTAACACAGGAATTTGAAAATACCCACCTTCCTGTACCTCCCATCATGGTCTAAATAGTTATTGCCACTGAATACGTCAGTGTTTATTTTGGCTCTGGAGGTTTTCCTGGGTCTTTCACTCCTGTATCACAGCTGTTTCCTCAGTAGCAGTTGCAATATACCCATCAAAGCATGTTTTCCCAGTAAAGCAAATTGTTATTGTTGCTCATCTTGTGAAAATATTTGGTGGGCAGCTAGCTCGCTCTTATTCTCAAATCTCCACTGTGTCAGGGCACCTGAAATAGAGACCTGATACAGTGAACATGTTACCTGTCACATTGTTTTGTGTACACAGCACACCTGCTGAGGTTACTCACTGCAATTCCAGACATTTTTTGACTAGTATCCTCTTACCAACATTATGACTTTGAATATACAGTGGAGAAATGATTGTCTGACAGTAAGGCAGATTTAAAGCGTAGATGTAGTTTATAGAGAATGTGAACCCTTAGGGAAAGAGGCAAGACAGGAGAAAAGGGCAGGGGCACATGCAGTCCTCATCTAAATGGAGGCTTCAGCGTTTGCACTTGCCTGTAGGTTGTTTGGGAGCATAAATATGATACAGGGTAGAGCTAATAAGTGAAGGAGAGGAGTTAGTGGCCTTTTGATGACTTCTGCTGAAAATCTGCGTTCGGACTTTGCAAATGAGATTTTGCAAGACAGTATCAGCCACTGAGAATGTCATGTCAGTATTAAATGGGTGGCCAGAGGGGTGTTCAAGATAATCCACCATAACTATCACTTTTATCTGGTGAGCAAGGTTTATAATTCTTCTTACAATGTCTTTTATTTCTTTCTTTCTGTTAGTACAACATTGAGTTAGTTGAAATTCTTATCTTCTACATAGTACAAATTTTGCTATCTACTTATCAGATGACAGTTATTTCTGCCAGTACTTGCTGATTCTACATGTTGGCTGCTTTTATTTCTTTTAAATCTGCTCTAAGTACTGTCAGGCTTTTTTACCCTTTTTATTTTTCTTAACTATTGGTCCCAGTTCAAGCACCTGTGTCAGAGCAGTACAGTTATTAGAAAGAAGCACATCATTTCCAGTGGGATTTTTACGGAAGTGTGACATTTCAAGTCAGCAAGAACTCTGCCAATTACTTAATTGCAATAAAATAATTATCTTAGAGATTTTTTTTTTAAGCATGTCATACCTTTCATGTTATTTATTCTATGATACAATGGTAATACCCCACTCCAATTAAAAATAATTTAACAGAAATTTGTCTTAGAGCACTATCATTCTCTAAAATGATTGGATGAACAGAAATTTCAACCATAGATCATTGCCAAATTCTAACATACGAAATTTTGCACAGTAGCTAACTGAGGTGATGGTATTCCTCTGCAGAAGGGTTTACAGAGCTAGTTACAGTTTTAAGTGCACAAATGATAATTAATATAGAACATAATTTTCAACAGCTGTTGCTAATTAAAATGTTCCATAAAGGCTTCCTGACAGTATGGCAATCTTGCTCAGTAAAAAATTTATGCATTTAAAAAGGAATTACAAAATGAATTTAAACTTATGTTAGGAGATATGTCTTGTACCTAGCTAGTTAAAATAGAATCATATAATAGCCTTTGTTTAAATTGTTTTCTTGTATCAAAGATATGAAATGTTTCAATTAGAACATCTAAAATACTGTGTATATCTGTATTTTTTAAAAAAAGTCACATAAATATCTAGATGCCTATTTTTAAATAAATACCAATGTACATTTCTGTAAAGGAGGAAGCTTTATCATAGAGTAACATTGAATGGGTACAGAAACAGATGGTAGAGAGAAATCAGTTATTTCTTTTGAAAGAATTATTTTGTTTTCACAAGTTCTGTGGTGTTCTTTTCATGTCATGCTGCAATATTGGGGTTACTCTTATTTTTTTTTTTATACTGAAGGGTTTTATTCTTGCTATAGTCAAAGTACCAGTCCTGCCTTGCTATGGTACTTTTTTTAGCTAGATGTTCTCCTGGCTGTTGTCTGATGCAGAAGGGAAGAAGGAGTTTCTGACACATCATGTGTGAATTTTATGTCCTACGTGGCATGTACATTAAATGTGCCTTCATTAATACTGTTTTCTAGGGATAGGGGAATGGGAATGTAGTTATTTTATAGGCTGTCTTGAATCCCGATGGCTTTTGAGTAATTCCAACTTCACTGCGTCATGAGAGAGTA
Source organism: Pezoporus flaviventris (assembly GCF_033815535.1). Taxonomy (NCBI): domain Eukaryota; kingdom Metazoa; phylum Chordata; class Aves; order Psittaciformes; family Psittacidae; genus Pezoporus; species Pezoporus flaviventris. The sequence continues at coordinate 5,391,281 of NW_026892564.1, forward strand.
GATAATTCCTCATTGCTGCCCTGAGAAAACTCAGAAGCGTGTAATCTACTTACGCAGGAGACATACTAAGATTTGGCCTTTATTGCTTTCTGAGAGACTTTGCAGAAGATGACAGAAAATTGAGAAAAAGGTGGATTAAATGTGGATAGTCTGAATAAAGTTAGCATGAACTTTCAATAAGATCCATTTGTGCCTGAAAGGTTGAAATACTTCTGACCTTAGCTTTCATACGGACTGACTATTCTTTATATCTTTAATGTTTAAATTTACTGTCAAAAATCTGTTTGGATCAAATTAAGTTAGAGTCTTTTCCAAGCAAGGGCTGCAATACATGGTACTGTGCAAATTGCACAGATAAAAATCCCACAGAGCCAAAAGCAAAAACATGGTTTGATCTTTTCTTTCAGAATGTTTATCCAGTCTCATATATGCTTTTATTTTAAATATCTATATATAAAACATGATGAGATTTTAAAAAATAATAAAAGCAATCTTACATTATGATTTCTAAATGTAATGTGGTGACTGATAAACTAATTAGCTCTTATGTAGCCTGACATGTAAATGGCAAGAAGCTCTCAAATGACATGTAGCACGTCCTGTGCTATAAATACAGGTTATGTCAAATAAGTATCCCTGTAATATCAGCCTCTCGTTATTTCCAGCAAGTAAATATAATTAAAAACCATAAGATTTCTTTGCTAAGTAGGTATGGCTTGGATCTGAGACACAGCAATAATAAGGTTATTAGCAAGTGCTTAAAACTGGCATGCGTTCTCTGAGCCCTTCTACATAGAAGAAACATTTCTGGGTGCAGAACAAAGAGAAGACCATAGCACAAATACACACTTGTTAAAATCCAAGGGGGCAGATTTACCTGCCCCTGCAGCGTGCTTAAAGACCATGTCCTTGAAAACACCAGATTATTAAATGTTTTTGTGGCAGATCTCTTTTGTTTCCCCAGGATGTTTCATGCCATTGTGTCATAAAGTTTTCCAAAGAGATCAAGTGGCTCAGCAACTGAACATGCTCGGCTCGGAAATTGTTCCCTGCTGTGTGGTATGCCAGGTAGGAGATGAGGCACTGAATGTCTTGGTGAGGAACTAGGAGTATACAGCTTGAGAAAGAAGGGAGAACCTGCTGAGAGGCACAGATGGCACAACCTTGCCTATGTCTGCCTGAAAGTTTCATGTTTCTTAATGTACTTCAGGAAGGCACTGAAGCTGTAGGCAAGGACTTCACTGAAAAGATGCAGTAGGCAGCAGGAGGCTTGTCTCTTGAAGCCTTTTTTTTGGCCTGTTCATCACTAGCCTCTTCTGGTTTTCATTGAAGTGAATTGTTCTGCGTGGTATATTGACACAGTGTAGATGTTTGTTTCTTAGAAGTTTAGAAGAGCTTTGGTCTTCCTCTGGAGAGGTCAGGACAACAGCAGCAAGAGCTCTTGTCAACCAAGGACCCCATTCGTGGCAGCCTGTCAATTATCATCTAATTTGCTGCAGATTAGACTGTTATGTTCAAATGTGCTACTGAGAGGGTTTATGCTATATTTATACAAAAGGGATCTTTTAAGAGTATAAAATTTTATTCATTTTCTGCAGTGAAATGGACTAAATTAGTTATGTGCTAGCATAATACCAGAAAGAATCCTTCTGACATAATAATTAATTACAGATTATTTTAGATGTATTTATTTTTAGATTTTAGATTGGATATAAGGAAGAAGTTCTTTACTGTGAGGGTGGTGAGGCACTGGAATGGGCTGCCCAGGGAAGTTGTGAACGCTCCATCCCTGGCCATGTTCAAGGCCAGATTGGACAGAGCCTTGGGTGACATAATTTAGTGTGAGGTGTCCCTGCCCACGACAGGGTGGTTGGAACTTGGTGATCTTAAGGTCCTTTCAAACCCTAACTGTTCTATGATTCTATGATTCTGTGGTTATGTGCTACTTGCATATGCAATGATGAAAGGAAAAATGGTGACATTATTATACTAAGAAGTACGAGAATATTCCAATCCACAAGCATCTATGGTAACAGATACAGCATTATGGTATCTGATTAACAGTAATTTGTGCATAATAAGTACAATCTTTTCCATCTCTGAAAATTAAGATTCTAAAACATTATTTCCCCAGTAAATTGGTGAAAAAAATGACTAAGGTATTTCACACAAATGGCTTTCTAGCATGAACTCTTTGATGGCAAATTTATAAATTGTTAGCCGTTGTATACATTTTCAAGCAAAGGATTCATGTATTGATTTGTGTGCCATTTTTTTTTCTCCTACAGTTTCCTTATTCCCTATAATTTCAATAAAATCTCAAGTTTTGAATCCCTTTCCTAACACAAAACCTTTCAGTTGAATGCTCGGTTTCATTTTTTTCTTGGGGGTAGTAGGAGTGTGATCAAGGGAGGAGAGTGATCAAGAAATATGATAATGTTGAGAGAGGAATTACATTTCTGTGAAAGTCTACAAAGACTTTGTTACAGTAAAGGGAGAGAAGAGTTTTAGCCATTTTTTTTTTTTTCTCAACAAAGAAAAAATATTCTTTTAGTGTTAGATATTTCAGAAACTCTGTATTAAGTTGCTAAATGTATGGTGTGTACATAATCTAGTCCCAACAGAATGTTTGCTGAAATTACTAAGCAAAAATGAGCATCTTCTAGACATGAAGTAGGGGGATTCTTGTATTTGATTGGCATTATTTATTGTAAAACTATATATAGCGTTTTCAGAAATAAAGTTTTCCAGAAAGTCAAAGATTTACATTTATGATGTGTGGTTTTGTGCTGGACATCCCTTAAAGTTAATGAAAATCAAAAATACCACTTCCAGCATCTAAGGTAGCTCATATTTTGAATTTGTGCAGCATAAGTACATGTTTTTGTTTTGTCTGTGTGTTGCTGGAATGTATTACCTTTCTTCCCCTAGGCCTGAATAATAAATTAACAAAGTGTGTATCTGACATGCAACAATCAGTTTGTGCTGCCTTAATGAAGACTTTGTGTGAGGTCTCTAACATGGTTAGAATGTTTTTTTGGGTTATCATTAAGAGAAGCAAAGAGTAGAAGGCATGAAGCCAACAATCAAAATAAGCAAACAAACAAACAAGACTGGAAATGTACCTTTGATCATTCTTAAGCTTAAATTCCCATCTGTTCCTGAGCAACAAGTGGCACTTGATAAAATTGTATCTTTTTGCAAGGCTTTAAAATCATAGGTGGATAAGTAGAACATTTCAGTGATTGATTCAAAAAGAAGAATGTAAGCCAGAATTGGAAGCTTTAAAGCCTGCTTACAGCAACAGAAAAAATAAAAATAAAAATTAAGAAGTTACGTAGCTAGTTTTGAAGAAGTTGCTGCTGAAACTATTTTACATGAAAGCCAGACATTTAAGCTGGAAACAAACTTTAGCTATTACAGACTCATTAATTGATAGGTTATTTAAATATGATAGTTCTTTTGCTTCCTTTATAAAACCGGTGGATGTGAAGGCCAAGGAATGAGAAAGATGAGAAGCCTGCCTCTTTGTTAAAATAACCATCCAAAAAGCAAATCTCAATGCTGAATATAGTAATTTCCAGTATTGCATCTCAAAAAAAAAAAAAAAAAGAATTGCTATCAATGACCAGCATTTATTCAAAACGAGGAGTTACATACTGCATCGCATCACATCTTCCTTAGTACTGAAATTACTTAATGGATTTCCATATAAATGGTAGTAGTAAATTGAACAGCAAATGGAATAGTCGCTATCGAAACTAAACTGTGAAGAAAGAATGTGTAGGTCCCACATTTAGCTATCTTTAGGAGATCTTATTCTGTCTGAACCATTTTCATCACATTTCTCTCTAACAATGAATAAGAATCTGATTGGATTAGTGTCACCTGTATTTAGCTACATGAAAATGAGCTACTTAGCGGAAAGTGGCCACATAGGTACCTTGTAGTTAATGAAATAAATAAACAGATTCATTTGAGGATTCATCCCAATGATAATAGATGGTTTAGGCTGTGGTGACTTTGTTCTTGGAGGTCCACTCATCTCTAAAGAGAAACTGATGATGAATATGTACTGAAATTGTAACTTTAAGGTGCCTAAGTGAAAGGAATTCCACTTTGTACATGCAGAATCTGCTCTCCACTTCTATGAGGAAAGCACAGCATAATGAAATACATTTCCTAGTATTAACATCTTCTTGTATCTTGAAAGCAAATCTCTAATAGTTGTTATGCTGTGACTGAGACGCTGAAGCTTTATTTTTGTTTGTTACTATCTGAATTAACTATGATTAAAGAATAATACAATGAATTTTACTTAAGAAAGAGGTCTGTGGCAGGCCACATCAGTTTACCATTTTTTAGTGGAAGATGATAAAGGACACTTTAGATTTTCTTTTTTAGAAGGCATTAGAATTCCGTGGCATTGTAAGTTTATAAATGACTTGCTAATGCTTTTTTATTAAAAAGAAAGATCAAAAATTTAATGAGGCTAGTTGTCCTGGGTTCAGCAGTAGCAGTCATTTTTTCTCCTTCTTGGTAGCTGGTGCAGTGCAGTGTTTTGACTTTCAGCTCGGGAACAGAGCTGATAACAAGGATGTTTTGGTTTGGCCAAGGACTTTGTGAGCCTCATGCTCTGCCAGGGAGGAGGGGAAGCCAGGAGGAAGCAGAGACAGGACACCTGACCCAAACTGACCAAAGAGCTATTCCATACCACAGCACGTCATGCCCAGGATGTAACTGGGAGTTAGCCGGAAGGGCTGGGAGACTGCAGGGTTGGAGGAGGTATCTGTCGGAGCTTGGTTGGGCTTGGGGGCCGAGTTATCGGTCAGCTGGTGCTGAGGTGTTGTATTCTCTTCCCTTGTTATTTCCTTTATCATTATTATCATTGGTGGTACCAGTAGTGATTTGTGTTATACCTTAGTTACTAAACTGTTCTTATCTCAACCCATGGGAGTTGCATTCTTTCCAATTCTCCTCTCCATCCCTCCGAGAGCAGGGGGAGGGCAAGAAAGGGGGGGGGAAGTGAGCGAACGAATTACCTGACTGGGTTTAAACCACGACACTAGTGAATGAAAATTAATATGTGTTGCAGCAAACACATAAAAAAATAATGAGAGATTTTGCCCTTTACAGTTCCATTTTGATCCAAGAATTACAGTGATGTTCATAATTCCTTGGGGTTTTTTCTCTCCTTTTCAGTAAAAGGTGACGGTATAAGTACAAATTGTATGTTACATAAGCTATTCATATATATGTATTTATAAATATATACTTTCATGCATAAGCTACTTAATTTCTTTGTGTACCTGCATGTGCACATGTTAGTGCACTACTAGTTATAGATTTCAGTATGTCACATTCACTGTAGACAAAGTAAAGAGGAATCCTTCCCCAAAAAGCTCAATGTAAAGTATGGGTAGGCAGGTGCATTGTAACTGAAGAAATAGAGGGGAGTGACAAACCATGACAGAATATTGAAACAGTAATTCTAAAATGTTATTTTATATCCATGTTGTTTGTGGAAATCCTGTAGAGATTCTTTTACGATAAACGGTGTATTTCCATCAGAGGCTTGCTTAATTCCTGCTGAAGTCTATGGGAATTCCATGTAAAAAGATGGGTATAGCAAAAGTATTTATCAGTACACTAATACTACGGAGTATCTAGAGGTTTTCAGATTTATCTGAAGATTTAAAGGGAGAAACTGGCTTCATAAGAAAGCTTTGCAGGAGCCAAGAGGGAAAGAGCCAGTAAGGTTCTTCTTAACCCACATAATGTTACTCACTGAAAGTATTGACTGGGAGAAAATATGACAATCAAGCAGAAACAGGAATGAGAAAAAAATTGGAAGGGTTTCAGTGTGCAACCAAATTGAGTAGGACTCTTGGAAGAATGCTAAAATACTGAGATAACATGCATTCCCTGAAGCATATTTATTGATTACAAAAAAAAAAAAAAAAAAACCCTCAGGAAAGACACACTCTGAATTTACTGCTTCAAAGTCCTGATCCACTATTTACTATGTTTTTATGCCTTTTCTTTTTTTCTTTTTTTTTGTCCGTACTTTTATAACTTGAAATTCAATGACTGGTAATAAATTTTTGTTTCTAGGTCAGTTACTTATGGTTCACTACTGAACATGGTTTGAGACACTGTACTTTTGAGAATTTGTTTTGCATACTTTATTATGCAAATTTTATTATGCAAATTTATTTGTAAATAATTTTATTACCGGTTAATTTTATTATGCTTAACATGGAACCCAAGTCTGTAGCTTATCTGGCTTTGCTTTGTTTTTTATCTCTGTGCTGTAAAATACTGATTTATTTTACAGTTATAGCTGACTTATGCTGCAGTTGTCTATGTAAGTTTCATTTAACTACCAATCTATCAACAGAAAAAATATTTCTATAGCATCCTGTATTCTGTAAACATAAAACCAGTTACAGATACTGACCTTTTAGCATGTGACATACTTAATAGTAATCTTAGAATCATAGAATAGTTTGGGTTGGAAAGGACCTTAAGATCATCTAGTTCCAACCCCCCTGCCGTGGGCAGGGACACCTCACACTAAACCATGCCACACAAGGTTCTGTCCAACCTGGTCTTGAACACTGCCAGGGATGGAGCATTCACAACCTCCCTGGGCAACCCATTCTAGTGCCTCACCACCCTAACAGTAAAGAACTTCTTCCTTATATCCAATTTAAACTTCCCTTGTTTAAGTTTTAACCCATTACCCTTTGTCTTATCACTACAGTCCCCAGTGAAGAGTTCCTCTCCAGCATCTTTGTAGGCCCCCTTCAGATACTGGAATGTTATTTAATCTGACATCATCTTTGTGCCATTGTGCCATTTTCTATATCTGTGGCTTAAGCTTTACTATTTTGAGAAGTAGTCTATGAAAACATTATTAACCTTATGAACATAAGTTAAAAAAAAAAATTGTAAAATGCTGGACTGTAAGAAGGAGCTATTGAAGTGGAAAAATGATGTCATTACTTAAAGTAATCTAACAAATCACAGATTTTACAGAGGAATGTTCCAAGACCTGAAGCGATGTAGCTGGACAGAGCTCTACTGTGCGATGATACTAATAAACTCACTTCTGTAGATTTTATTAGTATTCATTTGCAGTCTCCTGTCTCCTGACTATTATTGACTCCTGGTCAGAGTGGCACCTAGAGCTGAGTCAATCATAGTTCAATTTATTGGATTGCAGTGTGTGTCATGTTGTGTAATAATTAAGGAAAAGAAACAAGTTGGATTGCTTTAATAATCATAGGGCATAACCCTAATTAAGTAAAGTAAAATTTCTTACTGCTTCTCAGAAGACTAGAAAGGTACTGAAAACAAGTAGTCCTAGAAGCAAATAGTATTGAGCCCTTTGAATATTTTTCTGAATTCTTATTTTCATTCTCTAGCTTTCTCTGTCAGGCTGAGTTAAATCTTATTCATTCAAATGAATTGGAAGTGACACCAGAAATTCAGGAGAAAAATGCATTTTTCCTCAAGGAATTTACTATTTTGTCATTTTAGGAAAGAGGTAAATCAGCAGGTTTGGGCAAGCAGTAAACTATGCATGTGGAGGCTAGAGGACAGGAATATCTTGGACAGGTTCCACAAGGCCACTCTGCCATTGTACGCCCATGGCAGTCCAGTGGACAAACTTAAGAGTTAACTGACATTTGGTCAGCTGAATTGCACTTTAGGCTCCACTGCTTGTGTTAATTAGACAGCTACATTAGTCATAATAGGGTCTTAGACACCAGAAGTTAGATATCTCAATGTATAAAGAAGTACCAGCTGCTGCTAATGTCAGGTTAATAGCACTTTAACTGGATATTTATTTTTTAACATTTTGTGGAATTTCTGTATCATTACAAAGCTTATAAAGTATGTACCTATATATGTATTTTTTAACAGCTGGTATTCCCTCACAGCTCACTGCAGTTCAGGCTTTTTGGTTCTTCAGGAAAAGCAACAAATTTTTTCAGACTTATTAATGAAAAATCACAGTGGAAAACAATGGTGTTTATGCTTGTGTGGGTGCATGTGTGTCAAAAGAGCTTTAGATTTATCCTGTCATTAAGTTTGTTTATCTTAGGTGGTGTTCAATCGTCTTCTCTTAGTCCATCTATGTTCAGTGCATATTTAAAGGCATGATTCTTCCTTTCAGAAGCGTCAGTGATATTAAGATCTTACAAATGTTTGCACAATGTCTGTGTGATGAAAACAGATATGCAGATCTGAAAGTTATGTTATTCAAGGAACAGTCTAGAAAGTAATCCAGATTGCCAAATTTTATCACTTGCTGTTAATACACACTTATAAGAAGCATGCAAAACCTAAACTTGATAAAAGACATTTTGTGTGAGGTTCCCATTCAGCTGGACTAATAATAATAATAAAGCAGTAGCTGAAGTGTTAGTTAATCCAGAAATACTTCTTCATGTAATTTAAACAAGTATATTGTCTTGTACAGTAATACTGGAATTTTTCAATGTGGTAGTCACATCAGAATTACAGTTATTATTTGCACAGTCTGCACTGTTGACATATAATTTATATTTGGTCTTTTCTTGTTTTCCAGGTCTCCCAACAGGGACATGGCTTCAAATGAAAGAGAAATTGTGGTTTGGGTTTGCCAGGAAGAGAAGATCGTATGTGGCCTTACAAAGCGCACAACTTGCGCAGAAGTGATTCAAGCACTGCTTGAGGAACATCAGGCAACATTTGGAGAGAAAAAGGTCCTTTTTGGAAAACCAAGTGATTACTGTATTGTCGAAAAATGGAGAGGCTCAGAGCGAGTACTTCCTCCCTTGACAAAGATCCTGAGACTTTGGAAGGCCTGGGGGGAAGAGCAGTCTAATTTGCATTTTGTGTTGGTAAAGTCAGATGCTTTCCTTTCATTTCCATTGTGGAAGACAGCTGAAGCTAAGGTAGTACAAAATGTAGAAAAACAGTGGGAGCTCAGTCCAGCAAATTACATGAAGATGTTGCCAATAGACAAGCAAAAGAAAATTGTGAGGAAGACTTTCCGGAAACTGGCCAAGCTTAAGCAGGACAGTGTTCAGCAAGAGAGAGATAATATGGAGACACTGATTCATCTGATCATTTCCCAAGACCATACTATTCATCAACAAGTCCTTAGAATGAAGGAACTAGATATGGAAATTGAAAAATGTGAAGCAAAATTCCATCTAGATCGTGTAGCCAATGATGGAGAAAATTACGTGCAGGACTCCTATTTAATGATCAGTCCAGGTGAGGCTGAGCAGCAAGGGAGTAGCCCAGATGATCAAAAAGAGATGCATGACTACTTGAGCAAAAGTGAGGGTATTTTACAGGTTGAAGAGAGACTGAAACATCACAAACAATTAATAGAGAAGCTGTGTGCTGAAATTGAAAGAGAGGTACACGGTATATGCACAGAAAAAAATGGAGATGATGTTCGCACAGAAGGAGCTGCTAATGGTGAACTGGAAAACACAAATTTGGAAAGTGTAAAATGTGAGCTGGAAAAAAGTATGAGAGATGGTCTAAGAATCAACTCATACCTGAGCTGCATTCAGAAAGAACTTACATACAGGGACTCGCTACTTCAAAAGAAGGAAAAAGAATATGAACTTCTTACAGAAGAATTTAATTTACTACATGTTAAAGACAACATTGAAACTAGGGTTCCATCAAATGAAGAACCATCCAAGGGTAGTGTCATGTCCAGTAACAGAATTGCTGTTCCTGACGTTGTTCATAGAGTGACTAATCTGGACATAAATGATACAGACTCTGACACTGGAATCAGCTCTACACACAGTCAGGACTCTGAAATAACTTCAGGGGACATGGTACTGTTGTCAACATAGTTGAAAACAGTCACACATTTATGAAAAGTCATATTTTGGACAATATTTATAAGAATTAATAAACCTTGTCTTGAAAGTTCTCTCCTTCAAAATGTTAATGCACTGCTTTAGCAAAGTATACGTGTCTATTTATGTGCCTTAATAGTATACCTGTGCTAAAATGCATGGGCAGTCTCTTGGGTTGACTGCTAATAGGTGCAAGACTGTTGGCTTTGCTAAATCAGGCCAGACTGTTCAGCCCTTGTAATGTCAATACTCAGTGAAACAGCAGCATTCTGACTGGATTGGAACAAAAGTCTGGACATTTGATATCCGTAATCTTTGTGTCCACTTCTGCATCTCTCTAACTTTTTAGGAATGTGAATTAGAGATTAGATCAAACCAGATAAAGAGCTTGATTTTCTGCTCTGTTCCATTAGCTTTATTCAGCTGGAGTTTCCTGCTATGAAGCTGCTGTAAAGGAATACATAATTGAACATGTAATCTGTTAAAAAATAATTATTAGGATATTGTAGGACAAAAATAATGCATTTATGCTATATATTTAAATTCAGTTTTGAGTTATCAGGATGATATTTTCAATAACATTTAAGTCCCATTTTAAAAAATTATACACAAGTTTTTAATTTCCATTCTCTTTCAGCAGCATTTAACTGCTCCTAAGATACTTAAAACTCCTACTTATCTGCTGTTACCCTGTAGTTGCCCCAGTGATGCTTAAGTCCACATAGTTCCTGCCAGCGGGCATGTCAGAACTGCCTACATCCTGCTTGTGCAAGACGCTCAAAACCCAACCTCACACCTAACCCCAGGGGCATTTTCAGTAAGGCTTTCTCTTGCCTATCTCACCAGTTGGATTCAGTGTCTTAGGTCTCCCCAGATCATGACTACCAAATAAAGCATAACAGAAGGGACAGGCAGCAACCAGACATTTTTGGCTCTGGCTAGACACTGTTTCCCAATAGCCAGGTAGTCACCATTTTCACATAACAGGTAGGTTGTCAGATCCTGCTTACAGGTCAAGTCCTGCTTTTTGGAACAGGAATACGGACCTGTAAATCTTACTTCCTTGGTGAGGACTTCAGGATGCAGCTAAAGCTGATCCACTTTATATAGCTAATTAAATATTGGTGTGTCGTCCCCTTCCCACCCTTCCCCACCCAGGAGAATAAGGAAGGAATTCAAAACATGAGAATTTTACAACTTTGTAGTTCACTTAGGATGTAGTAGTTGATCTCAAATCTTTCTCCAGCATGTTGCTGTTAATCCAAATTGAAGGTGTATTAACAGGTGTTCTCAGTTAGTGAACAGGATTTCTAACTCTGAGCTAGAGACTATGCTAAGAGTACAAGTAATTTCTGAGTGGCCATGTTTATATTTTGCAGATCAATCTGTTTAGTACTTTTTATAAATGAATTGAATGGAGGAATATTTACAATGTTTCTAAATACGGTTTAGCTTTATTAAAATTCAAACAGAATCTGTAATTAAAAGCCTACAAAGTAAATAAATGGACAATACCTAGAAAGTATACATGTAAAATACACTGCTTTCCCTTTCTGTCTTACTTTTCTCTTAAATGTCTGTCAATAATTTGTTTTCTAAAATGATCAAAGTGCTAGGACTGCTGATTAACACATATTTGATGCAAAGGAAAAAAGAAGGCCTTTTCTAAAAAGGCAATTTTTGTGTTTTTTTTTTTTTAAATCCTGTTTATTATAAATAGTTTTTGTTCCAGGAAAATGTGTTAATTGTCTTAATATATTTTGTGGTTTGTTTTTGTCATACAATGCTATTTGAATACTTCAATAATAATATGTCATATTTAGACTTATCAGCTCCTGATGGAGACACATGTATCAAACATATTACCTTACCTTTGTAATAATTTATTAACACAGCTCGGCATGTCTTGAACTTTGTGGTATCACTCTGACAAGTGGTAAGCACAGAGCTCTGTATGTTGAGAGTAGACTAATGCATTCTGAGTTCTTTTGAATTTAGTTAACAGTTACTTCTAATGACTCATTTTTTTTGTATAAATACTTAGAGGATAAAGAATTCAAACAATAATATTCACAGCTTTACAGGCTAGTACAAGACACATGGGGAAACTTTACTCATACTCTATCAAATTTATTTCACTCATAGGAACTTGTACTGGTTCTCATAACTGATCTTTATCCACACTATGTGGCTGATTGTACATCCCCTGCAACATGTAGATCTTAAGAGTATTCCTGTGTTTTAAGAAGAAAATAGGAAAACTAGAGAGTATTTCTTAAAAAGAGAGTATGTCTTAAAAAATAAAATAATATTAAAAAATCCAGAGTTTTGGAGTGTATGTTTGAAGCTTATACTTCAATATCTCAATGAACTTGATTTTTTTTTTTTAGAATTTAGAGGAATGTGCAAGATGATTGAAGACTATGCACTCTTTGTTGTTTATCTGCCTCTACACTTTTCATATACATGTTTGACCTGCTTTTAGGATGCTAAAAGCGTACTTTACGAACATTTATGCCTGGAGAAGAGAGGGCTGCGTGGAGACCTCATAACAGCCTTCCAGTATCTGAAGGGGGCCTATAGGGGTGCTGGAGAGGGACTCTTCATTAGAGACTGTAGTGATAGGACAAGGGGTAATGGGTTAAAACTTAAACAAGGGAAGTTTAGGTTGGATATAAGAAGGAAATTCTTTCCTGTTAGGGTGGTGAGGCACTGGAATAGGTTGCCCAGGGAGGTTGTGAATGCTCCATCCCTGGCAGTGTTCAAGGCCAGGTTGGACAGAGCCTTGTGTGGCAAGGCCTCAGAGCTGAATGCAGTATTCCAGGTGGGGTCTCACACTGAGTATAGAGGGAGAATCACCTTCTCAACCTGCTTTCCTAACCTGATCCCTGAATGCTCAGAAAATTTCTCCCTATTTCTCCATGTCCTTGCTTCCATCTTCTGTAGGTTTCAGTTTTATGCTGGGGGTTGTCCAGGAGCTCATTCCACACAGGCCTCCTGGTAGAAAAGTAGACCAGGTTTCTCAGCGTGAATCCCATGGTCTAAGTAGATGAACCTATGGCTGTGGCACCAGTCCTGTAACCATTTGTTGAATTGCCAGATCCAGCTGTCCCTTTCAAACCGCTTCTCTTTGAGTGGAAGGATTGGTGAAAAAAAACACCTGCACTCCAGTGTCCCTTATGGCTGCTCCCAGGGCTTTGTAATCCTTGTTGATACTCCTCAGACTGCTCCTGGCTGTGTCACTAGTGCCCACATGAAACAACAGCAGCAAATAATAGCCAACTGTACAAGGCTTGGTAATCTCTTCGTGACATCCCTGATGCAAGCCCCTGATGAGCAGCACACCTTCTCAAAGAAGCATGTCAGGTTGGCAAATGGGCACCTTTGTACCTCTCAGAAGAGAGTAACCTACTACTACTGCCAATTGCCTTTTCTTAGTTGTGTTGGTTGTTACATGGAGAGCAGATCAGGTTGCCTTACTCAGCTCCAGTGTACCTCCTGATATGGTGGATCTTTCCTCTTCAGTCTGTAGATTGGCAAAGAGATTCTGCAAGGGCACCTCAAGCTTTGGGGGAAGTCTCTTAAACTACAGGTCCTTGCTGTTGAAAGCTTCAATTCTTCTGCATTGCTGCCCCCCATCCCTTCTGTGTTTGCTGCTGGGGAAGTTTTTGACTGTTTGGCTGGGTGCTCTGGGTCCACTGCAGACTCTGCTTGGAAACGTGTGTCTAACTCAGGTTCCCTGATGTTAACTCTGCCTTCTCACCACCTGCTGCAGCTCAGCCTGCTTGCTTCAGGAGGTCCTCCACATGAGGGAGGTCCTCCACAGGGAGGGCCCAGTTAAGATAGTAAGTCCACAGCAGGTCTGTTGCCTGTCCCTGCCCCAGGAGAAAGGTCTGGGCACTTCCTTCACCCTGAGGTCTGCGCTGCAGCCTCTCCCTTCAGCATCTTCTTCTGTGTGGAGGCATTGGCCATTGCTGGTGTAGATCCTGCAGACCGCCAGCTGGAGCTGCAGCCTTTGCTCTCAGACAAGTGTCTACAGTTCTGTCTTGAGGGTCAGGTGTGGTGAGTGGCTTTGACCTGTGCAGACGGTCACAGAATGGTGTCTGATTACTGGGTTACATGGACTCTCCACTCAGCCAGTGGAGTATCCCTCCTGCAAAGAGGTGCCACATGAACTGCTGCACCAGCTGTGGCTGATGCATCAAGGCGGGTTTGCCCACTCTGGTGGCAGTGCTCCTGCTTTGTTCATCACAGTGAAAGTTCCTGATGACAGGAAAAAGGGTAATATAACCCCCATTTTCAAGAAGGGGAAAATGGATGACACAGGAAATTACAGACCAGTCAGTCTCACCTCTATGCCCTGCAAAAGCTTGGAGCAGATTCTCCTGGAAGGCATGCTAAGGCACATGAAAAACAGCAAGGTGGCTGGTGACAGCCAGCATGGCTTCACTAAGGGGAAATCCTGACTGACCAGTTTGGTAGCCTTCTATGGTGGAGCTACAGAACTGATGGACAGGGGTAGAGCAGTTGACATCTTCTGCAGGGACTTGTGCAAAGTGTTTGACACTGTTCCACATGATATCCTTCCTTGTCTCTACACTGGAGAGATATCAATTTGATAGATGGACCACTCAGTGGATAAAGAACTGACTGGATGGCCGCACACAAAGAGTTGTGGTCAATGGCTCAATGTCCAGCTGGAGACCAGCAATGAGTGGTGTCCCTCAGGGACTGGTGTTGGGACTGATCTTGTTCAACATCTTTGTTGGTGACATGGACAGTGGGATTGAGTGCACCCTCAGCAAGTTTCCTGATGACACCAAGCTGTGTGGTTTGGTTGATATGCTGGAGGGAAGGAATGCCATCCAGAGGGACCCTGACATGCTTGTGAGGTGGGCTGATGACAACCTTATGAAGTTTAACCATGCCAAGTGCAAGGTCGTACACCTGGGTCAGAGCAATCCCAGGCACAGCTACAGGCTGGGCAGAGAAGAGATTCAGAGCAGCCCTGTGGAGAAGGACTTGGGAATGTTGGTCCATGAGAAAATGAACATGAGCCGGCAGTGTGCGCTTGCAGCCCAGAAAGCCAAGCGTATCCTGGGCTGCATCAAAAAGAGCATGACCAGCAGGTCAAAGGAGGTGATCCTGCTCCTCTGGTCTCATGAGACCTCACTTGCAGTATTGTGTGCAGTTCTGGTGTCTTCAACATAAAAAGGACATGGAACTGTTGGAGCAGGTCCAGAGGATGATCAGGGGACTGGAGCACCTCCCGTATGAAGACAGGCTGAGGAAGTTGTGGCTGTTCAGCCTGGAGAAGAGAAGGCTGCGTGGAGACCTCAGTGCAGCCTTCCAGTATCTGAAGGAGCTTTACAAGGATGCTGGGGAGGGACTCTTCATTAGGGACTGTAGTGATAGAACAAGGGTTAACAGGCTCAAACTTAAATGGGAGAAGCTCAAATTGGATATAAGGAGGAAGTTCTTTACTGTTAGGGTGGTGAGGCACTGGAATAGGTTGCCCAGGGAAGTTGTGAATGCTCCATCCCTGGTAGTGTTCAAGGCCAGGCTGGACAGAGCCTTGGGTGAGATGATTTAGTGTGAGGTGTCCCTGCCCATGGCACGGGGGTTGGTACTTGATGTTCTTAAGGTTCTTTCCAACCCCAACTATTCTATGATTCTATGAAAGGAATATCATGGCGAGTAGGGGCAAAGTCAGCCTGTATAATGACAGTCTTGGGTGGGATAGGTTAGTCCCTAATACGAATCTAGGCAGACATCATCAGTGACTGTCACCCAGGCTTACAGTGCTGAAATGAAGAGACTTGCCTAATACAAAGTTCTTTGGATCCCGCATAGTTATATAGTCTCACATATATATATATTTATAAACAATATAACTAACAATTTCCAGGGAAGACAGTGTATACCCCAATCTCATGTTTCTGCCTGACTTTATTATATACTTTTACAAATTTGATGAAAGCAGATGAGTCAGTTTAATTACCTGCTTCAGTTCCTTGATGACTCTTTCAAATATAAACCATAATTATTATTTGGTTACATATAGATTTACAGTATTTAACATCCATTTATATCCTTAAAAATTACAATGTAATTACAGAATGTTTTTCTTTTTTTTTTTTTTCCTTCAAAATTTAGCAATCCCCAGGAACTTTTATCACTTCAGACTTATGGATTGTATAGTTGTCTTCAGATTGTGCATTCAGGGATTGCTGCACCAGATGACTTGTGCTCCATATGTATGTATATTCATATTGCTAACACAGGCTATTTGATTATATCATACTAACAGAAATACACAGAGAGCTTCAACTTGCAGCTTTAGACTGCTAAGATTAATAGGCTTTACTTTTCTCTACATTGCCAGTTATCATCATTTGTTAGTTTCTTTTATCTACAACTGTGTAAAGCCATAAATAGATGTAAAAAAATAGTATTACAAAATCATTATAATTTGAATTTCTAATTGCCTAATGTTGTTAACCTTTTGTCAAAGATTTAGATCCATGCATCTAATTCAGCAAAGTACTGATGTCTCTGACTTCCAGCAAATAGTAATTTGAATGACCCTTTATGTGATTGTATTGGGTTTGCGTGGCTAGGTGTTGGTGATGAGGGGGCTACAGGGGTGGCTTCTGTGAGAAGCTGATGGAAGCTTCCCCCATGTCCAATAGAGCCAATGCCAGCTGGCTGCAAGAGGAGACCCACTGTTGGCCAAGGCTGAGCCCATCAGTGACAGTGGTAGAGCCTTGGAGATTACATAGTTAAGAAGGGGGAAAAGTTGCTGCATGGGAGCAATTGAACCCAGAGAGAAGAGTGAGATGTAAGAGCTCTGCAGTTACCAAGGTCAGTGAAGAACAAGGAGAAGGTGCTCCAGATGCTGGAGCAGAGATTCCCCCGCAGCCTGTGGTGCAGCCCATGGTGAAGGCAGGCTGTGCACCTGCAGCACATGTTGGTCTGTGGTGGAGCAGTTCTCCACTTGCAGCCTGTGGAGGA
Organism: Pezoporus flaviventris; assembly: GCF_033815535.1. NCBI lineage: Eukaryota > Metazoa > Chordata > Aves > Psittaciformes > Psittacidae > Pezoporus > Pezoporus flaviventris. The sequence continues at coordinate 5,408,176 of NW_026892564.1, forward strand.
CCCCATGTTGGAGCAGGAGGATGCCTGAAGGAGGCTGTGACCCTGTGGGCAGCCTGTGCTGGAGCAGGCTTTTCACAGGACCTGTGGCCCCATGGAGAGAGGAGCCCATGCTGGAGCAGGTTTACTGGCAGGACTCGTGACCTTGTGGAAGGGACCACAAGAAGAGCTTCAGCCCATCGGAAGGACTCAAGTTGGAGAAATTTGTGGAGAACTGTCCCCTGTGAGAGGGACCCTCCATGCTGGAGCAGGGGAAGAGTGTGAAAGTTCTCCCCTGAGGAGGAAGGAGTGGCAGAGACAATGTGTGATGAACTGAACATAGACCCTATTCCCCATCATGCTGTATCACTTGCACAAAAGAGGTAGAGAAATAGGGAGTGAGGTTGAGCTTAGGAAGAAGAGAGAGGTGTGGAAAGGGTGTTTTAAGGTTTTGTTTTATTTCTTATTACCCTACCCTGGTTTGATTGGTAATGCATTACATTAATTTCCCTGAGTCGAGTCTGTTTTGCCCATAATGGTAATGGATGAGTGATCTCTGTCCATGTCCTTGTGCCAACCCAGTACCTTTCATATGTTCTCTCCCCATGCAGCTGAGGAGGGCAGTGATAGAGCAGCTTTGGTGGGCACCTGGTGTCCAGGCATGGTCAAACTGCTACATGATGCATATTACATTTAATAATATGTGAGCATTCCTTGATAAATTCTGGTGACTGTTCATTCTGTTAAAAAAAAAAACAAAAACCCAAACCTAAAACAACAATCATTTATTATTTTCCATTTTTATCTATGAAGCACTGGTTTTGAAAAAAATTTCTTTGGTAATAATAAATATTTTCATTAACAACGCAGGTGGAATATGCACTTAAGAACAGAAGATGCTAATACAAAGGGCATTTTTCTAAACCTGCCTTAGACATTCTCTTCCTGTCTCACCAGTTTAGTTAGCTTGAACTGAATATAAAGGACTCTTTTCTTCCAACAGTATCATGCTCATAGTGATTACACATATAATATTTTTCTTTTCATAAAGCCATGGTGTTTATCCTTCTGGGTATTTTACTACATCATTTAAAAGACAACAAGGTTATTTGGGATATTGTAATTTTCGAAAATAAACATGTTTGCTGTCTTTCTCAGGGCTCCATCTGACAACAGAAACTCACTTAAAAAGAAACAAACTACATTTTTAGTGTCCATAATACAATAATTTTTCTATCTATTAAAACTGTTATTTTCTTCCTGAAACGTATTTCAAATAGTATAGTTATTTTTAGTATTATATTGTCTTTTTGATATAGTATTTTGTGGAGCACAATACTCTCATTCCGAAGTTTTTTGGATTTTGGTTGTTTTTTTGTTTTGTTTTGTTTTTAATTTAGCAAGCAACTCAGAATATATTATATTATGTCAAAATCTCATAATCCTTTCTTAAACAAAACTGTCCATGACTGCACTGTCCATGTTGTCCATATTGTCTTCCAAAGAGCAGACTGATGGCATATGAAATACAGTCATCAGGTTTTTATTTCTAATACTTAACAGACTGTAATATTTAGTTAATATGCCTTACATCAAACATTGCTTTTCAGACAGATGATCACAGACTGATTTTCTGGAATCAGATTTGTAGCTGCCTTGCATCTCCGACAGATCAGGTCTAACTGGAGTCCAGTCACTAATTTCAATGGAAGCTGTTAATAATGTTTTACAAAAATTCAGGTTTAATTCAGGAAACATTCCCAAATCAGAACCTATAGTTACTGTTTTGGCACTTTTCCTGAATTATTAAGTAAGTGCTTACATTTCATGCAACATTAATTTTTTGTGTGTAAAAAAAAACAAATCAAAAAGATCTCAAAAATCAAATATGACTAGAATTTATATCCATTTTGTGTCTTATTCATGTGAAATTTGAGGGGGTTTCCATCAAAGATTCATTTAAAACCTGAATGATCATTCCATTTAAAAAAATATTTGCATTAAGAATTTTTGACCATGCTACCTTTGTCAGTGAAATCCCATATACAGGTATGAAAATGTCATCTTTGTGCATGCAAATGCAAGGTTTTGCTTATGCAATGACTATATGCAGATTTGGCTTGACTAGCCTGTTAGTTGAGATTTTAATTCACCTGAATATTTGAAAACTTAACTTGTTATATTTAATCCATTCACTGACATCCATTTTTCAGGAAATAATAAATATTTCTGGGAAAGAAGAATAATTTTGTAAAGAATAATGCAGAGATCATCTTGCTAGGCCCCAGTTAAGATAAAGTAAAAAGCCCAGATGGTACAAAAAGTTCACTGTCAGCTAGAAGTTCAATTTAACTGTACAAAGTATCAAGGCTGGATAGATCATATAATATTAATTTTGGAGAAAGTCATGCAGTTATTTGCTATCATAAAAGAATGTGTGTGGAACCACAATGCAAAGCATTAGAGGACTATACAAGACAGAAAAGTATCTGAGCACTTTGCAAGTGCATTCCTGAGAACACTACATTGGAAAATCTGTTACAGATCGTAGGGAGAAAGAGAATTATTTTAATGAGGAAGTAACTGTTAATTCCTGACTATCTGTATTCATAGTTTTTGCTAGGCATAGAGAAGTACCTTTTGATATAGAGAGTTTTGTTGTTCTTGACCTAGAAGTAGTGTGGACTCCTTTTGTATTAGATCACAGCAACAGAAAAATAAACAGTGTTCATGTTAATTTTAATTCTTCTGCAGGTTGCCACAAATTGTGTGAATGTAAAACTTATTTGACTATTCTTTCCCCTTCTGATTTAATTCAGCTCCATAATTTACCTTCTGTATTTGCAACTCCATGCAACTACCATTATGTTCCTATCTGCACTTTTTTGAGTTATTCACTGGTTAGTTCAGATTTTATTTATTTTTTTCAGCATCAAATATTACACTCTCTAAAGTTCGTTCCTTTTTGCTCAGATCAGCTGTATTTGAAGTTCTTATTTCTGAGTACATGTACTTGTTTAAAACTGCAGATTTTGTAGGTGCCACTTATATTTTACTTTGCTTAAATATCTATAAAACAGATATGCATACTTTCATGGGGTAGGAGGTTACTGCTAAAATCCCAGTTCACCAAGTTTAATATCCTCTTAAGAATTTGCGTATAGTAAATTGCCGTCATTTTTGCTCTTCTTTATGTAAGAAAAAGTTTAAGTGGATCAGAAGATGCTTTTATGTAATAGGATTGTCTTGATTAAAATATTTCCTACATTATTTAGATTTGCACTGAATTCTAACAAGAGAGGAGTTATTAAAAAAAATAAAATCTGAACTGGTATTTCTTTTCTGGTATTTTCATGTCAAACAGGGCCAGTTCAATCATAAACCCAAGACTATACTGCACAGTCACATTTTTGAATAATAGATTAACAATACATGGATTAGCTACTGTTCACTAAACTGTTTTGATGTGTTTAACGCTGAGAGCTTGGAACAGTTGTTTTTAAACTGTTACTGATGATGACCCCAAGAGGCATAGTCTTCCTCTTAACATTTACCATTTTCAGGATTGCATATTTTTGCCATCTGGATGACTATTTTATTATGCAAACACTTTTGTTCTGTAAATTTGAACCCTCCCTTTCTTTGGGAAGGGCATTGTATTAAGCAGATATTTAGCTATTTTTCATTTCTTTTTTTTTGCAAAAGTGGGATGTTATAAGCAAATTTTAGCTCGTGTTGAACAAAGACTAAAATTGTATTATTCCTTTCTGTACAGATTGCCCACTTGCGTACTCTTGCTGCTTTCATTGTTCTTTTCCAAGACATATTTCATATATTTGATTTGGATTTCTAAAATTACAGGATGAGAGTGTTTGTAGTTAAGTCAATATTTGAGCTATGCAACATAGGCATTTAAAGAAAGGCCACATCCTGTGCTTGTGTAACTGTTTCATTGCTGTAAAATACCATAAGATTCAGGAAAGAGAAATTATTTATATGTGACTACAGGGTAGAAGCAGAGCCATCTCACAGTCTCTGCTGTAACACAAGTATTCTGCAATTGCATCTTGGTGAAGATGGCAAGAGAATGCTTTATAAACTGTAATTTCATAAGCTGATTTCTCAAATCTTGTGATTATGTGGAACTCTGCTTTCACTAGGAGAAGTGAAGGGAATAAACTTCCTGTTCTAGCTTTGCAGAAGACTGCCTGAAAAGTCATTGACATGTAATTTTTGCTTAAACACAAGAAGCTAGTTCAAAACCAACAGATATTTATGATCTGTAAGCTAAATTTATGGTCAGGAGGTCTTGATAATGTCTTTTAATTCTTGGGATGGTAAAACTGTAGATTTAGATCAGATTTTCCTCAAAAAAATTGTTCACACCTGAATTTACTGTACCACAACAGAACCTCAGATTAGCATCTAAGAAAAGTATGCAAGAGAAGCATCCATCAAAATAGCGTTCTGGCATGTGAGAAATTACTTTTACTCCATCACTGGAATCTCCTCTATATTGTAAACAAACTTCATTAAATTTTCCTCAAGAATATGTTACACTGCTTATATTGAATGACTGATACAGTAGTTCAAATTTATGCTATAAGTAAATTCAGTGGAATAAACCAAGGAAAAAATACTCTTACCTGTTTTCTAAAAGTAGGTTAATATCCTTGTATTTCCACAAAACAGCAATCAGTTTGATGTGATTCAAAGTTAGTTTTTCACTGGTTTATAGTATTCTAGTCATATATAGTATATATGACTTCCTTCTTCTTTTTTAAACATACTGCATTTTTTATACACTACTGGATTAACTAATCTTTTATGTTACTAAGCAATAATCTTAGAGTTTGTATCTGTACTTTTTTAATTAACATTTACTTTTCCTTCTTTTTAGTCTATGACTCTCACAAAATAGCTTTTTGACCCATAATCAGTGCACAAAACTTTAGATGTGTCTGTTAGTGCAGTTACTACATTATTGAGATAGGCTTTGTATCAATACTTAGAAAAATGTATTTATAAAGCAAATACATGATTTTGCTAATTACAGTATAAGTTGATACTGACAATGGAAAATCACCAACATAAAGAGCATAAGGAAACTGTAGGATTTCATTGTGGGAAAGGTTGAGGGTTTGTTCCTTTTTTTTAGTTTTTGGTTTTGTTTTTTTTTTGTGGGTTTTTTTGTGTTTTGTTTTTTTTTTAATCAAAAGAGTATGGAAATATGCTGGGAATGGACTTGCTATGACTTGTGCATTTATATGTATCTTCCTCCAATTTCAAGTTTCCCTGTTGAAACACTAATATTTCTGGTATTCACCATGCTGACACTCTCATACTCCACAATCTCATGTGCCTGATGCAGTCAGGCAGGCTTAGATATGACCAGTTGCATTTGGTACTTGAGATCCCAGCGTGATTTATGCAGAAGTCGGTAAGTTTATGCTTGGCAGATGCTTGGATCACAAGGCAGATAATTCTGAGTGTCGCAACTGAATTGTGCTACCATAGTTTTTCTCCTAACACATAATTTTATATGGGTAAAAAGCACCATCATCACGTAATCCACAGTCTGTTACATCCTATGACATACCAGATAATTCATGTCTTTCTTTTTTGTGTCCTGGGACAACTTTTGTGAGGCCTGAGAGAGGAATGAATTTAAGCATGATGTAGCATGAAATAGGATAAAAATAAAGTAAGGATTGAACTGGAGTCAACCATAATCTAAACCCCTTAAAACACAGTTATAAAAGTCTATCAGAGTCAAGGACATGTGCACAGATATAAAGTAAAATATTTTGCTCCTTGTGGGTGTGACAAAATCTCGGGCCATACTGACCTGTATCATATGGCAGCCCTGTATTTGTTTCTGGTTCAAAATGAAAATAAGAAACAACTGTTCTGCAGTGATGGTTACCATCCTTTGCCAAGGAAGAAGGAAATTCATCATCTCCAGGATTCCTTAAATTGATACAGGATGTTTTTATGCTGAGGTAAACCGCAAGTTATTGGGCTTGACAGAATTCACTTACATTTTGGAGGAAGATGGTATGTTCCACTACAAGAATTTTTGGTGAAAGTTTATGGACTGTGTTAGGCAAAGATCAAATCAGATCATCCTTATGTCTTAAAATCTACCCTTAAAATTTACAGTTGCTCATAAACAAAACCTTCTCAGAAAATGGTGACGGGAAAGAGAAGAGCTGAAACACTAATCTAAAATGTTCTTCTCATAATGAGCACCAGTGTTACCAAAATGGGCAAATCTTGTTCTGGAATTATTTTGTTCCCAGACTTGTTTGTAATCACAGCCTAACTGAACATTTCATACACAGAAAAAAACAAACTTTGAGTAATGGTTTCTCTTCTGACAGTTTAAAGAAGTGTTGCCTACACCTCCACAGTGTACATCTCTCATGTCAAGCCATGTAGAGGTTTACCTGCCTGTGCAGTAACTGTTTAAGCTAACAAAGATATAGTGTGTTCTTACATGTGAGAAACAAGGCTCAGAATGACTGAGTCACTCAAAGTTGTGAAGTTTCTGTCAGAGCCAGGGAATAAACAGAATTAGGCATGGGTCTATCATGCTACTAATGCTGGAACTTTCTATCTATTTTCTACCACCCAGTCTCATCATGCACTTTACTGAAAAAGAAAAGAAACAGAAACACTCTAAGGAACTACACTGACAAAGCACCGTCAACATAGTAAACCTTTCCTACTTCTTCTTTCAGAAACTGTGATACTATGCAGTGCTCGAAGAGTGGGAGTACTCTGTGTGCAGCACCTGACAACAGAAGAAAAGATGGGGAGAATGGATGCATGCAAAGGGAGGCTAATCTGACATAAATAAAGAGAGAAAGCAATTTCTGATCAGTGCAAAACATGGAGAAGGGAAATACCATAGCCCAAAGGCATTAATTCTATTTTCTGCTTTAGCTTTTAGTTATATGCGACATTCCTTTTAGGATGAATTTTAAATTTCCAAATTAATTCAACTTTAATTCTTAATTTTCCATTGATTAATTCAGTTTAGGCTTGGACAGTTCTGCTGCATGTGCACGTATGAGGTAAAATTCTAAAACTTGTTCTTGATTTTTTTCTCAGGGTTAAAATCTTAGCTGGTTTAGGCTACTTTCTATCATAATTGAGTCAAAACTCTTTAACCCATTCCTATAAAACTATAGCTGCAAAGATGACTTCTGCATTTTTTTGTTTATATATTCATTGTAAATCACGAAGCACGCAAACAGAAATGCTGTAATTATGTTAGATTTGCACTGCTAGTTACATAGTTTCGTAAATTTTCAGAACCTGTTTGCAAGATTAAGGAATAAGAGGTACATTACATGTACTTGGAAAAAATGTCAGAAACATGAGAACAGTGTCACAGATCTTGGCATTGGCATGATCTTGGTATTGACATATACCCTTTTAAATCACAAACTATTGATGTGCTCACTTAAGCTCACATAGAAAAAAGAAACTTTGTGCCAGCAAGGGAAAAAGAGGTTTTCCCATCTTTTTCATAATGTTTCCAGAAGTTTATACACAATGAGCCCTTCAGATGACCCCACCCCAGAAAACTGTAGGAAAAACATTCTTCCATCCCTTCTCCCTTTCCTTCCAGCTATCTCGACATCACAAGCTTGTCATGGCTGGAAAGGCATCTAAGGTGTATTTCAGAAGAACAGTAACTGAAAACTGACCTCTACTAAGAAAAATGGCAGAAAAATGGTTAAAAACTTTAAAAAGTTATAAAGAGAGAAATCTGGGATGTTTGATAACCTCCATTCACAAAAACGTGAAATTTGAACACCCCCAAAAATTGTGCTTTGAGATAACTGATGGGACTATGGGTAATACAAGTTAGGCTTGAGAAGGATCAATCACTCAATGTTTTAAACAAAAATATTCTGTCTTACATGGTGTTCCTCATTTATGGCTTGAAAAGCATTTTATGAAAATTATTTTACTAGTAGTGATTTAACTGGAACTCATTTAGCGTCAGTATCTGATCTCACTTTCTTGGTCTTCTCTACTGATATTTCTAATATCTGCACTGAAAGCAAAAAGCCTGTAGTTAAAAGAGGCAAAGTGAAGCAAAGCAAAGTAAAAGCTTTTACACCAAAGTATCACTTCCTTGAAATCAAGAAGCAGGTGTTAAGCAGAGTCTACCTATCTTTAAGTTATCAGAACTTCATTGAGACAGCAGGTTTTAGTAACCACTGGTGTGCAATTTCTGTTTATGCCAGTGTACTGAACCACAGCTCTTCATGTATTGTTCAGTTTCTAGCACACAAAAAATTCAATGCAATGCCCGCTCAGTAGAAGAGATATTCAGTAAAATTGCATTTTACCCTGATTGACAAAAGTAAGATGAAGGATCTCATTTAAGGTGTGAGATCACACTAAGTAGAAATGCTCCTGTGCATTCTTCAGCTTTAGTTTCAGAAAAGGCATCAGCTAATAAAATTCATATGGTCCTATATGAGACATCATCTAATTGCTGCACTCCATATGTTGTAATGGAAATTGGATAATTTACTGCATAACAAAGCTGATAACTATTGGTGCAAATATGCTTTTTTGATAGTGGCCTCCAGAAAGTAATTTTTCAGATACCTTTATATTAAAGTTATTTGAAAACAGACTGCTTTCCCACAGAAATGTGTGGATCTCTGAATATACACACCCATGCTGAGAAGCAAATTACATGTGAAAGCGTAAGAACATCTGCAATTCAAGCTCAGTTTTTTTCCTTAAATAAATAGCTATTTCACATGGAATTGCATGACTTTCCTCTCTAGTAAGTTAAACACACCTTTCCTCACCTAACTTGGCAAATGATACAATATTCTTGGGATCAGACAAGTAGAGACCAAAAGAAGAACTGGAATTGCTGCTTTGATAGTCTCTCAAAGCCTAGATGTACTTGGAAAACATACCATGAGGCCTGCGAAAGCCAGGAGGCATTGAAAAAAAGGAAGAATTGCTCAAGGGTTGTCAAGATGGAAATAGTGATCTGATGTCACATAGCTGGCAGGGAACTTGTTACACTTAGTTCTCAAATAGGCAGGGCTGAATCTTCAGCAAACATTATGCTGCATCTTAAAGCTATTTCAAGGCTGATACAGCAAATGCAGTCATGATGAATGCTATATGACGCTACTAGCATCAAGAAGCAATTTCTCTGTTATTCTGTGTGAAAGCATCACACGTTTGTGCAGGATGCAAAACAAAGCTCTTCCAGTTTAGAATGAGAGTGGCCGTTCACATCCAAAAATTTGTGTCATTTGCAGACCTATCGTATGGATTTTTTTACTACAAATGGAAAACTCTGGTAAATTTTTTCCCTTTATTTTTCTTCAATAATGAGTGCTTTTTATTTGCATAGACTTTTTTTTTTATACATGTCAGAAAATTTGTGTGTGGCTTAGAAGTTTAAAATTTTGCAGAAACATTGACAGAGAAGTCATACATAGAAAACCATTGCTGTCAGGCAAAAGAATTAAGGAGCATAAGGTATTTTATAAATAAATTAAAGGGAGGAGGTGCTAGAGAGAAAAGTGGTCCCTAAAAAACAATTCAAAACTAATTATGGCAATGTAGAGTTCTAAGAAAAAAAACTTTTACAAGTGAATGAAGTAAAAATGGCAAGATACCAAAAAATACTCTTTCAAGTCTGTCTAACCTCTTCTGTTGCTACTCCTTTTAGACATACTCATCTCATAGAAGGAAACTGTTTAATAACAAGGAACTTTGCAAAGGTTTCTTTAACAAAGTCTGCATCAGTTATAACCCAGACATTCAGCAGAGCATGCCTCTGTTGGGAATGGCTTTTGAACCACAAAGAAAAAATGACAAGGAGAGGTGAGGGAAGATGCCAATAGTGAAATTAGTGAAATCCCCACCATACTCTCCTGCTAGAATACTGGAGATGAAGGGAGAATAAATAAGTTGCACATAGATTTTGAAGGGAGAATAAATAATTTGCACATAGGTTTATTTCTTTAAAAATAGACTCCCTCAGCTCACAAGAGCCTGAGAAACTGTGAGACTTCTGTGTAATGTGGCTGGCAGTGCCTCTGGTTCAGAGGAAGAAGAATCACTCTAGTTTCTTTCTGTAGCTCGAGCTGGCATTTCTGTATGCATGGAGTCTAATACCTGCACCACAACTGATCACGGGCCCCAGGAAGTCTGTGCATTAACTACTGTTTAAGTACGGTATAGACCAACTCTTAGCTTTAGAGCATATCATAGCTTCCTCATGCCAAAGGTGCCATTGCACAAAAATTTTCTGTTTTTATGGTCATTTTGCAAAAGCGACAGGGTTTTTACCAAATGTGCAGAAGCTGTGCAACAGCCTTTTTATGATATTTGTAGAACTGCTTAGTTTCACACTGCAAATGATGTGCTGCATGTATGAGTTAGGAATGGCATGTAGGATTCACTTAGAGTTGTCTGTCTTATGATGCATCATCTGGGGCACGGTTAGGAGTTTCCTGCTGTGGCAACAAACGACATTTGGTCTGTCACTGCTTCTAAATATAAAAGAATCTCATGGCTTTTGTTATCACCATAGAATCACATCTAAAAACATTTTCAAAGCAAAAGCAAGAGACAAAGTTACTAGTGTTAGAGTCATTGCCACCTGTGACCATGACTGGGTCTATTAAGCAGTGACTCCAGGGGACATGTTCTGAAAACTTTCTCTCATATATTAGCTGAACAGAAAAAAAACATTGTTCAAGTGCCTGCTAAGAGCTTCCTTTTGTAGATTTGTACTAGGGAACCATTCGACCCACAGAAGTGTGGGATGTATTCATAAACATGTTTGCAGACATGCAAAAATTATGTGTAGGTTTACATTAGGGAGGACGAATGAGAAAAAAGAAAAAAGGTAAAAGGAGAATGACTGAGTTTTAACATAACATGCATCAGCAATTTAATTACATCTGACCATTTCAGTAACAGCTTTTAGAAAAGCTCTTCTAACAATTTTAATCCTGGGATTTTACAACATCTTATGAAATATTTTACTATTATTATTTCCAAGGTAAAACAGCAGAAGAAGAAAATGAAATTGGCTAAGATCACTTAGCCAGTCAGTGGTAGAGTCAATTTTTTTAATGAGATCACTGAGTCCTAGAATAGTGCTCTGTCCGTTATTGTCTAACAGTTCCCATTTAGGTGAGTGAATGAAAATATTCACAGTAACAGTTATTGCTGGGACTAGAGGTTTTAACTCTGCCTTCTTTCTGGAAGAATTTTGTCTTCTAATCCAGAAACATGGTTAATGGCAAACAGAATAATAGCTCTTCTTTTTTTTCTTTTTTTTTTTATTTCTGGGATTATGAAAAATAATAAAGAGTTGTCTGCAAGCAAACCCAGGATTTCAGGATTTCAAACATGAAAATTTTTTGGGTGTTGTTTTTTTTTTGTTGTTTTGTTTTGTTTGGTTGCTTTTTTTTTTTAAGTAAAATAATTTTGCATATTTTTAGCAATTTATGGTATTTCTATCAAAACAAAAATAAATATGGAGTTGCCTTTTGCCTTTGTTGATATGCAACTACTGTATATAGAAAAAGATTTGTAACTTTTAAAGTGACATTGCCCCTCATATAATGGACTTAATTCTTCAATTATTAACATTTGGGGTACTGAAATAGCTTCCTATTTTTTTTCATATTTTTTGTTTTTTCTTCATGGAGATTGCAGAGGCATAGCTTTAATTTTAAAATATACTATCCAAGAATACTTTAGAATTATATAATTTAACTGTGATTTTAAGCAGTCAAACGTCAGCACAAGTTTTCTTTCACAAGAAGAATTCACTTCTTTTGACTTCATGTATTATAATATGCAGGTACCAATCACATTAACATATGCTGTTTTTCAGGAAGACCATCCTTTATGCAGTGCAAAAAAAGTTCTTGTCACATAATGGACTGCTGTTTCAAGTGTTATTATCTTTTGTTCCCTTCGTGTTCTTCTGCTCTATGCATTGAACACTATTCTGACATCAAGAAAACATTAATTCCTGTCTGGATTTCATTGTGGGAGGCATCCATGGACTCAAAGACACAAAAAATGCACAAAGACTTACAAATTTCTCAGAAGAGGGGAAGCTGAAGCAGAAGGAGCGTAAGGTTAAACATTTCCATGAGTATTACATATTTAACAAGAATTCTTTAGCACTTGACTCATGGCATTAAAGTACAGCCTTGATGACAAATACGAGTTCAGTCCTAGCTTCTATTGATTTCATTTAGATTTCAATGAGTCTTCAGGATGCCCCTTAATTAGACATTCAAATCTTATTAGAAAGAGTGGTCCAGCTTGAGCAGGAGAAAATGCAGCTGCAGCACTACAACCACATGTGATGAATAGCACAGGGATCAGGGATAACATGGGATGGTACTGTTTGTCAACAAGGCCTATCAATCTTCCTATGGAATCTATGTCTGTTTAGGAGTCAAGGAATGCAAAATCAGTAGCTGTCCTTGAAACGCTTGTTTCATCATCATGTCAGAATCTGATCTGTCAACCAGCTGCTTAGTTCTTTTGTATATGGTGGGCTCCCAGGGTTTCTAAAGAAAAAAAAAACACAAACCTAACCAAATGAAAAAAATTCAATGCAACCCCATCAAATCTTTAGCTACTTTAGGATTAGATGCTACAATGTATATTAAAAAAAAAATAAGAAAAGAAAAAAAGAAATAGAAATAGAATAGAAATAAGAAAGCCACATTTGCTTTATCCACTGTGTCGCTGAAGAAGGGTCCTGGCTTGACACAGTCCCTGCTGATCCTTAGGTATTTTCTCTTTCCATTGTCTTAAAAGCATGTATATCTGTTCCTTGATCTTCATAGTGGTTCATGCTCCCAGTTTCTTGCTGTTGCTTCCTTTTTTTCTAGTCTTCTCTTTTCTGCCGTCTCTGGGAAACTTTTTCCTTGTCCGTGATCTAAGGAGCAACCTCTTTTCTTCCTGAGGAGTTGACCTGACCCTCTAACACTGTGATAGGGAAGATAACATGCAAGTTGGAAGCAAATGAATCAGACACACATTTTTCTTCAGTGTCAGGTAGGAACTTCAAGAAATAATCTGGGTTATGATCCAAAAATTCAGTTCTCTATTATTTTCCTGAGGTTTCCTATTTGGTTTGAAAACAGTCTGTTGTTTTGTTGTTGGTCTCTCTTTAATGTATCATTCCTATTCCTCACCAGAAAAAGTTTAGTTAGCAGCATGAATTGTTTGGTCACAAGCAGACAATTTCCTAGCTCTGTCTCTAAATCTGATATTTCGCAGGTGAAATAATGCTGTTTTATTAGGTAAGTCAGAAGACAGGTAAAATATTTTTGAAGAAGAAAAGGGGAAAAATGAAGTTCTGTGTTGTGGTTTTGTATCGACACCTGTATGGGTGATCGGAGTTGTAATATTTCTATGCCTCATTTAAGCCAATGAAATAAAAGGTAGGATTTAAGCTTATCAAAGCTAATGAAGTCAAAGGAATAATTATTTTTATCCTCTGCATGGACAAGCCTTGGAGGAGAATGAGCAGTTTCACTAGTGGCTTTTATGGTTATTTGCCCACAGAAAGAATGAACAATGAGATTACAGAGCTCAGGGCTCTGCTCCAAGCTCCAGAGAAGGTGGTGCTGCAGCAGCACAAGTTGCTTCAGCATTATAGCCCATTCTCATGTTCCATCTTTTCTAATCTAATACCTGTTTCCCAGTTCTGCATCTTTCCTGCTCATGTTTTCTTATGCCAGTCACATTGCTCTATCCATAATATTTTATTCCCAGCACCTCAGGGTTGGATTTTTTAATGTATATTTCTTGATTCTGTCTTTTAACTTTTCCTTGTAGTCCTAGGTTACTTTTGCCTCCTGCAGTTCAAGTTTCCTCTTCCAGACATTCTCAACTCGACTCACATTCGTTTCCCTGTTCCAGTCTTCTTGCTCAGTCAGTCCTAGCTCTTGAAAAGACCTGAATTGTATTGTTTGGAGTTTTCCAGAAGAATTCAGCCTAAGGCAGACATGAAGCATATGGAATTCCAGCCTAAATGGTTAAAGTCTGGCAAAGTTTTATACAACATAAAAGCAAGTTTTTAATAATAAGCAGTGCTACTAGCCAAATCTGTATAAATCCTAATCTGGCTCCCTTTGAAGTCAAAGGTAAAAGTCCCAATGGAGCCATTAATGTTAAAACTGTGTAATACAGTAAAGCAAGTAAGTACCTGCTTAAAGTGCTTTTGTGGAACATAAGCAATTAAAAATGAGAAAGTACCTTTAGTTACTATACACATGAATGTATTATTTGCATTTACTACTTTCACTTCCGTTTTATGAAAATATCCAATGACATGTGTGAAATTTCTCTTTGAAATTTCTCACTGAATAATGTAGTTACATATGCTGTACTTCCAAACTCATGGAAAATGAAGAAAGCTTGTATACTGATGTTTCTGCATATAACACTCTAAATGCCTTTCCACTACACTTTAAAATGTACTGTTCTTTGTTGTGGCTGTATTGGGTAGCAGCATTTCAATTTGTAAGTATTTTGAGCATGTGTTCAAAGTAGCATGGGAGAGAGGAATGTGATCTTTTGCCTTTGTTTTCATTTGTTATTCCAAATAACATGAAAGATTCTTTCATGTTTTTCCTATGGAGTACAATGCTTTTGAAATTCTCATACAGAGTAGGTTAGAGTCTTGTAGCCTTTGGCAGTATGTCCAGGGTGCAAGGCCTCACAGAAAAAACAAATTTAAAGAAAATAATTGATGATATGGAAAAAGAAAAAAAAAGGGCAGTGGCAGTGTTGTAAGGTTGTGACACATGGACTCTTCATACTTCAAAACACAGGCAGACCTGTATAGGTCTCATGGATTACGTATATGCAGAGTCTTCTTCTGAGGAGCAATCCCTCAACCCTACAATCCTCTGTACACCTCCTATTTCCTAAACTGTAACTCAGAGGCCACGGACACTAGCAGTCAAAATTTCCCCTTTTTAATGCAGTGATCTCCAGCTGTACTATCTACAGAGTTTGTGCTGTATTACCTAGAAGATAATTCTGTGAGCAACATCACTTTGGGCTGTTTAGAACTTTCCAATTAAAGAAAACCCAAACAAACCAGAAAGCTCTTAATTTTGCTGCTATCACACCTTAGATATAATTTTTTGATATATGCAGGCTAACATGCCATAATCAAGGTCACCATGAGAAATAAATTATGTGGGCATGAAAACAGTATAAATATATCTAACTTCTTTTTTTTTTTTTTTTTCCTGATAGGAAATTCAGTTTCTGTTCCACATTAGTGTCTCTCCTGAGTAGCCTAAATTATAAGTAATTTGCTCTACTACTCACTTCTGACTGCCAGGTAGGCCTTGACATTTGAATGACTTGTTTGTGATCTGACTTTTACGCTGGAAAACCCATTAGCAAGGTTAGTCTTCTTCGTATTGATGTAATTAAAACCAGAACTGAGTCCAAAGCTTTTGCTTTTTGTTGTAATGTCTCAGTTTCTCATTAATCAAAACACAAACCTCTCTAAACCTCTCCTCAATACAATATTGGTTTACTTCTTTCTGCCAAATGAAATTGTTTCCAGGTTAACTTGACCTAATTATATTAGACAAATTGTTAATTCATTTTCTTGTTCCAGTTTCTCAGGTATCAGGGTACAAGTCAAATTATTACTTACCTTCTATAAACTGACCAGCTAATTTCTGACATTTGCACATATTTTTTTAATATATGTAAATTTCCTTTTTTGCTTCTCTAAAGGACTGTTTTCTCTTCTGTTTTTCATTGCCAGTACTTTCATATTCCCACAAACAGTTGCTCTCTTGTTCTGTAATAGGCTTCAGATTATTTTCCTAGCTGTGTAGTAGCTCCCCTCATATGGTGTCTGGTCCAAAGTTGCACAATGTGCAGGGCTGTTATTCTGCTCTTTGTAAAGGCCTTATTGAAATTCAAAAGTGCTCACTTTCAATATTGTTCCCAACAGTGCCACCACTGTTTAGACAACAGTAGCTTGGGAAAGATTTTTCAGTCATCATTTGCTTCTGTAATAGAATTAAATGGAATGGCTAAAAAAAAAAAACAAACCCTCAAACCATGCCAGTTCATTTCTATAAGCTTATCTTCTCTCCTCTTTCCACTCATTTCTTTTGCCCTGAAGCTTTTTCCCAGCCACTGTGATCTTCTCGAATTGCCGTGATTCTGCACGTATCTTTTCCTCCATAGGAAGAGGCCTGCCTTTCTTATGCTTTGATGTTGCAGGACTAACATTGCCTTCTGATTAGGTGATTCATAGTGGAAAGAGATAGTGCTCTTCATGGTAGTATAGCATATAGGGAAAACATTGTGCCTTCTATGAAAAGCCTGTCCAAGTAACAGATAAAGCTGAACAATTAATTCTCATGGCAACTGTAAATGGGACATCCTTAATTATAGCATATTATACAATGTTATGTATTTATACAACAATGAGGAAATATCACTAATTTCAAAACACGGCAACACAAATATATGCAAATATATAGGAATGTATCTCACATGCTGGTGTCTTGTTAATTTGCAGGACATTTATTAAAGTGCAATTAAGCAGAGAATACAGGAAATTTATTATGATGCCATTAAGCAGAGAATAGACATTCTGTCATAGATATTGAAAAGACATCTTCCCTTTGGCCTGAAATGTTCCTATAGGACTGCTCTAGCATATAATGAAGCTTACCAGGGTTCTGAAATTTACTTCTCCAGAAGCAAAAAAAAGTCCAGGATGACACATAGAGATAGCTCATAGACCATACTTAATGTTAGAATTTTTAAAAGGGAAAAACTCTCATAAATTCTCTAGTAAATTACTACGCTCAATAAAGCTTATTAAAAACAGAGTATTTATTGCTTGCAAGACAGGTAGCTTGATCTCACAGTAAAGTCATGCAACTGAGACTTTTTAAGACAGCAGTGAGACAAAAAATTTGCAAGTATTCATAGCCCAGATCCTGAAAGATATTGAAGGCCTTAAAATGATGGAAGTTAGATCCTGAAATACTGTTCACTATTACATACCCAACTGACTTCACTTTCAATATATGTACAAGCACCTCTGGGAGGTTAAGCCTATAGGACAGATCTCCTACATTTCCAAGTATTTTTATGATTGATAGCCATCCATATACAATAAGGTACATGCAGACTTGTCAGAGAAGCAGACCTGTGAAAAGCAGGCTGAGAGAAATCATGGCCTGGGAGCTCCCAGTTTTAATAAGATAGTACTGGCATATGTAAAGATGAGTGCTGAAAACATTAAAATAACTGTTATTCTAATAGAACAGAAATATCTGCATAATTTTTCTTTATGGGAAGTTGGTACACATTTAGATCTTAATATGTGTTTGAGCATTTTCCTTACTGGAGGTGCTTTCTGGTGCGAAAAAAGACGCCACAGGAAAAACAAAAAAGAAAAAAGAAAGACTCAGACAACCCCAAAACTTTTTCCTTCAGTTATGTGAGCCTTAAAATAATTTTTAAGTTTACATTTGTAAATTGGAAAGTCATTTTAATGATATAATTCTGAAAATGTATCATATAGACAGGGACACAAAATTGGTTTTGGACCATGTTTGATCTTGGTTATGTTTCCAGACTACAAAGTAACAGAAACTGAAAAATACATAACAACCGAACTAGAAACAAGAGCTGAAATTATACCATAGGTAGTAAATCAAAGGCAAGGAAGAAAGAAGCAAATTTAAAATTTCTCACTAAGAAAAGTTGTAGAGTTTACAGATGTGTTCTTAGGGACTGAGATCTTTTCTATCTGTGGAGTTCTTGTATTGCTGTCTGTAGTAGCTCATTTACCTGGTAGGCCTGGAACAGGATGCTCAAAGAAGTGGTAAATGCTCCATCCCTGCCAGTGTTCAAGGCCAAGTTGGACAGAGCCTTGTGCGACATGGTTTAGTGTGAGGTGTCCCTGCCTATGGCAGAGGGGTTGGAACTAGATGATCTTAAGGTTGTTTCCAACCCTAACCATTCTATGATTCTAAGTCAGATTAAAAAACAAACAAACAAACAAACAAACACACAAAACCAAAAAAGCCCTCAAAAAACTGCTGATTATCTTGTTTCATTTAAAAACAATGCTTACAATAAAGCTCTGCTAGTTTGAATCAAGTTATTTGTTGCATGTCAAAATACATAGTATTTTGCTAGTGTCATATTCTGCTGTTACAGTGCAATGTCTGAAGTTGAAAGAGTTGAAAAGGAATGGAATATATGAAATAAAAATGTCGTGAATGTAAATATACTAACAGAAAAGAAAGAACTGTAAAAAAAAGAAAACCTCAAAGAAAAATCTGATATAGAAATCAGGATTGAAAATGGACAGGATGAAAATGAACTTCCAGATGAAGTGAATTCTAACTATTTCAAATAAAACTGAAAATAGCAGTATGGATTTAAATTGGTCAATAGCTGTTTCAATCATTGACCAAATGCATCTGCAGTCTAACAGTTATTTCTCTTGATATGTATTTTAAAATTCCCCTTACATCTCATTATGTAACAGTGGGGTTAAAATGATGTTAAGTATAATTGTTTAACAGGGAGGTTTGGTATAAATAATTATGCCGTTTGTACACAGTATTTCTTATTTGAGAGTTGTAGAAGTTTTGTAGTACCCTAAAATATGCAGTATCAAGTTCTGATAGCAGTAATAAAAAACAGAAAGAAAAAAGAAAATCCTTTTTAAGAATAGTGTTTTCAGCTGTGTTAGCTGGAAAAATTCCTGGAAAGTCAGTAGATTATATTCAAAGCACTCTAGTTATGTTTTGCCCTTCTTCTGACATTCTTGTATAAAAAAGTGAAAGTAGCACATGCATTTTCCTAATGCTAGGTTGCAAGCTGCTTATTGTCGGGGGCCTATAAGGATGCTGGGGAGGGACTCTTCATTAGGGACTATAGTGGTAGGACAAAGGATAATGGGTTAAAACTTAAACAGGGGAATTTTGGATTGGATACAAGGAGGAAGCTGTTTACTGTGAGGATGGTGAGGCGCTGGAATGCATTGCCCAACAAAGTTGTGAATGCTCCATCCTTGGCGGTGTTCAAGGCCAGGTTGGACAGTCTTGGATGACATGGTTTAGTGGGAGGTGTCCCTGCCCATGGCAGGGGGTTGGAACTAAATGATCTTAAGGTCCTTTCCAACCCTAACTATTCTATGATTCTATGATTTTAATATGGAGAAAAACAGTCAACACTTCATCTTCTAGAAAAGGTAGTATAAATATAGCACGTATATATATATATATATATATAAAAATATTAATGAAGAGTTGGCATACATGGCCATTTTTACAGGACAGAGTTACCTAGGTGCAGACACCCTGGTGTACTCTGGCTTTCCTTTCTGGCCATGTGAGCTGTAAGCTGATGGGGGTCAGAGAAGCTGCACAAAGGCAAAAAGCTGAAAGGATCCTCATGAGCCCTTAGCACTGCAGCCTTTGCAGTTACTACTTGAAGACTAACATTTCCAGGAGTCCCTGAAGAAATCTGCCAAAAATGACTGTCAGTAAGGCTGTGTCCAATCTTAGAGACTGCCTGAAATATTTTGATCAGATCTCAAGTAAGATATCAGGGAAAGGAGCTTCCTTTGTTTAACAAAGGCTGGATACATAATCTAAAACAGGAAACCCCATCCTTTATTTCAATGTACATGTAAACATGGCAGCAGTTGCTGTTATCTGCAGCTAATGGGGCCAACTTTTCAAGAGTATTGTAATCCAAAATCTTCCAAACAAATCTTCAATCACACAACAATAATAAAGAAAATAATACAGCTAGGGGAAAAAAATATAGTTTAACAAAAAAGAAATCAACAAAGTTGGTGATTTCTGTCCTGTTTTACAATTATTTTAACATACATTTGAAGAAACAGCCATGTGGAAACTTCTAATATTTCCAGTAGGTCTTTCTAATTATGTTAAATGGAAAGGCCTTGCTAATTCCCTAATAGACACACAGAAAAGCTACTTTAATGCCTGAAAACAGAGGAATTCTTCAGTTAGTACTAAGGAGGATTGGATTAATGAAACTAATGGTCCATGGACACATGATAATTTCTTACTGCCAGAAGCCAGACTGGCTTCAGATGTAGCATTCCTGTGCTGAGTGATTCTGGCCCAAAGCCCAGCCAACCTCTCACACCACCAAGAGCCTTCAGATCAAATCCTCTCTGCCTCAGTGCATGGGTGCTCTTGAGAAAGCTAGGAATTGAAAATATTCTCCATCTTGGTCTTAATGAGCTCTGGGAGGTAAATGGATTATGGGCAGTCAGTCAGTCAACTTCAGAACTGACAGTGAAGCTACAGCAGCTTTGCCCTACTTCCAACCATTCTTCAGCAGCTTTCATGTGTCCTTACTCACAGTTCAGGTGCAGGAATGAATCACCACTGGTGCCCCGAGGCTGTTCTCTGAAACTTTGCCAGGAGTGAATTTGCTCTGGTATCTCAGAATTTGTTCCTGTCATAGAGGTTGATTTAGGATTTAAATAAAGCCTGTAAATTGACAGCAGCCCCTTTGCTCCTTGGCTTCTCTGTTCAAGACCAAACTCACAGGTTGTACATAGTCTGGCACAATGCTAATATTTTTCTGGCTGTTACTCCTTTCTATTGCAATTTCATTTTCTAAAAATACCCTTTTATATAGAAAAAAAAAGCAAAAATTGTATTTTAAAGTGTCAGTCATAGCTGTCATCATGTGTCAACAGGAATACAATAGCTATCGCAGTTCACAAATTATCAATCATTTATCTTTTAAAAATGGAGTCTGAACAAAATTTATATTAATATTTTACATTAATCATTGTTCAGAGATGTCATGCCTTATTTTATCAATGCACAATATTGAAAATTACCTAGACACTGACAACTAAGTTTATTCCAGTAAATCTGCTGCGTTTAGATGCATTTTATGACCCTACCTGTCTATTTCCCTTTGGATAATGAGCTACTTGCCTGTTTGTTTTACTGGAAATATTCAGTCTGCTGTTGCACAGCATTAATGATCTTCCTGTCTGTTCTAGACAGAATGGAGAGTACTGCTGTTCTTTTCCTAGATGGCAAACTATGGTCCATGTGACAGCAAAGTAGCTATGGGAAAAAAAAGAACAAAAAAAAAATTATTAGAAGCCCATGGGGATTAACTAGGAAAATGCAATTTTATTTTATTTTTTTTAAATCACCTAATTTATTGGATCTCCCATGAGTTGTAATACTACTCAGCTCTGGGGCTAATGAAGTCCCCTTGTGAATCATGCTGTTTCAACTATGTGTGGCATATCTTGATTAGCATATGTTTCTTCTATACAGTTTGAAGCCCCTAGGACTTGCCATTTGTTTGCAAGCCTTACTAGATTTTCAACCTCACATCACTGATTTTAAGACAAAAACTTTACTTTTAATCCTTGTGGAAGGAGGCGTAGCTTTGTCTAAAATTCCTGCTTCAAGTGAAAGGTTAGAAAGGCCCATTTGTCACCTCCACAATAAAAACAAGGAACTTTCTCAATGTGAAAGGGAAACAGAAGACTTAGCTAGCCTTGACTTTAGAGATAGTCTAATTTGGGAACTCCTAGAAAAATGAGATTTTTAACCAGAATTCTCTAATAATATTTTAAAAATTACTTTGTTTTTTCAAACTCCAGTCCCTTCATTTAGCATACTGACTGTGAGGACATAGGGGTTACAGTGTCATCTCTGAGCCCAAGAACATTGAAAGGGAATGCTGCCAGATCTTGTTCTTACAAGTTTGCTGTGTGTATTGGCTGTACCTCAAACCTATTTGCACACCAAACTCAAACGGACAGCTAGACATGTATTTACACTAACACAACATTCTCACTTTCTGTTTTCAAGTCATAAAGAACAATCTTGAATTGGGAACTCCATCCCTAATCACTCACAGAATCTGTAGAGACAGCAAAAGAGTTGCTAGATACACTTCTTTCCAGATGGACCTTCAGTGTGATTTCCACTGGTCCAGAACCACCATGTTCTGGCCACCACTCTTTCCCGGCAGGAAGGGCCATTCCCAGAACAGGGCGGTTTGGTCGCTCAGAAGGTTCTTCAGTAAAGGTAGCTCCCAGTGGTTGCTACCATTGAAAGATGTGTATGCACAGCCGAACATGTTACATTTCCCTTTCCCAGCCTGATTTGCCCTTGTTCCTCAGCCAAGTCACTGTGAGGCAAGAATGTAAACACAGAAGACATCCTCTTTTGACGTGACTCATCTTCCTTTAGTCCTAATCTCACCACCTTTTCACAGTACTTGGTGCATCTTCTTCGTATCCTGGAAGACAAAAAATTTCCTTAACACTGCAAGTAGATTAGTACTTCAGGACTTGCTTTGACTGAAATAATGTAGAAACAAAGTCTAACGATATTTGTGGTTGTTTTTATTGTAACTGATTTTCTGCAAAGCTTTCTGTTAAGAAAAAAAAAAAGTATTTATAACTCTCCTCTCCCTGAGACACCGGCTTTTATTACAGCAGTTTGTGATCAGACACACAAGGCTTGCAGTCAGCAGTTTATTGATACCAGCCTGTGCAAAATTACTGTATTTAGCTATGTAGGGCATGGTAAGTCAGGTTAATACACCTCACTTTGTTTCAAAACATATAAATAGTTTTCCTTTGCATGTGAAAAGCACACGTCATCAGCGTCTTATGATCATTAATGCAACTTGGAGCCTGTCAGATGCTTAAAGATTGTGGTTTAGTTTCATCTGCTGAGGCATGAGGGAGATTGGTTGTGTCACAGAAACTGCGTTGATTATTATGTTAAAGTATGCTTTTGCTGAACAGTTACAAAACGGTTCTTTTTTTTTCAAACTGATTTTATGCAACCCTCTGCTGTAAATTTTGCAGGGGTGACATTTTTTCGGGGTGACATTTTTTCAGGGTGACATTTTTTTCAGGGTGACATTTCTGTGGTTCTTCTGCCTGCTCATGTTCCTTTCACTCTTAGGTTTTCACAGAGATTAGCCTTTAATCAATCAGCACATCTATTCCATATACAAATCAGACTCATAGGGCATCTCTAGGAGATCCAAGCTTTCTCTCTACATATGCAGATGGGAGTGCCTGAGATATTAACAGCAATCATCCAAAACCATTTTTGAGTCTGGGAAGAACAGACTGCCACCTCTCTATGCCTTTGTGCATCAGCTTTTAGAAACATTTGCTTAGTGAGGTGTCAAATATTTTAAGATATAAGTGTCAAATCCATGAAGCCTTGCAGACCACAGTGGACTTGCATGTCTCTGCTAAGGGACAAATACAACTCTGTAACAGTGCTAGTGGAAGTGACTAGCTAATGTAGGGCTCCTGCATAGATAAATGCAATTGTAAATGTGCACCCTGAAAATCACTTAGGTTCTTTATTTCAGTGAGGAGAATGGAAACTTTCATTTTACCCTTGCATTTAAAATAAAGCATTGTGAAAGTACCCAAGTTCTAGCAAAAAAAATCCACCAAAAAAGAGTACTTCTTTACAAACATTTAAAAGATTATGCTATTTACTTTTTTCTTGACTCATTAATTTTCATTATATTTTATAATCTAATATAACGTCTTTTTAATTGTCAGTACATTATCCCTAAAGCAAAGATGATTTAAAAGTCTGAAAGAATTATTAAATTCTTAATTTTTTTTTTTTTTATCAGTTTCAGTGAAAATAAAGAAAGCTTTTGCATAAAAGCCTGATTTTCAGGTTTAGTCAATTAGTTTAATAGCAGTTCAAATTCCTCTCTGGGATGTGGTAAAAGTTATTTCAAATTTGTGTTTAATTTACAAAGAGCAGAAGATCATCTTAGATCAGTGAAATAATTCAGACAGCATACTTTTCACAGAAGATGCAATAGGGCTGCAGTGTTATTTATAAGCATGTTGATTTCTAAGAAAGTAAAAAAAGTATAAAAATGAAGATTCTAACCTAAGTACCAATTATTATAAGAAATTAATCCATCTGAAATTATTACCCAAAATATATTTTTACTGATAAAATGTGATGATATCTACTTTCAGTTCATATCCTTATTAAAACCTCAAGAGGCCTCATTTACAAACTGCAGTTATGCAAATGCAACATTTAGCTAGGCAGGAGAGCATTCCTGTGGCATTGTACATAGGAGAAAAAATAATGGATGATTTTACTACGGTTGGTGAAGCATACCATATGAAAAAAAATTTTCATAACAGATCACTTAAATTCATCCAGTGTTATGTAGTCAGACAAGAGAGCCAAAACTGCTAAGGAATATGTGCTAGGTCCCCAAGGTTGTGGCATTGACAAGTATCTGTAACGTTGTGCTGAGTACTATTCAAACAACTACACTAGGAGAAAAAACAGTATTTTGATCCTTGAAAAATCTCTCACCAGCAGGGTCAGGAGGTTGCATGCCACTTTCAGGCAAACCAAGACCTGAGGAAACCTGAGTTTAAGATGAAGTCCATCTGCATGAAAACTACAAACCAGTCAGCCTACCCATTGTGTTAACACAATGTCTAGCTGAATCCATGGTTTTGCCAGGAAAATACCTGTTAATATTGAGTGAATAGCTGCTAATATCATGTAATCGTGTGCTCATACCCTGTTGTAATATGTGAGTCTTGGCAGAAAAAGCTAAACATTAGGACTGCTGTTTCAACATAATTTTCTGAGTTTGATGATAAAATACTTGACAGGCTATCTTCCAGTGCTTCTCCCTGGCCACAGCTTTTACTAAATCCTAAACTCTTTGACCCAACAGGAGGTCTGTTGGGCATCTTGTAGCGATGATTCCTGCTTCACCACCAGCTGACAGATTTTCTGGAAAGGAAAAAGGCTATATTTTAGGAATAAAGCTGTGTAATTCAGCTCCCTGCTCTTGCAGTCATCCTGCCCTGCTTGTCCCTGCCAGTGTGATCTGCAGTCAGCAGGAGAAGGATCTTTTAACTGGCAGCTCTCCAAGCTTTATTCGCTGATAGCTCAGCTCCAGCCGAGCAATGCTCCCACACAGTGACAATTATGTCACTGCTTGACTTCCCTCCAGCCAAGACCAATAAACATAGTTGTGATGCATTTTTGCTGCAGCCATGGATGCCAAGGAAAATGAGGCCTAGCAAAATCCTGCCATTATTCCTGCAGAAAACAGATTACACAATAAGGCTGCAAAAGCAGCGCTGTAAATGCTCTAACCAGAACAGCTATAATAAGAAGGAATTATATTTGTGAGGCATTTTGTTGCTAAAAAAACTATCTTCAGACTCCTCTTGCATGTTTCTCACTCATCAAAGCATTTCTAGTTCCATACTAGGACATGGTAAAGCAGCTCTCACACATCTCATCTTCTTTACAAAGGCCCTTTAAGCACTGTAACTTTCCTAATCACCACTCAGAGGAGATTACAAAGATCCAGAAAGGATCATTCTGTGTCTGTCCTTCATGTGTTTACCTGTACTTGCCAAACAGATTTTGCTGAAATGTCAAGCACAGATTGTTGTAAAGTTACAGGTCACTGGAGCTAACCTCAAGATCCCATCTTTCCTTGAAGGTTTAGGTAGACTTCTAGGTTACAGGTGGGACATTTTCTATGAAGCTGCTTTACTAGAAATCCTACTTTGACAAAATCAGTGAAAGAGTTCTTCTAGCCTAAGCATGTTATTTTGCAGTGGAAAATGTGGGTTATTTATTTCAGAGCGAGGATGGCTACGACATGATACTCTCCTGGGTTCAGCAGTAGCAGTCATTTTTCTCCTTCTTAGTAGCTGGTGCAGTGCTGTTTTTTTTGACTTTCAGCCTGGGAACAATGCTGATAACACCGATATTTTTATTTGTTGCGAAGTAATGTTTACTCTGACGAAGAACTTTTCAGCCTCATGCTCTGCCAGTGAGAAGGAAGCAGAGACAGGACACCTGACCCAGGCTAGCCAAAGGGGTATTCCATACCACATCATGCCATGCCCAGTATACAAACTGGGGGCAGTTACTTGGAAGGGCTAGATTGCTGCCCGGGTCTGTCTGGGTATTGGTCAGCAGGTGGTGAGCATTTGTGTTCTCTCCCCTTACTATTTCCCTTATCATTATTATTATTGGTGGTAGCAGTAGTGGTTTGTGTTATGCCTTAATTACTGGACTGTCCTTATCTCAACCTGTGGGAGTTACATTCTTTTGATTCTCCTCCCCATCCTTCTGGGAGTGGGGGGAGGAAGTGAGGGGGGAGTGAGAGAGTGGCTGCTCTGTTCTGAGTTACCAGCTGGGCATAAACCATGGCAGTTCTCTTTGGCCCTCCTGGCCAAACCTCTTGAGAGCACACTGTTTTCTGTCATTGACTGCAGAGACTGACTGGATGGAGATCTTCTGGCCCTCCTTGCAACCTACCATATTCCCTGCACACCAAATAGGACCACAGAACAATGCACAAATAGGAATTACTAGAAAGCATCCTGTTCCAGATCTACATTACATGACACTGCTGGAGAATCAGCTTCAGCTGCAGTAGAAGTGGCTCTGAAGACGGCATAAGCAAGCCCACAAGTATAAGGAGCTGGCACATCTCCACCTGAAATGTCTTTAGGAGCAGTATGAAACTGTGAAAAGGGGTATAAACCTGTACTGCAGTCCAGAGGGCAAAGATTGTAGAGACAAAAGCAGGACTGACAAGTACGGGAAGCAGGCTTTTGTCCATTTCAGAAGACACTGTGGTTGCTCTAATCAAACCAGCAGCACAGGAGAAGGCTTTCATTTCTTCTCTTTTGTTTCAGATGCCCATGACCTCAAGCTGCTGGGCCTGGCTTCCTGACCTCTGAAGAGGTCCACTCAGTCCCACCATGGCCTCCAGCTCCACATCAGCTTAGGAAGTGCAGTAAGGAGAGGTATAGAGGAAATGAGAAAAGAATGCACTCACAGGTTTTGCTCCATGAAGTAAACATAGTGTGTATTCACAGTTTACATAGTACATAGTGTGTAATCACAGTTTAGAAATCTGTGAATGCGCAGGTGTTTCTATGGTCCAAAATTATCCATTTAAATAAAGTACTACAGTTTCAAGAGGTGGGTTATGAGAAAGAGAGAGATGATTATACTGAAGTTTTGACTTTGGTATGTTTCTCTTATGTTTCAATAGGAGGTAATGTATGAAGGGATAAGGTATAACTTTAGTAAATTTGGAGATACCAAGGTGGGCAGGAGTGTGGATCTCCTTGTGGATAGGAAAGCTCTGCAAAGGGATCTGGACAGGCTGGATTGATGGACTGTGATGAGTTGCATGAGGTTCAACAAGGCAAAGTGCCAGGTCCTGCACTTGGGTCACGACAACCCCATTCAGTGCTACAGCCTTGAGGAAGAGTGGCTGGAAAGTTGCTTGGTGGAAAAGGACCTGGGGGTGCTGATTAAGGGCCGATGGAACATAAGCCCGCTTGTGCTCAGACAGCCAGGAAGGCCAACAGCATCCTGGCTTGTATCAGAACTAGTGTGACCAGCAGGGCCACGGCAGTGATTGTCCCCCTGTACTCAGCACTGGCGAGGCTGCACCTCGAATACTGTATTCAGTTTTGGCCCCTCACTACAAGACATTGAGGTGCTGGAGCGGGGCTGGAGAAGGGCACAAACCTAGTGAAGGGTCTGGAGCACAAGTTTTATGAGGAATGGCTGAGGGAACTGGGGTTGTTTACTCTGGAGAAGAAAAGGCTGAGGGAGGACCTTATAGCTCTCTACAACTACCTGAAAGGAGGTTGTAGTGATATGAAGGTCAGTCTCCTCTCCGAAGTAACAAGCAATAGGACAAGAGGTATTGGCCTTAAGCTGCACCAGGGGAGGTTTAGATTAGATATTAGGAAAAATTTCTTTGCAGAGAGTGTGATCAGGTGCTGGAACAAGCTGCGCAGGAAAACAGTGTAATCACCAACCCTGAAAGTGTTCAAAAATCGTGCAGATCAAGACTAGTGACTTTGGTTTAGTGGTGGACCTGGCAGTCCTAGGGTAATGATTGGACTTGGTGATCTTAGAAGTTTTTTTCAGCCTAGTTGATTCTATGATTTTATTTTTACTGTCGAGAATGTTCTGCAAAATGCATTGCTTCTCTATTACTCTTCTCTCACACCCTTTTTCACATATTCCTTCACCATGGAACCTATACGTAGAGCAGTCTGCATCCAATCCATATTTCTTCAGCCTTTAGATCTCTAGGCAACTGTTCTGAATCCTTTCTTACCTTTATTTTCTTTCCAATAATTACAGTATATCCCATATCTGCATAAACAACTGTGGGTTTTGTTGTTGTTTGGTTTGTTGGTTTGTTGTTTTCTTTTTTTCCATTACCTCTCTTTGTCTATAAGATTTTCAAGAAGGCTACTATTTTGCCCTTTTTGGCAAAGTGTTTTGGCCTTTTTCTGAGCTGAATCAGTAATTTGTAATAATGTACCAAAGAGGACATTCACAACTTATTTTCCATTTGTTTACCTGTCAGTATTGCATGTTTTATCTAGCTGGTAAGTTTCCCACTGACTCATTAATGTGTGCAGCACATATAATGCTAAAGTAGATTCCTGCCAAGATTTTCCCACCCTGATGCTATCTCATGGTGTTTTAGATTAATTGGAATTTTTGACTAAGTGAAAGCCTAAGGCATTTAACTAACAAAATGAAATTAGCATAGGCTAAGTCTGTTATTGAGAACTACTAAACTATAAGCTCAGGTGTGTATATTACTCATTTTTTTTTTCAGCATATATATGAGCTGACTATTTAAAAATCACTAACTTTATCTGCTACCTACCTGCTACCATATTTGACAAAACTTTGGAAACTTCATCATTCCCTGATGTCTTTTTTCTGTTGGATATATCACTCCTATATGCTGCTCCTGGTATTTATATATATCTCATAAATTATATCTTTGTTCCACTAATTTTTTATTCTCCTTTACATTCCATTCAATCTCCAAGCTGTTTCAAAGCATTCTTGTTGAAGTAAGCCTTGCATCCAAAGCAGACAGTCTAAACATCTCAGCTGATACATTTCCAACTACTTACAATACCCAGTCTAGGAGTGAAACCTCTGTTCAGAAGTCAAATACTGCTTAATCTATACAGTGTTTTAAGCATTCTGTGGTGGGCACAGCTCCATGTCTGATCTTTAACTATAACTCTGATACAAATATATAATTGTTCACTGCTCCAGACTGTCAAAAAAAAAAAAAAAAATCTGTTACACATTAATCACAGAAGTTGCACTGTAACAGCCTAAAAGCCCCAAGCTTTCACTTAAAAAACCCTCTAACTGTGCGTACAGCCTACCTCAAGATCTTGATATTTATGATCTCACTCCTTTATATGTCTTTCAAACTATTAGATACTGAGGCATCCAATATGATAGCTTCCACACATCTGTGTACTCAGGGTGTAAAACTCATTCTTTATCTGGGTGTATGTCTATTAGTGAGAACAGCAGAGGTGAATTAGCATTACTTGAAAATACCACTTTTAATATTAATGCCTGTTCCTCAGCCTCACTGAAAAGTTTTGTGATGAAGTCTGAGCTCTAAAATTCTGTAAGCATGTCCCAAGGCAAATTATATAGAGAAGTCAGATTTTACTCTCATCATTTTCATTTGCAAGTATATTTTATATTGTTGTTGCTGATGATATGTATCAATGTTCTACAAGAACATTTTGTAGGCATTCCATACTTCTGAGGAAATTAAAGATGGAGAAAACTAGGACAGGCATGATATAAAAACTGAGGCCCCAGTTAATATATCTTGTAAGCACATGCTTAATTCTCAGATCTGACTGTGCTGAAATATGTTTGAAGCTGTTTTTCTTTGGGTTAAACAGTGTCATCGCCCCCAGCCTAAACCTTTCTGATCAAATGTCTAAAATACACATCTTTTACTAGCTGTAGTAGTAAGATAGTACTATAGTAATACAGAAACTACCTACATTCCTTCACCTTAGAAAAATTTGTACTACTACTGCTGGCTAAAATAATTTTAACAAAGCTTTTTGAACAGAACATAACACTTTGGCAAAACCCCTTTTGTACTGTTCTGGCTTTTCATCAAACAAACTTTAAACATTTGCAAAGAAAATTACAGTGAACCAGGAACTATTAGTTTCCACCATTTTTTTCAATGCAAAAATATTTCCGAGTTCTATTATAAATTTAAAGTTTGTATATTCTTACAGAAACTCCACCAATTCCAAAGCTGTTTTTCTTCCTCTAACTGCAGTAATAAAAAACAAGCTTAATTCAGAATTACCCTAGAAACATTTTAGCTTTTGGCAAAAGCATGCAACTTTAAGGAGTTGTAAGGATCCTTTTTTTTGCCTATAGATTTTAATCTCGTCACTCATGACTAGTTATTGCCATGCAAGTTTTAGTTAAGCCTGAAAGTTTAAGTAATTTAAATAGAAATTATTATGCTAATTTTGTTATTAAGCATTTTTATATTAAAACCATTACAAGTACTAATTTAGGAATACGAACAATAATTAATGATGAAAATAAGCTATTATGTAAATTCACATGCCAAATATTTGAGCCAATCAATTTCTGAAAAGCAAAGGTTTATAAAAACTATTTGAGAATAATTTCTTAAATTTAGTGAATTAAAATTAGTTATAAAATTAATATATGGACAAAGAGTGTCATAATAGCTATAATTCATAATGATTTATTTGCCCTTTTGGTTAGGACTCAGCTTCCTGTGTCTTGGACCAAAATCAAATCTTCTACAAATGTAATTAAAAAGGGGTAAAAAAAGGTCAATGGAATAAGCAGGAGTTTTTAGGATTGCTGTGAAAGCATGGTAATTTTACTGGGAAAAAAAAAAAAAGAGAAAAATACATTGTATGGAACTGGTCTAAATGCTAACAGTTCTTAACAGTGTCTGTTTCCAGAAAATTCACATAAAATGTAATATTTTGCAAGCAAAGCAGTATTTCTATTGGGCTGAAATGAGGATCATAGTTCATATTCTTCGAAAATAAGATCCAGAGTTCAAATAATCAGCAATCCTCAGCATCTATTCAGAAAATTTAATTTCTTAAGTTTTCTGAGAGACAGAAACAAACAAAATAAACCAGGAAAATTTTATCTGAGGACAACTGTGCATTTCATTTAAAGATTCTTTTTAGGTGGGTGAAGATAGATGCTAACTCTTGACGTGGTGTTGAAATTTCTAATGCATAAAGGAACTTCTTATGAGCCTGTTAATCCATAAACAAAGCTTCCAGAAGATGTTCCATTAAAGGTTGGGACTAATTGTCTCATTCAATTGTGTAATTCTACTTTTTTTTTTTTTCTTCCATGGGGACATATGTTCCTATCTGACATCCAGACAAACTTTAGGTAATAATTGTCACTTTCTTTAATTCGGGATGCTTACCCATGAACAGTGGTTAAGTCATGTCACTGATTGCCAGACCTACCAGAAAACCTCACATGCAACATTTCAAGCAATTTGCAATATGTAGAAGTCATCATTCACGGAGCTGGAAGTGATCTTAACTGTCTATGTTAAGCATAGTTGGGAACAGGGAGAACAACAGTCTCAACCTTTACAGGGACTGCTGGACAATTTGAAATGGCACATAAGACCAAACTAAGGTGGAATTAAGAATTTAGGTTGTGATAAAAGATACAGTAAGGCACTACACTCGATCCTCAGATGCTTTTCAGCTACCTAAAATATCCCAAACCAAAACCCACATTCTGGAATAGTTACAGTTTTTCAGCGAAGTGTACATGTCCATATACTGACACATATTCTACAGCCTGTGTCCAAGTTTTGCAACTCCTCAAGCCTCTCATATCTCAGAACCTCTTAGTTACAGACTGCTTTGTGCAGCTGATCAGAACAAATGGGTATCTCTATTAGAGTGGAGCAGCAGTTGCTGTTAGCAATTCTGTATTCTCATTAAGATCCTCATTTTCAAAATTGGACCACACTTGCAGATGCATTTCTTTAATTTTTTTTTTTTCTCATGTCAGATTTTAACTTTTCTACCCTTTCTCTCATCTGAGACAAGAGGTCTTCATCTAAGGATGTACCTAAGCCACACTTCTTACAAAGTTTGTTTCTTTGATTTTGAAGCATTTGCAGTGTACTTTTAAATCCCTTCTCCATACTAAGAATCCCTTCTTCATCTTCTCAATGTGCCTTTCTAAGATTATGTGTGTTTGTGGGTGGTGTTGCAAGTCCTTTAGATGTGGCTGACTTGAGTAACTGCAGCATTGGTATCCCTTAGATAAAAGACTGAGCTTGTAACGTTCCTGCGGCTGGGTACATTCCCAGCTATTCCCAGCTTTAAGGCAGATAGCATATTCTTTTTAGTAGGTTGGATTCCTGCAGATGCAGAGATATAAGCTAATTATTCTTAGGTTGCAGCTGAAGGTTTGTCAGACAGAAGTTTAGCATTCAATTCTTAGTATTGTTTCTTCTGCACAGTGAGTCAGTCAAAACTGCTCAATTGTCTCTACTTATGGTTGTTCTCAGCTGCATTCATCACAGTTAGCCACTTATTGGTGTAGCAATGGTTGCATTTGCACTTCAGAGAGGAGGCATAGTGGGGAGTGTTGTAAGGTCAGTCTCAGAGTAAGCACTGAAGTTGCCTGTTGTGTAGAGATTCAGACCTGTTAAGGAAGGGCAGTCCGATGCAGGTATAGGAATATATATATCCTGAAATGTAAAGAGTAGCATGCTTTCACCATAGGCCCAGTTTAAGGGTCTTGAAAGCATTTGTTTACAATGAGAGATAAGCAGATCATTTGATCTAAGCCAGCCAGCAGATGTACTGTGAAAACATTTGTCAAAGATATCGAACCTAGGAGAGATTCACCATGAAACACAATGTGCATGTGGGAAAAAATTATTGTAAATTATATTCTGAAGTATTTGTATTTAATTTATGTATTCTGAATCTGTATATGGCAGTCAGACCTTCTGTTCTTCTATTGTTCTATTGTTAATGACTTTCTGGTGTCATTGGGAAGTCACTTAGAATTCTTACCATTTTCCTTGATTAATTTCTATTCTGATTTCTATTTATGTGTCAGGACTACCCTTTCAGATTCATTTTTATTCTTCTGGTCTTCATAGCTTGAAACTTTAGCAAGAATATGTGGAGTAAAAATACAAATACTGACAAAAAGAAGTTAAAGGTTGCACGCAGTTTTCACTTGTGCATTAATAAGTGAAACATTTCAGTTTAACAAAGTTTTTGACTGGGAATATGCAATCAAAAATGATGCACTTTATTTTAGTTTAATTTAGTTTTGGTACACTTTTGGTACACTTATTTAACTTATTTTTGGACCTTAAACTGGGGGGGGGGGGGGGGGGGAGAGAAGAGCTATGTCCAGTTAAAATATTACTGACCTCCAGCTAAAACCAAACTGAGAATAAGGAAGAGATTAAAACTACCATGATGTTCCAAACTACTGCAATTCTGTCTATTATTGCATAGGTAGTTCCTTTTTTCTGTGTCATTTCTGTAAGAAATAAATTTCCTCAAAGCGTCTATGACCTTCTTGTCCTTATGATCAGCTATCAAAATCCTACTCTGTAGAGATGCTCCTGAAACCAATTATATACCTGTGTATAAGTTTTATCTTTATCTTGTTTTAAATTGAACTGCATTGAGTCCTTTTCTTTTTGAACTTTGATTTCAACCTTCAATTCTCTTCTTGGTTTTTTTTTTTCTTTTTTTTTGTAGATCATATTTAATGATATTTTTCAAGTGAAAAATTCTATTCATAGAGGTAAAGCACATCCCATCCGAGAGGAAATATTTTCTTGCAGTTATAAAGTAATCCAGGAAAAAAGCCAGTTTGATCCTTTCTGTTCACAATAAGTGTGATGTGGACAAAAGTTCATTTGGAACAAGAAGTCTAAGAAAAGCAAATTTATTACAGCCTTCACATTGTAATAACATTTTTTGGTTGCAACTTCATACAGAGATCTGAAGGTGAAAAGTCTGCTACAATTACCTAATCTATTCAGCTCTTCCACTTCAGATCTTCTCTTTCAACTCGTGTTTAGGGACATAAATCCCAAAGTGCTCATAGATTTGCATTTGTAACACTGACCAAGTTATTTATTATTTTTTTTTTTATCAGGGAGTTTCACATGGCTGTATTCATGCCATCATACAAAACTCAAATTTTCTTCTTATGTTCTAAATTATTCTGTCTCTTTCATGTTTGCATTAATCTTCCTTCTCATGAAATTATATTTTAGGTTACTACTTAGCCTCCTACAAACCAGTTGCTCCCTTTGCTGGTGACTTAACAATGTGATTTATCTGTTTCTTCATTATTACCATGTATGTTTTGTCTCATCTTCAAACATTTTGGAAATTAACCCCCACAAAACCTTTAAGTATTTAATTCATTATAAAGTTGTTTTTTCTAAAATATGTTTAAAAAAAAATCCAAAACGTTTTATTTAAGCTTAGAATCTGACCTGACATGTACCTTAATGACTGTCATATATAATTAAGGAGGTTTATTCTTGCTTTTCCAGGTAACTTGACTAGTGTTTATTGTTTTGTCTACTGGAAATTGTTAGTTTATACCAAAATGTTGTGATTTTTTTGAGAGGCAAATATAGAGTAATAACATATGTAAAATTAAAATATAATTTTTCCAGACAGTCATAATTTAGGTCTATGTCATTGTGTAAGTTAGTGACTGTATTGGCAGGTGTCACTACATGGTGTCACTCCTGAGCCTCGGCAGATGTTCAAATTCATGTTTGAAGCTAAAAATTTATTAGGTGATCAAGCTGTAAAATAATACATTTGATTATATGTCTTATTAAAGGATTATTTTTACAATTGTCATATTTTCATACTTTAACAATAAAATTGTTGGTGATGTTTGTCTTTAGCAATTTGCATAATGCCTGCAGTACACATTTACCACTTTAATGATATATAGAATTTAGATTTTTTTTTTTGTTAAAAAATGTATAGGAATGTTGTAGATTTTCTGTAAATAAGCCAGTGGAGATACGTACTAGCCAAAGGATGTAAAACATGATCAGTTTTTTGCTTCAGGTAGAGAGAAACCATCTCTTTGTTTCCAATAGTAAAACCACAATTACTTTCTTTGTAGACTTGCAAGAAAAAGTTTCTGCACATGGCTCAAACCTAGTATGCCATGATGAAGAACAGGATTGGGACCCTCTAGGGTGCTGAGTGTCACAATATCTATCAGCTTAGACTCACAGCTTCTGAGGAAAGGACCATGACTAAAATGAATCAACAGCTTCATGAGGGCTTACTTGCTGAGGCAAAAGTAGGAGTGGTACTCCTCTGCAGTTCTTGGAAGGGGAAGCCAGGTCCCTACCTCATGACTGGAGGAACCAACCTATAAAACTCAGACATCCCAGAACACTGCAAGCAAGCTAGTTTATGTTTGTTTTGCCAAATACAAATGATGGGAAGTGACTGCTGTAGAGCCAATCTAATCATGATTCCAGCTCCTTCTTGAATTTCAGCTTCTTGTTGATGTAAAATTTATCCCTATTTCCTTTTAGAACATTCATTAAATAAACTCAATTACCCAGTGATGGTTTATTCAGTTTC
This sequence comes from Pezoporus flaviventris, assembly GCF_033815535.1. Classification (NCBI taxonomy): domain Eukaryota; kingdom Metazoa; phylum Chordata; class Aves; order Psittaciformes; family Psittacidae; genus Pezoporus; species Pezoporus flaviventris. The sequence goes on from NW_026892564.1 coordinate 5,443,808, forward strand.
AGATTTGCTGTGTACACTGCCCACTGGGGTACAGGTGCTTATAGGCAGCATTGCACAAGTATGGGTATAACATTTTGATGACTGCTTGGACCTTGAAGAAACACAGATGCTCTCCTACCATGTGGAGCTCTAGCTAACAAGTCTGGTGTAAGAGAGTTTAGCTCCTTTCAAAGAGTGTTTCAATTATTATGGTTCCTGGAAACACAATACATAGATGACTGGATCACTCTTCATGTAATCACTGCTGGTCTAGCATGGCCTCATCTATTAGGCCCACAAGACCTAGGCTGACTTGCTCCAATCATGAAATTTCCAGTGGCTTAGAAGTTCCGCTGATAGAAGATACTAAAGTTCCCAGTACTTCAGGCACTGAGAACATATCCCACCATCCTCTGTTTAGTCATTCACTGCATTTACACTGCTGTCTGCAAACCTAACAGGGATTTTGACTGTCTGAAATACACCACTTCATATCAAATTGGTACATCATATCAAAATGGCATGCATGCAGACTGTTTTTAGTGCAGGTGTGGAGCTATGTGCCAATCTTGAGTGAGACTGATTTTCTATGACAATATTTAATGTGCTGCAACATTAAAATTTGTCAAGAATTCTCAGTAGCAGACAGGCAGACATTCTGGACTAATATATTACAGCTGGTACAGGAGGGACATATGGTCTGTGATCTTCCAGAAGATTTTACTTTCATCTCTTCTATATCTATAACTATCATTTTAGATTGACAGCATTTAGTTACACAGAAAAACAACCTTTGGAAAGCTTTTCTTTTTTCATTTTTTCTTTTAATTTATCTGAGGCATGCAGAACAAAATTTATACTTTTTATTTGTGTATAAAAATCCAGAGTAAAATTTAAAAAAACCTAAACCACAACAAAAAACAAGCACAAACCCCTAACAATCACAGCATTCTAAGGATGAATCTTACACTAAATAATTTCCAACAGCAGAAGGAGTGACAACATCTGTATTCTGACTAAAATAAAACTGATTAATTAGGAAGTGAATTCTGATGTGGTAAATGAGGCTTCATCTGTTGCAGGCACACATTCTCGTATTTTCTTTATCAGCAGATGCTGATGTTACAAAACCATAACTAACAATTGAGCACAGATGGTTATTTCTGTTTAGTGCAAAAGCTCAGAAGGGAATAGGTGCTTAAATAGAGAGACCTGTCACCCCTCTCAGTAAGTTTCATGCTCTGATTTTCAAACAATATGTCTCTTACAGTTTTCCAGTTACATGCAATCTGCACATCCAGAAAGGTAACCTCAGTTGCCATCAGGGCAGTAAATGAAGGCTGAACTTATGTGGCTGAAGCATATATTTTTGTGCTCCCACAAGTGGCTCCACCTTGGGCTTAAGTTATAATGACTCCCAGTAGCACTCTGGACACTGTTTGCTCCCTTCTAAGAATCAGAAACAGACAACTACAGTTGATATTTGCAGTATTTATTTATTTTTACACCTTAATCACTGATTTCTTATGTACATACTGCAGTGCTGGCTTGCTGAAGTAAGGAAATGTTTCAAGTCAAATTTCAAATTCCCCAGTTTGAGATAAATTAAAAAATACTTTGTGATTCTGTGATTGAATTTCCTAAACATGAAGGAAGGGGCACAATGGCAGTGTGTAAAATAAGGTGAGTGGGTAAAGTTATCTCCCTGCTATTCCAGGAAAAACAATGAGAAGAGAAAATGCTGCCCAAATTCAACATGGATTAAATCCATCTACATTTAATTATAACACTGAATGAGTTCCCTCTGATTCTCTCCTTTAATAAGGAAATAAAAGTAGTTTAAGTTAAAAAGGAAAGTTCAAAGAACTTCTGAGATTCTCAGAAACCATTTGTGACTGACTTCTCTTTGCAGAACCATATGCTGTAACTCAGCACAGAAGCACTGTCCTTTAGGGGTCACGAGTAGCTGGAATCGGTGCATTCTGGCCTCCCCCTTGACAAATTGCACTATGCAGCTCCTCTGTGAGGCTGTAGCACAGCTCTTAGTCCAGAGCATGATGTGTATTACTGGTGAATGCTATTTTTATGACTTAGTGCTGAATTACAGGAAGAGGGCAGAGAATGTGTTCTGATGAGCTTCATGAAGTCCAAATGCTTATTCATTCTTCATTCTTTTAAAAAAGTACACACACTATATAGTATACACTATATAACGTATAGTATACATTATTTTATAGTATGTATTATATATTGTACAAATTATTTCTGAAAAATTCCAGTTTATCTTTGACTAGATGGTGTGGAATATATTGCTTTATGGTATGTAGGTTGATGTCTCTTAAAATAGATGCAGTGAGGAATTGCACAATTGTGTGAACATGAAAAGTGTCTGCATCCTTTCTGGATTAATTTTTCAATATCTCTGAAAGCATATAGTCTGGACTCATTGTATTTGCTGAAAGAAGTTTTGTCCAGCTTGTTTTTTTTTTACTGCCAGTCTTTTTCTCTACATATTATTTCTTTAAAATTCTTGGGTACAATGGCTGAAAAAAAAAAAAATTCCTTATATGTGAACAGATTGGTGAGTATAAAGTACACATTATGCAAAAAAGATGGTGGGCATGTTGTTGGTGTGGCTGTCTCTCTCTGCCTGCTTGAGATAATTAGTCATGCTGAAAAACTGGTACAGTTTTGTATGATTGCTATGCATGCAATTAAACTAATGCCAAAAACTGGGATAGATTACTGTACTGTGGAAGATATTTGAATTGGATAGGAAAATCAAAGGAGAATTTTCTCCAAAATAATGGTTTCTGATATCCACAATACTGTTGGCAGAATTATCTAAGTATGAGAGAAGACCATATGTTAACATCGTTTGACTGACATTTGAAACAGGAAGAGTCGCTTGTATTTCTGAATCAAGATGCTTGTAAACTAGTCATGAGGTGGGTAGTGCTGGGTGGTGGCTCTTCTATATTAATGAAAGGCCTTTGTGATTATCATACTAAATGCTGTATCACACTAATGTACTTTTCTCCTTATTTAAAAAGGTCATTTGGTGGATGCTAGAAGAGAGAACTATGCAAAGCACAAGGAGATTTGTGCTCCACCATCTCAGTGTTCAATTACTATTACTGTCCTCAGGGTCCCTGTATTTTACCTACGCATGGATTCTGTTGTTTTATTCAGTGTGATTTTAGACCACACAAGTTAAAAAACTGGCCTAGTTAGATTATCCGCATTAGCCGGAAGATATTTTATGTGGCAACATTGTAGTATCTGTAGAGGACTGGAGGATAAGGATTGGTGCTGAAGGTATCCACCAGCTAAATTCAATGTCTTACTTGGCCTGAGGTATTTTAAATCTACACCTCTCCCTTTTCCAAGAATAGAAAATATACCAGACTATATGTTTCTCTGCTAAGGACATTCACCTGGGAAGGCTATGACTATTCTATGTAACACTATTTTCTTTTTGCAAGAAACATTTACAAGAAAAATACCTGCTGAATCTTTATCTCCTACTACCTCAGCACACCATGCCTTGAAACACCATGCTAAGGTGACTTGAAAAAAGTCGGAATGACTAGTGCCATTTTTGAAAGAAAGTAATAAAGGACTATATCCTGAAAGACAAACTTTCAGCCTAAGGTTCCTGAGAATAAGAAGACATCTCAAACACCTCAACCTCTCTTGTACACAGTTCCAAATTTAATGCATACAAAGTTTTTAGTGATTTCATTTGAAAATAAAGTGCTCACATATTCTCATGCTTTGTGTTCTGAGTATTTCATATTTCATTCTAAACTACATGATTTTCCACTTACTGTTTGAAAATTTAAAATTCACAGTTTTCCTTCAGCTTTTGAATATTAAAAGTACCAGAGTCAAAGAGCTCAGCTGGTATTGTAAACAAATTGTTTAAATGGAGTCAAAATACCTAAAGGAGTTTGCAGGCCCATCAAGTGAAACTTTATTTTTACTAACTCAGTGGGAATAATGCACAAGTTATGACACATCAACTGAGTCACAGTATCTACTGTGGGTACCCTTTTAGCCTGTGGCAAACACAGGATGATACAATTTGGTTCAATTTTCTCTTATTTTATGTCTTAAGAACATCTATGAAGACAGATAGATCAAGTCAGCCATAACTTGATTGCAAATCTGAGTCGGTGAATGAAAGTTGGTGAACTACAGCTCTGACCAATTTAAACTCAAGAGAAAGGCTTCCATAATAGTTCTCACAGATAAGAAAAGGGAGCTCTTGTTTTAGGAAAACAATATCATAATTCTGAGTTCAGTATCAAAGAGATGAAATGATGGAAAAAAAAACCAAACCCAAACCCCCAAACTTTATGACATAACAGCTGCAGCTGGTTGTTTAGGTTTGGTGGTGTTTTTTTTTTGGTGGGGGGGTTGTTTGGTTTTGATTTTGTGGGTTTGTTGTTTTTTTGTTTCAGGAGGGGGGTGGTTTTTTTTTGTTTGTTTGGGTTTTTTTGTTTTTGTAATATCCCCTCCTGATATGTAGGTCTTAACTTGTTAGTAAAGAATTTCCCTTTCTTTTGCCTCCAGACCTTATAACTCTAAACTTTTTGATATCATTTGGAGCTGATTTTACCCTCCTGTGCAGTTGCTACCAATCTAGTTTTGATTTTCCTTCAGACTTTCTTTAAAGGTTATCATCATTAAAAATACCTGGTGGGAATACCTGAAGCACTTGCTTCAGGTAAAGAAAGCAATTTGAGGTGATTTAATTGGTCAAAATACAAAATCCCTAGCACACTGTAAAGTTGCTTGCTGGATGTGGCTGGAGGAGATTTTCATTATTTGCAGATAAGCAGAAACATATGTCTCCTATAAGATGTGGTTGTTTTCAAAACTTCTGGAGTGGAAAAAGGAAAATTAAATTAAGAGTTGACAAAATGGTTCAAAACATTTTTATTGCTGTTGAGTTTATTGATCACTATTAATAGCAAAGCTGCTGTGCAAATTAAAGGAACAGTGTTGACCTCAAAACCTCAGACATATAATGAAAGGTTTCAGTGGTGGCTAAAGGAGATGAAATGAACCCTCTAAATTACAAGGTGAGCTGAAATATGTTAGAAATTATAAACATTGCAATGCGTTCCACCCTGGAAAGATTTACTTATGGATATAAGTCTCAAGCAAAGAATGCTTAGCTTTTACTGGAGAGTATCTCAGTGTGGGAAGGGCTGTACCATGTGTACTCCACCTTTTAAAGTTACTTGAATAGTATTGCTTTGATGACCTAACGTGAACACCAATACACAGTATTGCTAAGCATGTGTTTGTCATAACACTATTTGGGAATGGATAACATAACAATCCCACCATAAATACAAAACCTTTAGATTTTTTTTAATAAATGGAAATGACAAATATAGAATCATAGAACCATAGAATCTTTATGTTGAAAAAGACCTTTAAGATCTAGGATCTTGGGAGACACAGGCTTGATTTCCTGCTTTCTTGGAAGCTTTCAGTAAAAGCATTTTCCCCGTGTGTCTTCTCTATATATAAAACAGTTGCAAAGTACAGCAATGAAGAAAAGTAGAACACATGCCTCGAAATTACAGAAAAAAAAAACCCAACCCACTACTTTGAATATAAATATAAAATATAGAATAAGTGTTAATAACTGTAGCCTGACGGCTGACATTCAATATTGGAAGGGTGCCTTCAAGGAGGCACTCTTCACCAGGGACTGTGTAGACAGGACAAGGGTAATGGGTTCAAACTAAACCAGGGGAAATTCAGGTTAGATATAAGGAAGAAGTTCTTTACTGGGAGGGTGGTGAGGCACTGGAACAGGTTGCCCAAAGAAATAGTAAATTCTGCATCCTTGGCAGTGTTCAAGGCCAGGTTGGACAGAGCCTCAGGTGACATGGTCTAGTGTGAGGCATCCCTGCCCATGGCAGGGGGCTGGATCTAGATAGTTTTAAGGTCCTTTCCAACCCTAACCATTCTATGATTCTATGATTCTATCTACAGTTACCACATTTATAAGTTTTTGAGAAATGAGAGCAATGCTCCTAAGTAGGAGTCATCTTACTTCCCAGATTTGATTATGATGAAGGGAACATAAAGTACACTGAAAAAGCAATGGTTACTATAACATAGAGTCCACAAGAAGGAACAGAATGAAAAAAAGAGTGAATTTTGGCCAATTTCAAGGACTGACTCATATTCCAAAACTATGTGCCTGGCATGTAATAAAACCTATTAGATAAATTAGAATGACTGTAAACAAAGTGCTACTGTCTTTCACTGCTTCATATGTAAAACCTTTCAGGTAATAAAAAACAGATATTAATGTATATTTCTCCATCACAAGTTAAATCAAACAATTGATTCCTAGACTGATGTCCTGACATGTTTTACCAGTAACTAAGGGAAAATAACAATGTAGGACATAAACATTAAGTACAGCATCAAGGTTTTTGTTTTGTTTGCACCTGTCTTCTTTCTCCATTTCTCTCACTGTCTGTAATCTTACCAGACCAACTGTACTTCATTTCTCCATTACTGAATTTATACTTTGAACTTACAGTGCTGCAGATGGCAGTGCTATTGATCTAAGGATTGCTCAAGCCTGAAATGATATCTAAAAAAAAAAAAAGAAAAGGTTTGCTTTAAGTGTAGACTTAAAAACACCAAGAAGAACAACTAACATTTGTGTCGGGAAGTATCACCCAAACTTAAGAACAATGAACATTGTGTTGGGGAGTATCACTCAAACTTAAGAGTATGCTTGTTGAACACTGGGGACCAATTAGTGAATCATTTGTGGGGAATTAAAAAAGCAATAAAATAAATCCAATATTTGGAATCCTTGAGCTATTATGGCTTGAGGCTGCTGGTGGAAGTCATAAATCTGAAAATTCTGTTTCACATACCTCAGAATCAGGTTCCAGTCATGGTGTTTTCTTGATGAAGCCTTTTCTCTCATTTTCAGTACTTAATGAGGAAAACAAAAGAGGTGTGTTTTTTTGTTTTTGTTTTGTTTTTCTTTTATACTGCAGTGGTGCTTAATTTTCATCCTTAGAACTTACATGGTATTCTCTCTTTGATTGTTATTTTAACCTTTTTAGCTTCTCGGATGTGAACTAAATACTATAGATTAGAAGAAAATTATGATGAACTTACTTATAAAGAAATATTCTACATCTTTTGACCAACTTGGTGACCTCCAATTATGAAATGGCTAGCTTGATAAATAGAGGAAGAGCAATGGATATCGTCTACCTTGACTTCAGTAAGGCTTTCAACACTATCTTCCATAAGATCCTCATAGAGAGCTCATAAAGTTTGTGCTGGATGAGGAGACAGTGAGGTGGTCTGAAAACTGGCTGAATGATCAGGTCCAGAGAGTGGTGATCAGTAATACAAAATCTAGCTGGAGGCCAGTAGCTAGTGTGTACCCCAGGGGAAAATCTGGATCTAGTCCTGCTCAGTTCTTCAGTGGTCTGGATAATGGGGCAGTCTATACTGTCAGCAAGTCCACAAACTAAGAGTGGCTGATATACCAGAAAGTTATTCTGCCATTCAGAGGGACCTTGACAGGCTGGAGAAATAGGCTGAGAGGAACCTCATGAAGTTCAACAAGCAGAAGTACAAAGTCCTGTACCTGGGAAGGAACAGCACCATGCATCAGCAGATGGTGAAGGCCACCTATCTGGAAAGCAGAAAAAGACCTAGGGGTCATGGTGGACACCAGGTTGAGGTGATCCTCCCTTATTCAGTACTGATGAGTCCACACATGCAGTACTGTGTCCAATTCTGGGCTCTCCAGTAAAAGAGGGACATACTAGAAAGAGTCCTGTGACGAGACACTAAGACGATTAGGGGAGTGGATCATCCCTCCTATGAGGAAAGGCTGAGAGCTGGGACTGTCCAGCCTGGAGAAGAGAAAGCTCAGGGGTATCTCATCAATGTGTACAAATACCTGATGTGTGGGAGGTATAAAGGAGAGAGAGCTAAGCTTTCTTCACTAGTGCTCAGGGATAGAACAAGAGGCAATGGTCACAAACTGAAAAACAGGAGGTTCTGTCTGAACATCAGTAAACACTTTTCTGTGAGGGTGACTGAGCACTGGCACAGGATGCCCAGAGTTGTTGTGGAATATCTCTTGTTGGAGATAGTTAAATGCCTGGGCAACTGGCTAGAGCCAGTGTCCCTGCTTAAGTAGGGTAGTTGGCTCCAGAGGCTGTTTCCAGCCTCAATCATTCTGTGATTGTGTGATTCTGGTCTGATAGATGTGGGGTTTCAAACTGCGGTTCAAGAGTACCATAACCTTTTACTATTAGATCTTCAACTAGCCTATTGAATCAATCTCAAGAAGGGAACTAAATTATCCATGTTTCTTTTCCCACATCTTTGCTATATTAGGTTTTCAAGCCAAGACTGCCTGTTTGGGGACTGCCTGGGTTAATGCCTAATCAGTGTTTTTACTAGTTACTATAGCAACTAAAAGCTAGTGTAAAAATTTCATTAGGCAGAATATCATTGCCTGTCCTGTATCTCAGGTCATTGTGTCCCAGAACTGTAAAACTAAGAATTATTTTGCTTAGAAGAAAAATGACAACAATAAAAATAATAATCTCTCTAATAATCAAAGTGTAATAAAACTGTGAGGTGGGAAAACTTCTCACTGCCTATAGATGTAATATTTGGCACTGAGCAAGGTTACTGAATTTCTTCCTTTCATGGACAGTCAGTTTGTAAATATGGATAGTACATATACTTCTATGTATCTAGATGTTTTCCCTTGGAATATGAGACTGCTGTTTTTGATCTCTTGTTCGTTCTTTGTTCCATGTCCAGTCCTCTGAAGGACCTGCTCTCATAGCTCTTTCATGCTTTGCTCTTCTGTGTCATGAACAAAGTTACTCGTACTGCAGCCACAAAGAAGGGGATTCTGCAGGGGGTTGATCATGTGCAATTTCAAAAAAAAAATAATTTGTTCATTTTAGAAGAGCCTGCTTCCTCATTTGAGAAGGGGAAATGCAAACATATTTGTCTAGAAGGGTTTAAGTTATGTTTGCTTAAATATTCCCCATGAATGTGGACAATATTGGAAATTGTAGCAATATGTTTCATATAAGGAAAGAGTCAGAAAGACAAGTCCAGGTTGGACAGAGCCTTGTGTGACATGGTTTAGTGTGAGGTGTCCCTGCCCATGGCAGAGGGGTTGGAACTAGATGATCTTAAGGTCCTTTCCAACCCTAACTATTCTATGATTCTATGACATGAAATGTGTTCATGTGTTAATTATTGAATTCATTTTCACTAATGTACATGTGTGAAATATTATCATTTTAATGAAAACATGTTGAGGTTTCTCAATTATAAATTAAAAACTGCAGTTGTCTTTCAAACTCTGTATGCACTGGTAACTCTACTAGCTTGTTACCTGTCAGAGTTCATTACAGGACAAAAAGCTGGAGTGTTTAACTGAGATAACCCACTGAGCACATTAGGTCCCAAATTCATACTGGAATTTAACAGATCCAAAAGTAGTTAAATTCTGAACTTTGAAGTAGAAGTTGTGATCCCTTAAAACAAGTGCTGTGTCACTGTTGCTGATGTGTCCTGCTGACAGGAGCAATGACAGTATTCAAGACCTATTTATGCCACTGTATGAGACATTATGTACATCTGTCACTTTTACCAAAATGTCTAGGCTGGGAGGAGACTGCAAACACATTTACTGGTGTCATTCAGCTCCATCTCCAGCCCTCATTTTCTTTTCTGTCCTTACTATTCTGACACTTATTTAAAAATGAAATAAAAAGAGGATAGACGATGATTCTTTCCTTGCAATATGTTCTGAAGGAACATATTGCTAACTGTAGCATCTAGAAAAATTAAATTAAAGACACCAGTTATGGATAATTATTTATTATTCTGGGCTAGTAAGATTGCCAACCTCAGTGCTGACAGTGGAGAGGGAGGGGCACTAGAATGCATAGCAAAATGCCAAATTTTGCATAATTTTACAAATTATGCTACCCCACTTAGCAATCATAAACACAGAATGTAGAAATAAACAATTTAGTAGTTGAACTGGATTTTGACCGTATTTGAGATTTTGTTGAAGAATGTGAACATTTGTGCATTTTAAATTAGAAAACACATACATTAAACAAAAATACCAGACTGTAACCAAACTTTTTAGAAGCTTACATTTTAGTGAAAATTTGATTGTGAAGCTTCCCTATTTTGATCCACAAGAATTTAACTAATTAGTGTTACTAATTAAATCTGCCCTAAAATATTAAAATCGGACATTCAAATTCATGCTTATTGACAAAATATTGTACTCATCTTCTTGACAGAATGTATCTAAGTTTTCTTTTAATTCTTTAATTCTTTCTTTGGGCTGCAGCTTTTTCTCATTAACAGCCAAGTTGCAAAAAGACCCTCAGTTTTTGTTTGCCAGTAAGCATTTAATTTTAATATTGTAGTAATGTTCAGTAATTCACTTGCAATCTAAGGTAGAGAATTCTAAAAAGCAAAATCAATGTAGAAAATCAGAGCTAGTTTCCTCCTGTGACAGTTTCCAAGACAACTAGACAAGATGAGAAAGTCTAATACACTTTTAGATGCTTTAGATGGGGCAAACTGCAAAGAGAAATTGAATTTCTTGTACACAGTGAAAGGACTAGAATACTAAGAAACCATACCTAATCTTCAGAATCTGCAGTGTTTCCAAGAAAATTAGAGCACTAGAATTATTCCACACTGTTCAGCTGCTCAAGCTATAAGAGCATAGCTTTCTATGAGGGCATTAGTTTTGGAAGAAGCTCCTTCCAGCATAATTAAAAAATACTTGCTAATGTGACTTAAACTAAACTGAAAATGAGAATTGCATTAAAAGAAAAAAGAAAGCCTTTCAACTTTAAGTCAAGCAAATTTATCCTTTTTATTTGTTATTAACTGAGTATTTGTGGAAACATCCAGGCTACCTGGGGACACACATACAAACTACAGAAATTAAAATGTTTTTTTTCTGGTGGAAACATAAGAACATGTATATATATATTTGAAATCTAAATATTAATATTATTAAAACTTTTCTAAAGCTGTAATTACTTTCCTTACGTAATTTCTTTTACTGATAGGAAGTTTAGTCCATTCATACAAAAAATGATCGGCACTAACAAATGATTTAGTTTGTGAGCACCTTTCAATGTTTACTTTCTTTTTCACTGTCATACTACAATGATAAAAAATATTGTTTTCTTGTTTGTTTCTCTTGACTATGTAAAAGTGGGTATCAGCCAGAGGATACATGTGTCAGTCACAGTCTATATGCTGCTGGGTAGGAATTTAGGTAGTATGCAGACGTACTGAGAAAGCAAGCATCACTTCTTCACTTTCTGGATGTGTTTCAAGCCAGAGATTTCTCATTAAAAATTTAGTTGTAACAGATGTATGCATGTAATTTTTTTTTTCCGCTTTGATGAAATCCTGTGTTTCACAAAAGTTTTCTTCTACAAAATGTTCCAAATGGTTTTAATCAGGTATTACATTTGGCTTCCTCTAGGCAATCTCTTTTTTTTTTTTCCTTCTGTCAGGTAATATTAATTGACTTGAAAATGTCAGCTCAACAATACAAGTTATCATATCACCTGTAGTTAACAAGTGTAACAAGTGTGAGTAGTTGCCAAAAATCCGTTCTAATCAGAAGCACAAAGGTAGCTCTTATATTTAGGAAAGTGCCATTTTTTTTTAAAATATTCAAAACTTCTGAAATATCTTAAAAGCCTCCAAAGCAAATTCTGAAGCAAAGCAACCAGCCCCACAGAGGATCTTAAAAATTCTGGGGAACATTCAAGTATTTCTAAGTATAATTTTCTTTACATTTCAGTTGGAATGAAGTTATAATATTCAACAGAAAAAATATACCCATTAAACATTTTTAAAGGGCCCAGTGTTGGTCTCCTTTCCCTGGTATAGACTTGGAACTAAAAGGACACAAAACACAGGTAGCTGTAACTCCTAAACTATTAATTTCACTCTAGTAAATCAACCAGTCCTGCTGTAATCTGCCAGATTTTTTAATCTGTTATTTAAATTACCACGGTGGTATAGAAACAAGTAAACAAGGAATCTTCCAATTATTTATTTCATGTTGTTTAAAATCCATCCCAGAACATAGGAGACAATTTAGCAGTTAGCCCTTGGCACAATCCCAGATCCAGCAATTAAGGTATAAGGAGGGTGTGAACTAAGTGAAACATGTCAGAAATTTTAAATCTGTTTGTTCTTTGTCCAGTGCATATGTGTCGTTTCCTGTATGCTTTGTTTAAGAAGGTGTGGTTGGGCAGCAGAAAGGAGGGCTGCCAGGCTATGTGTTCTGGCTGTGGGTGGGCAATGCAGAGACTCCTGGAGACAGGGAAAAACTACTCTGAGAAAAGTGAGCATACTCAACTGGGAAAATTTTCTACAGCGCAGATAAAAACTAAGAGACATAGCAAGGAAGCATCATCTGATATGAGAGGAGTCTGCAAAAAGGAGCTGCAACAAATTTTAGGAGTAATTAGAGGAAGATTAACTGCAAAAAATACAAAGACAGTGTAGCTGCAGAGAGAGGGACAGAGGAAAGCAGCAGGGGATGAATTATTTCAAGTCATCAATCTTGTCCCACTCAGCAGATATGTTATTTTTTTTCTTTATATATGATGTAGCTAAATTTGTGGGTGTGTTTTCTACAGAAAAATAGTCATACAGGTGGGAAAACTTGATGTTGTTTGTCTGGTCACTTCAAGGAAGCTCAGGTGAAAAGAAAATTTAATCTTAACGCAGTGGCTGGCTCTGGAGCAGACACTCCGTTTGCTTGTTGGTAGGCAGCATACTGTATAATCAGACCCTGATAACATGCTCATTTCCAAAAATGAAAAGCAACAGGTCAAACAAGTCCTCAGGAGGACATCTGACCTTCTCATAATTTGCAGCTTTCAGAAAGCAGCAATAAAGTTCTAGAAAATACAGAGCAACCGATGCAGTCTGAAGGACAAACATGAAAACGCATGAGCAGCAGCTACCTGAAGTAATCTCTGATGGGTTTTAATTTGTTTCTCACTGGTCTTCCTGGCTCAGCGAATGCTTTATCCACATTGGAATGAGACATAAACATTCTGAGAGAAATGTTGTTAATTCGTTGCCTAATCAGTTTTTAGGGCTTTTTAGAGAATCTCACTGGCAGTTAGACATTTTTCTCCTAGAATAAGCTTATAAAAAGGTCGTGACACAGTGGTAAGTGTGAAATATGTCATCTATTCTTGTCTTGACGTTTTCACCATTTCAGTGCTAAAGATTCAACATGGAAATAGGCTGCCACCACGCAAACTATATTTTATTGGGGTATAGGATCCTAGTTGGTGCTCTAACGCATTAAAATTGTAGCTAATGCACACTTACTGGTTAATAAGAATATTAAAGCATGACATTATTTAATAGAATACAGATATGGTTACACTCCACTGATTCTAATTCTTTACTTCCTGTTCAGCTTTGCATTATTTATCTGATGAATAGTTCAAAAGGACAAAATGTTCCTTTTAATTTCCAAATAGAGTAAAAGATGAATGAGACTAGAAAGACTATTAACTGTTAACATTTTTAAACTCAAATATAACATTATTGAAATAAAGTTAATAAAAGGAGTTCTACTACCACATTTCATTACTAATCCATTTTCACTTGTACATGTTTGTTTATTAATATCTTATGAATTCAATTTAATAAAAACCAATTTAGTGAAAAAATTGATAGACTGTCAGTCCAAGCAGCATTATCACTGCAATTATTCAGCTAAATTAAAATAACGATGAATATATTTCAGGTATTTTTTTGTGATGGTCATACTTTGCAAAATCCAGCTGCAATGTGATACTAGAAAATTGGTGTACAAGTATCAATATCCACATCTCAAGGATTTATCAGTAAAGCTAAAATAACTGGAGAATTATAACTGTGAAATTAAAGTAGTAGGAAAGAGATCAGTAAGAGATGAAAAATTGTGGCTAAACCATAGCTTTGCATTAGTAATTCTCTAATTCAGGAGATGTTCTGAGAAAGATGAGTCAAGTGCTTTAAATTTAAGGTGAACAATACTGAGCCTTTAAATCAACTATTTCTTCATCAGTGTTAAGTACTTTTATCAATCCATAGCAAAAGGTGTGGAAAAACACATCAGAAAGTACCCAGAAATCATCTATTGATTCCAAATTTTAAATTCCACAGAAGTATGTAAATTAGAATGTAATTTATTTCACTCCCAACATACACTTAAGCATCTGTTACTGGTGCTTGAAGAAATGACTTATCAAATCTATTTTAACTGAGAGAACATTTGGTATTCCTGATCGTCAGAGGGTCCAAAAGCTTCCAAAGTCACAGTCATATATCTTTCATCCTTGTCTTGTGAAGAGAATTACTTTTGAAAATTAATTCATTTTTGTTATATTTCCTTTCTTTCAAAGTTCAAGCCATATCTATAAATTTAGGTCATCACATGCTTAAACTTTGATTGTTCAGTTTCTGAAGATATTCTGCTTCCCTGCTGTTGGATAATATTGTTTTGAAAACCATGTAATATGGACTGATTTATCCAAGGGCAAAATGCTGAAAAAACAAGAGAAAAATTAACATTACACATTATGGCTGTGCTTATCAATCTGACATAGTTGCTTGGAAGAAGGAAATAATACTTGAATATTACAACAAATCTACAAGTCAGCTCACATGCTTTTCATCTTCTGATTGAAAGTTCTCATTTTTTATTTGATTGTTTGTTTTGGTTTTAATTTGGAAATACAGCTGTATCATACCATAGCTCATTTCTCAGTTATGTAGATTTACCTGATGATTTCAGTTGGCTATAGTCAACTACAGGTGTGCAAAGATTGAGGGCAAGATGAAGCTCATATTTAGGAATTTGAAATAGTTGTGGTAAACATCTTGACCCCACTGGGGGCAGTGGAATTACTGAGATATCAAATGAACTTCTGATACAGAAAAGTCTGTTGGAGCCCTGCCTGCTGAGTGCTACGTTTTTGCAGTCATATCTCAGCTACTCTGGAAGAGAATTTAGCTATAAACTTTCAGTCCTCCTTTTGATTTGTGTACCTTCTTTTGACAAATAAAAATATATTTAAAAAATCTTTGAACAAATTATATGTGTGTGTCTGTGTTATCCTCCAAAATTTATAGTCAAAGCAGTATCTTAGAAGCTCTGATTAATTTCAAAGTATTTGATCCTTGGTGTGAATTGGCAACATGTATAATAATTAAAAAAGATAAATCTGAGCACTTACTTGGCACACATAAAGATGTGTAGGATGTTTTATTTCATTACAGATTATTTTAATAAAAATCAACCATGTTCAATATCATAGTCTGTCATGTGCAATATCACCATATCACATTGAAAAGTAGAGAAATACGTAACACAACCTTAATTTTAACCCTATTCTTATTACAATGATATAGTTTAGTATAATTATTCTCAGTTACATGATTCAAATAAATACCAGGAGATTACTGAAACTTTTATAAGTAATGCACAGCTTCCTTTTACCCTTTGAGTAATGGTCGTATTAGTTTTCTTTTCAGCTGGGATTATGGTCCTATTAAAAACTGCCTGCCTGAGAAGCTCTGTAAAAATGCTGCAGAGATGAATCTGTAATGTTATATGATACCAACTACATTATCATAAAGGAGCAATAAGAACTAAATAGATAGAATGATAGTCTATCATACGAATCACACAATCAGCTTAGAAAAGACTTTAAGCAACCAATACTCATCTGGGTCATTCTTTGCCAAGTGCTGGATTTTTCTCTGAAGTGAATTTCCAAGTTCTAAATCACTTAAATGAAAGTGCTTTATCCTTTCCGACTGGGAGTTCTGGTTATTTCCTCACCACTCATTTGTTCTGATGCTCAGCCTAAATTTACTTTTTCCTAGTTTCATACCATTATTCTCACTTATTCTGACAGTGCTTATAAAATAGAACTTTATGAAACACTTCCAAGATTTGTTTAAAAGGAAGAGTAGAAGAATAAACTTCTTTTATATGCTTGTGCTAAAAATTCCAAGCTTCAAAACTTCACAGTATTGCCCTAGAGAGGAGCTCTGAAATTCTCTTCTTAAATACATTAAATCACTTGGCAGCAAGATAGCTGTCTTCAGCTTTACCCCGCATATACACATCCATACATACCTCTGTATATTTTCAGAAACATGAGTATCCTTATTACCTGGTAATATTCCTCAAAGAACTTACAAAAATGCATAACTATATTATATACTATTATAATTTTACTATAGAATTTTGATGGTAATAAAATATAAATAAACTGTTCATAGGAACAGAATTAACCAAAACAGCTGTTATTTTCTTCTTAGTAGAACAAGAAATATTAAATCCTGGTCCTCCCTTGTTCAAATTCATCTGAACACTTTTGGTGAAAATGGATGTGAATGTTGATTCCTGTCTCTTTGTTATCCTTAAACAGTATAGAGAAGTCAGAGGGAATGAATATGGCTTCTTAATATCTCTGACCTAAGATAGTGAAGTGTTATTTTAATTGCTGTGAATTTAGTGTGTGTGTGATACACTCTGTCTACTTTGCCTCCTATTCATTGTAAGAGATGTAGTCATAATAAAAAAAATGCCAGAAATATTTTTGGCATAGAAATGCATGAACAGTTATTGAAAGTTTGCTCAAGTCAGAATATAGTTTGGGCTATGAGAGGCTAGAAATAAAAACTAAACCAATTTACCACTCTCATTTGTTGCCTGGTCTTGAGAAAACATGGAATGTGACTTGCAGTTTATTGGGTCTAATGTATTTTATTTTTTTTTAAATATCTCTTCACCATAGCAAGACCTGATATTTACATTATAAAGGGTGATTTATTTCTCTTGCACTCCTTTCTACTGTACATATGATTTGAGTTTGAGTGGAATTCTTGGTGGAATCCCAGATTTCATATCAGCCAAGCCAAATTATTTTATATTAACTTACAATGTTGCATGAAAACACATTTAACCAATTACACAGTTCCATGTTGTTAATATAATAACATTATCCTAGTATAACTAAAATAGGACTTGGACAATGAAAGTATTACATATTTGAAGAGAGAAATTTACTGTTCAAGTTTAAGATGGAAGAATATTTTCTGAATCCAAGAAAGCTGACACACTTTGTGAGTGATATACATAGGGTTTGTTTGAAAAGACAGAACACACTAAAACGTTTTGCAAAACAGTCTTATTTTAGCAGCAATTCTGAAAGACCAAGACAGTTCTACTTTTTTAAAGTCATATTGAAGTTAATAAAGAACAAATAACAAAAGATACATCTGATTTAGAAAGGAACAAAATATAAATTTCTTAACTAGAGTTAATCACCAAAGTAATAACTAACTGCATCAATATAACACATGTTGTTATACTCAATTATAAATTTTTCCATAAATTTGAAATTTTTGCAGAGGCTTAGCTTCTCAGTCTCCACTGGATATAAATTTCTTTTAATCAAAAGTGACACAAAAAAATTAACTCTATCCAAGCCCCAAACAGTACAGGTAATAAAGTTATAACTTGTGGATGGGTAGGCAACCTATACGTGATTTGCACCCAAGTTAATAGCTTCAGAATGGGATGCCCAAAAGACAACAGGGAAAACAGGGTTGTCCTAAATACTATTCATCCTTCTTTTATTCGCTGTTCAGAATGTAGTAACTTATAACAATCCTGGATTGTTATAGGTATGCAGGAGACATGATGTCCCTTTCAATAAGGTAAAACTGGAATCATAGAATCATAGAAAGTTAGGGTTTAAGATTATCTAGTTCCAATCCCCCTGCCATGATCAGGGACACCTCACACTAAACCATGTTACCCATGTTGTCCTATCACTACAGTCCCTAGTGAAGAGTCCCTCTCCAGCATCCTTGTAGGGTCCCTTCAGATACTGGAAGGTTGCTCCACGCAGCCTTCTCTACTCCAAGCTGAACAGCCCCAACTTTCTCAGCCTATCTTCATACAGGAGGTGCTCCAGACTCATCCTTGTGGCCCTCCTCTGGACTTGTTCCAACAGTTCCATGTCCTTTTTACGTTGAGGACACCAGAACTGCACACAATACACCAAGTGAGGGGCAGGATCACCTCCTTCGACCTGCTGGTCACGCTCTTTTTGATGCGGCCCAGGATACAGTTGCCTTTCTGGGTTGCAAGTGCACACTGCTGGCTCATGTTCATTTTCTCATCAGCCAACACCCCCAAGGCCTTCTCCACGGTGCTGCTCTGAATCTCTTCTCTGCCCAACCTGTAGCTGCGTCTGGGATAGCTCCGACCCAGGTGTAAGACCTTGCACTTGGAATGGTGAAACTTCATAAGGTTGGCATCAGCTCACCTCACAAGCGTGTCAGGGTCCCTCTGGATGGCATTCCTTCCCTGCAGCCTATCAACCGAACCACACAGCTTGGTGTCATCAGCAAACTTGCTGAGGGCGCACTCAATCCCACTGTCCATGTCAGCGACAAAGATGTTGAACAAGACCGGTCCCAACACCGATCCCTGAGGGGCACCACTTGTTGCTGGTCTCCAGCTGGACATTGAGCCATTGACCACAACTCTTTGTGTGCAGCCATCCAGCCAGTTCTTTATCCACCGAGTGGTCCATCCATCAAATTGATGTCTCTCCAATTTAGAGACAAGGATGTTGTGTGGGACAGTGGCAAACACTTTGCATACGTCCAGGTAGATGACATGAAATGCTCTACCCCTGTCCATCAGTTCTGTAGCCCCATCATAGAAGGCCACCAAATTGGTCAGGCAGGATTTCCCCTTAGTGAAGCCATGCTGGCTGTCACCAAGCACCTTGCTGTTTTTCATGTGCCTTAGCATGCCTTCCAGGAGAATCTGATCCAAGATTTTCTCAGGCACAGAGGTAAGACCGACTGCTCTGTAGTTCCCTGGATCATCCATTTTCCCCTTCTTGAAAATGGGAGTTATATTACCCTTTTTCCAGTAGTCAGGAACTTTACCTGACTGCCATGATCTTTCAAATATGATGGACAGTGGCTTAGCAACTTCATTTGTCAGCTCCTTCAGGACTTGCAGATGGATTTCATCAGGTCACATGGACTTGCGTACGTTCAGGTTCCTAAGATGGTGTCGAACCAGATCCTCTCCTACAGTGGGCCTAAGGTCTTCATTCTCACAGTCCCTGCATCTGCCTTCCAAGACTTGGGTGGTGTGGTCAGAGCCTTTGCCAGGGAAGACCAAGGCAAAGAAGCCATTCAGAACCTCAGGAACAAAATTACTTACCTAGATACCCATTTTCTGCCTGAATTTTTGAAAAATTGTGTGGTTTGCTTATTGTGCCATTCCTCATGCTTTTAGGGAAAAGTACAAGCACTGTTTTTGCTGCATGTATTTAATAAAGTTCTGCATGTTTTTACTATTTGATGCCTATATGGAAGGCACTAGTAATGTTGCAGATTTTGTGATATAAGGGTTTTTTCTTATCAATCATATAATAGGTGGGGTTTTCTTTACAGGTTTTGCCTTTATTTCTTTTGTCACTTGAAACCTCAACCTTCATTTAAAACTACGAAAGTTTCTAGCCCTCCAGCCTGTTGGAGGATAAACATTCCCAGTGAGGTACAAAACTAAGCACACTCACTAACCCCTACATGTGCCCAACTTCTAATCTCATTGTTTTGGTGGTGTGGGCACAAGGTGTGGTACTAAAATAAAGTTTTGAGTGCCTGTGTCTGACAATACTGAATTGAAACCTCACAAGAAGAGTTTACCCACTTAATGCATTAAACCTTATTTGTGAACAAAATTTGTTTTAAGTTAGCATATCTACTTTAGGTTAATTATCCCTACTAAGTTGCAGCATGCTCTTTAAGTTTGTTAGTTATCTTTTCTGGTAGTTCTCTATCTTCTGATTTTCTTCCTGGCTCATGTGGCAATCCTGAATTTTGCTAATAGGATCATCAGGGACCTCACTCACATCATGCACTTTACTAATATGGCATGTACTTTTGTTCTTACTAGACTGAATGAATAAGCAAAGATGTAAAAGCCATTCACATATTTTTTTTTTCTTTTATATTATTATAAAGAAAAATTCTGCTTTCTGAAAATTCAGCTCCAAATTTAGGAAAGCCAAATCAGGCTTCTGGAATATAGCGATGTGTTTCCTTACGCCTTGCCTTCTCTGAGGTAACTTCCTTCCTTTGGGATTGTTATCAGCACCATGCATGCTGTTCCTGATGAGACTTTATCAGCATTTTTGAACTGTCACAGGGCTGTTTGTTTTATGGAGCTATTCTGTTATTAATGCAGCCTTTAATACCTTTCTTGATTACTTCATTGCTATTAAGATTAGAAACTAAAAGGTGATATCAGTTTTATCATACAATTAATTGACTGCAATATTTGAATGACATAGAGCATGAGAAGAGAAAATGAAATATATATGAAAATTCATAAGCTGAAGCTAGCGAAAAGTGGATGTACATAGCTTATTGAATAGAATAATGTGTGTTTCTCTGACATTTTCAATTAAAATATGTCCACAAAATTACCCACTTAAATTGTAATGTCTGTTTCTGAGGATTATCAAGGCATTCTTGAGCTTCAGACAACATATTAAACATCCAGATTATTTTTTCTCTGCTGTATGAAATTAATTAGGACATACAGGGCTTTGTGAAGCATCTAAATCACATAAATGATAAAATAAAATAAAAAAAATCAAAATTACGATATGCAATAAATTTTGATTTGCATTGTCTCAATTTGCTAAGCATTTAAAAAAAAGTTAAAATTCGAGAAAGCTCATTAAAAGAGATTTGTTACTTGGGATGAATCTGCATTTAGGTTTCAATCAGAAATCTGTTTGCTAACTTCAATTTTCAGCTAAGAACACAAATTTCTAAAGATTTTTTAATGTCCAATTCAAAATACTTGAGTTTTAAAACAGAACTGAATTGACTTTAACAAAGATTCATGAAACCTTGATAGAAATTTCTACTTAACAACTGATATTTAAATACAAGGAAAATATAGGAGTTTAACATGAGATCAATTCCATAGTGAAACACTGAGTCACAATCTTTTCATTGTCCGCAATCACAAACCACGAGGACAAACATAACAGAGTAATATAAACAGGAAGAAAAAATCAGGAAGCATGCCCTGGGGAGTAGATAATGCTGAAGAGGTTAAAATGTTTTATGCCTCTTTTGAGTCAATCTTCACTAAAGCTAGTTTGATTATAGAGAAGTGATTAGTGCAATTAAGGACAAAAAAAAACCACAACATAGCAACAAAGCAAAAAACAAACAAACAACACCCCCCGAACAAACAAACAAAAAAGCCCAAACAAAATCAAACCCAAACAAATAAAAAAAACCCACAACAAACCAGCAAACAATATCTTACAAACCAGAACCTAGATGAAATTCATCTCAAGATCACAGAAATCTGCCTGGAACAGTATCAGAAATAATAGTGATTATTTTTTAGGAACAAAGTGATGAACGATGTTTCTTGGAAGTTGGAAAAGTGAAATACATTCCCTTCTTTAGAAAGTGGGATGAGGGAGGAGCAAAAAACTGTAAGCTGAGCAGAGAAAAATACTGGAAAATAATGAAGGCGTTTTTAAGTTCCTAGACAAATATAAGCTATAGGTTGGGCAGAGATGTAATTCTGAGTAGCCCTGCAGGGGACTTGGGGGGTTTTGATTGACAAACTTAACATGAACCAGCAGTGTGATGTCACAGCCCAGAAACCAACCATATCCTGGGCTGCAGCAAAATAAGTGTGACCATCAGGGTCAAAGGATGTGATCCTGCTCCTCTACTCTGCTCTCATGAGACCTCACTTGGAATACTGTGTGTAGATCGGATGGCCTCAACATAAAATGGACATGGAGCTATTGGATCAAGTCCAGAGGAGGGGGCCATGAGAATGATAAAGGGCTGGAGCACCCCCTATATGAAGACAGGCTGAGAAAGTTGGGGCTGTTCAGCCTGGAGAAGGTTGTGTGGAGACTTCATAGTAGTCTTACAGTATCTGAAGGGAGAATAAAAGCATGCAAGTGAGAGATTCTTCTTCAGAAACTGTAGCAATAGGACAAGGGGTAATGGGTTCAAACTTAAACAGGGTAATATAAGGAATGTAACAGGAGATATAAGGGAGAAGTTCTTTACTGTGAGTGTAGTGAGGCACTAGAACAGGTTGCCCAAAGAAGTGGTAAATGCTCCATCCCTGGGCAGCCTGTTCCAATGCCTCATCACCCTTTCGATGAAGAAACTTTTCCTAATATCCAGTCTAAACCTCCCCTGGTGCAGCTTGAGCCTGTTGCCTCTTGTCCTATCACTTCTTACTTGGAAAAAGAGACCAGCCGTATCCTCGCTCCATCCTCCTTTCAGGTAGTTGTAGAGAGCAATAATGTCCTCCATAATACCTGAAGTGAATCAGCCTCTAACAGAAATCAGTCCTGGAGATATACTGGCTAATATTTTAATTAATAATGACTGCTTTTTTTATTTATGTATAGAATTGGGAGTAAATTTACATACAAACAGAACGAGACCAAGCTACACATAGTAAAGCATATGTAAGAATCTACATGTAGGTGGTATTTCAGAGCAGAAGTACAGTTTGGGGAGGATGCTACTAGATCATCAAAACAAGTTTGTGGTTTGAATTTCCATGCTACTTTGAGTGACCAATTTCATGCTTATACATAAGACAACAAAATAATATATTTGCTGTCATATATAATATGTCATTTGTAATCTCTGAGCTTCAATCTTTGCATTTCAAGCATAATGTGAACAATTTGGAAAAATTGGATAAAAATATACACAAGAATAACTGAGGGTTTAAAAACATGAATTATAGAAAAACCTGAATTAATTGTGTTGTTTTCTATCTACAGGCAAAAGCAGAAGAGAAATATGTTAATGGAATTCAAGTACATAAGAACTGCTTCAAAAAGAAAGTGAATAAACCCTTTCTCATGTTCACAGACAATATAAAAAAATAAAGAGCTTAAACTGCAGCAAGAGAGAGTTTCATTACACATTTGAAATTTTAAATCTTACACAAACATCTTTCAAGCTAGCCCTAGACATAATTGGTTGAGAGAGGAAAAAGACAATGTCTAAGTGATCTCTTGAAGTCCCTTCCAGCATTCTTTGCATGATTCTATTCTCTTCAGAGGAGGAGCAGAAGCTCTGGGGCTCAAAAAGACATTTCTGAGTCAGCATATTCTATGCTGTCCCTAGGTGTTATGCATGAAATGGGGCTCAGATGTAGTGTGGTACCAGCTGAGAGGGATGCAATACTGCAAGTTACATTCCACATAACTACTCAAGGAGTCAATAGTTGCATGGGAAGTTTTATTTGCAAAATAAAGGAAATACAGAAAGGGAACTTCAGAAGCAGGTAATTTTGCCTGGTTTTTATTACCTTTCTCATGAAAAATAATTCCACAAGTCACAGCTTTAATAAAAATGTCAGCAGATGAACAACAGCTAGTAATAAGAAAAACAGCCTAGCTTTCAACAAACTTAAGAATAAATCCCACAGAAAAAAAATCATTAAATCATTACCATCTTCATCTGGAATTTGGTAGAATTTATCAACTTCATCAGATATCTCTACAAACATGGCTGTGAGGCAGATAACATTAATAATTCTATGTGCAAACCCCATAAACATGAAGGCAGTGAGAACTTTTTTGTGTGTCCACAATGTAGATATTACAATTTTGATGAAAGAAGTACTGCCATCTGCTTTACTAGTACCTGCAGATGCTGATGTAGATTTATGAATTTGTGTAGTCCCATTAAGTACAAAGACAGGTTTTATCTGTGTTAAATGATTCAGGTACATTAAAAATCTGCAGAAACAAAGGCGAAAAAAAAAAAAAAAAGAATGTAGTAGGCAAAACGGTTGGAATATCACGATCAAGTTGTTTTGGATGATGACGTGTCTCATAATAATGAATTTATATGACTCTTGGCTACATGTTTGGCACTGGTGAGGCTGCACCTTCAATATGCATTCATTTCTGTTCCACATGAGAGAGACTGAGTTGCAGGATTGGGTCCAGAGAAGGGCAACAAAGCTGAAGGGACTGGAGCAGAAGTTTTAGGAGGAACAGCCAAGGGAACTGGGGTTGTTTAGTCTGGAGAAGAGAAGGCTCAGGGAGGACCTTATAGCTCTCTACAACTACCTGTAGTGAGATGCAGGTTGGTCTCTCTTCCCAAGTAACAAACTATAGGACAAGAGGTAATGGCCTCAAGCTGCTCCAGAGGAGGTTTAGATTGGCTGTTAAGAAAAATTTCTTCATTCACACAGAGAGTGTGATCAGGTGTTGGAACAGGCTGCCCAGAAAAGTGGTGGAATTACTGTCCCTGGAAGTGTTCAAACATTGTGCAAATGAGGGCCTTAGTGACTTTGGTTTAGTGGTGGACTTGGCAGTCCTGAGATATAGGTTGAACTTGATAATCAACCTAGTTGATTTTGTGATTTTAATTAATTAACAGTTGCATCTCTGTCTTCAAGTTTATATTTTACAAATGGTAAAGAAATGCAACTTATCCAATGTTTCTGGACAGCAGTAGTCCTCTGGAGAGTTTCAGGAATTTACAAACTCTTAAGAAGGATGGTTTCTTGAAAGATTCACTTTGAGAATTTGGACCTCTCACTGAACTTGGAACACCTGAAAATTGAGAAATCTAGACACTAAATTAACTTTTCGAAATTCTGAATTAACAAGCTATTTCTTGGAGACCTCACTAATCTGTGATCAAATCATCATATGCTAAGCAATGAATAGAGCACAGAAAGGCAAATTTTAAATGGTAAATGACAGATGGGAGGAACAGTTTATGTATTTATCTGTCTAAGAAACTCATCCCATCATATCTCCTGCTCACACAGGCTGGACACTGAAACATTATTCATTAAAAAAATTGCTAAACACTTAGTGTATATTAACTACATACTCACAAAAATCTAGTAAAAAAAAAAGGGAAATCTAATATCTAAACAAAAAAAATCTTAAAGCATTTTTACAACCCATCTCAAGTCATATTATTGCCCAGAAGGGAATTTATTACAAATAGTAGACCTAAACCATGAACAAAATTAAGGATTATATTTTAAATTGGAAGAGAGATTATAGGTTTCACAGTTACTTTGT
Organism: Pezoporus flaviventris; assembly: GCF_033815535.1. Taxonomy (NCBI): domain Eukaryota; kingdom Metazoa; phylum Chordata; class Aves; order Psittaciformes; family Psittacidae; genus Pezoporus; species Pezoporus flaviventris. Next base: position 5,469,073 of record NW_026892564.1, read on the forward strand.
CAGATTAACTTTTTAGCACTAGTGGAGCTATCCATGCTGATGAGGATCAAATCCATTATACGAAATCAAACCTGGCATGACTTCAGAGGACATAAGTTATTGAAGCTATTATTCCTAGCTTTTTTGGATATATTTAATTTTATTTTTATGAATGAGGGGAATATCTTTTCTGGAGCAGTTTTTATAAAAATCCTTTGTGCTCAGACTTTGAGGTTTTGTTGTTGGTTTTGCTACATATTTTTTCTAATGCAGAATTTTAAAAATAATTTAAACAATAAAATCCCTTCTTTATTCAAGAAAAATATCTGAAACATTTTAGTCTTTATTTGTAATTAATGCAGATTACTATATGCATATTAGGAGCAATTATTTATGCTTCTAAGTGTGTATGTCTACATGCTTGAAAAAGAGATATAGAATTAGATATCCATTGGCTCCTCAGCATGGATAGTTCTACATTTATCACTGCTGTAGCCTCCAACTGAATTCCCACTAAAGTGGGTGCTATTGGATCGCAACAGGAGAATTAAGGAATACTGCAGCCATTTTAGCAGAGCTGTCTGTCATTTATAGGGAAAGATCATTTACATGGTATATGTTAACACTTGTCTCAAAAGGCTTTTTTTTATACACTACTGTATGTTTTAAGGACAGATAAATATCTCTATTTTTACAAAGAATTAATTGTCAGAAGCTTAATAAAGGTACTGACAGATCTTTGCAAATAATTGAAAAATTCGCAGTTAATAATATGGTGGAATGATGTAATAAATAGAATCAAAAATTACTCAGAATAATAGAATGTTGCTTTAGGAATGAGAGATGTTTTACAAAGAACCTCTGGTGAAAATCTATACCACAGAGGCAGCACTTTATAGGAATCAGGAACTATTTCATTAAAAGAAGAAACGATAAAAACAGTCTGATACAAATTATCACACTGTGGAATAAGGGGTTTGTTAAAGACAGAGAACACCGGGCATTCCTCATTCTGGCATATAATCATGTGATATTGCTTGTCTGATTATACATTTTTCAACATATGGCTTTTATCCATGTTTCTGAAGATAAATACTTCAGAAGCAGGAGCTGGCTTCTTATATGGTTTGACTCCATGATTGCTTGCTCTGTTGGGCAGAAATTATTTGTAAGTAAACAGCTGAGTCCTTAGTTATGGTTAAGGAATATTTAGACATAGTCATAGGTACAGAGAATGAGGAAAGTTCATCTTTGCAAGTGGTGTGCTCTCAAAACTATGTCTGAGTTGTTCAGGCCTGTTTAAAAAAAGAGACTGCTCTAAATTACTCCAGCTACATATGTCCTCCAGGGCTGAAACAACAGCTGGCACTAGCTTTGTGTTGGGCAATGCTGTCTGTATTCTCCTTGCATTGGTCACCCCTTTTACCTTGGCAGTAAAAAGCATAATATGAAGAATAGCTCCCTCATTAGAAAATTTAGTTATGCTGGAAGCCCAGTTGGGTTGCTGCAGGAAGGCAACAATATATGCACAACCCGTGCAGAGCCCCAGAGTCAGTGGGATGATTCCTATTTCTGTAACGCACCATTGTGCTGATTCTCTGCACAGTATCTTCTTCCAGGGAAGTTCTTCAAGTCAAATTGTCAGAATTTCTCAAAAGGAAAGCATTACTGTTGTCAAGTAACTGTCTAGAAAGACAAAACAAGACCATAAGGTATGAATAATGAAAGCTCATCATTGGCATATGTGAAATTCAAGTTCATGTTGGAAACTATTTCTGCATTACTAATCAGCTAATAACATAATGTCTTCCAAGTACGTGTGTTAATAAAGACCCTGGGGAGGTAAACAAAAGAAATTATGCCCCTTTTTTTTTTTGCCCAAGAGAAAGAGGCTTACAGCAGAACATTTGCAATTCTGTTCTGCTACAGTGGGAGAGGGAAAAGATCCTGAGTAATTGCGGTTTGCATCCTCAGTCTATCTGCTCTTACAGCTTGGCATCTGCAGTCTTCAGCAACACAAGCCTCACAAGCATTTAAACAAAGAGCAATGGAGGCTGCTCACCACTGTATTTCAATTGACATAGTTCTCTGGCATGTGCTAAGCAAGAGGTCAAGAAGCATGATTCATCATGGCCTTTATATATTCCTCTTATTCTATGAGTTTATGAAATCACAAGTTATTACTTATCCTAGAACAGGGGTCAGTCGGTCTTATTCATACTACAGAATAAATCACCCTAAAAGGATCCTTATTCCAGTCTTGTATGAAACATATCTAGCTAGAGAGCATATTTGACTTCTAAAACGCAAAGCTGAGACCCTATTCTGTGAAATAAACTCCCTCTGCCAGAACTTCAGCAACAGTTAATTGGAGTAGCTCTTGTGAATCCATAAAACTGTGCTGGGTTATGTCAGCTGAGATCCTCTTCCATGCTTATTTAAAACTTGTTTATATAGCTTTCCCTGAGGCAGAGCTCCCATTTAAAAGCCTTATTTATTTTTTCTGATTTAATTTACTTAGTAAGTATAAAAAAAAAAAACAAAAAACCTTTCCAGCAAGGGGTACTAGAATGTTTCAAATAGTTATCAGGGGATTTTTTTATTCTCTTTAACACCATTAATTTTACAGCTTGTCTTTATTAAAATAGATATTTTAAATGAAATGGCTTTCCCTAGACCTACTTATCCCATATTCTAATTCAATTATGCTGAACATTTTCTCTGGGGTAAACGCTCACCAAAGATGGAACCTGCTAATGCCAATCATTATAATGAATTTACTCCACTTCCTGTAGAGTTATTCTGTTTCTAGAAATGTTGCACTTCACTTAAATCGTGCCCATGGAAAACATGTTTCTAGTCCAGGACCCGGAGGTGTTATTTTTCACCCTTAAATGTGGATCATTAGAAACCCTAATTCCAGTATGATACAAACAATACCCAACCCTTAACAATGCAGCAACAGCATTATTTTTGCAGATTCCATTTCAAGCTGTCTGGAGCAGTGCTGCCTCAGATGTGGGTAGAATATTCCAATAACTATTGCAAAAAATGGATTAGTTAAAATAGCAAAGTTCATAATGAGTTAAGCTATTTATAGTTTTTCAATTGTTAAAATGCATTAACAATTTTTGTATGTATAACTGTATAGTTCAGTTTTTTTTGAGTCAGAAAATCATAGACTGAACTTCCTTTTAGGAGAAAGATTATTATAAAGAGTCAAAAATATTTCTGTTCGGTTTAGATATGAGATTAGAATATTTCAAGGTAACTAATAGAAACACACTACACTAAGATTTGTTTCGTTTTTATCAGGATGATATTGGAAATAGGATATTGGAAATAAGATATTGCAGATAGCTGCCTGAAATACTTGATGTTCACTGGCAAATCTAATGGAAAGCAGAAATTTAGGCATGATTAGGGAGGAAATGAAGATCAAATCAAATTACATTTTATAGTACTGTATAAAACCATAATTCCTGCCCTTTGAATAATGTATGCAGGAGTGGCCACTATTTTGAAACTTCATGAAATAAAATGAAAAAAGATAACAGAAAACTGAATCCAAATAGTTACAGCTCATAGCATACATCTGCAGAGCATGAAATCAACACCAGTTTTATTCAGTGTATCAAATCTCTACCTATGTAAAGAGGTAATTAACTTGTGACTAATTGAATGTCTAAAGGATTATAACATTGATCCTTTGGTTGATATTCCATTTCAATGCCTTGCTCAAAACATTATAAATACAGTATCTCAATATGATATTTTGCCAGCTTTCAGGGGGGGAGGAGCGAAAGCAACAACAAAAATTACCAAGAAAGTGTATGCTAGCTTGAAAATGTTATGAAGTCAGTCTCTGTCATGAGCTAAACATGCAACAATGTGTTTTTAATGTATTACTCCTGTAATACATTTCTTGTGAATTTAATGATAATAAATCATTAGAAGTATGGGCACAGATAGCTTATTCTGTCTTATTTTTTATTTTAAGACTCCTAACATGACAACAAAAAGAGTCAGGACAGTCTGAATAAAAGGTCAAGATGTGCCACAGATCACTTGCATAAATTTGGGCATTTGATTTGTGCTTCATATTCTGTCTGTTAAATGAAGCGCAATGGATATATAAATAAATGGTGCTTTTCCTTTTCAATGAGATCCAAAAGGTCTCAATCACTGTAAAAATCTATCCCTGGAATACCAAAATTCCCAATTCCCGGTGCTGGTCCCCAGAGGCAAGCCAGGAACCTTACAGCAAGGCTTTATAATGGGCTCAGGGAAAGCCAAGCACCTAGAAATGGTGTCCAAAGTCTTCAGCTAAGCAAGCTAGTATGAAATACTGGGGGTAGAAATGTTCCATCAGCCTTGTCCCAAGAAAAAGAAAAGTCAAAAAGTGGGATTCTGTAAAGTAGTGATTGCAGCACTTGAGACAATCAGATATCAGTTCCTGGCTCCTTCTTTGACTTCCCTTGTATAGAAATGCCTCTGAAAATAAGCTCCTACTAGAATCTCAATTTATCAGTTTCTCATCTAATTCAAAGCAAAACTGCCTCCACTCTCTGTCTCTCTTTGTGTTCCTAGCTTAATGTTTCTTCCATGTTTTCTTAGAGTGACAAGGTTTCAGCAGAAACAGAGCTCAGAAGGTAAAAAGCAGTTTGTATTGGGATACTGGTCAGGCTTTGTTGTGAAATTTGCACAATCTGTTGAACTGTACAAACCCCAGACATTTCTTCAGGATCCTGAGGAATTTTCAGATACAAATCTGCATCTTCCATAGAGTTTAAGCTCCTCCAAGGCTCAGTGCCAGAAGAACAGGGATTTTCAGAACGACAGTTTCAGTTATGAGTATTTATATTCTGTCCAAACCTGACACTTTAATTTGACTTTATATAAAAAGTTGAATCACTTCCTCCACAGAGCAGAAGACCCATTCCACAGGTTTATTTTGGTATTAATTCTTCTCTTCTTCCTCTGACATAGAGAAGTAAAATATCTCTCTAAAACATTTTACTATATTAATGTCTTTCTCAAACAAAGTATAATTCCAGAATAGTTTGCATAATACTTATTGCTTTGATACACACATCCTCATACAGAACATTATACTGCACTATCTCAGACACTAATAAGGTCCAGAATACCAGGAATAATGCATTCAGTATGGATAAGCTGATGCATGATAGTCAATAGTCTTATGAAGAATTTGAATCAGTTCTATGGACATTTCATGATTTTTGTTTAAGAAATATTTGAGTAAAAGATACATTTTCTTCTGTTAAAAAGTCTTCTGTTAATGCAGGTGTAAGAGAAATAGTAGTTCAAAATCACATATTTTATCTTTGTGATCTTTTATATGTGTTCTTCTAAATCTATACATGTATATATTATGCATGGACATACTGTATGGGCTTACAAGAAATCTGCAGAGGGACAATTTACAAGGGCATATAGGGACAGGACAAGGGGAATGGCTTTAAGCTGGTAGAGGTGAGATTTAGGCTAGATATTAAGATATTAGATATTCACTATGAGCGTGGTGAGTCACTGGAGCAAGTTGCCCAGAGAAGCTGTGGATGCCCCATCCTTGGCAGTCTTCAAGGCCAGGCTGGATGGGGCTTTGAGCAACCTGGTCTAGTGGAAAGTGTCCCTGCCCATGGCAGGGGGGTTTGGAACTAGATGATCTTTACGTTTCCTTCCAGCACAAACCATTCTATGATTCTATGATTCTCTGTCAATATAGCTCAAGTAATCTTATCTGTGCATGTGTGTATATAATATTTAATAGTACGTCTGGTTTCTGCTTATCTAGATACTATTTTTTTCAGTTGAACCTTTCTGTAAGAACTGATCTTTACGGTGTGATTTACTGGGGACAAAATGTTTAAGCAGACAGTGGGTTTCCTTCTTTCTCAGGGCAACTGCCCAGAGTAGCTTTACACTCCTAATCACACAATGCACCATATATACGTAACATCTCCTTACCCTATTCAAATTAGAGCTATGTCCTGCTCTGCATTTTAAATGGAGTATTATAATGGCATATTATAATGAAGTGAACCACCCAGCACCTTGTGAATGGAAGCAGAATTGCCTGTTGGTGTTTGATATGGTCTACCTATTATTCACTAAAGCAAGCATTGCCTTGAAATTTGGATCCAGAAGCCCAATGCATGGAAATACAGGGGTCCACTATTGTGAAGGTCAGTGTAGCATGTAGTACTTCTCAGGCATATTTTTATAAAGTTCTTGTTTTGTTAAAGACAACAAGCATGTACGCTGCTGTAAATACAAGATTTCTTCTGATTTTGTGTTTGATGTTACAGATGTTACTTTTGAACATAATATTAAATTGCTGTTGGGTTTTTGTGCTTATAAATAAAAATCTTAGCATTCATGTAAAATACAGTTCTTTCCACAGCACACACATTAAAATCTGTCCATATCATATGCTGGTGATTAGTTCGACTTTTATTTTGGGCTGCAATCCAAGTATGGTGAAGGCTTACCATTTAATTTGTTTTATCATCCCAAGTTTTCTTTCAATTGCTGCTAAGAAGTGAAATATTAATCAATCAGCAAACATAATAAAAATAGTTCGGAAAACCACCATCAGAAAAAACTGATATAGAAGCACTGAAGCGTGAATAGCCTTTGCACATTAACTTAAACAGGCAGTTTAGAGTTGCTCAGAAACCATAGACTGTAGCACTTAGAATTAGTTCAAAGAAGAATCAACGTGACATTATGATTTGTTGTATATGGTTGTATTATACTTCTAGACGTATTTTTAATTGATAATGTTCATCTCTTGGGTTTGTTTTTTGTTTTTGCTTGTTTTGTTTTGTTTTGTTTTTTAATACCATCTTTTGCCAGCCTTAAGTCTCTTGCATGGTTATAGTAGGTGAAGAATAAGACTAATTCGAAATGCTACTGAAAATATTATGCCAAAAGGTTGAATCTTTGCCACAACATGACTTTTTAAACAATAACAGGTTTAGATAAGCAAATACATAGGCAGTAAGACGGTCTGAGAAAAACATACAGAATTATCACAGGATCACAAAAATCACAGTATGGTTGAGGTTGGCAGGGATCTCTTGAGATTGTCTTGTCCAATGCTCCTGCTCAAGAAAGGCCACCGAGAGCAGGATGCCCATGACCATGTCTGAATCGCTTTTGAGCATCTCCGAGGAGGAAGATACTACAAACTCTCTGGGGAACCTCTGTCAGTGTTGGTCATCCTCATAGTAAAAAAGTGGTTTATTGTGACCAGGCAGAATTTTATATTTGGTTGTTTGGTTTTTGTTTTGTTTTGTTTTTCTTTGCTTTTTAACTTACGCCCATTGTTTCTTTCCTATTAAAAAAAAAAGTTTATCTATCTTTCCCTACCAAAAATTCTTAAAACGGGATCTACAGAATCTAACTTGATTGCAAATAGGGGCATAGACCATTTCTTAATTGTTAGCATTTTACATTTTTTTAAAAAATAAAATATGGGGAAATTCTTCAACTATTTAAGCTGTTTAAAAGCTATAGAAAACTGATATGAGAAACTTTCCAAAGGTAGGAGAGTATAGTTCTTAGAGTCCACTCTGCAAATAGGGCTCTACTGACAATATTTCCTTAGATGTTTATTTATACATTTTCCTTCCCCAAACTGTCTTCATAAGCATTACCCTAATCAAGTGAAAATAGTCACATATGTAGTTCACTCATGGATTAGATAGAATTAGTATGCTCTATTTTTCACCAATTTAAAATAACATTTACTCTTGGGAAGAAAATTCTGGGTTTGTTTTTTATTTTTCATCTCTCTCTAATGCCAGAAAATTGTGTTATCTTCACCTGAGAACATGACCTTTTTTGAGCCAAATTGTCTTTGCGATGACCAGAACTGTTAAGAACATATTCTTGTATGTGACTATATGGTCCTTTGATATGTTTTCTCTACAATAGAAATATATATGACAGGCACCTAGGATTTAAAAAATGTCTATTTTGCATGTTAATATTATCTTAGTCATATTCTACAGTTAGCATTTACAGAGGCTTTTACTATACATTAGGACCTTTCTATTCTACTTTATAGATACAAAGGTAAACTGCTTTGTCTTTTTTCCCCCTTGGATGTCATAGTCAGTACAATGATGCAAGTTAGCATTGCATAGGAATAAAAAATATTTTTTCACTACCTGTTATTTATTAAAAAAAAAATCTTACTTCTTTTCTAAATCAGCCATAGGCTTGCAAGAAATAAATGTTTAATAGTAATGTTTCACAATATGCTCTATTAATGGACATTTTAATTGCAGACAGTAAAGTTAGCCCTTTTACAGCTTATTGTAACTAAGCTCTTACATATGGTTAGTTGTTGCGTCTCAAAAGGGTTGAGAGAGAAATAACCTTACAAACATACTTAAATTTGATCTCCTGGAGCATGAGTGATTTGTTGACTGAATGAAAAATATGGACTTTCATTATTACTTCCTTCTGGCAGTTTTCCTAAAGTTATGTATATTTAAATGGGTGACATTCATGTCAAACATGTTTACCGAATCTTTAGGCTTTTTCTGGCAATGGGCAATACAAATTCAAAGTGATCATGAACCATAAACGTGGTGAAAGATGTTGCTTGGCAGCATTAAGAGGTCAGAAACTCAGGCAGCTGCAAATATTGTGGAGGTCATTGTGCCTAGCACTCAGTCAGGGAATCATGTCTCATAATTGTATCATAAACACACCAAACCTCTTAAAAATTGTTTCCTCCCTGTCTTTAATTCTAAGACAGTTATTCCAAAAAATCTCTTTCTTCTTTTATTCATTTTGACACTAAACATATTAACATTACCTTTTTTATCTCATAATGTTGCATCTCAGTGTGGCCTTACTTTTTACAGCTTTTATACAAGTCTTGCATATTTATATATAGAACATACATATTTATATATGTTGCACATATGTTGCATACTCACATATAAATTATACGTATGTATTATACTTTCTAGTCCTTTCAGTGTTGATAAGCTCAGAAAAACAAGCTGACTTAGCTGCCTCCTACAAACGTATCCTTTTTTGCTTTGACCATTTTAGCACCTTTTTTCCTATACTAGTTTCATTACACATTCATATTTCCTGAAATGTATGGTATGACAGATCAACACTTATCCATGCCTTTTAAAATGTACACTTCTCTATTTCTACTCCCTATTCAACTGAGAAATTTAACCTCTCCTTTCGTTTATCTCTTCCAACTGAAGATTAACCTAATTTTAAAATGTCTTGTTAGTGTGTCTTTATATAACTTGATGTACTACACTGATGAAGTTCCTCCATTTTTCTTAGGTTTCAAGTACATTAATATACAAATTAATCTGCCCAGTGCTCACCTCCCCTAAATTTTCTGCAAAACAATAATCTTAAATATCACTAAAGTGGCAGAAAACTGATTTAACAAAGAAGAAGGATAGAATATATTTTTATATAACCACTCTGAAAGCCAAGAGCTCTCTACAGGTGGATCTGAGAAAATAAGTAAAAACAGATGTATCAAGCAAGCTGTATAAAAATTGAGTGTATATAGGTTTAAATTGTATATACATGTAATCCCAACATTTTTAATATTTAATGTTTATCTTGAACATCATACCAATGCAATGAAAATAAAACTTTATTAGTATTGGAGGCATATGGCGATGTTCCCAAATCTGTGGGAAAAAGAAGGTGAAATTCAGCTCACACTGTAATACCTACTGGTACAACTCAGCATGAATTTAAAATTTTTATCACATCTGGAGAAGAAGAAAGTTTGAAGCATAGATCTTCCTGATATTACTAGAAAGAAAGCAAGAAAAGGATTTAAAAGCCTTTGAATCCTATGAATACACATCAACTCTTTCATTTCCTGTTCCTTTTTCTGTCAGGAGTTCTTCTGGATCAAACTTTAATCCAAGCTGCATTTTCAAAAAACATTTATGAAAGAACAAAGACTGCACTATTAGAGTTGAATAAAAGAAGAAACAACAATATTCTTCTTTATAGCCTGAGTTCAGCCATCTAAAAGCTACGGAATGATGGGTAGCAAATTACAAGTTCAGTGGACTTCCACAGGCCAGAGTCTCAGTAATTGCCTAATATCATCTTCTGAAGCATTTTCAAAGGTAAGAACAAATATTCTAGTCTACACCTGCCTGGGTGAGGCAACAAAACCTCAGGGTCATTGTTGACTGATGATGGGAACTGCGCTGGCTAATCAAAACTTGATGATTACAAATAAATAAAAATAATTGTTTGTGCACCACATCCTCTAGTCCTTGAGGTCACAATGAAGTGAAAAGGAAATAGCAATGATCTAAAATATTATTTTTAATTCTGTAGTTAATGGGGAAAAAAAGAGCTTTGTTTTGCTCTTATCTTATGCCACCTTATCCACTTCTAAATAATTGTTAGATGTTGACTCATGTCTGATTCAGATATAGAGCAATATTCTTAGTGGGTGGTGCACTAGCTTAGGAAATTTTTGTGTTGTTATGGCTCGTCAAGCTTGTATTTTCATGGAAATCTTGATCAAAGTCATTGAAAGAAAAAATATTATTTCATAATCGTGTCATTTAGACACTGTCATGTGGCACAACATTGGCCAGATGCACTTTTGAATCCTTCTCAGCATCTGGGCTGTTCTTGGAAGTTTTTATTTGTTTGTAAAGAAATTCATATAACACCAGCGACCACAGTATACATTTGTACTCAATATATATATTTCTAACATGTCAATGTTAACATTTAAGTATGTAGTTGTTATTATTGAAAAATAATTCAATATTTATACTTTATTTATACATGATACAATGCAGTACTTAATATTGTGAGTTCTGGATTTCCTCTCAACCCTCCTGTTCCCCCCCCCCCCCCATTTAATTTCAAACATAAAAATTAAAAATATCCATGGTCCACTGACATTTCAATTGAAAGCTGTAGCTCTAAAGAGGTGTTCACGGGAATGTTTTATTCCTTGTAATATCACTTTGTAGACTATTTAGCTGCAACTGGCACAAAAATCCATATGACTGCTCTTTGGCATAGCAGAAGAACTGGTGGGGCAAGTCCTTAAGCCTTTCTTCATAGAGTCTAGCTATCATGAGGCAGTTGAAACAGTTAAATGTAAGGTTCAACTAGACAGATTTTTTGGCCCTTTTTAAGGAAAGTAACATGCCATACTACAAGATGAAGCTGTTAGGAAAAAAATATTATATTTATTGATACAATAAGACCCAGTAATTATAAACAAACAATTTTGAACGAGATTGTCTGTACACATTCTGCAGTGATACAACTCATTGGTTATATTTCTTCCATCATTTTGTTTGGAAATACATGTAGCTGGTTTTTAACCTGAAGTTGAAGATGGGATTACTTATATGGATTGACAAAATTACATTAATTACATGAAATAAATATTAAATTACTTGCTCCTGTCTGATACTGTATGAGACAATTTTAACTTTTCCAAGAAAAAAGCCCAAACACCTAAATGGCTAGAAAGAGGACATGAATCTGAATTCTACAAAGTCATAGAAAGAGAAGGGGAAGTGTAGAAATATGTATTTTATATGAATTTGTGTAAATGGAAGGGAAGAAAGCTTTTAAATCTACTTCTATGAAAGTTTGCTTCATCTATCCTGAGCATTCTGAGTGTATTTTCTTTGTATGATATCCAAAGGCTGTCAAGACAGTTGCATACAGAAGGCTGATGCTACATTATGAATGTCTTATTGTCCTATTTTCAAAAGAGATGAATTGCAAGTAAATGGGATTTTTCTTGGACTTTTCTCATGGTGCATAATCATTAAAGTAATTCTTCCCAGTGTATTACTTATCTGTACCAATCACTTGTGATCTTAAATATCAGTGATCCAAATGAAAAGATAATGGGTTTTAAAAGAAAACAATTATCTAAAAGCTTACTTGAGTTAAATGGAAGCTGAACTGAAATTGAAGAATTTATTCTTTTGTACATGAGCAAACTTTTTAAAGAGTTATCAGAAAGAGCATATTCTCACAATGATTTAGTATTTGGTGGCACATAAATGTGTAGAAAAAGGATAACCTTCTCCTTAATTCCGAAGCATAGTATTTTCCAGAGATAAGTTAGTTAATGCTAAGAGTTTCTATACACAGCATTGTTTCCACTAAGATCATGTAGTTTAAAATGAAAAATTTCCCTTTAAACAATTGCTGCAGATAATAAAGGCATTTTGTTAAAAAGGGGGGGTGGGGGTGGGAATCTTCTTCCATTGGCAGGTATCGTGCTTTGATCTGTTGGTTAAGCTTCTGTTTGGAATGTGCATTCCTTTTAGTCTCCATGGGGATCCAGATAGTTGCATATTATGTACAGTGTCTAACCACAGAATTAACCTAATTCTAGCATATTTTGTGCACTTTGGATGTTATTAAAACAAGTTGCTATGGTAATAGCTGTTGAACTCCAGAATACTCAAGGCAGTTATAGACTAAATTTGTTCTAACAATCAGCTAGAAGCAATTGTTCTCTATTTGTTTGTGCACTGTGACAAAGTTACAATTGCCAGAAAGTCAGCCAGCCTTATAATTTTTAACAGGACTCCTGGGAAGAATGGGAAGTACAACTTTGCAGGTGTGGGACTGAAACACAGTAATTTGGTACTCTTACAGAAAGTCTGGTAGACTGGGAAATTATTACATGCCTTCTAAGCCAAAACATAAGCCTTCAACTTAAATCCACCATCTTCATCTTCAATATTTCAGAATTTGTTGCTCTGTTGGTGTCTAAAAGCAAAACATACAAACAAACAAGCAACACACTCCAAATCCTCACTGCATAGGTTATATGTGCCCTAATAAATTATTTGGGCAAAGGAACAGTCTTGAACACTTGCACGTAAGTAGCTGCATGTATTAGCAGCACTGACATACAATAAACTGTTAACACACTGCAAACAGCCTAGTGTTTGAGTGCACAGTTCCTGGCATTATCTGGCCCAGGGCCACAAATGCTCTCCTAGGCAATGCCTGTACATGGTATTGAGCCCATGGAAGAGCAGGACAGTCCTTTCCAGAAGGCAACACCCTGTTTTGGAGAGTTCTGTTATCTGAATGCAAGGTTTGGCCATTGCATTTGGCCTCAGGACCACAGGACAGATACCGGACTGTTTTATTGACTATAAACAACCATAAACATTTGGACAAGGCACTCTGAATTTCAAAGGACATTTCTACACAGGGACTGAAGTATGTTTTCAGAAGCTTAATTTTCCTCAGATATGACAAGTTTAGTGCCTATGCCTCATTTACATAAAGACATCAGCACTGTAAGGAAAGTTCCAAGAAGTCTGCAATTTAACTGAAAAAGAAACCCCAAAACCAAAAAAACACCAAAACCCGAAAACAAACTACAAAAAAAAAAAACACAAAACCCAGATCTGTTGACAAAACATTTTTTGTTGGGAATGGAAATAAGGAGAATGTTGAATGGAAATTCCCTCTCCTAGCCAGGTCACCCCATGTGGCCCAAGACAGATCTTTGGGCTTGTCTTTCTGTCACTCCTGTTCATGTATCATGGTTAAATCTAGATCACACAAACCTCAAGTGTTTGGATAGGCTGTCTTACACATAGACTTTATGCACTTGATGGTTTCCTTTCCCTTTAAATTCTTCTCAATTTCTCAATTTTCTTTGGTAACTGCATACCACAGAATTTTTCATTGTATTGAGGATGTGTTTGAAAGGAAAGCAGATTTTTGAAGCATGGTTCATCAGCACTCCTATTTGTGATCTATTGAAATTTAACCATGAGGACCCATTAGAAGTGATTCTGAGCAAAGGACACTGAAATACTTATTATCACAGTAGTTAAGGGCAATGTTTCCTAAAACCATGAAGACTGACAGAGTTTTTAGCCTACTGCAGAACCCTGTTCTAATGACTGTCTATGAGTTTATAAGCCTGCACTCTTCAGCTGGAGGTGTCAGTAGGGAATGTTTTATTAGATTTATCTTCTATACAGAGAGTTTTCTAGATTTATGGAAGAACACCTTATGTTTCCTCTTTTTATCTGAAGTTGCATAAATTGGGTCATACATTTGATTATTTGGAATATGCAGCCATAAAAAATGCTATCATATGATAAACCTAATATCTCTGACTATTCCATTTCTTGGTATCTCACAAAATACCTACTAAAGTTTGAAGGTAATACAGATAATGCAAACAATTTGGGGAAGAGGCGATGCTTGCAGATTGCTTATAGGCAAACAATTTACTAGTGAATCACTGTAGTTGCCAGGAAATGGGTTGAATGAGCAAATTTTGATTACATTTGTAAACTGAGCCAAACACTAGTTACCAATGCACACACAGCTGTCTGAGCATACCAAATGGGAGGTAATGTTGGTAATGTTTTTTGAAATAGCAACCTAATGTTCTACATCTGTGGAACATTGACCTAGTGGTTCAATACTCTTTAGTGCTTGTAAAAGTCTACAGCATGGGCCATAAGGACATGCAGTTCATATTGCAATTTAAATACATAGAAGAATTAGATATATTAAGTCAAAATATACTTATTTTTGTCTAATGGACTATACTCAGTTAATATACTAAAAAAGATAGGTAGGAAGAAAGAAAAGGCAAGCACAGAAAGACATTGTGTTATTCTACGAGAAGTGAAAAGAAAAACTTAAATGATGTAAGGAGTTAGATATTCATGGTAATGTCACTTGATTTGTAACACGGAGACAACACTGAGTGAAGTTGATGAGATGTCTATAGCCCCTTAACATTTGATAAATGCTTCCAATTTCCTTGTTACTACTGCTCCTACTTATAGCTAGAAGTATTAGTGATGTTATTTGTAACTCCTTCATTCCTTTAAAAAGCATACAGATTTCTTCATTTTCTCCTGCTGGTTCAGTTTACAAAAAGATGAAAGCATAAAATCAGAGTCAATTTATGTCATAAAGGTCCCTTTTTAAATTTAGAAAAACATATTAAAACTACAGAAAGTTCTAATAAAAATAAAGATTAACTTCATTTGGATAGCTGTATCTGGCTATCATCATGGTCCTTAGAATTCCCAGTCCTCCAGTGTTAAACACTGTTCTTAGCCAGATAAGAATAAAATACTTAGCTTGCCTTAGCTAACTATTTTACAGTTAAATTCCAGTTTCTCAAAATTGGATGATGAATCCCTAAAAGATTTTTTTTTCTGTATTTCCATCAAAGTGTCGTTTTATTTAATTAATGTTTTCTCTATACTTTTGCTCTTAGGCACATAAAACCATAATATATATAATAGAAAAATGCAATGAATTCAAACAAGTAAAAAAGGTATATAAAAAAGAAACAAATGCAAATGTATTTAAACTTGGTATTGACATGTTGCTTCACATAATGTAGATATCACATCATTCCATTCTTTTCTGTGAACTAGTTTCTCCAGAGAGATTAAATCTGTCACAATATTCAGTGTAGCTCAACCAGGAAAAAAAGTCGGGGAAAAAGAGTTGTAGTATTGTTGAAACACATAGAAAGACTGAGTTCGTGATACTAGGTTGTCTTTAAAAAGTTGTTCTTATATTAATGATTTAAGAAACAGCTTTTCAATTTTTTTGTTGAATTTATGCATTTTTATGAAAAGATGACACTTTGTACAAAAAAAAAACTAAACCACTTTCCAAAGATACACAGAATTGACTAAAATTATAGGACACCCCATTCCTCCAAGCTAAGAAGACAGTGCAGGACACAAAATACATGAGCGGTCACCTCCAGGAGATAAAAGCAAAGTAAAAATATCAAGATACAAAACAGGTCACAGGACACAGGTTCCTTGTATACACTAAAATCCATTTAATAATTGAGGATACACCTGAAAGTAGTAGAAGCAAAAATAGTTTGAGGAAAAGTTAGGAACTTTATATGTATAAGTATATGTATACAAGACTTAAGTAATCAAATGCCCCCGTTATTTTAGCAGTGTAAATATATTTCTTTGCAAACACTATGAAGCAGGTATTCTTCATCAGGTATGACCATTAAACATTTAAAATCTGAGGTATTTTAATTATTTCTTGTCATTCTTATTATACACCCTGACCAGATAAATAAAATATTATTAACAGTTGAGGACGTATATGTTTTATATTTCTTGGACAGAATGAGTAATTGAATAAAACGTGCACATAGAATAATAAATTGTTTAATCTTAACTTCCTTTTCTATGTAGGCGAAAGATTGTGTTTAATTCTTCTTTCAGCACAGCCAAAATAATTGTGTATGGATGTGCTGTTCTCACTGAGAAGGGTGTGGTTTGACATTTTCTTTCTTAACTACCTCTCTGCCAGGGCTCTGGCAACAAACTTTGGGAACTCAGCTCCTCCTTACGTCCCATCACATATGAAATACACAGAGTTCGTTGCAATTACCTTTCTTTAATTGTCTGTCGTCACTCCAGCCTGTGCTGAAAAATGATGAGTTGCACAGCCCTAAGCGTGAGGACAAGACCAATATGTGGCTCATTTAAGTGTTTACCTAACAATATGCTAAGTGCTCTGGACACACTCCAGCAGAGCAACTACTTTTGGACTGAGAGATAAACACTGGAAATGTCCAGATGAATCCAATGAGACATCCCCCTCATCCTTAAGGCTAAACAGTTGTTGTAATTGCTGGGCCTAATTATTCTGTGGGATTAGTGACAGCATGCTCAGTATTTTGTAATATCAAGATCTGATCCAGAAAATTTTAGAACTTGATCTTGAAGTTTGTTTTCTTTTCCAGTTTTCCAGAACAATTCTAGGAATTAGTCCAATCTTCATGCAAGCAATTGGCTATACTCAAATTTTTTTCAATATAAATGTAACTGGAAGCATGGATCTTTATAAAGGAAATTAATTTCAATTTTTTTAGTAAGAGTATACAGGAAACATTGAATTTTGTGCTTTAATTTCTCTCTGAAAAGATATGCACACATATTATATAGCGGTATATATTTTGCCATGTATGATAATTTAACCTTTGAGTCTAAAAAGAAAATACTTTGAGAACACTGATTTGTTGCCAAAAATAATCAGTTTTTGACCTTAATATCTCTTGCCTTGCCTGACAACTTAGGAAATACAAATAATGGAAGATGTGGGAGAAAAGCAAAAGCTGTAGTTCAAAGCAAATCACAGAGTACTGAACATGGAGAAACTGGTTAGAGCAACTATGGGAAGCATCTGGTCTTTGTGAACTTAAAATTAGATGGAAAATACATCTGTCCAAAAATTAGAACACTGTCAGCTGTTGTGGACAGCTGTTACTTTCTCCATGTAAACAAAGAACAAAAGAAGAAAACTGTATTTTTATTAACTGTTCCTTATACCCACTTTGTTTTCTTATTGCAGAGGTATCACTACAGTAACTTAGTCATGCTAAGAAAACTGTACTATACATAGATTCTACCATGAAACACATA
Organism: Pezoporus flaviventris; assembly: GCF_033815535.1. Taxonomy (NCBI): domain Eukaryota; kingdom Metazoa; phylum Chordata; class Aves; order Psittaciformes; family Psittacidae; genus Pezoporus; species Pezoporus flaviventris. The sequence goes on from NW_026892564.1 coordinate 5,486,553, forward strand.
TTATACTCGACTTAGGTCAACTTTGCACTGACCATTGGTTTGATAGATAATGATTTATTGATCAGGGTACTAACAATCAGGTGAGATCCTGTAAATGTAATTGTAAGGGCTACAGAGTTTAAAGGTTATGAAAAAAGCGTGCAATTATACTGAGATGTACATGCACATGCCAACAAGGTGCTGGAGTCCATAAAATGACTTGGACACTACAAACTGAGCTACTTGAAGGTTTGCACTCAGTTGACGTTCAGAGCAGAATCCAGGGTTCAGTATTAAGTCCTGATAGAGTGCACAAGGAGAATTAGAAGGGAAAAGGGAGTGAAGGGAGGATCCAAAACCATGCTGTGCTTAAGGAGAAAATTTCATGCATAAATTAACTAATTCTCTGTCTGGACTTCAGGAGCTTAACTCCACTCCATAGTGCTGAGTTCCATGCGAACCAGTTCCTGAGTCCAAAATGCCCTCCTAGTAATAGCGTGTTTGCCTATTATTATTAAAAGCCCAACCAACCAACCAACCAAAACATGAACCAAAACACGAACCAAAACACGAACCGAAACACAAACCAAACCAACCAGTCAACCAAAACAGAATCCCTCCCACAAAACAAAGAACAAACAAATATCCAAAAGGCAAAAGTAACAAAAAAACCTAACAAAACCAAACAAAACCTGAGTAGATCTTGTTTTTTGTGTACCTTGGATCCTGGAGGATGTCGCCATCTGTATTTTGTTCAATATTCTGGTTAGAAAGCTTAACCACCTGAGCCTGAACAAGTAGCAATCCCTAGTCCAGCTGGCAGGAGAGTATCCTAAACAGCAGGATAGAAACTTTAAGGATTGTCTTCCTTTCTGCACAAAAGGAAATCTTTATGTGTGACCACTGAAATGAGATCTAGAACAGTCAACTTAGTGCCAAGTGCACTTAAATCAGAAAGGAAAAAGAAGCCTTGGAGTACAAAGCTGAATCCAGAATTTCTAGTTCAAGCTCAATCACCTAACTAAACAAATTACTGATCTAGGGTATTTTTATAGCCATATGCCTAAGGCTGACAAAAGGTAAGTTTCAATTGCAGCATAACAGATTGATAAACCACTTCTACCACAAATAGTCTAAGAGGAATTAGAGGAAATAGTTCCAGTCATGTTCCTGAGGGCACCAAAAAGCCCTTAATGACGATGACTAGCCTCATCTAGACCTCCATCTCTCCTAGACCTATACCATCTATCTAGCCTCATCTAGACCTCCATCTCTCCTAGACCTACACCATCTATCCTTCAGCCTAGGACCCCTTGAAAGCTTAGGCCTGCCTTACCTGCAGTGTAAGAGCCCTGGTCTTCAGCTTTTTGTTTGTTTTTTTTGGGTTTATGTTGGATTTTATATGGATGCTCTGGTTTTATTTTACAACTTGTCTGTGTCCCTGTGTCCTTTTGCTTCTAACTGGACTCTCTGGATGGATCTAGTTTGTTGCTTGCTATGTCTGGGGCTGTTGAGGACTCAGTTGCTAGTATTTGTCTTTCCTTATCATGCTCAGACACTGTTGTATGTATTCATCTGACCGGGAGTTGTTTCCATTTTACCCTCCTTGAGGGACTCACTGGATCTTACTGCTCCCTCACGCTTGCAAAGGTTAGGGTGAAAGGAAGAGAAACTATCTTGTCACCACATAAGGAAAAGCAGCATCGCTTAGTCTCTTAGATGGGCTGTTAGCCTTAAAAATCTTGTCCTTTGTGTGTGTGAGAAGTGACACTGCCATATTAGGAAGGATGGAGATGACCCAGGATCATCTGGATTGGTGTAAAAGTGACCGCAACCATCCTTTGATGGCTGTGTCTTAGCTAAAATACAGCAATGACAAGAACATTTTGTGATGGTCTTGATGATGACAGTGTATTCTTTGCATTTTGTAATGATAGGATCCCCTTAAGAAAAAAGACAAAGTTTTTGAAATGAGGGGTGAGAGAACCCAAAGTTCCTCAAGCTTAGAATGAAACAAGGTAATGAGTGAAAACTGTTGTACCATTTGTGTTTATGAAATACTAAATACAGACACAAAATCTTAAACTTACAATCTTTGCTTAAGACCTGCTTTAGATGTCTGCATCTTTCATTTGGTCCAGCTTAGAACACTATGAGCAGGTAGAATTTGCCCTTCTCCAGTAAAAAAAAAAAAAAAAAAATGTATTGCTGTGAATTTACTGAGAGTATTGTGTACAGTTCTGGTGTCCTCAACATAAAAAGGATATGGAGCTGTTGGAACAAGTCCAGGGAAGGGCCACAAGGATGACCAGGGGTCTGGAGCACCTCCAGTATGAAGACAGGCTGAGAAAGTTGGGGCTGTTCAGTCTAGAGAAGAGAAGGCTGCGTGGAGACCTCATAGCAACCTTCCAGTATCTGAAGGGGGCGTATAAGGGTGCTGGGGAGGTACTATTCGTTAGGGAGTGTAGTGATAGGACAAGTGGTAATGGGTTAAAACTTAAGCAGGGGAAGTTTAGATATAAGGATATAAGGAAGAAGGTCTTTGCTGTAAGGGTGATGAGGCACTGGAATGGGTTGCCCAACACAGTTGTGAATGCTGGCGGTTTTCAAGGCCAGGTTGTACAGAGCCTTGGGTGACATGGTTTAACAGGAGGTTGAAACTAGATGATCTTAGGTCCTTTCCAATCCTAGCCCATGGCAGGGAGGTTGGAACTAGATGATCTTAAGGTCCTTTCCAATCCTAACTATTCTGTGATTCTATGATTCTAAGTTAAAATAACTTGTTCACCATACTGATTGTCTAATCTGACCAAAAGCACAATACCGTATGGAATAGACCATTTACAAAGGCAGAAGTCTTTTCAAGAAATAAACTGCTGCTCTTCTCAAGAATGTTTGCTGGGGCTTGGGATCCATGCTAAACCCGGCACATGCAGATCATTAAAAAAATAATAAAAAAATCTTTGCAGTCTACCTTAAAATTTTTAATGCACAAATGACAAAGCACAGCAATCTGTCGGCATTTTACCAATAAAACCATTTTTATGATCCTGTTTTCTGACATGTTGTAAAAACCAAATCTTTTGAAACAAACATAATTGGAAAGATTTTTAAGTAAGCTGAGTTATACACTTCATGTGCTTTATATTTTTCATATATGGCCCTCTGATTTATAAATATACATTTAGGGACCACTTGGCAGGCTACAGTATATATATATTGTTCTAAAATAAGACTTCAAGTTCTAAAAGAATACTAGCATACTTACTACTTTCTTATACTAGATCTCAGTCACTTAATTTTCCCTCTGTACAATTTCTCATATATATAATGAATTCGCATAGGGCCCACACTGCTAAAGCTGCCCCTATTTCTTTTGTCATGCATGGTATAAAGAGGAGTCTTTATATCTTTATTTTGAGTGTGGTTTACTAAAATTGAGTAGTCAATAAAAACAGAATTGCTGAAATATGGTTCAGAAAAAGCATGACAACAACTCACTAGCAAAACAAAACAGAAAAAAAGAAAGGATACATACTCTATACAAAATTATTTGGAAAGTTGCTGCTTGTAATGAAATGTCTTTCTGAAGTTGTAAAGTCCTGCTTTCCTGCAAATATCTTGTTTCATGTGTCTTACTATGTAGAAAAATTGAATAATCTTTTCTAATTACATGGACAGCAACTACTGAATAAATTCCACTTATTTTACTTGGTAGAATTGATTAAATTATTTTTGTTGCTGAAAATTTGAACAACTTCATTGGCACTGGGATTAGTTTAATTGGCCTGCTTTTATAATTGAAACTCCTAATGAAGGTTGCCTGTTTTGGCTTCCAGTATCAAGTTTTCACATTTCCACCTATGGCTCCCTTTTTGTAATTATACTTATAAAATTATGTGGGTTTTTTTTAAACATAATTACAGAATTTGCAACCCTGTAGAACTATAAACACTTTTTTTCCATTATTTTCTCCCAAATTAAAATTTCTTTAAAAAAAGAAAAAAAAAGTGAAGTTAAACAGAAAAATTCTTAAATATCTTCTGGAAAAGTTTAATATTTGCTGTTTACTTTCTGACATGAAAAAGAGTTTCAGTTTTCATACTTGGCTTTTGTAATTTTGCTTTATTTCATTCCTCATATCCTCTTTGCTTTTTTTTTTAATTGATTCCATAAGTGGGTCTGGACAGTGAGCATACTCGTGAATTTATCATAGAAAGGATCCTGTCAGAGAAGACTCATATAATCAGTGGTAATCTTCCACCTATTCCACTTCCTTCTTTGTACTTAATTAATTTAACTAGTAAAATGGAGTTGGTGTTCCTCTTTAAAAGGCCCTTGTTCTACAGTTGGAAACTATTATACAATAGTACTATTAAAAATATTATTCAGCTCAGTAATCCTATACAGAGACAGAATATTTATCTCAAATGTTTGATGATATAAAGATTGTAGCAAAACTGATGTATTTGCTATTGTTATGTTGCACATATGTTTTTACTGTCTAAAGGTATTTACTAAAAAAAAAAAATAAAAATCACTTATCTACTGAGATATTCCATGATGGAGTCTCCAGTTCATATTTTGTTCTGAATAGCAGTTATTTTCTTTTGGATGAATTAGAGTAAAAGTGGATTGATACACGTGGTTGGAAGCAATAAATCAATTTTAAAGGAAACAATTATTAGTGATAATATAAGGATCTTTGTGCTTTCAACAGTACTGTGCTAACTCAGAGCTATAAAATTTCCACTGGTTAAATGCTTAGTGTTAGAAAGGAAGTGTTCTGACATTATCTGTCACAAGTATGAGTCCTTTTTTGTTAGTCTGCTTCACTGTTCTCTCTAGATTAACAAAACTCCTTAAGTGCTCACTTCCCAAATGATGTGGCTTCCAACAAGGTGGCAAAAGAAGGAAGATAGGTCATGGCAAATCTGTCAGCAAGTTGACTTTTGAAATTTTCAGTTGATGGGATGCTGATACAGAAAATTAATGTAATTAGATTATTACTTTTTGCCCTTTCATTATTCATACTAACTTCTTGCACTACCTCTGATCACATTTTTTCATCACATAAAATTGGTCAAGAATCCTCTGCTTGCATTTGCCCACTGTCAGTTAATGATTTCCCCATTGAATGAACTGGGAGTTAGGACAATTCAATTTGCAGAGTAAGCAAATTGAAAAGTATGTGTGGGTCAAAGCATTCAAGGTGTCCTCAGTGTCAGAGAGCAATCCCCAAAATATTTGTTGTAATGAAACAGATGTAGACTGTACAGGGAAGCATTCTTATTTTCTTTTACAATGCAAGGTCAAATTGTATCTGGTTTTGCTTTTATGATTACCATCTTTCTACATACTGAAGACTGAATGCATTTAAGGTTTTCGAGGCTGGTCTTATAACACTTCAAAGAATTAAGATGTGCTAATATAAAATACATTAATATTATATGGAAGTCATTATATATGGAATCATAGAATCACAGAATAGTTAGGGTTGGAAAGGACCTTAAAATCATCTAGTTCCAACCCCCCTGCCATGGGCAGGGACACCTCACACTAAACCATGTTACCTAGGGCTCTGTACAACCTGGCCTTGAACACTGCCAGGGATGGAGCATTCACAACTTTGGGGGGCAACCCATTCCAGTGCCTCACCACCCTTACAGTAAAGAACTTCCTTCTTATATCCTTGTATCTAAACTTACCCTGTTTAAGTTTTAACCCGTTACCACTTGTCCTATCCTTACAGTCCCTAATGAAGAGTCCCTTCCCAGTATCCTTATAGGCCCCCTTCAGGTACTGGAAGGTTGCTATGACGTCTCCACACAGTCTTCTCTTCTCCAGGCTGAGCAGCCCCAACTTCCTCAGCCTGTCTTCATACAGGAGGTGCTCCAGTCCCCTGATCATCCTCGTGGCCCTCCTCTGGACTTGTTCCAACAGTTCCATGTCCTTTTTATGTTGAGGACCCCAGAACTGCACACAATACTCCAGGTGAGGTCTCACAAGAGCAGAGTAGAGGGGCAGGATCATCTTTGTCTCTAAACTGGAGAGACATCAATTTGATAGATGAACCACTCAGTGGATAAAGAACTGACTGGATGGCTGCACACAAAGAGTTGTGGTCAATGGCTCAATGTCCAGCTGGAGACCAGTAACGAGTGGTGACCTCAGGGATTGGTGCTGGGACCGGTCTTGTTCAACATCTTTGACAGTGGGATTGAGTGTGCCCTCAGCAAGTTTGCCAATGACACCAAGCTGTGTGCTTCAGTTGATACTCTGCAGGGAAGGAATGCCATCCAGAGGGACCTCGACATGCTTATGAGGTGGGCTGATGCCAGCCTTATGAAGTTTAACCATGCTAAGTGCATGGTCCTACACCTGGGTTGGAGCAATCCCAGGCACAGCTACAGTTTGGGCAGAGAAGAGGTTCAGAGAGGCCTGTGGAGAAGGCCTTAGGGATGCTGGTAGATGACAAACTTAACATGAGCCGGCAGTGTGCACTCACAGCCCAGAAAGGCAACCATATCCTGGGCTGCATCAAAAGGAGTGTGACCAGCAGGTCGAAGGAGGTCGAACAGCTGTTCAGCCTGGAGAAGAGAAGGTTGCGTGGAGACCTCATAGCAGCCTTCCAGTATCTGAAGGGGGCCTATAGGGATGCTGGAGAGGGACTCTTCATTAGAGACTGTAGTAACAGGACAAGGGGTAACGGGTTAAAACTTAAACAAGGGAAGTTTAGGTTGGATATAAGAAGGAAATTCTTTCCTGTTAGGGTGGTGAGGCACTGGAATAGGTTGCCCAGGGAGGTTGTGAATGCTCCATCCCTGGCAGTGTTCAAGGCCAGGTTGGACGAGGCCTTGGGTGATATGATTTAGTGTAAGGTGTCCCTGCCCATGGCAGGGAGTTGGAACTAGATGATCTTAAGGTCCTTTCCAACCCTAACTATTCTATGATTCTATGATTCTATGTTGTGTGGGACAGTGTCAAAAGCTTTGCACAAGTCCAGTTAGATGATGTCAACTGCTCTACCCCTGTCCATCAGTTCTGCAACCCCATCATAGAAGGCCACCAAATTGGTCAGGCATGATTTCCCTGTAGTGAAAAAACTTATAACTCTTTTACATCATGAAACACCAAGCATACATTGAATTATGGTCCCAAAACAAAGACCTTATTTCAAATAAAAAAACACAATAAATATAGCTGACTATTTTAATACAGAAGATATATTTGATTTAGAAGAAAGTTTTGTAAGATGTTTTAATGTTAAAATTCTTATTCTTTCAATAGAAACAAATTATTATCACATTACATTTCAACTGTGATCTAATACCATTTTATTTAAAGGTATGGTCTAGTTTGCATTGCACTAGATAAATAATTTAGATCACAAGGTTAATACTGGGAATTTTTCCCCAATAATTCATAACTGTATGTCTTGCATGTGAGTGCATGTTTTCTTCACGTGTGATCTAAAAGAAACTAAAGAAATCAATAGGAACTATTTCAGATATTCTTTTTTAAGATGACTGCTTTGCCATAAAGTGGAAAAAATTGCATATTGCAAATTTTTTTGTTTTCAAACAAGTTATGTAGCATTTAAAATATTATGAAGCTTTATTAACTAAATATTATTTGTGCAATTAAATCTGTCTCATTTGTCAGGAGTATTTAACTCAACACTGAACATTAACACTGAACATCTATGCGGCAGGTGACTTTAATGCTGACAGCACTTGCATGCTTAGTTCATGTATACAGGCTTATAGTAAGCCTCAGGCAACCAAAAATTTATCTTCTAGGAAGCAAAATAAAGATTTCCAAATTTATTACATTCTGTCAGCTTTCTCTGGACTGCTTTATACAACCAGTTATGAGAACTTTTTGAAGACGTGAACATAAATGTATCCTTTTGGTTTTATACTGGTAACACACCTTAGATCTTTCCTCATGTTTCATTCTCTGAGGTCACTGCTGATGCATATATTTGGGGAACATGTTTTGACTCCAGCAAGTGCTTTAGCAATATTTTACAGGCATGAAGCAGCAAGTTTCCCTGGTGTCCTGGGTTCAGCAGTAGCAGTCATGTTTCTCCTTCGTGGTAGCTGGTGCAGTGCTCTGTTTTGACTTCCAGCCTGAGAACAGTGTTGGCGAAGTCAATGTTTTCGGTTGTTGTTAAGTGATGTTTACCCTGACCAAGGACTTTGTGAGTCTCATGCTCTGCCAGGGAGGAGGGGAAGCCAGGAGGAAGCAGAGACGGGACGCCTGACCCAGGCTAGCCAAAGAAGTATTCCATACCACAGCACGTCATGACCGGGATGTAACTGGGAGTTACCCAGAAGGGCGTGGGCTTCCAGGTGGGACTCGTTTCCTGGCCGGTGATATCGTATTCTCTTCCCTTGTTATTTTTTCTTATCATTGTTGTAGTTGGTAGTAGCAGTGGTGATTTGTGTTGTACATTGGTTGCTGAAGCAACTGCTATGAGTACTGAAGGCCTGCTCTCTGGGATGGGGCTGAACATCACCAGCTGACGGCAAATAGAGAATAAATATTTTGTTTTCCTTTGCTTCTGTACCTGGCCTTTGCTTTTGCTTTGTTAAACTGCCTTTATTTTGACCTATGAGGTTTCTTTCTACCTCCCTCCCTCCCCCCCCTTCCCTGAGAAGAAAAGTGATAGAGCAGCTTGTTGGGCACCTGGCATCCACCCAAGGTCAAACCATCACAGTGGAGTATAATTTTAAAATTAGATACTGTTTTGAATTTTTAAGCTCTCTTTGGAAAAGATAAAGGAAGAAAAAAAAAAAAACACAACCAAATTTGAAGTTGAAATAAACAGAAATAGCAGATTCATGGTAATGGAAAGCTTGCATCATTTTTAATGTTAAATAAGGTAAATATTGGTGTTTCCTAAATAAATTCTTTTATATAGCTTGGATCACATGACTTTCATGCAAATAAGGAAACACTATGGAGCAATATTGCAGTGAAATAGTATGGAGGTAAACCAGACTGAGCTACTTGGCCTTTAAGCTAAGGAATATTCTTGTTTTCACAAACACTTCATTAATATGTTGACAGGAAACAGTCTTTGATAAGTCTCTGTGACTGCAACCAGTTGCAGACTGAAACTAGCAGATGAAAAGCTAGTTGGATGTTAACTGCATCACATTGCTAAAGTGCTGAAAGAATAATCATTGTAAGAAATATTAAAGGGAAGATAGCTACCTGAAATACCTACTGGAGATACTTGAAACCCGCTTGATACCTATCTCCCTTTGTCCAGAGTCCAGTTTTTCACATGTAGAAACCCCAGAAATCCTAGAGGCAATGCACAGAGTAGTTTTGTGGCATTAGGAACATGGCTACCAGCTAAAGTAACTCGTGAGTGGATGTCTGGCAAGCTGAAATATTCAGAGGAACATTTAAAAAAACACGGGACAAAAATACTCCAAACACCTACCAGGTAATGAAAGGGGAGAAAGATACAAAATATTAAAACCCCTGGTTAGGTAAAGACATCCACAGACTTCTAATAATGACGACACACAACTCCTACAAAAAAGTTACTGTGGGTGCAAGCAAAAACTTTTCATCAAGTTTGGGCTTGTGGTAGTGAAAACACATACAAGGATTATCTCAGCCATCAATGGTCTTAGTGGGTATTAATTTGGCAAGTAAAATAACAGAGAATCTTGAATAAAAAAGTCAGTTATTTACTACCAGAGTATTATTGGTGGCATTCTGTTGTTATAGTTATTTCCAGATACCTTACAAAAAAAATTTAAAGGTAAATCAATGATTATTTCTTATTAATAAATGATTCATTAACAAGTAAAATAATTTAATGTTATCTGCTGTAGCAATAAAGACATTCAGGAAAAAAAACCTCTATTCATATATTTATCTATTTTCAGATGCTGATGCTAAAATCTTCTGAATCAATTTGAATTCTTTGTGGCAAAGGGAAGAGAGAGGCTGAAACATGTCAGCATTTAATAAATTTAATATTTTTCTGAAGTTGAAAATCTGGGATTTTTTGAAGTTGAATGCTTTCTTTACTCAATGTTTATTAACTCACTGGGGCAATAGTTTATATATGACATCTTCCAAATTCAGATGGAAGACTCTCTTCTCAACTTGACATGAAAATATCAAAGAACCCTGCTTCAAATAGAACCTGCAGGAAAGTAATTTTCCTGCTTTAAATTATAATGAAGTAATTTGTTCAATGTTGGTGGAAAAAATACTAAGAATGCTTCTGAGAAACCTTGAACTGTCAGATATGTGCTCTTTATTCTAAGAGATATATAAGCAGCTATTTTTATCAGCCTAAGAGTACTTTGTATGTTTAATCTGAATGTTCATTTAGCTTTAAAAAAACCACGAGTTTTTAGCTCTTCCCTGCTACTTTACTAATGGACTAGATAATCTTTGCTTTTGATGGTAGCATCAATTGATGCTAGTGAATGCAAGTGTTGGTACTGAAGTTGCATATTCATTACAAATTAGTGTTTGAAAAACTTGGCTTTGGAAACTCACTATGAATTTAACACAGACAAATTCCTAATGCCATGATTTACCTGTGGACATGGACATTCAGCATCTATAACAAGATTAAACCCCCAGATAACAGTATAGCACCAGGTCCTCAGCCACATGTATTATGCTTCACAAGCTACTCCTGTAATAATTGCATCACATGTTTATGCCAATATAGTCACTGAAAATTCAGAGTGAGGGGTGCAAAATAATAAGACCTTGTACCACTGGCTCAACAAATTCTGATTTGAAAGAACCAATTACCTTAGTTAAAAGCTCAGATTTCATTTAAATCTAAGAATATATTAACATCTATTAATTCCTTAATTCTTATTGTTTTAAAGCTGCATGGCATGAACATGTAATTACAGTTGCATGCACACTTTACAAAATATGTTGTTTTTTTCAGCTGACACAGCTAATGCTTGATGAAAAATTTAGGTGACAAAGTTAAACAACACATTCAAAAAACCCCAGCCCTTTGTCAGTTGCAGAAGTAATGACTCTCATCAGATATACAGTATCCATTTCTTATTAGTGATATGTGCCTGAGACCAAAGCCATTAAATTAGATTTGGGAAATTTTTCCTACTATTAACTTGAAATCAGACTTTATCTACAAGTCAGGCCATAAAGATAACTGTATCTTGATCTGAACTCCAAACCCTATTAAATGTAAAGTACCTATCCCTTATTTACCTCTGTACACAGAGAGGAAGCCAGACAATGGGTTGTAGCATTTTATTGAAAAACGTCATTATGAATTTGACATTAATGTCCAAGTTTCGAAAGCAACTGACTCTTTTGTCTTAATTTGAAATGATTGTTGGCAGGGTTTCTTAAGCTGGAATAAAGCTGCACAGGAAAGACAGTTCCTCTGGGACAAGGGACTGGCAATGAAGACAGCAATTTCTTGTTATATACAAATGTTATATACAAATCCACATCACGAAGCAAGTGACAAAAACAAGTCAGGATATGTTTTGATTTGTTGGTTTGAGCTGGGCTTTTGCTTTGAAAGATCTTCAATGATTGTATAATCTGTATGATCTAGATCTTATTTTGGTTTTGGCTTTAGGTGCTTTGGATATTAAAGTATATTTTTGGCCCTGTAAACAATCATTTTGTAATGTGACTGTTTTTAACTAGCTTTAAAATCTTATTGAAATCACTCTGTGGTATATCTCAATGAGCCGTATCATCATCTTTCTTCCTATAATACTTCTAAATTAGATTGGATATGATTAAAGAGTCTTTTCCTAAACTAAAAGCTAATATCAGTCTGAACGAATGTCTCATGGCAAATTGTTTTACTCAATTACAAGGCTTTGAGTCTACATAGATTCTCCAAAGCTTTTCATTTCATTGTTTTCACTCTTCTCTAAACTGCATATAGAAATGTTTGATGCTGTGTTTATCTTCAATCATCACATTACTTACAAAACTCAAACTTTTAGACTGTGCCTATATTCACTCTTTGCTGCAATGTATAGATACAACAAACAAAATAAGCTGTAGTCACTTCTCAATGACTGTCATGGGCAGAACCAAAAGTAAGAAGACAGCGATGAGAAGTTGACTTGTAAAAACAGCACTGGGAAAATAATGTGAGCTTTAAGAGAAAAGGAGAAGTCATCTGATTTGAGGTAGAGCAAAAGGGGAGTCAAGTGAGTAAGATAATGTTTGCATGATGTAGTAGAGGCATATCTGTAATGTTCTTGGAGGCTGAATGAAAGGTTGGATTAGAAAAGAGGTTCTCTTAAGTTAATAAATTGTTTTGTCAAAAAACTCTGCTGAAATGGGTATTGGATTGGGGATTAAGAAAGTTGGTACTTGACCTAAGGCAGGCTATATCACTGATAAAAGACAACTACAATCACGTAGATTTTAGGGCTATTTTTAAGTAGTGTTTCATCTTACTTGAGTATTATTAGTCTCATAAGAATTAAGTACTGTCAATGAAAGTTTAAAAGTCTGAGTATGTAGGAATGAAACTGCTTTTTATTTGGAGATGAAGTTTTAAGCCAAAGGCACATTTAGGAAAACAAAAGCTATTAGAGGGGTCAAAAGTGATGAAGGCAGAACCAATATCTTGTTTTTTTAAAATGATGAGATTATAGCCTCTTTATTATCTCTTCATTCTTACTGAGACAATTAAATCATAAAATTTTTATTTCACTGATGGAACATTTGACTGTAATTGTATTTTCTTATGGGTAATTTATTTTTGAATGACTGTAGCACTTTTAAAGTCCTGTCAGAAAATTGCCATTTTGCCTTCTCAAAGTGTTCTGATTCACTTGTTCAGCATCAGATATTCATTATACTTTTGCACGTATACTGCCTGCAAGGATTTGTACTAAGGAAAGTTCTCTATGGCAAATTCTGTACAATTATAAGATGCAAGCTTAATTTAAGGATAAATGTCTAAAAGGATTAAGAAACAACATTATTTGGATGTTATAAATAAAAGCTTATTTCAGTATTCTCTTCCACTGTTGATCTTGTCCCTCTCCTTCATCTCAGCAAGGTAACAGATTAATATTTTAATCCTTTTTTTTGGCTTTATATCCTTAAGGCATTTCTGGTTTAAACCGTTTTCTTTATAAAAAGGCACATAGAGGTAAAGTTAACAATGACACCTTAGTGCCTGGCATTACATTTTCCTAAGAAAAAATGTTACTTCAAAACCAACATCTTGCTTTGTTTTTATTTTTGCTATAAACTATTCTACCAATGAAAACTATAACTCTTAATAAAAAAAAAAAAAAAAACACAACAAACAAACAAAAAAAACCACAAACCCCACATTTTGGAACCAGGGAGCCTTTGAAGCAGTTAACATGTAATTTCTTCTGACCCATTGCAATATTAACTGACAGAGTAGCTAAAATAAGCCAAGTAAAACAGCACTTATTTTCTAAAATTCATATGAAATTGGCATTATATTCATAATTGAAGTTTTGCTTGTTTTCTTGTTTGTTTGTTTAAATCAATGACTGTTTAATAGGTATTTCAGATTAGGAACAGTGAAATTGAACCGTGTGGTCAGTGACTGGTAAATCCATATTCACTTAAGTTTGACAATTGCATAATAACAGAAATATGTTCTCTACATTTAAACACTATTAAATGTTTTAGTGATATTTACTTTTCAATTTTAAATCCTGTTAATAATTATAATGGTTCTTTCTAAAGTAAGACATGTCTTTGATCCAGTACTGAAATATTTGCTATCTGCAGTGCCATGCAATAACTCCAATCATGTGCCAATAGAACCTGTAATCAAATCTGCCTGAAGATAAGATGCTCTTTATGGCTAATCAGTATAATTCAGCTATATTTTCAATATTTTTTTTCTTGACTGCACTAAGTTTATGAGATACCAGGGAATTTAAAATGAAAAAGCTTGATATCAAGATGACTTTAGTTGCTTGTTTTCACAGCACGAAGATACACCAAGGTTAAGTCCCAGATATCATCTACATCTCATGTACATTTTCTGTATTAAACTTCACACGAAATGGAAGCTAATATTTGGACAAAAACATTTCAGCTATCCCTGCCCCAGGGCAGTGGAATGAAAAATTCAGGAAACTAAAGGAATAGTATAATTTAGAATCTTCATTCTCATATCTTGCAGTCTTTTTTATTTGTTGACTTTTAGCATTTACTGTAAAGTATGTACAGTGACTTTCTCTAAAGTAATGTGATTAGACATGAATGTGTTGGCCAGAATTTGAAGGTGAATCTGCTAATATCTTTCTCATATAGTGTACCCTTCACACCACATTTAGGATCTTCCAAACTCAAGGAAAATAGATTTTTATTAACATAGAAACTAGATTACTGATGTTCTTGAAAATCTAAAAGTCTGAGTTACTACTAGAAAATAAAACTTTCCCCTGCCCCTTGTGTCCTTATGGACAGACTTGCTTTTCTTGAAAGTTATATGCTGTGCGCATAAAAAATTGCTAGCTTGCTTCTGAAATGTAAATGCTGTAGGGATACTGTGAATCAACCTCCAGGTTTTATTGTTGTCACTGACCTAAATTTATATTCAGAAAAAAATACTTCAAGCAATATAACTATGCCCTAGAAAGCAGTCTTCATGGGCTATAGGTACAGTCAAAAACCTGTTAAACTAGACATTGTATACATAGTAAGTGAACAGTATTTATTATAAAGTCTAGAGACAGGACAAATAATGTAGGCACTGAGAAACAAATGGTGGAATATGTTCATCTTATTTACCTAATTAAAAGTTAAATGTCTCTGTATAGTCTGCTTTATAGCCAATGGAAAGTATTAGTCACTTCTAGAGGTTGCAATCTGATTCAGATGCACTCCAGAAATGCTTGTTTAATTCACTTGATAAGAAAGGGATCCTAGGATTACATGTTTAACCATAGGTCTCTGACTGTTCCTGATACTTAAACTGCGTCTCCGATTAGATTATTTGAATGAATCCCATTCGGAAAGACTAAAATAGCAGACATACGACAGGAGAAGTGGCAGAGCTGAAGCTATGACCCATTTCTCCCAGTTGCCAGTTTAGCACACTGTTCACTAGTGCATGTTTATATTCTTTTGGAATTGCTACTGGCTTTGCTTTAAAAATGAAAATCATCTTCATATACGTCTTCTGTCCTACCATATATATTGCTGGAGTTTATAATGAATAAGACTGCCACCTATTGAAAGATCGTTACCTTCATTCTTCTTCACAACAACCTGCCAAGATAGGATTGAGAACTAGCTCTGCTCATTTGATGAAAACAGGAAGCAGGATGCTCAAAAATGACTTTGCCATTTTTGATATTAAAAAATGTATTTTGCATTTGTAAACAAGAACATTATGTTCTTTTATAATATACTTCAGATTTGCTTGTCATCATGAAGACATTTCAGTTGGACAAGAAATGCGAAGGAAGGGCAGTTAGAGTTACATGACTGGATTCGTTGTGGAAAAAATTTGCTTCAATATGGGTTGCTTGAAGGATCGTTGACATATTGCATCACTATATTTCAGCTGAATTTTTGATTTAAACCTAGAAATACATAGTGTTTGAGTATCTGTTAGTGGGGGTGGTGTTAATAGTAGAAGGTTATAAATCACACCAGTAGCCAAAGGATATTTTGTGCGTTTAAAGTTGCTTGATGGTGTTTTTGCTGATGAAAGGCTTCTTCATAGAAGACTGCATAAATAATGTAAATAGTCATTGTAGTATAAACAGAAGCAGACTTCTCAAGTACTCAGAAAGAAAAACCCCAGCAAGATGCCTGAAATTTATGACATATTTTTCCAAATTATATTATGGAATAAAAAAGCAGGTTTCAGCAGGTGTTTTTGCTTTTTCTTTTCAAGATAATTTTCTGTTTTCTACCAACTTATGAAATGTGAGAAGCTGATCAGAATTAGGTAGCATTAGGTAATAGAAAGTTAATATCAGAAAGGCAACAATAGAAACATACTGGTTACCTATTGCTAATAAATGCCTTGGGAGCTGACATTAAGGGGCAAAGAATTTATTTGAATATTTAACAGTAAATAAACATATTGACTAGTCAGCCGTCTCATTTTTAATGCTAAGTAACCCTGGCACAAACAAGTGGATGATTCCTTCTAGATGCAATTTTTCTGTTTCTTTGTTGAAGAGAAGTTATTTTTTATCTTTCCTTGTGTTTTCTTGTAAGATAATCATGTAGCTACAGAATTCGTGAACCGGAATGTAGTCAAAGAGGGAGACCAACTTGCACAGGCCTGTAAGCCTTGTGTGCAGTCACTTCATGCCTAAGAAAACCCTAGGACTCCAATGTTAGGAAATGAAAAGTCATGTCTCCAGGTTGCAAAGCTCATGTGCTTCATCTATAATCTGACAAAATTGTTGTCATATAATGAATAATGAAAAGCTTCTTATCATTAGAGCTTACAACCCCAGCACACCTCAATTCTTGCTGTGCTTCTGGCACTTACAGGTTTTCCTGTGGTCTAAAGCAGATTTTATATAATTTTAGGAACATCAGTTAAAAGAAAAAAAAAAATCATGCTTATGCCAATCATTTTCTATCCCAAATCAGTTTTAAAGGGATCTCAGTAACTACAGATAGTTCTTGGTGGTTCTTGTCTTAGCCTTACCCTAACGATAATTTAGTTCAGGAGACGTTTTCTCCACATACAGTTATCCTGTGACTGTGAGCAGAACATCAGTTAGGCTTACTTGCCAGCATAGCATCTTTCTCACAAGTTTGCCTTTTAACAAACATCTGTGTGAGTTACTTGCAGCTTTTTTAGTTTGAAGGATCTAAAGCGCTTTTGAATTCTGATAGCGACTTACACTTTTGTTTTAAACTAGTTTTATTCTTTTGGAAGTGCATTATAATTGCTCCTCACTGCATGTTTAATTATTCCTTTTTCTGAAGTATTTAGTGATTAATCATCACCAGTTTTTGAATGTGTTACCTCTTTAAAAGCTAAGGCATTACATTTTCAAATAATTACAGTGGGGAGCTGGTACCCAAAAATCCAACACTAGGCTATTTGCACATTATTGCAATTGAGTAATTCCTTAAGATTTATAGAATCAGAGAATAATAGAATAGTCTGAGTTGGAAATGACTTTAAGGTCATCTAGTTCCAACCCCCCTGCCATGGGCAGGGATGCCTCATACTAGGCGACGTCACCCAAAGCTCTGTCCAACGTGGCCTTGAACACTGCCAGGGATGGAGCATTTACCACTTCTTTGGGCAACCTGTTTTAGTGCCTCACCACCTTCACAGTAAAGAACTTCTTTACATCTTACTTGAACTTCTCTGTAGAAGTTTGAACCAATTGCCCCTTGTCCTATCACTACAGTCCCTGATGAAGGGTCCGTCTCTAGCATCCTTTAGGCCCCCTTCAGATACTGGAAGGCTGCTATGAGGTCTCCACACAGCCCTTCTCTTCTCCAGGTTGAACAGCCCAAACTTTCTCAGCCTGTCTCCATACAGAATTCATAGAAAATTTTCTTAAGAATGTTCAAAAGTTGAACTTATATAAAATTGACCAATCTAGTCAAAAAGCTTTCATCTCTCCAAAAGAAATATCTTGCATGAGGGAGTGTGTAGTATAGTGCAGAAAACATAAACAGCTTAATTTTAGGTGATTTGGGGCATTAAAGTGAGTTGTTCTGTTTAATAAAGCATTTATTGGTCTTTGTATATGAATTCAATTGTTATCTGAAATCATTATTACTTCTTCATGCTTCTGTAAAATTTCTTTTCTATAATAAGCGTGTGAAAATAAGTCCTTGCTGTGCCCGCACAGCTACAATGCTTTCTGGAAGAAGAAAATTATGTGAAATCTAACAGTTAAATAAAAGACTGTAAAGTGGAATCTGCACATTTTGTCTGCTCACTGATTTTTTAAATACAATAGATATGATGATTAGCAAAGCTTTAAATTTAAGGAGGTTATCATACGCATGGCATTCTTCTGGGTTTTTTTTTTTCCTTCTATTTCTAAACAACTGACAGTATCTATCAGCTATTTAAAAGTCACTCCCGGTTACATTTGATAAACCTAATGTCGTGGTTTAAACCGTAGCCAGACAGCTTGTTCACTCACTCCCAGTGAGTGGTGCCAGGCTGAGAGCAATCGAGGGCCCCCACCCCCACCCCCTGGGGCTCTCCCCTTCCCCGCTCCTGGAGGAACGGGGAGGAGGATCTCAACTCCTATGGGTTGAGACAAGAGCAGTCCAGCAACCAATGTACAACACAAATCACCACCGCTACCACCAACGACAACAATGATAAGAGAAAATAACAAGGGAAGAGAATACAGTACCACGGCCAAGAAACGAGTCCCACCCGGAAGCCCGTGTCCTTCCGGGTAACTCCCAGTTACCCCCCACCCTGGGCATGACGTGCTGTGGTATGGAATACCTCTTTGGCTAGCCTGGGTCAGGGGCCCCGTCTCTGCTTCCTCCTGGCTTCCCCTCCTCCCTGGCAGAGCATAAGCCTCACAAAGTCCTTGGTCAGGGTAAACATCACTTAGCAACAACCGAAAACATCGGCTTCACCAACACTGTTCCCAGGCTGGAAGTCAAAATACAGCACTGCGCCAGCTACCACGAAGGAGAAACATGACTGCTACTGCTGAACTCAGGACACCTAATGAGATATATGACCTTTCCCAATGGTCTTTTGGTAGGGATCTCAAAGGACTGAAAAAGGGACAGGTGTTTCCTAACAGGTGCTTCCTTTCTGAGAACATGTGTTACCCTTTACTGAAGGCAGGAAGGTGGGATGTGACCACTTGAACTTGCAATGGACATAGCTGGCAATTTTTCAGACATGTTCTTTCTAATGTAAATAGTGACATACTAAATTGTGATACACAGTTCAGAGTATTTGTTTGCATCCTGGTGTGAAAAATTAGAAGCCCATCATTGTGGATGATCTAAAATTATAATATTAAGAGAACCCATTTAAAACACAAGAAAAAAATAATCAAGCTGGTAATATGTATAGCTGAAAGGATGCTTGCCATTCTAAGAAGTGTCATCTTTCTGTAAAGAAACTGCAGAGGAAACATAGATGTCGTAATATACTTGAAGAAGTGAATATTGTTGATGCTTAGTTCCAGATTACTTTGATCTCTTTGGGCAGATAATCAGTCCTCAATTGAGTACCTTTGGAATGATAAGCAGAAACTTCAGAAAATTCCTATACTTTCCCTCAAACAGTAAGAAGAACTTGATTAAGTCCTTCAGTTCTAGGATGGTACTAGATTTTTCACATGTCCACACTTTCAAGGGGTCAAGTGAGTACACTCTATTGGGTAATACTTTCAAGTCAACCAGAAAGCTTTCAGAAATTTTTGAAGACAGTATTTATTGTCCTAATAAAACCAGAATAAAAAAGTAACAGGATTTCAATATATGATCTTGCCAGACCATGCCAGGCTTATAAATATTACGTGTATGGATAAATCTGAGCTGCAAAATACACCATGGTGCCATTTTATAGGTTTGGGGACACCAAAGGTTAACTGGAAACTTCATAAGGTTCATGAGGATAGCTGTAGTCTAGACAGGTCAGACAATAGCAGTTTCATGCCTGCAATTTGTGAAAGCCAGCTTGACTGGCCTACTCTGATGTTATAATTTTACAAGTAAACACCAGGAAAAGGAAGTTCACCTACTTCCTACAGTAAGCACAGGAGGCTGAAGTCATGAACAGTTGATCCCACAAAGGTTGACTACAAGAGCTAATGAAGCACTTGGCACATAGCTCACACTGACATTAATGCACTTGAAGTTTTATGCCTTTGAGGAAATAAGAAATTGTAGGCTATTATAGTCCAGACTTACACCATTTTGTAAATCTGAAAAAGTAAACTTTTAACATTTTGACTTTTCCTCAGAAATTGAGGGAAATTCTAGTGAAAATTATTTCTGTTCACTGTAACTTCATAGAAAAACGTTTCTTTGTCTACTGTAAAGGAAATTGAGTTTAAAAAACCCCAAACCAGTATCTTTCTAAAAAATAGCTAAAGCTGTTATCTAAGGTGCAAAAAGGGAAAAGGTCACCATGACTGGTCAGTGTTGTTTAGTAGCTCTGAAGCTACTTTTCCACACAATATTCTCCCTTGAAATGGACTTCTTCAGAAAACCTGCTGCGATCCTGTTGTGTTCACAGTGTAGCAGAGACAGTGTATAACTTCAAGCCTCAGGTTCATACAGCTATGAGGTGACTGCCTATATTGTACAACAAAGCGGAAACCAAGCAGTAAAGCGATGAGGTTTGGAGACAGGTTTTTTGATACACTGGAACAGACTGCCCAGAGAAGTTGTGGATCATCCCTGGAAGTGTTCAAGGCCAGGCTGGATAGGGCTTTGAGCAACCTGATCTAGTGGAAGGTGCCCCTGCACTTCTAGATGGCTGAGGGCTTGGAACTAGATGATCTTTAAGGTCCCTTCCAACCCAAACCATTCTATGATTCTGTGATACTCATCAGTCATTTTATTTGACATTTTCAAGCAAAGGCTGGCTGAATAAATTTGGTCATAATTCAGGCTCACTAAAAAATATTCGTTCAGGAGACTGGAATTTATTTGTCAGAATTTTAAGATGGGAAAATGTGAAAAATGAAAGTTTAATTTTGTAATTAAGGAAACTTTTTGCCTTTTAATTTTGAAGTAAAACCAAAAAAAAAAAAAAATACCCAAGGCTTGTCTCACACTATTTTAACTTCTGCACTTTTATGTCTCAAATATTTATACCAGCTGAGAAACTAAATAATAAAATGCTTAAACGTCTAGTAGCATGAATGCGCTTATTCAGATGTTTATTTTCTCACCTGATGTGTTTTCAAGCCACCTGGAATAATTTCTCAGCCACTCATCTTGTGATTATCATCTTTGTTGCAGATTTATTGTTCTTTGAAGTGTACAAGCTGGTAAGATGATCATCTGAAATCTATGGCTGTGTTCAACAGCGCCTCTCCGTTTTTTCTTTTCCAGTGCAAAGTACTCGAAATTCACCATAGATAGTAGAAATGGTGGTGTATTAAGCCTAATTTGTTATAGAATTAATGATTACATGCCAGGACTACTCACATGCTTAAGGTTTAAGCACATGTTTAACTTGATTAACATTAACTTATAATACAGCATCATTTATCTTTTCTGTACTGACATTTTTTAAAAAACATGTTCAAAGAAGTTCAGGCAGTTCAAATTAGGCTTTCAGAAATTTTGTTTGTAAAACAAATGTTTAAAAATTCCTTGCTAAAACCTTAAGGTTAATCTAAACATTTTTTTCAATGTATAAAAAATGCATTGAGTAATTCTTGGTTTAGCCATGGCCACAATTGTACAGTGGAATAACTGTAGCTATAATTATGGCTATAATCACAACTGTCAGCAACTGAAAATATCAGTTTTATAATGTAGAATTTCATCTTTATTTAATACTGAGGCAACTGGGACAGTTATATGGGCTCATAATCAGATATTAAGGGGCCTTCTTAGCTATTAAAATAATCAACTAGATTATTTCCATATTTCTTTTTGATTAGGTTCTGCAACTCGCTTTTAAAAAATATTGTTATACATTTATTCTCTGAGATCCAAATGATGTTATTCTAAAGATCCCCAGAAAATGTATATATTTTTATAATGATGAAGGAGATTTCTAAAAATTAAATATTTGAAAGGAAAGCTGTAATTTTTAAGCTGTAAATTTACCTTATTCAAATGCACAGGAACTTAATTTGTTTAAACAATTTCTCATAAATTCACTTATAATAAGTTATGAGCAAAGATAGTATTAATTAGGTCTTTATCTCTTTAATATTTCATTTATGTGTCTCTAAATTGATATTACATTACATTTTCTAATGCTCAACAAAAAGTGTATGACATATTAGAATTATCTGAAAATATAATTTTCAGAGGAGATAAAGATGTTTGTTAAGAAAGCTTCATAGTAATAGAGGTCAGCCAGTATCTTTTCAGAACTTGAGAGAATATTTTCTAGTTTGTATAAGTGTAAATTAAAGATAAGCCCCAAGTATGAGATGTATAGCTTCTTTACAAAAACTGCTCCCTGGATTTATCAATCCTGCTTTTTGCAGTGGTATTTTGAACAATTCTGCCTGAAAGAAAAAATACAAGACTAATTTAAATTTAGACAAATTACAGTATGTTTCACAACACAGAAGAAATCCCTGATTAAAAATTCTAATCAGAGACATATGACCCTCCTCATATCTTTCATCCTTGACTGATTCCTCAAGTCTTGTTTTCACTTGTGTTTTGGCAGCTCTTTCTGTCTCTTTCTTGGTAAACCGATCTGCTATTTTCACTTTGCCCTCCACATATCCCATCGCATGTGGTTTTGGTGTTTTCTCCTGAACTTGTCGCATTTCAATTCTTGCTTTCAAAGTTTCTAGCTATTTAACATCTTTCTAACTCAGTATATGTCAAAAACCTCCTCTGTGTGTATGTCTTTTTATGTGTGTGCTGCAGTATCTGTTGTTCGAAAAAGCATTTCTTTAGATCCCCATCTTAAAAATTCAGTTTGAGGATTCTAACAATGCAAAGACTCACTGCATTCAGTGTGATATAAATTAGACTGTCTCCTCTTTCTATTTTTTTAAGTCCAACCTTTTGGTTGGCTGTATCTGTCTATTTTTTTCATCATATAACTTAACCTCATAAAGAGGTTCCTTTCTATAAGGAAATTTTAAATGAGATAGATTTTTTTTCTTTTTTAACTCCAAAAAACCCACATGGGGATATGCAAAAAATAAAAATCAACCTGCAATATATGGTTTGTGCATACCATCTCCAAGAAGATAAACATTTGCACAAAGAGATTTTGTTAGGAGCTGCCAAGAACATTTATGCAAGAGCCTAGCAGTCATGTTCACAGTTTACAAGTCAATCTGATAAGGCAGAAAGAATTTAGAATTTTCCAGCATCAGCAAACAACTCATGGAAAAGTAAATAAAGTTAGGGGGTACTCAGAATATATCTTGAGAACAAAATCACCTTGTGTGAACACACCTCGGGCTCAGTAGTGTAGTACATCACTGCACTGATAACTGAAATCATAGCACTGGACAATAGAATAGGGTGGCGACATTTTTATACCTCCTTGTAATATTTAAACATCAAGGGCAACAGTGTGCTATGATAAAAGTATAGATACTTCTCTACAGATAGAAGGAACAGGAACTCATAGGTAAGAGTCACATGTTAGAGACACCTTTTGAAAAAGGCCTTGAGAGTGGCAGTGTTTTGAAAGCATCTCTGGAACACCTTCCGTAATTGGCTTTTCACTAATCTTGTATGTTTGAGCATTTAGTGTTACACATTATCAACAGTAATGAGAGGAAATGAGAAGTTTGATAAATATGGATAGTCTAATATGCCTGTTCTCTAATGACAGAGTTGAATTAGAATTTATCATAGCAAGTTTGTTTATTTGAGAATTACATAGTCCAGATGAAGGAGTGGAGTCTGACACATCACAGAACTTCTACAAATCAGCAACAAATGTAATGTGGAACACAAATGAGAACTGCGAGCAGAACATTTGTTGTGCGTGATAGTTTTCCTGTCCAAGAAAGTATGAAATTAGATTATCCTACTTCTCCAGAGCCCTCTCAAACGGGTTTGTTACCTGAAGTTAATAAATCTTGATTAGTTTTTCTACCACATAAAATAGTTTCAGCACTTCCAATTAAGTCAATGATCAGCTAGCATCTGTTCAGGATGCTGCTTAAATCTATTTTAACTCTAATTTCAGCCTTGTGGAAGTAACCTCTGCAAGATGGTAGAGTTAAATTTTTCTCTTGGTCTATTACACATCACAGTAAGAGTCTGAGACATGACTTGAAATAGAACACTATTACAAGCACTTTATGGTTTTAGGCAGTCTGCCTAGGTATTTTGCTGATTTGAATGTTCACCTGATCAAGCTTCATTGCTGATCAATGAACCTTTGTGCACTTTTAAGTATAATTCTGCAAATTTAAGGATGAAGCCAATCATTTTGTCTTATTACTAGAAGATTAATATTATTTTCTGTTCATATTTTTAGCCACACAAAACTCATAAGAAAGTGAAGAGGAAAAGTTCATAATTTAAAAGACAAAAGCCTTAAACCTAGTTTTTAAAATATTTTGATGCAGCTATAGGAAGTTTAGGTTTCCAATGTATTTAGTGAAAGAATACTGTTGCAGTGGTATACTATTTTGGAAAGCTCGTTAATTCGGTCTAGCTTAGTATCTTTGGATATATAATCAGATTGGAAGATTTTCAGGTACTTCCAATTCCCTATTCCTAATTTCTTGAAGTCTCATGGAATGACCTGATTCTTCTCTTCTCATTACAAGATAAAAACATTGAAAAACTGCACTGAAGAACTGCATTGCTAAGGCACATGAAAAAACCAGGTGCTTGGTGACAGCCAGCATGGCTTCACTAAAGGGAAATCCTGCCTGACCAATTTGGTGGCCTTCTATGGTGGAGCTACGAAATTGATGGACAGTTGACATCACCTACCTGGACTTGTGCAAACCGTTCTCCACTGTCTCACACGACATACTTGTCTCTAAATTGGAGAGACATCAATTTGATAGGTGGACCACTTGGTGGATAAAGAACTGACTGGATGGCTGCACACAAAGAATTGTGGTCAATGGCTCAATGTCCAGCTGGAGACCAATAACGAGTGGTGTTCCTCAAGGATCGGTGCTGGGACCGGTCTTGCTCAACATCTTTGTTGCTGACATGGACAGTGGGATTGAGTGCGCCCTCAGCAAGTTCGCCAATGACGCCAAGCTGTGTGGATCAGTTGATATGCTGGAGGGAAGGAATGCCATCCAGAGGGACCTCGACACGCTTGCGAGGTGGGCTGATGTCAAACTTATGAAGTTTAACCAAGCAAAGTACATGGTCCTTCACCCTGGGTCAGGACAATCCCAGACGCAGCTACAGGTTGGGCAGAGAAGAGATTCAGAGCAGCCCTGTGGAGAAGGACTTGGGGGTGCTGGTCGATGAGAAAATGAACATGAGCCAGCAGTGTGCGCTTGCAGCCCAGAAAGGCAACCGTATCCTGGGCTGCATCAAAAGGAGCATGACCAGCAGGTTGAAGGAGGTGATCCTGCCCCTCTGCTCTTGTGAGACCTCACCTGGGTTATTGTGTGCAGTTTTGGTGTCCTCAACATAAAAAGGACATGGAACAGTTGGAACAGGTGCAGAGGAAGGCCACGAGGATGGTTGGGGGCTGGAACACCTCCTGTTTGAACATAGGCTGAGAAAGTTGGGGCTGTTCAGCCTGGAGAAGAGAAGGCTGTGTGGAGACCCCATAGCAGCCTTCCAGTATCTGAAGGGGGCCTATAAGGATGCTGAGGAGCTACTCTTCATCAGGGACGGTAGTGGTAGGACAAGGGGTAATGGATTAAAACTTTTTTCAACTTTTAAAAGGAAAACAAGAGGTATCTCAAATTTGATATATGACAAAAAATCTGAATGGAAATAAGGTTGCAATGAAGACATATAAATGTAGACATTTACATGTGTACTGATATATTTAAGTTTCTATCAGAGATCTACTGAACAAAAATTACAGAACAGCTTAATTCAAGTGAATATATAGGGATAAGTTAGCTAAACAGTTTTGAGATTTTTTAGGATGTTGATTGTATAGTCTGAGCACAAGTTTCCACCTGTGGTGCCATCTCAGAGGTCAGCACTGGCAAGTCACAGGACCTAAATGGTGGTGTCTTTCAGCTGATGGAACTTCAAATTCTGGTGCACTTCAGACGGTATTGAATGCCTATGCTTAGATATCTACATCAAGCCCTGGATTTGTGTTAACTTTGAGGGAAATTAGACATCAGCTCACATTGAAGACACTTAATTTTAGGTTATGTATACTGAAATGAAATTCCTAGCCATGTCTTTCACATGAAGCATCTGCCTGATAGACTCTGACCCAATGCAACTGGAAAACTTTTAATAATCTATTGAGAAGTATGCAATGCAACGCTTTAAAAGCTGAAATGCTTATGCTAACCAGGAATTTTCTGTTATTTCCTCCTGAATGTAAAGGAATATGTGAGTCAATGGTCATGTGAGGCAAATAAAAACAAAAATAACACTGAAAGGTCTGATTCTTTTACCTCAACCAAAACCTTCTGAAAAGATAATGTTAAGAAGAAAAAGTAAAGTCAGATTAAGTGATTAAATTATTTTTATATATCCTCTGAAAACATAATGCAATATAGTTTCATGAGAACACTCTCACTCTAAGGCTTAAAATCCTCTTAAAATCCACTTATATCACTTGCTTGTCTACCCTCTCTCCTGCATTCATAAGCAGATGTAATGACCAAGATAAGCACATCAATTTTGATTCTGATAGAGAAACCATTCATTTCATGATGACCCTGGATCTTAAAGGCAATTGCCCACTTATGTTATTGGAGTGGTTAAGCACAGAAGAGATTTTCTTGATACTATTTTCTCTGTATTACCTTTGACACCTTTATATCTGGAAAGTTTCAGGAGTTTCCTGTAATGATCCATTCTGGACTTAGAAGGAAATAAGCTTTCTCTTAGCATCTCTAGCTTCTGGGTCCTGTTTTAATTGAAAAACTGAGTTGACAAAAAAGGTTGAAAAATGTTCAACAAGAAATGTCTAGACAAGTGAAAATCTCAAGGAAGTCTCCTTGGGAGACCAGTTCCAAATATGATTTAAGATTTGGGAAAGATCATCAAATAGTTTTAGAGTTGTAGTAAATATCTTTAAAAGTAACAGTCTTGAGAAGAAAGTCAAAATTAAGTCAGATTTGATTTGAAGAATTTCAAAGGAAAACCACTATAACTGTACAAGACCTAACCTATTTCTACTTTAACCAATCTGATTTTATAAAATTGAAAAAATTGCCTCACAAAACTCTGATTATAATTCTCCATTTTTCTTCTGAAATGGGATCTTTCAGTTAAATCCTAATCTTTGGATGGGTTTCAGGGAATTTTTGTTGTGTACTTCTTCATGGAATTGACAGCTCAATTAAGCAGTATGATTATAAATACTCAGGAGTGAAGCATGTCACTCAGTTTGTCTATAAAATATATGTAAACCCACAAAAAACACACAAAAGCAGTGAGCAAATAATTCACCTTAATTATTTTAACACATAATTTCATCAGCAATTACTTGTATTTGTGCCTTAGAAAAAGACATTTCATCAATCCCAATTTGCAGAAACAATTTTCTGCTTCTTTAATTCCATAGAAACCACCTGCTTGGGAAACAAATTCAGATTATCTAGCCAGAAAATTATAATAAATATCCCTCACACCACTATATCTGTGTTTTCAGTTCACTATTGTAATCTATAACAAGTGGCGCATAGAAAAATATAGCATTAAATGCATGAGCAGTATAATTGACTTTTACTTAAGCAGTCTTCAAAAACCAGACACATTTGGTGCAGGCAGTAAGATAGTCTCTTTCAAGCCATTATTGATGGGGCTTGTATGTTGTTTGATTGGAAGACTTTTTGTATTTAATAAAATGTTTTTCCTCTCATTGTCTCAGCTTCCTTATTAATCAGACCTCAGCATATTTTGCCACAGACACAACTTATGCAATAGTTCCTTTTACAAAGAGATATGGATGTGAAGGATTATTTTTCCCTTTTACATTAGTTACCCTCCTGTTGAAAGTGATAGCTTTCAGCTTGCCAGGAAACATGCATTTTGATTTCTTGCTATTGTATAATAAGCTTGTCATTACAAGGAGCAGCTTGTGCAGCTGTGTTCAGGCGGCACTGCACTGTGACCTGTACTTCCCTTGCCAATCAGGACAATGAGGAGAGAAAACAGATAACAGTCAGAATGCTGCAGATATTGAGGTAAAGAATCACAAAGTGAATTGTTTTTGGCAAAGATAACCTTTTCCCTTGATTTAACAGCCAAAATATGGCTAAAATTTTCCACCACCTTGTCACAAGTTCCATGGAAAGTGACGTCTGAGCTCTCGATACAGAGCATTGGGTACACCTTTCCAGATTTCTCTGAAAAGACTAGAGGCTGTTTAACTTAGACTTACATTGTGGTCATCTCAGTGAAACAATATATATAGAATAAAGTTAGACAATGTTCAAAACTGCTGTACACAATCAAGGTAAATGTATGAACTTGCTATTAAAAAGAAAAAGAAATAGTTACAATTTCTTGAAAGCATTTTGTGTAGTGAAACCACTCTTAAAAACCACTCAGATGTTTCTATTGCTCAGCATCATTATCTAACACATAGGATGATCATATATGATAGTAAATTTGAGTAGGTAATGCTTATAGTAAATATGGAAGATGTATAGTGCTACCTACCATGAATTTCCTCATACTTTGTAATATAAACTGGCTGCATAGAAAGAATAGCACAAACAAGTTTGAAACCATGCTTCAGAAAAGTAAGCATAATGCTGCACTAACACATCACCATGAAATCAATACTGAGACTCTTGTAAAAGATTCTCAAGACACATACATTCTGTGCAACGTTGCTTCCATAAGATATCTGAGAAGAGCTAATCCTGCATTATTCGTTGTTTGATTAAGGACTGATGAACACACAAAGTAGATCATAGACGTGGGAAAAATAATGTGTCAAGAAGTGGTTTTCACAAGTGACTGCTCTTCATGAGATCAAAATACTTATCCTCATTGGAAAAGCAAAGGGAAATAGGACAAGATTAATTAAGGTAACCATGGGTTTTATTCAGTTAGTTATAAAATTTCAATTTGTAGAAACCAAACTGAGAATGCATAACTAGTTGAACTCAATGTTTTGTGCCTCTAAAAGAATGAATTAAGACCTGTAGGGTGTAACTGTGTTTAGAAGAACTATTATGTTGCTATGTGGTACAGGGACAACCCTGATTAGCCTTGATTAGTACCAATGCACAAATGTCAACGTGAGGTTTAGCTCTCTGGCATAAGATTTTCCATACTTATGGGAGTGAGGAAAAGCTTTTCTAGAAGTAATGAGAAACAAGCTACTATTCCACATTTTAAAATGAAACTGAGAACTAATCTCCTCTAAATGAAGTGTTCATTTACTTTTTTCTTTTTTAAATGCTGTTCAGTGCAGGAAGACATGCAGATTGAGAAGCCTGTAAGTATGCTGGCTGGCTGGGTGCCAATTGCTCAAAAAAAAACCTTATATGAAGATTTAGTAGTTTCAGCTTATATACTGTTACATGTTTTTAGCGATGCCTGAGATAATAACTATGATATAATTGAAATGTGATGAATACAATTATGTTTAGCTGACTTCCTGTACACAGATGATTTCTAACTCAATAGATAAACATTCAGTTGTTAGAAAGCAGACATATAATGAGAAGAAAAATACCATGTCTGGTCCTACATCTGAGAGTATGGAATGCCAGCACAGGAAAAACTAAAAAGAAGGTATTTTACTAACATAATAAGTGAAAAAAGATAATAAAAACCATGGAACTATGTTCAATAATAGAGAGAAGATAATTCTCAGTTATTGTGTGAAAAAAACATTTCTCTTCAATTGTACTGGGACACTACTTTGATGTGTTCCCATGTGAGGTCTGAATTTTCATTTAATTCCCAATAGGGTTTAATTTTTTTCTATTTTTTTTTCAAATTAAATATTGGATGATATTGAAGTTCATCTAATTTTCTGTAAAGACCTTTTAATTTTCAGTCTATTTCTGGCTTTGTGTAGTTATTAATCAAATTCTACCTGAGAAAAGCTGTGACTTCCTCACTTCATCTTCCTCAGCCAAACTTTGAACATGGTTTATTCATAAAACACATTATACATTTTCTGCTAAAGAAACAAAAAACACCTGGAAGACAGTTAGAAGATGACAGAGATGATATGGAATAATAAAAAATATGTCTGAAAGAGATCTTAAGGGTTTATTTGATGCATTCTCTGCCTTATTCCAGGATCAATTATCATCTCTCAAAAACGTTTGTCTAGCTTACTGTTAGAGAAATCTCTGCTGATTGTCATTTGAAACGTCTCTGAACTCTATTAAAAGTTTCTTTTTGGCATTTACCCAAAATCTGTGCCTTGAGACTTATGCCAAAAATTTTAAGGTTGAATCCATAACTGATGCTCAGAACATTACATTCATTTATTTTATGAATCTCTTTTACACACTGCAAGATTTCTTTAATATAAAAATGTCAGGGAATATACTAGGGAGAAGAAGGTCAGCCCATCTAATTTTTCCGCATATACTCCTTCGTAACCAGTTCTTATCGGCTAGCCTTAGATACAGAATAGTTAGGTGTACCTTTGGACACAATAATTTTAGTATTACCTCTTTCAGTCCTTTCTAAATTTTTTCTTGTTCTTTCACTAGATGAGGCTGTTTCCAGATTTCCCGCTGTTGCTTACTTTTTCCTTGACATTATAGAATCATAGAACAGTTAGGGTTGGAAAGGACCTTAAGATCATCTAGTTCCAAAACCCCTGCCACGAGCAGGGACACTTCACACCAGATTATGTCACCCAAGGCTCTGTCCAGCCCGGTCTTGAACACTGCCACGGTTGGAGCATTTACCACTTCTCTGGGCAACCTGCTCCAGTGCCTCACTACCCTTATCGTAAAGAACTTCTTCCTTATATCCAATCCAAACTTCCCCTTTTTAAGTTTTAACCCATTACCCCTTGTCCTATCACTACAGTCCCTGATGAAGAGTCCCTCTCTAACAACCTTGAGGCCCCCTTCAGATACTAGAATGCTGCTCTGAGGTCTCCAAGCAGCTTTCCCTTCTCCAGGCTGAACAGCCCCAATTTTCTCAGCCTGTCTTCATACAGGAGGTGCTCCAGCTCCTTTATTATCCTTACGCCCCTCCTCTGGACTTGTTCTAACAGTTCCATGTCCTTGTTATGTTGAGGACACCAGAACTGCACACAGTACTCTATGTGAGGCCTCACGAGAGCAGAGTAGAGGGGTAGGATCACCTCCTTCGACCTGCTGGTCACACTTCTTTTGATGCAGCCCAGTATACAGCTGGTTTCCTGGGCTAGGAGTGCACACTGCCAGATCATGTTCAGTTTCTCATCTGCAAACACCTCCAAGTCCTTCTCTGCAGGGCTGCTCTGAACCACTTATCATCAGATAACTGACTCCAATTTTGTAATAAGCTGTGAATAACTATTGTTTTACTATGTATCAAAATTTTCCTTTTCAAACTAGTTTTCCATCCAGCTTAGTGTTTTCCTATCTATAGCATGTGTCTCTACCTTGTTTAAGAAAGTGTTATGAAAGAGAAAACCAAAAGTTTATGAATGTTTGTCCTGGGGTCAGCAGTAGCAGTCATTTTTCTCCTTCTTAGTAGCTGGTGCAGCACTGTTGTTTTGACTTTTAGCCTGGCAACAGCACTGATAACACCAGTGGTTTTAGTTGTTGCTAAGTCATGTTTAGTCTGACCAAGGACTTCCTGAGTTTCATACTCTGCCAGGGAGAAGGGGAAGCTGGGGGGAGCAGAGACAGGACATCTGACCCAAACAAACCAAAGAGGTATTCCATACCACAGCATGTCAGTGGCAAACAATGATAGGACAAGGGGTAATGGGTACAAACTAGAACACAAGAGGTTCCACTTAAACTTGAGAAGAAACTTCTTCTCAGTGAGGGTGACGGAACACTGGAACAGGCTGCTCAGGGAGGTTGTGGAGTCTCCTTCCCTGGAGACATTCAAAACCCGCCTGGACACATTCCTGTGTAACATTATCTAGGTGTTCCTGCTCCGGCAGGGGGATTGGACTAGATGATCTTTTGAGGTCCCTTCCAATCTCTAGCATACTGTGATACTGTGATGTCATGCCCAGTGTACAAACTGGGGGCAGTTACCCAGAAGGGCTAGATCGCTGCTTGGGTCTGGCTGGGTATCTGTCAGCGGGTGGTGAGAGGTTGTATTCTCTTTCCTTGTTATTTCCCTTATCATTATTATTATTGGTGGTAGCAGTAGTGGTTTGTGTTATACCTTAGTTACTGGACTGTTCTTATCTCAAACCATGGGAGTTACATTCTTTTGATTCTCCTCCCCATCCCTCCAGGAGCTGGGAGAGGAAGAAGGCAGGGGAGTGAGCTAGTGGCTGTGTGGTTCTGAGTTACTGGCAGGGCTTAAACCACAATGATGTATATATTGCATATACTTTTTCCACTTTCCATTAAAGATTGTTCTTTCTGCCACAGAGGAAATGAAATTGTTTCGACCAGGTTTGTTCTTATAATAGGCCAAAATTATCTGAGTTATTTCATTGCCTCTGGACACTGGAACTTAGATTTTGCATACCTGAGGAGAGACTTTTATGCAGATCACTGCAAAGCTTCAGCAATTCTTATAACCTAATTTCCTTTTTTGGTTGTTGTTTAAATACTTAATTTTAATAGTTAGAACAGTAGTTGTTTTTTGTATAATACTCGTGTTGCTCTTGGTGCCTTAACGTGAGACCTTGGAACCTACTGTTTCAATCTCAGTCACATTTCATGTGAATTACAGGTGTATTTGTTTAAAGTAAAGATTCCACTTGACTGGAAGAAAATAAAGCTTTTATTTATAATCATGCCTTTGTGCAGTGGTTTAATGTCATTTAGAACAGGTACGCTGCAATTCTCATTTCCACTGCCGGAATGAGACATACTTGGAAATGAAGATTGTTTATTTTTCCTTCTATTCTACAAAACAAGAAATTCACATTTTTAAAACAACTAAATATATACACAAATATTTTACCCAAAGGCTGTACCTTTGCCGAAGGGAATTGCTTTTACAGTAAATCAGCCAACAAGTTTTCTAGCTTCTTTGTGTAGTCATGAGCTTAGCTATGTCAAGAGGTAAAACTAATTGCCTTGGTACCACAAAGATATGAAACTTTGAAAAACAAATTCTTGCATGTTGCCACTCAGAAAACACGTGTTTTTAAGAAGGAAAGCCAGAATATCTATGCCTGATTTTTTACTAGCTCAATAATGAGCTTGATTTAGTAAAAGCATTGATAATCATACCAAATATACCAAAGTGTAATTGACTAGAACAAACACTTAAATATGAATTAACCCTTTCTCACTTCTTTCTTAGAATATCAGTAAATTTTACCACAATAAATGCATCTCCTACATATGATTGACTGGAAGCAGATTTCTGTATGGTGACAGGAATATCACAGGAATTTTAAACAGAAAAAAAGTTTATTTACTATAGATAGAGGAAGAAAAATTATTATTTTCCTCCATATGTATCCTTTCTAACTGCAATCTTTTATTAGCTTGTTTTCTGAACACTAAGGTAATGTAGATATGAGCCAGACTTAGCTTAGACTGTCATACAAAAGCCCTAGTCTAGCAAAAAACCCACCAAGCCCCTTATTGTCATATGTATCAGATCAAGTTTAATCCTTCCATCTAAAGCCCACTTCTAGTAGAAATGTCCTATCATGTGCTTACATATAGAAATCTATAGAAATGTCCTACTTTTTTTTCCTTTTCTATATTCATATGTTATTTTCAATAGTTCTGCAAAAGGCATTTAAAATTTAATGGTTTGGTAAGCTTTTTTTGGCAGTGAAAGGGAAAAACAGCAGTGAAAGAAGCACATTATAGAATCATAGAATCACAGAATAGTTAGGGTTGGAAAAGACCTTAAGATCATCTAGTTCCAACCCCCCTGCCATGGGCAGGGACACCTCACACTAAACCATCTCACTCAAGGCTTTATCCAACCTGGTCTTGAACGCTGCCAGGGATGGAGCATTCACAACTTCCCTGGGCACCCCATTCCAGTGCCTCACCACCCTAACAGGAAAGAACTTCTTCCTTATATCCAATCTAAACTTCCCCTGTTTAGGTTTTAACCTGTTACCCCTTGTCCTGTCACTACAGTCCCTAATGAAGAGTCCCTCCCCAGTATCCCTATAGGCCCCCTCCAGATACTGGAAGGCTGCTATGAGGTCTCCATGCAGCCTTCTCTTCTCCAGGCTGAACACCCCCAGCTTTATCAGCCTATCTTCATACGGAAGGTGCTCCAGTCCCCTGATCATCCTCGTGGCCCTCCTCTGGACTTGTTCCAACAGTTCCATGTCCTTTTTATGTTGAGGACCCCAGAACTGCACACAATACTCCAGGTGAGGTCTCACAAGAGCAGAGTAGAGGGGCAGGATCACCTCCTTTGACCTGCTGGTCACACTCCTTTTGATGAAGCCCAGGATATGGTTGCGTTTCTGGGCTGCAAGTGCACACTGGTGGCTCATGTTCATTTTCTCATAAACCAGCACCTCCAAGTCCTTCTCCACAGGGTTGTTCTGAACCTCTTCTCTGCCCAACCTGTAGCTGTGTCTGGGATTGTCCTGACCCAGGGTGAAGGACCATGTACTTTGCTTGGTTAAACTTCATGAGGATCTCGAATTTGACCATCTCGTGATCACTAAATCCAAGGCTGCCCTGGAGCGTCACATTTCCAATGAGCCCTTCCCTGTTGTTTAGCACGAGGTCAAGCATGGCACCTCTCCTTGTTGGCTCCTCTATTACTTGCAGAAGGAAGTTGTCTTCCACACAATTGAGGAAACTCCTGGATTGCTTGTGCCGGGCCGTCCCGTCCTTCCAACAGATGTCAGGGTGGTTGAAGTCACCCATGAGAACAAGGGCCTGTGAGCTTGAGGCTTTTCCTATCTGTCTATAGAGTGCTTCATCCGCAGGTTCTCCTTGATCAGGCAGTCTGTAACAGATCCCCACAGTAATGTCTCCCATAGCTATATTCCCTTTAACCCTGACCCACAAACTCTCTGTGGACTGCTCACCTGTCCCCAGACAGAGTTCCATACTCTCCAGCCTATCCCGAACATAAAGAGCAACTCCCCCTCCCTGCCTGCCAGGCCTGTCTTTCCTAAAGAGCCTGTAACCTTCCATTCCCACACTCCAGTCATAGGAGCCATCCCACCATGTTTCTGTGATGCCTATTACATCATACCCCCATAGATGCGCACACATCTCTAATTCCTCTTGTTTGTTCCCCATGCTACTGGCATTTGTATAGAGGCATCTGAGCCGAGCTCCAAATGAAGCCGGCTCATTGGCTGGAGCAGCTGGGATATCCCTACAGTGCTCCAAGCATTTATTATAGGTTCTGCCAACTGACTGGGTGTGTTGGGATGGAATGATGCCCCCCTCCCCTAACTCATCTAGTTTAAAGCCTCCTTGACCAGTCTGGCAAGCCTCCTACCAAAACTGCTCTTTCCCTTATCAGACCAGCTCCACCAGCCGCCACTAGACCTGGCCTACAAGCTTGGGTCCCATGTTCAAGACACCCAAACCCCTGACTATGACACCACCCTTTTAACCAGTTATTAACCTGGCTAATCCTCTTAACTTTTTTTAGGTCCTCCCCTGCATCCTGGAGAATTGATGAAAAGACTATTTGAGCTCCAGAGCCCCTAACCACCTCCGCCAGGACTCTGTAGTCCTTCTTTATGTTCCCCAGGCTACTCCTATATATATCCCTAACACCCACATGAAGCACTAGAAGCAGGTAGTAGTCAGTGGGACTTAATAGAGCAGGCAGCCTCTCTGCAACATGGCAGACTTTTGTACATTTTTTTGTACATTAGACTGCACAGCCTAAAGATGAATGAAACCAGTTCAGGTCACTGTCAGCTCCTTGTTAAACTAAATTAGAGAAAAAGTTTCACTGAGATTCTGAAACATCCTTTTAGCTTCTACCATTTCACAGAGGTTTTATTTTTCAAATTTATCCTGGAATCAGAAGTGTGGATGTTTTAATGATAGGAAATAGCTTCTAACCACATTTAACTGATTAAGCAAATTCTTGTAGTTAATTGCATGTCAAAATTATCTCCTGGTATTTTGAAGAACTGGGTGTACTGAGGGTCAAGATGTAACAACATCTAAACCATGTCTTTTATAGAACCTTTGACCTTACGTTGTTCTACTTGACTCCTTAAGAAAGACAAGGAATTGGCCTTTTGCAGATTCCCCCTATGTTTGCTGATAACAAATATAGTCCTATGTTCTGTGCTCTTTATATTTACCTGTTCTTGAAGTAGATGTTATTGTTATTAGGTGAAAGGTTTTTCTAATGGGTCTAATAATTTAGGTGCGTGAATTTTTGTGCTTCAAACCAAGATATCATTTTTCTTGTTTGCAATCTGGGGAAAAATAAAAAATAAAAATCCATTTCCAGCGCCTTAGGTTGGAGTTTAAAGGTATTACTCAGAGAAACTGAAGATCTTGATTATGATTTCTGTTAAATAATTTATTGTTTCAACTATTGTGAAAGTACTTGCTCTCGTAAAATGTATGGTCAAATCTTGTGGATTAAAATGCTTGAAGCTAGCAGGGAAAGAACAACTTTGACCTGCTTATAAGTCTTCCTCTGAAGTTTTCCATGTTTTCTATAATTATTTACAGCTGCCTGACAATTAATATAATTATAGTTGACAACACAGCATAAAAAAAAAAGCAGCTGTGAAGAAATCTGTGGCTGGAAGTGGGCATTGACTTACTTTAACTACCCTTTGTAAATAAACGGCTGTCTAACAGAATTTTTTTTTTTTAAATAAAAAAAATACTAAACACGGTGAATTCATTCTAATGTTCACAGACTTGTTTCCAGTCTACAAGTTCGGGGGGGGTGTGGTTGTTTTGACTTTGAATTTTTTTTTTTTTTGAGAAGGTGTATGGTGTGTCAGATTTCAGTTTGAAGTACTTTGTATTTCCTTTGGCTGCCTTTTTATTTTCCAGAAACAAGATATAAACCTCAGCTTTCTCATCATCATTCAGCCATTCATTTTTTTCTTGGCTTTTGTTTTCCTTTTTGTTGTATTCAGCAACATGGAAGTTTTGACTCTAGGTTTCATCTCAATATTCAATTTAAATGGATTACAGTTTGAATATAAATTGATTTTAAATGTCTTTTTCTTAGTCTGTTTTTATTCTATTTACAGTTCCCAATATCTACCTAGAGTTTAATTTCACTCTATTAAGACTTTTGTCTTAATATGCTATTTTAATATATTTTAAAAAAAGATAAAATTTCATCATTCAGTCACATTTACTGCTTCAGTCATTCTTTTATATTTGATTTAGGGTTGACTCAGGATTAGTTTGTTCAAGCATCTTACTTATTAACTGTAAATGAACAGGTTCAAGATTGAATAATTTGTGCTAAACTCAGTTTCTCTTAACTTTTTTAATCTTAAAAAAAAAAAAAAGGATCAAAATAATCCAAATGGGAAATTATGAGTTACCTATACCAAGTGAACATTTATATCTGCTACCTGTGAGGAAAGATTTGTTCTCAGTGTCTTGCATGTTTACCCTGTTGTTGAATCATTTGCCTACTGGTTATGGCTAATATGCATGTTGGTATAATTAGTGTTACATATATTTTTCCATTATTCAACACAGTGATGTCTTCAAATGTTTTTTTGTTGGGTTTGTTGGTTTGGGCTTTTTCCCCAGAAGTTCTAGAATCTGAATCTTATTTAGTCAATACGTCCTTTTTTGTTTCTTCAGTTAAGGCCACTAATAACAGAGCTGATCATTCCCACGGGAAACAAGCACACAAAAAAAAGATAATTGCTTCACAGTTGACTGTTATTTTAAAAAAACTCAGTTGCTCTCTATCTATATTCTGTGTTGGTTCTCTCTGAACTTCTTATGCAGCAACAGTGGAATTACACAAGATGGAGTTACTCAGTTGTGGCCAGTTCCATCTGTATAAATACAGACAGTGAGAAATTTTATTTGTGAACCAGTTGTTATTGATTACAGTAGACAGATAAGTTTGACAATCAATAATTCAGAGTGGTAGCGATAGCTATCTGATGAATTTGATTTCACTCCTTCTATTTCCAGCTATGCTTCAGTTTAGGAAGTGCCTTGCTGTGAAACAGATTTGTATTCAGAAGCCTCTAAATTTTCATGTCTCTAAGAAACTCCATAGTGTAGCTTTCATCAAAAGAAACCTACTTTGCACAGCATAAGTTTCTAATTTTTGTTATAACTGACCAATAGAAAGGTGCCTGTTTCTGTTCAGGCAGTTCTACTAGGCTTTTAAGTGCTCTTGTACATAGATACTTGCTTCCACTTCAACACGTCTATGGTTTTAGCTAGTGGTTTCAGAGTTTGTTTAAAGATTATGGTCCAGTAATATTGCCAAGTAATAAGAGTTTCTTCCTGAACATTTTGTGCAAATAAGCTCTTTACAGCTGGGTTAATAGCACTTAATACACTAGCTGATATTTACATTGCTTTTATCCAGCCTGGAAATGGTTGTTTTCTTAGCATTTTACACAGAACAATAATAAGCTCCAACTGCTGCAGTATAAACAAGGAGGGTGGGTGCTGTTTATTATCTCATCTTACTTTTAAAATGCCATTTTTCTGTTTCATATTACTGAAGTGATGGGTTTACAATGATATGAACTGTAAGGGCTGCAATGTACTATTTAGTCATCAAATATATTAACTGGTTATCCTTTATGCACACCAGTGCTATATAAAATAATGAGTAAGCCATAAACAATAAAAAAAAACATTCAGCTGGTTTGAAGAGTTCTTTATTCACGGGCTGGAAGTAATGCAAGAGAATTCTCTATACTACTACCACCAACCAAGACATGCCATTTCTGAGCAGCAACAGGCAATGCAGGCTCTTCTTCCCCAGCTGAATTGCTAACGACTGAACCAAACTCTTCAAAGGCCTTTGTTTTTGTCTCCCTTAAGTTATATGGCTTCAAGATATACAGTTTAATCACACAGATTAGTTTAAAATTTGGTGTCATTAATTCAACAACTTTATGCTCATTTGCCACAAACTGAAGACTCTAAAATGTAAACAACTGAACTATTTGATAAACTCAGGTAAGACTGTTATGAATAAGGAGAGCATCATAATATCAGTGAAAGAGCTAAATGTCCTCACCTCATCAAGTGCAAGAATGAAACAACCTTTTATGAGTTTTATATTCCACAGACTTTACTGCTTAGAAAACAATGAAAAGCAAAACAATATTTTTTGTAAGCACTATTTTAAGTGAGGTCACAGTGGTGAAAGAATAAAGGCGAGCTATGTTTCACATATCTTGTCATTTGACACAAATTGGGACTGATAGAACAAAAGGGAAAACAAATTGAGTATTTTAAGTCAATCTTAGTAAAGCAATATCATAATTACATTTATGTACCTACTTAAAAACAAGAGATAGTAATATTAAGGATTGCCTTTATATTCTTGCTGGGTTCACATCAAAACGGTGAAAACCATCACTCCTTATTTCAGTCATCTAAAATGTAAACACCAACCAACCTACCTAATCACCCAGGTTTTCTCAATGGACAGGAATAAGCATGATTCATTATGCCCACCTACATTAGATGTGAACTTTACAGTGGAGGTAATAATATTCCAGAGGTATCACTCTAGAGACTGTAGGGAAAGCCTAGAAGGTAAAATAGTATCTGTAGAGAAAGCCTAGAAGGTAAAATAATATCTCCCTTTTAAATGGTTGAAGATTGAGAATGAGAATGTCATATTAAATATGTGTTTCCTTTGCTTCTAAGAGTATAAACAGTATCCACTTTACCAAAATAATTGATACATGTATATAGTACAAAATCCAACAGCCACTTTGCATTGTGGAGTTATAAACCATCTGACTCAAAATGACTGACAATTTCAAATAAATAACTAATGCCACAGCTTAAGAACTATAGGACAGAAATGAAAGCCTGTGGCTAAAATAATATCTAATTAGAAAAAGTAAGAAAAAAACAGAGGATTAAATGACTGAAGCTCTGAGGAGAAAAATGTCTAAATAAAAGTATAACAAATAAAATAAAAACTAATAAAAATAAAGTGAAGTTTTCTTTCAATCAACTTCTCTTCTTTTTGTCTTACTCTTTCATCACCCAATGTACAGTTTAGTTCAATTTTTTTCTGACTGCCAGTAACAAACTTCAACTATTAACACAGCCATGATATAGAAAGCGTAGCTAATCCTCTTTCCTTTTGATGAGACCATGTAGTTGCAAAGAAAAGGAATAGGGTAACTAATGACTCTACTGGGATATTCTTCTACAACTATTTAACTGTTCTTAGAGTCCAGGGGATGTTTGGTGGAAGAGAGAACATGTACAGTCGTCTCCTTAGTACAATTGTGTGATGAAATGCCATGCTACTTAATTTAATTTTTTGTTATTTTGCATTTGAATAACAAACATATATTAATAACATGCATTGTCAATTGCCATCCTCTGGAGCCTTCTCTGCACACAGATAAATGCTTCTGATTGGAACTGTTAGTTTTCAGGCATAATTAATAGGAGAAGTATAGGCATATGAACATCTGTGAACATAGAAAAGTCACCCTCACTCTGATGCTTGAGTGCCATTCTTTTAGAGAACATTTGTTAACAATGCTTCTCTAACCCAGGTATTCCATAGCAGAGACCCAGACTTTAAATCTGATGATGTAATTTATTTGAGCGATACAGCTGTAGGAATTAGGTGCCTCTGGAGAAGAATCCTGAACAAAAAAAACCCACTGAACAATGATACCCTAATAATATTAGTTTCCTGCCCTTCACACAGCAGTTCAGTCCAATAATAACAGTGTCTGGGGTCTTCTTGCTCTCTACTGGGTCTCTTCACTGTCTCTTGGTGGGCTGTTTCTCCTCTTATCTCTAAGGTTGCAGCTTCTTCTGAGGAGATAGTGGCCTTCCTTGCTTTCTTAAGACACAAACTGGCTCTGGGACTTTTTTTTTTTATTTAAGTAGGTAAAAAGATTAATGTATCTACGTGAATGTTCACAGCTTGTGGTCTGAGATTTCAGGCACATCTAACTACTAATGCTAAGTATGTTAAACTGAGTGAATAATTTCCTTTATTCCTTTATGCATTAAAAGAATATGAGAGAATGCATAAGAGGTAGAATATGTGAAAACTTTTGTAGAAAACCTCTTTAATGTTGTAATATTTTCCATCAACCCAAACCAACTTTGTCTTACCCTCAGTTTGAGTCTACATCCCATGTTCAGGTTGCAGGTTTGAGTCTTCATGAAGGTTGTAAACCCACAACATTTTAAAGAGTGAATATGCAATAAGTCAAAGAGAAAATTATAGTAAATTGACATATCTGCTTTATATATCTCTTTATATATACCAGCAGAATCTTGAGTGTGTGTATTAATAAAACTAATGCTGCTAATTATTCTAACTGAAAATAAGTGGCTTAGGAGAAATTCTTCTGACCATAATTCCATTTAATGCAGCTCTATAGTCATGTTCATAGAAGACCAGAATTAGAATTTCTGCAGATTGTATATAAATGGTTAATTTTTCTGCAGGTTTAATTAAACTTTGGGATACTGAATTCCAGATGTATTTGGTGGAGTGGCAGATGACTTGAAAAGAAGGGATTCTTCTTAGTCTTTTTTCACACATCAGCAAATAATTTTGTTTTATCTAGCAGATTAAGCTCATTTTATAAAGAATGTAGCTCTTTATATGTTCTAGTCTGATCCACCACAACTAGTAATTATATACATTTGCAGTGCTTTTAGAACCTAACCATATATCTGTTTTTTTCCAGAAACAAGGAGAAGCATTTCTTCAAAATATAGATAGCACTTGGGTAAGTGACTACCTGGTTGCTGGAAGAGTCAGAATGAAGGGCATGAGGCATGTGTTGAGGAAAGGTAGTCCTATGGAACCTTACTAAATAAGAAACAGATATTACTATTTCCTGAATTGTAGTCATTTTTCAGAATCACTTAGTAATGAAAGAATTTCTGTGTTTGAATTTCTCAACTCACTGATCTTTGAGAGTTTCACATACAAAATAGACTCATTTGATTCCAACCCTCACTGAGCTGAATATTTAAAGAGCTTATTTTATTATATTCAAAATATGCATAATTAAAATTACCCTTAAATGCAGATCTATGGTCTTGAAGTGCCCTGCTAGAAGCATGATATACATTCTTTTACTCTTGAAAAAAAGAAAGCAGTAAATTATATTAATATAAATTACTTTAAATAGCTATAGATTGATATTTGCACTGTGATAATACTTAGGAGATGGCTTCAGATATATATATAGTACAACCATAAAACACAGCTACTGCCTCAGAAAAAGTTTGTAATTGAATGTAAGGTAAGGTAAGAGGCACCAGATGAATTCATACAGGCAGGGAAGTACAAGGAACTGACACAGTGTTGGTCAGCATGATGGGCAATGGTCTCAGAAGCCTGACTTAAAAGCTTCATGTTGAACAGATCAAACACAAAAGTTGTGTGTGATTATTCAGCACCAGGTGGATCTTTGTACTAGAAAGTTCAATAGCCTGTGGCTTCAGAACATCAGTCTGTGGTAAAGATCTTAAAAAAAAGAAGACAAAAAGAAACATACCTTAAAAAGAAAACGCTATTTTATCTACATTCAAATCCTTTTGATTTCTCAGCTCTTCATTTTCCCTTCCCAGTGGACTTCAACTTGAATAAGAATGGAAAAAAGTATAGCCAAATAATCCCAAGGTAACTAACAATGTGACAAAAGAGTCAAAGAAGAGTTAGCAAGTTTTAAAATTTTATACCATCAATTATAAGAATCACAGGTATTATTGGACTCAGGTAAGTGTAGCGTAAACAAAGAATGCTATCCAAAGTGCACTCCCTATATGATGTAATTAGTTGAATCAACATGTTTTTGATCCAGGACACTTTAGGAAACTGTGCGATGGGAACAATATGCCATCTATTTGAGCTTTGTTTTAGTGACAAGAATCCAGATACTCAAAAGCATATAAACACTGATTTTGTCTGGGACTCTGCTTTGTCTGGTAACTTCAGTACTTCAGGAAAATCTTCTTCTTGTACAATATCTAGGATAGTAAGTAGGATCCCTAAATATAGACTAATAAAGACTTGACGACTCATTTAAACAGTTTAATTTTGATGTCTGACTTGTAAATTTTTCACAAAAGAGAGCTTGACCATTTCCAAATATGAATGACCTCAGAATAAACCACTTAGATATGTGGATTTCAGGATAGAAGTGAAACCAGTGGCAGTGGCAAGAACTCAGCACAACTGAGAACTGCACGTTTGGGTTTTTGTTTTTTTTTTTTTTGAAGGAAAAGACATTCAAAAACAGCAAAAGAATTTAGGAACACACATTTTTGTTTTTTTGTTTGTTTGCTTATTTCAACTTTAGTGCCTAACCAGAGGTAATAATAAAGGTCATTTTACCTGTGTCTCTGGATCATATGAGCTAACATTCAAATTATTCCAGCTAACTTGTTGATTTAGAAAGTAAATTTTTCTTAATAGGTTTTAAGGATTGAGTGACCTAACCTGCTACAAGTCAGAAACTTGTCTCTGGCTATGTCTTGGTGACCTAAAAATTCAAATACCTTCAACTAAATCCTGTACGTATTCATAGTGGTGATGATCAGCACTCATTTCACCTATTTTCAGACAAGATGTACATTATAACGTCATAATTGTTTCAGAAAAGAATGGCATTTAGATGAGGAACCTTGGGTTTAATTGTCAGTAATGCTGTTCAAACTACCAAACAAATTTGTTCTCAATGCCATGTGCTTCGTATGTTCTTCTTATTTCTGTGCACATTTTCTCTTAAAAAGATTAAGTATTACTATTCCCTAGATCAGAGGGGTCATAAGTGCAGAGACCTGGTTTATGAGGTTTTCATCTACTGATGAGCATTTAACGTGTTTCTAAGGTTTGTTCACTAAAGAAAGATGTTTTTGCAGTTAACTACTGTAAACAAGGAACCCTACTACTTTAAAGTGACAGATTTTGTTTGTTTTATTTTAGATGTAGAGGGCATTCAAGGCAAGTTCCACTGCAAGATTTAGATACTAAAACAAAATAAGTTTGAGCCGCTGAGGGGAAATTGTAATTGCAAAATCCTGACTCACCTTCTGAGCTGGAGACACCTAATCTCTATAAAGTCTTCAACATTTGATGCTAAATCTCTTCAGGTGCCTATTAAGTCACTGCACGTGCCCAGAACTGTCCTATAGTTGGCAGGCTTAAGCAGCTCAGCACTTAGATCATGTCTGAGCTCAGTTTAGATTGAGAAACTAGGAGGAGTGAAGTCTGAATCATGCCAAAAACTCAATCCAGTAAACACTCCCAGCAGCCATAGAACATGGCAGGACCACTCTCTTCACACACTACAAATCTAAAGTAGGTCAAATTTAGACCACAGACAGAGAAGAGAAGCCTCTCCCTTTTTCCTATGCTGCATATTGCTTACTGACTTACTACTTAGTGCACCCACTGAGTAGGTTGGGCTCCCAGATTCAATCCTATCCTTTCACTGCAAACAATGATCTGCATCTTTCAAAGCTCATGTCCTAGTCACCAGACAACAGTCTCCTGAAGTGTGGGAAGACAATCTGCATGTGTCTTGTGAAGATGTTCTCAGGCAGATAAAAGTGCAGGGTATACTGGACCAGAGAGGAAGCACTAGAGGATGAATGTGACTTTGTATTCTAGTGTGTAGACTACTTTGGAAGACCTTGAATCTGCCTTCAGCTTCCAGGACTATTTTTGTCTTTAATA
Organism: Pezoporus flaviventris; assembly: GCF_033815535.1. Taxonomy (NCBI): domain Eukaryota; kingdom Metazoa; phylum Chordata; class Aves; order Psittaciformes; family Psittacidae; genus Pezoporus; species Pezoporus flaviventris. The sequence continues at coordinate 5,531,250 of NW_026892564.1, forward strand.
TGAAATGTTTATTACATTAAATCTTACATTCTTTCTTTTTTTTTTTTTTAATGTAATATAAAATTTCACATACTTCAGGATCATGTAGCAGGTTCCTTCCTTTTGTGCCTTTACTTCAATCAGTAATGTTAAATCAGGAAATAATTTTGCAGCTGCTCACAACCCATGAAATACAAAACAGAACTTGGCTTACATTACAAATGTCCTAGGCACCTGACCCAACATGTTATCTGATGTCGAAAGACATCCATTTCTTACATGCTCATTTGGTCAACTGAGAATCTCGCCCCTCAGATTCTGTTGACTATAGACAACTCTAATTTGATTAAAATCCAATTAAATTAGTCAAGAAAGAGGTTCTTCATTTTTTCAGCTTCCCTACATTTTTTTAATCTTAGTTTTTAAGTCTACTTTTAACACTCTTAGCTATAGGCCAACTGATCTATAAGTCACTGGAGGCTTAATTACAGCATATACTAATTATGTGCTTAGCTGTAAAGCTTTTAATAAAGAAAAGCATTTCTTTAAATATATCTAATTAGATAAAGTATCTGTTCTGGTTTATCCACATTTGGCATCAAAATGAAAAAAATGCAGGAAAAAAATATTTTTTTTTCATGTATTATTGAACTAGGTGGTCCCTTGTCTTCTTGAGCTTCCAATACAAATGAAAGCAGCATTATAATTAGATCAAGTTTCACTCATAAGTTAAGGGCCTTGGACATCTCTATGCATGAAAAAAAAAGTATATATCTGACAATAGCCACAGAGGTTTAACTACCTCTGTGTATTCCCAGTCCTGAAAACTGTTCTGCAGCTACAAAAATAAGTTACTTAGGACTGTTATATTAATCTTTCTTTTTTTTTTTTTTTCAGGAAAAGAGAAGATATTTAGTCCTTCTGAGGAGTAAGCAAGATATCAAAAGCACATGTAAGTAACTTCTAACTCCAAGAGCAAGAATGTATCTAAAAATTATAAATGTTATTAGTTTTATAGGAGACAGAAGGGAAATTGTGAAAACATGGGGAGAACCACAGGTGCTGTCCAGTATTGCTGTGATTTTTTCTTTTACCTCTATAGTTTGTACCCACCTTATCTTTCCATTTGCCTGATAGAAAGAATAGTTGTACAGGAATACTTTTTTCCCCCTCATTTCAACAAGACAGAGTAGACAAGGGTGAGTATGCAGTATATTCAAAGATAAGGAATGGCTTCCATCTATGTAGAGATTAAATAGTTTAAAATTCCTAAAACATATAATGGAGAAGGTTATGGCAGACATCTATGAAATCATTAAATCTATGCAAATGATGACTTGAAAAGGATAAACTATTTCAAAACAGCAAGCTGCTCATTTAATCAGGTGTTGTGATAGATTTATTGCAAGAAATAGCAATCTAAAGAAGTTAATTATGAAACAAATAAACTTATGGGGTATTGCCACAGGTTGCAATGAACACACAAAAAACATGAATTCAAAATAGGTCTGTAGAAGTTAGTAGAGCATAGACGGATTTAAATTCTGACTGAAACTGCCTGAATTGCTGATTACAAAGAGCTGGGTAATCACTCTGTACATGCTTATTTTTCTGCATTTACTCTAAATATATGCCATTGGTCACTGTCCAGGACAAAAGAGTGGCCAAGACAAGCTAATTCATTCTGGAGGTTTCCTACAGTACAGGTTTTCTTAGATGAAAATTTGTTATTGGTTAAAACTGACTTAGTTATGAAAAGACTTCTCTAATGAACGTCTTTAGATAATAAGCTTCTTAGGAGATTTTTTTATTATTTTTCTTTAATGCAGAAGTACAGCATATGATTGAATTCCCAGACACAACTGATATGTACAAAAAGTCAATCAAAAATTTTTTAGATAGACTACTGATCCCCATTAACTTACAGGGAATTTTTCTTTCTTTTTAATGAAGTTAGGACTTTTTCTTTACTACATTACTAGCCATATTTGGGGTATAAATTAATCTGAGTAAAATATACAGCACGACAGCTGTGTGATCATCCAGTCCAAAAAGAGAAACAAAGAAAATTCATGGTACTTTGGAAGTTATGTTTATGGCTCTGTTACTTAGCAGATAACACCAGTATGTGCAGCCTTATGACAAGTACTACATTTGTTTTTCCCATGCCATATGTCAACAGTGGAAGTAACTGAGAAAAATACCATCCTCTTGTTTGATTGACATGCATTTTAAAATCCTTGTCAAAACTGCATACTTATTTAAGTAGAATAAACATGCCAGTCTCTGGATTTAAAGTAGTTGGGAACCTGATAAATTGTAATGTTTATCTGCTTGATGGTAAGAAAATTTATAAAAGCATCAGAAAATAAAATTAGGGTAAGAAAAAAGTTTGCTAACCTGCCCCCATTTTTGCCTTTACATAGGTGAAACTGGAAAGGACACTAAAAGAATAAGTTGCCAAATATCTTCCACTTTTAGTCTCTATTTTAATTTTTCTGAAGATCTGCTAAATTTTAGTTACCTGTCCTTTTATTTTGTAAGAATTTTCAGCAGCTAGCTGTTTCTTCGGAAAAAAAAAATGAGGAGAAAAGAAAAAGTTGCTATGATGATGTTAAAAAAAAAAATCATGTACCTGAGAACTGTTTTGTGGTTTATGATTTTTTTGGTCAACCCAGAAGCTGATTGACCTGTACTATAAATGAGATGTGGCCAAACTTTTACATGAATATGAAGGTCCTCTGAAAAATCTGATACATTTTAAGCAGGCATATTTTAGTTTAATAACCAAAAGTCAATTATTTGCAAAACCAGTATTGGACTGTTATCATTACAGTCTTCTGTAAAGGGACCAGCAGAATATGAATAAACTGCACAAATTACTTTTGTACCATCTTCTCTTAAAGACTTGTTATTTTACCTTAAACCATCCACACTTTCCAGTTTTATATGTAACTTTAAAACCTTTAGTTTTCTCTCCTTGATCCTTTCAAGTAATGATATTCATTTAAGATTCAAGGTTAGGTTACTGTGAAGTTATATTTTGGTTAAAAAAATTATTTAAAGTGATTTTGTCTTTAGGAGATACTTTGTGCAAAAATATAGCATTTCAACAGCTATCCCACTGCATTTGTCTGGAGAATCTTACTGCACCCAACAAGACCACAAAAGGGAAAAACTATAAATTGTAAGTGAACACAGAAAAAAATTGGAGAAGTGTCCCAGTTAAAAGTACTTTATAAAACACATTGTTCTGAACTGACAACGATCATGTCTGTAGATTGCTGAAGAACTGAAATGTGTGTAGATAGTATGGGGATTAGTGGGTACACAGGTTAGGGGTGCTTCATAGCTTTCAGAACCTAGGGATGTAATTTTATAAACTTTTTGTCCAGTGGAAAACTGGTTTATATACCTGCTTCATTGTGAACTGCAGAGCAACACGCATCTGTGCAACTGTTCTATGGGGTAATAATACTGTAAACCAGATCATTTAACCAAGGCAAAATAGCAAATACATCTTAAAAATGCTCTTTAAGTCTGAGATAAATTATTTCATTTGGTGAGATAGCATAAATAGCTTCAGTATGCCCAAATTTTGGACAATTGAAGTTACATAATATGTAAATCTTAATGTAAAACTTTTGATTAAAGCACTGAATGAGAATCAATAAAATTTAGATTTTTGCTTTACGCTGTTTCTCAATTGCAGAGCTTCAGCTGCAGTGATTTCTCTTGCCTGAAACAAAATTTCAGTTATTATCTATTCTATTTATGACTAATAATTTCCTTTTATCATTAGTTATCAGATCTGAACAATTTTCTACATCATTAATTCTACAAAATATTTCCTACATATAGATTGGAGACCAATTTAAATTACTAATTTGAGGCTTGTTTTTTACTTACAAAGATAAGGAATCCAATAATTATATCTTCTAAATCCTTTTTATTCTATAGTTTCCAATCTTTGTATCATTGTATACCAGACTTGAAAGCTTTGAAGACATTCATGTAGAAATATGCAGTCTATGACTTGTTTACTAGCTATATTTTTTTACCTCTTCTGTGACACATTTGGTTGTAAGGAAAACAGGATCATCTTCTGCTGCCTTTAAAGAGCTAAGACAGAAAGGAAAACGATTTGTTGATACACCATTCCCAAAGCTGAAGAAAAAGAAACTCTTAATGGTCTTTTGTGATGACAAAGCCACCTTGCAAACATAAATGCTGTTCTATCTACTAGTAGGACTGAGTAAGACTAAGAGCTAGTTAGAAATATCTGAAACAGCCATTTGTAGCTTTTAAGTTTCAGCTCAAGTGCTCTTCCTTCAGACTCAGCTTCACAAAAATGCCTTTAATGGAACAGGACACTCTCAGAGGCAAACTGAGCAGACATTTAGTGTTGCGCCCAGAGAACAGGTACTCAGCAAGGAGACAGATGCCTAACTTTTCTGTCCTGTAATTTCAGTTTAAAAACTGTTCAAGCTTTCTTTAGGATGATAATTTTGGAAAGAAGTTGATTCAGAGTCAAATGACTCCTGTATAGTCAATCCTCCTGTTCCCTTGTGGGTCAGTAAAGTTGCTAAGAAAACATAAGGCAAAAGCATTCAGTTTCTTCTCTTCAATAGGATGACATCCACCCCTCATACCATGGTTAGAGCTGAAGTGTTTGAACTGTTTTTTGAAGTTGATAAATGTTTAGACTTAGGTGTTTGACAGCAAGTAACTGGAATTAAGCCATCTTATTTTATTCTTTGATCTGGTCGAGCTATATATCTGGACATTAGCTAAGCTTCTACTGTTCTATTTACTTTGATTTAGAATCATAGAATCATAGGATAGTTAGGGTTGGAAAGGACCTTAAGATCATCTAGTTCTAACCCCCTGCCATGGGCAGGGACACTCACCCAATTCCATATGAGTTTCTCATGATCCAGGCCCTAAGGAAGGCAAAGCTTACCCCTTCCTCATGGAGAGAGGCTCGGCAGCTCTTTTCCAAGTAATTCCTGGGAAAACCAGCCCCAGGTGAGGATCTGAAGCTGGTGGGATGCTGTCCACCAAGAATTGATGCATCAGATCCAGTCCAGGTAAACCCCAACCTCCTGCTGTGCCCAACATTCATCCATGCTCACTCCCACCCCATCCTTCCCAAAGGAACACCAGCACAGGCTGTCTTCTGATTGGCCCCTCTCCCAGCAGCACTGCAGCAACACAGGATGAGACCAACCAGAATGTTGTTTTTCCTCTTTCAACCACAAGATCAATATTCAGATCTGATGGAAATTTCTATGTTTATTTAATATAAAGATATCTGAATATTCCCAGGGATTCATATCAAGTTGCTGGATCATTGGTTAACAACGTAGTAAAATACTAGAAAGCATATAAAAGTAGCCTACTAAGGTGCCACAAGGACATCTGGACGCTTTAGAGGTTTTTTTCTTTTTATTTTTTCCCCCACAAAAATGAAATAGAATATTTAATATTTTATTTTTATTTCTCTTCTAAAAGTGGGTATGAATAAGAATAATTTATCTGAAAAATTCAAGTTACCTCTATGAGGATGTCAACTATTTTTTAGGTTACAGAATAAAAACATTTTTATTTTTATTTATTTTTTCTTTCTTTTTATTCTCCTTAAATGATCATTCTAAGTGAATCTTCTCATCAACATCCTTTTTCTGTCACAAGATTTTTCTTCAGATGTTTGAATTTTCCTTATCTTCACAAGCAATTAGTTTGGTTTATAATTTGATCAGTATTATTTAAGATGCAGGTTTTTGTAGCTGTCACTCCAGGATGTGTGTCGTCTTTCCCCACAGTAAAACTGACCCCTTTTTAAATGATAGAACACTAACATTTTGACAGTGATTAAGGTATTCACATTCCAAACGGTCCGATTTTCAAGACTCAATCTAGACTTGTATAAACTTCAACAAAATGTTTAGAGTTAAGCTCTGCAAGATTTGGCATGACATACAGACATTTGCCATGCCCATCAATATCTATTCAATTTACTTATTTATTTATTCATTTGGAGAACTTTAGAATTGGATAACTACAACTGGACAGACAACCTTACTTTGACACCAATTACTTTTATATAAAACCCAGAAATTAATTTTCCTTTTTTTTTCACATTATAAATAACTGACAGTAATGGGAAATAAACAACTTAAGTCTCCCTGCATATGAAATACAATACAAAAAGTTAAGTGTTCAAAGGTATGCCCTTTCATGAAGAGAGGTAAATACCATATGTAAAGAGAGGCAAAAAAAGTCAACTGTTTTTACTGACTGTTTTAAGTATTCATTTTCAGATGTTTTCCTGAGAGGAAGAATGGTTCAAGTGAACAGTTAAAAGCAGTTTCTAGCAGACAGTGATAAAGAGATCTTATAGAGACCAAAGTGCAGAAAGACTCTTGAATACAACCATCTTTGGCTACAGGCAGAAATGCTATGGTTGCCAAACATATAAGCTTAAATTGCCCATGATGCACAGCAATCAAGAAAAATATCAATACGACAAAAATAGTGACAAAAAAAAATGCAGTGCTCTATTTGTATGACTAATTTATTGCATGTATACATGGTATTATACAAAATGAGCCAGAATGCTCATTTTGGGTGACATGGTTTAGCGGGAGGTGTCCCTGCCCATGGCAGGGTGGTTGGAACTAAATGATCTTAAGGTCCTTTCCAACCCTAACTGTTCTATGATTCTATAACGCACTGCAGCACTCAGGTCTGGCTTCTTGACAGCATATAGTTCAGCAGCTGTAGTAAGTCCCTCACTGGCACTGATATGTCAAAGTGTCCATAACCTCAGGTGCAATTCTAATTTTCTGCTGGAATCTGTCCTGCTTATCCTTTGAGGTTCATAAAAAAAAAAAAAAACAACACCTGTTTTTTTAGTGGCATCAGGAATATTCAGTTATTCCCTTGAAAGATAATAATGAGAAAGCCTCTGACAAGGGACAGTTTCCTTCTGTGCCTTCCTTGCTGGAAGAAAGTTCTCGAGGCAAATATTTTCCTCCCTTTTTATGTACTTCAGAATTCTTGTTTTATACAGTCTCAGAATTCTCTGAAAAATTGCTTACATCTATGTCCAAATATGCCTTCAAAAAAATGAGTTTGAGTGATAGAACTACATAAACTGATAAAGTATATTTCACTATTGCCTGAAAATGCTTGTCCTATTGTCCAAGCCACTGTATGAAAGTCTAGCAAAACATTAGACTTTTTGGATGAGGCATCATCTATAGGCATCATTGACTATTAGAAAGTCTTGCTCTATTATCTGTCTCCTAAACAAACACACTAGTAGCGACATATCCAGAATAAAGGGTGTGATTGATGCAATTAATGGTTTTGCTTAACTATCACAGAATAATTTTCTATAGACTTCCTTCCACTTCCAAAGAAATAAAGTTACTTAATTAGTCAACAAATCCATTACTTTTTCTCCTGGAAATTTCTGGAGTTAAATTTAAAGTCAAACATGTCAGGACCCTTAGCAACACTAATATAGATAACTGATCTAGAAACAGAAGGATATTAAGCTCAATATATATCCATCTAGAAGTTAGAAAACTGTTCACACAGTCTGAAACTGAACTAAATTCAGGGTCTTCCACCCATATTAGTGAAAATTCTGTTTTCCAACACCTTTAAAAAGTCAGCTATTTATGCAATGTTTATCATCAACTATAGCAGACTTTGATATGGCATCCTTCAGACAAATTTTCTTAATTTCTTTTAACAGTAATTAAATAGTAACCTGAAAAATGAAATTACAGCTGCAGCTGGAAGAATATTTTGGTTAAATGATTAGCCCTTTCCTGTTCATGAATGGTCTGAACACCACAGATTTTTGCATGTGTATCTAATTCAGGAATACTTGCCACACTGTTATGCCAACAAATTTCATCTTAGGGATAGAAGAGTTATTCAAAGTTGTCATGTATGTTGTTGTAATTTCCTAATAATTACAGTCCGGGGGAGGGGATGGGTGAAGACAAAACCGGAATAAGTTTCTTCCTGGTGAGAATTCATTGGATAATAATTTGCAGCAAAAATAATGTAACATTGAATTTAATAAAATTTTCACAGATAAATAAATAAAGTGTTCACCTGAAACATATTTAGTCTGAAAAGGCTAAATATCACTTATGTATATGGAAAGAGAACATTAAAAGAAACGAAATTACTAAAATAATCAATGTTCAATACAACATGTTCAGGATACATGGTTATTCATCTGTTGTTCCCTGCAGATGTAACAGCTGAGGTACTGTTTTCACTCAGCTGAGAAGAAAATAGCATTCAAATCCTTCTGGGAATAAGAAACTATCCACAGTCTTTTCTGTGTAAAATAATGCAGCCTACATAACCTGAATACTTCATGATGTTTACACTAAATAGTAACTGTGGTTCTATATCTTGCTACTTGACATTAACTATTCTAGAGACTCTAAGATAATTTATGTAGTTTAATAGCATTGAGACCAAATGGGACTAACTTAATCTTTTGCTTGGATTCCTTATTTGACTTCAAATGGTTTTACTCAGAATTTCCTTCATTTCCAAAACCTGTATTGAGTAAACCTATGTGACTCAGACTCTTAGAAATCTGTAAGTAACAGCTTTGATCCACATCAAGGAGTAGATTTTTCTTCAGACAAGCAAAATGGTATTTAGGTTAATCACCAAAGCTAATGGAAACAGTTCTTGATGCTGCCTAGAAACACCTGAACTCTCATTTATCAAGGGAATACCAATGAGGACAGAGAGGACTTCATGCTCTCCAATCTATCCATTCTGTATATGCTATTTTTTAGAACAGGTTCTGAAGTTCTTTCCCTATTCAGGACATTCTATCCACTCACTCCCATGCTTCTCTCCTTCCCATCCTTTCTACCTTGGTACATGAAACATGCAAAGTAATATATAATGGAATGACTTTACAAATAAAGATTGAATAGAAAAATCCTTATAAACCTGAAAGCTGATAATTAAGGCACTACCCAGGAGAGTGAAAACGTGAGACTAGGATCTTTAACCAATACAAGGGATATGAATCTTTGACCTCCTCCCTTCTTCAGAGCTCTTTAAGCACTGGTTTTCTCACTTAGTCTTATAGCTGTTTAAAACAGCAAATTTTAGGCTGCTGATTCCAAAAGATCTTACATTGATGATGGTTATGAATCCAAAAAGGAGTGCAGCAGCAAGTTTCATAGGCATTCATTATTTGCTAAAGGAAGAATAAGCTGGTTGATGTGGAATCCAGTCTTGGACCTCAAGCTATTAATCATAGTATGGAGATTCTGTGTCTTCATGCAGAGTTCTGTACACTGTTCAGTACAGTGATGCTATCTGCATGATACAGTGGGAATCCTGCAGTGCCTACATCCTTCCAATCTTGCTAGCTTAGTCTTTTTTCCCCTAAGCTGTGTCTTTTCCTCTGAACAGATATCTTTTCTCTCAGTTTTCTTTTTCCAGTGACTATAGAGACAGCCAAAACTAGCACAACTTTTAAATGAACCATGTCTTTTGGATACTAGAGGATCAGTGGGATAAAACCTGGCCACTGTGATTTGTTTCTTAATTTGTACAAGGGGGATGCCACAGCATTTTATACAGGCTGGCTATGAGGGTTTCAAGCAGGCCTGGAACAGGGTTCATGTATGTATATAAGATAAAAATGTCCTGCTGTGTGCTTTGTGAAATGAATATAAACCATGCCAATAAGAGATTTAGTTTAGACTTTAAATCAAGCACAAACTCAGCTTTGGCTTTGATAATGTATGATACAGATTAAAAACAGTTAGTTGGAAATGTTAATGGACAGAGATCATCTTTAGAGCTGGCAGAAGAATAGCTCTGCTTTGCAGGACATCAACACAAACCCAACAAACCTGGGATTGTTTACCTGGATTCTGAATCAGAACAAATTCTGTTGACCCAGGGCTTTCAAAATGTTTACAGGAAAAGACAAAAGGTATCCTATGGGCAAACACATTTTGAAACACTGAAATTAAAAAATGTCTAGGTAAGCCAGTTTTGCCCCAGGAGGTGCTGCCCATTATGATTCAAAGAAAGACATATATTCTTTAAAATATCATTTAAAAGGCTGTTCATTAGAGTTAACACTAGAAGAAGAGAATAGCATGGATAATATATCCCCTTAGAAACAGAGAGCCCTGAGTAGTGTAGCATGGAACAAGACTCTGATCCATGTGCAGCACATTATGCAGGTGCTCTCTATGGCAGAGATTATCCCCTTTTGGTCCTTCAAGATATTAGAAGATTTTCTCATGAGGAAACAACTATCTTCACCATTTCTACAGTCAAATATGAAAGATGTTCCCATGAGAACTTCTCACTGCACTGTTTAAAGGCAAGGTCATGGGGGAGGCAAAATCAGTGCTGAGCAGGAGCTGACTCCAGGTTCTCCCATTTCAATGAGCTGGTTGAGATTGTCCTGTGGCACAGCACAGCACACCTTGCATGCAGCACATGCATCTGGTCAGGTTAGCTGCGCTGTGGATCACTCACTCCAGGCACAGTACTCACAACAGGATCCCTACAGCCTGTATTCTGAGGATCACAAACAAGGCAAATAAGGTGATCACAGAGAGATATTTAAAAAGGAACTTGAAAATAAAGGCCTGCCTGCGTGTTACAACACTGCTGTTGATTCAGTTCTGAAGTGTTATATAGCTTAATAGCAAGCATTTGATAAGTCTTCATAAAAATATGACGTGGCTGCTAAAACTAGCCCATTACTGAACTCTGAGGAGTACTTTTTTTTTAATCAGTGAGAATACTTTTCCAGTGATAATCCTGAAAGACTTTCGTTGATAGCAGATTTGAGATTCTGAGGAAGTATTTAGCTGTGTCTGTTTTTTCTCCTACTTGTTTGTAACAAGGATCTCCTGTAGACTTTGTTAATGCATAGCTTCTGAGTTAACATTTAGTCTGTAAAAGCATAATTTTCCATGGTCTTTTCACAATTGTGTTTCAGTAAGGTAAAAAGAACTCATGGAAAACATATGTTGCATTGGTCTTTCAAGTGGAATGAAGTTTATTTTGCTTACAACCTCCACTGAGAGTTCACTTCACCAAGAGCTATGCCTATTTTTTCTCTCTTTTGGCTCCAAGTCACTCAGAAAGGAACATGGAATAGATTTTTTTTGTCTGCAATGAACAACGTTAGCACCTTACTGTAGGCTACCTCCTTTCTGACTGTGTCCTTTGTTACTTGTGTATATAGTAAATTTACCACTTGTTTATTTGAATAACACTTCTTCCCCAGGTCTCCTATGCAATTTTGTGAATTAGCTCATATTTTCTCTTTTCTGCATTTTCTTGTTACAGTATATTTAATTAATTTATTTGAAAACATGTAAGTATATAAAATCATTTTTTAAAAGTAAAAAGAACAAACACAACTGTTAAAATATAAGCCATCAAATCTAAGGGGTTAGATTACTGGAGTAAATCCATGTGCCATGGCTCAACAGAGAATGTAAAGGTACATGGAAAGAAAAATTAGTATGTCTGCCTGCATTTTTTAATTCTCTTTTATCTAAACATTTTGAGTATAGATTTTATGTTTCTGTAATGCTCAAATAATAATGTGAATCTCTTCATTAATTAGATGGCAGTTACATTGTGAACAATATAGATATTTCTAGTTCTTTAGAGGTGTAGGTGAGTGAAATAACAATTGCTAAGTACACTGGGAACAGTACACTAATATTTGAAAAAAGAACTACTTTGACAGGCACGTATATATGTAGGTTTGTTGAAGAACAGAATGTTTTTTCAGTCGTTACTCTGAGCAGCTTTATCTGGGGGAATTAACAAGTTCAAACATAATGATTTCTTAATAGAAAGCAAATCAGGTGTTACAAACTATTTTACCCATAACTATTCCTCAAGTAATCAGCAGTAAATAAAACTGAATTGTGGTTTTTGAAAATATATTCACTACAGATTTATGCTACAGAAGTGGTAGAACTCTAACTAAAAGGGGACAGAAGATGGGTTTCTTATGCATATATCAATACAGAGTGAGAATATTTATAAATGTCTCAATATATATTTAGGGTAATAACTAAATTAATTTTTTATGTTTCTCAGAAACAAATGTTCTAAAGAAATGGCTATAAAATAACTATATCTACTCAGTAGCATAATGAAATTACACATTTTTGATCTTGTTCATTGACTCAGATTAGCAGGATGAAGTAATATGCAGCTTCCCTTGTGTTTATACTTTTTTCTTCCAGCCTCTTCTGCACTTGATCTGTGTGCCAGGTTGACCCCGCCTGGATACCAAGTGCTCACCAAATCCACTCTATCACTCCTCTCCTCAGCTGGACAGAGGGGAGAACATACAATGAAAGGCTCCTGGGTTAACACAGAGACAGGAAGAGATCTCTCAACCACTACCATTATGGGCAAAGCAGACTCAACTTGGGGAAATTAATTTAATTTATTACCAATCAAATCAGGGTAGTATAATGAGAAATAAAACATAAATCTTAAAACATCTTCCCTAAACCCCTCCCTTGTTCCTGGGCTTAACTTTACTCCCAATTTTCGCTATGCAGTGGCACAGGAGGGTAGGGAGTATGGGTTGCGGTCAGTTCATCACATGTTGTCTCTACTGCTCCTTCCTCCTCATGTACTTTCTCTCCTCCAGCATGTGTCCCTTCTGTGGGGTGTAGTCCTTGAGGAACAGACTGCTCCAGCCTGGATACCCCACAGGTTCACAAGTCCTACCAGCAAACCTGCTCCATCATGAGCTCTAAGAGGCTAAAACACTCTTTGAAAGTAATGCATAAATCACTAACTTTGTAATGTGACCTCTGCTGTCTTATCCCAGTGCCATTTTTCTCAGTGCAACTAGGTTTCATTGTTTCTTACAGAGCTTGATTTACTCTAAAATGTCAAACAGCCACCCACCTAAATTTTAAAAGTTGGCCCAGAATGACTGAGGCTTTGTCAAGTGGAATCTCACTTCAGTAGCTACCTTCGTAATAAAACTCTCCACTCAAAATTCTTGGCTCTGACCTGTCATTGCAAGCAAATATACATTCACTGTCTGATACACTGGAAAAAACAGCTGCTACTTGAAAAGCACAGTATGTACTTTGCTCTTGAATCAAAATCTTTTTTTTCTGGTAGGGCCCCATCTTACTCCCACTGAACTCACAAGCTAATTTATACTTATTTTAACACACATACATGTGGTTAATATTTGCAAAAGAAATTTCACCATTAAGAAAGCAAAACTAAGCTAACAGATGAGGCCATGAAAGCTATTTTCATATATTTTCAATGGATTTTCGTATCCGTGAAAGCTCATGGGAATGAAAATAACAGTAGCATCAATGGAATGTCTGGAAATGACATTTCTAAACAAGCCTTTTTACTGATTCCAAATACTTGGTTATCCATAGTTGATAATTTTCAAACTCACACTGGTTTTCTTCTGCAATGCTGTTAAATTCCTTTAAGCCAAACACTATGTTAAATATCAGAATGGTTATATGTCTCAGTGAGGAATCAGTGAGGAGGAGCAATGGAGGAGCAATGGTGTCCCAAACTCATGTTCTTCAATGTTAGCTTTATTGTCCCCATAAAAAATTAATAAACTTTTATGCCTTTGCCCAATTTCCTAAAATAATCAGGCTCAGTGGAAAAATTGTGATGCTGAAGCATATTGATAAAAACCTAAGTGGAATGTTCCACTTTGATGGCTGTAAACTCTCCCTCATACTATAGCAAACCTTTACAAGCAACAGAGACAATATATGCTCACATATCTGTTAGCATGGCCTATATAGAAATTGTGCACCTTATTTATGCATACTTCTACAACAGGAAAAAAAAGTCTCCACAATCGTTTACTTACTTTTTTCCCCATTTCTTAAGATTTTCTTTAGTTTATGTATCTTCCTATTAGCTCAGATCTTTGCAAGAGCTTTATAAAGTAATTAGTGGTGAGACAGTTTTCATTACAGTGACAAAAATTATTCAGGAGATGATTACTTTGCTGCTGTAGAATTAAAAAAAAAAAAAATCAGTGTTGAACCCCTCGTTATTTAATACATATTCTTGGCTACAGCCATTAGAATTATAGTATTTTGATATTATGCCTTTTGATGTCATCTTGTTTTCCTTACTCCATTAGATCCAGACATCCACTGCATCAAAACTAAAATTTGGGCAATGAAGCTGGAAATGCAAACTTTTCCTTTAATTGTTCTTACTTAAAAAGTGAATTTTAATATTTGGCAAGGAGCTAAATTGTGTTAATATTTCTTCACAATAGAATAAACATCACACCAAGATTATTAGTGTAATATTTTATTTGGTTTAAATGATGAAGGAAAAAAATAATGAATGTAATGAAAATGTGATAAAGCACAGTCATGGAATGAAGATGTGAGCCAGTCTGAAAAATAAATAGGATATGATAATGTAATCTTTCTATTGGAGAAGACAATGGAAGAAAAGAAGCTTCTTTACATTTTATCCAAAGTGTTTCCCATGCTTATGATGGAGAATTCAGGGGCCACTTGTAGAAATCTGCAGATGTAGAAACATTTTCTTAGATGTCTCTTAGAACTGAGAAAATTCTGACATAAGGCTATGGATGTAGAGCTATGTTATTGTCAGTACTTTTACTCCATATTTAGGTGCTGCTGGTACACCGATAAATGTATTGTTATTCATGAAATGTGGCAGAGAAAGTAAATTTTGAGTGATTCTTTTAAAGAAAATTTGATGAAGAATCTGATGTCATAGTGAGAATTAGGTATTTTCATTTTCAAATTTCAGATACAAGAGGGGGAAGAGTAATTGGTAGGTAGGAGAGTTATATAATCTTTTTTAAATCAGTGATCTGAAAGAATGATCTATAATATTCACTGGGGTTTTTTGAATCATATTCAGCTTCAAATCAATTAATTTTTTTTTTTTGCCACGAATAACCAAATTTGAAGCTTTTTTACTTTGCTTCTAATTGTGCTTTGAAGAGTGACTTGCAGCAAATTTGTTTGATTTCATAAAGTTTCCATAGAAACCAGGAGAATAGATTTAAGAATAGTTGGAAAGTTTCAGAATAGAACAAGATCTGAACAGAACCTTGCCCCTGTGTAGTAGAAGATGGTCCAAACCCAAAAGAAGCCAAAACTGTGCTAGCAAAAAGTTCTTTAGTTACCAAATAGTAAGAAAGGCCTATGTATAACAGGAAATGACTTTTAGGTACTGATCGGCTGCTCAGATTTTAAATCCACATTCATTTCAAATTCACTGTCTTCAAGGTTCTGTAACTTCTACAGTGCTGCAAAAATTATAGGGAAAAAAATCACTGAAATAAAATATTTTCTGTGATTACTATGAAATGGGATACAGTGTTTGTCATACAGATTTTCATTATGTTGTTATCTGGTGCCCTTCAGCTTTGAACATCAGTCCTGAGCATGTGTGTTGTTAGTCTCACAATATGTGAAGCAACTGGAATGTTTTGTTGCTATATGTTTTTTAAGTTAAAGATCTGATATTTGAAAAATTACAGTTCACTCTTTTCCTTGTTTACTGCTTTTTAAGTAAAAATGAAAGCCATAAATAAAGCAAGATATAAACCAGTGCATGACACATCCTGTCCTGCAGCAATTACATGAGTGTACCAGTAATATTCACTGCTGCGACTACAGGCTGTTTTTCTGCTAAGTATTTAATTTGTGAATACATTTGCTGTTTAGGAATGAAAGCAGCAGATGGCTGAGAAAGAAACTTATTCACTGTTTAATCTGATTTATTCTGTTGGTAATTAATTCCATGCATCAGGGCCTACTGGTTGCCCCCACCATCCTCTGAACCACTGAGACATACTACTGCTGGAGAAGTGATAGTGGGTTAGGCAAGCTGGTGTTTTTGGTTGTGTTGAGAAACCTCTATGCTGCTTGGCTAGTATGTCTTGCTCATAGACTCCAGTCACTCATTTGTGAGTTATGACAAAATATTTTATCAAATCAACAGGGACTTTCTCTGTTCATCCAATTTGGAAATGATTGTGCTGCTTTTACTGTCTTTGGTAATATGTAGCAGTGTATAATTCTTGGGTAGTGTGTGCTCATGTAGTTTCTCTTGTTCAGTAATAATAGTTTTAAGTTTATAGTACAGTGCTGGTATCTTTTGAGGTGAGTCATGAAGTGACAGATAAAGACCATTCTCTTACATTTATTAAAATTGCTGCCAAAATTCTAATTGACTTCATTGTTCTGGTATACAAAAAAATATTGTGTTTATGTCTGTGAAGAATGTGAGTTAATACCTGATATTCTGAGATCTTACTAGTACAGAACTATCTTTTTAAAATGTGTTACACATATTGTGAAAATTTTTGAGCTTTTATTATTAACTGAAGTAGTGATTCATTAATGATAATTAATATTAAAATTGTGTGACTTTTAGCCTCAAACCTGAACCTTTTCTTACATTTTCATTTTTCTTTTTTTTTTGTTAACGATCATTAAATACTTAATAATTCAAATAAAAGCGGTATAAACTTAATGACTTTAAGAAACTACAACAGTGTTAAACTTGATCTGTTAAGCAGTATTAAAGTTAAATCAAATTATCTGTGCATAAATATAACCCCATTAATACTACTGGATCTGTTCAGCAAGGTAAATTAAAAATAAGGTAGTCTTGAGAGATATTGCATCTCTTGGAACCTTTAGTAAAAACTAAGCTAGTTACAAAATAGATAAATGTTATTCTCAGAGCCACAACATTATGCTCTGATTCAAACTTTCACAAAACCCAGTATTGGCAGGAATCAGGATTTCATCTGGAACTACCTCAGGAAAATGCAGCATATGGATGCTTCGCAGAAAATCTTTTTAAATATTTTGGATGCTGTAGTTTCCATTTCTGACATAAAGGCTCACTTTACTATGCTTACAAAAAGACAATGGGATCTAGTAAAGCTTTGTTGTTTTATGATATCTTACCCTAAACGCAAACTGAAAACTTCTTAACTGTAAGGTAAAAAAAGTTTACAAAACAATTTTTGTTTTGAGTCTGTATATTATCTGAAAGGAGACCTATCATATTTCTTTCCATATGTAGCTCATGTTTTGAGTAAAAGAAATGCAGAAAAAAATTATGATATCATGATGTCACATAGATAAACCTGCAAGTGAACTCATAAAATTGTATTTTTCCTCATTATTCACCTAAACTCTTTAAAAAATTGTTTTTTCTTCATAGAAAGCAATGCTATATCATCTAATGACATACAACTGAAGCAAGAAAAATTCATGTGTGAACTAAGGAATTAATTTTAAACACTGAGAATAATGTAAATAGACTACTTTATTACGGTCTGTGATAGGTTCTCCAATGTTATAAATATTTTAGTTGAAATGGAGCGTTCTTCAGATGTGCCCTAATACAGAACAAGAGTTGATGAAAAAATCCATAGCCTATGTTTTATAGGAGATCAGATTGGATTTGCACAATGCTCCTATCCATACTTATAATCTGTGAACTTTAATTATCTCTAACACAAAATCTAATTAGAACTGAATTTGCTTCAGGAATGACACATACTGACAGTATGTTACCACTTCATGTTAAGGGAATAATGTTAGCTGAATTCCCTTTTTTCCATGTGTAATTCTTCAGACATGTACACTAGCAAATAAAATGCCAAATAAGTACTGCCAGAGTGATTACTATATTTTGGTGTCACTGCTGCCTATATTACAGTTAACCATAGATAAAGACTGGGGTCCTACTGAACCATGCACATATCATCTGCTTGATCTGCAGAAATTCTTGAGTGAGCTTCTTGGACCACATCACTTCATGCCAGTCCCTTTTCTTAATTACTGTGCTTGCTTTCTTTTGTGTATGCAGTTTTTCCCTCCGATTGCTAGCATAGAGACAATAAGGTTAAATGGAATCTATGGTCATGAGTGGCTTCAAACAGAAAATAATACTTGTCTGAAACAAGCTACTGAGATATAAAATACAATAAACCTATCCATGTCAGTAAGGCATCCATATATTTAACTTAGCAACCACAAAATTACTCCTAAATATTAAATTTAGTTGCTTTCTTGTCCTTTTTTCAAGTCAAAGTATGGGTAAACCCTTTTATGTTTTTGTCTAATTCTAAAAATTCTTACAGAAGACTGCAGCCTCTATATTTGCCTATTATCTCCAATAAGCAGTAAAATTGAATTAGGCTGCTAGTTAAAAAAAAAGTTTAGATTGCTGAATAGCTGTAGGTAACATCATGCATGAGTCAAGTATTCATCAATGCTTAAGATCCAATAACTGCTGAACACGTTTATGTTGTCTCCTCTTTATATGTCTCCTCTCTCAGTTACATCAAAAGACTCAAATTGTGACAAAGGTAATAGAAATAGTAAGGGGCAGTTCTTAAGGAGGGAATTATATTGCTAAACTTTAGTGATTTTTTTTTTTTCTTTAAATAAAACATGTTACAAGTCTCAGGTGCATATGGAAAATAAGTTTTAAGCCCTATAAGATTTTCTTCAGTTTACTTCAATAAAACTTTGTTTTGCATTTGCCATGAGATCCACTTATTTCCTTTTTGAAACTTTCAATTCAGCTTCTAGAGAAGACAGGGATGGAGTAGAATTTATGAAGTACAATATAATATTTTTTTCTTTTCAAGAGTGATCTTTGCTTCAGATATCTGAATAGTTGTTACATATTTCACTAACACTATTAGAGGTAACCAAGGGAAGAGGGGAGAAAAAACCTTAGAAAAATGTCAGAATTAATAAGTATGTAAATGATTACTTGTCTTGCAGGAGCTCAGGCTTGCACAAGTTATTTAAGGAGGGCATGATTACTTTCCTGGTAATAGTCAAAGAATGAAATTATGTCAGATTTGCAGTTCTAATTGTGCTGCTTTCAAGTATTCAAGAATGGTAACAACTTTGTTCTAGAATAGGGCAAGTCCTTTCAAATAAAACTTTAATCCTGACTGTAAGAAAAGAGTGTTATTAATATTACATCCCCCTACATCATTCTGTCTTCTCTGAATTTATTGTTACTTTAAGCAGCAAAAAATATTTCATTTATTTCTCCTTTTCATTCATCTGGTTACTGAATTCCCCTAGGCCTCTTTCACAAGCTTATCTTTGGTGCCAGTCAGACCATCACAAAGTGGTTTGCATATCACATTCAAGACCAGCAGACACCTCAGGCAGTACTATCATGCCATAATTCACTTGTTACATTGGACTGGGATGATCATTATCTGCAGAAACAGTCAAAGAAAACAATCTCCTCTGCCTTGTTTAGTCAGCAGCAGAAAAATGCCCCTACTCAGGGCATTCACATAATTATTCATGGGTATAAACTGTATAGAGCAGAAGTCAGTGGACACCGGGTTTACTGAGCTGTAAGAAATTACTTTTATGTCTGAACAGTGGGAGATCATGGTTTCCATCCCACTCATTTCCTTTCATGATTTGCTAAAATGAGCTTGGAAGAACTTTTTAAACAATAAGTAAGGACATGCTTCTATAGGATTTTGAAATACACACAGCCTGTTCCATCTTCTCAACATGGACCTAACTCCATTGCTTTCAGGTAGAGACATTAATTTTTTATCACTACATGACATTAAATGAACTAGAAAGAGACATCACCTGTGGTCACTCAGCTTAGTATCTAAGTTCACTTCTTAGCAAGATCTTCCATGCTATAAGGTGTTATGAGGTGCTGTGAGGATGATAACAAGGGAATAATTTGTCCAAAACACATTTCTTGGATGGTTGCATCCAAAAGGTAGCAGTTACCAACTCAAATGTCCAGCTAGAAATCAATGATAAGTGGTGTCCCTCGGGTGGCTGTACTGGGACCAGTACTGTCTAATATCTTAGAATCAATCATAGAACCATAGAACCACAGAACCACAGAATCATGGGACCATAGAACCATAGAATCATAGAATCGTTTGGGTTGGAAAGGATCGTGAATGTCATCTAGTTCCAACTTCCCTGCCATGGGAAGGGACACCTTCCACAAGGCCAGGTTGCTCAAAATCCCATCTAGTCTGGACTTGAACACTTCCAGGGATGTGGCATCTGCAAGTTGAATGGGGCTTTGAGGAATCTGATCTGGTGGAAGTTGTCCCTGCTCATTGTAATGGGGTTGGAGTAGATGACCTGTAAAGATCTCCAACCAAAACTATTTGATAATTCTATGAAAAATAACTGCACTTTGAAACAAGTGAGAGCTTGCCGAACACTAGGTATGCATGATTTGCGTATGTGGTCAAAATCAGTTAAATTTTAAAGGTGTGAAAGGTCTGACTCATTAGAGAGAATAAAGGATGCGCTGATCATATTGATTAGGAAGAAGTGCCTGGTGAAGATCAAGGCCTATGATATAAAGTCACACTAGAATCACAGAAAGCAAATATAATTTTATGAACTACTGACAGACACTTCGTTTACAGTTTGTGCCAAATGATACTAGCCATCCTGCTAGCCAAATCATTTTGTCTTCAACTGCAAAGGAGTTGTCTAAGCACAGCACTGGACACAGGTAAGTGATAATTCTGTCAGTGATCTGTGATCATATCAGTTCAGAGCTCCTGGTCATCTGCAGCTTTCTATGAATTCAGTAGTCCTCAGTGAATTTTCCTTCCATGAATTTGTCCTGCCTCCCTTTGAAGGTATTGGGGCTTTCAGGTATCTTTAACCTTTTCAAAGACAGAGCCTCCAGGAAGGCCGTCTCCTGGAATTTAATTTCCTTTTTCTTTTTAAAATATTAAGCATGATTTACTTTTTCTTGTTAATATTCCTCAATTATTTCTGGCTGCACCTGCCTTTTTATGTAAAGGCTTGTTTTTATTACTCACAGAAAATGGATACAGTATTCAGCTTCCTTGAAAGCTGTCTTAAACACAGAAAGTCTTTCCAAGAGAAGCAGTGTCACTCCATGTAATTGAATCAGCTAGTAAATGATGGGTTAATCTAAGTAATTTAACCAAGTATTTACACAATCAATGTCTGAATTCATATACAGCTCCTCTACAGAAAGCATAAAATGCCATGAAATACACAGCAGCTGAACACATGAATGAAACAAAAGACATGAGATTGTTGTTTTTATTTTTAACTTTCTATCCCTTCTCTTTTCGTTCAATTCATAGTCAGGAGCTAATGCTTACATCTGAGGAAAAAAAAAAGGCATAAATTAGTCTGCCTTGGTAATAACTTTTTTAATATTTATAAAATGTAAATGCTGAATGCAGACTTGAGATCGTGACAGTTTCTCACTTGATAATGCTAGTAATAATAATAGTAGAAACTAATTCCTAAGGCTACTTTATGAAAATTCTTGTATTTTAGTGACCTAGCAAGAAACAGGTCTTTCTGAACACTGGAACATCTGCTAACTGAACACAAGATCTTTGCCTTTGTGAAATGTCATATGCCCTATCAATGGATGTTGTAAGTATATTTCAGACAGTGCAGAAAAAGGAAAAATAGTGAAACTGATTCACTTTAAGCACTGCTATTTCAAAATCTGTTTTCTATAAGAAAAAAAAAATCTCATCTCAAAGATGGATCTTTAAAATAATAAAATTAATTGTGAATTATGATATTGGAGAGTTCATCAAAGCATTTATCTAGAAGATCAGTTATCTGGTCCCAGAAGACAAATGATATTAACTTCATTGATCCTTTGTCTTACTAAGCCTTTTTTTTGAACTCTGCCTACTTTTGAACTTTGCCTACTCATTTCTTGTTTCCCTGTTTGACTAAGCTGTACCAGCAGAAGATTCAGTTGACAAAGGACTTCTCCAGGGTGGGATGCTCCACAAAAGAATACTACAGCTACAAAGAGGTCAATCTAATTCCATCTTACCTCCATTCAGTTTACATATTTTTCATTAATTTCTACAGTAGGACATTCCATGTGAGAAAGAAAATACGACAGTTCAGAAGAGGATTCTGATTTTGTGGTCTGAAGTTGTTACTGGTCATTGGTTAAATTTAGACGTATAAAGGCTTTCTGTTTCTTTTTTCAGATCTATTCTCCAGACGGACTTCTCTAATCTGTCCCGCATCTCTTAAATTTCCTCATGAAGTTATTTGAAAAAAAAATGGTTAAAAAAAAAGAATACACATCACATCTACAGAAAGATATAGAAAGCTGATAGAGAGTAAAATTGGATTTTAGGATATATATAAAATTAAGAAAAAAAAAAAGCATGCAGAAAATTCCACAGATCAAATAGACACATACAAAAAAACACCCAATAGAATCATTTAATCCTTTCCTTATAAACAGTTCTAAGAACTTGCCACCTAAATTTAAGATTAAATAAATTGTAAGAAAATGTATTCTGAATTCTTTAAGTGAAGCCCCAAGTTCTATCACAAGCCAAACAGATTTATCCATCCCACAGGAAAAATCTCTTAACACATGCTCAAAAGCTAACTTAGACAAACAGCAATGGGAGTGACAAAAACAGTGTCTAGAATCACATCTGTTAAAATCCCTGGCTAGAGGTGGTTCTGGTAATCTTTGATGCAAGAATTTATTGCTTAAGTATCTCCTAGGAATTCAGAGAGAAATAAATCAGGATTCCATCCTTCTCTTATAACTCATATTTTTATAAATGCACGATGAATGAGACAGTTGCAAAAACTCATTTTTTGTCTCCTATAGACAAGTTAGCATCAGTGTAGCACTTCAGGAAAGGAAAAATACCTAGGAAAAAAAATGTTACCTAGCTGTCAAACAATTTTAATGTAGTATACATTTGCATAAAGAATTTTTCTTAGTCATATATTGTATGTTTTATTGTATTTGTAAATTTTAGACTAGAATATTCCTGACTGAACAACTTTCAAACAGTAAATTATTCTCACACCATTTCCTTCGACTATTATGCTCTTGGTCTGTCTTCCCCCCCAGAAAAAGGAAGAATTATGTGTGTTAGATTACAGTACTTCTGTTCACTAGCTATATTGCAGTACCTTCTCTAATATGCTAAAGACAAAAAGTGTCAAAGACATTTCCAGTATAACTGTTTATACATAAAATTCCTATTTACAAATACAAAACTTCCAAGCGAAGAATACTTGGAGAGCCTAATTAATATTGCTATGCTACTGTTCTATAAATTCAATTAATATTTTTGTTCAGAGTGATTTTATTCTATACGTCTCTATTTTCTTTCCTTCCCCTCCAAAAACAAAGACAATAAAGATAAAACCCAATACTTTCAAATTTTAAGTAATATTTCATACACATTATATAAATTTGTCTAAGAAGGTATTCTAAGAACATAATAAGGTTTTTTTGTTGGTGGTGATTTTTTTTAAAAAAAGTAACTGTTTACTTACCTATTTCATGGTCCCCAAAACAGACTGGTAAGCTGTGGGAAACAGGTTTAGATTTAAGCACATCACAGGTTTTTGTTACTGGTAGATCTAAGTACATAGGATTTGAAATGAGTGACACCATTTCTGTCTAGAAGTCATTCAAGTTCTTTAGCTTTCAAAGTCTGTCTAGAAGTCATTCAAGTTCTTTAGCTTTAGCTTTCATTCTTTAGAAAACAAGTTACATTTTTACTAACTGGGATGCTTGTCTTCTAAAAATATTAAAAGCCATGTCTTACCATTTCAAATAGTTGCAAGCCTTCACCTGAAAAGGAAGAAAAGTGCAACTTCTTGATATTGAATGTTTGCCCAGACCACCACCTTGCCTATACATATACAGTACGCATCATTGAATCAGGATCTTTCAGAAAAAAATTAACTTCTTGTTGTTATTTTTGTTGTTTTGTGGTGGATTTTTTTTTGGTTTGAGGTGGCTTTTTTGTGGGTGGGGGGGATTGTTTGTTTTTGCTGGTTTGTTTTTTGGGGAGGGGATTTTTATCTAAAGCTTGAACCTTAATTCTTCCATAAGAAAATTTTCTGTATCATTTGAATTCCGGAATTATGACTCATCAGTTATGTTTAGAGAAGTTAAAAGCTTCCCCCGAATTTCTATCCACATTAACATATGCAGGATTATACTGCTAACATGTCATTATGATTCACAGGACTATGGATGACACCAGTGACTTTCTACATCAAAAAAGTTAAGATAGGAAACAGACAGAATATACGTAATATTCATTAACCTCATGTTATTCAAGGAGAATCCTGGAGCTGGCAAAACCCGTGTCACCATCAGCTTTCCTCCATCTGGCTGGTCTTCCTCCCATTCTAGCAGGATTCCCATTCGTTACTAGAAACATCAGCAGTGCCCAGCATTTTTATGAGATGAATGATCCACATGCTTCCTATAAGACAGAAAGTTTTAGGAAAATATGGTTAGCTCCACCCTCCAGAATTAACAGTATAAAGACAATCATGAATTAGAA
Organism: Pezoporus flaviventris; assembly: GCF_033815535.1. Classification (NCBI taxonomy): domain Eukaryota; kingdom Metazoa; phylum Chordata; class Aves; order Psittaciformes; family Psittacidae; genus Pezoporus; species Pezoporus flaviventris. The sequence continues at coordinate 5,555,692 of NW_026892564.1, forward strand.
ACTGAATAATAGAAAATGCTGGCCTAATTTCTGACATTGCTCAATGGTGCATTCAATATAAAATTAGGAAAAAAACCCACAAGTCTCCAATTTAAAGTTGCAAGCAGTTTTTCCAGAGTAAATGCACAGACTATAGGAGAACCTACAGCTTCCAATTAGATCTTAGCATAAAATCAGTATATGTCAGGGAGATTGATAGATATTTGTTAGAATGAACTCCCATGTAAATCTGAGAGGTTTCTCCTCAGTAAAGAACAAAACAATGTGCAAGAACTATATTTTTTGGATGGATAAGATCCAGAGTAGTTTTTAAAGCGGGTAGCAAATGTTTCCCCAGTGTTTAAAAATATCATTATTCTCACTCTGTGGCTTCAGTGAATTATTGTCCAGTACAGCAAAATTAGCATCCTCTATTTAGAGCTGTGAAATAGAAATGGTTACTTGCAACAGCAGGACTGTCTTCATCAGCACAGACTTCTACCTGAAGTTCAACACAAACAACAAAATTTAAAAGTATAAAACATCTGCCTCACCTAAGCAAATGCATAGATGCTCTTACTGTTACATTTTCTTTCCACTCCCTCAGGCTCCCTGGAATATTCCTACATTGTTTACAACCTAAATAGTGGTAATTGCTCTTATCTGCCAGGATACATGCTCTGTGTATTAGCATCTCCATTTTGGAAGAATCAACAGATAAATACTCTTTTCTCTACCTAAGAGCTTCGTACTTGTGACTCTTTCCAACTTGTGTGAGGAAAAGTAATTTATTTCAACAAATGTTTGTGTTGTAGAAATTTGAGCTAATCATCATCCAGCGCTTTGCACAAAGAGAGCTTTTGGGGTTTATTTTTTTTTATTATTTCCCCAGAGATAATTTAACCTGGAACCTGACTAAAAAAAATAGATTAATATTTTTTACTTTTATTACAAAATGTTATATGTAGGCTTAATAGCTTTTGAGAAGTTTCTGTCTCTATAAAATAGCTTCAAATTGTAACAGATAGGGCAGAACAGTCTTACATGTATGTACAAATTCAATTAAATTGCTGTAATTATTGAAGGTAATTTAATCTCTGTGCAAACCTATTTGGCATACCTACAAGGGACAGAAAATGAATAAAATATGCACTTGTGTATCCTTCCTTTATAAATTCTTTGAAGCACCTCCACAAAGTAACTTTCTAACTTACTCCTGATGCGTAATACATGCATGCTGTCAGCCAGCTCTGAAAAGAGCTTAAGAGAGTATTTTTTGAAAAAGCAGAAACCAAAATGTTGAAATTTTCATGGAAGTGTACCATTTTCAACATATGTCCTCTGTTTCCATTAACATTCATATATTTTGCTGCCTGCTGTGGGCTTACAGGGACTATGATTCATGAGAAGGACAATCTATGCACCCGCAAGACTTCTAGGCTTTCTAAACTAAAGTAAAAAGTGTAGGAATCTCCAAATTTTATTAATACGGTATAGGTATAGTATTTTTAAATAACAATCTGGTATGGTATTTTTGAAAAACAGTATCTAGCATGGTATGTATACAAACTATTATATCTATATAAAGGAGCCCAGAAATAAAGAATTTCATGCTATGTTCAGTGGTGTTTCTGAACTAAGAAAGAATTAAAGATAGAACTTCTAATTGTAGTTGAAAAAGATGAAAAAAGTAAAAAAGGGGACTAGCTATTGTAAATAGAGAGTCTTCAATATATAACACAAGTCTAACTAAAACAAAAAGTCAGATTTTCACAAAGCCAACAGCAAAGGCAGAATTCAAGGGGGGTTAATAGTTGCTCACTCTTAGGTGAGCAACTAAATAGGTGCTTAACATATCTCTATTGAGTCATGTCATTCAGCAAAGCATATAAAAGAGAAAATATAATATTTTTTAAATTGCCAATACAGTAAAGAAAAGAGAGGACACAGTTGTTATTGTTTCTGAGAAGTGGAATAACTTTTCTTTAAAGTCCTAGAACACACTGTCTTCCAGAAACTGGATATTATATAAATAAAAACCTCAATAAATTCACCCGTGGACTCACACAAAACTGCTGAAACAGAGATAGACATCTGTCTGCTTCATTTGGTTTAAGATTTTACAAAGTTTTGCAAGTCCCACCTAAGTCACAGGCCACTCAAGGGTTTGTTTGAATTTTATATTTATAATGAATAAAAAAGACAATTACCTGAAATTGTTTTTTTCAGGTACTTTCTGGTATTACCTAGCTCTCCTATCCTTTTTTATTGGTCAGAGTAATTCATTGCTACTCTAAGTAAACTTTGGTAGGCACAGGAGTTCCTACTCTGCAGCTTTTAATGTAAAAAAAAAAAAAAGAAAAAATTCTTTTATGAAATAATTATGTAAATATTACATAAGATTACATAGCAGAGTATTTTCTATGTTTGGATGGTAGTTTTTATAAATAATGAACTGCACTGTAAGGAACACTTGATTGAGCTTTCACATTGATTTTCATCCACTGTGCTACTTTACAGTATTGTATATCTCAGAGGCTTTTAGCAGATGACCAACCTTTCTTTATTTTGTCTACTTCTATCAGTAAAGAGATTTTTTCATCTTTATTATCTTCTTCAACATAAAATAGATTCTAGAAGCAAATATATTATTTTGCTCTTTTTTCTTCATTATTTCCTGTTGCCATTGTCATATAAATCCTCAAAAAAATATAAGATGGAAGAAAAAGTGACTTAGTGTTCTCTATCAGAGAAGTTGGAAGTCTGATTGTGTAGACAAACTGAGTGCTATTCTGAAACTGGGGAATTGCACTGTTTGGATTCAGCTATCTCCTTGTTCATGGCCATCACTGCATTTCTCTCCAGCAAATAAGAGGGATATTGATCACATTTGACTTCAGTCATCTGCAGGATGGATGTTTACATATGGATGACACACTATAGGAAACTCTTGTAGATACTAAAAAGAGACAAATACTTTCAGGGACCCTTCACCTGATAAGTATTAAATATCTGCAAAATAGGATTAAGTATGCATGTACAGTGGAAAGAGCTAGATATGAAGATCCATGCTGTCCTTTCATAGGATCTGAGTGGAGGCTTCAGGACAGATTCTCTCACAGTAGCTAGTATCCAAAAAGTAATTATATACTTTCCAGCAACAAATGTTGCAGACACTCCCAACAATATTTAGAAGGATTTTGACCTGAAATTCAAGTTGCACATGACACAAAGAAGTTGTGAGCATGTAAAGGTGCCTAAATTTAGACACCAAAAACTTCCAAGCCAAATAGTAATAAGGAGCTGGATACCCCTCTAGGTAGGCAGCAAACTTCAGTTTAATTTAGGTATAACAGACTGTGACCTATCCTACCATGCCTACCTTTTAAAGGTAGAGAGTGAATAACTGTAGAATTAAAAATTTAAATTTAGTTTCTATAACAACATAATAATAAACATGCTATCGGCAAATATCTAGAGCCTAATGATGTGACGAGCAAAATGGATTTTAAAGACCAAATCATATCAAAACAATCTGATTTCCTTCTGTGACGTAATAGGCCTTGAGATTTGCTGCAAATATGCATACTCCTGTAAACATTTAGACTTTTGCCTCTGTGACAAAATGGGACATCACTGGAAAAACAGTATTCAAAACTAAGTTCTTTTGTTAAGGGCTGTGACCCTGGTAGAGGTGGAGGTTACATAAGACCTGCTCTGAACTTGCATGTATCATACAGACCTGGTTGGATGGGGCTTTGAGCCACCTGGTCTAGTGGAAGGTGTCCCTGCTCGTGGCAGAGGGGTTGGTACCAGATAATCTTTAAGGTCCCATCCAACCCAAACTATTCTATGACTCTAGGATACCGAGATGGAAAAGGCAAAGGATACAGATAACAATCCATAAATTGAATTGGTATCAGTATGACACATAGCATAATCCTTTTCTTCTAGTTAGGAGTAGAAAGGCCTCACCTAGAGCAGTACAGCAAGTTTTGGACACAACACTTGGGAAAGTTATGGCTCACTTACAAGGCTGTATTCATGTAAGAGGCCAGGGAATAAGAGTGATAAGAGAATGATTTGAAGTCAAGAAAACATGAGAAAAATTGAAAAGAACTAGGTTCTTGCAGTTACTCAGTAGGCAGTTAAGGGGATATGTCTTTACACATGTGAAGAGACAGAGAGAATAGGCGCACTACATTCCATGGTTATATACAGATGTAGTATTGCAAAACTGAACAACCTGCTGTCCATAACCAGGAGGACAAATCAAAAAGTTATGTATTATACTGCTACAAGGAAGATAAGTTTAGACTTCTTAAACATTTCATACTCTACAAATTTTCCTTTTGGTGACAGAAGATAAACACATGTGACATTGTTCTCACACTCAGTGCAGGCAACTCTTGCATGACATCCATCTACCTAGCAAAGCTGCCAAAAGTTGGCCTAGACATCACATCCCTTCTTTCCTTTTTCCAGTCTTCTAGACTTCCACACATTTTCTGTAAGTTCTTAGGAATAACCAAGACAGCTAAGACTTGCTTCAGCCACTCTCCTAACTAGCCTAAAATGAACTTAGCTTGATCAGTATTTGAAAACACACTATTTATTAAAGTCCCTAGCCTGCTGGTTTCCTGCTCTACCATGGATTTGCATAAATTTAAGGATGTAATAAAAGATTGACAAGCTTCAATCAGGAATCATATTTCAGTCACTTCAGTCAGCTTCAATCATCTATTTTCTTATTTGAAGAGACAGTTTTGTGTGTGGAAACCAAGCAATATCCTCAAATCTGGGATGAAAAGACCATTTATTACTGGTCACTTTGTACTGATATAGAGCTAAAAAAAAGATTAAAAAATAATCTGGGAAGCAAAGCAAAAGGAAGATTTCATTTAACACAATTTTTCATAGTGCTGGAACAGTGGATATCTGAAAGCTCTCTGGCTTTGGTTCATTTATAGATCTAGAAAATCACAGATATTCAGAGAGATAATTATAATGCAGTTCTTGGAAAAAGGAGAACATAATTTTTTGGGACCTACTTAGTAGATTAATTCGTTTTTTTATAAAGTAGATGGTATCTCACAGTAGATTTAAAAGAAACAGGAGAAAAGATTAAAAAAAAAAGAATAAAAGAGGTATGGACCACCTAAAAACAATTATGGTGACATTTTATAAATGTGCATTTTAGGAACTGTATGAGGAAAGAAAAATGAAAATCCTGTTTCATTTGAGTTGGTAAGTAAAGCACAAACCTAAAAGTTCCAATGCACCACTGAGAATTCTTTCATGCAGCTACAGCATGCATTGTAAGAGATCTATAAGGAAATAAGTGCTATAATCACTGCAGGAAAGGAAATTCATAGAAATGTGGAAAGGGAAAGAAATCACCTATTTTAAAATAGTGCTAATTATTTTCATGCTGTTTTCTTCTTTGCTACCTTCAGTATATGTTGTACCTCTCTATCCCAATTAAAATTAATACCAGTTACATTACTTCATCTAGTGTTCCTGTTTGGTATTCTACTTGCACATAAGACTTTACATTACACATGTGTAAATCCGTATTGATTACACAAAAACCCAGAACAGACTTTAGCTCCAAGACTGATTTATGTACTTGCAACAGAAGTTTTGGCAAGAAACACCCACTCATGCAATTTTTGAATTTGAAAAAAAAAAAAAAAATCTAACCAATACTCTTAGATTTTTATCTGGTGCCAGTCACTGGGATAACTATGCTGATCTCTGCAACCAATTTAATTTCTGAGTGTAAATCTAATGGAAGTAAATATGTGGGAATTTTGAGTAAATTGCTCTGTATTTTAATCACCACTTACTATTTAAATGGTTAATGAAAAGTCAATTCCTCAAGGAGAAACTCAGCTTCATGCACAATTTCATTATACTTTCATTTTTCCTCACATACCAGAAATAAGACTGCTCTGCAAGTAGTCTCTTAATCACCTAACTTAAACATTAATCCTGTTAACCTACTTCCACTGCTTGAAGCTTGTTAAGTTATGTTAATGTCATAGCAATAAAAAAAGCCAGAAACTTTTTACACTCTTACAAATGTTTTTTTTTTCCTCAGACAGCTATTCATTGCTCTCAGAAAACACAGTGTATTTGCAAAACGGAAGACTGCTTTCATTCGTGTTTTTCTAGTACAGCTAAGATTTCCCTACTCCCCTTTTCTTTTTTCCTATTCAACTTTCAGTAGGCTACCTTACAAGAATATGTTAACAGCTACTAACCAAACTCAAGATCCCTCCTGAAACTGAAACAGATAGAACAGTCCCTAAAAGTAATTTGTACTGTAACTTCAATTCACCTTTAACAACCCAAGCTAATGCAAATTAATGCAATCAGTTTATATATGCAGAACTGTGTCAATAGAATGCATTATGCTTTTAGTACAACTCCCAAGGATAGGAACAATTTAAATGTTATTTAAAGTTTAAAAAGTTGATTAATAATTTCTATTCATGAGTATTCAAATAGAACTGGCTATATGAGACATAGAACTTGGGTAACAGTTATTTGTGAAATTTAAATTTGTTCTTCAGGGTTTTAAAATTCCCTCTCCCTGCACATTATTCATGAACTTAAGCATTTACTTAGAATTTGTTCTTATTTTTCCAAATAACTTGGCTAGCCATAATTCATTTAGAAGCAAGATGGAGAGCATTTCTCTGTATCTCAACATGGCATATGCCAGAAAAGGCAATATTGCATTCTAGAAATAACTTCATGATTTCCATGGCAATGAAGGCTTGGAGTGTTCAGAACAGACTCCATCTAACTCTAGAGTTTTTATTTCATAAATATTTTAAAATATTTTGTTTTACCCTGAAACGTAGGAAATTAAAATCCTTAATCATTTGCTAGAACATTGAGTTATGAATGGCATTGCTGTAAATTTTACAATCCATCACCTTGCTGTTTTTTCAAAAACTTAGGGCATATAAATAGTTGTTACATATTGATCATGCAGGGCACTAATGTCTGCTGTTGTTGGTATTATTGTTATTGCTATTATTGTTCAGTTTTTCTGTCTATATAAGTCAGAATTGCATAAAAATTATATTAAAGATAAATAATTTATTTTCTTAGTACAGTAAATAGAAGAAAGCCAAACCTATTGTTAGTCTATTATTTGACAACAAACTCCACCTGAAATCTAGGCGTTTCAGATAATTAAGTTTTGTTTTGCTTTTGTTTTGTTGTTTTCAGAAGATTACTTACTGTGTAAATCTACTAATATGGATTAAATAGACTTCTTAACTGTGCCCACCAAGCCCACTAATTCAGCTTCAGCTAGCATTTTTTCCACAGCAGAACTCTCTTCAAAGCACTGGCTTAGTCATCTAATAATTCTGTTGCCTAGACCATCATGTGCCCATGATGGATTGCCATCACAACTGAATTAAAAACTTAGTTACTTAGAATTAAAAAATCATAGAATAGTTTGGGTTGAAAGGGACCTTTAAAGATCATCTAGTCCATCTCTGTCATCCCTGACATCAGCAGGGACATCTTTTGCTAAACCAGGCTCCTCAAAGTCCCATCCAATCTGACTTTGAGCACTTCTGATGATGGGGCATCCAAATTTTCTGGACTACTTGTTCCAGTGTCCCACCAAGCTCACAATAAAGAATTTCTTCCCAATATAAAACATAAATCTACCCCATTTCAGTTTAAAACTGTTGCCTCTTGTCACTATAGGCCCTGGCAAAAAAGTTTCTCTCCATATTTCTTATAAGCACTTTCATATTTTGAAAGGCTGCAATAAAGTGTCTTCAGAAGCATCTCTTCTACAAGTTGAACAACCTCAATTCTCTCATTGTTTCTTCACAGGAGAGGTGTTCCAGCCCTCTGATCATCTCTGTGGCCCTCCTCTGGACCCACTCCAGCAGGTCCATACCCTTCTTGTACTGAGGCCCCCAGACCTGGATGCAGTACTTCAGATTAAGTCTCACAAGAGAAGAGAAGAATCACCTCCCTTAACCTGCTGGCCTTCTCCTGAACTGCAGTCCTATATTGCTGACTCATGTCCAATTTTTTATCTACCAGCAACCTCACTCCTTCTTAAGTACACCGTTTTACATACCTGTAGTAACCAGGAAGATGGCCAATGAAATAGAGACTCAATTAAAGAACAGGTTTACAATGCAAAATGGATTAATGAGATGTGGATTTTTTTCTTATTTGAAAATAGCAAAGTATGGGAAAGATGTACAGGAGAAAGGAAAAAACATTCCACACAAAAATCAGTGTATTTCACTATATGGTACAGTTTAGGGTTTGACAGTCTAGCCACACATTGGTAACTTTGGAAATCTCTTTTTGGCTAGAATGTAAAGAAATGAATTACAGTTTTCCTTATCTTTTCTGTTTCTTTGAAAAAAAACTGTAGCAACTCTCAGTGCTACAGTGCTACAGTGCTACAGTGCTACAGTGCTACAGTGCTACAGCTAGACAGCTCAGAGCTGTCTAGCTATTCAGTGGATTCAAAGGGTGGTGATGTCACTCTGGAGAAAGACATCTGGCATAACTTGTGGAAAGCCTTTTTTTGAAACTTAAAAAATTTTAAAAAAGTTTGTGTAATCCATGGGAAAGCTAATCTAACTGTATATACTTACTTTTTGTCTTTTAGCCAGCTTTCCTATTTCTGTTCTTATGCTTCTGACAAGATCTTGTAAAACTCAAGAATCCTACGGAAAATTTTACATGTCTCACTAGAAGTCATTCCTTACAAGGCTCCATAAATCCACAGAACTTGTTTTGAACCTTAATACAAAGAATCATTCTTAATTATTTTTAATTAGCAAACTTTAGTAACCTCCTGCAAGAAAAGTTCTATCTACAAATAACCACAGTTTTTGGTTCTAACTGGAACTAGCTTTAGATGATGTGTTTCCACATCATCTTGTCTTATGAAAACCAAATGCATACAACTGTGTGCTTGGAGAAGTTAGATATTGAGTCGTGACTTTTTAAGAAGGAGGATCTGAAGGACAGAAACACATTGCTGATGAGACCAAAATATTAACTACATTAAAAAATCTATTTTTTTCATCCCTGTTCAAAATTGCTTGCTGAAATATCTGTGGTGAGCAGAAGAATGTCAGAAGAGTTAAAGGTTAACTAATGGTTAGATAAATGGTCAGAAGAGTGGTGCCAGGGGTTTGGGTGTCTTGAACATGGGATCCAGGTTTGTAGGCCAGGTCTACTGTGGGCTGGTGGAGCTGATGGGAGCGGATTTGGTAAGAGGCTTGCCAGACTGGTCAAGGATGCTTTAAACTAGGTGTGTTGGGGAGGGGAGTATCATTCCATCCCAACACACCCAGTCAGTTGCCAACACCAGTAATAAATGCTTGGAGCAATGTAGAGATATTCCAGCTGCTCCAGCCAATGAGCCAGCTTTATTCGGAGTTCAGCTCAGATGCCTCTATACAAATGCCAGTAGCATGGAGACCAAACAAGAAGAATTAGAGATGTGTGCATGTCTATGGGCGTATGATATAATAGGCATCACAGAAACATGGTGGGATGGCGCCTATGACTGGAGTGCTGGAATGGAAGGTTACAGGCTCTTTAGGAAAGGCAGGCCTGGCAGGCGGGGAGGGGGAGTTGCCCTTTATGTTCGGGATAGGCTGGAGAGTATGGAACTCTGTCTGGGGACAGGTGAGCAGTCCACAGAGAGTTTGTGGGTCAGGGTTAAAGGGAGAACAGCGATGGGAGACATTATTGTGGGGATCTGTTACAGACCACCTGATCAAGAGGACTCTGTGGATGAAGCACTCTATAGACAGATAGGAAAAGCCTCACGCTCACAGGCCCTTGTTCTCATGGGTGACTTCAACCACCCTGACATCTGTTGAAGCAATGGTATGGCCCAACACAAGCAATTCAGGAGGTTCCTCAATTGTCCAGAAGACAACTTCCTTCTGCAAGTAATAGAGGAGCCAACAAGGAGAGGTGCCATGCTTGACCTCGTGCTAAACAACAGGGAAGGGCTCGTTGGAAATGTGACGCTCCAGGGCACCCTTGGATTTAGTGATCACGAGATGGTCAAATTCGAGATCCTCAGGACAGTGAGAAGAGCGTGCAGCAAGCTCACTGCCCTGGACTTCAAAAGAGCAGACTTTGGCCTCTTCAGGAACCTGCTTAGTGAAGTTCTATGAGATATAGCCCTAGAAGGCAGGGGGGCCCAAGACTGTTGTTGATATTCAAGGATCACCTGCTACAAGCTCAGGAGTGTTGCATCCCAACTAGAAGGAAGTGCATCAGGAGGGCCAGGAGACCTCCTTGGATGGATAAGGAGCTCCTGAGGAAAATTCAAATGAAAAAAGAGGCTTATAAAAAGTGGAAGCAAGGACAGGCGGCATGGGGAGAATACAGGGAAGTTATCTGGGAAGCTAGGGACCAGGTTAGGAAAGATAAGGCCCAGTTAGAAGTAAACTTGGTTAGAGATGTGAAGGATAACAGGAAGGGATTCTATAGGTACGTAGAGAATAAAAGACAGACTAGGGACAGCTTAGGCCCTCTCCAGAAGCTATCAGGAGAACTAGGTACCCTGGATTTGGAGAAGCCTGAGCTTCTGAATGGCTTCTTTGCCTTGGTCTTCCCTGGCAAAGGCTCTGACCACACCACCCAAGTCTTGGAAGGCAGACGCAGGGACTATGAGAATGAAGACCTTAGGCCCACTGTAGGAGAGGATCTGGTTCGAGAGCATCTTAAGAACCTGAATGTATACAAGTTCATGCAACCTGATGAAATCCATCCGCGGGCCTTGAAGGAGCTGACAAATGAAGTTGCTAAGCCACTGTCCATCATATCTGAAAAATCACAGCAGTCAGGTGAAGCTTCTGATGACTGGAAAAAGGGAAATATAACCCCCATTTTCAAGAAGGGGAAATGGATGACATAGGGAATTACAGACCAGTCAATCTCACCTCTGTGCCTGGCAAAATCTTGGAGCAGATTCTCCTGGAAGGCATGCTAAGGCACATGAAAAACAACAAGGTGCTTGGTGACAGCCAGCATGGCTTCACTAAGGGGAAATCCTGCCTGACCAATTTGGTGGCCTTCTATGATGGGCTACAGAACTGATGGACAGAGGTAGAGCAGTTGATGTCATCTACCTGGACGTATGCAAAGAATTCACCACTGTCCCACATGACATCCTTGTCACTAAATTGGAGAGACATCAATTTTATAAGTGGACCACTCGGTGGATAAGGAACTGGCTGGATGGCCGCATGCAAAGAGTTGTGGTCAATGGCCCAAGGCCCAGCAGGAGACCAGTAACGAATGGTGCCCCTCAGGGATAGGTCTTGGGACTGGTCTTGTTCATCATCTTTGTTGCTGACATGGACAGTGGGATTGAGTGCGCCCTCAGCAAGTTTGCCGATGACACCAAGTTGTGCGGTTCACTTGATATGCTGGAGGGAAGGAATGCCATCCAGAGGGACCTCGACATGCTTGTGAGGTGGGCTGATGCCAACCTTATGAATTTTAACCATGCCAAGTGCAAGGTACTACATCTGAGTCACAGCAATCCCAGGCACAGCTACAGGTTGTGCAGAGAACAGATACAGAGCAGCCCTGCAGAGAAGGACTTGGGGGTGTTGGTTGATGAGAAAATGAACATGAGCCACCAGTGTGCACTCGCAGCCCAGAAAGCCAACCGTATCCTGGGCTGCATCAAAAGGAGCGTGACCAGCAGGTCGAAGGAGGTGATCCTGCCCCTCCACTCTGCTCTCGTGAGACCTCACTTGGTGTATTGTGTGCAGTTCTGGTGTCCTCAACATAAAAAGGATATTGACCTGCTGGAACAAGTCCAGAGGAGAGCCATGAAGATGATCAGGAGACTGGAGCACCTCGTGTATGAAAATAGGCTGATAAAGCTGGGGCTGCTCAGCCTGGAGAAGAGAAGGCTGCTTAGAGACCTCATAACAACCTTCCAGTATCTGAAGGGGGGCTATAGGGATGCTGGGGATGGACTATTCATTAGGGACTGTAGTGACAAGGGGTAACAGGTTAAAATTTAAACAGGGGAAGTTTAGATTGGATATGAGGAAGAAATACTTTCCTGTTAGGGTGGTGAGGCACTGGAATGGGTTGCCCAGGGAAGTTGTGAATGCTCCATCCCTGGCAGTGTTCAAGGCCAGGTTGGACAGAGCCTTGGGTGGGATGCTTTAGTGTGAGGTGTCCCTGCCCATGGCGGAGGGTTTGGAACTAGATGATCTTAAGGTCCTTTCCAATCGTAACTATTCTGTGATTCTATGAAAAGTAACACTACATACTGCTACTGTATCTTTTGTAAAAAAGCAACTAGATGTTAATTTCATTTATTGAAAGTCCACCAAAGGTACTTCAGACCTAAGTTCTGAATAGCACTTTGTTAAAATTACCACTTTGGAAAAACTTCTCAGTGTATTAAAAGAAATATCCTATATATATTAATTAGAAATTATTCTGGATGTTATTTCATAATAATTTAAATAATTATATTCCTTGTTTGGTTATTTCTCTTGATTTTTTTTTCCTCTTTATTCTTTTCCCTTTTATATTTTCTTTTCACTTATATGATAATTGCAGTATGATGCACGTGGAACAGAAATTGAATTTCCAAAAGAGTTGACACATTTCAAAGAGGTAGCTCCATCTAGTGTCATAGTCAGACACCATTTTAACTTTGCATTTTGCAAACAAAGCATTTTTCACGGCTCAAATAATTAAGCCTTAAAGTACTGCCTCTTAATGGAAAAATAAAAAACTGAACAAACAGGTGAATGTGCCATCTGAAATGTTATATAAAAGCAACTTTAACAAACATATTTTTGAATGTACTTTTTTTGAAGGAATTGAATTTGCGTCGTAGTATACTTTGTCTGCAATTAATTACTTATAGGATTCTCTGACACCAGATGCTCTTATTATGAACTGTTCCATCAAATAATCTGCTGGAGCAAAACATTCATCATCAGTTCCCTAAGCCATCATATCCTACTTAGTTTAAGAATGCTTCAGTACTCTGAATATGTGTGGAGCAAGAAATCACTGTAATGTTTCCAACAAGGACTCTACTCAGTAGTAACACAGTCTGCAAAAAAAAATGGATTTAGGAAAGCTAGCGGATAAAATACTAATATAATTAAGCAATGGCAATCCAAAGATTATTGTTCTGAAGCAGTCATTGGCTTTGATATACTTACTTATAAATTAATTAATAGTAGAATAATTTGCTTCTCTCACCCACATACAAATTAATTATTAGTAGAATAATTTGTTTGCCTCACCCTCGATTTTAATAGGTCATTTGATGGCGTGTCAAAAACTTTAACCAGTATAATCATATTTGCCTGGGTATAAGCACAGATACACTAAAAGCAAACCACCCTAAGAGGAACAAACAGAAAAGCTTCAATATATATTCATTCTGCATTATTAGACCTGAGATCTGCAATGAAGTACATAAGGAAGCTGCAACAAAACCTGTATTATTTAACATACTCATTAATTGTCGGGGGGAAGAGATAAACATCACTTTAATTAGGTTTGCAAACTCTGTTAAAATAAAGAGAATGTGGAGCAGAACTGGGAACAGGAAACGAAGAGGGAACAAGACAAAAATAGCAAAATTAAAGCATAAAATATGGGACTAAGTCATGAAATGAGATTCAAAATGTCTAGTAAATAATTTAAATGTGGGAGTAGAATCTGGAAATACCAAGCAAACAAAATTATTGGCAGGTTTAGTGATGGCACTAATGTCAGATTAGTTGCAGACAAGTTTGCAAAAGAGAACAGAGTTCTCTGCTAGGTCTCAGCCATACACAAAATACTAAGTCATGTATGAGAAAGAGACTTACTGCCTCCTGCAAAGCTGTGATTAGCTTGGACGTCACACTCAGTTTATAACATTTCATTTTTATTCTCCCCAGTAAGGGCAACATCAGATTTTCTGTGATCTCCAAAAGTCATTGAATAAAACACATGAATGACAGCAACCATACCAAGTGCAAGGTCCTACACCTGAGATGGAGTAATCCCAGACACAGCTACAGGTTGGGCAGAGAAGAGATTCAGAGCAGCCCTGCAGAGAAGGACTTGGGGGTGTTGGTCAATGAGAAAATGAACATGAGCCGGCTTCAGTGTGTGCTCGCAGCCCAGAAAGCCAACCATATCCTGGGCTGCATCAAAAGGAGCATGACCAGCAGGTCAATGGAGGTGATCCTGCCCTTCTACTCTGCTCTTGTGAGACCTCACCTGGAGTATTGTGTGCAGTTCTGGTGTCCTCAACATAAAAAGGACATGGAACTGTTGGAACAAGTCCAGAGGAGGGCCACGAGGATGAGCAGGGGACTGGAGCACCTTCCGTATGAAGATAGGCTGAGGAAGTTGGGGCTGTTCAGCCTGGAGAAGAGAAGGCTGCTTTCTGTCTTAAAAACTAACACTGTTGTCATCAACTTATTTCTTAAATTTCAATCACTGAGATTGAAATTTCTTTCCACAGCACTGGAAGAGTGCTATAAACCAACAATTTTAATTTTCTTTGAACTCAGACCTTATTTTTAAATCATTTCTTCCAGTAATATTTTAGGTTACATTTATTAAAGTGTTTGCAGGTAAGGCATCCAGTAGCCCAAATTACAAATTCTCCTGAAGCTTTGCCTAAAAGTTTTCATGTAAAATTTACCAGTGGTATTTTATGCTAGAAAGGAGAAATACCCAGAAAATCTTTCAAGAATAGAAAAATTCTACAGAACTTCCCAGTGTTGATATTCAGCTTCTGAAAGTTGTTGGTAGCTGAATAACGTATATAATCCTGGCGGATTTTCACAAATAATGGCACATATGTACCCATTGGAATCAAGAAAAATCAGACTCTATTTTCAAAATCTTTTCCAACAATCAACAGGTTTATATACTGAAATATTAAATGTGTACCGCCAGATCACAACAGCATCTTCACAATATTACCTTTGTTCACCATATTTGCCATTCTCTCTTTAATGTATAAATTGTAAAATTGTGAAAAAACATGGCATGAATTTTTCTAATTTTTGAAGATTCTAATTTTTGAAGACTCACATAGTAGCATTGAAAGAAATAGTAAAGAGTAGAAGCAACCTAGAACAGACTTTTGTGGAAAGAATGTTGTATAAAAATTAAAAAAAAAAAAAAGCGCATTGATGATGCATATGAGTAGTTCCTACACACACATTATAAATGTAAATTTTCATATACATATCACATTATTGCTCCCTACAACTACCTGAAGGAGGCTGAAATGATATTTGTGTTGGTCTCTTCTCCCAAATAACAAGTGATAAGACAAGAGGAAATGGCCTCAAGTTGTTCTAGTGGAAGTTTAGATGGATATTAGAAAAAAATTCTTCATCAAAAGGGTTTTCAAACATTGAAACATACTGCCCAGGGAAGTGCTGGAGTCCTCACCACTGAAGGTATTAAAAAGATGTGTAGATGTGGCATTTACTTGGGGACATAGTTTAGTGGTGCACTTGGCAGTATTAAGTTTATGGTTGGACCCAAAGATCTTAAGGGTCTTTTCCAACCTAAATGATTCTGATTCTATGTCCTAGGTTTTAATTAGGTAAACAGCTATATATACTTGGAAGTTTATTGGCGTATAGACATGAGTTAGATGAACAAAAAATTGAAAACAATTATTTCAAAACCGGCAGTTAAAGAAGTCTAAAGGAAAAAGCAGTGTGAAATTCAAGAAAGGGTACAGAAAGCATAATCCAGTCAGGAACTTTATGCATCTTGATTGCTATTTTTGTAGCAGTAGAAGTTCAGCCAGTCAAAGTCAATGTATAGTGTTTAAATTTCTTCCAGAGAATCACATTTTAAGTTGAAGATGCCAACAAATCTAGAATCCACCTCTTCTGTTCCTAGCATATTCAGTGATCACCACATTCACTACACACGTTCATACACACGTACATTTAAAAATTTCATTTATCTACCCCTAGGTTCCAAACAACGATACTATGAGGTTTTTCTCATCTAGATTAATATACTTTTCATATGTTCTTCTGATGACCACATTATCCAAAACAATCAGGTCACCTCTACTTTCTGTTTGATAAACCCATTTAAATACATTGATTCATCTAATTAGTCCCTTATCTCTCTGAGGTTTAGTTTTCTGTTTTATTTTTGTCATAGTTTTGATTTTACTTTACCATCAAATCACTTTAATAAATCTTAGTATTCCTTTCTCATTTTTCAGGGTTTTATTGAATATGTAAGAAACTTTTTTCTTATACTCACAAAAAATAACTGAAAATAAAAAAAAAATTTAAATAGCAGTGGAATCAATGTGTGTTATGTGAAGGTAACTGTGTGCTAATGTATTTGGGAAATAAAACTTTCCTTTGCATCAGAGTCCTTAGGGATGGCTCTGAAAACATCTGTTATTTCTTTCTCTTATGAGAAAATTTACGGTAACTTGTAATAGGTCATGTAGTCCTAAACCAAAATCTAATTGTCCTTGTTTGGGTCATGATCTAGTCAAAATGTTTTTCTGTAGAATGTTCAGAACAAGTCCCTGCCTGTCTACCTTTAAATTACTTACGGATTGTATTGCCACAAGAAAATGAACTTTAATGGGCCATAAAAGGGTATTGTGAAAAACTCTGACTTAGTTCACTACAGGAGAGTGAGGAAAACTAGTTTTATGTTTATAAAATTACCTTGATGTAATAAAAATTAAAAGGTGTAACTAAATAATTTGATAGAAATACGAAATTCTGTTTTGCATAAAGCATTTCCTATAGTAAATCTTCTCACTTAAAAAAATGATCAATTTATATTTGCAAAATTTCTATATAGAAATTCTTTATTGATAAAGCAAACTACTTGTAAAATACACTAAGATGACAAATGTTGGGAAAACTTCTAAAAACAAAACTATAAACCATATCTTTAAAACTGGGTATTCAAAAATAGTATATTCAAAAATAAAAATTAACTAAAATGCTTGTTATATTTATGACATTGAAAAAGATATTTGTTTTCTTTTATTTCCTTCCAGTTGAGTGCCTGAACAATACTTTATTTATAATGATATTTCAGAAAAAAGAATGGCAAAATAATTGCACTTCATTAAAAAGAAAATCTTAGAGTTACTGGCAAAGTCTTTTTATAAGACTAAGTGCTAAGAAATGAAGAAAGAAATGGCTAAAGCAAACAAAAACAAAAACAAAACAAACAAAAAAAAAAAACAAACAAACAAACCAAACAAAAAAAAACACACCCCCAGACCTAGAAAGGTAATTTCAGATCTGACAGTTTTGGTTATGCTATATTAGGAATCAAAGCAGCAAATAGGAATTGTCCTCAGAATTTATCAGTTAAAGCTACAACTTTATGAAATATTTAACCAAGGGCATCACTTCAGACATACCAACATTAGTGCATCCTAACTAAGTAAGGATGTTAAATCAGGTTGATAGTGAATAGAAATATGAAGGATAGGTAATAAATGCACATGTTATACAACTGAAAGTGGAAATGTGAAATCTGGATTACATGTCTTATTGACTAAATGATTTACAGTAGAGAAAGTATTCAGATCCAAAATAAATTTGCTCTGTGACAGACTTCCAACATCTCTAACCATAGATGATACATAAAACACTGAAAAGTGTATATTTTCAGAAAACTATGACAAAGAAGAAAGATGTCCATCTGGAGTCCAAGCCAGTCCAAGGCCACGACTGATTGATATCAAAAGGCCACCTAGTAGAGGTGGTCCAAAACTTCTAAGGTACAGGAATATCAAAGATGTTTTGAATCTCCATTCTGTTGCATCTCACAGCGCCTGTGCTTTGAGGATGGGAATCTTGGAAAAGCTGTGCTGGTTTTACTTTTTGCCCCCTATTTTTCACAAACAAGATAGTGTGGAAAAAAGATGCTGGTGTGCAGTAACTAATATGTGTACACTAACCACAACTGTAGTTTAATTTTCCATTTTATACAAGTAAAGTGATATGTAAGGAAAATCTCTTGCTTACATATTCTGTCATTCACAGCTGAACAATTTCAGACAGCATCACAGAATCATAGAATCGTTAGGGTTGGAAAGGACCTTAAGATCATCTAGTTCCAACCCCCCTGCCATGGGCAGGGACACCTTACACTAAATCATATCACCCAAGGCCTCGTCCAACCTGGCCTTGAACACTGCCAGGGATGGAGCATTCACAACTTCCCTGGGCAACCCATTCCAGTGCCTCACCACCCTAACAGGAAAGAACTTCCTTCTTATATCCAACCTAAACTTCCCCTGTTTAAGTTTTAACCCGTTACCCCTTGTCCTATCACTACAGTCCCTAATGAAGAGTCCCTTCCCAACATCCCTATAGGCACCCTTCAGATACTGGAAGGCTGCTATGAGGTCTCCACGCAGCCTTCTCTTCTCCAGGCTGAACAGCCCCAACTTCCTCAGCCTGTCTTCATATGGGAGGTGCTCCAGTCCCCTGATCATCCTCGTGGCCCTCCTCTGGACTTGTTCCAACAGTTCCATGTCCTTTTTATGTTGAGGACACCAGAACTGCACACAATACTCCAGGTGAGGTCTCACAAGAGCAGAGTAGAGGGGCAGGATCACCTCCTTCGACCTGCTGGTCACGCTCCTTTTGATATGGCAAAGGTATACTATCTGTGTTTGCTTAGTGTTCACTAATATGTATTTTGATCTTGATTTCATCATTTGAAAAACAGGTCTGAAATGTGTAAACTAATTTTTCAATTAACCAATTTCATCTTTCAGCAGTTGACCCCAATATTTCTACTTAACGAAAATTTGTTTTAAACTGCAATGGCATATAAGAGAAGAGGGATGGGAAGAATAAGCAGGAGGAAACACATAAGACAAAACAGTTGAAGACATAGTACTTATACTGCTTGATGAAATTTTGTACTGTATGTTTTACCATATAATGACACTGACCTTTTGCCTAGATACCGATTATAGAAATAGAACTATTCAGACTTGTCATAAGAGTGGTTGCACTTTATTAAAAATAAATAACTGTGGGCAAAAGTGGAAGGTGTACTCATGTCTAGTGATTTTCAAGTAAACTGTCCATTTACCAAGTTTAATGAAGCATACAGATTCCATTCTTTGATCTGTGTTTAAACTAAATGGGACAGTAGCTTACAGTAGAGGCCAGAACAGTTCCATGGGGACTAGGGATTTTTATCAAGAAAAATAAGATGCAGATTTATTCCATAAACTGAAGAGCAAACTGAATCTTGTTTCTAGGATACTGGGTGAATATTTTAACCATAAACATTCTCAGAAAAAGCAAAAACTGCTGTGTTCTTGTACTATTTTTTTTTTTTAGCAAAAACTGTTCAGTGAAGCTTAGTCAAATTGGATTTTTTAAGTAGGCTTTTTTAAGAGAAGGGTTTTTGAATGACAAGAATGATATTTGTAATAAAGTGAATATCCCCATAAATTTTTACCTCTTCTTTGCTCACTTTTGGGGTCTTTATCTTCAGAATCATTTCCATAAACAGAGAGTATTTTTCCTAACTCTTCATCACACCTTCTAAAACAGTAAAGTCTAGAGGGCATTATAAAGCTTCAGAGGAATTAAATAGATAAATTGATTTCTGACTATAACAGGTGGAAAATTTAAATTGCTTTTAATTGTCCTCTTCCTCCTGCATTCCTGCTTCCTCTCAGCTACCCTGACATCTTGCAGCCTATTAACAGCATCCCGCAGCTCAGCCACCTGCTGCAGGAGGACCTCCACCAGGGAGCACCGAGGGCAGCCCTGCCCATTATGCACCCTCCCCTCACAAGTCCAGTGCAGGCACTCCCCACACCCCGAGCTCTGCACTGCAGCCTCCCCTCTCGTCTGCTCTGTCTGGGTGCCTACGCTGGCCACCACCGCGGCACCCAGAACAGAATTCCCAGACCGGGCCCTGGTCATACGACGAGCGCTCACCATCCCGCTCACCATCCCGCTCACCATCCCGCTCACCTGCCCGCTCACCTGCCCGCTCACCTGCCCGCTCACCTGCCCGCTCACCTGCCCGCGCGACCTGCCTCGACCTTCCCTGTTCACGGCGCTCCTGGTCACTCGCGCTCCCTGGGGCAGGTTTTTACCCAGTCAGGGCTGGTGCCGCTGCTCCTGGCTCCGCCCCGTGTGAGTCAGCTGCTCGCTCTCGTCAGCTGAGCTGCCGGCTCCTGGGCAGGTCCTGTCGAGGACTTGAGGCTCCCTCGGTGGCTGTCGCCGCTCTGAGTTGAGGCTCCTGGGCGCTGATCTTCCCCCCCGCTCCGGTGTTGATGGCACCCTCCCTTGAGCTACTCACTTCAGCAATTCATCTGACATAACTCAATCATGTGGTTACTACACAACATTTTTAGAAGTGACTAAGTTTGTTGGGAGCTTGGTTTTTTTTTTTCACCCTCTTTCTTCAGTTTTGTCCTCCCTGAATTTGTGGTAAAGCTGTCACCACTGAACACCCCTGAAGCAAATTTTCCCAATATATATTGATGTTATAACAGCACTAACTTCTGCCCTCTGTAATTAAACCTTGAGAAGTGCTGCTTCAATAATATGTACAGAAACACAGGCAAATAAGAATATGACAAGCAGCCAACTCAAGACATATTGTTCTTTTTCAGGCAGTCATGTGGTATGATTGTTCGTTTTTTTTCTTTACGTGGGTAAGAGGTGTACCAAGGTGACGCATATATGACCAATGCTTTTAGAAAGTTTTTTCTATTCCATACAAAACTGCAACAAAACAAATAGTTTCCAGTAGTTGTGAGACAAGTTTCACTCTGCATCTTCTGATGAGCCAGCTAAGAGTTTGTATATGAGGGTCACAGATATCAAGGCTACTTCAAGCTTAATGGCCTATCTAACTCAGCATCATCTGTAGCAGTGACTCTCCAGGAAGAATGCAAGATTTTCCCTCTTCAAACTGCCGCTTCGTAATTCTTACTGGTGTTCTTCAGTCTAAAGTCCAGCTTTAGGGACAGCAGCTTTAGGAGATACCATGAGTATTCCTATGAATAGGCTGCATCTCTCCACTATTCTAAGGCTGATGTCCCTACTTTTCCTCAAGCAGAACACAAGAGGTAACTCAAATGGAAAGAAACAGATTTCTTTCCATTGGTTAGAATCAGGAAGGTAACTCAAACGGAAAGAAGTAGATTTCTTTTCCTTCACTTAATGGCCATCAAGACTAGTTCACCACTCTGCTCACTTCAGGACTCCAAGAATAGTAGGAAGGAATGAGAAGATACTTATCTAGAGCTTGTATGCATTTTGGTTTTTATAAGATTTATTTTGGAATATGTCATGACCTGAAGCTCTCTTGCAAATATACTGAAGGTTTTGATATTTCCAGAATTATACATCAACTTCAAAAAGATTCATGCCCCCCATATTTCAGCTAGAAAGAGTGAGTTCTCAAATTTCCTCCTACCAATTGCAAAAAGGGACAAATAAGAGTACTCAAAACCTAGAAAGTGGTTCAGTGGTCACATTTTCCTATTGTTTAGTTATGTCTCTCTGATTTTCTCTGTAAAATTCAGAAACATCCCTTACTACTCACTCTAAACTAGGTAGATTATATTTGTTATTATGTTGAATATATGTATGGAAGAAATGCAACAGAAAGTCTTCTATTTTTTGTAGGCACTGTATATTTGCCAGTATAAATTATCTTATATTTTGACCCAAGGGATGTGTGGGAACAGAGGTCAGTGATTATGACATGTTCACATTTTTCACTCCAGAATTTCAGTTTTATTCCTTAGGACTCCAGTGAAATTCTAAGAAGCTGAGCAGAACTGTGAAATAAAGATAAAATGCTTAGTTATTTGATTGTTTTTTTTCATTTCTTTAAATGAAAGTCCATTTTCTTTAGCTAAGTCCCTCAACTAAACCTTCTTGCAGACTTTCCAAGATTATTGGAGTGCTTTGGAATATAGAGCAAAAAATCTTCTAACTAAATTCACCTATAAGGAAGATCTCTGTCCTGTGCCCCTTGAAATGTTCTTTGATTACTGAGAGTTGATGGCATGAAAGAGATACCAGGAGTTTTTTTGTTGGAAGCAATAGCATGTAATGTCTTCAACAGGAAGCCGTTTGTTTCTCACTAAGCCTATTCCCATTCTCATGTGACAGGTTAAGAAATTACTACCTTACACATTTTTAATTTTCGTATAAAAACTTCTGGTCTGAAGATAAGTGCTGCATTGTCTATCTATGACATAAAAAAATGCAAAACATCGTGGTACTAATAACTGCACCAGCCACCAGAAATGTAAGCTGATTGCTGATAAACAGAAGACTTAATGAAATACGCTTATCTGAATTGTAGTATTGCAGAAATGTGAAATAAAGTGGATTTTCTTTATAAATGGTGCCTTTATTAGATATGTTTTGTGAGTTTTTTGTAACCGCTAACAAATGAGCATTAGAGATCTTTGTTACTAGGGAGTTTCTGTCTTTCATAAAGATGATTTTCTCAGGTTAAGGTCTTTTGTTTACTTAGAAAAGTTCACTTCTCTAACTACAGTACAGACTATAGCAATCCTACAGCTCCAGAATTTTGCTCTGTATGTGAAAGTATGCAAGGTGTGAGGGTTTTTTATTATTTCTTCACACAAATCCAGAATAAAAAGGGATGATGTAAGTTTGCTTTGGACAAAGCCCACAGGTAAGAGAGAACAGAAACAGGTTCTGATTTCTCAAGTTCATATTTTTCGGGTAGTTGCTGTAAATTGGCAATTGCTGTAGGTAAAGAACCAAAATGGAAACTTAGTAAAAATCTAGCCACAGGTGAAAGTTTAAAAGCATAATTTGCGTCTATTTCCTACTCATTTGCTGAAAAAAAAAATGTTATCCAAATTAAGGCCAAAAGATATGAAGAAATAAGTCCCAATGTAAAGATGAAAATAAACCAGTTGCTTTTAACCTTACTTAACTTGAGAACTGAGAATTTTGGCTTAGGCATTCCAGTGTAGATATCTAGGTGTTTAAGGTGAACCCAGTGCTTCGCTGCCATCAGCTGAGACTTCTCACAGTTACATCTTCACTGGGAACTAAACCACATATGCAGGCGAATTCAGCTTTGTTATTTGTGATTGAGAAAATTTTTGGTTTATTCACTGTAGTAGCATTTCATGGAACTATGTTATATGGAAACAGAATTTATTTTAGAATAATCTTATGAGTTTACTCACTGAATTGTTTTGTGCTTCAAATTCTAGTTAAAACAGGAAGAAAATTTCAAGATGTACAATTCTGTTTCTAGAAAATTAATAACAGAATTTGTGGAAAAACTGAGGTTATTTTTCTTTTATAACTGAGTCCAAGGATTAAGATTAAAAAATAAAACAAAAGCCTGTATTCAGGCTACAAGCATACAAGGACAAACGGCTTCTTTACATGCATTAATTCAGGTGGCATTTTATATAAGCACAAATTCTTCTCAATAAAAAAGAGGCAAAAGTAATCATTTGTTTTCTGGTCAGTAATGACTTCATGTACCCTAATTATGCAGTAAACATTAGTCACTCACAGAATGCTACTTCTATCAAAAATCTGGGAGTTTTTTCTGCACTGTATGTGCTTTGTAGGCTTACTATCCAGACATAATTAGGGCTTTGAAATCATCAAGCCAATTTCATGCAATCTTGGAGGCTATTTCTCTCAATTTATTCTTTCTTTAAAAGCAAAAGTGCTCAGTTAGATTCATTTCATCTGTATGCTGGATGTATCGTATGAAAATTCAATCAACCAGTATTACATACTAGCAGAATACAGAACAAAGCTTTTATTTGTTACTGCAAGAGAAGAAAGGCATCGCAAAAATAAATAATAATAAAAAAAAAAAGAAAACATTATTTGCTATAGAAGGGCTATCTTACTGAATTCAGAGATGGTCAAAGTCTAAGTCTAAGACACTATGATTATTTATCTTCTGCAGGGAATCCAAACTTGCAGCGGACATATTTCAGTGTTTGTGGTTGTGTAGTCTCTTTAGATATCAGCTGCTTATCCGTCTGTAGTATGTATTCCCTATAAAAAAAAAATTATAACTGATCCTAAAGCAACCCTAAACTACTTTTGAGATGCCAGTTGCCCTCTGTCATATCAGAACATCATAACAAAAACATTTTTTGTTTTCTGACAGTTTCCAGTTCTTTAAATTTATTGTATGGCAGAGATTGCTGTAAAATGAATTTGCCCATTTTTACATTACCAGGGGAAAGACTTTGAAGTAATGAAAATTGTAACTATGACTTTTAAAGGGCTGTTATTTTTCCCCAGCCTTACTTACCATGGCAAGCGCACCCACCCTGGCAAAGACTGAAAACAAATGCTGACTGCATAAGACCCTCAGCCGAAGACTAACTTGACCATATTTGGCCACAGATCAGATTCGACTAGGCTATAAATGGAGCTCCGTCAGAGGGCCAGTTGAGTGTGTCATCCTCAGAACAGCAGGCCTGCAGTGAGGGACTCTCCCTCCAGGTCAGGAGATCTCCCAGAGAAACTCCTTGAGATCAGAGCCCTCACCTCATCAGGTGACTGATTGGCATTCTAGGATACCCTCCTAAAGATTGGGAATTTCTGTCATCTGTGTAGTAGCAATTTCGTTTGACATGTCAAACTTGTAATAAACCAGTGTAGATGAAGCCTTGATTGGTTTATAAAAATAAATTTCATTTAAGTATATTATTTGTCTAAATTTGTAAGTCTCTGTGACACTCATCCATCTGTACCTTGCAATGGGATGGACCTCGTTCTTGTATGGTTTAATGCTCTTAAGCAAGATGGTGTTAACGTCTCTGTGACTTCTGCTCTCTTCAAGTCACAGTGATGCCTTCATTATTGCTATTAAGTTCACATATGGAGCAGAAGTCCCCAGAGTTGCTTTGTATTCTCCATCAGTGAGGAAAACCACAAAGTATAATTAAATTCTTATAATAAGATCACTTATGGTAAGTTCTGATATATCCAGTAATATCCAAGACACTGTTTGGTTATCCACCCATGCTAACAGAACTCATAGAAACTTTGCAAATCACTCTACAGTAAGTCCCCATGGGGTTCCTGAGAGCACCCATACTCTCAGTTCCCTGGACTGACCCCACCACCCCATGGTGCTGGTCCAGAAGGTCTATTGACACTCAGAACTGAGTTTGCCTGAGCTCTGTCATAGGTGTAACTGATTCCAGTCCTGTCATCTCCTGATCCCAAATTCCATTCAGCCTTCCTGAACTGACCTTGAATTCTTTGAGGTTACCTTGCCTTTGCCTGATGAAACTGGCCTGTTGATGTGACCCATTTCCTCCACTGCCTTGCTCTGCCTTGCACCCTGGTCAGGAGGATAACAGCCCAGCCATGCCGGGGCCACCCTTAACTCCCAGCTCTGCTTCTCTGTGGAGTAGTCTGAGTCTTGCAACTTCTGACAGTCTTCAGGTGTGTGTCCATATCTTGATAATATATACAAGTATATGTTCATATTCACAAAAATAACATTGAAATACACAGAAAAATACACCTATTTTGTGTGCAGAAATAGGGAAAGCACTGAGTGAATAAATTGGAAATATCTCTCCTTGCTTCACTTACTGAAGGCACCAGCTTAAGTGTCTTCATCCCTCCATACTAACTATACTTTTTGAAACTTTCAGTTTAAGAACGCAATAGTCCTAGCTGTGCTGGCAGGGTTTTGAGTCTGACTTTTGAACAAGAAATGGTACAGAGACTATTTACAGACTTCAGACATGGTAGGCTGTTGTAAATTTGTAAGGTGACAGTGATGTTTTTACTGTTGCTCTTGCCTGGATTCTTACCACTGTCTTAGCGATCTCTTGCCCCACCTTTTTTAAAAAAAATAAATAAAATTGTATACCAGTGCTATGTCCTGAAGCCAGCCATTTTCCCACTTGGGGTTTCCTTTGGTCTTACTTGTATAACTTATTTGACAGATTTTCATGAGTCACCCAGAGTTCTGCCAAATGTGGTGTTTGGTGTATCCTGCTTGCCGCTCACTTCATTTTTAGCAGAGTTTAAGTTACTTGCAAGGAACAGTGCTGGAAAAGGAAACAGCTGAGGCATTGTATAGCCAGCCAGGAAGAGTGGATAGTGGAGTCACTTAACTGTCTTCTCATTTTCTATACTTGGTTTTGTGATATACAGTGCAGAAGTGAAGTAAGAATTAAATTACAGCTGCAGAAACAGCAACGAAATGTTCATTTATGATGTTAAATACATAATTGCTATATTCTCTTGGAATGCCCCATCTGACATAGCATTAGGTAAATTATGTGATGGAAGCACTTGTAGAAGAAAAGACACTGTTTTAAATAAGGTTACCATTTAAAGACTGGTAGAAGAGCTGAAACCCAACATCTTTTCATTCAGATATTGTACCCAGACCACATGGCTCCAGTTTACCCTCTTCATTTTGCTTTTTGTTGTTTTTTTGGGAGGGGGCGGTGGGTTGCGGAAGAAGGCATGGGGTTGTGACTGGGGCTTTCTGATGTGGAGGCTACGGTTCCTCTTTGGCTCTTAACTGTAGTCTTTCTGAAGCCTTAAATCCTTACCTGTACACAGAGCTCCCTAGCTGATCCACACAGAAACTTAAAAGACTTAATTCAATTCAACTAGGCAATATTCCTCTATTAACTTTCAGCTACTTTTGTTGATCTTTTCCTCCTTGTTTATCGCTGGGGTTTTTTGCCCCCCAGTGCCATTCCACAATGCTGCCTCTGTTAAAGCTAGTCTCACAGGAGTGTAAGACAGACCTGCTGGATGCATTGATGCCAAGGAAATGGTTTCCTTAGCAACAAAAACAAGGCAAAAACTGCCAGAATTTTTAGCTAATGAGTGTAACTTCTGTTCCCAGCTGTAGACAAAGAAAAAGTAAAGAAATGTATCCATGTATTACTGTTAACCACATCCTCTCGCATATCCTGAAAAGCTATTTGTCAATGTCATTAGTACAAATTTCCATATTTTAGAAGTATTTAAAATAAGAATTCTTATGGCTGAAAATAGCTTTTAAATTAATTTTCACCACTTTGCTGCTGAAAAACTAACAAATAACTCATAATAAGTACATACACATAGCAGTCCACGTTCTATCTGAATTGCCATGACAAAGAAGAGGCCCACAGATAAAGACTGTTTTGTGTTCTATGACTAGGAGCTAACACAGTTTCTAGTATCAAGCTGGTTTATAATTTTCAGCACTAATTACGATGAACATTGTTTGTCTAAGGACAAAACAAAAAAAAAAGAAGAAAAAAGACAAGATATTTGTCCATTTGACAGGTTTTGGAAGTGACTAGTTGCTTAGAAATTGTGGGGGAGTTAATCCCATACCTTTTCTTTCACAAAGGCCACTTGTGGCAGTTATGAGCTTTAAATATGTTTCCCAAAGGAGAAATGTTAAAGCTTTAAAAATTATTTTGTCAGAGAAACCATAAGAACTATGCATAAAGCTAATTATAATTTTTCTTCATAAAATTCTTATTTATTATATGTGTTTTATAACAGGAAAATGATCCCTAAAAATGACATCTTGTAAAATCACTTACAGAAGACGCCATTAGATTGTAGCTGCTTACTCTGCTGCCAAAGCTGAATTTGAGAGCTGCTGAAGAACAATGCTCATTTTCTTCTTCCCTCAAGCTCTGTCAGCATATTTCCTTAACTCATTGCTGGGGTGTACCACAGGGAAAGCAGCCTGTTTTCAGGAAGCAGGTGGAACACTCTTTCTCATACATTTTGCTGATTTCAAAATAGATGTGAAATTCAAAGATTGTTTCTACATTTCCTATAAAGAATTCAATCCTCTGAAAAAAGGGCTGGTCTGATATGGATACTTTAAAGTGCTGTGTTTTATGTGCTGTGATGTGGAATGTAGAACTGATATGTGTGGATTTGAAGGAAAGATTACCAAAATATCTGTGAAAAGAGAAAAAGAAAAGTACCATTCAGATCTGATGTTATTCACACCACTCAAAAAACATGAAATTTGGGAACTGAACATATAAAATCAAGGTGTAAATCTTACTGAGATCTAGTTTTTCTAACTATTTAAATTCTGCACAAATTTAAATAAATTAAAATATTTTGACATTATTGAGTTGAAAATTGAGTAGATTCAGAATGTGTTCTTGGAAATATGTTTGTTAGCTTGTGTTTACTGCACCTGGTTGAGAGACAAGATTTTGTTAAAGAGTTGTAGTGGATATATTTTAGTTAGAAACTAAGTTGTGTATTTTTGGAGACTATACAATGATACTATACCTAAAAAAAAAAATAAATTACAAAATTATTATTTCAGTATCATTTGCAGAAATCCTTCTTTGCTAAAGAATTTTATTTCTTCCCTAATTTCGATTAATATTCTGCTGCTCAGATCCACTCAATAAAATCTGTTTTGGAATGTTTTATCAGTATTTGACGCTGCAAGTAGTTAAGAAATCAATGTACCTTCTTTGCATGCTTAGAATAGAAATTAACTGGCACATCTCAGGATATTTCTGAGGATATTAGCATTCTAGTTCAGATCAGTGCATTTTTAAAGTGAATCTCCTGGGTGTTACTGTCTGCTGTTCATTGGACTCGCATCCTGAAGGGTTCTCAATGTAATCAGTAGATTCCTTCCATATTAAATTAGATACTCTTCAGCATCACATCTAATGCTCTCCAATTATTAACAAGTTTATAGTCTACTAGTCTAGAGCTATATTAGAGCTAATCTGAAATAAATACCCTCAAAATACACTGAAGATACTCTCTTACTGTGCCCCATTGCTTGGCTAATATATGCACAACATCAGTATAATGTCATATGAGAGGGTGAATGTTGACTTTACAGTGGTAAAATCCACACATCTCATCAAGGGGCAAAACATTGTATCATCAAATTTTATTGACACCATCAGTTTGTACAGAAGATTCTGAGGGAAAAGTGGATCAAGCTACACAAAAATTGCCCAGAAGACTGTAATGAATGTTTATTGCAGTTTTCAGTTTTGTATGTAAGCTGATTTCAGTCATCAGTATTGAAAATCTAATTTCAGACTCTAAAACTTAGAAAACAGTTTTAAATATTTTCTTTAACCTGCCTTTTCTCATCAGTCTTACATTTGTATCTGGATTTAATAGGAGGATATTTCACCATCATTGTGTTGTTGCACTAACATTTAGAAGCCCTGAAACCTTCAATAGGGATGAGACCTACTCAGTAGGTGTAAAATATGACCAGAAGATGTAAAGAAAAAAGGAAAAAGTGAATAACTGTAAACAAGCATTGTACATAGAGGACAACAGTTATCAATGAATCAGTGAATCAATGCCTAGCCACATTAAAAGACTGAGTTAGGGAATGAGTCTAGATCTGGAGAAAGTATATTAGAAGTACAACTGTACTTTTTCTTAGCTCACTCTGCATGATTCTGTAAGAGTCAAAGCTGCTAAATAGGATTAAAGTACAGCTAAACTATGCTTTGTTCCAAACTATGCTTTGTTTGCCCAGAAGCTCACTGGGTCTTGTGCAGCAGTTTTCTGACTGCTTATGGTCCAGTGTGATGGAGCCATTACTGCTACAGAACTTTGATAACATTACATTTACTGTCCCACTTTCAAGGACACAAAAAAATGACAAAAACAAATTTTTGCAAATTGTGTATAAGCATTTTTACTCATTTATTTGGCTAGTAATGCAAAAGGCTGGTAAATTTTCTGTTTTACAAAGGAGCTTGATTTGGGGTTTCCATTTCTGTGACTGAAACACATCTGATAAAAATAGAAGCCCATCCATCAAACAGCAGAGCTGGTGCAAACCTGATACATCTAGGAGTCTAACAATGTCTCCAGATGTTCAGAAATTACAGACAAATAGCCAAACCATTTTACAGGTGAAAAGGAATATATTTACAGAAAATTCAGACATATAATAACCCTTTATAATCCAAGCACAAATTCTATTCCATGATGAAGATCATGTATGAGTTGTTTGGAGGTACATATATCTAAATAGAAGTGAGAAATGTCTTTATATCAACATTGTAGGTTTTTCAAAGAGCTATAATGTCCATTCTTAGCAAAAGGCTGTATTGTTTGTTGCATCTCACCTGCATCAGGAAAATTTCTTTTTTATAAAGTTATAGAAGTGTTCTGGATTTTGCCAATAATGAGAACATGAATGGCAAGAACTGCGCTGCTGCCAGAATCATTCATTCTCTCCTCTGCCTGTACACCAAGACTGACTGAGAGTCTGCCAAGGTACAGTTAGATCCCTGAGAGGCGCAAAGGCTGGTTTTGGTAGAAAGAGTACCTACAAAACCCAGCTAATTTTGAGACTAAGATTTCAGTACAGATGTGATGCTTCCTCAAGTTTATTTAAATCAAAACCTCCACTAAAAAAACCTGTGTTTTAACTTTTGCAGTAATGAAGGAACCTGTAAGTTATCATGTTAGTTTTTGATCCACATCCTGCCATGTAAATTAGAGAACTGTGTGTACTGAATCTATGACAATCTACCTATGTTTGTTTGTCAGAAACTCCTAGATTCATATCATTAAATGTTGCCTCTAAAACCCTCTCATTTGTAATGCTTTGCAGTACTGCCAACAAGGAGGCTTATCACAGATCTGTGATTTAAAAAGATTTGAGATTGTCACAAACAATTTATCATTCAAGTAATGAAAAAAAAACAAAACCATCCATCCAAACAAACAAACAATAACCCCCCCCAAAAAAACAATCTTTTTTTAAAGATTACTCACTTTTGAAAGCATTATATACTTTTCAAGAGATGATACCAAATATACCACTAATTGAGGCTGGGCAGTCTCAAAGGTGATTGGCATTGTTTTGTTTCAAATAATTGATTCTTTGTTGAGAAAGTTCCCAAGGAGACAATGTTTTAAGAAGCTATTGAAGCCAAAAGGAAGTGCTTAGTCTGCATAGATTTTCAAAGACTGGCAAAGGTGACATGGAAGAAGGCATATATACAAGACTAAGAGAAAGATACAGAGGGCTTACTGAGGGAGATGTCAGGAGACAAAAAGTACAGAGATGCAGTTAGATACCATTTTACAAATTCCGTTTTAGTACAGCACGGCACAATGCACAGGAAAATTTGAGCTTATGTTGCCATAGTGAGGGAGCACAGGGCATGATTTTAATCTCTTTTTACCTTCATATAAATAAATCAGGTCAGGTCAGATACAGAAGTGGTGGCTTTTCTGACAGTCATATCCACTCTTAGTCTTCTCTTCAAAAAGTGAAAATATGTTAAACTCTTCCGGAGGATATTATTACTCTTTGAAAAAGTACTTCTGATTTTGATAGTTCATGACTAAGTGAATAATAACAGTCTGCCAAGCTTTTGTTGCAATTTAATTGAGTAAGTGCTGATTGATCATTGCATTTAATAACTAAGATATTGGGAGCTTTCATTTTGCATAGAAAGGGGGGCTTTTCTTATATTTGTTTTAAATTTTTATAATTTATATTGAGTTTTTAGACTCTGTTCTGTGTGAATCAATTTTTTGTGACTCGCTAGATGGTGCTGTGTTCCAACATGGAGGAGCACAGCTCTGCATCGATGTAACAAAACCAGCTACCCATGCAGACCTGGGCTACTCGCTGGAGGTGATCGGCATGCTCTGCTTTTATGATGTGATCAAATCATCTAGGAGTCTGCATCTAGGTACCTATTTTAAAAACAGCGGCCTGAATGTGGATTTTGCATTTTAGAGACAGTAACTCAGGGTTAAGAACTCAGGCCATGAGTTTCAAGCCTGAAACTTTCAAGCATGAGGGGCTCTTCTGTTTTGTCAGTGCAGCTCTGAGTTTTCATTTAGCTATAGAAGCTGTCTGAAGGTTTTGCGCTTACTCAAGGCATACAGAGCCTATACAAAGCCTATGCTGTGTGCATACAAAGTTATTATTTTCTTCTTGGTCTCATGATAACAGTGATTGTGAATGTATTGCTAAGTAATAATCTTGCTGAGAAACTGTGGAGCTACACATAGTGCGAGAGCCCAGGTAGTGCATGCTATTGCTTTGTTTTGCAGAGAATCTGTGCAGTGCATTGCCATTATCTGAAATATGAGCTTCAGCTCAGCAAAACACTGAACCATGGAGCGAAATTTCTTACTAAATCAAAAACATTGGAGAGAAAGAAGAGTGGCTGAACATCAGAACAAGGTGTTCTGTTACCCCTCATTGAGTGTGCTTTTATCTTTTTCCAGTCATGTGGCAAACAGCTACTAAGAAATTTATAGCTAAACAAATTTTTAATTTTCTGACTGAAAACTCTTTCAGTTTTCTTTCAGTTTTATTGGTACCAGTCTACATGGTACAAGTATTTGGGATATGACCTATCTTAGAGCCTTTCATATCATGGTCAACTGTTTTCATTATGTTTTATCTGAAAGTTTTTTTTTTACATGATTCACATGAAGCAAAATTGCTAGGAAGATATGTGGCTTGGCAGGGCTATGAAGGCCACATCCATGCTATTCTGTTAAATGGCCCCAAACACCTGATACTAATTTCCCTAGCTATCCACACCATCCAAATTTTGGCAGCTGTTACACTGAAAGCAAAACCTTGGGGTTTTGCTTGGCTCTGAAGCATTGCAGCCATTTTTCTTCAGAGATTATTGATCAGAATATTCACTATCTGTGCAATATGGTTAGTCATGAAGACCAGTAAAATATTATGGTGAAAAAGATAAAGGACATTTATACTCAAGACAAGGTGAAAACAGCTGCTTTCATGAGATAGATGAGGAAATTTTTCAGGGTAAAAACAAAAATGCTGTAAGTAGTCCTCAGCAAAGTTACTGTAAAACATATAGCTGTGGGTGACCACAAGGAAGCATTGTTTACAAGGAAGAGAAAGGGGAGTAGTGAAAGGAAGCATTGAAAGAGCTGGCACATGTGCTCCCTTGTATCTGGTCATCCTCTTTACACTGTAACTTGACCAGCAAGCAGAAAACTTCCTATGACTGAGTCATACCACCAGCTATGATCAAGCAAAGATAATTACCCAGTCAGAAAGCTAGGGTTACAACAGCTTAACACTGAACTTGCATCTTCAGAGGGGATTCCGTGGCCCCTTTCAGTGTTTATATGGCAGCCAGACCTTTTAGCATCAGATGACCATCAGATAGAAAACCAGAAGTCAGCTGTAGCCAAACTTCTATTACCAAGGGCAGTGGGCCATAAGTCCTTACCTGAAGTTAAAAATTTTTCATTAACCAGCTGAGGAAGGAGGAATTGCACCTCCTTCCTGTTCAGAAATGCATCCCTGAGAGAAGAAGCGCAGCTCTTCCCCTTGTTCAGAGCAGAGCACACCATCCATCCTACTTAGAGTCCTTTGTTTTCTCCATAGAACTTCTGCAGAATGAAAGTAGAGAGGCAAAAGGAATTTATATGAACCTCTGAATGTTGTAAATGGGCTTAGAATTGCTTCAGCCTGCTCTTGGAGAATGCCCCAAGAAAAGAGTATTATTAGATAGGCTGTTATACGAGGGACAGACTTACAAGAAGAATGTTACCTTTCCTGATAATTTCCAATAGAATTGTCATCTGAATCCTATCGTAAATAGCAACTAGCTCAACCAAAGTAATTATGTTGTTGCTTCCCAGGGCAGTGTTATCCCCATACATACCCCATTTTGCCTACCCTTATGGAACAGTTCGGCTCTAGAACAAAAGCCAGCTATTAATCATAAAATGGCTTCACAGAAATACCAGGAAATATTCCCATTGACTTCACTAGTAGAGAATTTCTAATTATTCTGTAAATTCTGTAAAGCTTCTCACATCAGAGAAAATAACTGATATGTGGCCCTGGTTTCTACCAAAAAGAACACATTACTCTCATGTCCAGTTCTGCCTTCTGGTGGTGGCATTGTGGAAATTGCAGGAAATAATATACCTCATGCTTTACTGTTTACTCTGAAGATTAAGAGATTTCAGTTGTAGTAACAAAGCTCCTTATCTTTGTTTTCAAAGGCATTTGTATATATATGTTACATTAAATGAGCTAAATTCTTCAATATCTGACTACTGAAGCTAGATTTTTGTGTTATAGCAGTTAGTAGTTTCCTTTGTTCTTCTTATGAATTGTCACAAACTTTCAAGACAGAACACTGAATAGTCTTACAAAAATAATTTTTAATCATCTGCTCAGAGGTATTAACACTAGGAGATTCCAGAAGCCTTATAATGTTGGCTTTGAAAGCAAAACACTGAAAACCATCTCAAGAACTGTAACATATCCAGTTCATCTCAAATAGTGTGTTCAGAAAGTGTCTTTGAGGGGCAGGCCATAGACCTGCACAGAGATCAAATAAAAATGAGCCTGTTTCCCAAACTGATGCTAAGCAATTGACATAGAGTACTTGGCAGAATTGGTGTCTATCTAAAGGTGATGACTGATGGATACTTCTTTCTGCTTAATCTGGAAAATAAGTTTTTCTTAGAGTATAACAAAAACTCAGACTTAACTTGCACCCTGTACTTGGTTTTTCTTTCTTCTCAGGTGACACTACTCATAATACTACCCCAGAAGGGAAAAGCACCAGAAGATCTGTCGTGGTTTAAACCCTAGCCAGACATCTTGTTCACTCACTCCCAGTGAGTGGTGCCAGGCTGAGAGCAATTGAGCCCCCCCCCCCCTACCCCCCTGGGCTCTCCCCTTCCCCACTCCCGGAGGAATGGGGAGGAGGATCGAAAGGGTGCAATTCCCACGGGTTGAGACAAGAACAGCCCAGCAACCAATGTACAACACAAATCACCACCGCTACCACCAACTACAACAATGATAAGAGAAAATAACAAGGGAAGAGAATACGATACCACCGGCCAGGAAACAAGTCCCACCTGGAAGCCCGCGCCCTTCTGGGTAACTCCCAGTTACCCCCCACCCCGGGCATGACGTGCTGTGGTATGGAATACCTCCCTGGCTAGCCTGGGTCAGGCATCCCGTCTCTGCTTCCTCACAGCTTCCCCTCCTCCCTGGCAGAGCATGAGCCTCACAAAGTCCTTGGTCAGGGTAAACATCACTTAGCAACAACCAAAAACATCGGTATCACCAGCACTGTTCCCAGGCTGGAAGTCAAAATACAGCACTGCACCAGCTAACACGAAGGAGAAACATGACTGCTACTGCTGAACCCAGGACAAGATCTTAAAAAATTAAAAATTAAATGGTTATTGTATTCTTTGAACTAATAGCCTAGTACCAGCACTGTATTTCTTTGTTGCAGCCTAAACTTTCTCTACTTTTTTTGCCTCTTAGCTTAATTTTCACAAAATTTATTCTCAGACTTCATGTTAGCCTAAAGAAAATTCCCATAAACCCTTTATAGTCCAGGGTTACTTAAAGCTTTGTGCTCCCATTTCCCTGTCATTAGTATGGATTGCATGCTATTTCTGAGGTCACTGGATTTTTGAGTAACTGAAACACCAGACCCATAGCTGTCTAAATCCCAGTGCTTACAAATTTACAGCAATAATCTGTCTTCTAAACTGAAAGTTTTGTTCGTTATACTCCTGACATTGCATTTTTTCCTAAGTATTTGAATCTCAAATCCAACCAAAATCAAGTTGAGTTGATATTTCCAGAAGAATTGCTTGTGCTGTTTGTAAGGTTCCCTTGATCTTGCTCAAGCCTGACTATAAAAAAGTCTGTTAGCAGAGTAATCTGATACCCTTTTATCCTTTCAAAGGAATTATAAGAGTGCTCATCTCATCTCTAAAACTGGCTACGCTTCTTCATCAGTACAGGGTTAAAAAGAGTGAATTCATAAATTTAATTAGAGTAATACAAATTATATTTATTCTAATATATAGTTATATTTAAGGAACAAAGTCTCAGCCCAAAGCTGAAGAGTTCACCAGAAAAAGTAAAATCTTCTCTGTACCATGTTACCGATGCTTAAAAACAACAGTCCTGCTTGGCCATCTCCTAAGGCATAAATACACAACAGATTCTGAAACCTGCAGAATGTAGACCCAGAGTATACATAAAACTCTGACAGAGCAGGAAGTGGGCTTCTTTGGGGTGCAGAGCGTGACCAATTTCAGAACAGATATTCAGTCTCAGATTTTTCAGGTAGGAGTCCTGACCTGCTGGGTGTTGCTGACATTTCCAATATAACCTTTTTCTTTTTCCTTTGTTCTTTTTTTCTTTATTCTTTTTCCTTCTGTTTTTCAAGTATATTTTTGGTCACATTAGGATGAAAAGTCAACAGTTGTCACAAAATATTTTCTCCTGTTCCCAGAAATAAACCTGACTACCTGGTCCCCATAGAAAAAAGTATTGCTGTATTGGAGAAAATACAAAGTTACACAGAAAGTGTTATATTTCCATTTAAAAGTTGATAACTAGCAAAGAAATAGTGTCTACTTCACTGTCAGTCTACATGAACACATCTGGAGTGTTCAAATTCATTTTAGTTTGTAGCCTTAATCTTTTACAGTTTATTCACCTTCAACATAAGCAGTGTAAAAAGGCAAGTGCTGTGACAATGAGGGATGGATGGGACAGCCTTACAATTTATGCTTTCATTATTTTTCCATATTTCCGAATTTCTTAATTTGACCAAAATTATGCAATAAAGAATCAAACCACAAAAGCTGGCTTTGCTTTTTGTAATTGCAGCCTGGCCAGAATTCAAATATAGAAAAAGTTTCACAAAAGTTCTCAATATGTTTTTCATAACGTACACTGGAGGAATTGTTGATAGGCATCCAGAATAACAAAAATTGTAACCAATAGAACCAACTAGTGTCTAGGCTATTGATTGTGACATGAAATATTATTGTGTGAAAAAAGCAGCAGGGAAGAGGAATAAAAAAACTTTAGTAAAATCTGGGGGGTAGGGGAGGTTGTTTGGAATAATCACTTAAAATACAGTTTATGGGAAAATATTTCTTAAAAAAATAAGATACATGGTTATTGTCTGTCTTCCTTTCAGATATTCTCTGGGATGTAGTCACAGGCCATTTAGGTGGCAATCAAATTCATCTGTAACTCTTGCAGGTAGAGAGAGTAATGCTGTGATTTTTGTCTATGAGTCACCTGGGACTCACGTAAGTTGCTCCATGACATATCACTGACGGCTTGGAGCTAAGTGTTTTAATGGAAAGGTTGGAATGATATAGAAAGGTAAAACTGTGATAAATTTTCTCTCAAGTCAGGTAAAATGCTTTTCCCTACACAACTGTTCTAGGACTGGTTGAACCCCACCCTCTATTCACAAATTAAATATTTCAATGAAACCTTTAGTCTTTCATGAGGGATCTTTCATTATTTTTTTTCATTAACATTGGCTAAGGAATCTTAAAATCTATTTACAGTCTTTCATAGAAACAGTCTTTCCAGGTTTTTTTTTGGTGAGCACCTTCAGGCCTGGTCTGATATTCACTGGGATGCAGGCATCTTTCTGTAAAGCTCAGAGCTAGATGGGGCTTTCTTCAGTGGTTAGCAAGTACCATTATCACACTGCAGCTTTCTGGAATTAATGCAAAATCTCCAATGTAATAAACTTTTTACTGAGATTTCCAAGACCAGTGTTGTTGCCTTACGGTGACACCCAGTGGAGAAAAGAAGCACTCCAGCTCTAAAAATTGTTATGCCTTCATGTTAGGTTTTTTGAAATGTGAAGTGCATTAAAGTTGTGTAAACTGCTTGATCTAAAATACAGATAAGCAAGAAACTCATGTCAGTTGGAATTTTGGTTGAAAGCAGAAGCAGTCTGGTTTCATCCCAGAGTATTTTATGGTTTGCACTTTAATTATTAATAATGTTCAAACACAGATCAAACTGAAAATTAAGTGCTTCCTTCTCCAAGGCCCATTGAAAGGAATAGTGGTGTTGTCTAAAACTGGGGTAAAACTAGCAATTATGTTCTGTTTTACCTGAAAAGAAGTAAATTTATTTAAGGCGTTCATAAATATCTGTCTGACCAAAACCTCTGCAGAAATCTAAATCTCCAGCACACAAATCAGGTCAAAAAGTAGTGCTTTTTACCTTCAATAGTAATTTGGCCCAACGATGTAATCCCTCTGGAGCTGAGGCTAGACACAGAATTTGCCGAAAACTATTTTTCTATTTAAAAGCCTTCTATTTCCAAGATTCTTTAATGTCTTCTATTGGGGGAAAAAAAAAAATCCAATTTCATATTCATATGAAATAATTTTCCAGTTTCTTACAGGACATTATGCTATCTTTTCTTTTGTGAGAACAGATGGTATGTGTGGAGTCAGTGTGATTGTCTTGTGCAATTCAAAGCCAGTGAGAGAGGTGTAACTGCATAAAGTGCTAGTAACTCTAGCAGTGTTTTCTGTTTGTGTTCTTCATTGATTGCATTTTTGCTCTTTCTTAGGCTACATTAAAGTTTAATTACACATCCATCTTCACCAAACAGGGCCAGTAACACCAGCAAAGAGTTTCTACTGCAGCTTCTTGTAACAGTCACAATGTCTCTACTCATTAATTCATGTTATGGTGAGGCATATTTTACCTAGCTTGAGCCAGGAGTAATTAATTTTTCATTTCAGCAGGAAAGACTTTTCTGGTACAGAAGAACGATAAAACTGTGCTTAAGATGCTCAAGATGCAAAAAGGCGCAGACCTCATAAGGATTCTGGTTACCAGAGATCCCTCAAACAAGTTATTTCGCTACTTCTCTGATCTCATGATTTCTTTGTCTTGGCAAGATCTCTCCTGAATACCATTGTTAAAATTATTTTTAACTTAGCTACCACATTCCAGAAATTCTTCTGTGGCGAATAATTGTTGGTATGACTATGTAGTCACAAGGGACTTCAACTGCTAAGAGGTTGTTTAAGACCTACAAGAATAATTACATTGCTTTAGTTGGCTCTTCAGGAGCACAGGCTTTGCATTAACCACAGCGCATAGCTCCCACTGCTAAGATAGGCACGGTTTGAGTATGTTAAATACTATGAGGCATACCTGAGCACGAGTGTCTGAAACTATCTACTTAGAGAGGCTGCTTCCTTTGACGATAAGCTGGCTTGTATGACATAGTAGCACTGAGGTGTTTGGCTTGAGAACTGAACCGATATCATATACTTAACAGGGGAAAGGATTTCTCTCATGCAGCATTAGGGTTCCCCAGGCACCCTCTGACCCACTGACTCCATGGTACAAAGAAACTTTCTGACAGAGAAACAAAGTTTTTGAGCTTGGGGCAAAAAACATTTCTACTGTAAGAGCTGCTGTTAAGAGGGAGAGAAATATTTTTTCCTTGAAAGACATGAAGGCAAAAAAGGGATACCATCAGAGATCAGGGATATAATCATACTCTACTGTCAGAAAGCAGAGCTCCTAGTCTTGTTAGCCCTTCAGGACACACCACATACCCAGAGTCCTTAAAAGCTCTTTTGTAGTGGCTTCTTCACAGGCTGAGGAGAGAAGGAATGATGTTATTGAAGACATTCCTTTCCAAGCCTGGCCCCATGTCTGCATCTGGGATCGTAATCCCTAGGTCCTCCAACAATATGTTTACCCTTCATGCAATTTTTTGAAGACAGGTGTTAAGTAAGGTCTGCTTCTTTGACTGCATACTCTTAATTCAGTGGGACCCTGAGGGTTCAACATGTCTGTAAATCAGGCCATTCTGTTTTCAAATTGCAATTCTGTCAGAAAGCTTTTTACATACTCGTCATTCAAAAACTTCTTACCAAAACCAAAATTATGCTGGAGAGCTGGATGAGTCAGCGGACTGGGAATTGAATGTGAAGTCTTTCATCTCTAGATCACAAGTTCAAATATGCCCTGGGTCAATAAAGCTTTGCCATGTACTAGCTTTTCAGCACTGTAAGATACAATGTGTATGAGAATAGCAAAATTCCATTCTTGAGGTCTGTGGTGAAATTGCACCAGTAGGGAAAATGCCCCACACTACAGTAAATTCCTATTGTTTTGCCTAAAAAAGCAGAGGGTGGGGTGGTTTTATTTGCCTTTTTTTTTTCTTTTTTGTAAAAAAGATGAATTAATCTGTTTTGTGAATTTGGAATAGATATATATTTAAGTTAAAATGAAAGACACAACATGACGTTTCCTCAGCTTCGTAAGCAGCGGAGTGAATAAGCATCAAGGAGTACCTGACCAAAGACGACCTGACAAACAAAAACCCTTATATTCAGTTAGGGTTATGTTATTGTTTTCTTATGTGTGGGTTTTTTGTTTGTTTGTTTGTGGGCTTTTATTTAACCTTGTAAGAAATCAAAATGAAAGACCAATATTGATTTGGAATGTTATTGTAGTTTTCCATAATTTCATACTCTTTTATTTATTTATTTACACATTATAAAGCCTTGCAGACTATATTTTTAGTTAACTAAATCATTATAGATAGATTTCTTTCAGTCCCCCTTTTCCTAAAATACTGAAAAAGACAATGAAGATCTAAGATGGAGAACAAGAAGTCAGAACACAATATTTATGATCTCATTCAAACCTCAAGACGTTATCAGTCTGGAGGAGAAATTTAATCTTCAACATAAATTGCATTTCCTAAAAAAACGTAATCTTGCCTTAAGACACCAAACGCACTGATTACAGAGAATGTCTGTGTTTACACATTTGTACAGACCATGCTGACTATATTAGTGTCCTAGGAGACAAACTATGTGCAGCATATAGACCTGCTCCAAGCACTACGCAGAAAAAGAAAAAGAAATTTTGAAATCAGACCCTCTGATCTCTAAATCCTTTCAAATTCCTGAAGCACATTAGCTTTACTACTGCATGATGTGTGTGGTAGTATTCCCCCTAATGAAATCTGACTAAAAGTTAAATGAGTTTAATGCATGAAATGTATAAATAAAATGTGGCCTTGATTAAATTTAGACTTGATACATAACTTAAATGGGTAGCACAAGAGCAGCTTCAGTATCATGTGTCCAGGCTATTTTTGGCTACACTTCATTAAAAAGGGAGTGAATTTTAGCATTCCACATACCTTGCAAAGAAAAGGCTATACAGGGAAGTTACATACAAACAAGAAACTACAACTCAGTTAACAAAACAGATTTTTTTTTCTTTCTCTGATTTTAAAATGTTTTATAAGGGGTTGCTGTATCAGAATAGATGGTGTAAAGTTTCTCCAGCCACTTTAAAATAGTCTGTCTGGGACTGTTTGTGACACCTAGCTGACATACATCATCCAAGCATCCTCAGAAAAAGTAGTATTAGAGCAAGCTTTGTCACATTACCTCACTAATGTGTCTGAACCCTGACCTGTAGGAGCCCATTCATGGTAAAGAAGGTAGTTCACCTTCCATTTCCATTGAATCTTTGGCTTCTTTCCAATATCAAAACCAGGTTACTCATGCAGTCCCCTGTCACAGCCTCTGAGAACCTGACAGCCAACTCAAATAATTTTACAGTGAACACAAAGAAGGTGTTGCTTCATTAGTATGCCTGCCACCTCAGTGTGACCCCTGCTGCTGATTTACACGTAACTAAGATAGTGTACTCAAATTTCATCCAGCAGACAACTTTGTGCAATAAAAAAATTCATATGGCCAATTTTTTATCCACAATTAGCATTTCATTTATTAAATTTGTCTGAAACTTTTTTTTGTCCTGCTAATGGTGTTTTTAAGATAAAAGAGGTGCTACTGCATCATGCATAAAGTCTGAAAGATAGACTGCTCAAGCAACTACATAAGGAAGAAGAATGGATCATATTATACCAGCTTCTGCATGATTACATTTGGAAACAAAGGGATAATTCTGCACTCTGTGTTCAAGTGGTAATCTGGAATTCTGTCTTCCTGTGCACTAGTTTTAGTAGAGCTCATCAGAGGAAGTACAAAAAAATTTGCACATACACACAAGGCTATCCTTCAAAATTTTGCTTATTTTGAATAAGAAAAAATTCTTAAAATAAAAGTTATTCCTAGTTAACACCTTCAGAAATGTTCATCAGATTACAGCTTTATACTAAAGCTGTACCTTAAAAAAAATGAGTGTGCACGCTGAGCAGCTTGAGGTTTTTTTCTTTTCCTTTTCTTTTGAAAAAAAAAGCTCATGTTGTATTCTGCCACTTCTGAAATGATGAACACTGTAAAATTGGATTTGAAACCACAGCATTAAATGCTTAAAATCTGATCCTTCTGTTGGGACCTGGGATAAATTAAACTGATGTACATTATTTTTAAAGAAAGGAAAAAATATGGGAAGCAGGTTTTGAAGCCTGAAGGCAAAGAACAAAACAAGTTATGCAGGTGATATAAACCATCTTATTTTCATTTTTTTAATGGTTTTCTGCTTCCATATGGTTACTCAGACTGGAAATAATTCTCTAGAAAACACATTTCAATGTAATAACTAAAATGCTTTATATCTATGTCTTATGAAATGACAGCAATCATAGCTGTTGACTAAAATGCACTTTTTTCTCCCTACATTTCTTTGACTTTTAGCACGTAGTGGCGTTTAATATATTCATATCTTATGGAGATTGATCAGGTGCAAGTACAGATTGGCAAACAGGTTTAGGTGAGATATTCTAAAATATTTCTCATGAAACTAAACTAAACACAGGGTTAAATTAACTGTGATTTTAATCCAAATTTTAGAAATATATATATGAAAATAAAACTATATACCATATGACATTCACTGTGACAAAATTCTTGGTGAAATGTTTGACACTAAATTTTTGATTATCAGCAGCTGGCTCTGTCAGAAAATAGTCATTAAATTATTGCCAGAAGTGCATAACCAGAATGTCATAATCAAAATAGTTGAAAATAAGGCAGAACCAGGATACACAGGGCTTTTAATCCTCCTAATTTTAATATTCCTTGACTATCCTCAGTAATGCAATCCTAAATCCTTTTCATGTGTAACATGCACTAATTATAGCAAATAGATCCATGAGTGCAGAGGTTGCACATCTCAACCTTTCCGTTGTGCTCCTTACAGTAATATTTTTTCACATTTTGAAGGCTCACAAATGCTCCAGTCAATGGAACTTGCTCATAATCACAGAGGAAATCTTGAGAGGAGCAAGAGATAAAACACCCCATGAGGCTATTGCTGTTCACAGATATGTTAGTAGCTGAGAAAATCAATTGCTCTTAAGATATTTGGAACATCAAAACTATCCATAGGAAAGAGAATGTGTAAGAGAAGCTATAAAAATATTTCTAACCTCATAGAAGAATTTGTATAGTACATCAATATTCAGAAGGCAAATGTTTAATGCCTATGAAGGGGAATATTAATGTACTAATTCTGTACAATAGGATAAAGTCAGATACGCTGCTCTGATTTTCACGCATCCATGTAAAAGGTTTGTGCCCCTAGTCTGGTCCCAATTCCGTAGTCAACAGGGGTAGTATTTTTAGCAGCTGCATTTTTCTGCCCACAACTTAACAGAACTGCATGAGTTGGAGATGACCTAGGTAGGAGTGGTAGGAGGGAAAGGAAGAGTGAAAAGCCAGTTTGTTTTGACACAAAAACCTCTGGTAACCAGTGGTTGGACAGTGGAGGACAGTCACTTCTGGCTGAGGATGTTGGTCTGACCTCAGCAGCCTCAGTGCATAGTCTAAATTACACCCTGGGTCATACACCTCTGGAAGCACAGGTAAGCTGTTGGATAGAACAAGTCATTCCCAAACATAAGAAATGTTGGTAAAAATAGAATTGTAAAGACCCACCGTCTGAGTTTATCTAGGGTCAGTGGCATAATTTTTAACTGGTACACTATAAAGTGACATATTTTATATTTATTTGGAATGCCTGAGCTTGGATTTTCTGCTTTATTTTTCCCATTTGGCAACTTTAAAGTTTTTTCCAACTCTGAGGGTCATTTAGGATGCCAAATGAAAAGTGTTAATTTTTCTTTTAAAAAATGGCTAGATGAGGGTAAAGAATAAGCAGAAGAAAAAGGGCTGGTACAGTCTGAAACTGATTTTACCTTTAGTTAAAAATAGGATACGGAAACAAAATTCTGTTCTAACATATTTGACTTTCACAATGATGCAACAATTTAAAAGAAATTGATGTTTTTAAAATAGTGTTCTCCAAGTATTTTGTTACATGACTACACTGGTATCGTTACGTACCTTAATAGTGATGTTGCCTGGTTTTCATAATAAAACTAAAGTGAAATATTATCTCAAAAATGAGTGTTGTAATTAACTTTT
The DNA here is from genome assembly GCF_033815535.1 of Pezoporus flaviventris. NCBI lineage: Eukaryota > Metazoa > Chordata > Aves > Psittaciformes > Psittacidae > Pezoporus > Pezoporus flaviventris. The sequence continues at coordinate 5,599,941 of NW_026892564.1, forward strand.
GTGGAGACAAGAGCCAAGACTTCCCTTCATAAGGGTGTTTGGTGTTTTACACAGACAAATATTAAACAAATTATGGTACTCAGCAATAACATTAACAGAAAACAAATCCAAACTTAATGAAGAGAAGGACTGAAAAAGAACCTAAAAACCATGACTACAATATATTATGCATCTTCAAGGTCCATTTGTATCCTTGTGATCCATTTTCAAAGCTGTTTTTTTTTTTTTTTTTCAAAATCAAAAATAGGATTTTCAGTAAGAAGTTATTAATTCTCTGTGACTTCTAAAGGAACGATAAGAACCATTTTGTAATACTTATATTTGAATTATTACTGTTTGTCTTCCCCACAAATAAACTGAAGCATATGGGATAGCTGTGCTGTTATCTTGTTGTCTTGCGTATCTTTAAATATCTGCTAAAGTATTTATTAAACTGATATTAAAAAATATTTCAACATTATAGCCATCAATGAAAATTCATATCTTATTAAGTTTTATCTCTGCCATCACATGGTTTTGTAAAACCCAAACCTACTTTGGTTTCACAACAGAAGTCAGAAAAAAAAAAAAAAAAAAGAAAATGCTTTCACTTTTGCTTTTCCAAGCAAGGTTAAAAGAAAAAAATTTCCCAAAATAATTGCCATTTTCCTCTAGCATGTTATATATGGATATTATCACACTGAATCTAAACACCAGACTATAGCTGGATTGGGAAGAGGGGGTGGGGGCTGGAGGCTTAATATTTTGTCCACATTCCGAATAATCACTGAAGCCAATTGTTGCCAGCAGCTATTCCTGGTAGTTCTACAATCTAAGGGATGCCAGATAGCTGCAAAAGATCCTTTGAAATATTTCTAAGTTTCTATGATTAAGAAGTGCTGTGTATTTTGTTCTTTCATATGGAAAAAAAAATTATCACTCCCTCCACCTTCCTTCTTTTATTCAAAAGCACTTAGAAGTAACAGTAATTTATAAGGCAATCAATAAAAGCTACCAGCGTCAGTAAATCTAACCAAAGCAGCTCACACTGCATTTGTGCTAGAAAAATCGAGCAGTTGTATAATTTCTTACTTTGACAATCTTCTTTTTGGAGGTCAAGACTGAAGAGCAATCGAATAATTTTGTTGCTATTGGATTTACAGAGTCCAAGAGCAAAAATCTCACTTCATGGGCAATTTTCATAGTACCCTACAGTTTCTTGTGCCTAAATGTCAAAATGAGGTTTTGTTGTGGGTTTGTTGTTTGTTTGTTTTTTTATTATAATGTTCTAAGTGCATTTGTGAAGTAATTGTGGCCAAATAAATGACCCAAGATGCATATCCATTCTACATGGTGAGTCTTACGCTGCCTTGCCTCACCATTCGTCCCTAGCAGATTTCTTGCAGTTCCCTAGTATCTTCCGTTTTCTCTGTAGGAAAGTGTAGCTCAAAGCAAAGTTAATGGTTGTTCATTACATCCATGAACAAATGTGAAAAGCCTCTTCCTATGTAGCTTTTATGCTCCAAAGGAAACTACCCAGAATGACTTGCCATACTGACATTTGTCACATCTTATTACCCTAGCTGCACTATGGTAACTTACAGCAAGGATATGACTAACAGTAACCACATGTAATGCTACACAGTATCATCTTGCCTGCTAAGGAAATTTAACATGGCATGGTTTCCACAGATCAAGTCCTTTTTTATAATTGCAGATTTTAGTGACTAGAAGACAGAAGTGGGGAGCCTTTAACCCAGTAATAATCATCTTGTGTGCTTCAAAGGATTCAGTGCTACTAAGCCTCGTGCATATATGCAAGCTGTTTGTTCAATATGGCAAATTAGCAGTTAAAACTGGAAGGAAATCTGGAGCCTGACTTTGCTCTTGTTCTCATTGAAGTCAATGAGCAAATCTGCGCAACTTCACTGGAAGAACTGGATCTCATCAGCCTTAAATCCAGCAGCTCTGTAAACCTGATGTAACTGGTGTTGCTTCACGTCTTGGACTCCTTGAGCCAAGAATCCACTGTAGACAATATCTGATTCCAAAGGGAGCAGGTACATACTTTCAGATTAATTAAAATTTACATTAGACGTGAGGGCCATCTGGTCCTTAAATTAGATTTTCCTCCATTAATGTGTGGCAAAGCAAAATGATGCAATATTAATTATTTTCTAATTCCTAAATATCTAAAGTACTCCTAATCGCTGTCTTCTAAGATTTCTATTTAATATGAAACTTGGTTGCCTGTCAGAAGCTAAATAAAATCAGGACTAAATATTTTTTTTGTTAAAGCATTGTAAAATTGGCCTTGCTTTCTGTCAGAGTTATTGTTATTTGATGTGCAGAGATGATTGAAAAGACAGCTCCTGCAGTGTGGAAAGACATACACTGAAGATGATTGGCAGCTTGAGAAGGCAATGGGATGAAAACAGTTACCCTTAACTCCTACTTTCACAGTATACTGAATTTTTCCCCTGAGCACAATTTGCTGTTGCTACATAGAACTTTCCTTGAATACAAAACCAGAATATTTATGACCCACGTGTTTTATGCAAAGCATGAAATACTGATTTTCACTACAAACCAGTTTAGTTTTACATGAACATGCGATGGAAAGTCTCTCACCAGTAACTGGTTTTGGTTTCAGTCATTATAGTTGTTCAAATTCCTAGACTTTTGTTATATTTGTCTCACCAGAAGAATCACATAGAAAACAACAATTTTGCAGATATGACTTTATACTTACATAGAAATACTTCTTAGTACAGTTCTTACAGTCTTTTTATGCTGTTTTTATAATTTTATTTTAGATATTACTGGGAATCTCAAAGAGTTAGAGCTTAGAAAAGTAAAATGAAATTTAGAAATTGTCAAAGCAGGGAAACATGCTTTGAGTTTTCAGAAAAAAAAAAGAAAAATATCAGTTACCATGTTCTTATGTCTCCATCATTGCTCATTCTAGCCAGAGAAGCATTTCCAGAACAAGTGACTCAACCTGACTCATATTCTTTCATGAAAATTTTTTGGTGTTTTCTGATTTGAAAGGGGACATTTTATACTTCTTTCTTCCTGTTTAGTTAATCCACATAAACATTGACAATATTAACAATGCGGACGTAAATCTCACTTTTGAAAATCTCTGGCTCACTCTGCCTTAGTCAGGCAATTCAGGTACTCACACTTTTGAGTACCTCTTATTCCTCAGCTAATCAGTTTGCAATTTATTTAGATAACTCATATAAAGAAAGAGAAATTAAAATACATCAAAGCTGTACTATGTGAAAGGATAGGTTGGTAGGCAAGTAAATGCTATGACTAACTTAATGTGCCCAAAATTTCCTTCCTACATATTTAGAAAGTTGTTTCTTCCTCTTCTTGTACATCAACTTCTCTTTTGAAGTCATGCTTTATTAGCCTTTTCTTTTTAATAGAGGACAGCAGGGAATACTTTAATCTTTGGATTATGTTCCCTAATTTATGTTACATAAGGAGCATATTAATTTATGTTGTCGTCGCTATTTGGTACCCTCTGTCTGGTTCTGCCTAATGTGGATTAAAGTTTAGTTTTGAAGTATTTTGGAGAACTGTTCACAGATCTTTGGAAGTTTTTCTGGGTTTTATCCTAACTTTGTAGGAGTTCTTAGTTCTTTTGCCCAGAGGAGTATATCCTAAGATGCCATTTTGTAATTGTACTGGTTTTGTCTGGAACAGCTAATTTTCTTCATTGCAGTTTGTACAGTGTTACGTTTTGGATTTGTGACTAGCACAGTTGATGCCACACCACTGTTTTAGCTATTGCTGAGCAGTGCTCACACAGAGTCAAGGCCTTTTCTGCTCCTCACACCAGCCCACCAGTCAGCAGGCTGGGGATGCACAAGAAGCTGAGAGAGGACACAGCCAGGACAGCTGACCCCAACTGAGGAAGTGAATGCTCCACATCACATGATGCCATGCCCATCGATAAAATTTGTCAGAAAGATGGAGAGGGCAGTGAGGTTGTGGTATTTATCTTCCCAAGTTACTCCGTGATGGAGCCCTGCTTTCCTGGAAATGGCTGCATACCTGCCCACCAATGCAAAGGAGTGAAAAATTCTTTATTTTGCTTTGTTTGCACATGTTTGCTTTTGCTTTATCTATGAAACTGTCTTTATCTCTGTCCATGAGTTTTCTCACTTCTGCCTTTCCCTTTCTCTCCTCCATTTCACTGCAGGGAAATTAAGCAAGTGGCTGTGTGGGGCTTGGCTGCCTATCAGCGTTAAGCCACAAGAGTTTATCATATTAGACAGTCATGCAAATAAGTTAAAACTGAAATATTTCATAAATGGTGTAAGTGAATCTAGCTTAAGCTGATACTTCTCATGAGGATATTACAAGATTCCCATCTTACCATTTATTGTTTTATTGTTAATAACATTTTCAAAAGTGAGTAAACTTGCAAGGTAAAGACCATCATTTAGTAAGGCCAGTCTCCGTGTCATGAAAGGTTCATGTAGTTCATGTAGCAGGTATTATGCAACTGCTTTGAACTGAGTCCTCTGAGATGTTAAGTGTGAGGCTTTTACATATTTTAATAAAGGCAGCCCATTGTTATTTCTATATTGGAAAAGGTGAGGGAACATCTCACCACAGTTTTGGAACGCATGAAGTTCCACATAAATGTCAGCAGGTGGTCTAGTTTATAAGAAAAATATAACAGTATTGAGAAACAAATCGTAACCCCACCCTGTCTGCCTGAAACAGGTCAGCAGTAACATTATTTATTTATTTATTTTATTCCATCACCATGTTACCCCTTGCAGTATTTACAATAAAAAGGGATTGCTTTGTTATGTCACTCTGCATTACATGCTAAATTCATTCTTTAATTTTATTCAGATTTATGTAATTTCAGGAGAAAATAATTCAAATGGTCAGAAGCTAGAATTTTGTGTTAAATTCACCAGGTTGTTGATTTGAGAAGAAATCACTTCACCTTTTTATACATTCTAGACATTTTATTATTACTGGGTAAATAATGAAGTATGAGAGTGTTTAAAATTTATTGATCCTGCATAGAATGTATGAAAGTTTTCAGCAACTCATAGTAGAATATATTATACCTGTCAGATTCTACTTCTGCAGTAATTAATGCTTTTCTTAGTATTTTTAATGCAGGATAACTGACGGAAATTTAAAACCTGACAAAACAACAAAGGAGAGAAGTCTCACAACATCAGTAAATTTCTGTAGTCTTGAACCTTATCCCTCTGCAAACTAGTTATGAAAATAATCTGTTGGATAAGAGTTTCATGCAGGAGTAATTTTGGAGGGGAATTGCTAATTCTAACAGAAATAAAAGTTTAGTTCTATCTTGGACATACACTGTACCAAATATAACTTTTTAAAAAATGATGTTATAAATGTGAAATAATGAAGAAAATATTACAAGCACTTACCTAATAATAGAGCTTGGAAAGACAGTTCATTAATCTTATCTAAGTTGAGGGGCAGTTTATGGATGAGATAGAAGTTCTCTCGGAGTCCACAGTTCTTAATATCTGTGAAGTCTGGAAATCCAGGGTAGCCAATCTAAGTTCACATTGTTTGGATTACTTGAATTGCTTTCATCTAAAGTAAGGTGAAACAATTTCATCAGTAAAATGAACTAATTTATAAACCCTCCTAATTTTAGAGGTTCCAAACTGAGAATTCCCAACCTATGCTGGAATTTTCTATCAGTATAGCTATTTGAGCCACTGAGAGGAAGCTTTTGAATTATTCTACACTAGCAAAAACTTCATTCTCCACAGTATAAACTTTATTTCACGCAGTAGAAAATTGTTTTCATATAAAACTTATTTCAATGGAGGTGGCCAACCTGATCTTGGAAGAAAGGCAAAAATATCATTGCATTTTTTTTATATATATATTTCTGTGGCATAAATTGTAATTACATTAGAAAGCTCCACTTGTTGTAGAAAACTGGTCATGGCCTATTTGTTAAAGGCAAAAAAAGAGTTAATTTCCTCTTAAATGCTGTTAATTAGAAACAGAGACATTACAAGAAAGGACAAATTAAGAATTCAAGTAAGTGAAAAATCCCTGACAATCCTATGCAGTTTTTGTTTATCCAACAATACTGTGAATAGGAATCTGACACCATCAGCACTACATTTCACCACTTATCTGATGAACCAAAACAAGAGACACATTGGCACACTGGGTAGTCCTGTCAGTCACTACTAACTAGTTCACAAGTAGCTCCACAGGACACCCAGACTATTCAGATATACGGTTTAACCTTCATTGTGGGAAAGCAACATTTTTTTAATTAATCTTTTAAATAAGTGTGTTTAAAGAAACATTTCATCCTATTAAGCTAGGCCTCAAATTTAAGTCTGAATAGATCACTGAACTTTTTCCTAACCAAATGTTAATAATACACACACACATATACACGCTTTTTAGTTTAACTTTGTAAGTGGGTTTCCAGGAGAAAGAGGTCTACAGAAAAAAAAATCCAGGAGGAGAGATAAACCCTTTTACCTATGCTTCTTGGGAATAAAAAAAAAAAAAAATAAAAATCTTGGAACTATTAGTAAGGAACAATTGCTTACTTTACTTTAATATCAAAACCAAACCAAAACCTAATACTAGCTGAATGGTATCCAGAAATCAGAAATCAAAAGGCATAAAATATTTTAAGGAACTGTTAGAGAAGAAAATTACTAGACTGACTTCAAAACTACACACCTGATGACAGACATTTATCATATTTAGTCAACAAATTCAAAATAAGACACTTACCATTGAGTGTAACATAAACTGTTTTTTTTTATTAATAATAGTGTTCTTTTTATATCTTGACACAATCTTTTATTCACTAAAATTTCCCATTGAGGAATAACCACTGATGTAATTCTAATCATAAAAAGAAAGACTGACTCATGATGGATGTTTTTTAAGGTTTTTTTTTTTGCTTGTTTTGACACAAAACTCCAGCAGAAAAGACTTGACATTATCACATTTACCATTTTTAGCATCTGTGCATTGGTACTTCAGCAGTGGGGGATTCTAACTACAACTAACAAGATAAAGGAAAGTACCCACCTGAAGTAAAAAATCTTAAGAAATATAAGCAGAAGAATATGAATATATCTGTAAGTACCAATAAATTATACTCCTTATATATAACATTATATTATTTCTAAGTAAATACTGCATAAAAAAAAATCAAAAAAAAAAAACCACAACCTCTACTAACCCTTCAGAAAGGAGATTTTTAATATCTGTTCACAACTGATAAGTATTTTAAATAGACCTTGTCCATGCTTATGGCAGAGCTTCCCTTGATAGCATTTTTAATTCCATAGAAAGATCTGTGGGATTTTTACCACAATATAAAGAAAATAATGTCTATGAGGAGTAGCTTCCACTTACTCAGAGCTGTTAGGCTGTATTTAAAGCTAAGCGAGTACTTTTTTGGCTCAGGATCCACTGAGTAATGAAAAGATTACTGCATTTGGAAAATTCACATTGTTAATTACATTATTTGTCAATAACTAGATGGGAAAGGATATAAGATAATGTGTAATAATGAAATAATAATGATATCTATTAGCATATATATATATAACATAATGGTTTATTTAAAACATGAAAGCTTATTTAAAAGAGAATTGTAAGAACATGAAACTGAAGAAGTTTTGCTAGAGTAACTTTCCTTATCCTATGTCTGAGTGTAATAGAGCCAGTGAGAGGAGCCGGAATCAACAATGTCATATAAATGGTCATTCCTTAATTAAGTATATTTTATTAATTTTTTTTATTAAAATAAAAAAAAATATGTAAATAACTTAGTCTGCATTTTTCCATACCTTACCAGTGAAGTTGTAGAAACAATATTGTAATTTTTGTGATTTTTATATCCTGAGTGCTAAAATATCTTTATAAAATACTTTGTTTATTTCTTTATAATAAGGAAAATGCTAATTTTGGCTCTTTATAATTACCAAAAACTTTCACAGAGTTCTTTATATGAGATACTGAGTTTACTGAGGATAATAACACCTTCCTTAAACTGTGTTTCCACGGGCTTTTTTCCCCTGATAAAGCTAAATTCTCCTTTTTTTTTTTTTAAATGAATCAATACTGCAACTATTAGAGAAATAAGTGGATGATTAAAATTGTCTTGCCTCTGAACAGTATTTACTTTCTCATTAGACAAAAGAATAATAAAAAAAAAATCAAATTTAGTATCTAAAATAAAACTTGAGAAACCTTCCAGAGGGATTTCACTACTTTATAGTATTGTAAATCCTGTCATCCACTGCTGCATTTTTCTCCATAATGCTGTTAAGTAGGAATAATTATACTAAAAGTCTGCTTGAAAATTCCGCAGGGCAATAGCCGTAGCATATGGTTTTGAGTCTGGGAAGACTATTCCCTCATTTCAAATAAAAATGCTATATGGTATACATTTAGAAGGAATATTACTGCCTACAGTATGAAATATATCTATCATTTATAGCTAGAAATTGCATAAAGACTCTTTCAATAATATATTTTTTAGTATTCCATAAAAGTGAGCAGTAATTTCACAGTCTAATAAAACAGCAATGGTATTCCACACATATGTATTACTCAACAATGTCGAACATGTTCTTTTCCTGATATCAGCTGAAATTAATTTGAATGTTTTGTTAAAAAGCACACTAACATAAACCAAAAACATAATGTTAAATATTGGTTTTCTAGCAGATAAATAGGATATTTTGCCCAATGGTGATTAATATTTCCAGGTTTTTTCTTCCTCATAATGACTGTAATAAATTACCACTGCCCTGGAGCTTATTGATTGTGTAGGTCTTTTCACACTCAAGCTATAAAAAAACAACAAATACTGGTTTTAATAAAAACCGCATTTTATCTACTTTTCTGTTCTTCAAATTTCAGTAACATATACATTGGAAAGGAATGTAGATGTTTATTGAAACAAGTTTTGTTGCTTTAGTGTTTTCACTTTAAGTCATCTTTACTATTTGTGTATTACCAACTCCAGGAGGTCATAGGACAATGTTTGGCTGTCCTGAGTGTACAAAAGAACAAAATTATGTAAATCGCTGGTTCTTCACTGTGATCTGTGGACTATGGGTGATCTCTCAGATCACTGTCAGTGATCCAGTGTTGACCCATGAATGGACCAAGCACAGCATTTGCATTGTTTTCAGTCAGGTCAGTTAAGTGTTATACAAGCTGATATGTGAGAAAGTCTGAAGGTCAGCATTGTTTTGAAAGTAAATGAACTAGATAATAGCCATGAAAAAAAAAAAATCTTGTTAAACTTTTACTAAGAAAAGCCTGGAGAGCTGTAGCATAATCAGAAATAAATCATTCAATCAACTTGGGTCAGGTCTAGCTACAGTATTAACTACATTTGACGCAGCCAGCGACCTGAGTTTGGCTGTGGCAGCATATTAAATGTTGGCTTGTCCTTAGTAATTTAAAAGAATTGGAATATAGTATTTCCCTGTTCTGTATACTGTATTAAAAAGGTGCAAACAGTTCTGCATCTTTACAACTCTGTTCCATCACAGCTTAGCTTTTCAACCCAGTTCTTTTAAAGCTAATTTGCTATCTGCTGGGTAGATGTATCATAGTTTTCTTAAGGGATGACGAGGGAAAGATTAGAAAAATGTATTGTGAACTCTTGCATCATAGTTGAAGGGAAAGAGAGATTGCTGACATATTAACAAATATATCTTTTGTCCAGAGTCATTAGAAATTGGATAGCAGTGAGCAGAAACAATGGGCATAATTGCTTTTTCACCTGCTGGAGTTCAAGGTGACCCTACTGAAATTAATTCATTGGGCTCTCAGAAAACTGTGAAGAATAAGGCTTGCAAAAGCATTTTTCTTCAGATTTTCCAATGTTACACTATTATTTGAGCAGAGATGTCAATAACAAGCAGCATGAAAAGAGCTGCTGAAATACTATCTCCTCAAAACCTATGTCAAATGTTTTTAGAATCTTTCTATGATTCTTGGAAAGTGTATTTGGGCTGAAACAGGTAATCTCCTATCCTGCTCCACCATGAATGGTAAAGGACTTTTTAATTCATTAGCAATGCAGCAGTGAGCATTTGGTCACCTGTTAATTGCCCAAATTTTTATAACTACTACATGACTTATTTGACAGATCATCTACCCCTCTGAGGGCATAGAGGAAACGGGTTATTTAGTAACTTTGCTGCACTTATTTCTGATGTGTAAAATTTGTTTGTTAAAAAAGAGAAGGAAACCCTAAGAATGAAGAAGTCTTATTTTTTAAAGTCACATGTTGTCTAATTCTGGAACCTACACATGGTAGCATGAGTAGCTAGCTGACCTTAAAATGTAATTAATGAAATGTAAATGTTTTAAAATCCTAAAGTAATGGTAGTTAAGATACATATTTGAAATACTGTACAAACTTTAATTCAAAGTACATACAATTTATAAGCCAGCTTTACCTTAGCCCTGCAAAATAAAATCCCTAATTTACTTAACTTGATTAATCAAGTTCAAGGCATGAAGTTTTTTTGGACAGACGTACTACTTTACATTCTGATTTACTATATCAACTGGATATTACATACTGTAAGAACAATCTCAAACTACTTTTTAATTAAAAGGAAAAATATGCAGACACTAAATTGATTCTGTATATCAGATTTGTTTAATTTAAATTAATGCCTTTGTCACATCATTTTCCTTCTTTGAAGCATGATGAGTATGTGTAGTTTTCCTTCTACAACAGGGGTGATTCGTGATAATAGAGTGAGGGAGATGGTTTTTGGACTGTTTCTTCCCTCAGTTCTGTCTGTCTTCACATCATCACATTTCCAGGAAGAAGAATTGGCTGATAAATGACTCTGAGTAAGCCCTGCTTAGTGCTTTTTTCTGTGTAAAACTTAAAAGTGACATTATGGTATCAGGCAGCTTTTTTTTGTGGGCTTTTTTTTTCTTCTTTTCCCCCCAGCCAGATGCAAGGGCAATGATATGAAACTGAAAGAAACCACAGCTCAATCGTCTGCCTTCCACATAATTTTTCATAAAAATTTAAGGTCGGGTTGTGGCCTGGTAACCAGTGAGGTGTATGTAACATTAGAACAGTAATACTCTGAAACTGATTATGAAGAGAAACCAGGGATAATGGACAGGAGCCTGCTCTTGGTTAAACTAAAACTACATCAGCTCCATTACTGTATGTAGTAATGGGCTTCTTCAGATTTATACTACTGTTAAGTAAGTGTAGAATCTGTCAGTGGATAACAATGACAAAGTTCTGCTAGACTTTCTAGAAAATAAGCTTTTATGTACGTGTATATGAATTTTATAAACTTTACATACTTATATCTGTTCGTGTGTAAAGATATCTACAAACACTAAGGCATGCCAATATAACAAATGCTGCTGCATATTTCTGATAAGATAATAAAATCATTGTTTATAAATACAAAACTAGTTATTTACACAAGCAAAAGGAAAAGTATCACTAGAACAACACTTAAAGAGCTGCTATTGCTTTTTACATTTGTTCATTAAATACAAGACCTCCTTGTGCTTGTTCTTTGTGCAAACATTTGCATCTTCCCTATTTAAGAATAATTACATATATATGTCAAAGCAAAATATTCTTGTGGGGTTTTTTAAAGACATTTCTGAATTGACAGAAAGGTTATTTGAAGAATGTAACTGAATCTATCTAAATCTACCTTCCGTCTAGTCTTATTGAAGCAAAGCAATAAAGCAGTGCTGAACCTGTTGTGGGGATGTCCAGAGGCTGGTAGGGACCTTTCATCAGAAATATTAAGATTAATGTTACAGAAACTAATCCCAAATTTTCAATAAACTGATTTTTTTAAAGTCTGTGAGAACAACAATGAAGGAGATTTATAATGAAATTTAAAACTTTTCTGCTTTGAGAAATGCATGAGGGAACCCAAAGAAACCTCAAAACTGTCCTGATTTTCTGCTTTCCTACTTATCTTCTCTCAAGCTGATCTCTTGAGCTTCAAGCTCCAGCAGTGCAGGCTTCCTCAGGTATATATATACGTGTGTGTGTGTGTGCATATATAGTAACTGTATGTATATGTATATGTATATGTATATGTATATGTATATGTATATGTATATGTATTGGTTTCTTAAGCTCCCTAACTCTCAAGGCATGAAGATACAGCTGACTTGGGTATCAAGGATAACCAAGGAGAACCCTTGCAAATAGTAATCAACTTTTTGTTATTTGCAGAGAAATAACAAGGGTCCTACTATTCTGCACTGTTTGATTCATTTTGGAGAATTACCCTGAAGATCATCTCATTTAAACTTCAGTGTTAGCAGGAACTGTTTCAGTGTTAGTACAGACTGTTTAATAATAATTCACATCTAATTCTTGAGCCATGAATTAAGGGAGATATGAATTTCTTTTCAAAATCATTAGATGGAAAGAAAGTAAAAAAGTAGCCTAAATTACAGAAGGCATTTTAGATTTGTATTAAATCAGTTAAGTGTTCTGGTTAAGGCATAGAAGATCCAAACACAAGACCCTCAAATGCAACATTAACTCACTCTTCCAACCCTTCATTGACCATATACTGAATAAAGTTTATTTTACTGTGTTGCCTTTTTTACAGTATCATTTAAGGGCAATAGAACACTAAGAAGTCTGAGAAGAACTCAGAAAAAGGGATCTTGATAACACATGAAATTAATTTATTACTGTGTAATAAAGCCTCATATTTATTTTAGCCAGTTACAGATAAGGTTCATTGGACAGACCAGTTTTTACAACCAAATTAAAGACAGTGGAAACCAGAACTGGCTGACAAAGTACCATGATTTCTCCAGTATCTTCCTGAATGAGTGATCTGATGGCAGAAAACTGCCAGTGTTCAACAGCACTCATTCCTCTGTAAACAGGCAAAGCAATGGTGATTTTATCTCAAACATATTCCCAACCTCACTTATCAAAACCTCATCATTGCTGAAATAATTTTGGATTTTCCTATTAATTTCTGTGAGGGTTTTAGTTCCCCTTTTGGGCTTTTAGTACAATGAGAATGTTGTTGAAATTCACAAAAGGTAAAGATATCAGAAAAAAAAACCAAACCTCTTACACTGCAGAAATTCAATAAAATAATGCATCACAGATGAACAGGATAGCTCAAAAAGAGCAAAAATTTCCTGTTTAGCTGTTAAAGGAAGATCTAACATTTTCAGCATTTTAAACAATACTGCGTATAAACTGTATAAAGTATAGCATATTCAACTTGTAATATATTTTATGTAAAAATAAATTTAATAGCTCACTAATATTTTCATATGAATTCTCGCTGTTGCACATTTTGTTTCAGTTCTGCATAGCAACTTTCTTGTCAATCACTAGATGTCCAGGAATGCAAATAAGAAATTGCAACTGTTACTTGCAATTTCCCCAGTCAAACTCTGAACTCTTTCCCTGACGTTTTCAACAATTCTAGCATGTGGTACTTGAGATAATCCTGAACCCAGTATGTTTTCCTGATGGCCAGATTTGCCTGTCACTAGTGTTTGCTTACCAGCAGTATCATATGAATGAGGTGAATTTTCATTGGAAGAAGCATATTGAAAACGTGTGTGATGCCTGCTTTGTTACATCTGTGTAAAGTTTTTCCCTCCAATGCAATTGTTTTTACTTTCTTTTAATCTTGCAAAGAAATGTAAAAGTGGAATAACTGACCCGTGTTCAAAGTCATTGTCAGAGACAATGAAGTCATAAGCTTCTGTTTTTAATAATGTCTTGCAAAACACAAAGCTTCATTAATCATATTCAGAGGATAAAAGACGCACAGATTTCCTAGTCTCAAAGTTTTCTGAAGACTTGAACATTTCTGTGTTGTAGATTCACATAGATAACTTCCCACAGATCTGCAAAGAAACTCAATCAGCAAAGGAAATGTGAAATAACACCATTTTTATTCCAACATGTAAAAACTGAGACTGTCTCTTATGCAAAACAAAATAGAACAGCATGGCTATTCTGTAATAGTATTTCAACACCAGATGATTTCTGTAAGTAGATTCTCTTATTCTCCCTTTGGAGATGGACTCAGTTAAACTACACCTAGAAACATAAATAAGGATGTCCATGCAAGAAATAAAACAGATAACAATAATTCTGTTGCAATATTCATGTTTTTACTTCCTTCCCAAATACTTCTTCTTGCAGACAAGCCTTGTGTTTTATTGGGTTTGTATAAATGGCAGAATCCAAATTGGACTACAAATTCCTCCAAATATCATTCTCTTATCCAACTGTCCAGATTTTTACATCAAGCCAAATGCTGTCAAATATGATTACCTTCAATTTTGAATTAATCTTGTCTGGAAATATAATCTTAGTTTATTTGTACATTAAGACCTCAGGAAAACAATTTTGCTCTAAAAGAAGGGAAATATAACAGAGATTTGGCCTTCTTCAACCTAGTGCAAGCCAAGATGGATCCAAATGAAGAAATAACCATGATATTGTTTTTAAAGATGTTGGTCTCAGTGCAGAATAGTTTTTGAGAATTTACTTCACTCTGGCTTACATTTAAACATGTGCTTAAAATAGTATCCTAGGTTAGGACTATGTTCTCAGTATACATGTAAACGGATAATAAAAAAGGAAATGTATAATGCATGTATAATATATGTTACCCTTATATCTGTCTGATAAGCAAGAAAGAGACTATAATTTGCTTACAGTTTCAGCATAACATGGTTCCAGACAAAAGGAGGACTACTTAGAGCAGTCTACAGGGTGATATTCAGCCTTATGAAGGTCATATGAGACTAACCAGTAATTTCAGAACAATCAAGGTTTCATTTTCAGAGTCATATTACTTTGCACTAGGATAGGTACATCCACTAAGAGCTTTTGCAACACTGCAGACAATTAAGGGAACTGCAGTGTAACTTTTTGCAGTTGTTGGATGGTAGGAGAAGAGGGGCATCAAGAGCCTTCATTAAATGAACGGAATAATCAGAATTAGGTTTAAGTCATCTCAAGAATATTTTTTTTCCATTTTCATAAACAACTATTGTACAGAAGTTCATTGTAAAAAATTGTGTCTCTAAATTAATGACTTTGCTGAAATGTATGGGTAAATTAATGTTATAGATATGTATATTAATACATATCTACTTTTGTGAATTTTGCAGAGTGTGCATATTCATACTTGAAAGACAAAGAAAAAATGTTTTCTTTCATTCTTCATAGCAGGAAAATACTTTTTGTCTACAATTTCATGCTACTATTTATTTACAGTAACTATTTTATTTTTTAAATTATTTTATTTTAGTATTAAATGGCCCTTCCTGCTGAATTACTTCTCTGTTTATATTTAGTAAGGCTGTAAAGAACTGGCAGGGAATGGGAAAACTAGTTCCTTAAATCTGAATTACAACATTTATTCATTGAAATAAAACTTACAGGCCAGAAGAACAGAAACTATGTGAGAAGATTCTACTTATTCTCATTGAAGACTGAATGGAAAGAAATTTGTTGTATTTTGGTCTGGGTGTGTGTAGTCATACATTATTTTTTGGCTGTACATGCTTCTCCACATTTACAACACTAAATTACTTCTACAGCTGTCATCAAAATTTGTAAAAATCTAGATATGCATTTTACACATAGTTTGTGTTTATTCTAAGAAATTAATTTTTTAAAGTGCAGCATTCAGTGAATATTAAAGAATGATAATGAGAAGAAAAAATTCAAAATTTTAATTGTGTCTATTCTCACTGAAAAATCCAGTTCTTGGGACTATCTTTATGCATTAGTCAGTGCATTGTATGAGTTATTATTAACTCAATTTGTACAATAGCATCCTCTCAAGGTACTGTAAAACATTTAATGTAATAGATATCTTGTCAAGTCTGTAAAATATACAAAGGTATATTTGGAAGAAGCAGCTGATAATCTGCTATCAACAAATTAGTTAAATCATTCCTAACAATAAGCAGGATAAAATGCAAAATAAAACTAGAGCATTGCTCTATGTTATGTACGTAACAGGGCTGGTCTTAACTAGAAAATATGCAATTTTTGGCTCAATCTCTCCCTTCCTACTGAATGAAGGATGATAAAAAGCATATTGCAGTGTTACACCATCAAATTCACAATGAAGAGATCTTTAGATGTGATCCAGCTTCAACAGCAGACTGTTTTTTCCAATGAAAAATAAATCTGTCTCTGCAAGCTGAGTTTCTGAGGACCTCAGAATGCTCACGGAGGTATTGAAGAACCGGCTAATTAACGTGGCTAAAACAGGGATGGGAAATACTTGGAGGTAGTAAAATGTCACTTTGTTTCAAATGTTGGTTGTTTTTTTTCTGGAATTCCATAACATTCTTAAGGCATATTTTAAATTTTTTATAATTCAAAATATCATTTTTCATTTGAAAATTGACTGAGCATTTTTGTGTGGAGGCAGAAGTTTCAGTGTTTTGGGTGGCTTTGTTTGTTCTTTGTTAATTTTGTTAAGAAACTCTGGAAAACATTTCTTTGCGTTTCAGCCTAAGTAACACTTTCCTTCTCCTACATTTTTGGGCAAAATCAACACTCAGGAAGCCATTCCTTTGCATTTCTTATTTTTAGCCATTATACGAGTGAGTTTTGTGATATTTTTTGCGTTGGTGCAAAAGTGCTCAACATCATCTTAAGATAAAATATCAGTTCATATGAAATCATGTGAGCTGCCATATCAAGACTGAGCATCATTCGTCACTATTTACTCGTTATCCCAATTACATCCCTGGTGTGGGTTAAGTAACACACCATACTGTGTATGTAAACTTGATGGTGTCTTGCATTTGTGTGTATGCTTGTGTGAGAGGTGCAGCATAAACAAGCACAAAAACTGATGCATGTTCTCATTGGAAAAATTAGTATAAACCAGCTTTCTATATCATTATCCAACTGTACGGCAAGAAAAAATTTTGATTATTCATGGATTGTCCTTAATCAGTGTTTCACTCTTTCTCTTTGGATGTCTTTGAGTGTTGTAAACTTGACATAGATTACAAAAAGGCTTTCCGGGTCTCTTCATTTGATGATTTTTCCAGAATTCAAACCAAACTATGAGTATTTATGCAGTATAGTCAAAAACATAAATCAACAAGTAGGCATGGCTGGAGGTTGGCTTTTTTTCCATTGATTGTCTTGAAACTAGTGCTTTTATTCATTTCACCACCATTGTGGTTTAAGCCCAATCCGCAACCAAAGTACCACGCAACGGCTCTCTCGCTTCCCTCCCTCTCCCCTGGTGGGATGGGGAAAAAAAATAGAAAAAAAAAAAAAGTAAAACCCATAGGTTGAGATAAGAGCAGTTTAAAAATTGTAATACAGTAAAATATAATGGAATAATAATAATAATAAAGAGAAAAAGAGAGGAATAAAATAAACAGCAAAACAATAAACCCAGGTGATGCACAGTACAATTGCTCACCACCCACTGACTCTACCCAGACTGTCCCCAAGGAGCAATTGACCCCTCCCAGCTGAATCCCCCCAGTTTATATACTGGAATGACATGCTGTGGTATGGAATATCCCTTTGGATAGTTTGGGTCAGGTGTCCTGTTTCTGCTTCCTCCCATCTTCTTATGCCCCTCCTCACTGACAGAGCATGATACTGAAAATACCTTGGCTTAGGATATGCACTACTTAGCACAACTAAAACATCAGTGTGTTATCAGCATTGTTCTCATATTAAATCCAAAACACAGCATTGCACCAGCTACTAGGAAGAAAATTAACTCTATCCCAGCTGAAACCAGAACAACCTGACTGAATTTTTCATTTATTTTGGGCTTAAATATTATTTCTTACCAAACAAAATTGGAAAAATCATATGCTGAAAGTAATGAAGAGTAGCTTTTCAATACAAAATGCTATATATAGGCAAGTAATATGTGTATAGTAAAAATTAAGTATTCCTAGTCACTTCATAATGATGACACAAACAAAATATATTACATGCAATAAAGACTCAAAACACTTATTTCAAAGTGAAAGTTTTGAAATAGTGAAGGACAGTGGGATAAAATATATTAGTTCCAATAGAGAATACGAGCTTAAAAAAATTTACTTATTTTTTTCACATGACTAGGAAATAGTACTGGCTTTCTTTACGAGACAGCACAGAGATATACTCCTTTTCTTATTAAGATTAAAGATTTACATTCTGAATTTATTTTTCTGTACTTGATCAATATTAATATATCTATGAGATACCTCTGACTACTCCTCTTTTTAAACAATCTATAGCACTAAAAGTCCACACAAGCTACCCCCATCCTCCTGTTCCCTGTCCCACTTGATAACAAAAGCATTTTCCTGTGGCCATCTGAACTGGGAAACTGGGCTGTGTCGACACTACCTTTCTTTTTCTTACAAAGTAGATCCATTTCCCAGTCTGATTCATTGCTCGGCTAAATGCGTGCTTATACAGAAGACTGAAGCAGTAAGGGAAGAAAATGAGAGTGTGAATAGAAGATGGCAATGCTCATTTCATTAGCAGTGACTTTGAGACAGTTTAAAGCTTACAGTGAACCACTCTTTCAATCAAGGCTAAGAAATGTGGAAGCCAACTCTATGAGGGTAAAGATAAGAGACCTGCCGCCACTGGTTTTTCTTTTCTTTATTGCCAAACGTTACTCACAAATACTGGGGAAAAAAATACACAGATGTAGTTGAAACCTTACTTGTGAAAAACATCATAAAAGTTATTACACCAGGTCCAGCTAATAAGGATATCATTATGTCATATGTGTGAACTCTTTTTCATTCAAACAAGTTTAAAGAACAGCATCTTCAGAATAAAAACAAGCCAACCAACCAACCAAAAAATTTCTACACCTCACCTGGGAGGATGTAATGCCTTTCTAGCCAAAGTGCTGAAAACAGGAACTTCCTGAGAGTGTAGCGATAGGGTTTTCATTCCCAATACCATTATCTTTGTAGAAGGATTGTAGAAGGGACACAGGGAATAGATCACAGAATCTCATTACTACCTTAAGTTGAATGAATATTTTCATTTGTCATTGTCCATTTCCCAAACACTGAAAGTAACGGAGATTCAGTTTATTACCAGTGTATTTCTGTATGTTATAATCTTGCTTAGAATTAACACAAAAAGCCAATAGCCTGTTCATTACAGTTAATACCTGACTTTACTAAAAGAAAGTCAAGAGAGTGAGCATTCCTGAAGTTTCAGAGTTTATCTTCTTTTGAGGCTGCTTCCACTTTCCTTTTTCACATACAAAAAAAACATGATTCTAAACAACTTTTGTGTAGTTTTACTGAATATAAATGCAGCAGAGTTGTTTTTTTTAACACGTCACAAAGGTCAGCCTTAGTCCATTACCTTTTTTTCTAAGGATGCTTGATTACTACTTGCAGATTTCTTTAACCTTGAATCACATAAATCAGTAAATCCTTACTGGGAGCTGAACCATTTAGTAATGCAATGTTGAACATCTGTCTTTAGAAAACCTGCAAATTTGTTTTATAAAGACTCAATTCAGCATAGTTAACAAATATGATTTCATGCTTTTTATTTCCCAGCTGGTTCTAGGTTCTATAGTGTAATGAATTAGTAACTGCTGAAATCTGTTGTAAGGGAATTAGTTACTAAATGCAAAATAGAAGATTTTGTGAATAATATCCTTGTACTTTACAGAAGTATTAAGATATACATTTCTCACGGGGACCACAAATCTTTGAGGTTCTAAGTTGTGCTGTACATCATCTTGACACTGCTGCTTAGCTGGTGTAAATATAAATGCACACAGTAACTACACTGAAGCATGTTTCCACAGCAGAATATTTAACTCTGCAGCTGTGTTTTGAGTATCAGTTCTCCCTATAACCTCATACAATTATTTGCATACCAGATTTCGTAAGGAAGCCTGATGATAGATGAGGAATCAATAACAGGTGAGAGACCATAACTAAAAAAGTTGTCCAGACTTACAATCGTTGGAGAGGAACAACTACATCCAAGGTGTGGAACTTGTCACCCTAAGTGAGGTTCTTGAAACAATCTGATAAATCATGTTGCAAAATGCATTTTCATCCTTCAGATGGTAAAAGACAAGCATGACTAGTCCAGATCTACCTCAGGGACTGAACTGTGGGCACCTACATTTAGGATTAATTTCTTGGTCTTTGTTGAAAACACACCACCCTTAAGTCAGTGTTGAAGTGTTGCTCTTCAGTAGAGACAGTTAGAATAACAGTAAGAACCACCTATCTTTGCCTGAGTCATTTTGTTCTTTACTCAGACTTCTCCCACAAAATGTATTGGTTCTTATTTTACAAGTAAATATGCTTCAAATATGAGAAAAGTCATTCCAAACATTATTCTTGGTTTTTTTTCTGATATCATTTAGAGACCACTTTTGATGTATGTCAGTATTTCTGAGGAATCTTGTAATTTCTCCTTATGTTATTGTAGGTGCTGGTGTTTGGATCTTGGCTGGGTTAGTACACTTACCCATTTCTCCCAGTCTTCAGAAGCATCAGCCTGAATTTGCTGTCTTTGTTTTCCCAGAGGTGAGCCATCAATTAGATGCATACTAACCAGAATAAGAGAAGGACTGGAGGCATTAGCACTTCCTTTTTAAAATGGGAGCACCTGCTGAGTGCTCAGTGGTAAATGTGAAATAGAGCAAAATGTTAAAATATTTGCTGGGTAGATACTTTGGCTAACTATCCATCCTGGGCTGCCTATTAGGATTAACAGCAATTAGAGGGTGAGTGGCTATCACTGTCCTTAATTGTTAAGAAAACATGACTTCTAATTAGCTTCAGGCAAAGGTAGATGTCCACGTGGAAGCTCCCAGTGGGATGCAGCCTGAACATCCCTCAGTCTCATAGCAGGCTGGAGACAGAACTTTATTAGAAACATCTTCTTTTCCCCTCTTCTGTGCCTTCAGCACCACAAATAACAGCACATGGTGTCCATTTTTTTATAAATCTTGGTTTCAGCTTGTAAAAAAACAAAGGATATTTAATGCTAATAGCAACATCATGGGCTATGTCTTCTCAAGCTTTACTGAGAGCTCATACAGGCAAAATTCCTACAGTCTTGAATAAGTGATTTGCTTTTGAAAACTGAGCAAAATAATTAGTCAAATAATTAATTTAAATTTTCATATTATCCATAAAAACATTCTCACTGAATGATTCTAAACTGTTCTAAGGGTGATTATGAACTACTGAATGTTATTTTTTTTAAGCTATTCGCCCTTTATTTCGTGTTTGAATTACACAAAAGCACTATTTGAAGTTGTGTGATTGGGTACCTAATGCTAAGAGAAACTTTGTTCTTTGCTGAGTGAGTCCATAGCCCACTTTCCTGTGCAAAATGCCTTAGGTGCAATTCTGCACCTAACACTCAAGGAATGACATACCACTGAGGTTATTGAAACATGCTCTCTTCCTCACAGTCCTTTAACACATAAGACTGTACTGATTCAACTTTTCAGAAACTTGAATAGCTCCCAATTTCCAAAGGGATTTTCACATTCTAATTTTATGAGCACAAACATTCTGTGAAGTCTTCTCTGAGCTCTACTTTTCAGTTTGAGTCTAGGTTTTCTCTATCTTAAAATGTCTAGGTCTTCCTGGGATTTTAGCTGTCATGATTAATGATTTAATGATTCTTCGATCTCATGATTCATCTAGTGTGATATTTATTCCTAGTTTGGGAATTAAATGGTTTCCCCTACTTCAGCAAGGTCTAGAACTCGTGTTTTAACTTTTTATCTTGAAGTATCAGACCACTGACCTTAGTGCTGGCACATCCATGTTGGACCCCATGTGTGTATCTGACTGCTTGGGAATACAAAGATGGCACAAGGCACTTGCATTCCCAATCCTGGATCACTCCTGCTGTGGAAGGACAAGTAGAAAGCATGTCAAAGAGGTTACCATGTCAACAGGACACTGGAAGAGTGAACAGTGAACAAAGAGTGAAGGAGAAGGTGGGGCAGGCAGGGAGTTGGCAGGGGAACATATCTTATGCAAAAATGTCTTTGTGCCATGACCTCTTAATTAATCTTCTTCAAAAAAAAGGTTTTACACAAAGCCTGCACTCTTCTAAAATGTCAGTCTTTGCAAGTTTAGCAAATAATCGAAATCTTCAGCTACTTTTCTTATCCATCATTAAATACTTCCTGTTCCTCAGTTTCCACCATAAGTTGCTGTCTTCTGTGTTCCTCCCAACTGGAAACTTCACAGACATGGGAGGATAGGATGCCAGCATCCAGAAATGACCTGTTGTTTCTTTATATTCCTCCTATTCTAGTTAGGTTCTTTGTTTTGGCTCTCTTCAAAATTCAGTTGGGGTGATTTTATTAATGTAATATATCTTTTAACCTAAGCTAATCACCCACATAATGACCAGAATCTTTGCTTTTCATGGAGAACTTCAGCTGTTGTCTACCTTACTCTCCGGAGTTTCTGGATGACTGAAACTTTAGTCTGATGGCAGAAATTGGTAGGTATTTATGAGTCCTGTACCACTTTTACATCATTTTTCAGATAGGAAGGAAGGGAACAAGGAAATGCAAGGGAAAGTAAACAAAGGCAAAAGAGCAAAGATTTTTTCCAACATAAAATGTGTCTGACATCAAACTGAACTTACTCTTATAGAACAAATGAGGGCAGAAAGCTAAGAAACCATGATCTGCAAATTTCCAGGACTTTTGTTGGTCTGTGGCTTTTTATCCTAGCTCATGTAACTTTTTTAGAACTCTTTAATCCAGAAAGATTAACAATACTTTTTTTTTTTTTTAATTAAAAAAATCTGGAAAACAGTATAAAATATATTACATGATAGGATGAATCAGATGACCTACCAAGTACTTGCCAGACCTAGTTTATTCTGTCTGATTTCTACATCTGTAATATAGAAAAATGATTTTTTAAAAAAGTAATAATTCAGGAAACTGGCTCATCTCTTTTTCACGGGTCAAGTGCTATATGGATAGTCTATTCAGAGAGTCAGATCATGCTTTGCTGCTGCCCATCTCAAAACTGACCAGCAACAAGTGTCAGTATTTTGTAGTGAAAGAGTAATATTGTACCAGCTGAGGGGGAGTGGAATATGAATTGTTTCTCTTACTGTCCCTTCTTTTCTCTTTGTTTTCGATGGAGACTTTGATGCAGCTCAGTGTTTGGAAGACTTAAGGTAGTCCAGGCAGAGATGGATGAATGAGACAGGCAAAGGTGGATGATAAATGTAATTTATTTCTTGACCACGTATGTGGCACATACTTCTTTAGGAACAGTCTGGGAGGGTCCCAAGTATATATTATTCATCAGTATATTGCACTGTTGCATGAATGTACTTTTGTTTTCATTCTCCTGTTGACAAATTTAAAGACTGAGCAAACCTGTAAGCAGACTTTCAGCCTTCTGTCTGATTTAGTAATTGTGCTATGGCGATTAAAAGCTTTTTTAAAGTTTTTATAAATATACAGCCAAGTAATGTGTTTAACTTGGTGAATAATATCACTTATTTCAAAATGACTAAAGAAGCACTCAAGTACCCTCTGCTATTGTGTAGCAAGCACTGATGAAATTGTCTTTGTCACAGTTCAGAAAAATGTGTGTCATCTAACTCTAGGCCCGATCTGTTTTGTTCCAAGACACTTACATTCCTTATTTAGGATGCACACACTGCACAGCCTGCCCTTTGTGTAGGCTGCATTTATTGTCAGAGATGCAACTGCCTAGAGAAGTCCCGTTTTGGTTCTCCGAGAAGCTGAAGAACCCAAGGTAAAATGTACAACAAGCTGTAAACTGACCACCATCCTTTAAATGCTGTGGGAAAACACCAGGATTATGTGCATGAGTAACAGCAGAAATTAGTTTTTCATGGATGGAAAATGCTTTCCCAGAGGTAATAGAAACTAAATAAAAATAAAGCAAGATATTGTAATTCTGGAACCAGAGGATATAACCAAATTGTTTCCTTACATGTATTTTTTGTTCAAAATTTATTTCCATTTTGAAGGAGTGCCAAATAGCCCAACTTCTCTTTCCATAAAGTTACGTGCAATTCCCTCTGGAGTGGGTGTGGAAAGGGGAGTCAAATGCAGTGTGTTATCAGATAACATAAATAGTTTACAGTGTTTTGAAATCATGGTGCCTTTATCTGACTAGGGGAATTTTGCCAAGTATTGACAATAAAAGCAGGAGGATTTTAAATAAGATTGACTCCTAGCCTGCAAGAGCATATTTCTTTATGATTTCACCCAAACCTGCAGCCCCACTATTTTTCTTAAAAACATGTTTTGGTTTTTTGCCATCTAAAAGTTTTGCCAATCCACTGCACTTGGCACATTAATTTTTCTGTGATGATTTTGGCAGGCATTAGACACTGCCTATGCCTAGCATGGGAAAAAAAAAGAGAAAAGAAACATGGATATGCTTGACATAGGGTAATTTTATCTTTCCATAACATTACTGATAGCAAGAACCTCTTCATTTACCAGCTATAAAGTGTAAGAAACATTAATAGAAAAGTGGTTTTTTTTTTCTTTTTTTATAAAATCTGACCATCTACATGCTACTGGATGCTAAGTAAGAGCTGCTGCTCCAAGCTATACTACTCACAGTACTAGTAGCTTATTAATACTTGATAAAAATATATGTTACCAATATATATGCAGCAAAACTCTCTTAAGGCCTAAAAGACTTCATTATCTATCAGGAAGCTCACTGTCTACACCAACAGCTGAAGAACTCATTTATCATTCAGCACAACGAATCTAGTTTTGTGATAGGTAGAATCTTTTGCTTAGGTCTTATCAGCTGTCTGCTGGACTTTGACACATTTCTATTTCTTCTTGTCTTATATACTTCTTCCCTTTTGTCCTTGCAGATTTTGAATAGACCTATGACATAAGGTTCAAGGACTCGGGAGAGTAACAGACACATCTTTCTCATAAAAACTTGGTCACTATTGCAGGGCATCCCAGATGAGGATATTGTTCACAACTCTCACATTTTTCATATATCAAAAACAAACATTGAAAAATTTTAATTAAAGGAATGAGGAAATGAAAAATGTCTCAATGGGGACATGAAGTTTATTTGTGGTGTTTCAAAATGAAGTAAATGAAATTATTAGCTCTTTAACGTAATTTTCCATCAAAGGTATGAAACCCTAACACAGGAGCACTGGGCCTGGAAGCACAGCACGCGTTCATCACACTCATCTGTTTGTGAAGAAACAAGGAAACTGCTGTAACACACAAAAAGGAAAAGGAGAAATTATAAACACAATTGGAGATTATGTAAAATTCATCACTGGAATATCATCCCTATTTTCTGTGTTCGGATCTCTCTTGACTCAGAAACTAAGGATTAAATTCTGATCTCTTGCAATCCGCAAATACAGATTTATTCTCAAATATGTCCAAAGTTTCACTGGCATTGGAACATGAAAATGAGTCTGAAAAACCACTTGGGAAAAAACGCGGAAGTCGGGCTTTTAGCTTTCAGTTTTGTCACACAGGAAGAGACCTCTCGTGGCAGGTGTAAGAATCACCATTTAGTTACACCCAGAAAAAATGGATTTTACAAAAGACAATTATGGAAGGAAAGAAGTTCCAAATAAGGAAAGCAGCTAAAGAAAAAAAAACACAGTGTTTGTATAACATAGAGAATGCAGTGTAATCAAAATAAGCCATAATTAGGTAAAAATTTGGGGGAAAAATAAAGAGAGAAAATTTGAAGGAAAATACCTAAGGTTTCAACTGAACTGCAAGACAACTTAGCAAGGCTCCATATCAAGATATAACACCTCTGTGTTGCTAACCAGCTCCTAATTTCCTTGTCATTGTCATTGGCTTGTGGCTATAGTGCTGCAGTCAGCAAATGTTAAGAGATATTACATGGCAGCCACTCTGAATATGTAGGATATGTGGCACCTATCATGTATCCTGCTGATGATACAGGTTGCATAAAACAAGAAAAGATCAAGTAAGTAAAATGTATACTGTTTAAACAAATCTTTTACTTGTGTCCTGATTTCAAACTGCCTTACTCAGCCAGCTTCAGTTTAATAAATACATTACCTTTTAAACATTATCAGTGTGGAAAACAATCAAATAAATCCTGAAATATAGTGAAAATTAAAATAAGGTACAACATGCGCAATTATTTTGAAAACTGTAATTTCCACCTGGTAGAAAATAAAATATTATGTGTATGTGTCTAAAATCAGTGTTTATGATACACATCTTCTGTTATTTACTGAGAAAACAACTACCTTTGCATTTCTATTAAAAAAATTCCTCCATTTTTAAAGCAATACTCCTGCCAACAGAAGTTCTGACTAACTAGGCATTGTACAATTCAGCCAACTAAGAGTTTTTCTTAGAGAAACCATGGTTTATAATGCATTTCTCAGCAATGTCATTTGTAAATTCAGGTGGAAATCAGAAAGCATGAATAAGAACTCAGGATAGTCAGGACTCCCAAAAATTAGAGAAATTTTCCTGAAGAGCCAGGTTAGAGGATTTTTTGGGACTTAATATTCCAGAGAAAAACACGGGCTGAGTGATGATGTTGATGTGAAGTCTTTCCATCTTCCCCAGCATATTACTTCAGGCTGGCTTAGCAAGTGAGTTTCTCAGTCTTTAAAGTACTACCATTGAAACTATTTTGGTCTCATTAAATATTCTTTAACCGCTGGTTTCTGGAGAAAACCATGTCACACAGCAGGCATATTCAAGAACTTGCTCTGAACCACATAGTGTTAGACCATGAACGCAGTGAATGTGCTACAGCTCAGGTGGGAGTTTACTGACATTCTCCCCCCCCTTCATTGTCTTGGAAATTCTTTTTTTGAGATGTCTTCAGGTAGAAGAAAAACAGTAGTTAAAACCTCAGGATAGTTCAGCCACACTCTTGCAGCCAGCCCCAGAAAATGCAAACCATACCCCAAGTGTGGAAGCAGCCAGGGAAGAGGTGCAAAAGAAAAAAAAAAAGTGTATTATTCCATACTGTTGATGATTTTTCATAGGCTTTTGTCATTCAAATTATCCTCAGGTAGAGACAATAAGATAATGGCTGATTTATGCATTATTGTCATTTTGCTGCCTTTTGCATCTTTTCACTGTTTTAGGAAGCTGCAGCGGTATTTTGCAGCTCTCAAAGGAGAGTGGTGAAGGATGTTACTTTGAGTCAGTCCAGAATTGATAGGAATGCTCCTCTTATTTGATGAAAGCTAGTTTCTAGAACAGGCCTATCATGTCATATAGGTGATAGAAAGTCCATATCATGATTTCTGATATACATAAGTGTGTATTATTACTTCAATGTTGGCAAGGCTGGGGAAGCTGTGCAAACATCTAGCAGCAGAAATCCAGGCAAGCAAGGTCTATTAGGGCAACAAAACATCTGAGCTAGACTTCAAGTACCTGAAATTTGGACTTATGGACCTAAAATTGCAATTATTTCCTTCATTCTTTTGTGACTGTAGCTGCTGCATTATTTAATCACGTTTTAGAAAATATTACCCGGAATCTCTGATCAGGGCCTCCAGACATTATTGCAATATGTATACATATTGCAGTAATATATATATTACTGTAATATATAGATATACTGAAAAATAAAAGGCAATGATTTTGGTGCATAATAATTGTCAAAGAGAGTAGCCAAAATGCAGTCATTTTTGTGACTGCCACTTTCATGTTTTTTAGTGGTTTGGGGTTTTGCTCTCTGTCTCATAGTTGAAAAGCTTCATAAAGGCAACAAATAGAAAAGTTACGTGACTGTGTTAAGCACTTATATATGACTGTAGACTCAGCAGTGTCTCTCACCAGACTTCCATAGCAGACAGCAAAGAACTAGCCTTTAAAAAAAAAAAAAAAGAAGTTATATATGTTGTCTTGTTCTGTGAAAATAAACACTAAGCAAAGCTTTGGGGAATATTTTCCATGAAGTTACTGTGTATAATTATCAGCACAAAAAGAGAGCCAAAAAAATATCTTGGAAAGGTGCATATTGCATGTTACCAAATGTACTTTGATGTTTCAGTAGGAAGTACAAATAACATAACTTATGAATCATCCTTCAAGTTGTTTATACTTATTTCTTCCTACTCTTTTTTTCACCCACACCCCCCCCCCCCTTTAATTATTTATTCAGTATTCCCACAGAGGAGTAGATGAGAATTATTTACATAATGGAGACCACATACTGTATAACGAAACATTTCATAAGTAGCACACTCACTCTGTCCTTCATAAGTGGTCACAAAGAATGGTTTTATCCTTTATAGAGCAGGTTTCTCCAAAGTAAACAATGTCCTCCTCGAGGAGTGTATGTTGACATGTTTGTGAAAAATGCACACAGTCTGCAAGAGAGACATTGCCCTGGATAACAACCAAAAGCCAAAAAGGATAGATATTTTTACAAAAGATGGGGAAAATGTTTGCATTGAGGATATAATTCATGGTAAGCATATTAAATGAAAATTGTTATACTTAGGAGCAAATGCAACACGATACTATTAATCTTTATTTAGAATGGGGTACTATAATAGCATTATGATAAGGGAGCTGTTTGACTTCATTGTAGAACCAGTTGGGAATTTTTCAAATAATGTATTTCTACACAGTGCTGCACTGTGTCATGTAGGTGAATCTATAATGACTCTTTATCTCATTTCTCTGATAATAACCCTTTTTTTCCACACTGGCTGATTTGCTCAGCAGTTGCTTGCAGTGTGATTGGAAGCAAATAATTTTTTTGTCAGAATAAAGATTACTCTGTAATTGTAAATTATAAGATCTCTGAGAAAAATACTAATTCTGACTGAGAAGCAATAAGTTGAGAGGATTTTTAAAAATAAAGTTACTTTAACATTTAAAATTTATGCATATTTGTAATGAAAATGCTTCACAGAAGTCTGTTAATTTTGTAGAAAATACATATTAAAATCAAGAAAGAAATATATTTTAAAAAAATTGTCAAAATATTCTATGCTGTTATTTCAGAACCTTTTTTTTCTGTTTGAGTGATCTTCATCTTGAAACTTTCCACACTGTGATAGAACATGCATACAAGACAATTTCAAATAAAATGTTCTGACTGAGTGAAAACAAAACTTACCCACTCCTTGCTATTTTGTTTGTGGAGTATATAGAAGTGCAGCATGTTCTTAGTCAGAACAATCACAAAATATCATTTGCCAAATGGCATTTTCTTTCTCTTGTCAACTTTTGTTAAGGTCCAAAAAAAAAAAACAAAAAAATTTCAAATAATCACATTCACCAAAAAAGACAGAATTTTGTTACATATCCATTTCAGTTATATACTGATAACTACTGATTTTTTTTAATGTAAATTTGTTGTAAATTATACAAAGAAACTAGATGAGACTATATTTGTTTTGTATCTCATGACTTGAACACAAGTTTATTTATTTATTATTATATTAAGTTCACAAATGGAGGTAATCACATTAAAGAAATTTCAGGAAATTACTGAGTTTTGGTCAACCCTTTGAAAAAGAATTCTCTGACTTCAGCTTTTTCCTTTCCATACTCATTCCCAGTGCAATCCTCAGCTAAGCACAACGCTGCACACGGGAGCTAGAGTCAGTTCTGAAGATGCTGCCCTAGTTCCACTGAAATGCCCTTTCTGGACTTGCTTTCTAGTAAACAGTCACAGATACTCGCAAATGTAAGTAAGGGATCCCGAAAATCAGGCATCCTGAGATGCAATTTGTATGCCACACTGTTTAGATGTGTTTGTAGCCTTAAGTTCTTGTCAGACAGCTCAGTTTTTAAGAAACTAGCAAAAAATTTAGCATCTTATTGTCACCAACCTTTTGTTCTTTAGAAATGATTTTAGTTCATTATTTAATTTACCCATCTTAAGAAAATCTAGAAGTTTGGTGAGGTCAGACATTCTATTTTGTTCATACATAGAGCATCTTTTCTACTATTTTTTTCTGTAACAGTGAATATTCAGAATGCTTATAGTGAGAGATCTCTTGAGACGTTAAAGAAATATACTTCATGAGACTAATTGGTGTAGTTCAGATGAAGAGAAACAAACGTCCCGAGGAGCAGCTTTTGGGATAGGATCAGATGCTACCCAGAGATTGTTTAGAAACAAACTCTTAACTAGGTTTTGATTTATGATTGCAGTACAGATTATTATAATTTAGTGTCAGTGGATCTAGAGTGCAAACTTCAGGAAAAAACAGTAAATATGTATAACTCTAAAATCAAAAAATGCAATGCTCAACAACCAAAGGGATGGATTGAAAGAGATTTTTTTTTAACCTAGCTTTTTTGCTGCATGCAGCTTCAGATTTGTTCCCTGGTGCAGCTCAAACCAGAAAAGGATTGCACAAAAAGACCTTCACAATGGTTTCTTCTTCTTTGTTGCATACGCAACAAAGCTAAGATTTCCAAAAGGAATTGAAAGTATGAGAAGCCCACCTGTTAGTCAGAAATACCTTATGGTGTCTTCCACATGGGAAAGAATTTTACTTGATACAAATAACCATAAAGCCATTGTAATTAGCAAAATCTTTATTCAGATAAAATTACAAAATTCAAAAGTTCACTTATTAGATTATATTTTTACTAGCCGCAATTTAGAATATTTTTGTGTGACATGGCAAAAGCCTATTTGACTTCAGTAACGCTTCTGGGTTGTTTGTTTTTTTTGCATTGACAGCTAACATCAGGTTTATTTAAAAAGGTAAAGACTCTAGTCACTCAGTTTGAGGTGAATTTGTTGAATTTTTTTTTTAATACCTTCTTCAAACCATCCTTTGGGAAAACATGATATAATGCTAACTATCCAATGGATGAGCTACCGAGAAATGACCGCTGAGTGTACCATGCTGGTTGTACCACCCACTGGACATCAGTTTTTATATCTTGTTATTTCAAAATGTAAGGGCTTTTATAAGAACCAACTCTTACCCAAGGCAATTGTGTCTCTTTAACACCTTTGTATAATCACCTGGGAGAGAAAGACTGGAAATTAAGCTTTAGTTCTTTTCTTTTTCTAACCGAAAGTCTAAGAAACCTCTTCAAAAAAGAAAAAAATCCAAGTGCTCTGTTATGAAGTGTTGTCATAATGGTTTTCATTTACAGCCAAATACCCTTTCAAGGTTTGTTTATTACTTTTAAAATCTCCCAAATTGATTGTTTGCTTGTGTGCATATGTAGGAATTTCTGTATATAGTTTGGAGGTGTTTTCTGCAGGGGAAGGTTAAATGTTTCCAACATTTTCATGAACTACCATCAGATGTCTTCCAGATCACTACTGGTTCCCAGAGCACAAATTGAGGAATACTGCATTAATGGAGACATTTCCTTTTTCCATTGACTGTGGAGAGATTCTAAGGGGATTTGGCACCCCAGGCTAAGGTTAACCTTTGTGAACACCATCTGTAGTTTAATTTTAGACACACATTTTGGGGGAGGGTGTTATGTGATCACAAATGGTTAACGTTCATGGGTAGGCAGTCTTTAAGCAAACAGAGCTCAAACTAAGAAGGAAATGCAGCACAGTGCGCCAGTAAAAGCTCACACCAGTATTAAGACCTTATTGGGGTCTTCATGAGATCACAGATAAAAGTGGCAGATATGATTGACTAAGTGAGGGAAATGGCTGCAGTTTCTATATAGGCACAAGAAGCACTATTTGGTCTGCATTGTTTGATCTGTTATATTTACCTTTTGGGGACTACCTGGGCATTCCCAGACCTTTGGGAGAGGCTAGACTAGGGACCTTGGTTGTGATCAGGACTACATATTAGTATATGAATTATCATGCTTCTGATAAATAAAATGACATCATAATTGCTGTATCACAGTAGCTGTGTCTGGTGTTTGCCACAGCTAGGGAAATTGGAAGGATGTAATTATGGCTTTTAGGAGCTTACAATTGTTTTCCAGAAACCTTACATCTACTATGCCAGTGCTAGCTTTCAAACCAGAAGAATAAGGAACTAAACTAAACACATTATAGATGTGACATAATAGATGCCACTACCCCAGAAATTCAAGCTCTGTTCATAGGATGAGCTAAGGTATCTATGAAAGGAAAATAGCAGAGCTGGAACTATTCTCAGCTCAGTATGAGCATCAGAGGCTGCCAGCAAATGTACTTAAGTTCAATATCATTTGAAGAAAGAAAGAAGGAGGAATTTGAAATTAAGTCTGGAAAGAGGTAAAATTTATTATTCATATAGGATTTTCCTCCATGAAGTGGAAGGTTGTACTTCTTTTACTCATAGAGTATTTTTATTATCTAACCTAAAGGGAGAAGCCCTTAAGAACACAACAATATGAATGAGTGGTCAGTAGTTGGCATGCATACCACATATATCTTTTCTCTCAACATTTCCCCCTTCCTTTCACCCCAGGTCTGAAGTACTGAGACACTGAGACAGATACTGTGCTGTTTCAAATTCCCACCTCATCTAGTCAGTAGCCAGAAAGCACGACATGAGCTGTCAGTATGAAAATTTCCAATAAAACAATGGGTTTGGACTGTGTTTCCATCTCTTTGAGAGCACTAGAAGTTAAATACATTTTCATATGTATTTGTACCAGAGATGCTTATATTTTTCTAGGCAGTGAAGTATGCCATATGCAAAGATCTATATATTGCCTAGGTGTGTTATAAGCCTAAAAGCATTTTAAAACCCACCCACAACTTCCTGTGTATGCATAAATAAATGATATTAGAAATGATATTAGTCCTTCTGAACCACCTGTATACATATGTGCATATGTGAGCACATAGCCCACATGCAGTATAGTGTAATGCATAACACAATGTATAGTGCCCAAATCAGACTAACTTTATATTAATGGGCTTCACATTTTCAAAGCTGTTTACAAGAAAAGGAAGGAAGAAAGCTTTTGTTACTTGTAGGAGAACTCATCCTAAAGACATCAAGATGATAGGTATGAAGCAGTGTGACTGTGCCAGAGCTGATGAGGGTTCAAGTCCTCAGCAACAAAAATGGAAGAAGGAAGAGACAAGCCCAGATGTTTGGCTGACCAAATGGGCTCCAAGAATCTTGACTAATAACACTGCACTGCTGAAGGGTAGAAAGACTGAGTCATTCGCTATAACTCACTAAGGAAATCCCATGTTTGCTGTGATAATGGACATTAAAGCAGGTAAAAAAAAAAAAAAAAAAGAGATCTCTTGAACTTTTCAACAAAATACTTGATGCTGCTGGGCTGCTGTTTCTTCTCATAATGACTCTTGTTTTTAGAGGCTGCCCCATCTCTCCCTTGTCCAGCTAACGTGTCAGAGGCAAGATAGATGGAGCAGGTTATCAGTGGCCAATACAGTCAAGCTAGCACTATAACATACTCTTTGTAGCTGCATTACCTGACACTATATTTTTGGGTTTCTCTGAAATGTGGGCATGTGCTATACCAGTTTCAAGACACATTGTATGGGAAAAGCCAATAAATAACCAGAAACCAAATCACTGTTAAAATATCCCAGACTATCTACAGTTTCTTAAAAAATAAAAATAAAAAAAAAAATCAGAGGCAAGTTGTAAACTTTAGCTAATGGAAATGTTTCAGATATAAATACCAATGACACATCTGAAGGACTTCTGAGCCATTAAAAGAATTGAAAGTTTTATTTTGAGATGTGACAAGAAGTACTATAATTTTGACTCAGATTAGCTCTATTAGGGAGTCTGAAAACAATGGAAAAAGGAACTCAGGCTCTAATATTACTTCCATAATTGCTTTTATATGTACCAAAGCCACATGTTGTTCCATTGACATAACATCATACACAAAGGTGTTTCATTAGAGTGTAAGAGCTTCCATCTATGAGACACCATTCTCTTAGTCGTTAACACGTGTGTAATATTTACTTGCCTGAGTAGGCTTACTAGTCTTCTTGGTACAATTCATACAGGTCAGGACAGAGTCCTGAGAAGGGATGTTTTCTCCCTTGGTCCCCTTTTAAACATATTTTGTGCATACTGTAACAATCCCATTTCCACAGCCTTTTCTCCCTGTATTTGCAGCAAAGCAGCAAGCTCATTTGTTAGCTTCAGCTAGGAGAGAAGATTTGATTTGAATTATGGGAAAAATCAGATTTCACCCTAACATTTCCTCAGGTAATGTCATTTTGGTTCATATGTGAGTGTTTAAACTATATCAATAAATAGATGAAAAAAGCAATGATTAAGTATTTGTGAAACATAAAGCAGACATTTAAAGGAGGGTCATTAAAGACAGACAATTAGTCAGGCTAAAAAAAACAAAACATTGAGATATGTATGTCTAGCCTAGATACACACAGTAGCTGCAGTCTGGAAACATTTACCCTTGGATTACTTTTATCTATTAATAATATTTGAAAAATGATTCTTACCCCAAGTTAATTTCATGAGGCAAGTATAATGTAAAAACTTTTGCAGAGTATCAAATGTAAACATGAGCTATGGATGGCAGTTGAAGAACTCTTCATATGTTGTAGTCTGTGAACTAAGGTAGTTACTAAAGAA
The DNA here is from genome assembly GCF_033815535.1 of Pezoporus flaviventris. Taxonomy (NCBI): domain Eukaryota; kingdom Metazoa; phylum Chordata; class Aves; order Psittaciformes; family Psittacidae; genus Pezoporus; species Pezoporus flaviventris. The sequence continues at coordinate 5,634,526 of NW_026892564.1, forward strand.
TTTTATTCCTTAAAATTAAGAAAAATATCAACTTTATCTATTCTGAACTATAGAGAAACTGTTGATTTATTTTTTTGATAGCTTTATACAGATGAAGAGCACTTGAAAAAAAAATTAGATGAACAAGGAAAAACCTAAAATAATATGCCTTGAGCAAGCATGTCTGATGCAAAGCCCAGTAAGTACAACTAGAGTCCTCTCACTTGTCTGACTGCATTTTGAACCAGAGCTCTAGCTAAAAAAGTATAAAATCACACAGTCGACTGCTAGTAGCTGATTTTCCTCAATCATATGAAACTGCGTGTTCACATTGACAGTGAAAGTATAGTAATGAGAGTAGTGAGAGAGAAAATCCCAGAAGAGTATATAGCATGGCAAGGCACATTCATTAAAAGATCAAAACCAAAGAAGAGTGCATAAATCACAAGGCAGCCTCAGTCTGAGCTCTGGCTGTTAATGCAGGTTTTACTGCAACTCTGTTTGTGACTTTCAATAAAAAAGCATCTGCTGAACTATCATCAGTGTTTGATACATACACTGCCCCCAAGACACAGAGCCCCCAAGATATACCTTCTGAAAGAAATGTGATCACCCCTGAGCGATTCGGACTATTGAATTTTTTACTACATTTTAAAAGAAAAATATGTTCTATGTAATTCAATCATTTCCCCACTTCTTTCTTTTTCTTTTCTTTTCTTTTCTTTTATTTTTTCCTTATAAAGTTAGCATTTAAAATGTTACTAAATCAAAAGCACACATATGTTTCATTCAATAGGACACATAAGAGGAAGCCTGCAGATGCAGAACAGTAGCAAGATGAAATATATAGCTTTTTCATCAATATCGAGGTTATAGTTTCTTAACTATCTTGTCTGTAAGCCTTTTCTGGAAATGAAATAGAAATGTGTGCCTTTCAACTTTTTTAAAGGAGAGGAAGTATTCTTTTAACTCAAGTGTCTTTCCAATCTACATTTCTGTTCAAGTCTGCTCTGCTTTGGCATCTGTAGCCTTTGTAGAAAGATACTTTCTTATTACAATGTAAGCAAATTGAATGGATCAGAATATCATTGCTATGCAAAATGTTTGGTGCTTATTGGTAAATAGACAAGGGAAACACTCATGATAAACAAAGTTAACTCCTCAGCACTACCAGAGAAGAGCAGTGAGTCAAGCAGCTCTTTTTGCTATGTGGTTATCTGCAAACTTTTCAACAGGATGCAGCTTATGGAACAGGACCATCAGCAGTGAGAATTTGGTAGCAAGCCCTGTGGAATGAAGGATAAAATGACTGTTATATTCAGGCACCATAAGAGATATAACATTACTAGTTATTAATATAACTGGGGAAGGAAGAACTTTTGTGGATTATCTGCAAATACGCCAGTTAAGTACACATAAATCAATCTCTTCAATACACATATTTAGCACAGTACTTTGCATCTCTAACTGTAATGAATAACCATCATCAAAACACGTTGAGAGAAGTTCCTCTTCTGACAACTTTGAGCTTTTTGCGTGGATTGGTTTACAGAACTAAGGACAAGACTAGGATAGGTAAAATGATAAGGAGAGGGTTGAGAGCCAGCAAGGCTGTTTTGCTCATTTATCAAGAGAATCATAGCAACTAACAACAGCCAGCAGGAAAATAAATGTACAAAACAATTCAGTAGTGAGAGCTACCTCAGCTGTAACTGTTTTTCTTCAATGAGCAGGATGGTCTTAATACAACTTTTATAAACCAGAAGGCTAGAGTTTACAGCTGTAGTAAATAACACCTTGAAATAATATGTACCGGTGAGACAAACATGAAGTTGTCCAGTAACTCTACTCTCACTACTACAGCCCAAATTAAACTGTGTTGTTTTTACAGGATGATTTAGTCTCCCTGAACTCTTAAGGTTCACTATTTTTCATTTAAAGAACTTGCTGGGAGAAAGACACAAGTGGAAGACTGCTCAGGAGAAGTGAACAGTGTGAGTCAAGTGTTTAGCAGAAAATAGTACACACACTGTTTATGAGCTGGGTTGTGAACTTGGGTAGAAAATCATAGCTGTATGCTCTAAAATAAAGACTGAGGGAAGATGCTGCATAGCTTTAAAAACTTGCTTTTGGCTTCAAAAGGGACATTAACAGTCATCTTTTTTCAGTAGGAGTCCTCGTTGAAAGTGATGTCGGTGGGAAAAACACCGCACTCATTTTGTTTAAGAAAGTGGGCATTTTATTTTTTGTGTTACTAAACAAACCAAAACAAGCCAAACAAACAAACAAACATTAAAAAAAAACACAAAAAACAAACAACCAAACAAAAAAGATAATTCACTGTGTAATTCGCTTGACTCCAGGTGGAATACAACATCAATTTCTGTAGTCTTTTAACTTAAAAGAAGTTAAAATAATATAAATATTAAGATAATAACAAGCTGCAAATAAATCTTCAAGACTCACTTGCTCTAAAGGCATAATAAAAATGCTTACTAATACATCTTTAAACGGGTGTGACTTCACATTTTATTTAGAATGGGAGATATTAAGTAAGTCATAAAAGAGCTGCTGCTATAGCTGTGACTATATCAAGACAAAGAGTTTTGTGCCTAATTGTCCATTTGTCAAATTTATCAATTAATCCAATAAAAGAAAATGCCTTGTCTTATTTATGTTTCATAATTACGTTAGAAATAACTATACATAGAAAAACTGAAAGGATTTTTCTGACATCAAAATATTATCAGAAAAACACTTTTAGTCATGGTATAAAAGCCACGATTGTGACATCATGTCTATCCCTGTGCTGTTGTTTCCTCTAATGACTAAAATCATGTTTAAAGCTTGCCTGTATTCCAGAATATATCTGGAAATGCCAGAAAATTCTACACACAGTCCCAGAATGCTTGCCTGATGGAACATATTTTAGAGAAATTTCAGACTACTTTTAAATCAATGGGAGCATGCTTTGGGCTTTGGTGACATCATGATTCCACCATCTGTATATCCATCCAATGAATGCACAAAAGGTTTTGTTTAAAAAAAAAATTGTTGTACAAAAATAGCTGAAATTTCTTTATTTTAAGCTATTTGGATGCCAGTGTGTAAATTGACTTACTGAAATAAGTGAAGCTCAGTAACTGAATAATTACAGTTCAAATTCAACAAATGTAGTTTCCTTGTAAAGCTCCTTTAGAATTCAATGATCACAAATAGCTAGAACTGCTGATGTTGGTTCAAAATACAGTCCTGGCTGAATGCAAATAGCTGTGTTCAATTTCTAAAGCAAAGAGAATTTGTTTGTGACTACAGTGAACTAATAAAAAACTTTTGTAGAAAATACAGTAGTTTACATTTACTTAGGGATTCCATTTTACTGAAATTCCAGTTTCATTGTTTAATCAAATGATGTTGATTTATGAGGTGATTATTTTTCAGCACAGGATAAAGCCGTTACCTATTATTAACATAAAGGACTAAGAAAAATAGCATTTGACTTAACTAATATGTTCATTTTAGCCCAAATGCCTGAGTAATGATAGTTATTAATTTTTGACCAGCTTCCTACAGCAATAAAAAAGATACTGCACGATTAAAGTATTATTTCATTTCCTTCCAGTTTAGTTGCACATTCCTGCATCGTACTTGGATGCACAACAAACTAGAAAATTGGTGTTCCCAGTGGTTATATATGGGAAACCTTCAGCAACTTTTTTTTATTTCACCGTGTCTAAAATATAACAAACCTGCTTAACATGATTAAAAATATATAGTTCTGTTACTTCTCATGACATTTGAATTGCTGGAGACATTCTGCTTTCCTCTTCTAATGAGGTGCATTAGTCAAGAGCTAAAGGACCTCTGACCCTAGGATTAAGTGCCTACCCTGCAGGGACAGAGCTCAGTATATGGGATTATGGACTGACAGGAGACAGCTGGAAGAAATACCTGAGAATTCACACTTAAAGTAATCCCTGAAAATTGAATGTAGGCATGTGGAAATAACAATTATGTTCTCTAGTGATGTTCTGTAGTGAAAAGCCTTATAAAAACTTAACCAGGGTTTTGGGACCTCATCAACGGCTGTATTATTGAATGAAACAATCAAGCATGTTTAACACTACACTCAACAGGGACTGAAGTTCTGTGAATGAGCTTAACCTCCAGTTGATTTTATTGCTGACTCCTTTCCCTCTGCTAATGATATCCTGTGCTGTATAATAGTATAACACCACAAAATTTACCCATTATCAAATAGCAAAAAACCAAATGGTTTAATGCAAAGATTTTTCAGAGCAAAGTGATGACAGATTGTTATAAATGCTTGAGACACATAGATTGATGGATATGTAGAAGTGTCAGAATAAGAACTTCCTTCATGTTTTCTGTACTGAAGAGAGATCAATTATAAAAAAAAAATGATTGGCATACTGTATGTTTTATAATTTTAATTTCAAATTTTAAAAAAACTAGCTACACATTTTGAGGTTTTTTGCCCTTTTTTCACCCATTTGTACTTTTTAACAAGAAGTGTTCTAACATTTAAAATCATGTCAGAATGGATTCCAGTAAGAATTTAGCTTCTTATTGAGTGATTGAATGAAAATATAGTAAAAAAACTATTTGCACCTCTAACCTAAGGAATGGTAATGACAAACAAATTTTTAGAAGTTTTGAACTTCTTGAGAGCTTAAATAAAATAGGCAAATATTTTTATTAAAAACAAAATTCCTGAAATTTGGAGTCATCTTAAATTTACTTCAGATTTACCTTGGGGGGGGGGGGGGGGGGGGGGGCATTAAATATTTGCTGAAATTAAATAAAGTTTGTCAGTTTGGCCAATACTTTTCTTGATTTTTTCAATAAGAAACTAATTACCTGAAAATATTTTTAAGATTTCAGTAAAAAAAAAAAAAAAATCTCTGGTGCATAAATGTATATTGCCACTATATTAGAACCTTCCATATCCCTTTTTTTTGTTATTTCTGGGTCTTGTACAGACCACTGCCATGACATGACACCTTGTTTCCAGTGAATTTATCTGAGGCTTTTGCCCCTGTTCCGTGCTTGAAAATCCTCATACTGCTTCTGATTATTTTAATTACTAAAGCTATCAGGAAGTCAAAATGTAGCCAGGCCTGGCACAAGATGGGAACATTCCTTTGCTGTCACTCTTAAAACAGAAAGAGGTGAGCAGGATGCAGCTGTCTTTCTCCCTCTTTCTGCTCTAAGGGACTGTCCTGCACTGAGACAATTTTCCAGTAGGATCTCCTGATGCTGTAGGATGAAGCAACGACAAATCCCACCTGAGAAACTACTACCTAAAAAACTGGCCACAAAATTAATGTATTATATCAGTTCATTAACTAAACTCTATTTATATTAATGGTACATTTACACTATTAATTCAGATTTGAATCAGACCCTTAGAAAAATAAAATCGGATTGCTGGTATCCAAAAGATACCAAAGGTCCCAGGGAGGTCCTTCAAGCATTATGCAGCCTTAATCTTACCTCCAATTCCTAGTGAAAAGGTGATGCAAAACTAATTTGTCAAGTTGAGGTAATCAGAAGTTCCAAGAGAAAATTAGCTTTCTTGTCAGCACATTTTGGTCTTCAGTGTTCAGTACTTGTATTGCTGATCTGAACATGAGCCTATCATCTTTGATAGCCTAAGTGTTCAGACATGATCACCATAGACTAGTGCTGTTTCTCAAGGAAGAATACACCATTTTTCATAAACTCTATATACAGTGGAGTTGTCATTTTTAAAATGCTGCTGTTTTAAAAACAATCAGGATTTTGTCTCAAATGATAAATTACAATCTAAAGCTAAATGAACTTGGTTTGTGATAATCCTTTAAGACCAGCAGCTGCCTGGCTGTCTAGCTTACACTGGCTAAAGAAAACTAAATGCAAACATATATTGCCCATTATCATAATTGCAGTGAAAGGAAGCAAACCTGTCCTTCTTTCTAGAAAACAAAATAAATTTGTGGCAAGGAGCAGATTTATTTACAATTGCAGCAATCACAAGGATAGTAATAAAATAAATCCTGTAAACAGTGCAATTATTCTGTTTATTGTAAACTTGACATTGCATTTGGAATGAGCTCCTGGGAGACTTCGTTTCCCTTCCACAACTAGCAAGATGCATGTTTCTGCACATAAAATGAAAGCCTCTGTCTTTGTGTAGTATATGTATGTTTGGGTGTGGGTGAGTGTACCTAAACTCTTGGTACAGAAACAAGTGCGCTAAAAAGCAATGAATTTAAACTAAGTAAACAAAATGCTTCACAGAAGAAACTTATTAAATAACTATGTTTATTTTGTAAAATAAGACAATTTCAAGTAAATTTGTTGCTAAAAATAATCATCACAAATATGGCATATTTAGAGCACTGACTGTATCAGTATTGAGGCCACCCATTTTTTTTAGTTGCACCTATATAAACACTAGCATACCGAAAAATAGTCCATCAGAGATAAAAAGAATAAAAGTTTGATCTTAATCATAAATTATCTCTATTAAAAAAGGCACCAACTATGTACAAGAAACAATCAGAGTTCACAACTGTGAACACACTGAAAAGAAAGTTAAAGTGATGTTGCAGCCATCCTTCAAGCATATTCTTCTAAGACATCATATGTCTTTCCTAATTGTTTGGAGCTATCATGGGATTATGATGATAATCAGCAGGCAGGAGCTATTGTTTGATTGTTTAATAGGAAAATAAATGAAAGATATTATGGATTTCATTAGTTTAAAGAAGGCAGCAGCAACCCAGATGAGGCCAACACAAGCCAGTATTGCTGTCACAAACTCAGTTTAACCCAGAAGCAGAAGGGCGTGAGCTTTTTTACAGCATTTTACTACTTTCCAATCTTTATCAAGGACCAAAATACTAAGAATACAGTGAGTGAGTTAAATTATGTTGGGATTTCTGGGTTATTATTTATTTGTTTGGCTGGCCGAGTATCTTGTGCAATTAGAAAAACATATATATATATATATATATATATATACAAAAAATATGCTTTCATCCCTGGCACTAACTTAATGACAAAGATCATTAGATAATTTTAAAATATAATTTTTTTTAATGACTTATAGCTTTGAAAGTTATGTTTCAAAATATACATACTTATTAAATATACAAATTTATTAATGAATTAAACTTTCAAGATGCTATTTCCCTTTTCATTTCTTATTTTAATAAACAAATGTGTGTAGCTTTAAGTCAGGTATCACTTGTGCTGATTAGCATTCTTGCAAAAAAATGGGTAACAGAAACTTATCAATGACCTCGTCCTAAGACTGTAACCTCTGTCTGATTTATATCCCCAAGCAAATTGTTCCAGTTGTTATTTGTCTTCTGCTAAAAACATTTTTATTTTCACCTAGTGAAATAAAATGTGTGAATCAGTGATGGCTACAATTACAAATGTGCTTGAAGCAATGAAATTTTATGTCACTTAAACAAACATGCTATTTGAGATTGCGATACTATATCAACAGCTATGTTTCTTTACTGTATATTATCCTTTGCAAGACTGAGCTCTTTGAATATAATAGTTTCAGAACAAGAACTCTCCTTTTCCACCTGTGGCCAAGAAGAATCCTGACCCCAACTTCACCATTGCATGGAAATCCAAATAACAAAATCATTCACAACAGGAGTAAGATAGCAATGAGAAAGAGACATTAAGAACCTTCATAAATTGTGCAAAAATAAAGAAAGCATTCCAACTGACTTGTGCTTTACCTTAGCATTCTATATGTGCTTTAAAATTGTTTCCTCTGTAAATATAAATGGACCCATTTTTCTTTTTTTGTCAGTTTTTCATGATTTCTCCCCTTTTGGTTTCCCTTTTAGGACTCTGATGTAAGTGCAGCTGTGGTTTTTTTAAGAGGTGTTTACATCATTTTTTACACACAGCTCATCCATCACTCTCTGCTCCGATACAAGAATTCAGAAAGCGGCCTGAGTGGCACAGCTTTTTGCCTTTCATAAAGTGACTTAGCTGAACCTGGAGCATCAGTGTGTCACCAACAGTACATTCCTGGAGTGAATGCAGTGATTTCTCCCATATTCCAGAATATGTCAAAGACCAGAAATGTTAATGTTTATATATGCTGTAGTGAAACTGGAGACTCATGCTGGAACAGCACCACTTTATATTCACCATAGGTTCTTACTGGGACTGTTTCATATGTCACCCTTGGTAGAAGAAATTTTCCTTCATTCCAACTTATTGTTCTTAACTCTTCCTAATGAAGCATTATATGTTACGTACATGAAGGTGATATATAATCTGTTTTTCTTTCATATATATGACCATCTTTCTGGGTGAATGTTAGATATTTCTTAATAAAAAGCACATTATCAGCTTCAAACATGGCTCACTCCCTTAGATGAAGTTTGAGTCTCAAGTTAAAGCTGTTTTTATCTGCTGTTTGACTGGGCCAACCAAGTCTGTCCGGAGTGATGTCTGTGACTGATTTATTTTTATCAGCTTCTGGTTTATATTGATTGGGAGCTACAGTCTTAGTTTGTATCTGAAATGGCAATTCACAAAAGAATCCTTTCACCTTTGTGATGTTTTAAGTGTGCATATGCAGGTGGTATCAAATTCTTACTATCAGTGGGAGAAGACAGAGAATAATTCTATCAACTGAAGTTACTGGATATGAAAATGAACTCTGTAACAGCCCAAAATGAACACTGTCTGCATCTCATACCTGCAGCCTTATATCAGGAAAAAGGCAGAATTTTGCCTGTATTTCCTTCTTTCGCTTTCCCCCCTAAATTTACATGAGTACTGAGAAAAAAATAAATGTTACCTAAATAGCCTTGTAAGTTCTAAGAATATAAAATCAAAAATATGCTTTTTCAACATTAATTTAAGATAGCTGCCAATGACAACATAACTTAAAAAAGAAAAAAATAAATAAAGAAAAATAAGTCTTAAGTTACTTTATTATCTAATAACTAGAGTGAAGCCAAATCTGGGGACCAGACACAAGTCAAGGAAGTGCAAGCTCCAGCTTATTTTTCTAGGGATGGGATTTCCAGTTTACTACTGGACTGGATGTGCCTTGTTTCATCTCTGCTCACAAAGACGAGGATTTCATAAGCACTCCATTTAGAAGTTAGATCGTCAATGTTTTAAATGCACATACTTGGTCTCAAGTGCTCCCTCCAAAAAGGAAAATCACAGATCACAATTTTAAACAGAAGAATATAGAATTAAAAAAAAAAAATAAAAACCATCACTAAGAGTAGATAAGTTTAAAATAGAGATGAAAAAGTGCTGCAAGCTTGTCTAGTGAGTCTGTCATAGCTCAAGCTAAGCCTGGACTTCTAAATCTATCTCTCAGGGCTCCAGCTTAATTCCATGGTACTAATAAGTATGTGTGCTGTCACACAAGAAGTGTCTGAACAAAATCTTCTACCAAGATAAGACTAATTATAAACCATGACAATGTTTATGATATAGTCACATGAGTAAGCTACCAGAAAAAGAAAAAAAAATCTAAACTGTGGTTTTATGATGTGTCATTTACCCTGTTGTGATCTTACCTCAGAATAAATAAAGGGTAATCTTTTGAGAGGAAGAGCCTGCATACAAACAGACAAAGCTGGTATGCTTTACACTGCTAGTGTGACCCATACATTACAAAATAACCTTAACACCTACCTGAAAGGGAAAAAAAGAAAAGAAATAAACTGAGCAATCAATTGCATTTAAAGAAATAAACTTCGTTTACATCAGAGAACTATTTTGCATTGTGTTACTGTTGTGCTTTTGATCCAATATTAACAGCTCAAAAGCTGGATTTATTATATCATCAAACTGTAGATCTTGAGAATTGTGTGAGAAGCTGGATGTCCTGGGTTCAGCAGTAGCAGTTTTTTTCTCCTTCTTAGTAGCTGGTGCAGCACTGTGTTTTTGACTTTTGGCCTGAGAACAACGCTGATAACACCGATGTTTTTAGTTACTGCTCAAATGTTGAGTCTGACCAAGGACTTTCTGAGCCTCATGCTCTGCCAGGGAGGAAGGGAAGCCAGGAGGAAGCAGAGACAGGACACCTGACCCAAACTAGCCAAAGAGGTATTCCATACCACAGCACGTCATGCCCAGGATGTAACTGAGAGTTACCTGGAAGGGCTAGTTCACTGCTCGGTGGGGCTGGGTATTGGCAGGTGGTATTGTATTATCTTCCCTTGCTATTTCCTTTATCATTATTATTATTGGTGGTAGCAGTAGTGATTTGTGTTATACCTTAGTTACTGGACTGCTCTTATCTTAACCTGTGGGAGTTACATTCTTTCTATTCTCTTTCCCGTCCCTCCGGGAGCAGGGCGGGGAGAAGGGGGGGAAGTGAGGAAGTAGACTGGGTGGCTGACTTGGCAACAGGGTTTAAACCATAACACTGGACTATAATGGCTCCTTGTGAGCTGATAGTTCTGAACTCCAGCACTGAAAATGATAGTTAGTTTTTCCACTGTTGAGGAATAAATGTGTGGTCATACCTTGAAAACTTTCAATGGAGTATCATCTGGGTGTGGCAAGTTGTCCATGCATCACCTAAGTTAAGCAGTGAAATGTAATCCATTTTCTGTAGATCTTAGTTAAAAGTTAGTGGCATTTGAAAAGAAGTTCCAGCCAAAAAAGGAAAGAGGTAGCATATATTTCATAATGTTCAAAGAAAGCCCACCTATAAAAGAAGAGGCTGCTACAAAGATGATTGGGCTATAAATCCACAACCGAAAACATGACAATGAATTTCAGGACTTGAGAGCAAAACATCCTAAGTAAAGGAGAAACTCAAAACCTTTTGTGGAAAACAAAGTAAACATATAGGACAGTAGAAGTAACACAGAACAAGAATAAAAAAAAAATTAGAATTTGGGGGATGTTCCTGTTTGATTTCACCCAGATCAGGATTTAATCTCTTTATATGTTATAATCATATCTCCATTAAAAAACATGGAAAAAAACGCTGGGATATTCTATTCCATATCCTTGGGGTTTTTAAATTGTTCTTAGGATGCAATAGAAGAATAAATCTGTGGACTACTTACTATCTGGCACTAGCCTATATAATTACTTATAAAAATATCTTCCTTAAAAAAAAATTGTAACCTCACACCATAACTTGCCCACATTTTCATGACGTTTACTTACAAATATGAAGTTGTAACTGCTTTTGCCCCCGCTTGCTTTATGTCAAGTTCTATAGAAATTTTCAGAATATTTCTAAACTTTATGGAAGTTCTGAACTAGATCCAACACTTGGTTACTCTCAGATTTAAAATGTAAGAGAAATGTGTGTTCACCCTATAGTATGGAAATGGTTCAACATAATGATTTAAGTGTACATGCCTCTTGAATTTATTACCCAGCAAACCCCTTCCTTTAAACATACCCAAGATTGTCAGCTTTTAGCCAGTACAGTTTTTATTTATATTGACAATAAATCATTGTTTTCTGCCAACGACTCTGTACCAAGCAATACTCTATTTTCTGTTGCATATATCTGGGAAAAAAAATACAAAATTACATGAAGATAATCACTTGAGAATGACACACTAGATGCCTTTCCCATAATTTCTAGCTGGGCATGTCATTCTCCATTGTAATAGGTCAGAGACATAGTAGCAGAACTATCTGAGGCTCAGCTAAATGCAACCAATGTGAACTCTTGAAAATATTGATTTCAGCAACATTTCCTTTGATTCCAGGCAACTTTTTAGTTAACTAGTCTCAGAGTGAGCCAGCTTGGGTAATTTACAGTTACTGTCTGACAAAGGTCACATGAATTTGATCCTAGGGGGCTTTTTTATATATGTATATGTTTTTCTATTTGAATATGTTTATTTCACATTTTGGGGCTTGTTTAATGAAAATATATTTAACAAAGATTGAATGAAGCAGAAGATTCTTGTTCCTTTCTTTCTACTTACCTTTCTTTAATGATTTTTTTTTCTCCTATCCAGGCTTTTTCTTTACAATAGTTACTGACTATTGGCTTTCAAACAAAGTACTTATTTAAGAAGAAAAAAATGTAGGAAAACAAATCTTAGGTCAATGATTTACTCTCTGAAACACTATCATCTCCCTTATCTCTCTTCACATAGATTGTTTATTTCACCTAATCAAATTAAAAAATTTGCTTTTGATTGCCTCTGTTCCAGCTGAGTTGTACTTAGCACATAGACGAGAAAAAAAATTGTTTCAAAGTTATTACTGCTGCTTCTGATCATCTGAGCAGAGCTTGGGGCCTGCCTGCCTATGACATAAATTAAAATAGTTTGAAGATCTGTGTGCAGCTGACAGTAGTAACCTTAAGTAACTTCCTTTCCTCCACTGCTGTTGCAAAGGGGAGACAGCCTCCTTGATCAGCTTTGTGTTGACTGGAGAGTCACATTACTTCAAAGGCAAGCCACCACCTTTAAGATTCTAGTAAATCACTGGAGCAGTTGAAAGGAGGTGTATGAAAAATCATGCTTCCAGTTTCTCTCAGGCTGTATTCTTGTATTCTTCTATAATTATTGTTACATGTGTATGCTACTCAATATATGTATCTAAATCACAGTTTCAGGAAGTAAGACCTTACTAGTTTGCTAGTAAGGTATAGATTCATGGTTTATGACATTCTCACAGCATATGTCAAATACTATATGATTGACACTCAACTACAGCTACTAGGAGCATTTCTTTTTCTTGAAGCAGATATCTTCTTTCTCCCACTTTATTAAAATGAAATATCTGGGGACAGAAAGCAAAAAACAAACAAACAAACAAACCCAACACACCGACAAACAAACAAACAAACAAACAAAAATTCAAAGACCTAAGAGTATGTACAATTTGGGCATGAGGCAAAATTTCCTTCTGAGAATGAGGAACTGCTGTTCCTGACCTAATGCAGGAACCCTAGCTTCTTGTCTGCTGTATATTTTCTAAATTTGGTTTTATTAGCATCTTTTTTAAGCTTAAACTGAAGAAATATAAACAAAGACAGACTGGATAATCAAATGTACACTTATGATGCGGAATCCTAGTATTTAATCTGTATATGCAAGGTTATATTTCACCTGTCCTTAGGTGAGGTGGTAGGTTTTGTGAGATCCCATTTTTCTGCAAGACACTGGGAAGTGTATATTATTGTTTATGGGAACTCTGAGAGGTAAGGAATCATGATATGAATCTAGCAAATTAATAGTGCCATGTTCATTATTGCAAGAGTCAAAGCACAGGATCAAAGGCTCAGGAACAACAAAGTTTGACAAAAGAGAATCAGTTGGGAGTAAGGGTCACAGCCAAACAGGAACAAAAGAATAAAAAGCAGAAGAAAACATCTGCAAGCCTTGCTTGTGGGGAGTGAGAAGGAAGTAGGAAGAGGGAGGAACCTTTCCACATACTTGCCCTCAGAGGTTTGCATACACTTGTGTATTCCACATTGTTTGAACCTGATTTATAAAAAAATTGCATTTCAGAGATAATGAACATCACAGATGACCTCTCCAGAGGACTTTCCCTTCCCCTTTAGGGATAGGGAGAAGATAACTTTCTCACCCCAAGAGGACATAAAAACCTTTACAGGCTTTAACCACCTAATTCCCATAACTTTAGTGAGATATGTTATAAATGTGCAGACTTGAGCATGTCATTTTTTTAAACAGTCTCATTTCCTTCCTTGTTTCTCATCTCAATCTTTACGTGTGGCTAGGCAAAATGGGGAGGGGGCAGCACTACAACGTAAAGTTCCAGAGGAGGCAGACTCATGTGAAGTGAGCAGAACCAGATTTGCTCTGAGTCCTGGTAGAGATTCAGAATAATGAGTCCCAACCTAGGCGACAACCAAGCACCCAGAGACAGCATAGAATTCACCTTATATTCTTCCTTACTGCCCATAATAATTTTGGGATGAGCTGCAGCAATCCATTGCACACCTAGGAAAGCTTTAATTTATACCAGTAGACATTTTTTCAATCACCTTTCATTCCCATGCCTAAAAGCCAGAGAGATATATGTGCCTTCTGTCTGGTAAACCAGTGAGAAGGCTTTAATAAAGTTATTATTTCACAAGTTGTTCACAAAACCTAAATTCAAATAGGTTATGTCCCTTTTCTAGGCTTCCTTTACACTATGTCAATATTGAATGTTGCTGCTTCCTTATTTTGGTACATCTCCATAGACCAGACATCGCAGGAGTTGGAAAGCATCACGTTAACTCTCTGTTTGCACTTTTCACTTTGGGAACACATTAGGAAAACATCTTTTATATGTGTTCTCACACACAAACAGGATAGACAGAAAATGTTTACCAGGGAGAAATAGGTAGAAAATTGCGTCTATGGAAAGGATAGTTCCTCTTGCATGATTACTGTGTTTTTACAGCGCATGTTTTCCTCCTTATAATGTTTACTTGGCTGCTTTTTTTTTATATTCAGTTGTTCCTGAGGTAATACTATACTTCTGTCTGTGACTAATGGGATGTTAAAGTAATGCCATTTACTCATCAAAGATTTCTTATCTTCCTCACCCCTGTAAAATTTTGGAGCACTTGAATTTCTTACTATAGGGGTCCTTTGCAATGTAAATACTCACAGCTGCTCAGTGATTTCCAATATATTGTAGACAAAAAAGATTAAAACTTGAAGATGGTTTTTCCAAGATGTGGCATTAAACTCAAAATAAACAAGACCTTTTCTGCAGCTTCTGGCTCAGACTTGTAAAATCTCTTTCCCACCCAGTGCACCATAAACTGGTATTAGATATGATCATCAAATTCGCTATGGAAATATAAACTTCCCTATCAAATTTTGCAAACTAGGGGTGGTGAACTGTTTTCAGAAACAATGCAAAAATATTTCACAATGGGAGGGATTGACAAGTGGAGCAAATTTTTCATGGCCAGTGTCAAATTTTTAGTCACTTGGAATCTTCAGACTGATGACTGAGCATGGCTTAGCCAAACCCAATTTCTCAGGACACAGAACCGATTTGTTTTTTGTGGTGGATTAACCTTGCTAAGGGCGCAATCACTCCCCACCCAGCAGGAGAGGGGGAGAGAAAACAGGATTAGGAAGCTTGCAAGTCAAGATAAAGACAGGGAGATCAATTACCAGTTACCCTGATGGGCAAAATAGCCTCAACTTGGGATAAATTAATTAAATTTTTGCTAGTTAAAATAGATTAGTAAGAAATAAAGACAAACTGTAAAGCAACTTTTCTCACCCGTCTGCCCAGGTCAGCTTTGTTCCTTCACTCCCAACTCTTTTACCCAGTACTATTGTGATACAGGGGAGGCGATGGACAATACATAATAGTTCCTCTCTGTCATTTCTTCCCTATCACAATTCTACCCTGCTCCAGCATGGAGTCTCCCCACAAGCTTTAGTTTCTTCAAGAAATAACTGTTCCATCACAGGTCCTGCACAGACTGGAGTGGATACCTGCTCTGGTGCTTGAAGCACCTCCATCCCACCCACCACCCTCCTCTTCTTCCTCTGATCCTGGTGTTCGCTCCACTGTTTGTTACTCGTTTGGTTACTTTCTCCTCAATCTGTCCAGCAGTTCTACCTTTTTCTTAAATGTTTTCTCAGAGGTGGTACCAGCTTCATTAATGGGCTCTGCTGTGTTCTGCAATGGGTTCAGCAGAGGGCAGCCCCTGGCCTTCTCCCACAGAGGCATTTGCTGTAGCCCCCTGCTGCCAGCACCCTGATGTCTACACACAGCACAGCTGTCAACAAGGGAAGGGGTTAAAATCCGATGGCTGGTACTAAAATTTTAGAACATTAAAATTTTGCCTGTGTTAACAACATGCACCCTGTTCTCAACCAAGCAAGGGCCAGCTTCCAATCAATCATTGCTTCCAGCCAGTACTTTTAACTGCTTACATCATTAATCTGTAGCCTCTTCAAAATTTGAAAAATAAATCCCATATTTTTATGGAAGAACAGGTCAGAAATCAAGATTAGTTTCTTAAATTGGATATAAGTCCCACTGTAAGGCTTGTAAATGCTGCAAAATAATGTGGTTTTGACTAATGAGCACTTTACTGCAAATATAACCTATGTTAAAAAGCCACATAGTTTCAATTTCTGCATTTTAATATCTTTCACATAACTTTCTGAAGAGAATTTGACATACTGTTTAAAATATAGAGAAATTCAAACATAAACATTTTATGACAGTTAAAATATTTGTCTTTATATATAGACTATATCAACAACATATTGTGTTATGCTGGTTTTGAATACCAAAATACAAAAATGCAGCCTAGATATCCTTAACCATGGTAACACAGTTCTACAAATACAGTAATAAATATTAAAACCTATGTAATGCATGTATGGAAAACCTAGACTTTTTGAGACATGCAGGGTCATTTCTGCTTTGCAGAACCTTAAGAGAGACATCACTTTAATGAGACAAAAAAAGAGGACAATTTAGGAGCAGAGTCAAGGATTTATGATAGATCTGTACAGAAGCTGTGGAAGTTTTAGGCATCTATCTGCCATTTTATATGTCGAGATCTAAAGGTTACAATGTCAACGCCACATCTAGATGAAGATGCCTAATCCAAGAGGTACTTGTGTCTTTGACTTCAAAGTATTCCAGGTGTGGAGAACTCTGTTCTGTACACATCATTGAAGGCCATCTTATTGCAACACAAAGCATGGTTCGCAGCTGAAACTTCCAGGATTTGCAAATTTCTTTGCAGAAGGTGAGTTTGAATTTCCAAAGGTCCACACAGGTGGAATTATCTCTGGGCTCTGCTTTTTACATCTGGCTCAGTTCCTTCTCCTACTTGAAAAATTATAATAATTTTTACCAAACACTATTTTTGCAACAAACCGTGGGTATTTTCAGGAGATATGTCCTTCTATTACCTTCTGTTGAACCAGAAGCTTAAGAAATTACCATGCAACGAGGAATAAAGAGAGCAAATACGAATGAAAATGACTTTTATCATCTAATAAATAGACTCTCATCTGAAAAATTTCCCATCCTGTTCCAGCAATATTTCCTAGATTCTTCCACTAAAAATTCATAGGAGTAAAATCTGGAATCCTATACTGAAATACTTCACAGAATCATAGAACAGTTAGGGTTGGAAAGGACCTTAAGATCATCGAGTTCCAACCCCTCTGCCATGGGCAGGGACATCTCACACTAGACCATGTTACCAAGTTCTCTGTCCAACCCAGACTTGAACACCACCAGGGATGGAGCATTCACAACTTCCCTGGGCAACCCATTCCAGTGCCTCACCACCCTCACAGTAAAGAACTGCTTCCTTATATTTAACCTGAAGAAAAAAAAAAAAACAGAGATGTGTAAAGCCTGAAGAGTTACAGCAAGCTTGATTTTGCTTTGACATACTACGGAAATGTAACAGAACAATTACATATAAAACCAAAGAACTCTAAACTCAAACTGGAATATAGCAGCAACACTTTATATATGCATATTGAATGCCAAAGAGGAATGGAGGTGGAGAAGTTAAAATAAATAAAATGTCTTCTGTAGCAAGCTATTGCAGTTTATAGAATTCTTGCCTCTGACAACTTCCCAAGGTTCCTAAGCTGAATATTGACACACTGAATAAATGGAAAATAGCACATTTTATCCTAGTCTATGGTTTCCAGCAGAATCAATAAAGTTGAAGGACAACAGAAATGTGATTAACCCTTTAATCCACAGGACCAAAATTGACACAGCAGAATATCATCTCTGCAAACATCCTAATGAATTTTAATGCAGAAAAACTCAGAGGATTGATTTCAGGATGAATTAGTGCTCTAAGAGAAATTTTGAGACAGAATACCTTTTACTAAGTATCATCCATCTTGCATGCAAAAGTGGAGAGAGAGACAGATTTGGTTTTGTTTCATTTAAGGGATATAATAAACCATGTTTTCTTAAAAAAAAATTAAAAAAAAAGATAATTTTTTTTCCCAGGGTAATAAAAAGGCTCTGTAAAAAGCCTCTGTGAACTTTGATCTTCCTCTTAAAGAGTGTAAACAGATGCATACTTATAAAAAATGTGAGTCAAGATAAATAAGTTACACAGTAGTACTCAATCATTTGTTCTTTGTTGCAATCATTTCCTTTTTCTGTAACTTGCATATTTTCAGTGTAAGCATACTAGGTCCAAGGTCCAAAGTCCTGACTCTGTTCTTCCTTACACCTCTGCGAATCAGAATGAGATGCGATTATAAAACTAGGGATGTTAACATCACAGCTGGGTCCCTCATCTCCCTGTTTGACTCAGAAACACCTAGCATACACTGAGATGGAGAAGTTCATGAATAATGAATAATAGCTATAAGAAGCAGGCAAGTGGGGCAAGTGGCCTTTTCTCAGTCTAATAGCAGAAGACCTTGAGAACTTGACCTGCTGAAGAATAAGGCATAAATCTGCTAAGCAGATAAGAATAGATGCAATATAGTGCCTCCTAAGGACCTGGGAAATTATTTTCATTGTTCTGACCTCAGGAGGGTCAGTATTGTTATTATCTTTTGGCAATGAAACATAGCTGACTGTTGCCTTGTTTTTTGAACATTAAAGAGCTTCTATGATGAAGCAGTCAAGACTTGGACATCACAGATTTCTCCTGAGCTAAAATATATATCAAAATCTTAGATAGTCATATAAGACTCAGAAATGGCTTGAAGGACTCCGTTAAAGCTTCTGAATATTAGAAGAAAGCCCTCCTTCTCACAGTCATCAACCCTAACTATGATTTCTAAAAGAGTATCCACAAAAAAAGAAATGCAATAAAATATTATCTACACACTATACACAGGCTTATTACTGAAATTTTGAGGTAAGTAATGACTCTTTTTTTTTTTTTTCTCTTTTGTTTGGATAGATGCCATAGCAAAAGTGAGTCTAAGAGAATAGGGAATATTTTTGTCATTTTCCTTCTGCAATTTTTCCATGATTCCTTTTTTGGAGAGAGAGAGGAGATTATAACACTATTAGATCTGCTCACATGACTAAGGTTGTTACAGATGGGGAGGCATGTCCTAGAAGTCAATAGTATAAGTTTTCTTATTGATAATATGTAGCTTATACATCTAGCAAGCCTTTTCTCTCCTACTTGTGGTTTAAGTAACCTATTAAAGGAAAAAGTTATCAGTAGAATTGGGAGCATCATCTGGTCTAAACAACTTCATAGCAAGCCACTGATTCATCATATTTTTTTCCCAACACTGAAAATAAGATAGACACACTTCGAATTGCTTTTATTATTCTGCTAGTGTTCCAATAGATAGATGCCATTCAATTTTATATTGGACACAAACTCCCATATAGATGCTACTTATATAAACAATATAATGATGGTGAATTAAAGTATACATATGTTCTTTGATACACAAGCTAAACATCAAATGGAGTTTTAATTTGGGTAGCGATCAGCAAAATTTGCAAAGAATGAGATAGCGAGGTGGGTGGATATATTTCTATACAGCCTCTAGGGAGGGAAGTAACCCTATGCTATCCCAGTGTTTTCTAGGTACATCTGTGATATCTCTCAGCACCCTATATTTCAGGAAGTCAGCCTGTTTGTGAAGTTATTGTAAGGTAGCAGTGGGCATAAGTAAAACACTGCTAATATAGTACTTGGCCAAAAGTAGCCTCCCTTGTAGGAGTTTGTTTATAAATTGCTTTGGTCAACTTGACAAGGTCAAATCCATTCTCTTAATGATGAATCTCATCTGTTCTGGTGCAGAAAGAAATGTTTTCTTTCACTTCTACGTGTGGTAAGAGCTCATTCATCTCTGTATGTTCTAAAGGGAAATCTAGCTACATCAGAGAGAGAAGGAGTATTCAAAGGGCAACTGATGGCCAGGAAGATATATTGAATTCACTTTCCTGGGACAGACATTCAAATGGTAACAAGTGATAGAAAACAGCTCTATATTTCAGCATGATGTGTGTTCTCTCTCTTATGATTGAACCCCCTGTGGGCCATCTGCATTTAATGGGTTAGAACTACTTTGTAGCTGTAGTTTTTTCCTTCCATGGCTCTTATTTATTTGAGAGGAGACCAAACTGCGCTCTTAAAAGTGCAGCATGTAGGAAACACTGCCAAAAGAATGAGAACAAAAAGGCAAATTTATGGGCCAGTGTTGTTTTAAGCATTTAGCAGTATAAATAGAAAGTGTAGATAAATGTGAACATATAAGTGACTCTCTGTTTATCTCAGTTACATTACTTGCCTAAATTCCAGAAATGAATTAGCCCAATTAGTTTATACGAGAGTTAATGCTCTGCCTCTGGACTAGCAACTTAGCATATTCATAGAACTGTTTTCAAACTAAAACTAACACTCCTTAGAACAAGTCTCCCTAAAAAGAAAAGATCATTGCTTAGTCCATCCTTGTCTATTCGAATCCTAAAAAAACAACATCAAAAGAAGCAGACACAGACATGAAAACTACTGTAGTAAAATAGATGTAAAACACTGATTTAATAAAACTAAGTATTTTAAAAAGAGTTAAATAGACTACCTAAGGAAAAAAAAAAAAACATATGAGACAAGTAATATTTTTCCAGAACAATTCGATTTAGCATAGTAAATCTCTTATGTAAATCTATTAGGGATCATATTCTGCTCCCAAGTTAAGTCACTGGCAAGATTCCTTTTAATTTCAATTAGGATTTGATCATGAGAAGATTTTTGAGCACAATTAAAGAAATTTCATCCTTTCTTGCCAACACCGAGTTTTATAGCTGTAAATACTCAATAAACTCTCAGTCAATGAGTGTATTTTCTTCTTTTCTCATTGTATATACTACTTAACCATTCGCTAAATAATACTAACTCAGATCTCTATTCCAGAACTTTTTCTAAAAAATTTCCAAGATCATTCAGTATTTTATTTACCTTATGTGTTCAAGTGATATCTGACAGATTTTTCCATATACAAATATGTATTTCATTATATATTACAATGTTTATAAAGGGTAAGGAGAAAATAATTTTTAGTACTCTGGAAGCTGAGTTGTTCCCTTAATATCACTTTGAAAAAAAATGCAATGAGCATGTTTTGTATTGTCATTTTCACAAAGATCTCAGCTGCTTTCTATTTTTAATAACTGAAACAAAATCATTTCAGTAAATACACCTGAGTAAATACAGTCTTACACAGGTTCAGATACTTCTGTCTCTCTCTTGAGGACACTGTTTAACAAAGCTTTCATTTTAACTGTACTCTTTCTCATAACTACAAAAATATTGTGAAAGTGCTAACTATGATCTTATTCCACCTGCAAATACCTTGCTGATCATAACCAGACTGGATTTAGAAAACAAAACAAAGCAAAACAAAGAAAAAGTTTTCACTTTTTAACAATAAAAAAAAAAAAAGGCTTTAGCCTTCTTAGTTATCCCTCTTCAGATCAATAAATGATGTTGATTATATAATGTGAATTGCTCATTCACAGAGCAATTCTGGGGACAAGAATCTAATCTTTTGTAACTACTGGATTATAGCAGAAGACTTTGCCCAGCTGTAATGACAGTGGTTCTAAGCTGTGGTTGGTACACATATATGGACATACTCACAAGAGTACATGGCAGGGAGATCAAGACTATTTCAATTATTTTTCATAATTAAAGGATGCAGAAACCATCATTTTCTCAGCTTCTGAGAGATTAAGCAGCGAGCTGTTAGATTATGGAGGGTTGATGTAGTTAAGACTGGAGTATGGAAAAATACTCATGTAACAGGATCCTGTGAGCTACCAAGTTCCACTGCATAAGCCAATCAGAAAATATTAATTTTGCCCTGAGCCTATAACCTACGGTTTTCCAAATTATGGTTTTTTGTGCTAACATCATTTGCTCTAACCAATAGTATTGCATATAGATTGACGTATTATATAGTCTATTCTACTGTTTATTCCTATGTGAAAAGTCATTGTTATGAAGGTGGGCAGCATGAGCTAAGATGAAGTTTTGAGCTGTTGAGTGTGAGGCCTCACAATAGACCTTATTCTTTCAGAAGATAATGGATTATAAAGACTCATTTATTTCAATTTTTTCATATATTGAAAAATCAAGGACATCTTACATGTGGACTGTATTTGAACATTTGGTGAGAAACTATGCTATACTTATATTGTTGTTAAAAACAGTAAAACTGGAGAAATAGGCTAATATCTCAAATATGTCTTATGTGAGAGTGCTGTGACATACTCCTTTATTTGCATGACACAGCTGTATCAGTTTTAAAGAGTTTGTAATGCAAAGGACAATGGCTGTTTAAGGAATTTGGTAGGCTCACTGGTCTAGCCATCAGTGTGTTTAAAACATTCTGCCTTAAAAATGCAGGGAAAGAGATTATTAGAGATACACCTCCCCAAAATTACTTTTAAATTTCCCAATATGTTTTTATTGGCATTGACAGTCATATACCTGCCAGACCTGCCTCTTCAAGACTGACTTTTGAGGTTCTATATATAGCCTTTAAACTCATGCTCTTGCAAATAGAGACAGGAGAAAAAGCAATAAAATAAATCTTACATTCACAGGTCCTGGTGAGATTTAGGTGCAGGAATTTAAGCAAAAGGAGGGCTACACTGGTTTTAAGTTTTCTCCTTCCTTACTCCAGCACTGCACCCTGACTCTCCTCCCAGGAGATTATTCTGCCATTCCAAGTCACCATACACCCATACTCCCTGCACAGCCCTTCTATCATACCACACCTCACATTCAGTGTTTGCCCAGTCTGCTGCCTATTTTACACAATTTAAATCTAAAATATGTTTTTTTAACTACCACTAATTTACATTCTGGATGTTTACTTACTAAGTTTGCTTATACCACCAGTATTTCATATGATAATTCACCAGTGTACCACAGCTGTTTTGTGTTGCACTGACAATACAAAGCAGCTGTAGAGCTAGTTAAACTATACATATATTTCAGCTTCTTCAAGCTACTGAAAAGTGGTATAAAATAAATGGATACCAAGCTTCAGATAACCCAGAATATCTACTATCATTCTGATGCCACCCAAATCTGAAAAAAATCACTATAGAATGATAAGAATGGTGTATTCTGCAGATGAGTGGGCCACTTTTTAATTGGATATGAAAGTGTTAAGGGAAAAGAATCAGTGCCTTGTGACAGAAAGAACTTCCCCTGGAAATATTTTTAATTTTAGCAGTATAAGAAGTGTTTTAAATGAGTTCTGACTCTTATCAGCCTGTTTTAACATTCATTTCTAAATATCTCTGATATTTACAAATTTATCAATAAAATATTAATCTGTGTCATTTTGAAAAATGACAATATTGGTCATATATTGGTTACATATTGGCCAATATTGGCCAGCAGTATTGGTCATATTTGCTAAATCATATACTTCAGGGCCTTAGCATAAATTTCACAGTCAAAACAAGATGCCTTTAACATACTGATCTGTTTTTTTCAGCACTTGACAGTGTGAAATATTGTGGCAGTAAAGAAGCGAAGTGGGAAATATAGTTAATTCCACCTTATCCTCAGCAATAAAAGATGCCTTTATTGATATGTGCTTGTGATATGTAACACTGCTGGTGGGTGGAAATCAGTTTTATCAAACTTTTCTGACCATCTTTGTGGTAAGGAGAGTGGGACTTTAGCTGCTGAATGCACTGTTGTCTGTCACTCTAGTGAGTCTGTAAAACTCTAAAAGAGGGATTTCAATTTTCACAGATAAATTTACATATGTTCAAAAATTTGTTTGAATACACACTTAACATTTTCAAATTGTCAACAAATCAGTCATAGGAGAAAAAACAGCACAGTACTGTGTCGTCACAAATTCCTCACAGCAATAATTACAACAATATTTCACTTTCTCTTTTAACAGGATAGGGACTCTTTGACCAGAAGTTCTATAAATTTTCTCCTCAGCATTGCATGATGATCACATATCTCAAACATTAGTTAAAGTACTTGGCAGGAAGGCTATGTAAATCACCTCCTTTTGTTTTTAGTGCATTTGCCACATGTTGAAGAAGCAGTGAAAAGATTAGTTGCTTATGCTAAGAAATCATTAAGTGAATAAAATCAAAGCACAAGAGCATAAGTCCTGTCAAATGTGGGAGTATAGTCCAGTGAAAAATAAAATCATTCATGTTGAATAGAAACTAACTGAAATTATTTGTGTACACTAAACTGACTCTTTTCTCGAATTTTGTTATAGAGAACCCTACAAATAGCCCTGTTGGCTCTATTTGCACTGTTTGAGGAATAAGGAGCTACTCATCTTGGTTAAAAAATCTGAGTCTGGCCTTCAGCCAGTGTGGGCCAGATTCTGCAGGCCTCACCAGAGCTGAATAGTACTTTAAGCTGGGCCTGATTATGAACCGATTATTCATGTTGTGCTGAGCAGTTCTTTGCATGAATGGAGCCATTGTGAATAAACATTTACAAGTGATTCACAATTTGGCCTAAGTGAGTAGATTCACTCACATCAATGCATCTACTCATGGAGTAAAGCACTACTAAATAAAAGTGGCAGAATGTGACCCTGTTGTACTACTTGACATCTAACATGAAGATACTTTTTCATTAGCTAAATGAAACACTGCAACCAACAGACTATCATTCATTCTTTGAGACGAGGCTGATGCAAGAGCACGACAAGCTTAAGGCAGGCCTGCAACTTATCACACCTCAGGTTTAAGGAAGGGTTGAATACCTGTTTGTCTAATGCATAAAGTTATGCTAGTGACATATAACAAATAATTTCCATTGCTAAAATTGAGGATAAAGAATTAATTGGAATTGTATCCCTTTCACTTAATTAAAATCATCAGGAAGACAGAGTAATCTTATTTTTCCCTTTGATTTTGCAGGCTTCAAACACCTAAAAATGTTGTAAAGTTTTGAAAATGGATGTTTATGCTCCCGAGTATTCTGTCACTACAATAAATCCATAAGAATTGTTTAATTTTACTCTTGACATAAAAAGCCTTGTATAATGAGCACTTTTCTGGATTTCAGAAGAAAATAACAAAATAAAAATTTCAGAAGAAAATAATAAAATAAAAATAAAATAATAAATAGAATTCTGCTATCAAAATAAATAAGTAAACTGAAAAAGAGCCAACAATAAAAAAGGTTTGCAGTTTCCCAGGTAAACTTTTGCTTCTTTATCCACCAATGATGCTCTAACAAATATTATCTGGATATCTTTTTGACATGTTCTAAAAGCTATGCCTTAAAAAATTATTATGTTGAAACTGGAAAAAAAAAGAAAAGAGAGAGAGAAAAATTGGAACTGGAAACAGTTTGACTTGCTAAAACCCTTCTATTTCCATCACCTGCATGTCGTACAAGTGTCCACATAAAACTAGTATCTTTACCTATACTAATAAAATTATTTTTGCTTCAAATAATGTCTCATTTTCCTGCTGTCTAAACATACCATAAAAAAAGGAAATAATAAATTCTAGACAGAATACTCTTTCCCAGTTCCTCAAGCCAAAGCTGAAGTTAATTTTTACAAAAAGAATAAAATCAGGAAACCACAAAGTAGAGTATACATATGTGATAAACTCTGAGGATATTACTAGTGCAATTAAGGCAGCTTTCCTTTCAATCAGATGTGTAAAAATCTGCTGAAAAAATCTCATTTTCAAATTATCCTATCAGTTTCAAAGTTTGTTAATTCCACTGAAAGATTTCAGAACTAACCCATCCCCTAATTTTGTTTTAAAGTTTAGCCTCCTGAGTGGGAGCAGAGACAATCTGGGGGTTCCTGTGAGTTTGCTTTTGTGAGCACTGGTAGTTCTGCAGTTTCTGTGATGAAATCTACTTCCCTGATCTTCACTCCCCTCCCCAGTTCACCCTCTGCTCCTAACAAATAGCCAGAGAGAAAAGCAAGAAGGAGCAGGCGGTACTCAGAGAGTTGTATCCTGTTCTAATCACAGCCATGCAAGTCCTTCTTTATTTCAATTAATTTACTTTGCCTTTATGAACCTGAGAGACTGACTGTTTCTTTCAAAGAGGCTGACATTTCACTCATCTGAAGGAGTTTGGAATGTGACAGGGGAAAGGGAGGAGAAGTAAATCAAAGCAGATAGCAATTCTCCAGATGTAAAGTATTTTTCTTCTCCTTTATTTTTTTTTTTCACCAGAAATGTCAGAAAGTCTGCTGACATTTTAATTCCTTTGTGATAGGCTGGGAGCTGAGAGCCAAATCCTGTTGCCACTGGAACTGAAAAGATTTTTCCTATCAATTTTAAAGGGAGCAAACACATTTTATACTCTAAAAAAAAAAATGAAATGTACTCATAACATCTTGAGGTCAGTTACAGAATTAAACTGGTATGCCTTGTTAGATTTTTTTTTCAGTTTACCATAGCATAACAAAGAACAGTTAGTAAAACTGACTGAATTTGAAATAAGACTTTGCTGTTGTGCTTTCTGTCTAGTTCTGTATTCTGGTGAAAGTGACACAGTACTATTCCATGCTCTCTTCTAGTCATCTAAGTTTCAAGATGTCCAATCTGCAACCTTAAAGTTTCCTTTTAAACACTTGTTGATTTACATAATCTGTGCATGTCTTTGAAAACGCTATTAAACGCTGTGATCCTGCTTCTAGTGATATGTTTGGAAAAAAAAAAAAAATCTCATTACCTTCAATAGGAACACAGGTCCATAAAATAAAGGGTTAGCTTCTACTCTCATTACACTAGTTGTGTATTGATATAACTCCAGCGACTTTGTAATATGCATTTTATAATATGCTGGCTCAGAGCAGCAGCAATGAGTTAGGTCTACAAATTCCACCTACAACATGAATGACCATATATTTCCTTCTCTGTGTGGTGTGTTTAGCGATTTACTTCATGGTTTTAGCATAATAAATTTATTTTCCTTTACAGAGTTGTTCCCTTATGAAGTATCCATTTGTAAAGCATTAAATTTGTACACAGGACTGCTAAAAACCAACAGAGCAGACGTATTTGTTTAATAGTTTTATTCTTTCTTGTAGGTTCTATAATCATATTTCATCAACTGGTACAACAAAACATATTTCTATATGAAAACCAAAACAAAGAGGGCTTGTTGAGCTTGTTGCATGGTAAATCTATTTGGTTTATTCTTGGTTTATTGTTAAATATTATACTGCATTTGTTTAAGCAAACATCATGTATATTGTGTTTTCTAGCATTCCACACAGAGCAGCTTATTGTTGTGTCCTTTAAATATGGGAAATAAAAATGTTTTCACCTTGCTATTAAAAAAATATAATTAAAAAAGGCAATTAAGAAAGGGTACTGCTATATTACATAGCCCAGGAAATATTGGCAGCATGCTCTTTGGCTTTCATCCGTAGAACTGCAATGCTTGAGGACCTCCTTTCAAACTCCGGCTTGGTTTCAAAAGCATGTCCATTGGTTGCCCCAGAAAGGAGAGAGTCAGTGAAAAAATTATTGAGGGGCACGTGGCTGAACTGATTCTGGTGGTTTGAAAAGCCTGTGTAGCCAGAATCTGTCCGGGGTGAATGGGAATAAGGTGTCATACAGGAGGATGTGTCTCGTGGTAGCATGCAGGAAGTAACCACAGAGCCGCTAGCCGTATTCCCTGCCCACAGATTGTTCTGAATCTGGAACATATAAAATGAATAAGATTCAGTTTAGATAGTTCATCTTTTGTTTTCTGCAATGCTTAGTTTGCTTTACTTAATACATCCATTACTAATTCTTCTCTAAAACAAGCCAAAAGTTCTTAATTAGTTCTCTGCAATAGTACTAGAAAACACCAAGAAGACATTACCTGAGTCAAGAAGACCTTACTTGAATCAAAATACTAGATCATTCACTTAAAAGTAAGGGCTTCTGAATCCTATTTCTTACTCTGTCATCTATTTGCTCGGTGGTTTTACCTGGAGCGTTTACCATTGGACCGCAGGTTGCCATCAGCCCAGCCAGTCAGTAAAATCAGTGGAAGCACCCAACTGATTTCAAAGAAAAGGTGTCAAGAGAATGCACAGTATCATAGCTGTTTTCACTGTAAAAGCTTATATTCATCACAATTTCTTCTTATGATAATCATAGGAAACAATATAAAAGGGTGAACAAAACAGACCAGGATTTCTCAAGCGATAAAACCCAACAAGTATTTGCAAAATTAAATATTGAGAAGCCTCGTGTAATTGCTTGAAAACAAATTAATCCATAAGATACAGGCATGGTCGATAATACATCTGAGAGTTTTTCCTAAAGCTGCTTCAAAGATGGTTTTAAGCTAGAAATTCTTTCATGACGTTTTTATACAAAATTATATTTGAGGGCACTTTTTTTTTCCAGTCTTAACTGGGTATGTTGTGCACCCCTGGAAAATGTTGCATGACAGACTAGGACACAAACTTTGTGGTTACCAGCAATGTCTGCTGAAGATCTGCAGTAACCATGTATTCAAGCTTTGATGTGTAATGCCTTCTATACTTGGCACCCACTTAAAGCTTTATTCCGAGTCTCAGGCTGTCTCCTATCATCTATGTATAGATGCTATTTATGGATAGGTATTTTTCACTTATTTCTCACAAGATGAATAGAGAGATTTTCAAGACCTAGCACAAGTCAGCTCCTGTCATTATCTGAGACCATGCATTCTTTCATTCCTCCTTTTTTCACTTTGATTTAACCAAATTTCTCAGTCAGCAGCTGTCCTGTTTTCTAAACTCTATATCCCACTATCAGTACTATATGGATATAATTTCTGGCATACTCTAACTTCCTCAGTCATTTCCCACTTGCACTCACCATTATACAAAATATAGCTTTATATTTCTTCTCCACTTTTACTTATATGTTTTTCCTGAATGTTGACTTTTTTTTAAATGTACAAATATCATTATACAAGACATTCGTAACTCTCATTCACAATACAGAACTTCTCAGCCAGTAACTACTTCCTTTTCTTTTTGTTTTACTTTGCAAAATTTGTCTTCATCCTAAGAATCTGTTGCCTGTTCATTATACCACTGCTCTGATGCACTGGGATTGAGCCCACATGTCTTTTTTCCCTTATATATGTTGGAGCAATTGAAATTACTCTTTGGTTAGCACTGTAAATTCCCACTTCAAACTTAAAGTTGTCTTCATGTTCCAAATCCATAGACGATGGAATCTTGTCTTTTAAGATATGTAGGTTATCTCTAGCTGAGTGAGGTTTTTTTCTGCCAAACTAAAGATCAAGGCACTATGAATTATGACAGACACACACATACACACACAGAGAGAATGAAAACATTTTTCTAGTGCTTAGTTTTGGGTTTTTTTCCCATTGTATTAGTACTTTGCAGCAATACATATACACCAAGCCACCAACAAGCTAAAGAGATAAATTATGGTTCACTGAACTAATCTAGCTGAGATCTAGTGCAGATAGGGAGGTAGAAATACAGTCTTATTTTAAAAGTTAATATTTTGAACACCTGTATTAGCAGGGGTCATCAGGAGCTCGCAAATTAATTTCAACCCCTTAGCAATTCCAGCAGCAAAAAAAAAAAAAGAACCAGTAGATGCTCCATTCTGGATTTCTTCCTCCCCAAAAGGCTGGGGAAAAGTCATGTGTTAGCAACACATCTCCCCAAAAGCCTGGTCAGCCCAACTCCTTGTTCACACCAATATGTATACGTACAGGCACACACATTTCCACAGCCACTCACGTGAATGCAGCCTGCCTTTCCACATACACACACTAGTTGGGCACACCTCAGACATCTGCTCCTGCATATCTTAGGTGGTCTGCTGAGAGGTAAGGGTGCCTGGGGAAAGAATATTGAGGAATTTTCTGCCTTCTTATCGGCCTCCTGGCATCTACAGGAGGAAAGAGAATCTAATGAGAGTTTCAGAACTTTCTAGTTCCCATCCTTCCTTCCTATTTTCAGCAGTTTTTAGAAGACTCTCAAACATCAACCCATGGGAAACTCTGAGGCTTGATATGATGCTCAGTTGCCTTAATTAACCCACCTGAGCCATTTTTGACTTATAATCAGACCTTTTCTTTTCAAATCTTTGTGGAACAGGTGGTTTATCTGGGGATTAAAGGACACATCTTATCTGGACCTACATGAACCATTGTGGTGCTCAAGAAAGTTTGTTGCATTGACCCACACATCTATTATGGCTCATAAGGCTTACTGACTTCTCAGACTTAATGAGTTTGGAGCTACAAGGCATGTGATTAGAGTGCAGAGGGGAGTAGTAAAAAAGATTGCAGCTGAAAGCCTGTAAAATCCAGAGTACACCTTCACTTTGCTTAAAAGCCCAAGCTGCACACATTCTGTCTCAATCATGAGCTGAGAAGATCAGAAAGCCAGTCATCCATGCAAAAATCACCTTGTTTTATTTTTTCCTTTTTTCAGGATCACTAGAAGTTTAAATTGTACTTTATTGTATCTCACAGTTACATATACGTTTCTTGCAGAAGCAGTGACAGATTAAGGAACTGTTTGGGTTTTCTATCCCTTTCTTCCTACAAAATGAGTCACCCATACCTATTTCCACGCTGTTCCATTTCAGTTTGTTTTGCTGGTACAGCTCTTTACAGAAC
Organism: Pezoporus flaviventris; assembly: GCF_033815535.1. Taxonomy (NCBI): domain Eukaryota; kingdom Metazoa; phylum Chordata; class Aves; order Psittaciformes; family Psittacidae; genus Pezoporus; species Pezoporus flaviventris. Next base: position 5,665,103 of record NW_026892564.1, read on the forward strand.
TGAAACTGGGAGCCGATACAGCTAAAAAAGAATTCAGGGGAAGAAAATAGATAAAATTAAATATTTTAAACGCATGCACACAGAACCCCATTCTTTCTGATGCTATTTCCAGGCCTAATGGTTAGTCTCGGAAACTTCACAACAGGATGAACTTTCCCAGGGAGAGACATGTTCATCTATGCAGCATCTAATAGAGGAGCTAATTCTGAAGAAGCAAACTCACACATGACAAAGTTTCACTTATCTGACTTACTAAGATTTCTTTCTCAGAAACAGTATGTCAAATGCTGCAGTTGCCCAGGCTGCACAGATATAATTATGTGAAGAATTTTCAAAAAAAAAAATCTATTTAAATAGGAACACTCACGAGTTTTCCTTTAATACAGTCATGATGGGAAGACTGCAAAAGGTTCAGAGGCTCAGTCTGAAAGTGCCCAAAAGCCTATATGGTCTGGAGGTATCACAAAGTCACTCTTTCCTTCCATATTTCTAGTAGTTTGGAGTCCAGTAAACTAAGATTAGTACCACCAATTTTCCTGATATTTTTATCCTAGACAAATGTCTTTCAATTTAACTTCAGTGAGATTGCACAGGTGTAAATGAGAATTCAGTTGCAAATCCCAAAACATACCAATGTCTTGTTAAAGAAATATATGAACAAGTGATTCCTTCCTAAAATTTTCAAAGAGGTGCCTTAGGTTTCTTCCTCAGAGGAAGGAATCCAAAATAATAAACTTAATTTCAGAAATGCCACAAGATGCTAGGAAAGCTTTACATTTTCTCTCATGAGACAGTTACATGTTTCAAAAGAATCAGTCATAGTTTCAGTCATATCAACCTTTTTTCAGTCGGTTGAGTGACTTCACTTTTGATATTAGATTTTCATTTCTTAGCAAGGATTTACAATATAAATGTCTTGTAGTGAAATTTAGGTGCAGAAGGCATTCCTGTATTAAAAATTAATATAGTAATGTTTTACAATAAGTCAAAATTATAAGACCTTCTTTTGGTATGTTGGAAGGAAAAGGGACATTATGTACATGAATTTAAAGAAAATATTTTTCCTCTTAAACTCTTGTGTGATCCATGAACTATATAAAAGGCAATTCAGAGTCTGTGAATGAGGCTATACATACAGCACATCTCTGGTTTCTGTTAACATCACAAACAACTTGAGCTTTGCTCTTGTGGTTACCATGAAATTACCAGAGCCCTTCAATATATTTACCTACTGTAGGGTTTATACACAAACATACACACATGTACACACCCTTCCTGGTAGCAAAAAGAAGTAGGATTTCATAGCTGTGAGAGAGTTATGGTTGTTAACATGGTTATGATATCATTTCCTAAGTATATGACTTTCTGCTTGACACTGCAGAGGAAAATTAGCTGAGGTAATTGGTCACCCCACCTGGTGTCTTTTTTCCTCTTAAAATTTCAAGCTTCTGGAGCTTCAGCCGTCTTCCACAACACTTGAAGAAATCACATAAACTCAAATCTCCACATTTTCTGAGAGTCTTACTATCACTTACTCAGCTTTGGTTCTCCATCACCAAATGTGATGCTCATGCTATTTGAGCCACGTGCCTACCCAGACTGGAGTCTGTTTCCAGCATGAGGACACATGGCTTCTATTTGAGTGGACATATGTTTTATTGTTTCACATGGGAAACAAAATTATAATCTTTTTAAAATTTTCTAGATATGAAGTAATAAGTTGTTATTTGTGGTTTTATTATTATATTACATAATGTATATTATGTTGTGTCATGTTATACGCTATTATAATCAATCTAGCAAGTAATTAGAAACTAACATTGACTCTGTTTTCACAATGTTACTGGACATTGCAAGGGAGACAACAGTGGCACTAACTGAACAGTTAAGAAATTGCGTAATCATAGAAATCATGAATGTCAAAGAGGCTTATTTGCTAAACTTTTGTCACTCCTCTTTGTGTGAAGCAACAATCCTTGCACTGTGAGAAAACATGAAATCTATGCTTGCACAAAGAGCTACTTTAGGCAGATTAAATGCAATAGCTGTTAAACTGCTCAAAACTGCTAGTTTACAACTCATGATCTGTAGGCTATTCCTAGTCCATCAACTCAACTCAATTAATTTGGTCTGTCATTTGCTACAATTTTTTTTTTTTACTGGAAGTCTCTTAAGAATGGAACCCAAATTATGGGCAGAGATTTACCTGTAATCCCTGGGTTTGAATCATAGATTCCCAGCATAATTTAAACTGAAAAGGACCTCTGGGATTTTATTCTACACCCTTGCTCACAGGTAACACTGAATTTAGATCAGGTTACTTATAGCCTATCTAGACAAGTTTTGAGTAGCTCTAGCTACAGGGATACAGCAACTTCCAGAAGCAGATTGTTCCAAGGCTTTACCACTCTTGTATTTTAGACAAAAAGCTTTTTTGGTGTAATTTCTGATCGCTTTTTAGGAGTAAATGGACCTAATGAACACGTGAAGATCATCCGTACTGGTTTGGGTTCAGGTACTTATGAAAGAGTTGCACACAACATTTTCAGATATGTCCATAAAATGCAAGTTGGCCCTTGGTAACAAGAGCCCCAATGTTACAGCTCTAAAATGCGGGATAGTCGCATTCAGTCCACATTTAGACCTTAAAAACAGTGAGTAAAATAAAAACACGTTTCTTTGATTCCATGCTTAACAAGCTTGCTTAAGCGTAAAATAATACAGAATTCAAAAAGTCATCAATTTTTCATTCTTGTATAGGATGTTTTGTCTCTAAACTGTAACTTCTCCATACTGCAATTTCAGGGACAGTTATAATAAGAATTAATTATATTACACTTCTGTGATAAAGACAAAATTTCATACTTTAACAAATACTATTAAAAAGTTTCTATCTCAGAAAAAAATTGATTTGCCTTATAACTAAGCCCTAGGCAAAGTCACTCACACTTAAAGAAATACATGTTTCATAAAAAATGTAATAAAGCAGCAAACCAAATGTTGAGACTCTGAACAGGACCACATACAATGATGGCTTAGAATCAAAAAAAAAAAAAAAATTACAGTGCACAAACTACTTTGCGTGGAACAGACACCACCCAAAAAGATTAGAAGTGTTACTCTTGTTGAAAGATCAGCCACAGAAGTGCAACAGTCATCACATATGCAGCAAAGCAACATACCATGCAGGTGGTAGTCCAGGCTGAGCTCCACGCTGTCACAGTTAGACAGCATGAGTATATGATAAAACTTCTTTGAAGCTAGCTCAGATATGCCTACCACATCTACTCCTACTTAATCAGTGTACCCATAGCCTTAATGAACTATTGTGATTAACTGTCATTTATATGTCTACTACAGTTAAAAGAATTTTAAATTCATATAACATGTGGTGTCTAATATATGCCATATGAAAGATTTAATTGGACCATGTAACTTTGATTATTGCTAATGAGAATTGCCCATATGTACTAAGGCAAGAGCAGAACTGTAATGATGATCCAAGGACTTAGTACATAACACATGTATACTGATACCACTTCTACACTCTTTGATTGCCAAAACAAATCATATGATGTCATGATGTTCAACATATTTAATTTGATTTATCAGTCTGGTGGGTGAAATGTAAACTTCGGCCTCTTCCTTCTATATTTGAGGTTTCAGCATTCTCCCTTCTCTCTACACACCTTCCATATCGTTCCAGTTCCCCTACCTTTTAAATACTTTTGTCTCCTTGGGATTCCCACCTGCACTAGACTGCAATTTTCCATCAAAAAAGAAAAAAAAAGTTAAATTCAGTCCTATACAATTCTTGCCTGCATTTTCAAGTGAATAAAGGAAACAAACTATCATTTCACCCATGATAGTAAGGGGAAAAGTATAATGGTGTGACAAGAAAGACCCTTTCAAAGGAAGGACATGAAGTAGACTTGAAGAATAAGATAGAAAATGCAAAGTATGAAAATAGCCTAGGTGAGAAAAAACATTACCCTTTAGATCTGTTTTTCAAGGATACAATTTAATGTTTATTTACGTACTGATGCACTTTTATTTATAAAGATAAGACCCCATAGCAACTTTACAATACTTAAAGGGGGATTACAAAAAATCTAGAGAGGGACTTTTTTACCTTATACTTTAGGAAGAGAAAACATAATTGACCAGATTTTCACCAACTTTAAAAATAACCAATCTCTGGCATAAGAGATTTGGTTAAGTTTCCTAAACACAGATGTCTATCTGGCCACCAGCTGCCTCCCCTAAAGGATGCATATTTCGTGTAAGTCTCATTCATCAGCACTGTAAGTGTCTCGGATATCATAAGACATATTTAATAACACTAGAAACTGAATGTAGGTAACCGAATCAAGTACTACTTATGTACTAGCATTTACTGAGATGGGTTGAAGTAAACACCTCCATGAAGTAAATCTGCATTCATTTGCCAGCCAGTGTTGAGATGCTGCCTCTTAGCTTTCATACTATCAGCAGAATATTACTAGTTAATGAGTCTCAAAGTTTCTGGGACAAGATTTAACCAGTGAATTTTTTTTCTGAGTGTACTTAAGATGACTTCGACCACATGTTGCATCGGCAAGAGAAACTTGAAGCTTAAATACTGAAACTAATGAAGCTGAAATCTTTTACTAAAATGAATGAAAACTACTGTAAATTATATTTTCTTATAAAAAACTGATTTTCAGTATAATGTTTTCAAAAGTTAAGTATTTAATCTGAACAAAAACTTAACAATGTTGTGGTATTTTTAATGTTAAAGCCTAGAAAAAACACATGGAAAATAGATGATTGAAATATTGCACTAACTGTTCTCCTCTGCAATCCAGGTGTTACTAGAATAATTACTGGAAGATGTGTATTTGCAGAATTAGAACAGTTTAGGAGATAGTGAACTTCTTGGCAGCCATCTGAGCAACCATTTTGCACAATAAGCAACATATAAAGTTAATATATTGTAAAAATAATTAGGGTTAGACTGAATTAACAAAGCAAACTATTATGACCGAGGTTTAAAAAAAAAAAGAAAGAAAAACACAATCAAAAACAAAACAACAAAACCTTAATTGTTTAGTACTATTTCAAAGATAAAAATGTACAATTTAATAGCAAAATCAGATCATATTATTGAAATTAGGGTTGGACCAGAACACCTCCAAAGGTCCCTCACCATCAACCATTCTCTGATTCAGAGCCAACCTTCTCTCTGCAATAAGCTGAAAAGATCATTTCCTTGTTGGAAATCCTTTTGGGTTTATATAGTTACATGATGCATAGCAGCATCATGTTCTTAATTTGTATTTGATGAAAATAATTGGTGAAGAGACTAAGCAGGGGTCTCCACATTCTCTGATGACTGCAAAAAAGACTGATGTTTTTGCTGGAATGTAAGTTAGATGTCTGTTTTGTGAACGTATCTGTGGTGGGATTCAAAGCAGATATCTTCAAGCTGCAAATTCCTATAATGCACACCAGAAAATCACATTTGTTCCTGTTCCTTCTGTCACACAGCAGTGAAGATCTCAGCTTGATTTAATTGTTTTTCAGCATTCATGCTGTGTTTTTTTGCCAGCAACAGGGAGTCTGTTTTTCCCCCATGTTAATAAAGGCTTCATAAATAACCTCTAGTGATCTGTGTTTTACAATCCCCAAGAAAAACTATTTACTCAAAAGTATGGCAAAGCTTGTCTAACATTTACTCATGTCAGTGTCACAATAAAAGTGCTTGTACATGGGGCATGGGGATGGGATTAAAAGATAAAAAGGATATTTGATTTCTTTTCTTGCATTAGCCACACTGAATGATTGAATTCTTTTGGAAATAAATCTATAATACTAAAGTAAAACATGCAAATAACAATTTTAAATATCTCTTTCTGCCTGAACTGTGGGATAGATAAATGAGTTTATAGTCAGTCATGTACTGTATATTTATTTTCCACAAGTGGACTTATAAATGGACAACTAGTTTAAAGGATTTGAATGTAGAGATGTTAGTGGTCATTGTTTTTAATACAGATTTTAATTGTTTCCACTATTCTCATTAGAAATGCTATGTATATGATACAGACATGTTTTTATTGAAGATGAAGATGTAAGAATGTGGAACTATGAAGAATTACCACCAGGTTAGCAAGAATGTGAACTTGCACTGACTGTTCTGTGATGATAATTGCCTGGACACCTCTTCATATTCCACTATACAGCAAAGTTGCTACCTTCTTCACTGAGAAGTAAAACACCTTGTTTTTATCATGTAGCCAAACTATGAATTCAAGTACTCAATTGAAATAGTCGATGTAAAGTTAACTCACACCTTGCTCCTGTTCATGAAGTATGGTACAAAAAACTTTCTTGTTCAGTTGACCAGACTCAATTATATGTTTATGCTTGTCTGTTTACTTGCAGTGTGTTAGTCTGTGGTTGTAGGTGAGTACTACATATTTATGTTTCTGAATGATTATGCATTTTATATCTCTACATATTTTAGAAATGCTTTATTTAAGATTATGGTACCAACATTTCCATTTCAATCTCCTGATTTTAAGAACTTATAAATTAATGATAGAAAGTTTTGCCAGGCTGAAAATTAATTGTCATCTGCCCAGGAAAGTATTTTTTTTTGGTTTTTTTTTTTTAATCATAAATAGAAAAGCAGTGAATTCACTCCTTATTTTATCAAACTGAAAGTACAAAGTAGGTATTTCATTGGGATTGGACTTTCATGAGTTATATTCTCATATAATTTAAAAAAGTGTTTATTCTTTTAAAAACATTCATTTTAAGACAACCATCTTCTGTCCTTACTAATGGATTGCATTATTCTATTATATTATGCTAATTAAACCTTCAGTGGGAAAAATTCTAGATTATGTCCTCCTAAAAATACAAGATGAGCTTGAAGATACAAAATGTAGTCTTGATTACCGAGTCGGGAATAGAAAGCCCAAATCTTAAGTACTATGCCTTGTATCATCTATTGTGATGCTATAGGTAAGTCAGGAAGGACTTCAAAAGATATTTGAACACCTTGAGTGACATCTGTGACTGACTGAGCACCTATGTCTTTGTGAGTCTGCCTAGGAGTGCTTAAGACCCTTTTGCACACCTCCACTTAGAAAGGTCTCAGCCAAGTGTTGGCTCCTCCTACTTAAACACCGAGTGTGTCATGCAACAGTTGCTGATGCAATCTGGGCTAATGCACTTTATGTAAGAAAACCAGTCAAACATAAATGCCACCAAATCTGAAATGGTTGTGCTCATATTCTGAGCTGCTGCAACACAAACTAGCCTCGGCCCAGGCACCAATACTAGTAACATGCAACCTCTTCAGACTAAAAGCATTTTAGGCTAACTAGATGATGCACAGGCCCAAGGCCTCTGTTTCAAAGCTAGTTACATTCAGCCAATGTAGAGCATGCCCAAAGCAAGCCCACACAGAGCATGAGTGTATTCTTAAGGCTGTCAGAGACCTTGCTTCCTAATGAACTAGAGGAGCATCTGGACACAAGCAGTGGAATGACTACCACAGGGACCTATATAAAATTTCTGCTTTGTACGGTACCTTTTTTTTTCTTAATTATGTGGTAAAAGCAATGGGAAGATAAAGACATGGAAAACAATACTTCAAAATAAAGGTATTCAATGTACTAAATCAAGCAAGCAGAAAAACAATAGCAGAGAGGGAGGCAAGGCAGTCAATCAAAGGACTGGAGAACAGAGACAGAAAATTATGATCTTATTACAGAGTATGCCTTACTATATGCTAACAGAGCACAGAAAAAGAAAAAATAAAAAAATTAAACTGCTACTATCTAAAAGAGCTTTCTTGTCTCTCTAGCTCTCTCTCAGCCATATGCACTCAATTTTCATTGCATGTGGCCATAATATTGTTTCATGCCAGTAGAAGACTTGTTGCATTTAATGGTCTATTGAGGTCCGTAAAGAAATGGTGCATGATTAATACATCAGAAGGAAGTTGTCTATAGATCACATGGTTTACACTTCATCTTACCAAAGCAGAGGAGACCAGAGTTGTTAAGACACTTTTGCCTGTGATTATAAATAGCCCAGAAGGGAAATCCTGATCTTATTGTGGTCAAAATTACATCATTCTTGTCAATATCATGTCTCTAATCTTCACTCAGAATTTGTGATGAACCTAAATGTGATTCAAATCCCCACACAGTTTTATGTGCAGAAAAGGCTTAGCTGTATAACTATATTGCCAGCCATTTTCAGTACATAAATGACATAAAATTCTGCAGCTCCTAAACCTGCTGTTTAAAAAATACTTATTTCAAAAGTTAATTATTCAAATTAGATGATAGAACTATTGTTCACAGGGGCAGGTCCTGTAAGCGTCTAAAGAACACAGAAAACTAAATACACAAAAGTTTTCATTCATCTTGTGTGTATTGTGTGCCTGGGGATGGAAGAGAAGGTAAATGTAGAACCAAAGTACTACTTGGATTTTGCCATACCTGAGGATAGCTGTCAGTCCTTGGAAGAACAGATATATCATAGGTGGCAGCAAAATGGCTCTTAGCTTGCTGGATCTGACCATAGCGTTCTCTTTTCCTCCATTTTGCTCTTCTGTTCTGGAACCAAACCTATAGCATATGAGGAAATAATCATCAAGATAAACTTAATTACATACTGTGCAAACAGTCTTAGGAAAATCCAGTGTCAGACCTATTGGAATTATTTCTGGCTATTTTAAAAATATGCACTTTTTCCTTTCTAGTGCCAAAAAAAAGAGAAACAAAAAAGATCAGTCTGTCAGACAGTGATAATTCTGACAGAGTTCAGTTCTGTAGAGGAAAATTACCAAGTAGTAACAAGTCAAATTTTAAAGAAATTTAAGAAACTTACTCTTACTTTCATACGCCCACGCATTAGGTATGACTATAATGTGATCTACCTCCTAAAGGTATACATAATTATCAAGAGTAGTAATGAAAAGGCAGGTTAAGCTGGTAGCAGGACAGTAGTCTGTACTGCAGAAAAAGATTCTATAAGGAAAACTAACAGGGAAGGAAGATAATAAAAAAATCATGCGAACAGTTTTAAAACTGTTGTGCCATTTTTTCACATTTGTTTAGGTGATATCTGTTTCTGACAATGGAAAACTAAAGAACAGCACTTTGTATTTAGACCATGAAATAATTTAGACCCCAAACAATGCCTTCTTGTCAACTGAAAGCTATTTTCTTTATGCTTCAATAACATTTGGGCTGTTCTGTAATATTTTGAGCATCTGGTGTTACCTCGAAACCTATTACATGCACAGTTCTTGCTGTGTTGATATCTGTCATTGTTTTGTTATCTTCAAAAAAACTTTCCTTTTTCCTTTCAAACAGTTTAGTTTGGGCTGGCTAAGACTTACCCTGATAAATTAAAGAGATTGCGAAGAAAAGTAGCTGTTGCTTTATAAAAAGTAATATTATCCAGCTAAAACTTTGTTGTTCAGCTATGAGCAATTTCTTTAAAAGAAGTTACACTACTAACAGTAATATATACATGAAGAGATTTTTGTTTTATGTATAGACACTGCCTGTGAATCCCATTTTGAGGGATTTTTTCTGATCCCTGCTGGTGCAATATTTAAAATAACTGTTTGGTTTATAATTCAGTTTTTGCCTTGATCTTTGAAGAATTCAACTGTCCTTTGATTCTGCTTAAGCAGCCAGGGCATAAATTTCCTCATTTTAATTCCCAAGGACTCGTTGCTAATTTAGTATGTGTAATCCTTTAAAATGTACTCGGCAATCAAAGCAAGGTCCATGCACGTAACTACTGAGTATATATTGCTAGGGAGCTTGTTGGTAAGTTTGTATTATTTACAACTCCTGAGGCTCAGCAAAAAGAAAAGAAAATGAAGAAAAAAATCTGTCTCCACAGAAGGCATCAAAAATACACTAAGAGGATTTAGTCATGAGACTCTTTCATTGAAAAAAGACCTTGACAACCTCCTTAAAATGGGTGCCAATTACTTCACTGACATGCAGCAGGAAAGAGAACAACTTAGATAAATTAGGTTCAGGTTGGCTCTCTCTGCATGTATGCAGGACAAATATTAAACTGGATGTTGATGAAATGGCGGTGAAGGGAAATGTGGGTAAGGTATCCAGCTGATCACTCTGGTAAACTAAATCAATCAATTTGCTTGAATTCCTAGTAACCAAATCAGAAAAAAAAAAAAAAAGGCACACATTTCTTTCCTTTGACAATCCCCCAAAATGTTTCTGTTTACATCACTTTACTAGAAACTGACTCTTGGCAGAGATAAAATAACCATGTGCCTCCACAAAGCAATGTAAAAATCTGCTGCTTGTTATCCTTGAATTGCCAGATGCTTGCTTCTAATGACGTAAGGTCTTTTAAATTGCTTAATCTTGTGATGGAATACTGTTGCTACTCTGGATAAAAATGATCACCATTTCCTTTCATATTTACTGTATGAGAAATGCAAAGATCAGTTGTCTTTTAAGAAAGAAGAGAACATGTTTAAATAAAATAGAAACAATCTGTGAAAGTCTGATGCAGACACACCTGGTTTTACATTTACTCTATTAATTTTAATACTTTTACCATACAAAGCTTCTAAAACTTGGAAAATGTGACAAAAAGTCAGTTGACACATTTTAGCCCAATTTCCCCCTCCCTGTTCTGATTAATAATGTTTTCTTGGAGTAGTTTTCATTATCCCAGAACCATGTATTTCTAAGAACAGTGTTTTAACATCGTGCAAGCTTCTTTTTTTTTTTTTTTTTAATCTAGACTAAATGTGAATGAATGGAGGTCATACTTGGAAAACTGTACAAAATTCAGAGGGAGAGGGATTGCACAGAGTCTGAAGAGTTAAAAGCCGCTGAACTAAATTCCACCAGCATCAGCAATATTCTATCGATGTAACTGACACATAATTTTGCCCTCTATTTTCCAGTAACAGTGAACATGCTGTCTGCTTGTATAGATATGAAAAGAACACTTCTTTATGAAATTAATTAGCTGATTTAGTTTCTGAAAGTGATCCTGGTTTAACTTCAGTTGCATGCATGTGCACGGACGTCTATTTCTTTATATACATGTGTGCATGCGTCTGATTACAAGTTGTGAAGTTGTTATCATATTCAAGTCTCTAAATTAAAAAAATTCATCCCAGTCTGTAAGAATTGACAGAGCTGCTATACCCCAAACTGAAATGATGAGTATTACCAGAATAGAGAAATCCCTAAAAATAGGATAAGCTCACAAAATGCAGCTCATACCCTTTTCTAAGGGAAGATCTCTAAATGGGGAAAGGGCTGTATTTCCTGGATATTTAGCTTCTTTTCCCACCATTATATATCCAAAGCCATAAATATTGTTGAGATTACTCCACTGAATGCACATACTGAATGAATCAACTCTGTACGCAGTTAAGACACTCAAACACTGCACTAAGCAGTCAACAGTACGTTTTGTTCCAAAACTTAGAATAACGTTATCTATCGGATATGCAAGTTTAAAAAAACAGAAAATATACTTCCCAATTTTGTTAAGCTTATTCCATGCTACAGAAGTGAAATGATAACGTCCTTGCTCTACACAAGACACAAACACACACATACACATGTATTTATATAGATTTATCTATGTGCAGTTTCAATACATACTGTTTGGATTCAATTAAGGAATTTGATTCCTATTTAAATAGTGCTTTCCATGCTGCAACACACAGAGAATCCTCTGTGTCCAAGTTCTGCATTGTCAATCTAAACTACATGCAACTCTTTAATGGGATCTTTACATGCAACACTTTATGTAATCATTGCCTAGAACTCTGACAGTAAAGCAGGACTACCAGAGAGCAAGATTGTTTTACTATTGATGTTGTTTTCTCATCCTTTAAACAAGTTTCTAAAATAGCCCCACAAACCATTAAAAAAAACTGACAAATTGTTTTAGTATTGCAGCATAACAGCTCACATCCATAAAGAAATAAAGCAAAATGAGCTATTTACTTTAGCTTTATAGGCTTTTGTACAGTCCCCAAGGGTGTCATTTAGCAATTCCTACAATGCACAACTTGTCATGGAAATGCTGAAGCTGGGTTCCTACCTGGACTCTGGCCTCAGTGAGCTCTGTTCTCAGAGCTAGCTGTTCTCTTACATAGACATCAGGGTAGTGAGTTTTCTGGAATACTTTCTCCAGTTCCTCCAGCTGCAAACTGGTGAAAGTTGTTCTGTGTCTCCTTTTCTTGCTGCTGGAGACATTGCTGTCACACTTATCACCAAGTTCATCCAGTTCCCCCTTCTCCTGCATCCCTTTCACCGGAGACATCCTGAGATTGTTGCAATTGTCCATGGGCCTGCTCATCTCTGTGTGAAGAGGCTGTCCTTCTACTTTAGTAATCCCATAGTTCACTGTATGTAAGGTAGGGGAGGGAAATAACTAGTTAAAGGGGAGGCTTTAGATTCAAGAGTTTATATAAAACAGTTTCACAAGGAACCAGATTCTATGTGGCTGCATATTTCTATGCAAGATTGTGGAAAAGGAATCTGGAATATTAACTACATGTGGAGTAGAAGTACTAAATCACATTGAATTTTAACAGAGAACTGTATCTGAAAATATAATCTAAAATCTTTCAGTGTAAGGAGACTGCATGAGAGTACTTGAACATTTTTGCTATGCCACAGAAGTAGTTAATAATCCATGAAATCACCTTCAACTGGTTTTGCACAGATAAGGAATCTTAGCCTAAAACAGATTTTCCTGTAAGTGGCATAAAGCTATTGACAAACATGCCTTTAAACTTGGAGGTAGATATAAAAAAGAACCCAAACCTTACTTCTATGAAAATAGAAAATAACTGTGAAGCAAACTAAATAACTGTAAACTGACAATTCAAGAAGCAAATGAAACAGAAAATTAATTTCACTTTAAAAACTCAGTAGATTCCATATACCTTTTCTTGGATTTGTAAAGTGGAATTGTTTCCAATTAAGTTTGTTATGGTTACAAAATACAGAGGGCTTCTGCAAAATGTTAACTTATTAAAAGAGATTGTTTCATATACATTGTATAAGGATTGTGGGAACTATTTGGTTTTAGGTAAAATCTGAGTGGTAGAGATAAGAAATATTCCTCTGTAGCTTCTTAATAAGAAATGAAAACATTCCTTTATGATTTATTTTATTTTTACATATCTCACATCACTGAAAAAAGTCATGTGATACATTACAGGATTCAAAAAAGCAGGGTTTTTTTTCCCTTCTCTCTCAAAACAGGCAAAAAAAAAAAGTTTAAAACTGTTGAAATTAAAATACAAATATGGCATGTAACATACAATGAGAAGTTTGCTTTGGGATATTCTCAGTAATTTCTTTCAGTCCGACCTCATTTTAACCAAACACAATTTTTAGATACTTACCATAGGAAATGCCCCAAAGCCCCCAAGGCACACAGTAAATGAGCTAATTAGGAAAAAATTCAGTGTATAAATTTTCTACAGGGACTTATTTTGGTTGCACTTGCAAGAATCTGTCCTTATTTCTTACAAAGAGCTTGATAAAAAAATGATGTTCTCAAAACAAATATTTCAGTGCCCAAGATGAAGTTGCTAGTCTCATTATTTCAGCTGATCTCAACTATGTTTTCCGATTCTGCTGGGAAAATATTTTTGAAATTAACTTTTTCTGTACATAATTTTCATCGTGGTGGAATAATGGGACAAATTAAATTTTAAAAGTTTCAAAAATACAATATTCTACATCCTCCTTACCGATGAGCTGGGGGGGGGGGAATAATTATATATATTTAATACTGTTGCTTGAATCGGATAAGTCGTTTTCGGTCACTGTGAAGAGTCACCATTATGGATTATTCGGTAACACAGCAGGAAAAAAAGAAAAGAAAACCCCACTATATTACCCTCGCAGGGCGTTATTTGAAAGACATGACTAAGTGACCTCCCATTCCCACCCTGTGGCCGTATCCGCCGGCCAGGAGCCTTCTGTGCCGCTGTCCCGCAGACACCGACACCGGCGCTGCAGTTTCCAGCCACTTCGCTGGGTGAAAACACCGGTCCCGATCCCCAGTGCCGCGGAGAGCCCCGAGCCCCCACCGGCCACCTCCCCTCGGACACCGCGGGGCAGCCGCGGTCGTTCCCTGCCCTTTTGCTCTCCCGCCGGCTCGTCAGTCTGTCGGTAGTTCCCCTGGGCGGGCGGCCCCGGATCCCGGCGGGCCGTGCCTGTGCGCTCAGGGTTGTGCTATCGGCATCCTGCCGCTCCCGCCTGGTCCCAGGGCCGGCAGGAAGGGCAGCAGCGGGAGAGGCAGCGCCAGCAGACCAGCAAGGAAAGAGCCTTTTGAAATAGGAGATGGCCTTTTTCTGGTGGTGGTATTATTAGTATTATTAATATTACTGATATTACTGTTGCTGTGATTACTATTATTATTGTTGTTATTGTTATTATTATTATTATTTGCTATCTGACATCCTCTCGCATTCCAGGATCCAGAGGCTGTGCAGCTGCTTTTGGTCTCCCATGGAAGAAGCCCCCCAACCTCCCCTGCATATCTCCAGGGAGGGCAAAGCGCAGGAGCAAGAGTGGCAACTCACCGTTGTTGTCCTGGCAGGGTGATGTCCTCTCCAGCCTTACATGATGCTCAGCCCTTTGCAGAGGGTTAAAGGCCTGCACACATTTGCTGCCTGTCGTTTTGCTATAAAAGGACTCATTGTCCAAAGTTTCCATAACGTGCTCCAAAGTGCCTCCTGCTCCCATGTAAAAGTCACTGTTCTTGCTCGCCTGGCTCTTCAGGGCAAACTTCTCACTCAGAAAATCCATAATCATCTAAGGCTGCTTGAGAGCCTCTTCCTTAGACAGAGGCTGGACTGTGAGCAAGGGAGGGAGGGAAAGTGGGTGAGTGGATGGGAGGGAAGAAAGGAGGGAGTGAAAGACGTTCAGAGCTCAGGGAGCCGGTTTGCTTCTGAGCCTTTGATTTGTCTTGTCTTGAAAAGGGGAACCCGAAGTTGCTCTTATATCTTGAAGCTCAGCAGGGCTCCTTATGCAACCTCCCATTTCTAATGAATATGAAAATAGGCAAGCCGTGTAACTCCACCCCAGGTCCCCCAAGACCTAATCCCAACACAGGAGGGAGTTCCAGGCCCATTTTCGACAGACAGATCCGTTTCAGACAGACAAACGCACACAAGCGTGCCAGGAGAGTGAGAGGAGACAGGGAGGGTGGGAGGAGGACGCCTGAAAAGGACACTTCTCCGCAACTTATTCACATTCTCCAGAGACTGTGGAAAGAAAGTAATCCCTCGTTTCCCTCCCTCTACCCCCAGCTCCCCGAGAGGCTTAGAGCAAGGTAATTTCAAGGCCACGTACCCTGAAGTAAAGGATCTTCTCTAATCAGTTTGACTGATACATCGGTAGCTGCAGTCCTGTTCTCCAGTGTTGTAAAATTAAGAACCGGTGTTCGTTATTTATTGAACAACTCAGAAGTTTGGTCCTAGAATAAAAAAAAAAAAAAAAGAAATATTACAGGCAGCTGTTTGTGTAGATGGAACAGAATATAGAGGAACTTAAAAATAGAAATCTCTCACATCAGAAACCGGCCTGAAAGGGAATTTGGCTGCTGTCAAACAGACCTCCAGTCTGCCTCTGTGTGGGTGTGTAAAGTGGCTAAAATGGGACCTTTATTTTAAATCTCCTGAAATATTATCACTACCGACTTGAAAACAAAACAGAACAATGCAACAAAAAACACCAACAAAACAAAACACACACAAAAGCAAAAAAAAAAAAAAAGAAAAAAAAAGCAGTTTCTAAATTAAAATATTGAAACAATAGTCTTAAGTAATAAAAAGAAAAATAAATGAGCAATATATGCATGCAATCCTATGTATTGAAAATCGGGTGGTTTTCACCTAAAGTGTGAGCTTCGAAGTGATCAATTCCTTGGTCCTTTCGCACATAGACAGAATTTAAAACACAGGCAAGAGAGAGATAGGAAACTACTTAGAGAAGGCCTACATTCTAGAGAGGAGCTGCTCCTTGCTTCCCAGTGAAAGGAGTAATCGTTGGAGTAAAGTAACACCGAGTCTGCAATCAATTCGGATTAGTATTTCAGCATCGTAGGCCCGAGCTTGTCTCTTCTGTTAAGGCTATTTCAGAAATCAGTTCAGTGGCCCTTCCCCCACGTGACGGAAGAAAAAGTGAAGCTCAAATGAGCGGTTGAGTATAGGTGCAGTGATGGCCAGGCGGGACTGCCGAGCGCCTTAAAGACCTTTCCTGTGAACCCAGCCAAAGGTGAAGGCCAGTTTAAGTCTAGCTTGTTCCTCGGCGAGCAGCTCCACTTCTTCTTCAGCTGGTTTTTGGTTTGATATTTTCCAGAAGAAAGGGGGGCTAAGTGAGGGATGCTTGTTTCAGCTACAGCAGAGTGGGCATCGTCCCACGAGGGCACAGCCTGCCCTTCTCTGCTATCACTGCTGACACTTCCCATCTCCGTTCCGTTCTCCAGGGTTACCTGCATCTGGCATCAGCCTCGGCGGCGGGAGGCGCAGACCCCTGCCCAGCTGCTGCCCCCCCCAACCCCACTACCACCCGCCCCGCAGAGCTGTCTCTGGGGGACTTGGGGTGGTTGGAGTGTTCTCGGGGGTGCTGCTCTGCCTGTCTAATGGGAGGCAGAGGTAGAAGAGGTTCCCGCAAGCTCAGGGAGAAGGGAAGGGCAAGGGGCGAGGAGGGCGAGCTGTGCCAGCCGTGCGCTGCCAGGTGCGGCCGGGTCCGGACGGCCGCTGCCTCTCCCAGGCGAGGGACAGCACCCGGCCCCAGAAGCCGCTACAGGGGGAGGTCCCGTCCCTGGATTTTTCTTGAAGAAGCGGCACGTTTCCTCATTGCACTATTTGGAGCAACGATTGCTCCAGACCCGGGGAAATAGATCCTCTCCCTTCCCCCCGCTGCCTGCATCTCCGTGTGCTGGCGTTTAGGCAGTTTGTTTATAACTATGCCTTAAAAGCACCGAATGCCTTGGGGGAGGGAAAAAGAGAGAGAGGAAAAAAAAAAGAAGGAGCTCTCGGTGTCTTTTAAATGAAAGACACATGCAACGTTGTTGAAGCCTGCAATCAGCTTTTATTCCAATAAATGTCCCTCTTTAAAGGCAGCTATTAAACTCCAGGGAAGCCAAGGACAAGGAGCATCTCCAGTGCCCGTATAAACAAACCAACCCCAAGCGTCCCCAACAGCAGCAGGTCTTTTTCCAGGGAGGCTGTAGGGAGCGCCGGTGCCTTCCCGCAGGGACACGCGTGTCCCGCTGGCAGCCAAGAGCCGCCCCTGCTGGCTGCCGCGCACTCCCTCATCTACCCCCCGCCTTGGCCACCCCGACGGGGCTGGCGGTGGAAGCGCCGGACGCGGCTAGGGACCAGGCTCGGGACAGGCTGCGCGTCTTCTATGCTGCTCCCCCTCTCCTTCCCCCCCCCAGATCCGCTGACGAAGAAAGAGCCCTCCTGTAGCATCTTCACCCCCGCAGTGACTCCATTCGCTTCTCGCCCCGGCTTTGCAAAGTGCTCCCCGGCGAATTTACCGACGTGGTTTATACACATGATCTGACAATATCTGAGCATTAAAGGTAGAGAGTGACAGAAATTATACCCGAAGCTTAAAATAAATCTCTCCTCCCCCCCCGAGAAATAAATAAATAAATAAATAACATGATAACAAAATAAGTGAGTTGTTCTACATCATTATTACCTCCAGGGGCCAAATTCTGCTCTCATTTAGCTCTGTGCAAAACAGCTGACTTCAAAAGGAAGGAGAGATGTAACCTAGGGGAGAATTGGCGCCACGTATGGCTTTCGTTCCCCTTAAAAGCTTGAAAACAGAAAGCTGACTTCAGCTGACTAAAACCATTTAAAAGGGGTTGGACAGATCCCGGGGGAGAAGGCGGCAAAGAAAAAAAAAATGGAAAGAAAAAAAAAAATCCTGTTCTGAGGTGAGACAGCTTTGAAAAGCATCTTTCTTCGGGGACTGCCTCCCTCCGCCTGGCAGCCCGGTTATTAAGAGCTGCGTGCAGATGTGCCGCTGTGTTTCCAGAGATGAAGTATCTCCTAAACCTTCTGTGGAAGGGTGTTATGTGTGATGGAGAGACGTTTCGTGGCCAGAGGTGGTGTGAAGGAGCTAGCCCCTGCAGTGCATAGTTGCTCCTCGGGGGAAGCCTGTCCCCAGAGATAAGCCGGGCGCGCCCTTCGCCCGCAGGGCTCTCCTGCGGGGAAGGCGGGTTGCCTCCCCCCTCCGCTTCGCATTCCATTCCTTCTGGAGATCGGAAGTTACACACCCGAGAGTAACAATGAGGATCCTGCACAAACCTCAAGCGTCTCGCTGCCGAAAAGGGAACGGATTTAGGGAAAGAAACGCTTGTGTCCCGTTCGGGACCCGCCCGGGAAGAGGCAAACGGCCCCGGGGAGGTTAGGGGGTGTCAGTACGGGATCCCCAGTTGATGCTGCTGTGGAGGCTCTGAGTGGCAGTTTCCAGCCGAAACAGTGAGCCTGCGTGTTTGAGAATCTCCACAACAGCTCTCCTCACGTCCTTGCTTTTGTTTAAATAAAATGCGAACGGCGTCTATACGGGCTAGCATCTCTCTTCCGAATGCCCGGGATTCCTCATCCCCCCGTCCCTCCCACCCATTTATAATAGCAGCTTTTAACTACGGATGTCTGGACCGCAGAGAATATATTTTTATTTTTTAATCTGTTTCACATCAACACTTCTCTCCAGAAACGTTACAACACGAAATTTATTTAGGGACTGAATGGGAAGAAATCAGCACTGCCGGGGACTGGGCTAAACGAATTTTGGGGGTCTTATTAGCTTCCCACACTCCAGTTATCCGGGAAAATGGAAGGGGAAGCTATGAGGACGAGAGCTGGGTGCTCCCGCAGGGGGACAGCCTCGCAGCGAGGGGCAGTTGCGAGCTGGCAGCGGGGGAAGACGGGGAGCAATGCGTTTCCTTGGGTGGGATAGGGTACTCCAGCAGCAGCAGGAGAAAGGAGGGTCCGTGAAATACGAAAAGAACTGTCTGTCTCGAAAAACAGGTGCTCAAACGGTTCAGTATTTCCACATATAGAAAAGACTTCTGTTTTCTTGGCTGAGGCTTCACCTCGTTCCTCGTTTCACGTTCAGACCCACAGATTTCATTGAGCTGGGTTCAGGAGTTAGGCTGCAGGGAGACCCTCCTAGAGCCCAGCGCCCCCGCCTCCATCCCCCGGTCCTGGGAACGAGCGACCTGACCCGCGGGAGGCGAAAGAAGGTGTAAAAGATACTCCGCGACTCGCTCCACGTCTCCCTCCCAGCGGAATGTGGCAAATTGCAAATTACAGATTCAAAATCTAGCTTGGCTAAGTTATAATTTTCCAGACATCCTGTTTGTGAGAAGAATCATGTGAAGTATTTTCACTGCCAGCAAACAAAATATGTGCAGTGCATCTCAATGAACACTGAAAGAAGTTGAGTTGGGGGCTTGTTGGACCTTTTCCTTCAGTATCTTAAGCATCACTATCCTAATACCTAAAAGTAACGATTGTGTTTCGGATCTCTGCAGCCAGGCTGCAAAAGGTACTGATCCAAGCCGGCTTTAACTAACTGCTCCTACAGGGGGGTTTTTCTTCACCTAGGAAAACAAACAAAACCGGTTCTGGTGTGAGGAGGTATCTCTCCTATTATCCGCTCGGTGGGGAAGCGTTATTTAGCATAATTGTCTGGAGTTACTTTACCCAAAACCTGGGACCCGTGTTTTCAGAGATGAGTGAAAGTGTAGGAGCAAATAGACCGTTCTCCTGCTCGGTAGTTTAATGTTAATTCCGCGTGGGCAGGGGACGAGAGCGTTGAGCCCTCTCATCCCGCGCGGGGAAAGCGATGCGTTATTTCTCATTAGGCTGGGCCCGAGCCCGGAGCCTTTCCCAGCCAGGCTAGAGGTTCAGAGGCTCCCAGACTTTGTCCACAAACCAGCCAACACGTAACGACAGCTATCATTTCACGGTTCCTGCAGTTTGGCGCTTTGACAGTTCCTCAGCTGTTTGGGAGGTTTCCTGTGTAACACCTGCCCAGATAAAATAAAGATTTCATCTGCCTTAAAGGCATATTCAGGAGGAAGACAAGAAACCGTGAACGGGAAGGTTCTCTCGTCCCATTCTGCCCGTTGGGGAAGCCGGATTGGTGTCAAAGCTGGACGAAACTCGACAATTTTCTTCTCGCAACACGTAATGGCCCTTCTTAAACCGTCTAAAGTTTCTTTCAACACAAAACGGAGCGAGATAATATTTAGTGTGTGGATTTAATCTTAGCCCCATAGGAAATCTCAGCAGAGATGCTCTGTATAAGTATTAACCTCTTATCTTGATCTAGTTCAAATTATAATGAATCCTACTTACATATGTGCTATACAAACAAATCCTACACGAATTTAATCTATGTTTTATCGGGCTGCTATTGTAGCCCTTTACCAAGTTTAGAAAGAATTTGGAAGTTGGGCCGTGGACTCAAAGTCCCGTGAAGTTTGGCACTGTCAGGAAGACAGATCTGCCTCTAAAGATGCTTCTCGGATCCAACTTCTTTCGCTCCGCAGCTGGAATAAGAGTAGGTTAGAGTAGGCTGCGGGTTTCCACACGGGACCGTAGGAGAGGCAGGCAGAGCCCTTTTTTCCACTCAGCCGGGGATGGCTCCGCTCCACCCGCCTTGGCGGGGGACAACCCTGGTGGCTAAGCCGAGCGGGCAGGGACTCCTGCAGCGGGGTCTGCCCTCTGAACGCCAAACCCACCCCCTCCCCGGCTCCGCCGTGCTTTCCAACAAATTATAGAGACACACGCAAGGCGAGCTACAAACAGAGCAAAGAAACAGATGCCTTAGGATCAAAATCCAAACGCCAAAACCCTCACTAGTAGGTTACACAGTGTGTCACGGGTGAACATTTGCTTCTCCCCTCTCCCCGGGAGTTAATTTACCCCAGAGGAGGTTATTCAGAGTTTTAAGTGTAGAAGTATAACTAAGTAAAGCTGGCTTGCTTTCTTCCTTTACCAGCGACTCCTTCTCGCTCTCTCACGCCGAACTGGCTGGGAGCTGGCTGCGGAGTGCTGAGCATCAGCGCACCTCTGCGAAGGAGCAAACCAAAAGCAAAGCCCTCCTTGGCGAGACACACGTCTTCCCTGCTGGGAACTTGATTAATATTAGGACCAATCTGAAAATATACGAGTTACATTACCGGAGCGACCCCAAGGCTCTGAATATATCGAGGGGCCTGGAGAGTGTGTGCGGGGGCTGCCTTGTCATCTCAGATTAATTAATTTTTTCTAAGGCATGAAATATGGGTCGACATTCTGGTTTCTAAGCACGAAGCTAAAGGAAGGTGTGAGACAGAAGGGACAGGGGCTGAAAAATAGATCCCTGTTCAAGCTAGAGGCACTAACAAACGGATGCATTGAGCTGCTTTGACAGGGACTGCCGATTTCCGAGGCTAGCTCGTTTGAAAGAACCTTTTTTTCCCACCCCTTTTTTAATGTGATGTGTGCTTGATCAGATTAAAAATGTGTAGTTCAGCGATGCTGAAAGCCACAGAGCAATTTTATCCCGGTCTTTCAGCAACCAGCTCTGTACAGTCTCAGCCTTATTTTGTCCTTTGCTGAGAACTGCCCCTACCTTCTGAAACGCAAGCCTGAATTAAGGAACATCTATCCCCCAGTCTTTAGACTTTCTCCCCTTCCTACCGAGGACGGCTAGATGAATACAGAAAAGGACTTAGTGGTTAACCGATACGCTGCTAATATTTCATCCACAGGCCTCCTCCTCTTCCTCCCCTTTTAAAAATTGAGCTCTTGGAAAAACAACATATTTTAAGCTTTCCACACAAATATTGATATTGGCAAATAAAGCCAGCCCCCAGACTATGGTTAGAGACAGTCTTCTTTTTGTTTCTACCCCGGGAAATCAAAATTAATCCACTGTATTACAAATTGCCTCAGAATATTTCACTTTTCCTGACAAAAAGCGTACCTGGCATATGTCGCCGAGAGAGTGGGACCTTTTCCCCAGCACGTTTGTGCGGTGGCTGTTTCTAGGGGGTACCAGGCAGCGGTGAGCGCTGGGGAGAGGACCTGACACAGCAGGAAAGTCCCTTCTTTGCGCCTGCGTTTGTGCTGGGGCAAGGGAGGTGGTTTCAAGTGATCAGGTAAAGTAGAGGTGATGCAAGCGTGAAGCTTCGCCTCGTCTGCCTGCCAGGAGAGAGCAGGTCGCCCTCCAGACCACTTGCCACCACAGCCAGAGAATCCGTCCCGAGAAGCCGGGTGGAGGCTCCGAGTTTAACCTAGCAGATGAACAGGCTGCACATCACCGTAACACAATAACATCCCAAGGCATTACCTGCAACTCAAAGCGAATGAAAACAGCATCAACATGAAGGAGCTCCATAAAATGCAGCTCTTTGCTTTTTTGTTTGTTTGTTTGTTTTTATTTGATTTTTTTTCCCAGGCTGAAGTCGCAGAGAAATCAATGGGGCTGAACCCGCAATGGAGATTGAAGCCGTTGCACGTAAAAATGTGAAACGACAGTGTACAACGACTTAATACCCCCAGATCGTTCTGTGACCCCCCACCCCGGGGAGAGGTAAGGGGGATGGGGGTGGGTATGGTGCGGAGCCGCGGTGGTTTGCACGGGAGCCGCAAATTAGGGGTAAACTGCGACGGAAGAGAAAAAGCCACCAGAAATTACCACTTATTGGGACTGGGTGGTCTATGTATCCTCTCCTTCTCTCTTGTCACTCTAGCCGTGCTATTTTATTCCCCGCGGCACCCCCTTTTCTCTCATATTAAGGAAATTGTCGTTTAATTGCTGTAGAACTGTATTAAATCGCGTGAATGGCAACATATTAGGCAAATTAGAGCTACGTTTACAGCTGACTTGCCTTCTTGCAATGAATAACCCCTCGAATCCCCTACACACAGTGATGGTGGCAGAAAACGTGATTTTGAAAGGACAGTCCTCATCTAATGACCAGAATGTGGCAGGAAGACAGAACCTATTTTATGGTTTTACATTCTCTTTTCAGAGCGTGTCTCATAAGCACAGAAAATTAAGCTGACTTAAAGTAGAGGCATTTATCGTTTATTAGAATTTTAACTAAATAGCTATCACAATCTCTCCTAAAGAGCTATTTGTACCTCAGGATATCTGTTGTGCACATTGACTGTGTCTCAGCTCAGTGATGGTACTTATTTGCATTCAGGTATGAAGTAGTGCCTCACTAAAAAAATAAAGCTAACCTCTAGTTTCTTTCAAATCGACTAAGCAACTAACAAAATGTTGCTAACTCAAAAAAAAAAAAATCTATCTATCAAACAAGCAAAGACTGGGAGAGGAACAAATGCTAGTCCTTGGCAGCGATGTATGTGCTAACCTGTTGTGTCATCATCTATGTCACTAAAATTATGAAGCAAGTCCATCTGTGTTCATAATGAACAATCCATTCGTCCAGCTGCCCTGCAAATAATAGTGTAGTTCATAATGTCATCCATTTCAAATTCCAGTCCTTGTAAAGATGGCCAGTCTGTGGCAGTTACACAATATTTTTAGTGAAAATATCTGAACACCCATTTGCCATCATGGAACTTCATGAATGCCTCTCCAGCAGGGATTTTAGAGCTTGAAAACCCTCAGCACAACTTGGCCTCCAGAAGTGCCTTGAGGATGGATCCAAACACATGTAGTCAGGACTTTTCTGACCACATTTGCCTTTAAAACCAGGGAAGCAGCTCTCCACAATACTCAACAGCTGCTTTAGACTGACCTAGATGGTTACTTGCAGGCCATACTTATGGCTCTTGCCCTACTCTGGCACATTTTTCTGCCTCTGTGAGAAGAAACAGGTGTTCCATTCTTACTTAACCACAGCTACATCCATGATGAGTTGGCATCTCCCTTTGATATCTGTATCATCTATATCTATACATATATATACATTATATCTATATATCTATATCTAATCTATAATCTATATCTATCTATATCTATATCATCTACCTATATCTCACATGAGCTTTAATGAGCGCTGCAGTATTTCACCGTGGGCCAAGATTTCAATTCCCTAAGACCTTATGCAATGATGAGATCGGCCATTGACTGTGATTTGTCTGCTTTCCACAGGCTACTGGTCAAAGCTCCTATGTTTTCACAAGTCCTATAAAAATAAAATTAGTTAATTCATTTTTCACTTATGGCTGTAAAAAGAAATAAACAAAATAAAGTTTACTGCTGTCTTTTCTTTCTCCTTTCCCTCCCCTCCCTTCCAGCTAGTACAGATAAGTACAAACAGCTTGGATCTCAAAAGTGATATCAGGCTACTCAATCTATAATATGGTTGAGTTTCTTTCCTAACTTTTTTGGGCCATGTGGTAATAGCTACTTTTTGTATGTTTTTCTAATTAAAGAAAAGCACATTAAGAGAGTGCAGTGTCACAGAATATTAGCCTAGCTTCTGCTAATGCTAGCACGAATAATTTCAGTGTGTATCAAGAAAAGACTCTGTCTCCACAAATTTACATTGCCATTATTATAATCGGAGAACAAGTTTTATGAGGAATAGCTGAGGGAACTGGATTTGTTTAGTCTGGAGGAGAAGAGGCTCGGGGGGGGCCTTATCACTCTCTACAACTACCTGAAAGGAGGTTGTAGTGAGGTGGGGATCAGTCTCTTTTCCCAAGTAACAAGTGATAGAACAAGAGGTAACAGCCTCAAGTTGCACCAGGGGAGGTTTAGATTAGATATTAGGAAAAATTTCTTCACTGAGAGGGTGAACAGGCATTGGAACAGGCTGTCCAGAAAAGTGGTGGAATCACCATCCCTGGAAATGTTAAAAAAAAGTGTAAATGTCACAGTTTGGTGGTTGACTTGGCAATCCTGGGGTACAGGTTGGACTTGATCTTAAAGGTCTTTTCCAACCTAGTTGATTCTATGATTCTATATGAAGCCAAAACAAAAGTGTATTCCTCAGAGTTCCTAGTGGGAGACCAAGTGGCAGTTTTTCACCCATGTGTCTGAGGCCAGATTTGGACACCACCTGTGATGTGTTTAAAAAATGTGAACAGTGTGTATAGCAGACACTTCTTTAATGAATGCATGTTTGAATAATAGGTTATTAATAATTATTTATAAGTCAAAATGTGACACTAACTCACCCTACACCAAAGCAATATCTATGCTATAGATACGTGGGCTACCTGCAATTTACAGATCTGTTAAAACAATAAATCTGAGCAACATTTTTTTTTGATTCAGCAAGGTTACTGTTAAAGAGTGTCTTAACATGTAAGTAGGAAAATCTGCCCGTTATTCAGTGAGAAACACTTCCTTAGGCTGTTTTCTCATTAGGGTGTTTTCTCATTCAGGTTTGGGTAATCTGAGCACCATTAACACCTCTTTCTCATTCAGAACATTCATTTTGGGGAACACTTTTTTTCTGTTGCAGGAGATAATGATGATCCTAACACCACCGTTTAAAGACCAAGGGTTTAAGGAATTGCTGTGCAGACCTTTAGGTAAGTTGTACAGGAAAAGACACTCCCGGGATCCAACCAGGAGAGCTGCAAAAAGCTTTTCAATTCGATTTAGCGAATGACACTCATCAAAGCATCAATGCATAAATGCACCTGGGTTGTTTTATTCTTAATTTTGAATGAAGACTTTTCTACATTTCTGAGAAGGGTGCTTCATACATTTGAGAAGTATTTTTTAAAGAGCTTATTCCCATGAAGTCCCTCCTGCTTCATGTTAAAGGATCTACAGGGAACAGAAAAAAAAAATACTGAAATGACGCTAGTGAGAGCTCTGGAGCACCACAAAGGCAGTAGCACATCTAGAAACATGTAGTTTAGGGGCTTTGTGGTGTAGGTTTTGATGGGCTGTCACTGTTACTCACAGCCACTCCACCATCAGAACAGATTGCCAGAGAAATATAATTTTAAGAATATGTTCTTGTCCTAAATGGAATTGCTCTGTTGGGGGGTATTGATGGGGGGGATAAAGAAAAGAAGGGAAAAGAAAAAGAGAAAAAGAAAATTAAGAAGGAAAAAGAGAGAATGAAAAGAAAACCCAAGAAAAACAAAGAAACCATGAAACACCTTTCTGCTTTGCAGAATAGGGCTTGAAAAATTCATGTCATAAATACATCACCCTGTGCAACATTCGCATTACCTCTGACATTACATACTATAAGATGTGACTATGAACAGCAGACATTTGCCCAGATTTACGGTTGCTTCATCTTGTTCCTCAAAGGAATAAGGTCTATCTGTCTGCTACCTTGAACAGAAGTTGCACCTTGCACATTTATCCATATTTGACTAGACACACTCTACTTTCAACACTGCAATTCTTAAAAAAATGAGTTGGATACAATAAGACATCAACCTTCTACACATCTCAATATCACGTAATGAAAACAGCAACATGTTTTGGCATGCTTTATAACTTAATTTCTGTTGGGTATGGTAGTTAATCTATGCATAACAATATCAACTTATGGGACAGCAGACTAGTATACTAATGAACCTGAAAGAGCATGTTAGTGAATATAGTTAGTTTCTTAAATTGTACATTAAAAAGCTACTATTTTGTCTTTTCAAAACGAAATGTTTTTTAAAACGTTGCCAAAACATTTTATTTAGGCTTGGAGGTATTTCTCATTTAGAAACACCTGGAAAGCAAAAGAGATCAGGTATGAAGACTTTTACGCAGTTGATCTTTTTGTAGATATAAAGGTAGATATAGATGATAGAGATGCAGACAGATTTACAAAATATGAAATACAATTCTCTTATTTACAGTTGTGATGATGTGCAGTATGTTATGGACACTCTAGGCAAACAGAATAATCTGCAAGAAGTTCTAAACTGTGAACTGCTTGATTTTGCATTTTGATCTCCAATTAACACCTGTAATGGTGGAGAATGTATTTACTGACTGCACTGCCACATATAGTGGCAGGCATTTTGAACTAACAAAGTTTTCCCTACAAAACTTATATCCTTGATAATACAATTGAAATTATAAAGAAAAAGGTCCAGTCTTCGGTGGTGACATTTAAAAGTCATTATACAGCAGATATGGAAATCAATGTTAACGCTTGCAACATACATTGGGAAACTAACTAGATAACACAAGCACCTAGTGATATTTTATACCCTGCTGACAACCACAGCATTTCTATAGCCAGGCTGAGCAGTCTTCTGTGACCATCCTTCTTCAGAAACGTAGAGAAATCTTTTCTGAAGTAGGCTGCACTGACTTTTCAAAAGTAAAATGTTAAACATGTAAAAAAAGTAAAATGTTAAAAACCCCTAAACTCAGCACAATGATTCAAATGAGGTTTTCCATGAGGTCAACCATCTTTTTATATGAACGTAAATGCGAGTATTCACAAAAATGAGATAACTGTTTCAATTCAAAGTCATATGTATGTTAGCATAAAAAGCACCTCACAAATAATGTCATATTTAAGTACATATTTAAAAAAGCCACAGCATTAGAATTTATATTTTTCTCTGACCAAAGTTTCAGGCTCCATTAACCTCCCCACTTCTCTCAATCTGTTGCAGGTTGAGGCTTCACAATTTTACAGAAGATAGAGGAGATACCAAAGACAGACTTCTCTCGATCCAATTAGCAACTTCTACCCTCAAAGTAGAAAACATTAAAATAATGTTAGGCTTTGAAATCAAAGAGCATTTTCTGTCCTGTATGTTGATGGACAAAGCATTCAGTAGAAGTAATGAGTCAGATACCCATACACAGTTGATACAGCATTTCTTTTCTTTCTCTACATCTTGTTGTACCACAAAACTTTCACACAGATCTGAAGGCGTCTGGCTACATGAACAAAGAAAGTTGGGTTAACAGCGTCATGTAGGTGTAATGTTATATTACCCCAGAACAAAATGAGAACTTACTTAGTAAATTTATTTTTTTTTTTAAGCCGCTATGAAAATGTTAGAAGTCTTTGAAAGCATAAGACTATAAACAGGTTGCTTTAGCATATTATGACCATAATTTAGCTCTAGAGCCTTATCATATTACTAAAATAAAAAGATGAGCTTATCTCTACCATTTGTAGATAGCTGTGAATTTTTGCCACTTCAGAGAAATATTCTAAACAGGCTTTTCTAAGAATGGCATTGCTCACAACAGTTTGCAAACACGTATTTTATTTGTGAGAAAATGAGAATTCACTGTTTTGATATGTGACGTATATCACATGAGCATGAATCATTATTAAATTTGCACATCTCAACCAGTTGTTATAAGCAAGCCTAAACGCATTCACTGTACTGTAGGGTTAATCAGCTCTGCATTCTACACAACATGAACATACAAGTAATTGAAAACACAAACTATGATAACTTACTGACAGGTATAAAATACTTTGACCAAAACAAAACCAACCCAAACCACTGAAACCATGTATAACAAAAAAAGTCAAACGTAGTCAATTGAAACTCTTTATATTGGTACTAAATGAGAATCCAAAAATTAATATTCATAGGCTTAAAGAGAAACATCTCTCCGTATGCCCTCCATGTTGGATTAAATCAACTAGTTAAATTATCTCCAATATTTTTAAGCTTCGTCCTTTTTTTGCCTGCTCCCCATCCTCCGCTGAACTGCACTGGATGGTCTCGAAATGATATCCGCTGTTCACGAGATGGACCCAAACAAGATTTTTCTGGAGTAGGTATATTCTTTTCTAGGCAATAAATAGACACATGAAATTAAAAACCAAACAAAACTCCCTAAATTTCACTGCATCATAATCTTTTTAAGATAATAATACACATTAATATGTCTAATTTGATAGCACATTATTGCTCACTGTTTTAAAAGTGATACAAGTATTTTCACAAGATAGTACTTTTTTAAGAACAATCTCCTTGTCAAAATAGGCAGTAAAATTACTACACAAAATGATATAAAAGTGCCACTGTCCATTTTAAGCATATTTTAAACACATACACAGATACTCAGTGCCTTTGACATAGAAACTAGTAATGTCATCCATCCTTCAAGTGAATGGAGAATTAGTTCATAACATACATCTAATTAACAAGTTCTTCTTTAACTATATTAGAACAAATATAAGAGGATTATTTTTTTTTTCAAACCCAGGAATACTTAAATTTGATGCTGAATGGTGCCACAGCAAATATAAACACACATCAAATTAAGTGAAATAATCACTTTCATAGTCATGCATACAGATGCTTGAGTAATTTAGTTTCTACAAAATACTTAATTATTTAAATAAAATAACCAGTATACCCAAGAAAAAGTTATGATTTTTATTTTATAAAAACATTGCTTTACAGATGGAAATACCTTTCTAAGACATCTGTAAGAAAGATAGTATCTGTGGAAGACAAACTGTGAAAGCGAATGATACGATATTCACAGTAGAACAGGGTTTTTTACATATCTATATATATCTAAAATGAGCACACTTAGCTTATCAAATAAAAATTTTACAACCATATTTTTGCCACCTATTGAAGCAAAAGCTTACTAATTGCATATTTTTAGCATTTTTGATATTTCAAATTTTTAGTACTGCTCAATAGCAAAAATATTTTTTTCACAATAAATAGTCCCCAAAATTAAAAGCTTAAATCATATGGCTGTATATAATTCTATTTATTAATAGAAAAAACATAGTTATACA
Source organism: Pezoporus flaviventris (assembly GCF_033815535.1). Classification (NCBI taxonomy): domain Eukaryota; kingdom Metazoa; phylum Chordata; class Aves; order Psittaciformes; family Psittacidae; genus Pezoporus; species Pezoporus flaviventris. Next base: position 5,694,860 of record NW_026892564.1, read on the forward strand.
TTTCAAACAGGAAGAACACCTTTGTTTTCTCATGGATGCTTTTCCGTAGTCTTCTAGATCTAAATGTCAGGAGCTTTTCCCAGCCTACACTTCCCTTTTCCATGTACCCCCTTTAATTTAAAAGCTGCTTTATGAGGTTGAAAACATTGTTAAACAACAAAAACGATAAAAAATAAATAAAAGGAAATAGGTATTGCATGTTCAGACTGGAAACAAAGTTTGGGGCTAATTTATGCTTGAGACTGACTTTCTCATGTACTCATCTTCAAGATTGTATCAATGATAAAGACAACATAACATTTATTTCTATATTTCAACAAAACAAATATTTGTTATTATATTCTTTTAAAACCAGAATAAATACAAATGACAGAACAAAAAACATCAGTAACAATAAATTTGAAAATCAGTTTAGAAGTGATAGCATTAATGTGGCAAAACAGGAAGTGAATCTCATCCTAACTGCCTAACCTGGATTATTTCCGGACTAATAACCTCACGTTTATAAATTTCTCTGTACTGATAGATATCATTTTCACAATGGATTTTAGAAATTTGCAGGTTTTCTGACTTTCCACTTATAACTATACAGAATCCATTGTAAGGGATATTTTGTCTTCGCATTACTATGAAACGCATATTATTATTACAGAAAAACAAAATCCCCAAAGACTTGCCATATTTTTTTGCAAGAAACTTGTGAAAAGTCTTCATAAATTACTCATATAACCTTTTATTTTGGCAGAATAACAGCCACATCTGTCATAGCATGAATTCTTCTTGTCTAAACTTCAGACTCAATTGCAACTCATTTTTGCATTCTTTAGATGGCAACACAGTCAAATATCTTGTGAGCAAAATGTAATAACTTACTAACTTTGAGTGAATATAAACTGCCCGAACAAAACAAGGTTTTAGATGTCTGTGATGTCTGGGCCTCAGTAAGAGAGCAGGACACCTTCCTCAGCCTGAAGGTATTTTTGCAAAATGTCAGGTACTCTAAAGGTGTAGACTCTGCTCCCTTGAATGCAGGTTAATAAATCAGAAGCTATCCCAGATTATGAAAGGCACAGGTCCCTTTTTCTTTATCTATCCTGAAGTGTTGATTATATTTCCTAGGGTCTACTTTAAAATTTGCTAAACACTAGTGACCTAGAAAGATAGGATTAAAGCATAGACTACTCTGTATTCTTTCTTTCCGTTCTTCATAAAGTTCTCGGCACTGTCAGCCAAATAAAATAAAACCACTATAGGGAATGACCAACTATATCTACAAGACAAGTTTGTTGTAAACCACTGTAAATCACTTCCCTTTTATGTCCCATCTTCCCATCTTTGAAATGAGCATAATTATGCTTGCATATCTGATATAGCACCTTTTATATCTAGTATATAGTACTAAGAGGTGGGTATTATTATCAATGTTGCTGTTCTGGTGACCAGTCTAACTGTAGTGAAGAAAACCAGAACTGGCATAGAGATCCAACTGCCTATTCCCTGAAGAAGAATTCTCAAAGATATGAGTTAGACCTGTATATAAGCATAGTGAGGTTTGCTTACTCCTATTCATATTATACCTAATTCTCAAATATTATACTTAAACTGCTAGTGGCTTAAATGGTAATTATGATTGAAAACAGAACAAAAAAAAAAAAAGAAAATACAGGAATGGAATGCATTGCAAATTAGGACTTGCTTGATTTATCATACATGCCCACAATTACTATGCTTATTTTTAATTCATGTCTTTTGCAATTTCAGTGAAACTCTTGGTATGAACATTCTTGCAGTAAAGTAAGAACAGCTTTGAACTTAAGTGTAAATAAAATATCTAGGTAGGGTCTTGTAAGAAGTAAAGATACCATATACAAATTGAAACTAAAACACAGTTACTTGGTGTCAATACCTGTATTTACAATAGGCTTTCTGATTCTACATTATTATTCAAATGGGCAATTATTTTTCCTTCAGAAATATTCAATAAAGACAGTTCCATTAGCAAATGATTAGAGTTTTCTCAAGATTAAGTAGATGACAGAAGACTAGAGACTCTGGTAAGGGATGACAATGCCATGCTGAATTAGTTCAAAGAAACTAGAACACTTAGAAATGTTCTTTTAAAATACAGTCTTATTTTTCTTAAAGAAAAAACCCAAAACAAAAACAAAAAACCCAACTGAAACCAACCAACCAACCAAAAAAACCCAACCAAAACCAAAAAACAAAAAACCCCAAACCAAACCAAAAGTGCTTATTATATTTGTTTCATTTATATTTGTTACCATTACTTATATTTATTATGCTTTACTTCTCCTTGGACATAAGTATGTTTATGCCTGCTCAGGGGAAGTTATGCAATTTTATTGCTTTATGGGACCTTTTTTATTTTAAGAACAAGGGAGAAAGTAATAAAAAGTGGAGTGGATATTTAGTTCAATGTACAGAAATAAATAAAGCAAAGATTCACCAGAAAACAATAACTGCATTTTGCATTTTTTTTTAAATGTTCTACTGATCATGTACTTGAAGTGCTTCAAGATCAATATTGAGGTATTATTAAAATGTAAAATATCTGCATCTGTTCTTTTAACTGTTCTTTGGGGTGCACTTTATTTGAAAGTCTTACTTTGCACCTCTATATTTTTTTAAAGGGAGATCTTATATTTTTCCCTCACTGCATTACTAATAATGTAAACAGTTTTTCCAGCCAGCTTGGATTTGCAATACCTTCATTTACCCCTAAACTGTAATGTGTCTTGCAAATGAACAGTTCATGTATTAGCAAATAGGAGTGAATAAAAATAACTGCTATCAGAACTTTTTAACTGGAAAAATAAAAGGTGATATCTACAGTTATATTTTGCCATCAATGTAAAGATATTTGTAAGGTATATATGTCATTAATATGTGCACATACACACACAGATTGGCATGTGTTTATTTGTAATTTATGAGTAATTTTAAGCATGACCATGATATTTTCTTTTCATGTTATGTTCCATGAGTGTGTTTGAAGTGGGACTTACCCAAAGGCAACAACAGAAAGATTCACATTGTTTCAAGATATAAGTATCTTAACGAAGTATAAAGTAGACCTATTAAAACTACTGATTTTTTATTTTATAAAGTACTGATATTTTTTATAACAATAATAGGAATAATAGCAATAATACTAACAGTAACAGTAGTAATGTTAATAAAGCAGGTCTCCCTGTCTGTGTCAGAGGGGTTGGAACTAGATGACCTTAAGGTCATTTCCAATCCTAAGTGTTCCATGATTCTATGGTTCTATGATTCTATAATAGCAATAACTTTTACCATTACTGGTACTGGAATTAAATAGAACCTGGTGAGTGTATTAAGTACAATTTTACATGATATACAGTTATTCTAATACCCCCTCATATGGAAACAAAATCTTAGCCAAGAAAAGCAATTTAACTTCTATCCCAAATCAGGCTTGGAAGACAGGCTGTAACAGTTATTTACTGTACTTTCATTTAATTGTAGCATTGCCTGTGTGAAGCTCCAGTATAGTTTGAGAGATTTTCAGGTGCCTGTATATATCAAATAACCATTTCTTTTGAGTATGTGTTGAAAGCTTGTCTTGGGTTAAGCTCACATGCTTCTATTTCCAAGCAGTCACTTTTCTGTTGTTTAATCTGTTTTCTGCTATTGATTTGTTCTGGTCTTTTTTGGTTAAAGCCTGGGTCTTTTAACAAATGTCAAGGTTTACATATCCCCTGTTTTGATAAGTAATGCAATATGTAAAATGCTTTGAATGAAATTCTTGGTGTCCAAGAAGAAAAGCTTTGTTAAACAGGCTATGATGGACACTTTATGATGTATAGTAGACGTCATAGGGCATTTATCGATCCACCTAACATTGTGTGTCTGGAGATATAATTTATTTCAAAGTCCTTACCATATTGTATTACTTAAGTGCAAATACAGCATAAGAAGGCATGGAGAAAACACTTCAACATTTTAATGAAAGTGACCAGAACAAATCCATAGCAGCAAAGCATTTACAACAATTTAAGCTCTGAAAAGAAGCTAGGTTCAGCAGGTCTGTGAAAAAGGTAAATGCTACAATCTCAGAAAAGTTAATTTTTAATAATGTTACTTATGAGTATATTGAAAGTGGATCAAACATGTTTTTTTAGTTGCATTATTTCCATCAAAACAAAAACGTATTGCAATTTTACATTAAATTTTGTATTTCATATATATTTGTACAGCCTTGAGAAGGAGCATCATATATGAAATCCCATGCAATATGCAAAGATATATCTCTTTTCTGTATGGAGATTTGAAGATAAAACATACTTATGATTTCCTTTTTTTTTTTTGCAAGCAAATGATTAATTTTCTCTGCAAATCTCCTTGACTTCAAGTTGGTAGGACTAGAGACTAATCTTAAAATTTTATAGAAACAATGAACTTAAATATCTTTAGTCATTGAATACTGATGCTGTTTTGACTAGATCTTGCTGACAAATACTTAAATGTGACTGAGTTACATGAAGGAATTCAGACAGATAAACATTTACAAACATTTGCAAGAATAAGTTATAAAATTTATTAACTGCCATTCTGAGCACTTAAAATAATAAACATAATGCTCAAATAAGTTCCTGTGAATTATAACATTTTCCTAACTATGAACATGATTTTAAGCACTGTTGGTTGTTAAAGCCAAACATTTATTTATTTATTTATTTATTTTTCAGCTCCTTATCCATTTATCAAATTTTGACCATTTAGGTTGAAATTTTACACACTGAGTATATGCCTTTGGATGAAGTTTTCTGAAAGGTCAGTCACTTCTAAGAAAATATGTGAAACATTTATGTTCCCCTTTTCACAGAAGACTTTAAGTCTGCCAAGTAATAGAGACTTGCTGTTAGGATCTGTCCAAATTTGGATAAAGTATATACAAACTGAAGTTTCTACATGATTAGAGGACAAGGTCTTGATTTTTTTGGGCTTTATTCCCTAAAATATCAGTCAGCATGGAAACATGCTTTACCATGATGTTACACAGAGCTAAGCAAGACTATGGCTAAAAATAATGTTGAAGATCATGCTAGGTCAGGGAACTTAAGAGTCTGACTGTTTTATGCTTTCTGTGGCAGATGTAGCCTAACTATGGAATGGACAAGAACTAAAGATCCCATAGGACGGAAATTGAGAGAAGAGGTAGGGGGCTGGAATTGAAACCTGAAAGAGAAATGAGACTGACTTGGAGTTAAGAGAGAAACTGACTAAGGAGAAACTAAGTGAAAGTTAGTTTCTCTAACTCAGTTTCTTAGTTAGAGAAACTAAGGCTAACTTGGTACACAGTACCCTGGCATAGATGGCACAAGAGACTCGAATGACTTGGCACACAGACTGACACTGAGAGCAGAGAGAAAATATGGGAAAGAAGAAAGTTGTGAATTGGCAAATGGGGACCGAAAAAGAATAAAAGACATGGATTAAGTGTCACTAGATGGGCCCTAACTCTCAGAATAATTTTAAAAAAGTGAAAATACAGGTGATGATAAGAAATGATACACAGAATAAGTACATTAAGAGTCTGGGCTCAAGATCTGTCTAAATAGTACACTAAACCAGGCCAAATTTGGAGGAAGGTCAAACTAGGAGATGGTGAATCTGAGCAATACTGGCAAGGAATATGTGGATACAAGAAGGAATGGAGAGACTGAGGAAAAAGGTAATCAGAGAAGGATCTGTGGAAAGAAACACAAGACTTGGTGACTGTGTGAAGGAAGCCTAAGAGTGGATGGGAGAGGAGGATGATGCTGGAGTAAGAAGTTTGAGGAGCAGAAACAAGAATTTTTCATAGTAAATAAAAGGACTATGGAGCACAAGTGTGGAAAAGTCAGCAATGAAAAAGAGAAAGATTAGAAGGGGAAAAAAGAACAAGGAAAGATTTTTCCTGGGGGAGACACGCCTTTGTCATCCAACAGAACTACTCTATAGTAGCCCAGCATTCATTGCTGTGTCCTTCTGTGCACCGACTTGAAAAAAATTTTTGAAACTACCTAACAAATAACCCACAGAAAAGGAAATCCAAAATTGTTATTGTTTGCCCCTCCCATATGAAAAATATCTTTCTGGTGTGTCTAATGGTTCCAAGGTTCCAAATGGTTAATGTCTCAGAATGGATTTTCTTTTTTAAAAACTTGTTTTCTCTTTAACAAAACCAACCAACCTGCCCCCAAGTATCCCCAAATGCTACTAAAAGACTATCAGGCTGTAATATTAAGTGCTTAAATTTTAGGAAATGCCTCTGTGTATCTGTTAAACATAGTTGTTGAATTATTTTCATAAATCAAACCAGATGAAATTACATGTATAATTTTTCTCCCTAGCCTGATAAATTTTATGGAAGCAAGTTCAAAATGCCTTTTAAAGTCTGCATTTAGGGTATTTTAAAATATATAACCTAAAACTGAATTAAGCAGCATCTTATAAATCACCATTCTGCAGTCTGTTCCAAAAGATTAGGTGTGTGCTGTTTGATATACAATTAATACAATATATACGTATCTCCATAACAATTTCAAATGGTCAGAAAAGCAGTATCTTTCAGCTATGTTAAACAGAAAAAAGTCACGATCCTGCAGAATCTGTCAAATTTGCAAGCATAAGTATTCTCATTATGCAAAAATATACACAACTACATTCCTGATCCAGATTTTCTTCTTAATCACATATGATTAGTTGAATTTTTAGAACACTTGGGCATGGAATCAGTAGAACTAACTGATGAGCCAGGCCTATATGTGTGTTTCTTTATGTTGTAAAAAAAATATGTTGTTAAGATGGCATATTTTAGGAACAGGGAAATACTAAAACATTATACCTTTAAATAAAAAAAATCCCTACAAACCAGTAAAAAATTGAAGTTTTTTTGCAGTGTATTAGATGTATGTATCATACTGATATCTGGGTTACTGGCTTTGATTGAGCCAGGATTTCACCTCAGATATTCACTTTCACAATTTTATGTTCATTTTTGAAAGAAACCTTCTTCAAAGTTTCTTCAAGGACTACTGCACTTTTACTGTTACTCAACACAACATCTCTCCAGTTAAGGAAAAAAAAATAAAAATCAGTTTGTGAATTTAAGAAACAGAAAGAATGAGAGTTAGACCTACATTGCCACCAGTTACCTTATTTTGTGATTTAACCATTCTGTGATTTGACACATCCCTTGATTTTGTCACCATACTGTAACTAGTTTGTTGTCTGCATGGCTGTACCTGTGTATATCCATCTGTAACATTACTCCTTTGTTGACATGGCAGCTTCCAAATAGTTTATCCAGCTCACAAATGAGGAGGAAGCCCCTTCCCTTTCCAAACTGTTAAACATAATGATGTTTTCATCAGCAGATATATAAACATTATATAAGGAATGTATATACCATGACTATTATTTCTGCAGATAGGAAAATTGATGTATATATATGGATTCCAAATGACATTCCTAGGATCAGCTAACAGGCTAGCAACAGAATGGGAAAAAGCCAAACCTCTTGAATCTGCAGTCAAATACTTTTCCTTGTGTGGATAAAATGTATCCTCCCAGCATCATAAACAGAAAAATAAGTTTTAGTATCTAAGCCTGCAAATGAACAAGTTCCATTCTGCTGTGTATTTTCACATATAAAACACCAATTAAAATTCAGCATACCGAAGAATGTTTAAAATGCAATGAAGATTACTGTGATGATTTATTATTTTCTAATACATTGCCTTTTCTCATTGATTATTTAAAAGAAAGAATCAATGTCAGATGAAAAATTTGGATGTGACACAATATTAAAATTATGAACTTTATCTACCTGCACTATAAGTTTGCAGAATATAAGGAAGTTCTAATTTGGAAGTCATTAAAGAATTTAAAATTTATATAGATTTGTGCCACTGCTAAATTACCCCATCATTCTGCATGGCTTTTTGCCTAGACACCATTCTAGTCTAACATGTCTAAGGGTTTCCAGATTGAGATTATTTTGCGTTCTTTCAGACCCTAACATAGGTTTAATTACTTTCTAGCTATTTTTCTCTGACCATGTAAATATATGCTAGACATGAATGTATGGTGTATCAACACCTTTTTTTTTCTGAGGCATATTTTGTATTATGATAAGATATACAGAGGATCCTGTGTGAAAAAAATGTTACATTGGAATGATGTTCAAAACAACGTTCATGCTTTTTTACTAGGTATCAAGGCCTGGTAAATTTTGATTACTTCAGAACTGCAGAACCCTTTTGCATCCATCAAATGCCTTTTTTGAGCACAAAAATAGTAATACTACAGACTCATTTCCCTTTCTTTTACTGGGCAAAATGCTTGTCCACTAACATTAATGTGGTCATATAACTAGACGTGGCTTGCAGAACAGACATCTTTATTCCTAAAATTGTGGCAGCAGTTGTGATTTCTAAGGTAAATTGGGTTCAGCATTTTGCTGACAATAATAAGCAATTTGTATGGTAATTATCCACTACAAATTTGCAGCATTTTTACACATTTTTAAAGAGAAAGCATAAATGTTACCATTATATTCTAGGAAGACTTTTAAGCCGGTAAATGCTGAGAAACTGAAAGGACAACTAAATGAGTACCTCCATACTTAATGCCATGTTTCTAGAGATGTTTCTTACTTGGTTTCTACAACATTCTAATTCAGACTGTGTATGAAAAAGAAAAAAAAGGAAAGAGAAAAAAGACCACCAGAAACCCCTCAGTAAAATATGAGTAAAGGCATGAAGAGAGAGCTTAAGAAATGAGATGTTTACTGCATGCAATGGGTTTATAAATCCTAAATGAAAGACAGCAGTTATGGAACTAGAATATATAGACAATACTAATGCTAACAAGAAAGGAGCAGGAAAGGAGGGATTTGTTTTAGAAGTGAAGCTGTACCATAGAAGTTACTGTGTTTAATTTTTTTTTGGTCTTGATATTGAAGTCTTTCCACTCTAAGAAAGGCATTATTAAACTTCATTAATTTCATTTGACTGACTGACAGAATGGTAAAGTTTGAATTTATCTGAGAAATGAAATTGATAAAAGTTTTGTAGTGGAGATAGTATTTAGGGGCTATTTTTTTTAACTAGGGGTGATTAAAGAATGACAAGATTCAGGTCCAAGTTCTTCTAAATTTTTTCCTGGAAAGAAGTTTTTTATTCATACCAGAAACTCCCTGAAAGACTAGAATTCAAGGAAGAGAAGAATTAAGAATTCTGGACAGTATTTTAAATAACAGTTAAAGGCATAGCTCCCACTGCATTCTGTTTTCAAAATCTGGTGCTTCTGGAAACCCCTGTCAAAAGACAAGACTGTCCATAAGACAAGAAATACAATGAAAATAAAGTATGATTTGCAGAGAAAAACAACAAAATCGTGACGACAGGTAGACAATGTAAATATGTAGGAGACTCATCCAAAGGTCGATAGGCTAGAATCAGATTAGGATGATAGAATGGAGGCTATGATCGTCATTGCCTGCTCACAAAGTGGACATTAGTACTGAAAAAAATCATCCTGTCTAGCTAGATATAAAAAAATAAATTGTTTAGTTCTTGCAAAACATTTCTATACCCATCTTGCAACTTAGTGCTGATGACAGTAACAGTGTTCAAGCAAGTATTAAAGCAAAAAATGTAACCAGCAATTCACCCCAATATTTATAGAGTTAATGAAAATACCAATAAGTATGGATACTTGAATCATGTATAATTCTTTATTGTAAGCCACTAATCATCATATGTATGTGTATTGCAGAGAAATTATACTTCAGGGAGGAAGAGCTTTTTTCTGTCCTTTTGCATAAAAGCGGGGTAAGTTTATGTGAAACTGAAAGGCAGAAAATATAATCAGCTAAAGATTATTCTAACACACCTACTTTTGCAACTTATCGGCACTAGGAAACACAGAGATTAAGATTTTAGAATTGGTCAGATAAGAATGCATAAAAAAAGCCCCAAACCCACCCCAAAAAACCCCACCTCAAGAAACAGGAAAGAAAAATTAGTTACCAGGGAGCATAAATTAAAAACCTACAATTTCTGGAAGGACCATAAAGTGGTATATGTTTGAGAACATAACATATTGTCCATCAGTAGAGACAAGGTCGTAAATTAGACAGACAACTAATTAGTCTAACTGAATGATTGCTACTCTTTCTTTAGGCTACATATACTTTTTTTTTTTTTTTTAATACTCCATGAATTTAATGCACAGTTAATTTTCCCTTTGAACATATAACATGGAAACACATCAAATACTTCAAATACACACATGCTTTCCTTAAACTATGTCCAAAGCATTTCTTTTATTCCTCATTTCATCTTGTTTTGTCAAGGAACAGAATTAAGTTAGTTTAGAATTAACCTACCCCATCCACCTTTTTCAGAAAACAAAAAGTAAATTTGAGTGATAAAAAACTTCAAATTCTTTAATGAAGAAGTCTAAAAAAATTGGGCAGTTCCCAAAATATGTCTGAAAATCTTGACTTAGCCTTTCTAAAAAAAACCCTCTGAATGAAAGGAAAACAGCTTTGAAGCGTTATATGTTTTGTCTTTACAAACACATTAACAGTCATGAAGTCATGTTCCTGCAGTATATAAAATGCATTTTATTTTAGTATCATATATATTCGAGATTTTTTTTTTGTAAATACACCTAAAAATCAAACCATCAAGTTTAAATTCTCCTGAAAAATTAGTACAAGAACCTGATTTAATTATTTATTCAAATGGCAGCACCTCTAACGTCACAGCACCTTTTCTAAGCTCTTCTGTAATAAAAGGCTCAAAATGAATACACATACTAAATCACTAAAAAGGCTTCCAGGCTTCTTTGTTAGCGATTTCAGAAAGCAAAACCAAGAGAGACAATACAACAGGAAAGTATTTTATAATAAATAAAGGCAAATTTCTAGTGTTTCAGATTAAGGAAACCCACACAGCTAATAACTTATGTTCGATCATTGAAAATTAAATGTCTTCTGCAAACAGAACTAATGCAATAAACATGTTCATATACTGAATATAAATTGTACAAAGCTAATAGTAATGACATCATTTATTTATATAGTATGCATTATAATGTTAAAGTATAATCACTGTTTAACTTATCAAATCCATGATGAAAAGGTTTATATAGATGCATGTGCAGAAATTTATATAGAAAGACATGAGATCTGGAGAATGAATATAAAATTGTGTTGCAGTATATGTGTATTTTATGAAAATGCATATATATTAGAAGATACGGTAAACTGTCTCTCTGTCTCTCGCACTTATGACTTCACCAGTTGATGGTTCTTTCCTGCTCCTTTCCTAGTCTCTTCTTCTTGAAGGCATAATAGAATGACACTTTTCATCTTTATTGTTCCCAAACTCATAACATAGTTCTATATGCCTATCTTTGGGGAAAGACCTTACTCTTATTTATTTTTCTGGATGGACATAAAGTGTGGGTTACAATCTAGACAGCAATTACACACTAATATGAATGTAGCGTATACTGCATACCTCAATTATCCAAGATATGAATACATTCTATTCTGAATATATGAATATATTTTGCCATTGATGTCAGTAGCTTAGACTTGTCTTACCTAAATTTAGAATCTTAGCAGTTAGGAATCTCATCTAATTTAAATGGTGGGGGTTCATAACTAGCCAATGGAGAGAACCAGGAAAACTAAGGACATAATTCTTTTCTAAGATGGTAGGCAGAGAGAGAGAATCATATTCTTTCTTCATGGATGAAATTAATTTATACTAGGATGGTTAATTTTATCTAATCTAATTTCAGGAAAGTAAATCAAATAAATAAGCACAGACAAATTGTACTCACCATTATTTTTTGCCTGTGGTAGACTAATACAATGTAAATAAATCTTTATTCCAAAGCCTTTAAAAAGTATGTCAGAAAAATAGAGGTATCAAATATTTTTACATGTTTACAATGATTTTTACTTTTTTTTTTTTGTTAAAAGTGAAAAGTCAGCATATATGAAAACATAACATAAAAAAGCAAATCTGGGAAATGCATGCAATTTATGAAATAAGCTGATTTGTATTTTGACATAAAGCATTTCAAGAAGCTTCACTACTTAAACAGTTTTAGGAATTTCAATAATTTTGCCAAATTTATTTAATACTGCTTATATTTTCTGTAATTTTGGGGGCATGGAGTTTTATTTATCTGGAAAAGGTATTCTTCCCAAACAAAAAAAACATATAATTAGAAATATAGTAACATTTTCTTCAGTTATCTTACACAGAATAAAAAATGAAACTTAAAATGTTAACATTTTATAACCTGCATTTTTTCTGTATAGACATTCTTTTTTTAATTTGTATGATAATGGAGTGGTAAAAATATATGGCTTTAAAAGGATCCTCCACCACTGAGCTACAGTAAGTTTGGTGGGGCGCATATACTACAGCATAACTGGCAATCAACATAGCAGAAATCTGTGGCTCGATTAGGATATATGCTCTGGCATTCAGTTAACGAAACATGCATTTTCCAAACCGCTTTTGGAAAAAAAACACAAAATAGCAAACATTTAAAAAAAACCCACTATGTTTTATAATTTAGAGAAAAAAATCTTCTAAGAGCCAGATCATCAGAAGATGTATTCCATCAGATGGAACTTCCCATTAAAATCAGAAAAGCAAAATTTTATTTATGACAGTTTTTAAACAGAACTGTAGAAAGCATATGAAAAAGTTTTAGGTTAGAAAGAAACAGAAATGTAAGTAGCATGTGTTTTTAGGGATTCCAAGCATGCTCCTTTTCTAGCATTTTAAAGTGATCTTTAAAACTGTTATTGAAAAAAAACGTAACTTACTTGAAGATCTTGCTGAGTGTCTGTGTGGCTGCTTATTTTTTTCTCTGTTCTCAGTCAAAGCACTTCCACTGGCCATGGAAACAAGGTCTAAATCCGTGTCTTCTCTGCTTACAGGGCTTGCCTGGAAGCAGTGGGAGAGAATGTACACAATCATGAAACAAAATATAACATTTTCTGAATGCAGCTCACATTACCCCAAATAAACAAACATGGTCTGTCAAACAACCTTCTTCAAAATGATACCACAATCCTTTATTGTTGCCTAAGCTGAACAAATGCACTATGTCAAAGCATTTTTGTAAATAAGAGCCGATCTTAAAATTGTGGTTTGTGATCTGAGTCAGTGCAACAACAAAAGAAAACATTTTAGTACAGTAATTTTGAAGAAAATCAATCTTGCAGACGGCTGATGAAACCTTAAACAGCTTAAGATCATTTACTGACCAGTCTATAATTTAAGTTATAGTTGAATGTCAGAGATGTCATATTGGATTATTTTCTGCAATATTTATGTTTTATCCAGGACATGCATCAGTTTAATCAGTCAAGGGCCCAGTAAGTAATTTAATCTACGTTTTTTGCTAATTAACCATAACCACCAGATGGCATTTTAATTGTACTTTAGGTAAGAGTATTATATTAATTATAAATTTCTAGCATCCAGTAGAGATACATTTTGGCATAAAGCTTGCTTTATGCACATAAATATGGCAAAATAGAAACGAAAATCATATTTCAGCAATGAGTCCTTGCTTTGGAGACATACAGGGCAAAGGTTAAAAATACTGACCTGGAAGATTCCACACACTGTAAATGGTAGATTGTTAGTTTTGCGGAAATGACTTCACATTTACTCAACAAGAGCTCCCTTTCCTTGAAATGAAGTTGTTCAATACCAAAAGCAGCCATCTAATACTGTTGACTAGATACTGAGGCAGTAACAATGATGAGGAAAAATCAGACATTGTGGAAGAGTGATCTACAAAATCCACAGTGTAGTTAGTCAGCTGGAAGTACTGACCATAAGTGTGTACTTTTCTCATCTCTGGACCTTCAGAAGCAGAGTCCAGAAGACAGATTAAATCCTTCCTCTATCTGAGCTGAAAAGCCTCAAATCCTTTCAGAAGATGAGTAGAGTCCACTTTTTTATAAAAGCAAACAATATCATAGTAGTTAGAGTGCTTAACCGGGAATCAGGAGACTGGGTTTCAACTCCTTCCTTGGGGGGTTGAAGCCTGCAGCTCCCCTTTTCTCAAGAAAATGCCGTTACTATGAAGTTGTAGGCTATTCTGGAGAAGACGATCTCCAGACTTCCTGTTTAAACCAGCTCACTGTACCAAGAGCAGCACTGCACCAATGCAGACAGGCTTTGTAGTCCAGTCTAACTTAGAGGACTCAGATGAAATGGAGACCTGTTTCATTTCTTTGTCTTTACCCAGTCACTGTTTAATGTAAAATTCATTAAAAAGTTCATGTATTTTCAAACCAACAACTCCAAAGATACAGATAATTTTATGCTCTTCCTTAGTGACTGCGTACCCCTTGTGTTAGTACAGAAAGTTTATCCCTTGTTTTCTGATGCTTGCCTTTTATAGGTTTAATGACCACGATTTTAAAGTTTTCTTTGCACAGGTAGCAGGCTATATTATTGCTGCTAGCATCAATATTTTATATTCTCTTCCACAGCAGTGTCTAGAAACTTTGAAAAGTATAAGAGTTTTATCTTGACAACTCTTTATATTTTTGGCCTTAATATTTACAGTCACTTTAACCTTATGAGAGCTCCTCGTGTTCAAAAATCTTTAAATAGAAAGCTTTTAGTCTTTCAGTAATAAAATAATGCAATCATTGCTATGCTCAGAGAGATTTGAAACAATGTCCTTGGTCATTCTTATTTCCATCTAACCTCTTTTAAAACACAGCAGAAGTTTCCTAATGTTCAAATTCCCAAAGACCCAGTAGGCCACAGCATTTTAAACAACTCTTTCCACACAAGTATTATCCAGTCCCTATCATCATAGAATCTGAGGTTTCATCATCATGTAGACAACAATATTCAGTGTTATATACTAGACTTTAATAGGATGGCCTGGTTCTCTCATGTAAAATCTTTATTATTTTCTTTCAAATAAAGATAAGTGTTTTCACTCAATTACAGTCAGAGTAATATTTAAGGTTGTATTAATCACTGGAGCAAACTTAATTTCAGGTTTGTAAAGAACCTGATTGAAGGTTCTCTGAAGCTAATTAAAACCTTCCTTTTTACGTTTATAGCTTTGAGCCAAAAATTTGGAAGACATTTAAGATACTTGTACTCTTTTTCACAGAGTGCAGTATTGGCCTGCCATCTGTAGTGATCATCAGATTTAACTCTTCAGACTTTTTGCCATTAGTTTTTTACTACAAACTTTTTTTTCCTTCGAATTAATTGGAAATTCATTTCAACCTGGAGGAATCTTTTCCTTGAATACAGCTCTGCATCTGAATATTTTTTCTATTCCTATGTCAAATTATCAAGATATTCTGTAACCTTCTGAGGTTAAGAGTGCTTTTAAATTCAAGTTATATCTTAATGTTTGGAGATACTGTTTAATATTGAAATGGCTAAGCATGTAGGTAACTTAAACTGCATATAAAGATGAATCAGTAAGTATATCCTACTTGTCATTCAGGAAATCATATTATTTTATGTGCCCAGCTTAAACTGTAAGTGAGCATGCCTTCCTAAGCACTTCTGTAGTTGTACTACCAAGCCAAATCATCAAAATAATCTAGGTTAACACACTGAGATCTTAGATATACTGCAGGTTAATACATCAGGTTTATGTCCCATTTGGAATGGTTAAGATTTGACTGTTAATACGCAACCTTTGAAATAACATTCTGTATCCATGAAAAAGAATGTCTTAAACTCTTGGAATGTGCACAGTTATAATTTAGAAAATGATATACTTAATTAAATTATTTTAATTAAAAATTAATTAATTTAAAAAATGTATTAATCTAGTACATTCAGAATGCAGGCCTATGAAACATACAAATTAGGGACCCTATTACACACAGGGAAACATTATGATCAAGCATATGACATATGAATAAACTACTGGAAATTCCTAGGAATGCTTTACTTTTCTAATATATTTTTCTTTTTTCTTTTTTTCTTAATGTATATTTCTTTTTTTTCTTCCAGTTTACTACTTTTCGATAACGATTGCAGCAAAGTGCTATCTTAATTTTTGTCATGATTTCATAGCTTTTAACTGATTTTTTATGCCAAAGCAGCAGGAGTATGTTTGCACTTAAACCTTTACAAGTTAAGAGAATCCATACAAATTTAAAAACCATAATACTCCAGCTGTCTATGTGTACAAACCACATCATTATTTCATTGCCTACATAGTACTGCTTTCTGCATTAGAGATAGATACATTTTATTCCCTTTTCTATTGCATTTTTCTCTGTATGTCATTCATGTGGAACAGCTATGTAATTATGTGGCACAGGCTGTGACAATCCCATAACATTGCCAGTTATGTGGGCACACCACATAATACTGTTGTGGGATTGCAGTAGTATTATGTGGACAGAACTGCCTACTATAAATAAAATACAACCTACCTATATGTACATATGCTTAACAATAATTATATAATATGTAATTTAGATAACGTTATTAGATTATGACTTGCTCAAATTAGAGCAATTACTGTTTTAGACTTTATGCAACAAATAACTATTTGTGCTGCTGCAACCAAACCCCATCACAACGGTCATTTGGCTCTTGATTTCAGACCCTAAACTTTAACAGGAACCTAAGAACTGGGGACACCCCACACCAGAGAAAAATCTTTGACAAAATCCGACTTAATGAAAAAAGTCAATAGAAACACCTAAGTCTTAAAAACATTTATTCAACCGTGAATTTTAGAGGTTTAGGGAAGGGTTTCCAAAAAACGCATATTGAATAGATGAAAAAGCTAAGGAAGGTAGGAGTTAGGAAGTGCCAAGATTTCTCAGAGTACAGAATGAGGCATATGACATATCTAACTGGGAAATTCTTTTTATGCAACATTTTACACTATATATATGAATATAAGACACTAATTCTGTATAGTTTATAAGTTTTTTTCCCATTTTTAACCCCCTACATAATCATATAAACAAGAATATTAGTAATTTGGCAGTAAAATGTAAAGTGTGTGTGTATGTGTATATATATGCATATATATGTGTGTACATATAAACATATATGTATGCAGAGTGTGTATAAATTGGCCTGTAATCACAACATTGCTGACTATCAAAGGAACCTTTGGTTATCTCTGACACTGAGTCTTTTCATTTTGTAAATTTTCAGACTGTTAAATTTATCATATTCCCCCTCCTGCCAACCTACCCATTTCAGAAAATGATTTAAAAAAAAAAAATGTTAAAAAAAAAAACAAACAAACCATCAAACCATGAAAAGAGTAGGGGACATTTAATGATGCCAAAATACAGAGATGAAATTGTAATAGTGTCTGATTTTATACACTGTTTTTTATAATGTCACCATATTAACACAAAAGCCCAACTTACTATCTTTCAATAAATGATGCTATGGGCACATTGGAATGATTTAGGTATGTGACTTAAAGTGTTTAAACTTGTCTGATTGAGAAGAATACATGTTTTCAGTAAAAAATGTAATTGGTGTTGAACCATACTCAATTTTTTAAAACATTTTGGTTGATTTAGAAGCTTTAAAAAACACACAGTTGCATTTGATGTCTTAAAACTAAACTGAATATCAGATCAATAAACTAGAATGCTATGTATACACATGGGTTCTTGTGCTAAAACATTTTCTTTGGATCTTCATCAATGGGTGACTTGATTGCCAAATAGAGAAAATATTAAAAATTCTATTTAATTAGAAAAAGTCTGGTTTTCACACCAAATATGCATTTGGAAGCACCACCAAGGCATAGCTGAATTCCGTAAAATCCCATAAAGAAACAAGTTCTTACCACAAGTTGTACTCGCCTACTCTCACGTATCACAGGATCTAACTCAGGCAAAAAACGACACCTGGGAAAAACATAGAATAGAAATTTCAGTAAGTCAGTCCCACTTTACTGGGTTCACTAAAATACCTGTACAGAATCTTTCCCTGGAAACACTCCTTCTTAAGTAGAAACAATACTATTTAAAATAATTCCATGCTTAAGATGTAGCAGAGTAATTAATACTAAAATGTTTGTACTTAAGATTAAAATCAATAAAACATTAAAAATTAATATAGTTTATTAACATGATACAATACTAATTAAAAAAATAATGTCAATGAATGTAACCATGCATGAACTTCTGCTGTACTTTAACCATGCATGAACTTTTGCTGTAAATTATAGTAAAATCAGTTGTCATATTACATAGGAATAAAATTGTTTTCAGTTACATAAATTCATCATCTGTTATAAACAGTCTACCAGTGATGTTCCAATGAAGATCAGTGGGACTTCTGTCACAGTCCAAAATGGTATCATAATTGTAAAAAATGTCATTACAGGTACTAGTGCATAGCGCACACCTGCAGAGGTAACATAATAACATTTAAAATAATTCTTTCATAAATTTCCATGTCTTCTTACTTTTATACATCCTTATATGATCTATCCCAATGTTTTCATTCAAATTAAAAATCATGGCAGTTATCTTAAACAAACACTTGGGAGTGTTTAACTATTACGGAACATGACTGACAGATAAATATTTTCTAGGGAGTGCATGCTGCATATACTCCCTGGAGTCACTGATACAGTTAAGAAATATGGAATATTTTTCCATAGAAAACATAAGCAATATGCAGTCCACTTCATAAAGAATTAAATACATTTTTAATGAAAATGAAGTTAAAATGCTTACACTAAGTCTGCTGCCTGTCCACTGACAACTTGTTTGGTTTTATTAGGGATGTTTGGCACTGTGTCTAATGACTTCATTTTGATATCAATAGTTTATACTTAATTTATGACCAAAATGTAGTTACTATGTCTTCATATTAGTTTATGGAATAAGACTAACCTTTTCTTTAATTGCATTGATATTTTACCTGTTTAATAACCAAAATTAAATAAAGGAGGAGCATGTTTATAACATTTTACTATACTCTGAAGATGAAAAAATTGAGTTGATGTTTTGAAGAAAAAATATAAATACATACAATCTAGTTAAAAAGTGGAGGTTTTACTTCTTTAATCAAATCTAACAATACAGGTAATGTTACAGTTGATCTAATTATAGCTGATCCTAATAAAACCATAATGTATACCAATAATGTTATAAAATATGTGATGAATAAGCACTTTTTCCTACACTCTTTAAAACATAACAAACACTGTATTAGTAGCATGAAGCTATGTAGCTATTTATCATAAAATTCTGCACTGCTTACCACTGTGGAAGAAGTGTCTGTACTACTAAAGTAATTCTAAAAGCTGCCACGTTTGAGACCAAGAAATACGGTGTACTATCTCCTAGCTACAAAATCATGTTTGTTTTAGAGTTATTAACCTGGGTTTCACTTTACAAGATAAATTTAAAATGAAAAAAATATCTAATTAAAAGGCAATGACCTCACCACTTTGTATTTTTGAAACTAGCAGCTCCATAATCCAAAAGCTGTGTATGAAGCCATTTGTATGTAAAGTCTTTTCTCCTTTGTAATTTCTCATCTAAAGAAGTATCCAGCTGAGAAAATTCTTCCTTTTTACCTGGGGAGGAAAAAAAGATACTCCTGTCTTTCATTAATTTTATTTTTTTTTTTTTTAAGATTCCCCAGATAGATAGAGTGCATTGTCTTTTACAAAAGACAAAAAGGCAATTACTTGGGCTGAACATGTTCAATTGCCAAACCCGGCTTATTAAAATTAAGCAAGGTCCTGGCCCAGAATATGGAGTCATATATGTCTTGCTAGTGACACACAGACTAGAACTCAGGCAGAAGAATTTATCCTCAGATGATTTAAAGAACCTTCATTTACCTCTGTAGGAAGATGGAAAATGAAAACGCTTGGACGGTCACTGTATCTAACCAAATGAGGTTGCGAGGGCTGTCTAAAAAGGTCAAGTACAGAGATCATCACCTTCCTTGATTAATGTGGGAGCCATTTCTTCTTTTCTAAGCTTATGATATTGCCTTCCCCCATTCCTGGTTCAGTAATACAGTCTTCTGACCTTTACATTTTGAAAATTTATAGATTCCACGTCTGCAGCTACACTCGTATGCTTACAGCTCTTCAGATGAAGACTGCATAAGAGCAGTACTGGAGATTGAGCCTTCTGTGTATGCTCTCCAATGAGCAATAAGTCCCCAGTAAATTACCTGCGGGATTTTTCTTATCTGTATTTACAGAAAAATTGGTCCAGTATTACCATCTTTCTCAGGGGAATTACATCTTTGTATTAAAAGGATCAGTATTATTTATGCATTTACTAAATGTTTGTTACCTTTTCTTCCATTAAAAGGGAAATCAATGTAGGGATTTAAATCCATTATTAGAAGTTCATGTCTGAGTCTGTGTGTCAGTGATGGTTGAAAAAAGATGCACATACAATAAGCTATGAATAAACATACAAAGAAAAGAATAATTTTAACTCGCAAGTTATGTTTCCAAAATGATTTTTAATGACTTGCCTTAGTTGCAGTTTGCATTTTTGACTGAGTTATGTCTGCAGCTGCATTTATTTAACAAAATTTTATTTTAAATTTATTATTTTGCATGTTAATTACTGAATCATTATTCAAACAAGATAAAAGTGCACAGAGTACTGAGTTGTTTTTTTTCTTCTTAAAATGATATATGCTAGGAAATGGAGTATTCTTGTTCCATGCTTGTGTTAATAGTGTGGTTTTTTTTTTCAAATAGGCAGATACTGCCAATAATTTGTTTAATAATGCTGCAGAACTCTGAATTCTGTTTTCTTATTTGGAACACACCCATATACTTACTTTTTAATAGCTATATCTCTCCTTTTAATTCTTATGAAAAAATGCTATGTTATGAATTAAACTATAGAATTATCACTTTTCTCCTTCACTTATGAAAATCATGTGTTTGAGGATTCATGATATCAGTATCATTAACATGCATTTGCTTGATATCTTTCTTAAATCACGGCTCTGGGCTTTTTAAAAAACCTGGACCCGATTTTGTAGAAGTACTAACACTCACAAATTCCACAGTTATTAAGAGCAGTAAGCATTCTGCATCTTTGAAATGGATCAGACCTATAATTTTTAATTGTTAAGCCCAGACAACCCTTAGAATGTCAAAGAAAAAAAGCAATAGATCAAAGAAGGCACAACTCCATCAAAAGCCAAATTATTTAACAAGCAGAGGTATTTAAAGCATCATGCCCTCATTACATTATCACTTCTAAGCTTTCAATCTTTTTGAATTTTTGTGTTTGTGGGTTTGTTTTTTTGTTGGTTTTTTTTTTTTTTGACATGACACACACATTAATAATTTAAGATTGGAATAGTCTTATGCTTGGCATTAATACAGTAATGAGTTTTGGTTGTTGCCAATTAGTCATATACACACATACTGCACACTCAGGCCAGATCCAGTGCAGCTTTCAGGGGCACCTACTGCCATTTCCCTACAGAATCTGGGCATCTAAGAAGACAGAATTTATTCAGAAGCACATGAAATGTCCTTGGAATTAAACATTACAGGAAAATAGAAAAATATTTTCTATGTCCCCAAATCACCATGAAAATCTGTAAGAACCTGAACTTTGGGATCTAGAAAAATGTCATCCTCCATCTCCATAAAACATCTTTTTGTTTGCTGGGTATGCTCTGAGACAGTCAACCCATGTTCAGTTTAAAATATGGTTGCTACTTACGCACTTTAGACAATCCCTGAATAATCCATTACATGAGTTAAAGGAGAAGGTCTAAATCTGTGAACTAGTTCTGGTGAAGTGCTCTAAATTCTAGATAGAATTTTCTTCAAGATTGATGCATTTTGTGCCCTCAGCTGTAGCAGTCAGCCTTAAAAAAAAGGATTGAAACACACCAAAAAAGAATAGCTTTGCACATGGAAGCTGGAGATTCAAATCTCACCACACAAAGGAGTACCCGAAACCTGTTTCCCACTGTCTAAGGAGTACCTCATATCCATGTTCCCCAGTGGAGGGCAAGTGCTCTTAACAGCAAGCAAGTATACAAAAAGAAGGAAGCTGGTTACACAATGTTAACATTCAGGGTGATCTTTCAGATTCCGCATTTAAGTTTTGTGATTGTATGCCCATAAAAACCTGATCCTGATTCTTGTAAATCTCAGTTACCTACTCAACTCTCTGTCACATTATATTCTAGAGAATGCTGAAGAACCTGATTCAACACAGTGATTTTTTTTTAATACATCTCTTTGTTGGTGATGGGAAGATAAAAGATCTAACTTTATCATGTCACATTTTCTGAAACAGAGAAATGTGTGGGGAAGTCTGCACTGTATCCAACTTTTCACAGTTGAATTTTGTGTTTAGAGGGTGATTTAAATCACTCCAAAACTTGCTTCATACAGAGTACAATACAAACAAATTCAGAGATTAAGAAAACTAAGATACAGAATGTGAAAGAAGGGCTTGGGATTTCTTCAGCATTCCTCCCTTAATATAAAAGTCTGTGAGCAGAGTTAATTTTCTCAATATGTATTCTAGAAATGGTGCTTTTAATATAAGAAGTAGCTGGGTTTGGTTACAAAAATTAATGCTATGCTATTAATACATTGACATTTTTCTTATCTGTTAGCATTCTGGCATACATTACTGGCCAGCAATGTATATTATGAGGGCATGTGCATATGAGTGTGTATGGCTCTACAAATTATGTAAAAATATTATTCTAAATTAAAATTAAAATTAAAATTATAGATAACCTATGAGAACTTTTATAATTTTTCATGTCTTCTATAAAGTTATGTTATAATACACATTAATAAATAATCTTGAAATCCTAAACCTAAAATCCAAAATTTTATCACATTTTCTGCATATGTTAGTCAATAAATAAACCAGCATTATTTCTGTCATAATCTGTATAATACATGCATCACAGAAAGCAAGAATGTAAGTAATCACACTGCTATCAAGGCAAGAAACTAAAGAATTTGGAAACAGACAGGAAAATAACAATAATAAAAACTCCACAACAACCACCCCACCTCCACCCTCAAAACCATCCAGAAACTTACAGAGAATGTAAGAGAAATGAGAGGAATTTCTTCACTTCCAGAAAAACCTTGACACATCTGTCAGAAGTCTACTTGTCAGAAGACATTAAATACACCTAAGCATTACATAACCATCACTGCATGCCCAAATGTATGCTACATGCTGCCATGGTTTTGGAAAACATATGGTGTTGAGAGTGGTCTTTAGCTTATTCACAGGTACTCAGTGAATACATCTATTTTACCAATATATATGACTTCCAGACAGGGGCAGTAATTTATATGAATTCTTTTCACTTAAAATTACAGTATCTTCAGGCACTCTTTACCTACAGCTCAGGTATGGAATTTTCAAATAGTGAAACACATACATTTCTGCCTTAAACCCAAAGAAACTTGTTTATAACATAGCTATACTGCACAGATTAGGTAATTGTAGATAAAACTTCTTCATCTGAGTAACTTTTGACTAAATCAACTTCTATCTCTAGGACCAGCATGCATCAGATAAAAATATTTATAGTGGTATCTGAGTGAGTTCACAGCTGAATAAGATTGGAAATAAATTTCTCTATTTCAGATGCTTAAAAATGCCTTATCAACTACCTCACAGAGGGTTTTGAACAGGGAGTTTTGAACAACTCAAAAGAGCACATCTTTCAGAATATAGAAATGCAAATAATGAAATTTAAAAAAAATCCCCCCCCCCCCTTCCCCCCCGTGTCTCTTTTTACCAGGTATTTCAGATTTTTTTCTGACTATAAATAAGGTCTACTATATTACTATTCCATCTGCAAACCTTCTTCTCTATCTCTTCATCTGCTATTGTAATCATCTCCTTTCACCACGACTGTCCTTGACCTCACCCTTACATCATTCTTCCTCCACTGACTCCAGATCTCCACCACAACCTTCAGTTAAGACTATAGTCTTTATTTTGGCTGTCCTTTTTCTCCCTGTTCTCATTTCTAATTTTTGCTTTTACACTCTGCTCTATTTCTGGGTGATTAACACCAGTAATAAAGCTTCATTCACATAGTTTTCTCTGCTTCAGTGGTTAGCATATTTCAGCCTTTGCTTTCTGTGTTAGTTCTTTGATGTCTTATTTGATTATACAAAAGCTGAACACTTTCATTGAGATTCCTAAACCACTGAAACTACACAAATTTCAGCTTCTGAATTCAATGAAAACAGGCTTTGAAACTTGGGCCTTCCCACACATTATTTTCCATTTTGCTATTTGTTCCTGCCTCTGCAGAATACTCCACCCCTACTATTTATCAGTAGCAATTAGTATTTATATCTATCTTATTTTTTATGCTAAATTTGCTCCTTTCTCCATGCTGAGGCAAATCCAAGTCTTACATAGTCTTCAATGGCATACTTTTAAGATAACTTAGTCATTTCTCTCTTCATACCACAACAGTGTCAATGAGGTTCTTACAGTATTTCCAGATTATTTAATCTCTTCCATTGCAGCCATCTGATCACACAAATATATTGCAAACAACTAATTCGTCTCAAACTGCTTATATCTTTTACTCTTATGAATATGGTTCATTTCCCTTTGAATTACTTCATAAGCTTCACTCTCCTGGTACTGACTTCAAGGCAGCATTAAACACTGTTCCCTCCAATTTATCCAACTTTTGCAACTTTTATGGGCTGACACCACTTTCTGTATTCCATTTACGTTAAACACAGTTTCTCATTTATCTTCTATAACTTCCTTCAGAACAATATCAGTTTCATATAATGACATTTCCTAAGACATATCTCCTTTCGGAGCTGACCTATAAATCTAAAGAAATATTTCACCTGAGGTGTGGATAGGAAGCTGCCACACAGGTAATTGTTGATTTAATTTTTTGCTAATTTATGACTGTTCCAATCTGATTCGAGCAGTGGATCTTGGTATAGGAACTTTAAGATCCATATAGAGGAAGATTTAGGGATTGAATAGAGGAGGGCTAATAACATTAATAGTGTAAGCCTAGGTTGCTGGAGTCAATTAAAAAGACATAGAGATGGGAAAAGCAAGAAAAAGAAACTTAGTGAACTGCTTTGATACAGGTCCACACTAGTAAAGATGAGATTCCCTATTCACCAAATAATTAATTTTATATATATACATATATAAAAATATATATAATATATATATTATATATATGTAATTTATTTTTTTCTTTGAAGAAGCAGGAAACCAAAACAATATTCTGCCATTTGATTGAACTGGTTAATTTTGTACAATTTAAACCGTTTTGCTTAGAGTTATGCAGACTACTGTTCAAACACATTTGTATCCATGAAATATTCAGAAAAAAACCCCACTTTATTTCTGCAGAATGCTATAGCAGTTATTTAATAGTGGAATTAAAAATATAGTTGTGGTTATTTGTTTTAATCTCAGTGAATGACAAAGCCCATGTGATTTTCTTCACCATAGAGAGCAGAAGAAAAGCAGAAGAAAATGCAGAAGAATAAGCTGCACAAACATTTGGAAAGCTTCATATTCTTGTTTCTCTGAAACCTTCCAAGACTGGAAATGCAAATATCGAGCTCTGGTGACTAAGTCTAGGATTTTGCATTTATTAAATTTTTGATTAAATGCTATATAGATACTGACTCCCTATATCAACTGTTCTGGGTATTTTTGTTTGTACTAATGCAAGTATTGAAGGCACCCAAGCATCAGACTCTTCAGCCCCAGTATGCTGGACCTGTAAATTGTGGTAATAATATAATAAACAGCATTACTATTAGAATAGTGAGAAATTTTTTATTGGATTAATGCTGTGGTAAAAGTGAAGATAGACTGTATTTTACTCAGGAATAAAAGTATAACAAGTGACAAAAGATAGGATGTAAAACATATATGTAGAAAATTTAAGTATCTCAGCATCTACTTATGCACACAGACACATGGCTTCCTCATGTTCCCCAAAGTCAAACAGGTAGAAGTTGCACTACAACTAAAAAGAACATTAACATTTCTCAGTCCAGCCACCCAAGGGCAGACTTGTTTTATGTACAGGTTGGGAAACAACATAAAACAGCTTCATATATGAAAAATTGTTTCTTAAAAAAGAAAAATAACTAAAACAACACAAAAAACCCCTCAAAACCAAACCTGAGAAGCAAATTTGGAATATAGCCAAGAGTTACTCAGAGATCTTTGAACAGTCAAGGCCCTTGAAGAATCAAAGAAATCAAGAAGGTGTAAAAAATCTTTTGAAATAATATGTTGAGTGTTTCCCCACTCAGTCATCCATTAGTAAGTGTAAGGAATAAATAAAATGGAATTATACTGAGCCTATTTTGTTTATCCTTACCTCCTACACCCTCACACAATTTGTCTTATTCCACAAATCTGCCTAGTACAGACTCTATTTTTTCTCAGAATCTTTGGGAATTAATAAACCTCTAACAATGGATGCTCTCAACTGAACAGAGGAATGGGTTTTATATTGCTCAGGAGAAAATTACAAGATACATGGTAACAAAACAATTTTTTACAAAGTTTTTTTGATAGATTTTATTTCTATACATTCCCAGTTCTTAAGGTTATCTGACAGAAACTTGAACAGAAGTGTTTAGTTGTTCAGTAATGAAACAGTATTCCCAAACAAGAAAAGATTATCACTTCATATAGAGTCCAAACCAGAGGAATACCCTTCTCTAAATTCAATAAACCAAGCAAACTGATTTACAACATCAGATCTTCTAAAGGAATTCTCAAAAAAAACAAATACAAAAGAAAATTATGTAAGGGCACAGGAGGTCTAACTACAGTGTTTCCCCTTGTCAGGAGGACAGAAAATACAAAATACAATAAATTTTATTGAGTGTGACAACTATTAAGGTAGGTTTTGTTTGTATTGAAGGACTTAAAAGTACAAGAAAAGGACAAAAAAAAAAAATCCAAACCCAATAGAAGATTATTTCAAAACAAAAATCTGAGAAGATACATATGCCAAGTATTAAAAAAAAAGTCATTACTCAGGAGCAGCATGAAGTTAGTCAGTAAAGCTGACTTACACCATATTAATAGTCATCATATTTATAAGTAATTAAAATAAGTAATTTTATATCACAGCTTTGGAATGTACATTAAAAATAATCTTTGTTATGTTTACTATTGTGAATAAAAAATTTTTCTAGATAGATATCTAGATAATATACAGACTTGTTTATAAGAACTCGTGTTCATGAATACACATGATGTACACTAGTGCCGTATGTGATTGGTATTTTTCATTTTGCAGAATGACACTGAAAGTCAAATAGTGAAATTATTGTATTAATGTCAATATGTAGTTCAGTTACGAATACCTATGAATTGGTTATCTATTTTATCTATTATGTACACACATAAATTTCATTTACAAGTGTTTTATTTTGCATGGGTGAAATTATTTCTGGCTTACTTTCAGATGCTGGCTTTAAATACCTGTTGTTATTTGATGAACATATCGTGACAACAAATCACAGTTTTGTCAGTGCAGTAATGCACAGCAGCAAACTACTCTAGGTTTTCAAATACACACGGAAAGTCTGCACAGACTAAGTGCAAGGCTCCTGTTTAATTTACTTTACAGTAAAACCTAGAGGTACCACTGAAGATCAGGCCTGTCATTATGCCAAATGTTGTATAAACAAGGCTTGATTTAATGCTCATTGAATTAAATGGAAAAAATGTCTCACATAGACATGGTTCTTCTTCTTAATACTCTACATCTAAAGTGAGTTAATCCCCAAGTGTGTACAATTCTTATATATTTATACCCAGATTAAGGATAACCATAAGTACTAAATTTATGAGTGACTATTAATAAATATAGACATTAAAGTACTAATTCTTCTTATTGAGTTATACTTAATTGGTTTATACATCATGGAAGAAAATAACAATATAAAATTTCAGGGTCTTATGGATCTATCTAAATATTCAAAAAAAAACCTAAACAAAACCCCCCAACAAAACAACAAAGGAATTCCAGGGGAAAAAAACCAAACCAAACCAAAAACCAAAACCAGCATCAAAAAACCACAAGCCATGACTTGCTTACAAGTTGCTCCAGGTTAATTCTTAGTTCGTATGCCTCAAAGCACTTAGCATTTTTATAGATTCTTAAAATAAATTTCTTGATTATTTGGACTGAAATTTTCAGCTTGTAAACACATGAAAAATGCAATAATTGAAATAAGTACATAATTTTAGAGAAATCAACACATATTCAAGAGTATTCAGCCC
Organism: Pezoporus flaviventris; assembly: GCF_033815535.1. NCBI lineage: Eukaryota > Metazoa > Chordata > Aves > Psittaciformes > Psittacidae > Pezoporus > Pezoporus flaviventris. Next base: position 5,723,235 of record NW_026892564.1, read on the forward strand.
CACAGTAATTGGGGCTTGATGATGTTGATGTTAGATGTTAGATTGGTTGTAGTTAAAATGACAGTTTTTTTCTATCCATGCAGAGGTTTGAATGATTTACCTTACTGAATGAAGAAATTAGAGATGAAAAGAGAATAAAATAGCTCTGACTCCTCCTGTTCTTCTATAGAATTTTGTTTAGACCTTCAAATTCTTTTTTTTTAATGAGAAAATGAAGAAAACAAAAAACTCTGTTCCATTAACAAACATAAATTAATCTTCCTTAAGCTTGACTGGAAATATTTTATTCTTAGACTAGGTGTTTTTAAATTAGGGTTTTTTTTTTTAATTAAACTTTTCAGCTAAATTTGCTACTAAACTCCCCAACTCACTGACATATACATAAAAATCATTTGAAAATGAGAGAATAAGTTAAATGCCATGATGATTCTAAATAGATGAATTTGCCTCATGTGTATTCTGATTATATTTGCAATAGCCTTCAAGACAGCCATAACCAATTAACTTAAAAGTGTGATTTGTTTTACTTGTTGCCTTACAACAGGTAAAATAATTGTCCATTCTGAACTTGGCTTTTTTGCAGCCAATTATCTAAGCTCCTGCAAATAGCACAGGAGCTCATAAACAGCACTTATAGAGCATTCAGGTCTGATGCAGAATGAAAAGAAATCCCACAAATTCCAATTAAGTAAGCAACCTCTCACTTCAGATCAAGGAACTTCAGTAGATAATCTTATACTATTTACTCCAGAAGAAGGAAACAGATATTATGTGGTTTACTAAATTAGGCTATTAAAATTGTATTATTTTACACAGGAATTTTTCAAAAAGATTAAAAAAAAAAAAAAAAAAAAATTAACTGTCCAAACCAAGATTTTACTTATACTGTAACAGTCACTGACATGAAGAAGAACAGCATTTCATTGCCAAATTTGAATGCAGTAAGAAAATACCTGAGAAAACAAGAGAACAAGAAAATACCTGAGAAAACAAGAAAACTTGTTTTATACAAAAGATTCTAATATAGTTTCATTTTCATACAAGATATAGCAATTTTAACATAAAATAATCTGAGTGAAAAGGTGAACAGAGTTCTAGAAAACAGTTGAGGAAACAGAGAAATATGAAATGAAATTGTAATATTTACAGACTTTTTTTTTCATTTTACTACAAAAGTGAGAACAAAGCATTATTTTGTCCAGCAAGATTTTTATGCTTTTCTGAAAAATGATGTTGATTAGAGGTAGTATGTTAGAGGTATTGATACAGAGGTTAGAAAAAGGTATATGTATATTTAATAATACAAAAACTTATATAAGTAAATACAAAAACTTGTCTGTAAATTGTACCAAAATTGAAACGCTTTTTCAAATCTTTGAACTCCCCCATATTCTGTTTCAGTGACTGCATCAAGGGATACTAGAACTGCAGAAATGTCTGAATAGCATCATCACCTTCAAGGCAGCGAGATCTCTGAATAGACTCTCCTTCAGGATTCTGGCTAGAAAAGGACGGAAACAGGAGAAAATGCAATTATGTAGCAAAATAATCACTAAACCCAAGATATCTAATTTTCAATGATATTTAATAAGTCATAGTTCTACTCACCTTCTGGATTCCAAACAGATTCTTCAGCTTTCACCTGACTAGTCCTGAATAACTACATCTCAGCGCTCTGGGTGCTCATCAGTGCTGTCTCCTTTTGTAACCATATCAGACGTGCAATGAAAAAAGAGAATTTGCCCCTACTAATTCTATAACATACATGTTGATGGGAAGTCATAGAAATACATAACACTTTCATAGGGGAAATAAAACAAATTTCAAAGTAAGGAATTAGTATGATGCACTGATAACATGCATTCTTAGTAATATAGTGCAATAATAGTAACTATTTGTACCACAGTAAAAACCCCAAAATCCTGAGCAGCCATAATTGTGGAAATAGCAACTTTAATAATTTATTCCAAGTAAGCTTCTACAAATATTTCTGTTTGCAATAAATGAAATATGTTTGAAAGAGAATTTTAAATACAGTGCACACAACTCACATAGTATGATGACAGCCTATGCAGTGTTTTAGCATATGTAGACCAGACTACAAGTAGAGTCTGACAAACCCTAAGAAGGCAGACCTGGCTAAGAGTCAGGAGTCACGCTTATTAAATTGAACTCTCAGGGGTATCATGCAATCAGAGGTCACAATCGAGGCAACAGAAGCAATGTCACGATATCAGAGAAAGGGCCAATTCAGACCTGCTCCCTGACAGGCAGTGAGGTCACAGCTCGCGGCAAATAACTGTATTAAAAGGGAATATTCTCTGCACACTTTTAGAACTGTCATCTGAACAAACAAAGTCAGGTCATTGGTAGGTTAAATCAGAACTTTCTGCCCTAGTAGCACATAGCTTCCTTTCTTTTTTCCATTCACTTCTAATTTCTCACTTACAAAACACACATCAACTATTAAAGCAAATTCTCAGTAAGTTTAACTCTGAAATATACATTAATGTTTAAATTCCTCCTTTTAAAAGAGCTAATTTTATTTTTGACAAAGATGCCTCTGGTCTTTTCATAAACTGGAAACTACTGAGCTTGCTGCTTATTCACACACACAAAAAAAAAAAGCATGCAAGAGTTTTAGGAAAATGAGATTCCACAGTCAATTTCTCAGTATATATTTCTTAGCCTGATACTTACTCTGCATTTAGAAACCATTCAAAAAATTAAAATTATTCATAATCTTCTTGTTTAATAATGATTCTGAAAGTGAAATGAAGTTGTTCTTTTGGCTGGCCACTCGTATTTCTTTATCTCATTACCTGGACTGGGTTATCTACAGGATTCTACAAAAGCAGTAATTTATGAAATCATAACCATGTTGGATTAGTTAACCTGGCAATAAACACACACAGGAAGAAGTAGTCTAGTATACCATGTAAACAAAATTTTATTTAAAAATATTATCTCTATACACAACCTTTCTCAGGAATATAAGAAAAAAATACATACATATATATATACATGAAAGTAACTGGAAAAATCAGTATTTCTACCTTTTTTATATGCATAAGCCAGGTAAAATATCTGCATACTTCAAAACATCACAAACCTATATTTAAATTTAAAAAAACTGCTAATATGTTTCCATATTGCATGTGATAAGAATTGAACCTTAAAGTTATGAAGTTGGAAGATGTATATTACAGAAATTACACGTGAAGTATTACATAAAAGTTACTCAGGTATCACTGCATGATTGTACATTTTTTTTAGAATATTTGAGTTAATTGCGTTTCCTTGTAAAATTATCTATCACACATAGATCTGATTGATCACATGAAACTTGTAAAAAGTATAGAGCTTTGCATAAAAATTTTAATACCTAGATTTCAATTTTAAAGTCTTCTTGTAATGTTCTGCATGAAAAAATATTGCACAATACCAGCAGATATTATGTATCTAAACCACATTATTAATGAAAAAAAAGAGACTTCAATGTGTGTTGAACATTAAACACATGAAAATGGCCTTTTTGTAATGCAGTAGAACTCTGATCTCGTTAATAGTGTTAATTCTTCATTACACTATAAGTACCATTACAGAAGAGGAAAAAATAATTCCTTTATAAGAAACTTCAATCAATTACAGTTTCAAATCAATGAAAAGCTCTGTAGTGAAGGCCCTCCTTTAATTCACTTCTGAAAGTACTTAAAATATGCAGAGGTATTGCTACTAAACTGTATATCTAAAGGAAATGTTTCTTTAATTGGGATTTAAAATGTACATGTTGTCCAAGTGAAACAAAATTTGTACCTATAAAATATTTCTAAGAATACCTTATATTCCTTGTTCATAGCTTCATACTAAATGGAAATTCTTTTGCAAGAAGAACATTTGTGAAATACAGTATTCATGACACTTTTACAGACACAAACTATACACTTTCTGTGCCCTATGTTAAAATACAATTTGCATAGCAATACAATTCTAATGCTTGAACTAGTTGCTCTGGAAAATGCTTGGAATATATCTTAAAATGCACTTTTAATGACCACTTCATTAGAAATTGGTTTGTGGAAGTGTAAAAAGAAGACTGGGTACAGTCCAGTAACAGCAGAAGAAACCACCCCAATACTGGCTACAGTCTCCAACCATCCAAACAGCAATAAATTCAACAATTACTTTTAACTAGATGTACTAAAGCCAAGTGCTGTAATGCTTTATTTAGAGGAATTTAGCCAAACCTATTCTTCCTTACCCCCTCCAACCAAATCCTTTTGGATTCGACTTGTTGCTAAAATTATCTGTCTTTTGCATTCTAAGACCTGGGTCACAACCTTACTTAGGGACAGGAAATAGTTATCAGGTCACTGAATGGTCAAATGAAAAAGGATTTGAAATGCTTCAGTACTCAGGGATCTATTAATCCAAAATGATTGCCTTATGCAGTACTAAAAGCTGTGGATCTGAACATGGAGTCAACTTGTTTACATTGGCTGAGATGCAGATATCTACACTACCTAGCTTTTGGACATAAAATGTCAAGGAAAGGTGGAAAGAAAGAGACATAGAATCTTAGAAGATACAAATAAAACTATCTGAACAATTGTGTTACCTCATTCAATAATGAGATAACGTAGTCTTCAACCTCTGATGACATTTTGGGTGAAATTCCATTCCCACTGATGTCATCACTGGGTAGTTATTAGCAAAAAAGCAGAAAGACTTTTATTTTTTTTCTTTTATTTGTTTTCTTTTTTTTTTCATGTTCAGTTCCTTTAGGCTAAAGATTGGTAAACTACTATGCTATGGAATCACAGGTAACAGACTACACATTGCATAAAATCTGAGTTTTGGGAGTTTGTTGGAGCAAACACTCTCTCTAGCTTAGAGACTGCATTGAAGTTCGATGTACTAATAAAGTCCTTATACCACCACAAATTACAAGAGTCTGCAAAATAGTAGAGACAGTAACAAAGAGATAATACACAGGCAGGTGAAATACGTGCTTAGAAACCTTTAATACGGGAATACAGAAACCCTGAAGACTAGAACCACACTGAGAATTCATAATATTAAGTATGCATCTATGGCAAGTACCTCCTGTTCAGGCAAATAGATTTTTTTTTAATTTTTAAATGAATGTGAAAAGCAAAAATATTAATATAACTGTCATATGTGTAGATCATTTATAAATATTCAGACACTGAAGTGCACTGCATAAGCACACATAAATGATGTTTTACATATTTATCTTTTAACATATATGATAATTTTAGGATTCCTTCATTGCACGAATACTGAAAAAAACCTACACTGTCATTGATGGACAGGAGGCTAGAAAATTAGGCACAGGTTTTATTTTTTAGTTTTATTTTCTAATATGAAACTGGGCCACTAGAACTATGTAACCAAAGCTTGACTGCGTGCACTGTAAGGCCCCTGAAGTCTTTTACAACTTTTCAGCGTACCGCTGTTGTGAACTGGGTTTGCACTCTGCCAGCAGAGCAGCTCTGACCCATGGAGAGCACTCCTTCAGATCAACACTGCCTCAGGCTTTACTGCTTTCTCCAAGAAGTCTTACATTTCAGGCATCAAGTTGAATTTCTTCTGGAGATGATTAACCCAAACCCATGACAGATTTTTTCCAAGATATCCAACTCCTTATGTTTATTTTAACCTGGCTCTTTTTGGATGTACTGGACACAAGTAACCTACTCATTTTACATGTTAAAGGGCTGGTGGAGAGCCATTAATTCCTTAAAATGAGAAAAGATTTCAATGCAAGAGTTCTGTTGTGTGAGCTCAAACTAAATAATAAGAAACAAAGCCATAGAATTCTGATTTTAAGATAGATTCCCTTCCACACTACAGGTTTCTGTAATGCATTTTCATCACGTTTCAGGAGAGATCTTGCATTCTCTGGAAGTGCATTATTCTGTCATTTTTGTAAGTGCTTTATGGTTTAGAAACTGCTTCCCTAATGTGGCATACAAATTTAAAGCATGGGAGATACGTAATAACTAAATTTAACTGTAAACATGGCAATTCAGAGAGTATAATTGCAGCAAGGCCAGATTTAGAATGCGTTTGTTAATCTTTTTCAGACCACAGCTCAATAAAAGATGACTTAATTTATAAATGGATGTGCACAAACAATGCACTTCCTGGGAGTTGATGCCGTTTATATTTTTCCATGGAAAATAGCTAATTTTTAAAATACAAAAATAGCTAACACAAATTAATAGCTGTAGTTCAATGCCTTTTTAAATATTCTTTAATAACACCCAAAAAATGCTTAAAGCTCAAAAAAAGATGGATATTAGCATTCCACTCTTAGAAGTCACTGAACTGTTATGCAGATATTTAAAAACATCAGTGACTTGAACCAATACAAGTTCTATTTAATTGCCATATATACTTTTTCTTCACTGTATTCATATTTTTTAACACAGAAATTTTAAAAAACTATGTTGATCACTATGTAAGAATGTTTTAATGAGCTCACATATTTAACTCAAAGATAATATTAAATTACCACTTTCCAAAGTCTCAAGTTCAGACTTTTAATTAGCACTAGTAATAATAATCTATAAGGATGTTCTGCAACATTTTCCATTTGAGACTACATGGATTTTTGTAATTGTTAACTATCAGAAAGCTAGAAAACAGATGACTTTAAACGGATGCTTGATATCTATCTTCCAATCATATTACATAATCACAATATCATTTTACCTTTTCTTGTTCCAATATGAAAAATAAATGTTATTTCTACTGACAATTTAAAGAGAAATGAATAAATATTTCTGCAATTCAAAGCTAACTGGGAAAGCATAATCTGTTCATTATCAAATCTGTATTGGTGAAATCTGCTTTAGCAGTATACCCACTGTTTTCTTTAGTCATCAATGAGCATAAAATGATGGGAAATACAGTACTACCAACTGGAATTACAGGTTTCCAAACTAGAGTAAACATATCTTGACAACATAGTCCAATGAATTTTTAATACAGTTAAACTTCCTGGCATTGGTCATTGTGCACATTCCTGGGTGAAGCTGCACTGTTTCTACTCCTTGGAAGTGTGTGGTATTGATGTGCCACTGATTGATACGGATATGACTAAAACCAAATGTAGCATATGTGGCAATAGATTACCTAATTACATAAATAATTAGAGCATAGTCTATGAATTTCTGAGAAGTTAAATAATCATATCCAAATTAATACTTAGGATAGTTTGACTGGACACTTAACTGATTTACTGTCTTCTCCTAATTTGTTCTAGATATTGGAATCCAGCTTCCCATTACTCTGAACAGAAATTATTTGGATAACCCACCAAAATTGCTGAGGTAGATGGATTAAAGAGGACCCCAAAAGATATATACTGTTCCTAAAGCAAAACAATGTCCTAGGCCTCGGGGCGTCTTCTTTAGTTCTGAGTTGCTGTACTGGGACACAGCACTCACACTGCTGGTTGAAATAGGTATTCTTCCTCTGTGTAAATGAAAATACAGACCCTGTAATTACAGACCCACTGCTGACAGAAATGTTCTGTTACTTGTTCAGCCAAGACTAATTGGAGTTTCTTAAGAAAAGAGTAATCAACGGTATATCCTTCCTCCAGTTCCTGATCTACTTTATCCAAAATAGTCAAGACTATTTTATGTTAAATCAATAACTGAAATAGCCTCCTATAAGCTTTCTAAAATTATGCTTTGCAGCAAAATAGGAAATGCTGAAAATTATCTGTGATCCTGATAACATTTCCAAAATTTTGAGATCTTTTGAAATGTCACCATCTACAAAACACACAAGAATCTCAAAAAATGGTCATTAAAATTGTAAGCAGGCATATTTTGTTTGTCAACCAACTGATACTAACTGAAACTCAACAACCAGGCTGGAAGCATAAACCTATCACACAAAAAAAACCCCACAGTGTAGCATGTGTAACTCCAGGAAATATCCAGCAAATCATCAGAAGTAGATTAAGGCAGGCTTTCATCTGTCTTCAGGTTATTGATTAGGCTACAGTTTCTTAAGAGAAGCAGTAAACACGTATTTTATAACCTACTGAAGTTAATGTCATAATATATAAGTATGATTCAAAAATACTATTTATTTATAGTTTTAATGAATCCGTATTAGATAATAACAACATGATAAACTTCATTTTAAAGAAACTGAAACCGCACCTAGACAGAAGGCATTAGGATTACAAAACACATGCTGATACTACAGATTACACCAGAGTGTAATTGTTCATAATTTACTTTCCTTTCTAAATACAGAAGCAAAAAAGCATAAGTGCTATGTAATGTATACATATTGACAGATACACATATACACACACACATATAAACTAATACACATTTAATTATGCTCCTATGGTTTGTGTCTTCAAATATTGCTTGTATTTTTAAATGGTAAATTCTTGCCTGTCGGAACGTTTCCTCGTGCTGTTGATGAAGTGCATAATACAAAGGGGTTTATCTCTGACTAACTTCTGTATGCTATTGTGATACAAATGTGAAATAATGGTCCCCTCTGGGGATTTTAATAACATCAGTGAGTAAGGCATAAGACTCTTCTAAAATGTAATAAAGTTTTATGGTGTCACTCCAATTTAAAAAAAAATATTTTCCTACAATGTGTGTGCCAGATTAGAGATATGTGAATTGTCCCATGGGATTAAAGTTATGCACAGGTTTTCAAAATCGGATACCAACATTTCACATATTAGCTCATCACAACTTTTGTAACCGTTGAATATAGAATCAACACTATGTCCTCACTACGTTTAGATATTCATAGAATCATAGAATAATTAGGGTTGGAAAGGACCTTAAGATCATCTAGTTCCAACCCCCCTGCAGTGTTGCTGCAGGATACAACACTGTCAGTATGATGCAGTAGTTTAGATGAGAAAGAAATTTACAACAGAATATAACCTTTGCCTCTGAAATACACAAGCATCACACGTTTACCTTTTCCCTCTTTATTTTTATACCTCCTATTTTTGATTTCTTTTTTGTCTTTATTTTTAAAGACAAGCTAAAGACACAGTGAAGACAAAAGACATTCATCTTACTTTTTAACTAGATTACCTCTTAAATATTCACTACCATGACATGTTCCAGTTTGAAAATCTAAAACTGTTCTAATTGTTTCACTTCCGAGGGCATCCCCTTTCAAAAGTAGTGATTCTGTTATTTAACAGATAACACATGTGTACTTGCCGTTGATGCTATGGTTTCTCCCCCCATTTCACAATTCAAAGAAATAAAGCAGGAATATTTAGAACATGTCTTTATTTTTTTTTTTTATTTGTAATTTATTTAGTGGTTTATGAAGGAGATAGATTGGAGTTCAGATTTTCTATCAGAGCAGTGACTACTAGTCTGTGAAGGTAAAAGGGCTTGAATGGAGGAAGTTTATTTCCACCATGCAATGGACTGGTCTGTGTTCTCTCTTGACTTAAAATACAGTGTCCACAAGATTTATGGATACAGAGTGAAAACATTCCACCTTCTTGTTACAGAAAGAACTCCCATCGGAGAACAGACCCAAAGAAATCTATTCCAGGCAAAAGAGGAAGAAATGGTCAAAAGGTGAGAGAGGGGAAATGGGAAACAAGCTTTTTTGTGAGTGAGGGAAGAAATGACTGATAACACAATGCTGAAATTATCATGCATGTGCTTTGCTTTGTAGTAGGTAACAGGCAAAGTGTTACCAAATTCTATATTTAAACTCTTATTTTGTTCTGATGGTATCTCACATACACATAAATAAATGATCTGTGCTCCTCTCAGGGTTCTAATTCACAACCTAGTTTTTTCTAGCCATACCATCTGCAGTAGCAATACCTCAGGCAGGAGAATTTTATATTCTGATCCAGCAGAGGAGTATTACTCATCTTGAAGGATCAGCAGATTGCATGTGAGCACCCAATAAAAGATGTAAAAAAAAAAAACTATTAGCTGGCCAAAGGAATACAGTGGTCCCTGAAATGAAAGATAAACAAGAGTGCCACTACAGCGCTTGCCTTTTGGTATCTCATCTGCTATGGTACCTTCTCTCCATGCATTAAAAAAAATGATTTCACTAATATTTAGAATGCATACATTGGCTTTTCCAGTATCTATAGGCAGGAACAGATAAACTGATGGCAGAAAAGCTAGGCTAAACCTATATTGACTTTAGGGTACTGAGCCTGTGATCAAGCTTGATACGGTTTTGAACATTCACGCTACTGCTTGTATGCTTAGGACATCCAATGTTTTGTAGGTAGTCAGCATGTTCTATTCAGTATATGATGCACTCTGGCATATAAGCATAGCCACAACAACAGATACGAGACACTGGGAATACTAAATCAGTCACATATATACAGATTATATTCTAGGTGAATTTACGCTTAGATCCAAGGAAAATAATAAAGCAAACATTTTTCCTCTTCAGAATTTACCAAGAGTTGCTTCCAACCAAATTTGAGCATGTACTCATGAACATGAGGCAAACCTAGGTTTTAGATTAACTGACCAAATTCAGCTCAGGTACACTCAGATTGATTGCACACCTGTCTCAGGTTCTAATTTTTATTCTCATTCAGTGAACATTAATACAGTATTATTTTTAATTTCACTTTGTAGGTTTGGGAATAAATCAGACAGCATATGGCTACTCTGAAAAGATAGAAGGACAGAAGTGACAACTCTCTGAACACACTGAGTTGCAAAAGTAATCAAAACAGTGGGAAAAAAAGAAAAATGCCTCCGGAGACGTTCAGCTTCTTAGAACAAGAGTATTTTCAGTAGAATTGGCTTTATTCTAATTATACTGAAATCAAAGAGGGTTTTAAAATTAATTTCAACAGTAAAGGAGCTACACCAGTGTTTAAATGCTTTTGGAAAGTCAGTTTTATATTTGCATGCTGGAGATTCTTTTCTTGTCTTCTGTCAAATAGTGGGTTTTAGGGAATATTTATGAAAATACCTTCCTAAAAACATGTTAATGATTATCAGGAATTAAAGGATAGCTTGAAAAAAGATGACAATGAGACGAAGAATTTGAAGTGTATTTCATTTTGAAAATTTTGTTTTAGTGCTTTGCATTTTATATCTTTTTGCCATGTTTTTATGTTTTTATAACGATTATTTTTATGATGAAAATGTAATAATAATAAATAAATTATGTACCAGTTTATTATGAGTTAATCTCTAGGAGCACCCTCACCCTCCCCAATGAATAGAAATTGGAATGTTTCACTGTTGTAACTTGAGATACTCAGGAACAGATAAGGACCTTAAACTCTTGACTTCCTCTATTTGTGCATATTGTTTTACATTTCAAGTAGGCCTGCTTAAAACACATTACAAGATATAAATGCTTATACGCATAGAGATAAAGTGAAATACTTGTTCATACCTTCAAAGTAACTAGCATTTATAGGCTGTGTCTTCCTCAGTGGTTGCACATGGAGATGTTTATTTTCATTGTTTTTGAACAACGCCACTCTCACAGCTGGGTCTAGATGACAAGAACAAGTTAAAATCAAAGGTCAGACCTGGCTCATTCATTCCTTCAAGCAGTTTTTCACCTTTTAGCCACTTAATAAATGAAAATACCTTTAAAAGTAGGTTTTATATTCACAAAGGATTACATTTTCTAAAATAAAGCAACATGTGCAACTGAGAATCAAAGTCACTATTTCACAGGATTTTAACACCGTTGATCTTTTAGCTAGCTCATCTCCAAATTAAATTCTAAAGCATATATTTCCAGAAAATATTTTTAAAAATATGCTTTCAAATCTTGAAATTAAAGCAGAAATATTAACAGAATATATGCCAAGCACTGTTTCTAAAAGCTGTGGTTCAGAATTATTCAGCAGTATAAATCAAGTCATTTACACCTAAAAAATGTTAACAAGAGGCAGATTATTTTTTGAGGCTAAACTTGCAGACAATAAACTAACCTTCTTGCATGTGCCATCCTTACTGAAATAAAAAATACTCAAAAGTCTACAGACTCATCTATATGCTACTATATGAATTCTTAGTTTCATAACTGTTATTTCAAAAATTCTGCAAAGAAGCAAAGATGAGCACAGAATGTGTGTAAATCTAAATAATACATATTACTAAACTGGAAAAAAAACAAAGTTTAATTAAAAGTTAAACTAATGTGAAACCACACAAGTCAGGAAAGGTGATTTTCATGCATTATTTCTGATGTGAAGGGAGAATTATTTGCTTGACATAGAAGAAATATAGGAGTTTAAGGGAAACAGTAGGTTAGAAAGAATGTGAAAATTTTACACAGAGCTCAGAATAAACCAGCCATTTATTAAAAAGAAAAAAAAAAACCAAAAGGATTTAGAAGAATGTAGAAACAAAACCAGATACATAATGATGAGCAAAAGTATATATAGGGTTGTGAAACTCTGGCACTGAGCATATTATGAGTAATGGAAAGCCAAAGGAAAAATCAAAGAAATATTTTTCTCATGGTTAAAAGAAGAAGACAATAGCAGAAGCAGACAAATACATTCTCAGGAATATCTGAGAAACAATGAGGCAGAAGTTTGTCTACAGAGGTGACTACAAAGTGTCAGAAAAGGGTAGACACTAATAAAACTAAAGAAGGAAAGCAGTAACAGAACATAGCAAGAAAGTACATACAGCAAGGAAATAATCTAGATTTCCACAAAGACTGTAACTGTAACAGAAATGATTATGTGAGACATTGCCAGAAGAGACAGAGCAGGAAAAGAGAGGAAATTGAAAAACTCAAAAAGCATTGAGGCAGAATAAATTTACATGGCTATTTATATCTGATACTTCGAGTTTTTTACAAGGCCTGGCTGGTGTTTATTGAAAAAGTTTGTAGGAGTATCTATAATACTGCAGCAAAGTAAGTAGCTTTTTCACTGTTTCCTTATCTATGGAAAGAAAGGATACTAATGCCCTGTTAAGTCAATGGGCAATTTCTTACACAGTTTAACCCCAATTTACAAAGTTGTTTTTTGACTAGACCTCTGTATTTTCAGTAGATGTTTCAGTTATAAACTAATGGTACATAAAGGCATACTAGGAACTCCACTTTTTGTCAGAGAATACTCGACACAAGCAAGACAACAAGCCGAGTGAAGATCTTTAATGGGTGTAGATACTTTTAAGAGATAATGCATTGACAAAACACATCAAACTGTTATGGTATCCTTGGTCAGCCGACACTGCAGCAGCATTTGGCTGACAGAATGTTCTTAATGGTGCTAAGCGAAGTCTCTTACTGCGCAATTTGTAAATTCAAAGAAACAACCCAAGAATCACAATAAATAATGATTAGCTCCATTAGTTTTAAAGGCAGATTACAAGAATTCTGATAATGGGATCACTTTATTCACAAACTGGATTACCAGGTCTGTAGACATCTTCTCTTTGTACAGATGGATGAAGTAGGCCTATATTGCCATGCCTCCCAGCTCAAAAATAAATTTGTAACAACCTAGTGTTCCTAAGGGTAGCAAATGTTTGAGGCACTAGATCACAGTAAGATTTGGGCCAAAACAATATTGAGTAGTAATACATTATATTTTAAAAGTTCTCCTTAAAATTTTAAGTAATAGAATTTATAAAAAATATTTTAAGTAAAGTATGAATTATTACTGTATTTTCTATAGTGGTGAAATACATAGTCATACATGTACTGTACATGGACAAAAACGTTCAGAGCAAATTTTTTTCTAATTGCAATTTTTCCAACATGCAGCATTCAGTGTTGATAAAATAGTATTAATAAAACGACTTCTAACTTCTATTATATACTGGTTATTATATGTACTATATAACTAGCTTTATACTAGTTACAAAGTCAGTGTTTTTCTTCAATAGAAGACCAAAAACAAAGTGAAAAAAATATTAAAACTTCAACAAAGTGCAATTGAGGCTTTCCAAACTATTTTTGATTAACTTAAAATAATTTCTGAAATTACACACTTCCTGTGTGGGTCTACTAAAATATTTCCAGGATATTTTTAAAATGTCATCTTTCCTTAATCCGGCCTTCCACCAAATTCTATGAAAACTCCAACTAGTCCAAAGTTAAACTGTACCAAAGACTTCTGCGTGAAGTTACATGAAGTTAATGGTGTACACCTAGATTTTTCAAACATTTATGTGTGTGCAAGGATACCAGCAGTAAAGAAGGTCCATGGAAAGGGAACATAGGGAAATGATAGAAACTGTTCTAAGAGATTTCTATCAGAAGATTTATCTTTGAGTCTTTGCAAAATAACTACAGGGATTTAACACAGTGCCAGACTACTTGAATTTGTACCTACCTGGATCACCTCAACCATTGCCTACAGCTCTTTTGTTATTAAAAATGAGTCCTTTATCTAGATCCAAATGTAGTCAATATCACACAGTTTATAATACTAGTGCTTTTCAGTCTCTGAGCTAGGGAAATGAACTGCATGTATGCTTTGATGACAAGCAATCAAATGTTTTAGATTTCACACAGAGAACTGTGAAAGAGTCCAGCAGTTCAAAATCATACAGATATCTTCCTGGATTCTGGCATTCTCATTTAAATGTGGCTTACTAGACAATGATCTGCGCTGGCAGTCTAGGAACCAGGGAGGTAATTTAATGCACATTGCTTGGCTGACTCCAACAATAGAAGATAAGTTGGACAAACACAAGAAATGTTATAGAAACAATATGGAAGGAATAGTTACTGCCTGATTTGGCACCACATTTACTAAATAACTTCTTGATAATATGAAAAACTGAAAAAAAGTAAATGATTGTCATTAATTTTTGTTGTTCAATATTTGTAATTAGAAAAAACATAAACATATCTGTGTCAACTTTAGAGAGTTGACAAATCAAAGTAGCACAGAGTGACAGATACATATCTATAAGATATTTCAATTTGTAAATCCATTTGGAAGGAAGACCATATTTTGTTCTATAACTGAACAGCAAGTAGGACTTCAACTCATCCATATCTGGAGCTCCCAGATGATACTGCTACATGAAATACACAGCAACAGAAGCAGCTTGCTTTCTGCTACTAAGGAAATATAGATCAATGGTTATTGATGTAAGGCGCAACAAGGAATAACATCCCCCACATTTTTATTCTGACTGCTGTTAATTCAACAAATCAGTGTTGTATAGTCAGATCATCTGTTCTGGGGCTGTGGGTTTTGAAGGGGGTATGTTGGATTTTCTGCTGTTTGGTTTTAGGGTTTGTTTGTTTGCTTGCTTGTTTTTATATAATTAGCATTGCATTGCTCTCTTAAATTCTATAATAGAAATAAAAATATTTGTTGGCCTCTGTGAAATACCAATGCCATTGTGTTCTGGATTTAGGAGTTAAGGCCCACTCCAGCTCCTTTTTATTTTTATTTTTTTAAATACCTATGTGGCAGCAAGAATTAACATTTCATGCTGTTAGTTACTGGCAAGTTTTCCTTTGGATATGGTTAAATGGTTAAATAAGAAGTAGTATAGCAGTGTAGGAGAGACAAACTGAAAGCAAGACAATGCTTCCAGCCATCTTGAAAGAAGTTAACTTTCAGACATTAATAGAAAATCCACAGAATCAAGGAAATTCAAAGTTAATCAAGAAATTCTGCACTGTTGTGCCGAGACATCTTTAGGAAATTAGGATTGTTTTGAGTCACTGTGCTTAACTTTTAAGAATAGTGAGGTGTGTTAATGTCTGCTGTACTTAGATTTTGAATTAGAATTTCTATAGAATTTTCTGCAGCCATGAAAAACAGGAATATTTCTGACATTATATCCATTTTACTTGGCTGTAATATTTCTGGTTTCTTGCCCACACTTTTTGTATTATCTTAATGTAGAGTAAAATAGTTGAAGTAGACACAGCCTACATTTGGTATCGTTAAAATACAGGCCACAACTTTATTTAACTACATAAACAAGCATACGTAACTGTAGTGGATTAGGGCATAACAGCCCTTAAGGCCATTATTTAGTGGGACTGGTCTACTGCAATATAAGCATTGCCTGAATCAACCCCTATTATAAGGTTATGCTACTTTAAGCTCTTCCTTGTAATACAAACCACAGCATTCAGTGCACTTGCTAGTATTTTCCATATTTTTTTCACTACTGAGAAGGTATTTGGCCAGACATATGAGGTAAGATACTTCTCAGTTTCTTCTACATATCTACAGTTTAACTCTGTACTTCAGCTAATCACTTTAGGTTTTCTGTCTAAGCAATGGAGATTTGTAAGTGCTTTTACAGTGAGATGCAAGTAGCCTGGTTTTGAGTTATGATTTAGGAGGAAATTTATAGCATTTAAGGTGGCTATTTCTTTACACAAAAGAATGCACATGACTAACTCAGATGTGGGCTTCTATATTTAACCAACTGTGCTGGAAGGAGGCAAAAGTTTTAGATGGAAAATTAAAGAAGAATTTCCCACACCTGAGAATGTTAAGAATCAAAGCTATTCATGACTGTCCAACACAAGTTCCAATCCAGCAGATGTCTTGACTATATTAAAGAGTAACTGTAAAACTCTTTTAATGGAAGCTCATTTAACACTTAGAAGTTGTGAATCTCAGGCTTAAGGCAAAGGAATTTGATAACATATGGAAGCAGACAGCATCCTCTGACAAGCCATTTGTTCCTACAAAAAACATCAGCACCTTATCATTACCTGCAACTAAAAAGATCTGCAGCACAGTATGATCAATAGCACATAAAAGATGTTTGAGATGATGCTGAAATCTTAGCATAAAGGCTATCAGTATATTTGTTAATAGTTTATAATTTCTTTGTATCAAGAACCTTCAGAGATGCTGTTGCTTTGCCTTTTGTCAGAGCTTAAACTGTAGTTTCTGCATTTACTACTGTAGTTAACAGTTACTACTGATGTGTAGTAAAGGGATATAACATGGATAATTGCTTTTTTACACCTTATAATTCACACTTTCAGGTGGATGCTGGCTACTTATTTTCTAGTGGGTAGCAATCCTTATCACTAACAAAATTATTTTATTGTAGGTAGCATACATTCAACTATTTTAAATCAGAAAGCTAAAAATGAAACAGTTGAAATTACACTGAGTACCTGGAAATTCAAAAGAACAGAAATAATAATGCTAAAAAAAATCCTATAATATTTCATATGCAGCTTATCATAGAATCATAGAATGATTAGGGTTGTAAGGGACTTTAAAGATCATGTAGTTCCAACTCCCTTGCCATAGGTAGGGACTCCTTCTACTAGACCAAGTTGCTCAATCAGTACAAAATATAGGACGCTCATTTCAGAGGTGAAGGTGGTAGAATGCTAATAGTTACAGAAACATAAAAAGACAATGTTGTCATCTACTTATTCAGATTAATTTCAATCTGCTTTCAAATATTAGAAGGAATAAAGTATCTTCTAGAATTCCTTCTTCAGTATGGTTAAACTGACAACAATGTCCTAAGATTCTGAACTCTCTCTAGTTATACTGGAATTGCTGCAAGTATGAGCTGTACCACATGTAGATTCAAGAAAGACGCTGGCAGCCTAATGGACCTGGTTACAGACTCCTGACCTGGAGATGGCCAGCCTCAGGATAAGGTATAGCTACCCTAATTTAAATGCTGTGAAGCTGCTCTGTTCAACCAGACCCTCAAGAAGACCCTGACTTGCTCCCACCACTTCAGCAGAGGTAGTTGTTATAAAACATAATTATATACATGAAGATTCTTCCCACATGGTGAATATTAGATCAGGGTAATTTTTTAGTGCAACAATTGAGTTTTAACATAAATTTAAGATAAAAAATACTTTTTTAAATGATAATGGTATAGTTGGTCCACACTGACCAGTGTGCTGTATGAGCAAGAATAGTTGGCTTGATAATCTTTGTACTGAAACTTGATTGAGCATGCAATATTTTCAGTTATATTTCTTGGTTCTAGAAATTATGCTTTCTGCATAGCTGAAGAAAAAGACCATGATTTTAATGACTGTCAGAAAAATCTACACAGCAAAATTACATATACAGGTTATTTTTGTGCTTGAGGTAAGTCAAAAAGACAAAAACATTCTGTATGAGGTGGTGTCAAGAAGAGAAAATTTGAACCTGTAAAATAATTGTGCAAAAGTTTTGTTAGTTTTTTTAAAACTGGTAATATACCTTGAGACTATTCCAAGTGATACATTAAAAAGCTCAACATCCATATACCATAATGAATAATCTGAACAAAGTGAATACAAATATATCAAAAAAATCTATTAGAACTACAAAAAAAACAGGATAGCAAATTTGATATGCTCAATCAGACATTTATGAATGGATTAATTACTGCTAACATAAACCAGAGAGCATACGGAGAAAAGATGATATATCTTAATAAGCTTTTTGTTAAAATATAATGTAGAGGCCACCAAATGGAACATATGTAAAAACTTCAGCTGCACACCAGGTATTTACTGCTTGTTTTTTTTTAGGTAACATATTAGGGCATCATGAGAAGCCATGAAGATTTAAATATAGTAACTTTTGCCTCTTACTAATTTTTTTCCTTTCCATAACAATAAAGCACGGTTTGCTGATTACACATCTCTTTCTCCCCCTTACTCTCCCCAATTTACATTTATTAAATCTAAATAAAACTACATTTTCCAAACACCATTTAGAGTTAGGTCTTATCGTCAACCAGGTTCTTATATATTTGAATGTTTTTCATACTAGCAGTATTTTATTACTGTTTTTATCAACATATTCCATTAATATCTGCATTACCATATCATACTAACATGGTTCTAGGAAATGTTCATTGACACAAGAAGCAATTGAGAAGAACGAGAAGACAATTACAGAGGAGTTGGATACACATTATAACCACAGTGAATATTTAATACAAAAAATAATATTTCATTTCATATGTATTAAGCTATCATTTTCATAAATAGTTCTTGCATAGGTCAACATTTTTAACCTGCAATTCCCATAAGAGGAAAGCAGAAAAAGCACAAAATGCAGAAATATAATTTTCACATTTGGAAAAAGAGATACATGAACGAACAAACAAACAAATCTGTTTAGCATAGCTGTCAAATATTCAACTTAAAAATCCAGTGGATGTTTTTTATCACTGGAACGAATGGATTTAAACTGAGTAGTTTTTGCTGAATCCACCTTTATTCAAATTAATGTTGAACATTGTGCAAGCAAACTTTTAAAAGAGAGTAGCTATTCTGAGATTTAACTACAGAAAAATTACATTAATAGAACCTTTTTTTGAACTGTTACTTACCTAAATTTTTATTACTATACTTTTTAGGCTTCATTTTACAGGCCCTCTTCAGCATTAGCTGTGCAGTAGATATATCCTTAAAACCCCTAGGGGAAGATAATAACTTACTAAGCATTTCACATGTATTATGTTACACCAGCTGCATATTATTGTATAATACACTTTCAAAAAGAATACAAGTGCATATAGTACTTCTTATGCATGGTATGAAACTTTCTGAATTACACAGATAGCCTGAATATTTAACATTACATTATTGCAACTTATTAAGCTGCTCTTGCACATTTGTAAAAGTAATTACAATAATTTTTACTTTGTTCTATACCAAAGATTCTTGAAAAGAGGAACTTAGAAAAGGCAAGCAGCAAAACCCAACTGTACTGTGCATATTCTTGGAAGTCACTATGTAAGCAAAATAGTTTAACATACCATTCTTCTGAAATTTTCTCTTCTTTTTGAGACATGAATGAAAATATCTTTCTTTCCTTACAGTCAGAGAGCTGTGACATTGTTCCCTTCCCTGACCTGAAAACAAAGTAAAAGAGTGGTACTGAAAGGTAGGTAAATAAGGCTCTTGGGTAACTATTTTGCAGTCTTTCTTATTCTACAAGTTGTTTGTGCCTTTTAAAAGCACTTTTGGAGCTTGGAAATAATACAAAAAAATCTATTTTAATACTCCAGGAAGGCTTTATCTTGGAGAGTAATAAAAGTCTGCCATCAATTTGAAATTGTTTACATTTCAATTACTTGGAGCATATTTCAGTCCTTTCTCTCCAAAAGAATGCAGCTGTGTAAGAAATCCCTTTTTATCTTTATCTAGTCTTACAAATCTCTATTTCAACATCTATGTTATGATATATGTGAAAAATATAAGTTTTATGATTTAAAGTCAAACCTAGATAAAAAAAAATACATACATATATTTTTATATTCTTAATTCTTATAGTTGATGAAAAACAACAACTGAATTTAATATATTTGATTTTAACAAGTTAATACATTTTGGAATCATAGAATGGTTTGGGTTGAAATGGACCTTAAGGATCACATATTCCAGCTTCCCTTGCCATGGGCAGGGACACCTTTCACTAGACGAGGTTGCTCAAAGCCTCATTCAACCTGGCCTTGAAAAATTCCAGGGATGGGGCAGCCACAGCTTCTTGCGGAAAACTCTTTCAGTGCCTCACCACTCCCATAGTGAAGAATTTCTTCCTAATATCTAATCTAAACATCCCCTCTTTCACTTTAAGGTCATTACCCCATGACCTGTTACTACATGTTCATGTAAAAAGTCCCTCTGCAGATTTCTTAGTAGGTCCCTTCAGGTACTGGAAGGCTGTTACAAGGTCTCCCTGGATCGCTCTTTTCTCCAGCCTAAAGAACCCCAACTCTCTCAGCTTGTCTTCACAGGAGAGGGGCTTCAGCCCTCTGACCACTTTCATGGCCTGCCTCTAAACCAAGTTGAGTAGGTCCACATCCCTCTGGTGTTGGGGGCCTGGTCATGCTCCTTTTGATGCAGCCCAGCATACAGTTGGCTTTCTGGGCTGCAATAGCTAATTGCCAGGTAGTGTTGATCTTCTCATCAACCAATGCACTAACTCTCCTCAGGGCTGCTCTCAATCCATTCTCCGTCCAGACTGTATTTGCACTTGGGATTGACCCATTTTTTTTTCCACTCCAGTAATATATAAACCAAATGTAGCAAAAGCATCAGAAAACAGTCTCAAGTTTTCCTCACTTTGATTTTTGTCAAACACAAATGAACTAAATATAAAGAAAAAAAAAAATTAACTTACCTGCTATGAAAGCTACTATTTTCTGCTAAGTATGAATGTGGGTTGTTAATGCACTGCCCAACTTCTTGTGGTGACAGTGGTGAACCATTTGAATGTTCACTGGAATGTGAAGGCCTAGAATACTTCTGAGCAAGAGAAGAAGAAAAATAACTCAGTTAATGATTCCTGCAAGTTTGAGTTTAAAATGTGCAGGTAAACCTGCACCATGCTTTGCAGAATCTGTTACCATAACAGAAAGGATTCTTAATAGTGATATACCAAATTAGACCTTACATCTGGGGACTCATTCCCTAAATATAATGAATTATACTTTTATAGGAGTCCTTTCTTTTAATTGTAGGAAATAAAACATTAGTATTACTAAGCTTGTAGCAAGAAAAGAAAGCTCTACCAAAACAAAAAGCTAAAACTTCAAAGTTTGTCAAATAACTAGCAGACATTACGGTTTAATGACCTTTAGCTGTTCTGAAAACAGTCAGCTGTTGTCATATAATGCAGATCTTAGTTTTTTTAAAGTAGTGTGTCAAGTAGCAATTTTTAATCCACTGCCAAATGTACAGATGAAGCACATCATCTTTTTTTCTGCTACTGTGAAGTGTTGAAATAGATCCAAAATAAAGAAAAAAATAAGCAAATGAAAGAAAACCTTAAAGAAAAATTGCATCTGGAGATGAGGAGGAAGTCTGAGACTTCTAAAAGTAATTGTGTTTTTCAAGTCAATAGATTGTCGTATTAATCACCCCAGAATAGCATATCCTTAAGGAATGAATAAAGACTGAAGAGTAAGAAGTTTCTGTGACATGTTACCTTTGGCCAGTACAGCTGGTTCAAGAGCAGGAGTGTTTTTGAAGGGAAACGGGTGGAATATAGAGTTAGCCATTCCTTCTCTAATGCAGCTTGCATGAATGAGTAAAGTTAAATAGTGCACTGATAAAATCAGTTTAGTTTTGATAGCTTTTTCAAAGTCTCTTAAATTGTCTTACTCATTCTTCCAAGTGTTTTCAAGTTGTATATCAGAACTGCTACCTGCAGAGCAATCACACTTAAAACACCTTTGGAGATCTGTATTGTACTTTATTTTTAAAAAATCAGATTAATAGTATTTGTGAGCTGCGTTTTTTTTTTTTTGGGGGGGGGGGGGAATATTCCATTTTTTAGAAAATATGCACCCTCTCTTTCTCAAATTCTTATAATTTTATCCCAATATTGTTAATAAACCCAAGTTATTCAAAACGACTCCCATACAAAGGCTGAATAAATACAGACCTAAGGTATTTAAAGGTCTAAAGAACATGAACAGCTTTGCTCACTGTTTTTGACTAGTATTTTATATCCAGATGTAAGCGCCTGATCCTGTCAAACCTGTTTTTGTTGAGTTGAATCAGTGAACAGTTTTCATTGAAACCTGGTGTTAAAAAAGGTGAATGCTATATGTACTTATTCCTTCAATTAATCAATTTTATTTTTGATGTTATGGAATAATTTGTGAACTAAAATAATAGCTTGGAATGAAGAAGGGTGACAAGATTAGGTGCTAACTTGTGTCTCTAGCACTTCAAGGCAGAATTCAGTTTTCTTTCATAAAAGCAAAATTTAGATTTTGTTTCAAACTCAACCTGCATACGACTTATTTTTCTTATAAGTCCTTGAGGTTTTTTTGACCATCTGTTCTTTCACTGTATTCTGATAAGTGAGAGAAATAAATTACTCCTACACAGTAAGTAAATACTGCTGAAGAATTTGGCTTCACTTACACAGGGCTCAGTCATTCAGTCTGTTCTTACTTCGGCAGCAAAGAGCCTGGGGTTCATTCTTTTGAAAATGTCTAATTTATAAAAGTGAACTGTGTTTCTCCCATTCATAGAGTATTCCAGATTGCATGATTTCTGACCCTGTGAAATTATCTTTACTTCAGATACCTTACTGTTTAGTTTGTGTAAACAGGACTTTGCATAGCCTTAGACTGGTGAAGAAGGTCTTCCAAACCCTTTGAAATTCTGAGAGACAAAAGGATCATATTCCGGCTATTTGAAAAGGTTACTTCAGGTAGTGGTCACATAATTCGGTAACTCTAAGACCACTCTTTTTTATTATGAGGTAATGATTAACCAGTATTATTCTTCACCTTCCATTCAAACCTAACTGTTCAAAATAAATTTTCAATAAATTTTGACTTTATTTTCATATCTTAAAAGGGATTTATTCTTACACCTTCGTTTCCTTGTTTCTGAACTCTCTATTCTTTTGTATGTTTTGGTTTTCATTCTTTCATTTAATAAATCTGGATAAACTCTATGCTCTCATGATTAACAGATAATGTCCCTTTATGACTCTTCCCCTTCCTAACATTTTAATTAATGATAAACATATAACATTACCCTTTTTACCACACCTCCTCTCTCAGGTGGTTGTATATGTTAAGAAATGTATGTAAATAAACTGTAGAGGCATGCAACAAATAAAATGTATCACATTCTTTAACTAGTACATTTACCTGCAACCCACTAACCCATATCTTCTCAGTGATTAGTCTTATGCCAATAATGACAACTAAGTGGCTGATTCAAACAATTTTCATTAAGAAAAGGAAAAAAAACAACCCCCAAAAACACAGGTAAAATCTATTCCAGAAGCAGACTGTAGTAAATCAAAACATAAGGTGATCATTTAAAGTTGTGAAACTAGTACAATTCAGACACAGAAGACTGATATGTTCATATCTCAACAGAGACAAAGATATGATATATTCAAATCTTGTAATTGCCTGGGGTCTGTGGGCAGAATGGTCAAAATGCAAAATAACTAGGAGAAAAAGGAGAAAATCTGACCAAAAACTGTCAGTGAAATCAGATATTAGTTCTCCTTGTCCTCCTTGAATTTACTCTTCAAATGCACTGCAGAAATCATATTTCTGGCTTTTCAGATGAGAGTTTTTCACTAATTTTCTAAGTGTGGGTTTGCAACCCAGTCATAGGTCAACTCAGTTTTTCGCAAAAGCTGTGTCTTCAACTTTGCTGGTATATAAAGGTTTATGAAAGTGGCAAATTTCTGAAGTATTTTTTTCCTCCTTTAATTGCAAGAGAATCAATACAGCTGGGAGGGGGTAGATTTCCACTTCTTGTACAATTTAAATGTCAAATAATCTAATTTTTTTTTGTGTGTACAATGACTTGTCAATTATCTGGCTACTTAGATGTCTTACATAAGGAGTGAATGTGATCCATGTTCTAATGTCAAATTTTAGGTGCAGCCTGCATCCTAGCTACTTGAATTTCTACTTCTCTGATGAAACTGTTTGTGATAGAAATCAACAAAATCATGAAACATGAAAACTACCACTCCAAAATTGTAGACAATTTTTTGGAACAAAAATAACTTAAGCAGCAAGAATAACTGACTGAATCCTCCTGCTTTATAGTTGTACCATGACCCAATTAAAGTTCTTTGCTCTCAACCTTTAGGTTGAAACTCTTCTCACAAGTATTTTCTTACCCCAGTGTTCACCATTTATTAATTTAATACTCTTCACAGTGTTTCTATTTCTTTCATGGCCTGTAAAATGTCTATCAGCGTTCTAAATCTTAAAAATAAATTTCAGTGAAAATCTAAAATTACTTTTCAAAGGTATAAATATGCAAGACAAGAAAAAAAGATAACTGATGTATCATCAAGCACGTTTCACACTCCTATGAATGTGTAGCATATTATAAAAAACATACAAAACTGACATTTGCTTTGGCCAACAAAAATAAACACATAATTGATTTTCAAATATATGCTCTTCCACTATGTTTATCCCTAGAGATTTTGACAGTGCTATGTTCAAGAAACTTTTGTCCATATTTTCCCCCATAAATACAGTCCTAAATTAAAACTAATGCATAGTTTATGACAGAATTACCAATACTTAAGGCTAAAACCTACATCCATTTCTACTGATATTGTCCATGAAAAAAACAACCCAAAACAACAACAAACCAACAATCTGAGATGAATTACAAAGCAAATAAAATTATAGTGCTTGATTATATGGTCTACATAAACCGTTACAAGCATACATTTGTTTCTAAAGCCAAGTTAAGGAACCAATTTCTTAAATATTGAGGTATATATGTAGTTTCACACATATGTATAAATCTCATACAGTTGATTTAAAACACATTAATTCATCTGAAGATCTCTCAAACTTTTGTATCCTCCATACTTTGTTTACAGTGTTTGTTTCAAATCAGACTGTATTCATTACTTTTTAAAAGTTGCAACTTTTACAGGTACACAAAACATACATAGACCGTTATAAATGTTTCTTAAAACTTCACAGAAATAAATTCACTCTAACTTATGATTTGAAACACATTTTTAATACTTGACAAATTATTCTAACGTTTCTTTAATTTTCCTTTTTTTTTTTTTGTGGCAGACTTTGTGTTTGTTTTGATTTAGCTCCTGCTCATGATACAAATAAAACACTTCCAAGACTAAAAAGAATACAGACCCCCAAATTCATTATTAAATACAATGCAATTATCCTCGATATCATTCTTCAACAACAAGAAGGTGCAAATATTTTTGGGTTTGGTTTTTTTTTTCTGAATTTTATTATTAAAACTTTCATGGTATTAGCTATTTCCATTTATCCATCAGGATCAAAACCTATTTATCCTGATTCACAATGCATTTTTTTAACCTTTTGAGAATCTAACCCTACAGGGTTATTTTCCCTCTAATACTTCAGCTCATCATGAACTCTGGAGGTTACGGACTTTTTTTCTTTTCATGGCACATTATATATAAAACCTTTTTCATGTTGTTATTCCTTCATTTCTAAAAAATTTCTATCCCTTCTTTTGCAGACTGCAATCACTATTTACAATCAAACATTAAAATCCTGTGGTCTCAGAAACAGAATCAAATCCTACAACTATTAAAGTCAGCGACAATGGTTCTACTAACTTCAACTGGGATTGAATGAGCTATTGAAAAGGAGAGTTTTAGTGCAAATATTATTTACATAATCTAATTCTAGGCATATTTTATATGCTCTGGATTAGTTCTGGAGTTACATAATCTTTTATAATGACTATATGTGTAGCTTGGACTGTTCTGAGTCCTATTAAACCATGAACAAAAAATAGCTCACAGAACACAGTGTCAAACCTACACTCAGCTTTGAAGCACTTTGACAAGTAACTGTCCAAACTGTGCATAATGTTACCACATACTGCCTTTCATTTCTGTTAGATCAAGGAGGATCGCAAAAGTATAATAAAAACCAAACCAATCCCCAAAACTGTGCTATGGTTAGAAGCAGAGGATGCAAGAAGACATTAACAATGCAGGCTGAAAAGGAAGACCAGCGCAGCTACAGGTTGGGCAGAGAAGAGATTCAGAGCAACCCTGCACAGAAGGACTTAGGGTCGTTGGTCGATGAGAAAATGAACATGAGCCAGCAGGGTGCGCTTGCAGCCCAGAAAACTAACCATATCCTGGGCTGCATCAAAAGGAGCATGACCAGCAGGTCAAAGGAGGTGATTCTGCCCCTCTGCTCCCGTGAGACCTCACCTGGAGTATTGTGTGCAGTTCTGGTGTCCTCAACAAAAAAAAGGACATGGAACTATTGAAACAAGTCCAGAGGAGGGCCACGAGGATGATCAGGGGACTGGAGCACCTGCTGTGTGAAGAGAGGCTGAGAAAGCTGGGGCTGTTCAGCCTGGAGAAGAGAAGGCTGTGGGGAGACCTCATAGCAGCCTTCCAGTATCTGAAGGGGGCCTACAAGGATGCTGGAGAGGGACTCTTCATTAGGGACTGTAGCGATAGGACAAGGGGTAATGGGTTCAAACTTAAACAGGGAAAGTTCAGATTGGACATAAGGAAGAAGTTCTTTACTGTAAGGGTGGTGAGGCACTGGAATGGGTTACCCAACAAAGTTGTGAATGCTCCATCCCTGGTGGTGTTCAAGGCCAGGGTGGACAGAGCCTTGGGAGGCATGGTTTAGTGTGAGGTGTCCCTGCCCATGGCAGGGGGGTTGGAACTAGATAATCTTAAGGTCCTTTTTATGATTCTATGGTTCATGACTGCTCCTGAACACTACAATAGAGTAGAAGGAATGGGAGGGGAAAAAAGGGGTATTTTATAAAAAAAAAAAAAAAAGCCACATTGCAATTTCACAAAAAATGTGTGTGGAATTCTTTTCTTTAAAAAAAGAAGATTCACCCTTCAGTTCACCTGCCTGGTTTTGTCTAACTTGTTTCTCTGAACTTCTCCCCTCAGTGAGGCAGGCCATTAGTGTCATTTTCAGTTAGAAAGGCTCTTTTTCCACCAGGTTTTACAAAGTATCTACATGCATATTTTTTGCCCATAGAAGTGGTAGATGTGTCATCCCTGGGGACATTCAAGGCCAGTCTGGATGTGTACCTGGGCAATCTGATCAAGAAGTTCCTGCTCATTGCAAGGAGGGTTGGACTAGATGACCTTTGAAAGACCGTTCCAACACAAACTATTCTATGATTCTATGATACTATTTTTTAATAAGAATATGTAATAAGACAAAAGAAACAAATTTGAAGGACTTTTCCACTACTTTATAGAATACAAAAAAGTTCTTCAGTGTGGCGATATCCTTGATTTCTACTTTCCTAATTTTTAGTGAGTATATTTCAATAGTGCAGTTAAAATCTAGTTTACTCCAAGAAAATAAATCAAAAAGTTAAAACAAAAAGATAAGTGGAAGATGGTATTTTAATCCAAGGCAGAACATTCATTAGCATTCTATGACTATTTCAAATAAGCTGGCAAAATTTCTTTTTGGGCAATACATGCCACATACAGAACTGTTTTTCCTACTGTGAAATATTCTGTAGTTTAATAATTGATCAGACTGGCAGGGGGAGTGGTCAGGCAGAAAAATCATATCCTGAAGGTTATGCTCACAACAGAAAAGGGTCTATTACAACCAGCCGTACCAGCCATACTATACTGTCTTTCATCTAGCAGAAAACTGTAACTTTCTCTCCTGGTTCCTAGCAAACATATTTCATTCTGTGGAGTATTTAATTCAAATATCATCTACTCCAGGACAACATCTTTAATTTCTTTTAAAACAAAACTTCATTTTGTCAAGGCCCAAGTATTCTTTGCTAGAAATGTCCTCTCTAAAAGCATAAGTAAGTTTTGAGAAACTTACTTCTTAAGAAATCACAAATTTTTATCTCCTGTAGCTGATACAGAAGGACCACATCGTTTTTCTGTGCTCATTTATATACTGGTGACAGGCTGTGATTGAAAACTTCCTTTGAAATTAAAGATCTGAACATATGTGTATTTAGCTTTTTATTTCACCCAGTCTTCTTAAGAAGCATATTGCTCTATGTGGTAGTTTTTCCGAGTTACTCAAGTTCATCTGTAAAGCTTAGCTCAGTGTTAGGAAGTTGAATATCAGTTCAGACCCAGGCTTTCTAAAAGACTTCCAAAGCTAATATAGCATCAAATATAAACATTCTTAAATGAATCATCTATTAGTTTAATTATTATTCCATTTCCAACACCACAAAACTTCATTCTAAGTTCTGCCATTTTAAAACTATATGTAAATATGTTGACTTGAATAAATTTATAAAAAAACCTGCAGACTTCCTTTTAATTAGTGTAGTAATATATATTTTATAGAAAACGGATCTCTGAACAGCAAGCAGTAGAAAAAAATAGTCTCTTTCTCTGGGTTTGTCTTTCGTGATTTTTCACATATTTTATGTGGTGAAGATAAATAGGTTAGCACCCTAATAAAGGTTATTTTAACCTTTGGCGATGCTTCTTTTTCAACCCTGTCTTTATATAAGACAAGAGAATTAGGAAAGAAAGCTGGGCATGGCTGCATTCTTATGACTTCTAAAACCAAACAAAGTTTCAAGCCAAAAAAAGTAGCAAGTATCATCTGATTTCCAGAGAAACATTGCAATGATTAGTTGACCCCAAGAGATTTTATAAACTTAAAAAAGCTGGTTCATTACTAGAGTACATTCTTGTAGGAAAATTAGAGAACAGATGTAGTTGTGTAGATGTCCATTTATAAGAGTATGTATTGACAATTACTGGAAAAATTGTAACATTCTGTTAAGAAAAACATTCAAGAAAATTTTATTCAGGAATGTCTTATACAAATGAATGTCTCCAAAATATTTTAGATGCAGGAATCTAACTGTTCTCTCAAATCCTAATATATTATTAGGATATGCAATGTTAATATATATATATGTAACTATGTGATTTCTCTAGATATGTATAACTAAAATTATGGAAAGAATTTATTTCAGAATATATAAAAGTAAATAAATAATTAATATTTTAGGGACACAAAATTTTCATTTGCAAAAAAGGTTGATTATGTACATACATAATTAACTTTCTAAAAGTCTGAAACTTATTGTACTTCATGTCAGTCATTCCTGACCTACGTGACCCAAACTTTTCTAGAAACGCATTTTTGTCTTAAGCCTGACAAGTGTTAAAACCAAGCTCTGGGTCCAACATCTTTTTTTTTTTTTTCATACAAGAATAAACAATACAGATGGGTAAATGGTAACCTCAGCTTCAGAGGTTAGACATGGCTCAAGTATGCATAAGAAATGTATGCTTCAAAAAAACTTTTGAGATGTATATCCCCACCCACTTCAATAAACATCAGGCTCCTAGCACTGAATTCAGACCACCCCTCAAAAAGGCTCTCAGACCCCAGATGCAGTCTTTCCACATTAAAATGACAAGAATATTCAGGTCTTTCCCTCTCTGACTCTGCCACATTATACAGACTTTAGCTGGTATGTCCCTAGAAGCCTTTTCCCAAGTTCTTGTACCTCTGTGAAAACAAACAAACAAAACTTTCAGGGGCAATGAATCAAAAACCGCAGCAAACTAAACAGCCAAGGGACCACTCATCCTCACCCCTTAAATACTGTACATTCAAAGAATATAGAATTTCAAAGGAATATAATCTGAAATGTTCCATCAAGTTTGGGAAATCAATACTAAAAAGACAATAGAAAAGAAAGTTGTACTTCAGCTTGCATTTATCGTCAAAGGGAAGTCAGCCAGAAGCACAGGGTATTAAAAATAGACTAGTCTCAAGTTTATAGTCATCTAACGTTTAATATGTTTCAAAGTTCTTGTCACATGAGATATTTGACTCAATTTCAAGACAATGTTCCCTTTTTGTTTAAAAGTCCTTATTTCACAAATAATATCGAAAAAGTATTTGGAAGATAAAGAGCAAAGGACTCAGTTGTAAGCATATTTTTTTTTAAACTGATGATCAAAAATCTCTAATTACACTAAACTCACTTAACTGTAAAGAAGATATGTATTAATTATCGCTCAGCTTCACTTATACAGTCCTCCTTATATGCTCCTAGCAATAATTTTTTTTATTTGAAATAAATTATGCACAAATGAAGCTGCAAGTTGAAATTTGTTGATTCATAACTGTAATCTTAACAACTTACTCTTTTGGAGCCTACACTGCTACTTTCTGGGAAATTCAAGAACTTTAGCAGCTGATTCTTTGGGATGTTTTCCTATTATTAACCAGATGATGATTTTAACAGTATTTAGCATTTAGGATACCTTAGCCCACTCCATTCAAGGACAAACTAGACATAAAGTTAAATAGATTTTAGCTAAATTCAGATTGCATTACAGGGTATGGGTTGTTGTTGCGTTGTGGTTTTTTTTTTCCCTTCTGTATTGCCACTATTAGAAACTCAAGAATTGCATGGCAAAGAAAGTCCATTAGGGTCCTACATCCTTTTCTGAGGTACTGGTTCCTAGACAGTCAGTCCTAGCAAACAGTGGTGCATGGGGTGACTCTAGTCCGTATGTTGGACTTTGCAGCTGCTTTTGCTGAACTTCATGAGGTCAACCTGTTTATCTAGTCTGTGCAGGCTCTCTGAACATCCTGGTTCTACAGCATACTGACCGCTGCTCCCAGTTTAGTATTATCTGCACACTTGCTGAGATTGCATTCTACATGAGATTCCATCATACCGGTTACTAATTCAAATATTAACTACTTTGGTACCCCTTCCATCCATTAATTACTGTCCTCAAGTTGGATTTTGCACCACAGAACACAACTATTTGAGACTGGCAGTCCAGTTAATTTACCACCCTCTTGTCCTGCCCATACCTCAACAAATTTTGAGAATAAGACTGCATGAGACTGTCAACAATGGCCTCACTAAAATAAAGGCATTCAATATGCACTGCCCTCACCTTATTCATAGTACCAGTCCCCTTGTGATAGAAAGCAATAATCAGCCCTTGGTAAACCCATATTGGCTGCTCTCAATCACCTTCTTTCACGGGTTTAGCAATGGCTTCTGAGAGGATTTCCTCCACAACCTTCCCAGGAACTGAGGTAAGGTTGATTGGCCTGTAGTTCTTTGAATCTTTCTTCTTGTCCTTGAAGATGGGTGTGATGTCTGCCCTTTTTCAGTCACCAGTAACCTCCTCTAGTTGTCATGATCTCTCAAAGATGATAGAGACTGGCCTCAAAATTACATCACTCAGCTTGATCAATCCTCTTGGATGCCTCCCATCTGTTCCATGGTACTTGTATATGTTCAGGTGAGTTAAGCTGTGCTGCGGTTGGATAACAGCTGCTACGTTCTAAACTAAAATGACTTCAAGCTCCAGGCAATAAGACATGTATAGATTTAACTGTGGAGGAGAAAGGAAGCCGAGATCTCACTTTCCTCTTTGGTTCCTCCAAAAGTACTGCTATTTTACTCAATTACAGTATTGACTGTATCAATGGTCTCTTCTCACAGAGCACAAACAAGTCAGTTAGGATAGCTCCTGAAATTTTTAAATAGACATTACTGAAAAATATTTTTTTTCAGTGGAAATCAAGGTATGTGGACATGGTAAAAATCAAACATTTAACTAGATCTATAACACAATCTACATCAACACTAAAATGCCAGTTTTAACATTACGCAAAAAATTAAAGAACTTAGAGAAGATATATTCAGTGATTTGTGATCCTTAGGCTCAGCTTTTAAGAGATTCCAGATGCAAACGTACTCACTGAGAAGAACTGATGGCTCTCTTATTACTTCCATTTACGATGAGGCATTTGGCTTAGAATGGCTTTTCCTTTGAGGCTACAGTAATGAGTCTAAAACTCCACAGAACTAAGACTTTTGTACTTTTGTATATTTTTTCCATTGCTTGGCCTATTTATTCAATTCCAATGCTTTACTTTGTCTTTAGAGGAATAAGACTAGGAAGTACAATTAATTACATCACTATACTTTGATATGTCATACATGCTAAATATAATTTAGAAAAATACTATGCCATTTGGCTAAATATCTTTAGTGTCACGCATCATTAGTGGACTTAGAACTGAGATCTCAAGGTGGAAGGTCAGAAAGCAGTCAGAACACATTCTGCATGAGCTGTAAAGCTGGAGTGCTAGCAACAGCCACAACTCCTAATAGCTGTGTTTGTGTTTATCAGATACTGACTGCAGCAATCTACTTCCAAGCCCAGGATATCTATCATAACTAGAAAACAAGATTTCAGCTTTTTAAATAAGCCTCATTGCTGAAAGAGGTAAAAAAGGGTCTTTACGTATCTGATGATGCCACAGACTGAGAATGGCATGCAATTCCTTAACATAGCAGCTGAAGAAGCATGATCATGCTAGGACATTATTGATACACAATTACTGAGAAGATTGTTCTTCAAACATGTTACTTAGGAGAGAGTTTTTCCCCTCCTTTTTAAAGAGGATGGATCTAACCAAATTTCATCATACACTTTTTTGCTTTTCTACAACATTGTAACTTTGTCATAACTTTGCTGAAAAAAGGATCATAATCTCTACAATATACCATACAGAAAGGCTGGATACTGATCTGACATTTATAAGCAATTACAAGAGCTAGACATGTGTAAGTGTGTCAAGATACAAGAAATATTATGGAGGTATTCTAATCCATAGGCTACACTTATTTCCTGGCACTAGCCAGAAAACAGACAGAAAACTGTCTGTAAAAGATTGATCTGAAATCAGACCCTGCTGTCCATTGTCTCAAAGATTGGTATGAGAAGCTGAGTCTCCAGTTGGACCCTGACACTGTCACAAGCCCACAGTCACAAGCTCAAGGCCTGAGACAAACCACATTACAAAGGATTATATTTGTATATGCATGTGTCTAGTTTTGACATGTGATAAGAACACTAAAATGAGGTGTAAAGAAATTGTTGTTCTAATTGCTGTTTACTTTTCAAGAGTTAGCATATATAACATAGTTTTTCTTCTCTCTCCTCCCCTCTTCCCCCTGCACTCCCTCCAAAAAACAAAACAAAAGAACCTCCAGAAAACAACACAGAGAACTGCATGGAAGGCAAGCAAAAAAAACAAAAAAAAAGGAATGGTTATGCATCTGAGTTTGGATATGTAAAATGTGAAGGAAATGTGAAGGAAACTCCTGGTCTATAATTTCAAAAAGATTGGGATTTTAAAATTCTACATAATACAGCTCAGAAGCAGGACGTCTCAGGAAAACTAACTTGCTCCCTTTGATGAACAGTGACAGTTTTCTTTTTAGCTTGGTTGCAATTTACAAAGTTACGTTCTCTTTTGAAAAGTATGACTAGATAGCCCTGATTTAAAACCAAATTCAAAAAAAATGATGTTTTGAGAAAAACAGTATTTACATTCTGTGCTATGTAACCACAATTACTGGTACTTACCTTGATGAGAATAAGACATATGTCCATATGCTGACTCAGTGTAGGAAAAAAATTATTCAAGTAGTGTTCTGAGTAAAAAATTGTCTTAAAACTGATCATATTTAAATGGTTCAGCTTTCTGTCACACTGGCAAGTTCAGCCATTTTGTATTTGGCTTTTACCATATTCACATTGAGAAAATAACAATGCTGATGGTTACACAGTACAGAAAGTAAGAACTGTGTCAAGCAAATATGTTGTCAGATTTTGTCCACCAGAGGTGAAGTGAGCTCCGCCTTGTAGATCATTTGCTACATGGATGGACTGCTGATGAAAGGCTGCCTTAAGATCAGCCTTCTGGAGCATATAAGGTGGAATTCTCCAAAGTCCACATGAAAGACATGAAAATATCACTAAATACCAGACTCATACTTTCTGAGACATATGTTGGCCAGATCTTTCATGTCATCTCGTATAGCCTGTTTGCACAATACAACAGACATAAAACACTACTGCCATCAATTGCTTCTGAATGTCTTTGGCAAGGTACGATGTGACTACAACAAGATACCAGTAATCGTTCAGGTAAAAAGATTACTAATCCTGCTAATATGAACAAGATAAAGGCCTTTCCTCCAGGTCAATCACATGCAATTCATTTTTCACATGATGTGGTGCCAAACTTCTGCTAAAATATACCACTGTTCATCGAGCATAAATGAAGTAAAAAGAGGAACTATCCAAACTGAATTCTGCAGTGCAAAATGGTGTCTGGATATTTTTCTCTTCTTTCACACCCTAGCATATGGGATCTCTTAGACCCAGCAATATATACTCCTCCCTACATACTTGTTTGAAACACAACAGATAGGCACTGATATATTTTGGCTTTGCTTCAGCTGTGAAACACTGGGGACAGAAAGAAACACTGAGGACAGAAAGAAACACTGAGGACAGAAAGAAACACTGAGGACAGAAAGAAACACTGAGGACAGAAAGGAGGGAATAAGCAGTATAGACTGTTCAAGGCTTCTGCTGCATATTTCTGCAGAAGGAGAAAGTCCATGTGATTTCGTATTGCCCAGCTGCAGAGAACGAAACAGCTAAAGATGCATGGAACCAGGCAATCCAA
This sequence comes from Pezoporus flaviventris, assembly GCF_033815535.1. Lineage (NCBI taxonomy): Eukaryota > Metazoa > Chordata > Aves > Psittaciformes > Psittacidae > Pezoporus > Pezoporus flaviventris. The sequence goes on from NW_026892564.1 coordinate 5,758,217, forward strand.
CACCAAGCAACCTAGTACTGAGGATGGCTAGTCTGGGCTAGACAGAAGAGAGTGTAGCCCCATTTTAGTTAAGCCACATTACTTCCCCCAATCAAACTCTTTAGTACAGACAAGATATATGCTTGGGGAAAAAAAAAAATAAATAAAAAACGGTAAGACAAATATTGCACGGTATAAGTCTAGTTACAGACATCAATCTGGAACACTGAAATGCTCACTCACTGAACAAAGTATATCTTTCATGGGCATATACATTGTAAATTTATCACATACACTGCTCTGTAGAAAACAGATGTTCTTACATTTTTCATCACAAGAAGCTAAGGGCTCGAGTAACTTTTTTGACATTAGTCCCCAGTTCAGTATTTGAGCCAGCTGTGCAAATTAAAACGTCAACTCGTGGGTCTCCTGTCATCATCTGAACCTAAACACTTTCTCTGAGAATTGCTCCTTAGACCTATTTTTTATTTCTTTCCTTATAAACTCAATATCAATTTTGAAAAAAACACAACCCAAACCTCAACAAAAAAGCAAACCAGGAAGAGCTGTGTGGCAACACCAGAGGGTGATACAGTGCAAGCCTCTCTGCCTCAGGAGCACCTGCCCAAATGAGACTGCCCTCCTGAGAGACAGATGAAATAAAACTGCCCACATAGTTTTTTGTTTAGTAATTAAAATAAAAAAATATCAAGACACATCACAGGATTATTTGGGCCAAACAGAGTGAAACAAGAATGACTAAATTGAATTACAGCATATAAGACTCTGGCCTACTGACTGAATAATTCAAACCAGGATATTTTCCTTCTTTAATATACGAACAGATACTTCCTTCCTGTGTGAAGAAATAAATCCTTCAACTTTCTGCTTTTTATTATTTTAGAAAGAAGCCAGGGATCAGAGAACATCAACTAATGAGACTGTTCTTTTTTGTATATATATTCCAAATTAAAACAAAATAAAAAAAAATCCTAAAATTTAAGCCAGATCTCTATGTTTACACAAACACATTTCCTGTCTACCAAATTATTCCTGGGACTCCTGCCTCAAACATTTTGCATGGTCTTACAATAAGACAGTAATTCTGAAAAGTGTGTTAAAATAGCTGCTGAAAGGTAGAAGAGAAAAATAAAACTACTCCAAGTCATCAAGTCAGTGACAATAATTTCATACAAACCCCAACAAGTGGCAAAAAAGGCTGATACTCAGATGACTGAAGACTGATCAACTGTAAACTCTACTGTTTCAACTAACAACATATTTGGTTTCATAACTCTCTATGACCCATACAAACATGTGATCATAAACAGGATTTAATCCTGCCAGTAGCAGGGCTATCACATCAATCTCATTTGCAAAACTTCAGTGTAATATTGATAAATTGCTCTTGCAAAGATGCGGCAGCTGAATAAGCACATTCAGAGACAAGGGCTCATGAAAAAAACCCTCAGTCATATCCTCTTAGGTCTCAAAAGGCCAAATTGTTATCAGTTTTCTTTGCTTTACCTGAAACCATTAAAAAAAGAAAAAAAAAGAAAAAGGGCAACCAACAAATGCGAACAGTGAAAGAAAGCTGCGTTCCAGACAAATACATAGGTAAGTCATCAACAGCTGCCTTACCATGCTTACTGAGTTTTGAACTTCCCCTTTATACTATGCCTTTTGAGGTTATATAAGATAAAATTAGTTTAAAGATTCTTTTCTTGCTTACTGAATGAAAATATTGATCCTGTAGACCTTTTTTTTCACTTAATTATTGATAAATTCAGTTTTGGATGTGATGCTACTCCTCAGTTCCTTTGGAGCCTGCTTTTATTTCTTAGAATGGAAACTTCGGAGCCAGTTAAAATCTTCTGAAACTGAAAGAACATTATTAACTCTCTAATTTGTGAAAATTACTAGAAATGATGTCTGGATTTTATGCATCACAGACCTAAGTGTGAGGATTTCTTTTTCCCAATTTAACTATATTTTGCTTCGTAATTTACTTTTGTATTCAGACTCGTAGTCGTTTTAGTACTATACCCATAAGACAAAAGAAGAGCTAGTAAGCCTGATTAACCTCTGGTTTTGGGTGTGTGTTCCCTTCATTGGAATATCGCAACACTGAAACTCAGCTATATTTTCAGCTATATTATTGTTCTCAGTCTATCCTGAAAATGAACAAAATACATACTCAAATTTTGTTGACATTATAATCTGTTACTAAAATACTAAAAAGCTAAACATTTTAGAACAAAAGTAGCTGTTTCCTTATTCTCATGATTGTCCTTTAAGTGTAGAAATCTATGGGATTCAATGGTAGGTGTGACATTAACAGCAAGGCAACTACCAGGGCATCTTGAAGAGCAAGAAGCAATTAATCCATGACAAATACATCTAAATGAGCTATATATAACAAATGCTTCTTTATTTCTGGACATCCAAAACGTTAATTCTAGCTCTGGTAGTCCATTCATGGTCTATTATTTCCAACAGCTACACAATTGCTTAATAATAATAATGTTTATTTTTTACATAATTTTTTTATGGTAATGATTGTGCTTACTTCAGAAAACATGAAATCATCCACATTTATTTCTTCATAGTCATCCTCTACTTCATTGCTTTTAACAGCTGCAAGAGCACTGGCCAGTTTCTTTCGCAAAAGAAAACCCTTCCAAAATGCCTAAACAAAAAATTTAAAGCATGTTATACAAAGCCATAGATCAACCCCAAATCCAGATTCTCTGTGTTATCCCATTAGGAAGATAAAACATCTTGGGCCTTGGTCTAATAGCGCAATGATCTGTTTTTTGAACTTTATGTGACATTTAAAACTACAAGACAAATTAAATGCCAGCATATGTCTAAAGCTTAGAGTACTCAAGAGGCTCTCCACAAGTAAGCAGAAAGGAATCCTGCAACTCCCTCAACTACAAACCTGGGTCAACTAATTAATTATTTGACAATTCCTTCAGGGACTATTATAAACTGAAAGGAAAGGCTACATAAGAAAAAGTTGAGTGTCAACTTTCAAATTTCTGAGAATAAAAATACACTTGTACTAAATGTCTCACAGTTTACAAGTAGCAGTTCTTAAAGACATTTCATGCAGTTGACCTAGGTCAGTTACTCTTTCTTAACTAAGATCTTTACTTAAAAAAAATATTACCAGTAGGCATAATCATATCTAAGAAAAAGGAGCACATTAGGAATTAACTGATAGAAAAAGAGGAAGGGTGTGAGGAACACATGCCAAGCTTTAGAATCAGATCCAGGAAAACACTTCAGAGATCAAAATTACATAGATGAAATTAAGAAAATTAAATACAGGACTGCAATTTTCCTCCAACACCATTGAAGTTCAAGACACCCTAAGCATTTAAAGCACCATGTAAAAAAATTTCACTTTGCTGAAAGATGTAGTGTAGTCCACATTTAATAGCTTTGCAATGAAGGCACTAAAAATAGGAAGGTTAAATCTTATATTCTGTCTTAATGTTTAGTTTATTAATTTTTAGGAAACTATTGTCTAACTGCATAGGATATCGAAAATGCTACTGGTTTTAGACACACAATTCCTGATTATTATAAAAAAAAAGATTAAATGTATTAAAATTGCTTTCTTACAATTTAATTGTTCCTATTTTCCTACAGATCTTCATAACTATTCTGATAAGATATCCTTAGGTTACTGAGTGATCACATGAAAAAATATATTTAATACAACAAATATGATCAGTTTTTACAAATGCAAAGGAGAAAAGGAATCCTAATAGTATATGCAGAAGGATAAACTGTAAGGCAGCTGTTAACAAAGATCTATGAAAGCAACACGTCAGTGCTCATTCACGATCAAAAATAAAAATTATATATTAGTTTTTAAGAAAGAAGATGAAAACTGCCTTAGAGAACAAATTCATGATATATCTTCCCATGGAATTCAGTTCTAGTCACTTTAAAAAAGGTTATAATAGAATGAGGTAAAGGTTCATAGAGAGACAAAAAGATAAAAAGTACAGAGTAACATAAAGAGAATAAATGGACTAAACTTTTATTTACAAATGAACAAACATAAGAATAGATATAAAGAGATTTTAAAAAACATGAAATACACAGAAGATAAATAGTGAAAGACTATTTTCATACTAACATGGAATTCTGAGGTCTGAAACAAATGAAAGGACATTTTAATCACTATATGAATTTGCGAAACTTCACTTTAATATGTAATATAAGTCAAATATATAACTAAGTTTAAAAGTTTATAAAGTTTATGGAGATCAAATAATATACTAGCTAAGCATTATATTCCAGAGAAAAATTTTAGCTCAACTTCCCAGATAACTGACTGCTGTAATATGATTCTGTACTCATCCTGTTTCTTAGTATGCACATTTACTAAACATTTTGCTACTGCCAATTTGTTGCATAGATACTAATGAGTTACTTGGATTTTCAGTTTGAAAATAGAACTTAGAAACCTAAATCACTTTGGCACTGTTGACATTTTTATAGAAGACTTACAATATAGAATCCTTTTAAGATAACTTGAAATCTGGAATCAATACAGGGTCTGTTTGTTTAAAAACGCAGAAAACCCTATGAACCCCATGAACTCTGCAGGTAAGTAAACTGGTTAGCAAACTAAACAGAGTCAAGGCATGGACTTCAATTCTTGCACATAGTAATCCATTCTGTTTAACTCTTAGCTCAGTATGTACCATAGGACAGCCTATGCCATGGTCTGTTCCCAGTGTCACTATGGACAGGGCAATCCTGGGTTCTGAAGATGGGGAGAGAGGGAAAGTGATAGATTAATAAAATAGAAGAGATGGGAAGAATAGTTAGTTGTATGGCTATCATAAATGATGTACCAGTTACGGAGCATCTGTTAGTTTAATAGCATAGACATGCCCCAGTAAGAACATGGGCACAGTATGTCTTAAGCATAATATGAGAATTAAATCAAGCAAAACTAATTCAGGGAAATAGTGAAAAAGTGAAAACATTTTTATGCTTCTATTAAACTTTTTGTAGAGAAGGCTCTCTTTTAGAAATATTAAGCTGATGATAAATGTTTAATTATGAAACTATTCATCTTTCACTAATAAAATCTTAAACAAAAATAGAAGATGAGAAGTACACAAAACTAGTAAGGTTTTTTTTCTTATGAAATTTATAAAGTAAAGCCAATACCATAACCCAACCTGGATTAGTGTGGCAGCTTGATGCTTCTGTCTCAAAGACTCGATAAAGTGATGATTCTCTGGTTTTATGCAGTCGGTTTTCCTCCTGGCATGGTACTGCCGCCAAAAAGACTGGATCACTGATGCTGCCATATGTAGCCTTACAGAGATATAAATACTTTTATGAATGACATAGCCTCAACAGTACACTGGATTATTATAGCTGTCAATTATAACCATAAAGCACAGTACTATGCGTTGAGACAAATGGAAGGCACTGCTATTAGACCGTTGAGAAAGTACAATGCAGATGTGACATGTACATTCAGAAACACTGGAGGATATTCACATCACATAGCTTTGGAAATCCAAATATCCAAGTGGACTAATTCCCACTAGGCTCTGTTCCCTGTATATTCACTGGAGAGGAAGAATCTCCTAAAATGAAGGGGTTTAACAATGACAGAATAAACTATTGAAGGGGTCCACTTATGTCCACTGTCCAAAAGGAAAAAAAAAACAAACAAAACTAAAGAGAGCTAAATGCTGAAAACTGCATGAGACAAATATCTCCAATAGAGTAAACAGGAAAAACAGAAAGTTCAATCTCATTCTTTGCCTACTTATACCATTCACTTTAACACTACTGACCACTGCTTATATGTGTACATTTCTTAAATTGCTCAGCAATGATTACATGCTATTTATATTTGTTCTATTTATTACATACAAATATCTTACTATATTTATATTTGAATGATTGAGCTTTATAAATATATGTTCAATTAATTTGCACTGATAGAGGAAAAGCTTAATGGCAGCTCTGCATTATGACTTGGAATCCTTTTGTCCACAAAATTCTCATTTCATTTGGACAGTAGGTTTAAGAAATGAAATGTAAATTTCCTCCAGTCTTTACATGTTACTTTCCCTGTGTAGTGCATCTACAGTATGCACACAGAGGTGTACTTTTCAGAAAACAAAAGCACACTTCAGGGGTTAAGCCAGAATTTTAAAATATGTTTATTAATTTTGCCAACCCCAAACATGATTTATTTATAAGCTTTGCATCTATAAAAAGCAGTAGCTGAGTTAAAAAACAACCACCCAGCGGTTTGCATCCTGCATTGAAGGCTGCATGAAGACCTCATAGCAGCCTTCCAAGATGTGAAAGGGGCCTACAAGGATGCCAGACAGGGGCTCTTCATCAGGGACTGTAGCAGTAGGATAAGGGGTAACAGGTTCAAATTTAAACAGGGTAAGTTCAGGTTAGATATAAGGAAGAAGTTCTTTACTGTGAGGGCACAGTGGGGCAATGGAACAGGTTGCCCAAAGAAGTGGAAAATGCTCCATGCCTGGCAGTGTTCAAGGCCAGGTTGGACAGAGCCTTGAGCAACATGGTGAGGCATCCTGGCCTATGGCAGGGGATTTAGAACTAGATGATCTTAAGGTCCTTTCCAACCCTAACCATTCTATGACTCTATGATTGAAGAGAACTGTTCAACAACTGACTAACAGAATGCATTTAAAATATTAACTAAAAACTCTAAATGAGCTATTTCAAAAAGATTTTTCAGAAGCATACATATTCCACAATAGACTACTGTACTCTTACTATTTTACTATTGTACTTGTACTTTCAACTTCCTGAGAGGCAATGATGAATTCAATTGTCTTCCTGAATAATAAATGTTATGATGAATCATTATTGTCTTAAGTACCTACTAAGCACTACTTCTAAGTCTAAGCATCATGAAGAAGCATACCTTTCATGCTTGTTCTTCATAGCATTCTCAAAACATGTATTTTTGAAACAGAGTTCTTATGGAACCATAACTGAATTTTTGTACATTTAGAGCAAAAATTTCAGATTCTATTTTCCCTGGCCATAAATCCAGAACCATACTAACCAGCAGCAAACAGATTCTAAAGATATAATAAACCAGTCTGTTTCATACAGGAGAATATCTGGGGGCACAGAACAAGTTGAACTGGCCTCTCACCCCTGCCTTTAAGAAGCAGGTTGAAGCATGTTGGAGGAGTACCAAGGGCAGGGCAGGCTGTTAGCTCTTCAGTCATCACAACAGCAGGAGATTGGCCTAAGGTCAAGGGAGTAGGATGGTAGATCTAAGCAACTTTTCCCTCTTGCCTTCTAAACTATACTGACAGTAAACTCTACACAAATGAATCTTGAATGTCGAATGAACAGTATAGAAAAAAAGCCTTACACTTTGTAAACTGACCCAACATTTCTACAAACCATCCAGCATTTTCATCTCTAATATTGAATATGTCATTGAATTGGTGTCATAAATGTATCATTAAAAAAAAAAGAAAAAAGTAGGAGATCAAGTGGAAGTTTCCAAATTCTCGTTAGACAGTATTTAAAAATTATCTTAAGTACATATATATCTATATTCTAATATATCAACTGACAGAATACCACAAAGGATTGTTGTTAATATGGAATTCTAATGTACTACAAGTTCTGTGCCTCTGTTTTAAAGAAGAAATCCTCACTCCTATTGCCTATCCAGTTAATCTATTTGAAAGCAGTCTGACATCTCTCTTACCTTTCTGTATCATTCTCAAAATGCTGAAGATCTTTTCCCACATTACTTACTACTATCACTGACTGTTGCAACATGAGTTTGGCTGACATGTTATTGTTGCCTTTGCTCTCCCCACTGTAATTAATACAAGATTCAGTGCTCGTCTGCTTCACTTTCTGATGTTCTTTATTTTCCTTTCGGTGCACAGGTACGGAGGAGTTAATGAATGTGGCCTGAGTATGGCCAGTAGCAATCCATCTTTTGGAAGGATCCAACAAGACCTGTTTATTTTCTGTCGCACCCATGATAAAGAGGTTATTTTCCTGTAGGCAGCCAGTAGATGTTTGCTTTAGATGATTTTGCAGTGCTTCTGGTCCATCTCTGTCAGTAATGTTTAGTTGACCATACTCATGTGCATATCGATGTTTAATGCTAAGTTTTATCAACTGATTAAAATACCAGCATTGTCCCTGTGCTGAATTGATAGAAGAGGCAATTCTGAAAAAAAAAAAAAAAGACAAAAACATCTTTACATGTTTCAAAATGTAAGAATGATTTTTTAAAAATATATTCCCTCTATTGTTTTCTAAACTACTTGTATTTTAAAGTATCCTTATATGTTTCCATATCCTTACAGTGAACAATAATTACTGTGATTGAAAACCATTTTCAGTATTTATAAATCCCATTTTCTTTCTTTTTTTTTTTTTGGCAGTTTTTACAATACACTCATATATTAGATTGCTTGCTTTAATCTGACTTCTTTTTTTTGGCAGTTTTTACAGTACACTCATATATTAGATTGCTTATTTTACTCTGACTTTTTTTTTTTTTAAAGGTTTCAGTCTGTTTGAAACAGACACCAGGGCATGCATTTCACTGTTAATTTTACATGTGGCTAGAGGCATATGAAGCTGAAAATTTTAGAGGATTTGAGATAATTTTGTTACACATGCTGTGATAGCTTTAATAATCCAATTTTATCTGGAAACTATGACAGCTAATATAAAAATAACAGTAATTCTACATTTTAGATTAGAACTACATCAACAAACCCCAAACTTAGATTCAAACCAACAAACCGCAATGCTAAAGAGAATTTAAAAAAAAAAAAAAAAAAAGCTTCTTGGTATAGACATTTTTATCAGTGTAAGGAAAGAACTAGACTGAAGCAGCATTGATCTACAAAGTCTATCTCATTAATTTTTTGTGCTACACCATCTAAATTACAAAAATGAATAAAAGTAAATATGAAGAAACTGTTACAGATTCATAAGACTGTATTAGGACAGTGTTTGTCCCTTGTATTAGGTAGAAGGTACCTTCAGAATAATGAAAATTTTTCCTTTGATAATAAAGATACATGCAGAGATCTTAATCTGGTACTATTTTCAGAGGACCACAAAGTCAATTCTAAGTCAGCAATCCAAGAGAAAAAATAGAAATAAGATCAATTCTCAGGAATCTCGAAAATCAGGTCCTAAGATTAGAGTCTGAATAACAATTTGCTTTCCTGTTCATCATTCTTGAAAGGGGAAGCTTTTATAAGGTTTTATTGTAAAAAGACTCTTAACCTATACAACTATTTCCTCTAGTGAAGTTCAACTAATATTTTTTTCATATTTTTAAGAACATATAGAATCAGACCTTACAAGACTAAAAAACATTCCACACCTTCCTCTCCTAGTGCAACTTCAGTGCTACTGGACAAAATATGAATGACTAAATAGGAAGTCAAATCCACACAGCCTAATTACACAACTCACTATGCATTAGCTGTACATTTGATTACCTGTTACACAATATTAATCCTATTCCTGTTAATTCCACAAATATGATAATTCTTAAAAAATATTTAAACAAATGCATACATTCACTTAAGGATCTAATAAATTCTAGGTGTCTGCAACTGCACAGTAAGAATAGTAATTTCTTCAACATGAAATATGTAAAGCATTAGTTTAATGTTTTAAATTAGCTAAGGTATTTCAAAATATAAATTTGGTACATCATTACAAAATTTCTACAAAAAATGCTATGGTGAGAATGCAAAAAAAAAAAAAATGAAAAAGAAAAAATAATATAATTAATTTCCACCTTTTCTTTATTTGGTTTGTTTTCATTTGTTTATTTGAGGATTAAAATATTGCCGGAAAAAAACCAGAATGTATTATATATTGAGCTAAATAAAAAACAGTGAACAGAAAAGGATACTTGCACATCCTCTCCTTTGACAGATGCAGGGCCATCCCAAGCAGCTGTTTCACCCTTCCAGTGGCTATGAATGTGGGAAGCAGAAATGGAAGGGAAGGCTGAAGGCAATTGAAAATTCAGGCAGGGAGGAGTAACCGTATGGTCACCGGGGATCCTGTGTTATTTTTTTCACAAAGGTTGCTTTTGAGCAGCTTTTCCAAGCAGCAGTTGCAAAATAGTCTTGTCACTGCGGGCATGCACCCTGTTTCCCAGCTGACACATTCCCTGGCAATCCACAACTGTACTGATTTCTCAGGATTTTTAGGCTGCTCCCCATATACCAGTGGCTTTCTTTTAAGGCAGTCAGATCAGCCTCAGTATCAAGAAACTACAAGGGAAGCTGCAGTGACATCTCAGAGAACTATAAGCAATGAAGAGGCTTGGTAACTGTACTTGGGATTCCCCTGCAAAAGTGAAGCTCCAAAACACAGACAACAAATATTAAGATAGGACGCAAGTGCTAGGTAGCAGTCAGCTTGGTGGTTCCCTTAGGTGAACAGGGATTTCAAAGAGTTCTGGAGGAAAAAAACCCCTGTTCAATAGGCTTGGGGTACAGTTATCCTATCAATGCACTGCAGCTTTCTCAGTGTCTCAGAAGGACTGCATTCTTGATACTAGAGACGTTTCTGAAGACTGTTTACTCAAACCACAGATAGGAAGTTGCTATAATGGAAAATATGCACAACTGATTTACTTCTTTAATGAAAAAAAACCAAAAAAACCCTCACATGTAAGGAAAGAGAGAAGACAAAGTAAAAAATACTGCAGTATTGAGACTTTTGATACCACACCATTTCCTTTTCAGTTAATGCTAATTGGTGGTTTGCCTTTCAGATCTCTTTTGGCATAGTAGGTCAAGGGGTCTGGTCACAATAACTCTTCTGGAATTGCTTGTTGGTTAAGCTATAACCAAGGTTTTAAGCATAAACTGGCATCTTGACAAAACAAGAAATGATATTATCCTGATAGAAGTGTCAGTATCCATACAGTATTGCTATAGTAAAATTTTTAGGTCTTGCAGCTTTGACCAGCACATTCACTCATACTCAGTGGTTCAAATTCCAGCACAGCCACAAAAGACGCACTGCTTTTGCAGTGGGGGAAAGGGTTAACAAGTCAGAAGACAAAGGGATGTGTCTTTCATAGCAATGTACAAATGTGCTAGAATAGTGGCCCCAATAATACCTAAAGACCAAGACATTACTTTTGCAAACAAATGCTAAGAGCACAAAGCTACCTGCAGCTTTCTTACCAAGAAGATACCTCTCAACTTGTGCTAGGATTTTGCAAGGACTTTGAGTAAAGATAAAAGCATTTGAGTCAGATCTTAATCTGTCTGGAAATCCAACACAGGCATTTATTAATGACTGCTACAACCAGTCCACCAAGAGTGTTCATCACTGTCGGCTTGATTAATATAGACCAAATTCTGCTCAGCTTCACATGCAGTATTTGGGGAGGGAAAAATAAAGGTGGGGAGGAGCAAACCCCCACTGACACCATCTAGAAAGTGTAAGTAGCCAGGCACAGGCTGACTTAACAGATATGGAAATGGACAAGAAATTCCTCCTTTAAATTAGGAGTTTAAATTAGCCAAAATTTTGCCACTTACAAAGTTTTAAGGTAACTGTGGAAGCTTGCTTACTGAGCTGACACATTTTGTACAGAATTTCCTACTTGCTGTCAGCTGATTACAAGAGCATCCTTTTGTCCAACTAAGACAATGAAATTTATATGGAAAAGTAGCAGAATAAACCTCTCAGAGGCAAAATGGATAGAGGACAAACAAGCCTGGTCTAGTCAGCAATGGCAGTATTTTCCTGGCCACTGTAGCTGAATCATAAATAATATTCTGCTCCTTCGTGTGTTAGCTTGTGTACCCATTAAAATTTTGCTTCATGTCATGTTTTTCCTTTTGCAGCTCTTCTGTGATTTCCATAATTCTAATAAATAGTACACTCCAATTTTAACTGAGCTTTTGTTCGTAATAGTGTGGTAAAATCTAACTTGTCTTTGGCAAAACTTCTATAAGCATCATCACTGATGTTCACTTGTGGGTTACAAAAGTCCCTTGCAAACACATGAAAGAGGGCACTGTTTACAGACTCTATCCCTGCAATACCGTTTATGAAATTCCTGTCATTTTCACTGTATTATACATACAGTATTTATAAACTTTAAGTTCCACTAGCCAGACATCTGCATATTTGATGACTGAAAGCAAATTACTGCAGCTAAGGTATTGCATAATTTTTTTATACAATGACTTACTACTAGACATCTAAAGATTATGTGACAGAAAGCATTTATTAGAATAGAGAAGTTTAATTTTACAATATGTTTCATTCTCAAGCATGGTAAGAACAGTGAAGTTTCAGGCAGAAACAGCACAGACAATTTAATTGGCCAGCAGTGGTTTATGAAACATGGATTAGGGAAGCAAGCAGTGATTACTTTTGGCAGCTTACATATTTGAGGTCACACCTACAGGGGCTCATAACTTAGCAAGATGTGAAACAGAGAAGTTTGCTCTATTGTTGGCCTGTTCTTTAGCAACGTCACATTAATTCAGTCGAAGTATTGCAGTATGTACATATAATAGCTATGCTGTAAAGGTTTATATACAAACAAGTTGTTTAGAGTTCCCTTTATGAACTGCAGTTTTCAACGGTTTTCAAATCATCCATAAATCATACTTTTAATCAAAATAAAACATAGTGGGCTTTAACACATAAGAAATTAACTTTAAGACTAGATTTTATACAAGATGCTTCAACCATGCCACAGTTACCAATTTCTAAGCTTGTGAATGAATTCTCAAAATCTTAAAAACCCCACAACTCTCCCTCACTCCACCTCCTCCCCCAAAGCATACATTCAGGAAAGAAGAGACATTTACATAATTCTTTCTTCTGACTATTGTTCTTTTCAAACATCTGAAAGCTCTTTCAAGAAAAACTTACACTGAATCAGAAAAAATCTCAGTTGAAGGAATCTCAGGAGGTCTCAAATCTAACCTCCTGCTTCTCTGAGATCAGACCAGATTGCTCAGAGCTTTATCCAAGGGGCAATGCACCAAACTGGTTCCAGTTTATCAATGTCTTTTATGTACTGGTGACCCAAAATATGGAACACAGTATTCCAGCTGCAAGCTAATAAGGGCTGAAGAAAAAGAAATAACCTTCCTCAACCTACTGGCTATGCTTCTGTGAATACAACCCAGGATGTTCTTAACTTTCCTTGGTGCCAGGGCACATTGCTGATTCACATTCAGTTTCTTATCTACCCAGATCCAAACATCCTTTTCAGCAGAGACATTTCTCAGTCAGTCCCAGCCTGTACTGTTCCAAAGTGTCACTCCTTTCAAGGTAAAGAAAGAACTTTGCATTTGTCCATGTTGAATTTACAAGGATCCTGCTGGCCTACCTCTCCAGCTTGCCTAGGTTCTTCTGAACAACAGCCCTGCCCTCAGGCATGTAAACTGTTTCTTCCAAACTGCTGTCATCTGCAAGCACATTTAAGCATGCACTCTACCTCCTGCTCTAAGTCTTTGATAAAGATGTCAGACGGACATGTCAGTTTCCATAAAGCAGCATGAGCCATTCCATTAACTATTAATAGTTAATGGATGGTCTGAGCCTGACTATCCAACAAATTTCTTACCTTTGTAATGTCCATTCATGCATACCATCATTAAATAAACCATTAAACTTTGTGAATACCATCATTCCCTCACATTCTGATGATCTTGCAGACATACATGGAAAAGTTAGGTCCTTAGATTTTACTACAGCTCTCTCACAAGACACATCCTAATTACAGACTAGCATTTTTCCCTCAAATAATACTGAAGAAACAGGTCCTAAATCTCAGACATAAGAAAGTTTTCTCTACCACATAGGAGGATGACTACAAACACGAGAAGTTTGAGCTACTTAGATATTGTAAAGAGGTGAAAAGATAGGTATAAATGATAAATTACCACTTGCAATGTCTAAGCTGAAGTCACTGGACAACTGATCATGGTAATAATGGTAAAGGTAGTAAATGTGACAAAAATCAAAGATTTAGAAACAGAGACATCCGGTTCGCTACTTTAAGAGAAAAGAGGTCAAACCTTTTTCAGTCATTTAGAACATGAATAATAAAGACACGGGAAACAAATGCAGGAAAAAGTGGACCATATATCCCACCAATAACCAAACTACGTTAATCATATTAACTATGTTAATCATATTAACAAACAAACTTAAATATTTTAATGCCTGTCTGAAATACTCTTTGCACTGGAGTTCATGATTCTAATCTCTTTCTTAACATTTCCAGGCAAAAAGATAAGTAAAATTGGTAAGATGCCAAGAACTACACTAACAATACATGAAAACATATTTTTGATGTAATTTATATTCACATACATACCTCAGTTCAGCAGCCTTTTTTTTCAGTAGAACATTTTCTTCAATTTGAAGTTGACAAAGTTCCATAAAAATACTTGATTCTGATTTTTTGATCCTTTCAGTTGTAGGTAAAGTATTATAGTTTAAGATTTCACCATCAAGAAACTGTAAACTAGGAAGGACCTTACAAAAGGAAGGCCTTAGAAAAGAAAAAGTTACAATCATTTGTACAAAAAAGCATCTATTGCTAAACCTCCCATTTTATTGATACAAACATAACAAAACAGAACAAATTGATAGTTGAAGTACATATATATATTTGTCATTACTCCATATACTAATTTATTAACTAAAAACGTTATTCTTAATAAACCACAGAACTTAACAAGACTTCTTAATACTTTGTTGATATAAAGAGCACTGCTGAAATACTGACTCCAGAGAGGTCAGTGGCAACATTCTCAATTAAGTAGAGCTAGCATTTTGCCTACTTCAACGGTAAGAGGAAAATTTGACACACTTGTGCATAGGCACCTGTAACATTTGATTAGTAGCTAACACAGCAAGCAAAGCCATAGGATTAAGATAAAGCACTGATTTTGTTGACCATTGAAAGGCTTAGATATAAAAACTTCACAGAATACTAAATATTGTCAGTCTTATTCCCTTTACCATTTGCACATAAAGAAATATTATAAAAATTGCATATAATGACATAAATACAATATAAATTGTATATAAAGGATATAAATATGATATAATTGCATATAAAGCATTTGCATAAAGCAATATGATATTCAGTATGACTGACAGGAAAAAGATTTCCAGTTCTGAAACACTGAGTTTGGGTCAGTGAATGGGATGTCAGGGTTGACAGTAAAGATGACATTTCCTTGCTATGAAAAGGACAGTTGGGGCCAGTGATGTAAGAAAAAAATATGTATGAGATACTTGTCTATCAATTAAAAAAAAAAGTATAATCTATGCCCAGTCTTTTAGGTTATTGTGAAATATTAGCTAGTCTATTTCTTACACCAGACCAAATTTGTCAACAGTTTCAAGATTTCAAAACCTTTAAAGCAATCCATCAACACTTGATATTTTCATTAAGTTAGTACTTAGTAACACTTGAAAGAGTACTTATTGTAGGCTTTAAGTCCCCTTACTATCAAAAAAGATAATGCAATTTCCAAAATTTTAGAACTACCTGATTATTTGCTGTGAAGGTCAAGGACTATTACTCAGCTTAGACAATATACACTAAGTTTAAAATCAGTTTCTGTGACTGAGTTTGAATATTCAAAAATGTTGCTCAATAGAATATTAGTTTTTTGAAAATATCAAACTTTCCTTCTCTATTGTCAATTAATATAAGACTAATACTATCTGAAATACATTTGGAATAAAACAATGGGTTTAGATAGACTGTCCCTGAACACATAGAGAGAAACTGCCAAAGCTGATGTTAAATAGTGATACATACAAAAGTGCCATATCAAAGTTGATTGATGCTGGAAGTATGGTGGCTTAGAGCTGTGGGATCTCAACACTAGTTTTTCCAGCTGGGTTTCTCCTGGTGAAGGGCTGAGTCGATATTTCATTTAGTGAAAACTTCCTGGTGAATATTCTGTCGCTTAAGAGGCTCTATTAATCATTACAGCATTGAAACACATTCCCCTAGGAGTGATCAGACTGATCCCAGGGTTTAATTTCTAAAAAGCAGTTTCTTACTACTTCACTTTTGTTGGTGTTATCGCTGGCTGGACATGAAAGTACAAAACCAATTGGGAATTAATTACAATTAATTCCTTTGTTGGTATCAAGGGGTTATGTAAAGTTCACTAGAACATATAGCCTGAAGTCACGATCAATGCTGTATTCAGCAAATCCATGTTTTATAGTATCCCATACTTTAAATCCTTTCGACAAATGAATCTCTTGTCTAATCATAAAAGCTCTATTGGTCGAGCAATCCTAAGTGTCAGTTCTTACAGTTAAATTGGAATTCTGAAAACTTTTCCCCTCAAGGTTACTAGTGAAATAACAGCTAGTTCTTTAAAATAGTGGGAATTAAAACAATGCACATAGGAATTTAAAATATTGTCACAGTCACAGAATTTTATTCACAAAATTACCTGCAGGCACCATGGGAGTGCAAAGAAGTCTGTTCATTAAAAAAGAAACCAACAACCAAGAATGTGCTTGTACAGCTATCTTTTAAATGATTCATTTCCAACTAAACGTTTCAAAGAGGATTTTTTTTTTCCACCAGAATACTAATCAGAAAATTGTGCAAAAATCTTATAATGTAAGATATGCATCTAAGAGTGGTTTTATTTTTGTTTGCTTTTTTTTTCCTTTTACAAGACATGTGCCAAAACACACATACCCCCAAATTTGCTGTTGTTAAAATATGCAACCTAATATAGCAAATTTGATTACAATTTATCTAAACGCATTCTTGTGTAACATTGCAGTGTAAAACGTCACCTTTAACTGACTTGCAATCATACAAAGAATAACTTTGGTCATTCTTCAAAACTGCTAAGCTTAAAAAAAAAAAATCACATTTTTCTAGTAAAAAAAAAAATTAATTACATCAAAAATGGATCTAACTGTTGTGTCTCATTACATGTCCTCCAATTTTATTATGTCAACACTTTCCTAGGTAAATACTAGATTTCCTTAATTGAAAGAATTGACAATGATTTGAATTTTTAATGATGAAATGCTTCTTTGCACATTAAAGGGAATTATAGTACGAGTTCATAAAAAGACACTACCATTTCAATACACATATTCGGGAAAATCACCTAAAAATATCTAAAATTGTATTTCTGGCTTGTTCTGCTCTTTAAGGCTTGTAGATTAGAAAGGGCTAATTCTAAGGAAAATGAAAGAACATTTCATATTAAAATAACAGCACTACTGTGCTTTTGCTGACCAATTTTCTCAGACAGCTTCAAGTCTTGATGACACTGGGCCATGTATGGGGTTTCAGACCGCAGAATTTTCAAGAAACAAGGAAACCTCTACTAAAATAAAACAAATCAAAACGAAAAACAACCCAACAACAAACCTCCCCCAAAAATCAAAAAGAACTATCCATGTACAATTTTATTAATATGGCTTACAAATACAATGCTATCACAACTGCTCATTTCAGGGATTTTGGTGACTGCATCTCATTTCATATGCCAAGTTTCCTTTCTACCCTATCCAGTTTTTATACATTCACATGCAGAATCATAGAATTAACTGGGTTGGAAAAAGTCTTTACGATCACCGTCCAACTGTGTATGTGTATATATTTGTATATATAGCTGGTGTCTAGGATCAGCCTTTTTTTTCCTCCAGATTATTCTTTAAGTATTACACATTACTGGAAGCCAACGAACAGCATTATTTTTACACCTGTGTCTCATAATCATATGAACTATTAATTTTTAGTGTAAAGATAAATCTCAGAAAAAGAAAAAAAAAATCTAAGCTTCAACTACTAAGGAAAATGCAACAATTCATTCCAACCTTTTGTTCTTCTAAATTTTTTTTTCTTAAAAGATGTTAAGCCAAGGTTTCTTCCATACATTTATTATTGACACCATCCTTTCTCTAGCTATGTGTACTTTGAACCTGACAAAGCAACAAGACGGTTAAGCAGTGAATGGATGAAGTGATGGAAGGGAATAAATGAAAAAAAAAAAAAACCCAGAAAAAGAAATACTCTATGAAGCTTTGTGATAATAAGAAGCTGATGGTTATAAGAAGGGCAAGTAAGCAGTATAAGACCACTGATAATCAAGATAAAATAAAGTTCTTAAATAGTGCAGATAGAAGAAGAAAAAGGTTGAGTGGATAGTCATGTCTTTGTGCAGAAATTTTAATGAAATGTAAAACAGGGTAATGAAGTCAGACAAAACACCGGCCAGAAAGTTGAAGTTACCAAAGGTGGTAAACTTGTCAGTAAAGGGGAACAATTCTTGCCTAGAAGGAAGATATTGTGATCAATGGACAAAGAAGCAGTTACAAATACACATTCAGAATAACAGTTAAACAGAATAGAGAGACCACTGTCGAGTTTCAGCACAAACTGCTTATTAATAAGGTTCCAAGTGTTAGGTCAAACATCAAGATTTTTGTTTAAGCAAAACCACAAACTGAAATTCTTAGAAAATAAAGATCACAGAATTGAATTTTCTTTGTTGTTTTCATATAATTCTCTTCCAAATTATCATAGTGTTCATATTTCCTCATTTCTAGTTTTTACGTAAGTTTTTGGCTGATTTTGGTTGATGAGCAATATGTATATACACCTAGGTTTTGGCTGATTTTGATTTTTTTTGATTTAGCAAATCAGTTTCTTACCTCCAATTTCTTTCTTGAAGAAGAGGATTTCCACTGAGTGACAACTCCTTTAGCTTTTGACAGCCACTTAACCATGAAATGACACTTTCAAGGTCTGTATTGTAGCAGGAAAGAAAATGAAATTAAAATTTGAATGCAGAACCATTTAAATCTTACATGAAAGTCAACTGTACCAAAATCATGAAGTACTACAAGCAATTCCGCTTCCTATATAGTATAGTTATAATTATTATCTGTAACATACATGTATGGAAAATTCATATGTTTTCTGTATAAATGTCTCAGATAGGAACAATAAAATTCAAGTAAGAATTTATTTAAGAAAGTTTTGTTTGGATGGGGGTTTATGGGTATTTTTTATACAACTCACCTGACAAGCAGTTATTTTTGATATCCAGCTTTTCCAAAGATAAAAATGAATTCAAAGGCACAAGCTCAGTTAATCTAAGAACAAAACAGAAAGGTTTTGGGTTTTCAATTAAATAAAACATCAGTTCATAAACAGAAGGTGACCAGGATGTTTTATAGTCATGACAATTTGCTTATTTACATAGAAAAAATACTCATTTAGCTATCCAAGGTGCTAGAACTAATTACTGAAATTTTAACTTGAAAGCATTTCTTAGTCTTGTCATTAGCTCTGTTTTTAATACTTGCTCATTATTGGTTTTGTTTAGTTGGTAAAAATTTTATTCTGTTTCATGCATTTACAGCTGATCTGAAGTCTTGTAAAATTTAGACAACTCAATTGGCTTCTTTAGGTTCCGTAACTACAATGAAACTAACAGAAGACCTTGAGTCTGGAGAGGAAATAAAATCTGCTTTTCTCTTTCCTCTTCCTACATGTCCCATTGCTCAAACTTCTTGTCAGCTTGTTTCTCTTCTCCACTCATCATTACTGACTAGATCCTAAACCTAACTTCATCGTTGTCATAGTTGTATTACAAGTCATGACTGCACTGTTCTGTAATGTATTTTTCGTACTTTCTCTGTCTTACTACTACTGTCAGACAGTGTCAAATAGATGCCTATTATACAGACAGTTATGAAATTGCTTTTCTTGTGCAACAAAGCAGCAAAGCACGAGTAAAGCCATGACAAAATTTTCACTTGTCTTCAAAAATTTTATTGAAAGGTAAACGTAAGGAAACTGAGCTTATATTCATCTGTACAAAGGATTTTGGACTGCAAGGTGTCTATTATCACTACTATTAAAACAAGGTTTTTTTACTTACAAACTTGCACTGGTGCAACTAATAAGGAATGTTGAATGGGTTGGTCAACTGCCAGGCTATTTGCAAATATTACTTTTCAGATTTAAACATTTATTTTGATTTATGTTAAATATGAAAAACCAGTCGTCAACTAAAACTAGAATGTTTATATATAAGCAAGTACTATATTAACTATCTTTTAAAAAAAAAAAATACACACTTAGGTTACATCTTTCATCCTTGTAAGGACAAGGCCTGAGCACAATAAGAGAAAGGTAACGTCGATAGCAATGTGTCTATTTTGTGACACACACATTTTCATGAAAAACAGTATTTTCTGAGGGTTATAGTGATTCTGAGAGCTATAAATCAGAATTGTTATGGTCCGAAACATAAACATGCAAAAAGAAAAACCCATTTTCTCCACAAACATACAAGTGGTCAGAGTCAAAAATACTTATTTGTTGCTGAAATGTGCGGCTATGTTGTATTTCAGCACAGGCACTACAACTTAAAGACAGAGCTGGATTTAACTCTGGTACACAAATTTGGGACCAAATGTTGGTTGTAGATTCTTTAATCTTGTTGAACATTTGACTTTACGCAAAAAAAAAAAAAAATTAAAATATTCCACATTCCGTTGATGAGTATTTCTATAAAACAACATAACATTTTAGTAGTAAATGCAGAGAAACAGATTTAAAGCAATTGAGTATGTTTCAGTATACTTCCATTTGTTTCTCGAACCATACTGTAAAGTTGTTCTGCTTCTAGTCCTATTTAGTTCTACTACCTCCCTGCCAGTTTTCCATGGAATCAAATAAATATGAAGAAGTATTAACTCTAAAAAAGCATGCAGCTTTATGTAGAACTGTATGCAGTCCTGCAAATACCAGTCTTTTAGATTCTCATGACCAGTCAATAGTACATAAATATGTTTAATATTTGTAACAAATACCATCATAGATATTAATGGCTAACAGTATGGCTGCAAAGACTGAAAATCCATGATTCAGATTATAGAGTCACATATTCAGAAATACCCAGGAAAATAAATGTCATACTTTGCACAAAGGATGAAAGATAATGCTGCATTTTTTCATTTACAGTGACTGAGTTCTCTAGATCTTTATCAGTATATGCTGTGGTGAATTAGAAAATGTCTACTGGACTATCCTTGCCTGCCATTGGCACTATGAGAGTTAAAATGTTTCCCCGTCATTCTATAGCTTTCCTTTTGCTGATGTTCTTTGTTAATTTTTTTTCCTAAGAAAATTCAAACCAGAAAGACAAAGGACATTACTGAAAACTTAATACTACTTGACCTTGTCACATTAGCCCTGGGCATAAGAGAGAGATAAATTACAAAGAAGACACGAAAGAAAAAGATATTCACAAAAAAGAAACTATAGTTTCCTCTTTCTGCTCCCATTTAAGTCTGTAGCAGGACAAGACACAGATAGCCAGAGAAATTCTAGGTTAAAAAACAAGATTTAAGAGACTAGTTGCATGTATGCATCAAACAAAATAAAGATTGCTTTTCTGAATGCGACCAGCAGTTACTGCTCAGGATGGTCCAAATCCTGCTGTACATCATTTTTCCCAGCAAAATTATCATCTAGATAATGAGAAGTTATCAGGAAGAAAGGCTAAATAATTAAAAATAAATTTATACTAATCTGAAGTTTAGTAAACCCCACATTTCTGCCTCATTCTTTAAAAATAGAAATCTTTTAATTTACAATATTTACCATATTTATAAGTAGTAATCAAATATAATGTAGGAAATATGTCAGCCACCTGTTTCTTGAATATTCTAGTAGGCACTTACCTCAACTGTACTGCCATATACTTAGAGCTAAATTTATTACTGGCAAAGAATTACTGAAAGTGATCAAAAATAATCTACACTGGTAAGGAAGGGATGGGGAAACCCCCCCCACTATCTGCAAATATAACTTTTTCATGACTAGCTTATTTCAACATCCACTGATATTTAAATTTATTACAGCAACTCTGTAAAAGAGGTCAAATTCTAAAAATATGATGGCTTGCAATGACAGGGAGTTCAACTCTTATGTCTGAGAAATTAGGTTAAAAACATAGATACCATATATATTGAAGTACGGAGAATAATACATACTAAGAATTAAGCCAAGTTTTTAGCATTAAGCCAAGTTTTTAGCATTTCTATTATAAAAATTTTAGGAATAGTATGCATCTAGTTGCAAAAACATGACAGCAACATTTTCATAAAGAATTTGATTCTGGCCAAGTCAGCTTCCCCCAAAAAAGGAATTTTTGCAAGATGACGGTATTTTTTTTAAATATGAAAACTTTTGCTAGCACAGGTAGGTTATCTTCATGAAAAACAAGCAATAGCAAAAAAAGGCTTTTCCATATTATTGCCATATTAAAACAGAAATTTTAAGACAGATAGCTTTCTCTATTTTGATGTTGTCCAAAAAGCCCCCAGAAGCAATAGCTACCTGAACAGCAGACTGATTTAGTGCCTCACTGTAAAACTTCTAAATGAAAAAGACATTTACAAGTAAGCTACATAATCAAGTGGAATTAAATGTAAATATAAATACCATGTGAACTTGAAATACATGTTAAATATGTATTTATTTTAGTCACAGGGGAAAGCTTTTTCTTTCCTACTCCTAAATCTTTATCGACAAAAGAAGAAAAAGGAAAATGTTCCCTGTTTAAACTGACTTAATAATTGTGATTTCAGCTGTGATAAAATAGACCATCGATATCCATAGTCCCAATTCTCCAACAACCAAGTCAAGAGGATATTCATCATTGGTTTTGGTCAACTGCATATTGAGAAGTATATGCTTTGTATTTGAAAGCCACAGTAAAATAATAAAAGCAGCAGTGGTGAAATAGCTGCCATTTTTTATATTTGAAGGAGTTCATCACTACCTGTTCTATTATAGCTCCTTTCTGCTAGATTCCAGGTTTAAAGCATTTATTATTTTGAGTTTTATCTTTGGCAATTTCTGGTTTATGATGCAGGCAAAGCACCTCAGGAATAAAAAAATCCTGAAAATTAGTGTAAGAATTTTCTTTTCACAGTACTTCACTTTGTGAAAGAATACAGATTCACAGCATTACCATTATATGGTCTTCCTGAATCAGTAGAAAGGAAATGGCGCTCAGTGCACACTTGAAAAAAATTCACAAAATTGCACTAGCTGTAGGATAAAAGTAAAGAAACAGCTTTTCTTTCAACAGCTTACTCCATTACATTCACTGTTCCTATAGAACGAGTTACTTATGCTTTAGCACACATATGGAGCTGCTTATAAGTGCACATAAAGTGAGTGTAACAGAGCATGCTACTGAAACGCCAGGAATTTTAAGGCTTTTAATACATATTTAAGGCTATCTTGTACCGTTTGTCACAAAGTTTTGAGATAAACTACAGACACATCAAGGAAAGAAAGAGAATTGCTTGGGGAGGAAGTATGTG
Organism: Pezoporus flaviventris; assembly: GCF_033815535.1. NCBI lineage: Eukaryota > Metazoa > Chordata > Aves > Psittaciformes > Psittacidae > Pezoporus > Pezoporus flaviventris. The sequence continues at coordinate 5,781,653 of NW_026892564.1, forward strand.
TTTATTTTCAGCACATTCAGTTTGCTGCTGCAAAAATATGTGTTTTCTCCCAGTCCAGCTCAGTGGATCAAACACTGCATTTCAGCTTGACCATTGGAAAAACATAACAAGCACTACAAGGAACATTAAAAATTGTAAGATTATGGGATAGGTGAGTGACATAAGGTACATATATGCAGGCAGTCCACCACAACCTAGATCCAGAGGCTGCATTCAACCTATGGCTGAGACCGTGCTCCTGTTTTTTCTCTGCCTAGCAGGCACATGAGGTCTTCAAGCAGTTTTGCACTTTTTATTACACACATCATAGCTACATCTTAATGTTAACAAAAAACTTATGGTATGAAGAGGAAGAAACTACACAAAGATAGAGCTACATTACTGCATTTTAAAAAAAAAAGCTGATTAGGATAAGGAAAAAAAATAAATAAACTGAAGAACAGGAATTAAATCAATTTGTTTGATTCAGAATCTAACACTTAACAAGTAATGCCCCTGTTAATCACAAGCAGAAAGCATTTTTTTTCCAAACTATAGAAGAATTAATAAAAGAACAAAACAAAAAAAATAACAAACCTAAAAGACCAACTTGAAGAGTAGATTCTGCAAATATAACTAGGTGCTATATTTACATCTAAGAACTTATATGCACACCACTTCATTAGAGATGATATGAAAACAATCTAAAAAGTTATTAAAAAATATAGGTTGTATGCGCTCAAATAGTATTCATTTTCCATGAAGGAAGTGCCTTATAATAACAAGACTCAGTCTTGCAGATCTTTTATCCCACAGGCTCCCAGATACAGTTGACTGCTGAACTAAATGTCACATAGGATGAGATGAGATTAATTTGTTCAACTGTAGACACCAACATAGGAGCTGGTCATTTTGACTGTTAATAGTCAGTGAAGATGAAGAGGGACTTGTAGGATATGATTAGCCTCAAAGCAAATGACTAAAAATGGCAGATGAATCCCACTCTAAAAGTATCTCCTCTTCACTAACAGGAGAGTAATGTGATTACTTCAAAGTGTATATTGCGTATATTATGTGTAGCAAAGTATATTCTGTTTGTTTAGGTGAGATCAATCTTGTTCAGAGCGAAATGGTCACAGTATAGAAAAATGTTTTTAAATTAATAAAATTAATTTTATTAATAACATGGAAATTATAATGTGTTCCTTATTTTTTTAGCAGAATTTAAATTGAGAAAAAGGGGGTAGGGAAATTAAATTTTTGACTTCTGAATATCTGGTCATTCTAACTTTAGAGATGTACAGATTAGCTTAGAAAATGAACAGAAAGCTAATTACAGAGTACTTAAGTGCATGATCTAGTCTTATGATGATTGTCTTGATCCTTCTTTTTTATTTTACACCTTTCAAACTGAACCATAACAGTGAAAAATTAAAGCAAATATGCTCATTTTGGAGGGCATTAACATATGCATGCAGAATAAAAACCATTCTTTTCTGTCATTTTTAACTCTAGCAGTTACACTTAACATAGCCTGCAAAGTCTGTTTTGAATAAGCTAGCTGTGAAATACAAAGTTTGACAGCCATACTCTAGACACAATTGCTAAAGAAAGGAAAAAAAAAAAAAGAAAATAAAAAAAGAAACACCATGGTTTTAATACTGCCACAATGCTCAAAAATTATTTTCATATCACATCTTATAGAAAAAATACTTTTAATAGTTAATGCTTTTTTAAATTTTCTTAGCTAAAGGTAGCCAGTGTCATTACTTGTCAACCACATATTTTCAACAAGTATCTAGAAAACACAGTGATATTTTAATCACACTGAGAATTTTACTTTTCAGAGAAGTGTTACGTTAGTAAATGTCCCTCTGCCACTTCTGTAAGTGAAAGAATGATACTTGCTTACCTATTTTGAGACAGCAAAAGAATCTGCAATAGAGGCAACCAGTACAAAGAAAGTATTCTCATAGCAGAAAAGCTATTGTCATCCAAATATAGTTCTCTAAGGAGAACATGATTTTCCAGTCTTGGAAACTAAACAGAAAAGAGATGGTTATTTAAAATTAATATAAATTAGAGAAACAACAGTGGAATGCTTACCAGATGCTTTTCATAAATCATTACTAAATACAAGCAAACCCCAGATTTTTGATATATGTATCATTTCCTTATTATGTATGTACCAGTTGTCACACAAGATTTCTGCATATCAGGTTGTAAGTATTTTTTATGCCTTCTACCTAGTCTGAAAAGTCAATATTAAAAAAAAAAAAAGCCAATGAAAAAACAAGAGCCACAGTCTCATTATTTTGTTCATGCACTTATTTGCTGCTTATTGACAGTGATTTTCCTCTCTCAGATTCATAAGAGAATCACTGTTAGTAAATACAACTAAGTGTAGTTAACAAACTACTTTCTATTTTTAAATGGAAATGCTGCAGCACAAATTTCAACTTTTGGAGGATCAGCATACATCAAATCAGCCTGAACTATGATAATAATATTCAGTTACATTTTAAACAAAGAGTCAGCATCAAATAATACAAACTGAAGACTGGATGCTATAAACAGAGGGCAGAAATATAATTTCTGAAGGGCAAACTTTTCAAGGACTTGAGAGCAAGAAGTTATTAATTGCGAGCCATTTGTACCTTTGAAAAATCTCACTCTAATAGTGAAAAAAAAACCCAAACCACTCAAGAGCACAAAGCATCCCACAGCAAGCAATGTGCACATGATCAGCATTCCGAAAAACATGACTGTCAACATAAGTGTATGCAAACAGCCACTGAATCCAAAGCTTTTACCTCCTGGAGGTTATTGCCTTGCAACTTCAGAATTTGAAGTAGGCCACAATTCTCAATGCCTTCAACTTGTGTGAGATGATTGAAAGAGCAGTCTAGGTGAATGAGAGTAGGTGCCTCATAAAGACCCTTTGTGCTGATTAACTGATTATGGTCCACAATTAATTGCTGAAGATTTTTCAGTGACTCCAGACCACCTGAAAGTTAGAAGATTTTATCTAAATCAAACCATAATGAAATAAAAACCTGTTGGTTTTCAAGTACTAAGAAACCTCTGAACTTTCAATGTATTTATATTACCTATAGTAACAATTAATATTAGTCCTATATAAGGTTTTAAAATAATTTCTGTATTTTTACCTGATCAAATATACAACATGTGTATTTCAAAAATTTCTGAACCTGTTAACCAAGCAATAAAACCAGCTCATAACCCCTTTAGCACTTCTGTTGAAACAGAACATTCTTTTAGTGATAAACTACACTTAATATGCATTAAACACTTCATAACTGGTACTTATAAACTATGGGCTCTCTGAAATGCTAACAGCCCTCTTAAAATCACCCCTCAAATGAGAACAGTTTTTATGCTTAAAATTTAATTTTCATGATTTCATTTTTAAAAGTGGAGTTTTTTTCAAGCTATTAGCAAGTTGAGAACAAATTGTGTTAAAACTTAAGACAGCACCATCTTTATTAAAGTGCATCTTGCTTAAGGAATTATGTCATAAAACATTTTTAATGAAGAAACTCATAAAAAATGTTTGGTGCCTTTAAATATAAGCCTATACTTCTATAGCCATTACACTCTCACCAAGGAAGAATGCGTACAATCTCTACCCTAAAAAGATATAAAGGAAAAGGTTCCTGTCACTGTCTGTTTCTTCCACAGAATTCTTCCTGAATCATGTTCTTAAAATGGCAAAATCACACTGTCTTTCCATGGTGTTACATATGCAAGATGTTCTGCAATGATACTGATGCATCCGGCTTGCTACAAGTCCAGGCAGTTTTTCTGTGTATCTGTAGTAAAACTCCTTTGAAGGGACAACTTTTACAAAACATATCTAAAATAAGGAATTCTGAATTTACTTTGCTTTCTTTAAAGGATTATTTATACACTTTTTACATACTTATTATATTAAATCATACTTCATCACATTTTCATCTCACTCAAGACTTCCCAAGTCCCTAAAAGTAAGTCGGATGAGCTTTACAGAGGTGAATGTCTTTGTGATTGTCCTCTGAGAACAAACTTGATTATGAGACCAGAGACCAGTTCACACCACAGATTACCGAGAATACAGAAGAGGAACCAAAAGAGAAAATGAATGATAAGGAGAAAACAAAGGTAAAGAATGAAATGCGAAGACTAACAGTATGTTTAGAAATACCCAAATACAGGCCTTTGAATCACAGTAATTTAAAAATGGGAAGCACCTAATAGAAATAACATAGTCACCTGATATTGAAGAGATGCAATCCTAAATCTAAACCAAATGTCTTATACTGTAACTTCAAAACTATGCTTTATGAAATAAATATACAAATCTTTAATTATTCTGAAAGAATTTCAAACATGCCCATGACATACTATCCTCACTGGAAGATCCTGGTCCATTATTTTTACTCTACGTTAAAAATAAAAAGGAACCAGCACCATCTAGCGGTTTCAATAACAATTTGCTACAAGAGCAGTCATTAAAACTCCACCGTTAAGTTATGAACATAGCAGTAAAAACTTTAAAAGCACTGAGTTGGTCTTGGGCGGGACAGAGAGAAAAGACTGCACACACAGTAAGAAAAGGCAATGAGTTAATACTCGATCTGAAAATCTCCTATTTTGCATGCTGCAGAAAGCACTTTTTTACATCTCTTCCTCATCTGTCTCATTTAATTAGACCAAATGTCATCCAGAACAGACATGCCAAGGCTACATACAATAGGATCACAATCTATTCTGGAACTATCAAATGCAGTCCAGCAGAAACATACACAAGAGAGAATAATGTAATACAAACAGATGGCATTTTAATGTTTCTTCTGCAAACATGCAAAATTAAAAATAAGCATGAAAGTCTTCTGCATATTTCCAGAAGATATTTCTGTTTTACATATGATGCAACCAATACATCAGTATTTGGAAAAATGCATTCTGTTGAAAAACATATGGTTTCAGCAAAATTTGTGGAAAACCTTTACAGAAGTAGCTCTTAGCAATTTGAAAGTGCAGCCAGAGTCTGTTAGCTAGAGACTCTATCTTAGCTATCAATGCAGTTCTTAAATAACATCTACATGTGACAAAGATGAATGATAAGAGAGGAGTGAAAGCTGACAGTGAACATGCAAAAAAAAACCCCAAACAACAACAACAAAAAAACACCAAATAAATCTGAAAGGTGTCTGGTTAAAAAACCCTTTCTTAAGGGGCTTTCTTAAAAAGAGCAGGTCCAAAGCATTTACAGCTATCCATGGTTATGCACTGCTATTCTGAGCATTGCCAGAATTTTAACCAACACACTTTGACCACACAGACACCCTACAAAAGTGTATTCTATGACTCAAGTCAAAATACTACTTTTTGTGTAAGAAGGTAATGCATTCATCTTCCAAGTACAAACATACACACTGAACTTCACAGTTCTGTTACTGACACAATTACTTAATTTGTGATCGTGCATTCTTAAATGGAAAAGCATAATTGAGACATTTCTCATACTTTTACTGTTATTTTTAAGGCTTTTCTGGCAGCTAATTTTTCCTCTACTGATGCTGTATTTTAATGAGAGAAAAAAAAAAATCTTAGTATGCTTGAAGTTTTCTACAGTAAGTTATTGAAACAGAAGCACTGCAAACATAAATAAGCCTTACATCTTAGGAAAAAGACCACAGCTTTCGTTAAAAAGCAGTACTGCAGCTTCCAAAATGCTAAGGGACATCTTCCAAGATCGGATAGGAAGGATACATTAACTTCTTAAAACCCATAAATCCATTTCTGTGTATTCTATGTGACTACTTACAATCAATATGTTATTGTATGAAACAAATCCTGTACTATATTTTATAATGAGGATGTTTTAACCAGACATCCTCAAAGCAATTCTGGAGAGGAAAAAGATGGATTCCAAGCAGATTTTTGTGAACAGTTATTTACCCACCCATACTATTAGAGACTCAGTAAACATAGCAGCACACTGAACAAAACAGAAAAGTATGAGAGGATTTCACACCACTTCGCCTGTACATTCCACATACATTCCCCATAGATGCCATATTTCTATATGTCATCTACTAATACTATGTCATTCCTACAGTAATCTTTCAAACATATCTATCAAATGAAACAAACCTGAAGAAGAGTGTTATTCAGCATTATTGGCCACAAGGATATAGGTGAAGCCTCTTTAACCAGTTTATTCGACTTTTTCTTATTAGGGTCCTGATATGCTTTTACAGTTAGCACTGATATTCCAGCACCTTTATTCTCACGTATTATAAACTCAGTTCATAAATAGTAACATTCCAAATTTGCACATATAAGCAAAAAATATTAAAAATATCAGCATTAAAACCTCTAAATCTAGAGATAGTTCTTTTTTTTTTAGCTTTCCCATTTCCTGTTTGCTATGCCCTTCTTGTCTGTCATGCAATTGCATTATCCATGTTCATACTGTTTCAGGTTGTGTTTTTTTTTTAACAGTGTAAACCATTTAATTATATAAATGTCTTATGTGAAAGTGTTTCATCTATCAGCTGAATAACTGTTTTATATTATTTTCCTGCTGGGCCGCAGGAAAATAAAGTATGGCCATGTACTTTAAAGAAAATTAAATCAATTAGAAAAAAAAAGAAAATATCACAGAATCATAGAATGGTTGGAGTTGGAAGGGATCTTAAAGACCACCTAGTTCCAGTCCTCTTTGACAGGGGCAGGGACATCTTCCTTCCACTCGACCAGGTTTCTCAAAGCCCCATTCAGTCTGGCCTTAAACAATTTCAGGGATGGAGCAGCCACAGCTTCTTGGAGAAGCCTATTCCAGTGCCTCAACACCCTCAGAGTAAAGAACTTCTTCCTAGTATCTCATCTAAAGCTACCTTCTTTTACTTTAAAGCCATTGCCCCTCATCCTATTAGTACATGCTCTTGTATAAAGTCCCTCTCTAGCTTTCTTGTAGACCCCTTTTATGTACTGGAAGACTGTTAAAAGGCCTCTCTGGAGCCTTCTCTTCTCCAGGCTTGACAAGCCCAATTCTTTCACCCCATCTTCACAGGGGAGGTGCTTCAGTCCTTTGGTCGTATTTGTGGCCCTCCTCTAGACTCACTTGAGCAGGTCCATATCACTGTTACACTGGTAGCCCTGGAGCTGAATGCAGTACTCCAGGTGGCGTCTCACAGGAGTGGAGCAGATGGGAAGAATTACATCCCTTGACTTGCTAATCATGCTCCTTTTGATGCAGCCCATGATACAGTTTGCTTTCTGGACTGCAAGTGCACATTGCTGGGTCATGTTGATCAAAATCAGAATCTCCTTGTATCTTTTCCATTCCCAGTTCTGCAGTCTTTCCCAGTAACATCTTTAGATTTAGCATGGGCATACATAATTTTAAAATCAAAAAACTGTCTTCACCACTTACATACAGCTAAGCTCTCTGTTATTTTCACCATGCTACACTTTCCTGAACATTTGTCAGTAGAAAAGGCTCTGGATACTGCTTACATTTATATGAAATTTACATAACAAAACTCACTGCATAAAAAAAAAAAACAAACAACTTGCCAGAAGCTGAGACACACTCTGCACCTTAGGCACTTTATAGTCCAAGTAGCAGTACAAGCAGAGAAGTAATGAAAAATGCCTTGCTGGCCAAGAGAAAACATCTATCTCTTGGCAGAAAGATTTCATGTATTGATGCATTGTTTGTGTGGTCTGGGTACATATAAATTCTAACCAGTTGACTGCTAAAGGTACACCTGTTGCCTGCCAATTGTTGGGCCTGACAAATATAACTACCTTTGTAGAAACAATAGGGGTTGGCACACCTGCTGTGCCTAAATGATGATCTTAAGGTCCTTTCCAACCTTAACTACTCTATGATTCTATGATTCTACCTGAAACTCATTCTTTTTTTCCAGCTTTGGGGCAATGAGTAGTAATGAAGAGGCAGAGTGGAATAATAATAACTAGATAATATGGTTTCTATACAACTACTTACTGTGTCAGTAAAGAACACACTGTAATTCTTTGCAGTTGCAAGTCTAGGCTTTATATTGTTTCTGTAGATAAACTGAACTCAGCCTACTCACATATTCCAACTGAGATAACGCAGGTAATCTTAGGTGCCTTTGCAGAAAGATTTTTAGTTCTCTTTGACTGACAATAGTGACACAAACTGGTAGAAGTAACACACAGCAGTAGCTAAGCCATACTACAAATGTGAAGTTGAGTATGCTTTAAAGTGCAGGTCTGTTCTAAGCCTCTTTTGTCATCCTCTTTTAGCAGCTCGCTGGCCCTGAATCCAAGTGAGGTATAACTGAATATAAACAGCACAAGCATTGTCATACAATTTTGAATAACTTTTCATTAATTTTCTTACCAATCCGAGTGATTCTGTTGTAGGAAAGTTCAAGATTTTGAAGATTTATGCAGTCATCTAAGCCAAAAACTGCTGAAAGATGGTTCTTACTCAGAATAAGAATACTAAGATTTTCTAGATTTTCACAGTCAATTATCTGAATGTTGTTTTCCTGCAATAAAGGAAAATGAGAATCTTAAAAAGCATCTGAAGTGAAACGTCAGAATTAAGTCTAGGTCATCAGAATTAAGAAGGTCATCATAGCTTATTTTTACCCTAAACTTCTAGCTAGGAGTAAGGGCATCTCTATTTTTTCCCATTAAGAAAATAAACTGATGAGTCACAGAAGCTGTCTTTAGTGTCCTGCTGGAATAGAACAAATATGTATTTCAAACTTCATTCTGGCTCTGAAAATGCCCAGAAGTTGTACAAAAAAGTGTAAGGAGAAGTTAAGGATAGAGTGGTCTTTTCTATTTATGCTTTCCCAGTTTCCCAAATCCCTTTAGAAGACTAAATTAAAAACTGAATAGAAACCATCATATTTATTAGACAATAACGAAAACAGCTATGACTTTGCTGGACTCTATTAACAAAGAGTGAGAATCTGCATTTAGAAATATTTTGTTCACAAACATTAACACTGTTCTCAGCTAAAGTTCTGCTCCCAAGAGATCTTGCTCTTTTAACATCCCCTTCCCAAAACCGTTTTAATAATGCTTCCTCAAATTTTTATTTCACTATTTGCTGCTGTTGCTGTTTTCCTGTTTTTCACCTGCAAATACTCAAACCTTAATTCCTTGCCTTTGCAACATACTTATTAAACCAAAGTGTCTAATTCCTATTCCAGAATTAACAAACTGACTGGATTTAGGCACTGCCTTCAGCTGCAGGCAGAAATGCTTACAGGTTTCCTTTGGAAGCCATAACACTAATTCCTGCCCTTGGACAGCCTCTTCAGTTGCATCAGTAAGTTAAAGGAGAGAACTGATATGGCTCAAATGTTAGCTTTTGTATCAACAGAAATGAGGAGCAGTATCAAGTAGAAATGGATGTCCAAGAGAAACAGAGGCAGCTGCTTTAGCTATGTGAGAAATATCCATGAACCAATCTTGGACTGTGACAAAAGAGGCTGTTTCTTCATTAATGCTGAATAGAAGACAACTGCCACATTAGCTGGCACAGCAAAAGTATGAACTTAATAACATGCATAATTACTAAATTATTAATAAAGCCTACTTAAAATGTATCTAAGAGTCTTTTCCTTAACTAAATTATCCTTATATATCATAGAGAGGCAATCCTCTGTATTTTTAAAGGCATAACATTTTAAATTAATAAACATTAATAATAAAAAAAAAACAAACAGCACAAAAAACCCAAACAAGCCACAAACCCAAAACTGTTCTGTGACAGCCAATATTTGATTAAAAGAAAACAAAAAAAATCACATAAAAATACCAATCTCAGGAAGGCTGGAGACACAGATATTATGTCCTTATACTGATATTTTGCTCTTGTATTTTGAGATTCCCAAAACTATCAAATCCTGATAATTGGTAAGAAAACTGAGAAAAAGATACAGATATTTCAACATGCCCTACTGCCGGGTCATGTTGAGTTTCTCATCAACCAACAGCCTCAAGTCTTTCTCCACAGGGCTACCCTCAACCCCTTCTCCACCCAGACTGTATTTATGCTTGGGATCGCCCCAACCCAGGTGCAGGACCTTGCACTTGGCCTTTTTGAACTTCATGAGCTTTGCAAGGGCCCATCTCAAGCATGTCAAGATCCCTCTGGACAGCATCCTTCCCTCCAGCATGTCAACCACATCACACAGCTTGGGTCTTTTTTCTTCTTAAAAATGGGAGCTATGTTTCCCATTTTCCAGTCAGTGGGGACTTTGCTGGACTGCCATAACTTCTCAAATATGATGCATAGTAGCTTAGGCACTTAATCCACCCGTTCCCTCAGGACCTGCAGATGCATCTCATCAGGTCCCATTGACTTGGACACCTTCAGGTTCTTTAGATATTCTTGAACCTGATCTTCTTCTACAGTAGGCAGTTCTTCATTATCTGAGTCCTTGCCTTTGCCTTATATGACTTGGGTGGTGCAGCTGGAGCACTTCCTGGTGAAGACTGAGGCAAAAAAGTCGTTAGGTACCTCAGCCTTCTCCATGTCCCAAGTAACCATGTCTCCCATCTCCTTATGGAAATAAGGGCATACTATCTTTCTTTTGAATTGGTATTGTTAAAGCACATGAAATGAAAAATGTGAACAGAGTTGCTTCATGTAAATTGTCAAGCTCTGGAACTAAGATGCATCACAGAGCAAAAAGTTTTCCTTTGTCATTAAATTTACAAGGCCATGTAAGACACTGCAGTAGAAGTACCTAGACATTATACCTCTAGTGTAACACACTATACTGTTCCTTGAGTATATATGGGAATAATTTTACTAACATTCACTGTGTGTATTGCAAAGGACTTTTCCTTCTACCCATTTCTGCTTAAGTTGAGCATCTGCTATGGTGAGCAGAATCTGCTCACTCATAAATCTAAGGTAATGAAGATCTATCAGTGTGCCATACTAACGCTAATCCTAGACTGATACTACCATGCACTTTTATTAGTACAGTTTGATTCTTCTGCAGGATGTTGCTTTAGTACAATGCAAATTTTTATATGCAATGCAAATCTGCTGGTATAACTTTGTTAACATTTGAGAGTATTTTGTTGACATTCCTATGTTCTTAAGGCAATAAAAGCTATATATTCACAGTTGGACACAACTGTATAACCAACTAAGCAGAAGAACTGGCAGTTCTACCTGGGTTATCATAAAGAATCAAACACATTTAGTACCTCCACATTGATATACTTCAGGTCTTTGCAGCTACTTAGTCCTTCCAGTGCAACTAGTCCACAGCGCCTCAGAGTCAAAAATTGAAGATTTGAACACTCAGATAATGTTGAGAGACTACAAGCTGGCAAATCTTCAAGTGTAAGTGTTGTGACCTACATGAATTTATCGATAAATAAAAGTAATTGTGCGTGTATTGAACATTCTTGTACAATATCACATTATGGCTATTTTCTTTAAAAAGAACCAAACTACATTCTACTTACACTTTAGAAAAATGCAAGCAACTAATGATAATCCTTTCATGTAGAAAAGGATGACAATGATGGGTTTGATCTGTTAAATGGGAGAAGATGTAAAGAAAACAATTGATTTTAACATCTACCTTATAACAAATAAAACCAGTGCTTTACTAATGACATGAAATTTGAATGGGTGGAAGATTAACACTAAACAGAGCAACCAATAGTCTGAATTGTTTCCCATCACACTACCATAAATAACAAGTGACTGTACAAAACTAGACAAAAATAGTTCAGACTAAAAGCATATGCAGTCATATCAGACTGGATACCAAGATGAGAGCACAGAACAGGCATACAGTGATAAGTTAGTAAGTGGAAAGAAAAGTAGGTGTTGGGAACCAAGAGATGTTATTTATGGCAAAACCACTATCTATAAGCTGATCATCAATGTCTTGGTTCTGGAAGAGACTACTCTTCTCAAAACTCTGAAGGGGCTAGATAAGCAGAAGCTGAAATGCAGACCTTCATACCAAGGCAAAAAACACATTAATTTAACAGAAAATAGGAGCTAGGTGCTCCTGCCTTTTATAGACTTATGATACTATCAACTGTCTGATGACTAATACCACACTAGTCTGCTCCACAATGCTTACAGGCATTCAAAAGTCTCAAAAAAAGGCAAATTCTCATTGCCCTTATTCTGCACTTGTGCAGAGGAAGTCTCACAAAGATCTATATCCTGCTCAGTGATAATCTCCTCCTCTTCCAAAAAACCATTTGTTGACATACTGAATTAAAAAAAAATAAAATAATAATAAAAAAGCTATGTTGTAGCTTCCAATTTCATTCTAAATACTCTGTATAGTTACCTGCTTCAGAGTACACCAAGGGCTACTGTGAATTATCTTTTCTGTACTTAATGGAGGCATCTTAGGCATCTTGCTAAGTGAACTCTTCCTTGCTCGTTTTTTTTCAGCTGCTTTCTTTCTTTGATTTTCTTCATGTATTTTAGACCAGGATTTACATGTGTTCATCCAGTTTATTCTCTTCTTTTCAATATCATCAGGAAGAATTATACTAATGGAACACTCAGCTAAATCTTGAATTTTGTCTGAAGTCTCTCTGACTTCATTAGCATCTTCCATTAGAAACACAGTTTTCTTCCTTGTTTCAGACTGAGAAACGTGATCTTTGACTTCTTTATCACTATCATCTGGTTGGACGATTGCTGAACTGCTGCATATATTGCTTGCCTTATTTTCTACCATGTTGTTAGTTCCAAAATTAACAGATTCATTGTTTGAAGTATGATTATTTGAAGCTTTATTAAGATCTCTAGTTTGTGAGTAAGTTTCTCCTACATGTGTTACTGAATTTTTGTATATGCTGTCATTATTTACTTGAAAAAAGTGCTCCTTCTCAGAGCCTAGCATATTTGATGTTGAAGTCAAAGTTCTTTCTGCTGGAATAATCCAATATGTTTTTTCATCCATCATTTCAACCTGTTTTTCTTCTTCCTCTACTTCTTCCTCCTCCTGTTCTCTTACTACTTTTGTATTTTCTGTCTGCTTATGGTTGTTTATGTTTCCTTTCTTCTCTTCTGTGCTTTCACTCATCACAGCTTTTGCTTTTTTTTCTCCTAGTTTTCTCTGATCTTCTCTTCTTATTTGCAACTGTTTTTCTCTTTTAAGTCTCAGGCTTTCTTTCTTTTTCTCATAATCCTCACATCTCCTCACCTGTTCCAAATATTCCTGTCTTTCAAGAAGTTCTTGTCTCTTTTTTAATTCTTCTTTCTTTTGCCAATTTTCTGCCATTCGCATTTTCATTTTTTCCTCTTTTTCTTTCACTTCTCTCTCTATTTCTTCTAGTATTTTCTGCTTCTTTTTTATTTCATCTTTCCATTGTTTTAAAATGGGAGCATATTTTTTATGGACCAAAAATGACCTAAATCTAGCTTGAATTTTCACAGCTGCTGTATTTTGTTGTTCTGTCAGGTGTTGTCTTTCTTTTGCTTTCTGCTTTTCCAAGGAATTTTTCTCATCTTCCATTTGCAACTGTAGCTTCATGATCAATTCCTAGGCCCAAACAATAAGGATAGACTTCAAACACTTTTAAAATGTGACAGGTGTTGACACATATTTATCATAAATAAATATGGTGCATTAACTGTTTCAGAATAACGTTGATTCCACAAGGTATGACAGTAACCTCACAGTCTTTCAACAAAACCTCATTGTAGAACCTTACCTCATGTTGCATCGTTTTGTCTCTCCAAGCTTTCTTTTCTTTCCATAACTCATCTTCTATTGCAATTTGGTGTTTCTGCACAACAAATTAACTTAAGTGAATATTTCATAAAACCTGGAACATCACAAACCACCCTCTCTCCTATCTCCCCCGTCTTCTTGACTTTGCACTTTTATGAATGCCTAAATGTGCAAGAATAAAATAAACAACTGGGCACTTACACTCGTAACAAAGATTTGGTTGTGTACTGAAGGATGCGTACCTTCACAGAATCAGCATCTTGGTACTGACCCAAACAACTGCCACCTTCCTCTCTGAATTCTGTACTACTATTGAAGATGAAAACTATGCTTGTGAAACAACTATTCAAAGTACAGGTAGATAATAGAAACATAACCAAAACACTCTGAAAGTAGTGTGAACAATCTTCCTTTAATTGCACTGGTATGTCACTGTTGATCTTAAAATCTTTCAAACCGGAATTCTGTTCAGTAAAGCTAAATAATTCTTTTCACTGAAATTGTTCCTCAACAGAAATGAAAGTTCAAGTCTATTTTCTCACTATTTGCAAATAAATAGCATTTCACTCCTTGCCCAACATATTCTCAGTGAGAAAAAAGTATGAATTATCTGAAAATTACATCTGACTGAAAATTAGCAGACAGTAAGTATCTAAAAAAAAGAGGCTGATCCGGAACCACATAACTTCTAGTGGAACCAAGATAAATCAGTATCAGCCAAATCAAATATACACCAGGATATGAAGGAACCAGTATAAATAAACTAGCACTTCCAACTTGGGGCATAAAGTCTCCCAGGTGTCTAAGCACTGTTTTCCATGCATATTCAGAAGTATACTGTTGAGCTAGTAGGAGACTAAATGTCTAGATCCTTCTGTAAAGGAGGAAGTTGGTCTCCATGTCTCACCTCCAAAAAGACTGTGCTAGTGACAACACTACCAAAGTGTCTAAATGGGGATATGCCCCACCTTGTCCAGAGACTGGAATCCTTAGACGTTGAATAATGTAAATGTATCAGTCAAAATACTGTTTTCTAGAGTAATATATATTGGACCATTTCTCAAAACACATAATATCTCTATGTGGGTTTTTTTAATATATTTTATATTTTGACTTAGAAAAATGAATGGTTTGCATGTGGGATTTGTTTTCCTTTCTCTGGAACTAACCACTATATTTATGCATTAATACTGTTACGCACACAGGGGAAAAACTTGTTTCAAAGTAAATTTTTAAGGAATCTACTTGGAAGTAGTACTATGGACATGCAGATTGCTATGTTTCTTTCATTGTTCTTTACTGTCAAGAAGCAATTTATTCCTGCTCATTTACCACCTGTTCATCACCTGCTGGGGGCATATGTTAATATTTCTAATGCAACTGAAGTCACATAAACTAATTGTGCTAAACAATGGTGTTCTGAGAACAAAAAATCATGTTTGAAAAAGTGCGTACTAATAAAAGCCAGGCAACAAATTAAAAGTGATTAAATTCAATACAGTTTTATATTTTTCTAAAAACTTCAGCAAGTTATTCAGTTAAATCCTATGAAAATGTAAAAGAATCCAGATTGATAGCTCTTGATTATGAAAGTTACAGACATGATTCTCTTTAAATTTTCTATAAAATAATGGAATATATAAGGGCAAGACTAATAGTAGCACATCCTCCTAATCATGATAAAAAGATTAGAGAATTTTAAAAGTGTTATCATACTATTGAGATAATATTCTGCAAATAATTAACAATAAAGATTATTCAGTTTTAATTCATCTTATTGATTTTTGTGCTGAGCACCTCAACTACTGATACAGAGAATTTATTCCAAATTTTCAAACTTATAAATATGGTGTATTACAGCTGATGACCTGTTTATAAAGAACAGCATGTACAAACTCATCTTAATACCTTAGTCTGACAGAAACAAAACTGAACACACCTATAGGTCTCCTTAGGAGGTCAACAAAGCAAGTGTAAAGATTAATTAATAGAATTTTGTTCACTATAAATATTATTTAAATAGTGAATACCTTTTTTTTAAATTGTTCTGGATCTTCATAATATTCAGAAGCCAATTCTGCCAAGTAATCTGAAGCATGGCAAGAAACTACTCCATAAATCTTACCTAAAGAAGAAATAAATATATAATTTAGTACACAGAGATAAAATCCCTTGCCAGTACTCACTTCTGTTCGATATTGCTTTGCTACTGTATTTCTTTAAAGTAAAATAAAACATTATTTCCCTTTAAAACTCTTAAATAAGCCAAATTTTACTCTAGTATATATAAGAGTCATTTATGTACATGAAAAGCAGCAAATACGTGCATCTGGAACACACACAATGATATTGGATATGAAAGAGAATTCCACAGCATAGAACACAGTAGAACATTTTCCATGTAGAAAAATACAGTAGAACTTGTATCAGACAGGTCAAAACCAAAGAACTACAATGAGAAGGTGCCCATTACAAAAAACCAAACAAAATTATAAAAAGAAACCTTCTTCAAATATAAAAATATATAGACAATTACTGAATCTCCTGTTCACAAAGACCATTACTCTAAATGAGCGTGAAACCCAAGATGATGTGAAAAACTGGAATGGAACAGACAATGTCAGCTCCTTGGGCATACAAACTCTGAACTTGACTTCAGATTGTTAGTCTAACTTCCACTGGCAATATGAGGTGCATAAATATTTTATCTGTGACGCTTACGTACTTGCAGCTTCTTCATCTTCTAAGTCTTGCAGTATAAACTTTTCAGCATCTTGATTTCTGCTTTTTATGAAGTTTAAATAGGAGATAACTGATTCTGGCAAGTCATCTGAAATCTAGAAAAACACAGTATTTGACACAAATTCTGCATCTTCATCTCACAGTCATGACCAGAGGTAAATACCTGACATGCAAGAATACTCATTTTGGCTTCACCTATAACGCATTGATGGAGATTTAGTAGCAGTGGCTACCAACATTGTTCCCAATTACTACACTGTTTCCACTATCTTATTACCTACTGAACAATTAATAATTCTCACTTTTAATTACATTCTAAGTAAATTTTGATTGGAACACATCTTAGCAACTTCTCTTCCGCTACCTTCATAAACATGTTACAATTAACATTTTCTGTGTAATAGTGTTGGACCGAGAAATTAAGGAAAAGGTTAAGACAAAAATTAACAAATACCTCAAGGATTTGGGGAAATGGGCTGCCCTCTCTCAGATGTGTAAATTGTGGTAAGCATTGCTGGCATTCACCATGTGCGTGCATAAATAATTATCACTGATGCCTTTGCTGATCTTTATGTCATATCAAACATATGATACACAGTCACACACAACCAGTACAATCTACCCTAATAACCTATAGACCAATCCTTTTGCTATGACTGGATTTCAAGAGAAAATATGTTTCCAAAATAAGAAGTCATAGAATAAAGAGGGCTTAAGCAATCAAATTATATTAATAACAGGAAGTCTTCAAACATTAGACAGTATCTTGTAAGATTTAAATACAGATTTAAATGTAGAAACATTGTTTTATTCATCCAGATTTAATCTACCTCATCAACTTTAATAAAACATTCCTGCTTCAGAGGATCTAAAACAAAACGTTACCTCTGAGTCTGATTTCCTCACTTAAGCAGAATGCTGATATTCATCTATCTTACTGTCTTGTCACCATTGGAAGTTACAGTTTTTTTCATGAAGCTTTACTACTGACACAACTTTTCAGAACAAATCCCCACGTTAGGTATGTCAGGAAAAAAAAAACATTCATTAGATTAGCTTTCCAATGCCCATACTACTTTCAAGCAGAAATAGAAGCATTTTTAGCGCATTGAATACTTACTGCCTCACTGTCTCTCAAAGCTCCGTCTGATACTTCTGTGTCAAGGTCATCTGCTTCAAAGGAAGAAACAACGATTCTGCTTAATTCAAGTTCTATTTCTTTTTCAATTCCCTCAGTATCTTCTGACATTTTACTTTCCACAGTGTCTTATCTGCTTTCAAATCTGCACAAGGAAAATACTAACTTTCAGCACTGCATGAAACAAAATAAGGACGATGCTTTTTTAGCATAAGCTTAGCTGTGTTTGCTGAACAGTTGGCTTAAAACATGAAAGGAACAGCAGAAGTTTGTTCTGAGAACTTCACTCCATACTAGCAAGCAAATAAGAAAACTGTTTGTGATGAGACTCTCCTCTCAGCCACCCCCTCGAAATTCTGCAGGTGTTACTAAATTTGTATATTAAAAAAGTCTGCCTGCTCTCTACTCCTAGTGGACAGTATCAGTGCTACGATCTAAGCCTCACAAAGGTTTGTGGTTTTTTTTGTTTGTTTGTTTTTTTTTGTTGTTTGTTTGTTTTTTTTTCCCGCAAACCTAATAGCTGCAAATTAAATATATATATAAATATAGTTGATATTAAAAATTACAAAATAACACTAAGAACCCAGAAAGCATTCGATGAAGTTGCAAGAATACAGAAAAAGCAGTGAGAAATAGACTAACCCACAGAAGTACATACAAGACTTGTAGACGGATGCAGGCAGGACGGGAAGGGGTCCGCAGCTATCCCCCTCTCCCTCTGCAACCCGCACCCCAGTCCTCACTCCTAGCCCCAGTCAGGGGGCAGGGGAGGCAGCCCAGACCATCTCCATCAGAGCCAGCGAGCCTCGTCCGTCGCCGGCTCCTGGAACAGGAGAAAGAACACGCAGAGCGCATTCCAGATGTAAAGTTTAGTACAAAGAAGGTCCTTCTTGAGAGGAACTACACCTCCCAGAAGCCATGGCGGTAGGGAGGATGCCCGCCCGCCGCCGCTTCCCGGAATGACCGCAAAGTAGCTGCGTTGCGTGCTGGGGGCTGTAGTCCTCCCTCTCGGGAGCCCATAGCCCTCCAGTCACCTCGGTCTACTCTGTGCAGCTACTCACCCCTCCTTCAGCCGATCTCCTACCGAAGCGTCCGCCTTCCTGGCTGACTCCGGAGACGGGCCACCCCTCGGCCGTGAAACTCCGCAGCCCCCAACCGCCCCTAGTCAGGCCCTCGCGGGACGACGAGAATCCCTCTACCGCCCTGTTGACCGCAAAGCGTCGCCAAGGCAACGGGAAGCCGCTGCTGGGAAGGCAAGCCGGAGTATCCAAACTCTGCCAGAAGGTGGCGCTTCGTGCCGGTGGCGCGGCGGCCCCTCGAAGGCCGCTCTATGGGACCATGCACCTCGCAACCCTTTTTTGTGCGTTGTTTTACTTTTTAATGCTTTTTTATTATAAGCAGTGAACTGGAATGTAGTGTTCAGAATAAATCTGAATCAGCAACTAATCAGAAAAAAGAATTAAAGCAAACCAAAGATAAACTATATAAAGATGCATTAAACCTCTGCAATTTTGCTTCCTTTATGCCAGGACAACTCTAGAGGCATAAAAAATGAAAACCCACCAGGCATCCCTGCTGTGATCACACGCTGGGGCCCTGTCATAGCTTGGAAAGACTCCTATTTACTTTTTTCCTCTGTTTTGTTTTTTTTTGTTTGTTTTGTTTTGTTTTGTTTTGGGTTGTTATGGTTTGTTTTTTTTTTTTTCAGACTATAACAGAGTGTGAAAAGTTTAATTCTTCTCAAATGAAACTAAATCAAGAAATGTCCATCAACATTAATTGCAAGTGGATGCTCAGTCAATGGAAGGGCTAGTAGAGACGCTGCCCACAGCAACTGCCCCTGAAATACATGTAAAGTGTGCCTGAGAACCTAAAGCACTTTCCGATCTCTAGCAGCCTGCCACAGGGCATGGGTTATTATCTGTTACATTTGCTTGTTCATTAACCAGCTTTGTATAATTTACATGTATACCCTTGATTTTGTTCTGTAGCTACCCATCTAAATGACAAACAAAGGCCATGTTCACTTTGTAAGATTCAAAAATAATTGAGATTTGGAACATGAACACTTCAGAATCTGATTGAAAAAGCAACAGCAGAATGTTAGGCAAGATTCTGAACTCTTCTGAATGCTATTCCTTTATAAACTACCTGGAGATGGGAAATTGCTACAATTAGCCACATACAGGTCTTTGGGACCTGCAGAAAATGCCCAGTCAGGGAATTAAAGACTCCACACAGTTCAGTCTAGCAAAATCATATTGGGCAGGGAGGGTGAAGACATTATACTTTTAGTGTGTAATGGTGTTTTAGGCCATGCATCTGTCCCCAAAGTTAAATGAGGAATACCAAGGTACAAAGACAGGTATAACAGGAAAATAAGACATGAAAGGTAAAGACAGGTTTTACATAGAAAATGGGCACTTTTGTGTAATGGGCAATTTTGAGTAATGGGAAGGATCTGCCAAGGGTTCTTTACTGAGTGGGTGGTGAGACATTGGAACAGCATTTCCAAAGAAGCTGTGGATGGTGTCCCTGACCATGGCAGGAGGCATTGGAAGTAGATGATCTTTAAGGTCCCTTCCAACCCAAAGCAATCTATGATTTTATGATGAGTCTATGATAGCAGGTTTTTTTTCCATCTACTGTCTTTAAAATAAACTGAGGACCTTTCTGAAAGACTTGTGGATGTTAACCTCAGAATACTGGATTCAAGGGCAACTGTTTATCAATTTCTCATCAGTGTTATGGATGAGTAAGATATATAAATTTTAAAACAGTGGAAACTCATCCATTTGAAATGTCCTGTATTTTACAGAATTATGTAATCAGTGAACTTTTCAATGTGGTTAAGCCTTCAAGCACTGAGTTGACTGTGCACTTAGTATTTGTTTTGTAAGTGCAAGTTAGGCTGTAATCATGGTGACTGAAGACCACAGGCACTATGTCATGCCTTTAGCAAACAACTTTGCCAATGAAAAAGATTTTTTTCTGCAGGCCTGTTCCCTGTAACCAGGAAGTCAGGGCTTGATCAACAGAAGAAAACTTCTCTGCTGTAAGGATGTGGTTAAGTGGGACTTCAGAAAGAAACATACCATTATGAGACTGTTCTCTTTAAGGTAGGATGGAAATATTCAGAGCTGATAAGGATTTTTAGTGTGAAGCAACAATGTAATGTAAAATGTAAATAATTTTATAAAGTTAATTTTTCTGTTTTTCAGATAAATTATTGAAGATAAACTGACTTATTATTAAAATGGCTCAAAACAAAGCATAGAAACTGCAGTTATTTCAACAGAAACTATTGCAGATGCCAGTATTCAAGTGAAATACTGTTGAGGGCTTTTTATTTGGACAACACATCACACCAATGTTTTAACACATGATGGTTTTGAAAATTCTGATGAACCTTTATTACTCTTTAACATAGCGGATCTTCTTCTGGGAAAGTGCAAGACCAGTTATCTAATACAGTCCATAAGTTTACATCATGTATTACTGACCCAAACTCACTACAGAGCTAGTTTGAGAATCTTACAGCTTTCTTCATTCTACATTTCTGCAACAGACTATTCAGAATCCAGGCATGAGGATCTTGACAGGGCAGGCAAAGCTTGTGTTTGCTGAATCTTCTAATCAACAAATTTGATACATACGTAACATATGTTTTACATGTAAAATAGGTTGTTAACACAAGATATTTTCTGACTGCAGAAATTTCATCTCTGTCTTTTTTATTCTTTTTCTGTTTTGCAAAGAACAGAAGATGTAACTTCTTACTGTAATCAATCCATAGTAATTCTGACAGAAGACAAGAACTATTCCTTTCAAACAAATCCCTTTGCATTAGAAAATATTTTCTGGAGACTATGCCTGTGCTGGTTACATTCATGTGTCTATGCATGCTTCTGTGCCTGCCTGCTTAACACATGAGAAGTGCAGGACAACTGCAGATGGCTGCCATTGCAGTCTTGTAACACTGCTGCTCTTGGACTCCCCTCAGCTTGTACCACAAAGCCAGGCAGACTAAAATCCTAGAGTATGTTTAGAGAAGAGGCAAGACAGGTGAAAGGGAGCGTGAGGCAAGTACAAGTTTCACTCTCTCTGCAAAAAGCTTGAGAGGCCCAGAAGATACGGTGCTATGATGATCACAATATCAATAATGATATATATGTATATAAAAAGAAATCCTGCATCAAAGAGTTTACAGTGTTAGGGGTCTTCCACGCTGAAATATGCTAAATTATGCTCAAGATATGAATGCCTATGTGACTTTATTGTGGCCCTGTCGACATTTGCAAGCATTTGCAAGGGTGATTCTTGGATGATACTCAGGGTCTAATGCACACTTTACATGTATTTCAGGGCAGTTGTTGTGGGCAGGGTCTCTGCTTGCCCTTCCATTGACTTGCTGTTGATGACAGATGAAGTGCATTTCTTGGTTCAGTTTCATTTGAAAGGAATTTAAATTTTCACATCCTGTTGCATTCCACAATTAAAAAAAAAAACAAAAACAGAGGAAAAAAGTAAGCAGAGTGACTAGGAGATTCACTTCAAAAGTGTAAAGGGTACCCCAGATTAGTACAAGGCAGTAGCACAGTTTGACAGCTCTTACAGCTTTGCTAGAACTGTGTGCTAAATCACACTGAAATAATTAGGCTGTATCTGCTATTTTCAGCAAAAATTGAATTAGGTCACTTAAAAAAATGAGAGCTTATGTCTTTACTATGGTTATGTCTCTTCATTTCAGCTGGTATCTTTAATAATTAGTAAACTAAGTATATTGAAATGTATAAGCAAAAGTGTATTCCAGACTATGTAACTCTTGTCATCTCTGCAATATAAATCTTGACACATACATGTTGTCTTCAAATGCCTTTAGCAGTTAAGAAAAAAAAAGGTGAAAAAAAAAGGTAAAAAAAAATACATGTTGTAGAGTGTAACATCAGAGGCAACTGAGACCAGACACCATCTTGATGCTTCTACTGTTGATACTATTTTTCTGTTCAATGTATGAGGTGACTGTGTAAATTTATAAAACATTAGCTGAAGGAAATAAATTCCATTGTAATTGATAAGCTTAGTTATATCTGTTTCATATTGAACTAAATATATAATTATCTTTTCAGCTGTGATTCAAAACTGAAAACAGAAGAATGAAAATAAAAGATAAAATAATTATTCAGAAGTACTACTTAAATGTCTTCAATGGAATTTTCTTGGTAAAATTTCTGTTTTCTTTTTCTTATTTATAAGCTTCAAATTATTTTTTTTAAATGTTTTTAATTAAAACAATAACGCTTTTTCTCCTTTTTTTTCTTTTTTTTTTTTCTTTCTCCAGGCTCTGGGTCTTATGCTTTTGACATTTGGCCTGTGGCTTTTATTTGACAGAAACAATTTATTCAGTGTGTTATGTGAGTATAAATAGAATTTTTCTTTTGTTTCAAATGATTGTAGGATAACATAAACAGTGACAGAATAATTTTTTTTTCACAAGGTGGCAGTATTGGATTGAAATTGTTTTTTTTTCTCTTGACATTAGATCTTTTAGTTGGATATTTGGGTGGAATAAACATAGGTTGGAGCTTGGGTCTCTCCATATAGATATTCCTTTTTCCCAGAGTGTCTTAGCAAATCGTTTCACAAAGAAGTAAGGTTTGGGTCACATAACCACAGCTGGGATGTTCAATGAGCTGTCTGCCTTGGCTATGCCAAGGAACATCAGTTCCCAATTGATAATATGGGAACCATCCAACATAGTAATTCTGATATGAAGCATTTGAGATGGGAGTAATGAAACCTCCTGCTACTTTCTATATCTAATAAAAAATGGTTAGAGCGGAATGGGGAAAGTGGCTCATCACAAAGATGGAGGTTAGCACTGAATCCGAGTCTGGATTTAATGAGAACTATATGTCTGCATAGTATTTGTACATGTGCTACTAATTTTTTGCCAAATGGAAAGAAACATCTGCAAACTTGTAATTGTTCTCTGATTTCATTGTGAGTGGTTCACATTGTTTAGTTGAATATGTTCTGTTTACATCTTATATGTTCTTACCATTGCCTACATTTATGAAAATATGTTTTATTTCTTTCTCTGACTGTCCATAGCGTAAGTAATAATAATATCCTTTCACCATTCTGCTATTTCCACACTTTCAGTAACGGCATTGCAAAGATTTTATTCTTTTTCTGGAATAAGTTTTGTAAGTGAAGTCTCAAAAAGAAAAGTAACAGTATGAATGTACTGTGTTACAGTTTCTTCAGGCAAGAACCAACTAGCGGCATTTATTTCCTATATATTACTTGGAATTGTATCTGTTATTACTTTTACATCAGCCATGGGATTACTTGGAAGTGTTGTGGAAGTCAAATGTCTACTAGTTACAGTAAGTGTAGATCAGACTCCAACTTTCTTGTAAAATGAAGGGGAGTTTTGTGTGCATGAAAATTGTAATACTGTCTTGATAATGTGATTTCCACATACAGTCCTTAAGAAATCTGCAGATACAAAGATATTTTCAGACAAGGTCCCAGTTCAAATGAAATCTGAACAAAACTGAATATCCTTCCATATCACTGGATGATTGTTTTCAATGTCAGAGCACTTGCAATTTGAAATAGCAAAGGTTTTAACCTCTGTATTTTTTTAAGTTAGAGGTTTTAAAATTAGTACTGAAATTATGCAGACTAACTTTCTCTCAGTATGTGCTCATGTGCTTAGTATATGCTGAAGAAATAAAGAAAAACCTGCCCCAAAATATTGCAGGTTGATGGCACAGGTAGCTACATTATGGCTGCAGTATGAAAACAGAGTATGATTGGAAAGCTGTTACCCATGTAGGCCTACCTTTATATATAATTCTGCTTTTAAGAGAATAAGATCTTGACTTCTGAAAAATTACATGGTAATTATACATTCTCATGGTCACTTTGATTATATTTTTGTCTGTTGTTTATTGTTACCCTTTTTGAGCAATCTGTTTTAGACTATGTGAAGGCTAAAGCAGAGAACTGTTCTACTGATTCATTTATTAAGCACTACAAATATCAGTTGGCACAGCTGTGAGAGGAGCCCTGATGCTATAACAAGGACTCTTGTGCCTTCTTCTGTCCTGCTACTGCCCCGTTTCCCTCAATTTATTAATTGATGAAAGAGAACAAACTGTCTCATTTCCAATTTCCATGGAAGTATCTAGTGTCTCAGCATCTCACTGAAAAATAATGCAATCAGTTATTATTTTCTTTTGCTTGGGCATCTTATAGCTCAAAAAAGTCCTTAACTAGGCATGAGACTTAACTACCATGGTAATTCAGAGAGAAAAGAATGAAATGAGTTTTCTTCAGTGGAGCACAGCTGCTTAAGGACAGCTTTTGTTCTTCACTTGCAAGTCATGACTTTGTCTTTAAGCCCAAATCAGTGAGTTGTGCTTTGCCTGAAGCCTGCCTCTTGGACTATGATGTCACTTTCTGAGGGTTTCCAGGAAAAAAATGTTTCTTACTTTTGTTCAAATGACTCTAAATAATAGTCATGAAGTCATGAGTCATCCATGAGCTCCTGGGACTTTTTATTGAAATACTCAATATTATGTTTATCCATAACTTAGTTCTTTTTCTGTTTGTTTTTCTTCCCCAGTATATGAGTTTTCAAGTCCTAGTGTTTGTTACCCATATGGCAATACTGCTGCTTATATTTGCAAAGAAAGAAGAGGTATGTAAATAAACTACATGAAACTGATGATAATTTCAAAATAGTTTCTTGCAGTTAATTAAAAACATTCTAATAGTCAGTTCTCACTCTATGCTGTATCACTGTTTGCTTGAACTTGACTATTCTATATGTTGACCAGGTATAGCAGAAGATGTAGAAAACTTAATTTGAGGAATTCATCATGGTTCAGTAGTTGTAAATGGGTGGGCATGGAAACATATTACCAGTTTATCCTCTGCAACAAAACATACTCTCTTGTTCAGGAATGTGGAATCAACAGTGTAAGGGACAGCTTTATTCTTCTTTGAGGGATGACCCAGAAAGTCCCTCTTTCCTGGACATCAGCAGAGGTAAAAGAAAGCATTAGATGCTAACCTGTATCTCCTAGCAGGTCATAACTGTAGGCTGCTTTGCAATTGATAGTAGGAGTCATTTGTATCATGGGATGAAAAGTATACTAATGAATTGTAGGCCTGTATTTTAGTTTCGATAGAGCTCTAGTATAAGGAATATGTATCTTTGCTTTTAACAACAGGAAGCAAACATAAATACCAACATGGATGTTAATAGTATCTGTACTGCTTTGAAGCTTTATTCAGACATTTATTTTTCTACATATAGCAAGTCTAATAGCTTAAGGAATCCTCACAGTATTATATGAAAGGCAATTGGTACTGAATTCATACTGGTCTGGCTGCTTTCCTGTTACATAATTCCAAAATCTATGGTTTGAGAAAACCTCCTGTGACACCAGTCTCATAAGGTTCATACAGTTCTCCAAATCCTGATGGTATTAAGTCAGAACAACAGAAATAAATAAGTTTTACTCCATCAAAATGCATCTTTTTCATCAAGATTTTTTATTAAATGTTAATTTATAGTGATGTCTTCCCTGTTTTATATGATGGTTTTACATGGTGAAGGATTTGAACTGTCAGCAGTGATGCATTCTGGAGTCAGCTATTTGTGCTAGGAAAATTGGTTGAAAGATTGCAGTTAAATTTATTTTATATAAGCTGTAATTGCACTTGATCTCAACCTTAATTAAGTGCTGCTGAAGTATAATAAATTATGGTAACATCATTCATTCAGCAAGCTTTTGAGGTTTTTTTTTTTAGGATGACTGTACCAAGGGGAATGAGTTAGAGAAACCACATTTTTTCTTGTTTTGTAATGATTCCTTCCAGTAGCCTAGGAGTTATTTTCTACACGCATTCCCTGCTGCACCCTCTATGTCTGATTAGCTTGTCCACTCCAATTGTTGTTGAAGGGTTATTTTAACAGTGTCTGCAAAGACCCTAATCTATGGACAACATGAACTGCTTACTTTCCTAGCCCAAAGCAATACATGTCCTGGCCAGATTGTATGGTGCTCACACAAGTGTGTATCACACCAGGTATAGAATCAATTTTGGTTTTCTGCTTATTAATGTAGGGTGCTGTGCTTACTAAAAATAAGTATGACAGGTAGGATTTAGTATTTCAAGACAGATCAGGTGCATCTTGACTATGTTCCCTGTCTCTTCTGGCTCCATTTAGGCTAATCACCTTGTGTCTGACTGTGTTATTTTTGTGATTTGGATCACTTCATTTATCTTCCCCTTTTGCTTTCAACTTTCCTATTAGTGCAATGGCTATGACATGTTTCAGATCCTATTTGTCAAATTGATTACAATGCTGCCACTTGCAAGTAACCCTTGAAGAAACCTGAGTATCAATGAAAGATCAAAGATTGTACTATCCATCCACACTCTTTCAATATGCATCTCTTAAATTCTATAAATATTAATAAACAGGTCCACAATCAATGGAACAACAGAATTGATGAAGTTATTTCTGAATATGGGAACAAGAGTCTGGCTGAGCAGGAACCTGTGTGGAACATTCTGAACGCTGTGCAGCACAATGTAAGGAAAAATCCAATAAATTATCACCACCAAAAATACAGCCAAAATGTGTATACCAATTAGAACTTACTTTAAAAAAACAACTCCTTTAGTGAAGGATGAATTTTTCAAGATAGTCTGCTAATATGTGGGTAGGCAGATTCTTTGCTGTTATGTGGGTTATTATGGATGAAATTAGGACTTTGAAAGGTTTGTAAATTTATCTAGGGGCAGACAGTTTTGGTCACTGAAGTTTACTGCAGCTGAAAAAAAAAAAGTGTTTTCTAATATCTTCAGCAGCTCTAGGTATCATAAAACACTTGGTCTGCTTTAGGCCTCAGGACTGACCTGAACCATGGACAGAGATACTATGATGTCAGACCAGAGCTCCTACTGCAGAGCATTTGAATAGGTATCGCACTGAGACTCTCTCAGAAGTAATGCTTAAAGCCTCAAATGAGTTTGTAGATCAATACTGTCAGCACACATTCTTAATTATTAATCATAATAATTTTTGTGGCCTGGCAACATGTAATTTGTTTCCTATTTCAGAAAAGTCCTTTAATGCACTTGCTTGGGATCAGTTATTTTGAAAGTTATTGGCAATGTTTTTGTCCAGTAGGCTGTGGCCTGCTATCCACCCTGCAAATTAATTCTGCATCATGAGCTTTTAATAATAAACACTGCAGTTTAGCAATTAAATATGGTTTAATATATTTCTATAGATCAGGTGTGAATCCCTTAACATGACTTCTTGCAGAGGTGAATTACACAGTTCTTGACAAATGTTGAAGATAATTTATGATTCCAGCTAACACACAAAGCATGTATGTCTAGATTCAAGAATACAAATGTATTTGTAATGTATGTTCTTTGAAAATCCAGTCTTGTCTCATTGCATTCATGATTTCTTGAGTGATTAATGGTGACTCCATTATGTCAGTGGTGCAGCTAGACTATGTGCTGGTATAATCTGAGCTAAAATATGACAGACTTTCCATCCCATAAAACAATGCAAATATTTCTGAAGTTTTATCCTGATTCAGAATGAAA
This sequence comes from Pezoporus flaviventris, assembly GCF_033815535.1. Classification (NCBI taxonomy): domain Eukaryota; kingdom Metazoa; phylum Chordata; class Aves; order Psittaciformes; family Psittacidae; genus Pezoporus; species Pezoporus flaviventris. Next base: position 5,809,922 of record NW_026892564.1, read on the forward strand.
AACTGCTGGAATTTCCTACATGAGAAGAATTCTGTTCTCCACGGAATGCTGTTTGGTGATTTGGTTTTATTTGGTGTGACTGGGATTGAAATAGATTATTGGGAAGTGCTAATTGATAATCCATTTGAACAGGGCATAGTATCTTTTGATAATAGCAGAGAGTTTTTGCATATACAACATTAGAAGTAGCAAACAAAAAACTAAAAGTTTTCAAAATCTGGTCTTTATTTAATTTTCTCAACCAGAGTAAACCAGAGTGTATATGGTTTTATTTTTATATTCAAAATATGCTTTATTAAAATGTCCCCGGATTTATCACATTGATTATGAAATAACATTAATTATTTTTGTTTCCTATATAGTTTTCTTTTTTCATTTTGTAATATTCCACAGTGAGCATATCCTTAATATAGTTTACTGCTTACACACAATTTCTACACTGGAATTACTTTGGAAGATTAAGGGTGATTGTAAAAATATTTTACATTAATCTGGGTTTGTGGTTTTTTTTTCTTTTTTTCATATTTACTTATGTTCCAAATGTCTAAAAGGAGGTTCCTTTCAAAAGCATATTTTAAGATCATATTATTGTTAAGTCTATGCTACCCAGTGGATATAATAGGAAATGGTGGATACACAAGGGTGAATCATTGAGTCATAGAATGGTTTGGGTTGGAAGGGACCTTAAAGATCATCTAGCTCCAGCCCTCTCTGCAGAGAGAAACTATCTAGCTAATTTAATCAACTAATAGATAGCACTCATTGGGGTGGAAATTCCTCTATATGACAGACTTTATAGGTGTTGTAGTTAACAAGTTACAGTACTTCTATTCTAGATGGAATGCTGTGGAAGATACAATGTTACACAGTGGGAAAGGAATAAAAACAAGGAAAACAGTACTCTGATCCCATGTTCATGCACAAAATCCAGTCTGAAGAAATGGTTTTGTGATGTCCCAAAGGGTTCAATGTACCGCATGGTAAGAAATAGAATACCTCTCTTGATGAATGTAACTTTTACTACTAAAATGGACTTTGAAAAAAAACCAACAAAACCAATCAAAAAAACCCCACCAAACCTCAAAACATGTTTTCCACTTGCCAAAGTATTGATGTATTGATAATATTCTTTATTTTTTTTTTGTGTGTGTGTCTTTGGTCACTCTGAAGACTTATTTTTTACTTGTTAAGTGTCAGTTATGTAGTCAGTTCTAGATTAAGGATACTTCAAGAAAACAGAAGTTATGCCTGATCAGTATTACATGGGGACATTTAGTAGCAGTTTATGAAGCAAGAAACATCTTGGCATTCAGAAATTCATGCTGTGGAAATCAGTGATGACATTGGGAAGTGGCCATATATAAAAATATGCAGTACATTTTCCACTTGTAATTACTATTCATTACTTACAGAGTGTCAGCAATGTCTCCATCTGTTTGTACTATCTGTTTCCAGAGCACCTCCAATACTTTACAGGACAAAAGGAATGAGCAAGGCATTGAAAAATGAGATGTGTTTCCCAAGACCAGTTCATGTTAGCATTTGCATTTCTTTATATAAAAGAACCAGTGATACATACTACTTTCTTCAATATACCCTCACATGTTAATAGGACTATCCAATGAGAACACAAATTCAATTGGCACAGGTTGTTTCTTGACAGTGTAAGAGAGTAAATAATAGAAAGGATGTTATCAAATGACATCTGGTATTGTCTCCCTTTGCTCATCAGTCTTGAGTTGTTCCCTTTCTACAAACCCTCGTAATTATTAAAGATCACTTCAAAGTATAGAAAGCATCTGTTTTATTTATAGCTATTTTAATCTATATAAAGATTTATAATTCAGTTTAAAAAGCAATACTATAGGCATAGACTGTGATCTGAAAAACATGCACATGCGTTTCAAGATGCATAATGCATGAGAATCTGTGAAAACTTGAAAATATTCTTTCACGCATTTACTTGTAAGGTAAGCTCTCAGTAGACTCTCACAAAAACAAATTCTCTTTTGATTAATTCACAAGCTTTGGAACATTTCCATATCAGATTTCCATAAATATCAGATATTCTTAAGTATTATCTGTTCAGTTCAGATAATTTTAAAAATGCTATAGCTAACTCTCTGTAGTACACGTTACTGATCTATTTACTTTCTGGCAAGTAAATATTAGAACCCATCATAACATGTAGAAAGTCCTATTCTATATATTTTTAAAATATGCTCTTATAAAGATGCAATATGTATTCCAAAGTTGAAATTATTTTTTCTTGAAATCTGTTCATCTGTACTTGCTTAGGGATGTGAAGAACATTTAAACACATGGTTTGAAAACAATGTTTTGATCTTAACTGCAATTACTGTCAGCCTGCTAATTACACAGGTAAGAGTACTTTTAAGCAAAAACCCCACAAAATACTGATATTCTGCTGGGAGTAAAAGTCAAATCATTGCCATTTGGCTTTGGCACGCTCTCCAAAATTTTGTAAAGCTTTCCATCAATTTTAAGTAGAAGTAAGATCAAGCACCGTTTACCAACAAACTCCCATATATTCAAGCACCATCACAGATGTTGGTGTCCAAAGCTTATTGAATGAAATGTTTGACCTGACTTGTGAAAGCAAATGGCATTGCAAGGACAGGAAGCAGTTACAGAAAATGTAAAATCTGTGGAGCAAAAGACCTCTTTTGTCCTGTACCTGTACAGAACCTAGTCCATGAATGCGTTAAATCAAATTACAAAATCATGAAAATCCTTCCTCCCACACATATCTGTGAGAAAATTTTATTGGGTGAAAAGGAATAAATCAATATAAAACCAAAATCATATTGATAATGGCAATAAGAACTGATCATTTACTCCACAGACACCCTGATGTTTGAGTACCATCGAGCAGGCAGAAAGATTTTTGATAATATCTAGAATTGTGAGGTTGAAAATGAGTTTAGTTCATTTTTACTCAGAGAATTAAAAGTATGTCCTATTTTACCTCTTCCATATGTAGTACCTTCCCACAGAAGTATGTAATAAAAACATTACAGCTATTGGATGGGCTAGTTCAGTAATAAAAATATTTTTTATTCATACTTGTACTAGCCACTAGTACAAGCAAATACTGCACTCATGTACTAGCAAAGTACACGAGTGTCTCATGATCTTCTTCAGTGTACTATCATCGACATGTACTAGCGAAGTACATGAGTGTCTCATGATCTTCTTCAGTGTACTATCATTGACACCTTCTAGTCAGATGGGAAAGAACTATTATCACCATTCAAGAGGTTAAGAGCAAGAATCATAGAATCATTTAGGTTGGAAAAGATCTTTAAGATCATTGAGTCAAAACGTATTTGGATTCATAGAGCACTGAAAAACTTGATACATAACTGAATTATATGCCACTTAAAATAGATTTCAAGATACTTCTGTGGATGTGGCTTGCTGGAGGTCACACAGCAAGCCTGTACCACAGCAAAGAATTCAGCTTGTATTTTCTGGCATGTCCTGGTCATTCTCCTTTATATCTGTCTGCACTGTCAGTCATAGAAGCCAGGTTAGCAGTCATATTGACTCAGTCATGAGTGAGTGTCAACACTTTCTTTGTTGTTTTTAATGCACCCTTTTCTCTTTCTCAGATATTTTTGATCACACTGACTGGTCTGCTGTTTGGAAACATCAGAAAGAATATTATATCTCCATGACCTCTTCTGAGCATTGCTGTGGTGCAAGAATTATCTGATCCGTGCCTGTGACTGTCAATGAAAATTTAGTGAATTGCTTTCACTAAAATTTGGTTTGGGCTCTACATATTGTAATCACTAGGATATTAACATTTGGGGTTTAATATGTTTGTTTATTGTTCATTACTACAGATATGGTGGTATGCTACAAAATTGTGTGTATTAATGTCTGAAGTACTATGTCATTTATTAGTTGGTTTATAAAACTTCCTAAGAAGTTTAATAGTAGTTTCCCGAGTCTCTGGAACAACTAGTTCAGAGTGCTGTGAATAGTACTACATAGTATACTGCATTTTAAAACACAAGGAACCCATTTTCAGGTTCAGTCAAGGAAAAATATTTACTAAACATTGCTTATATTTCTTTAGGCCTTTACCTTTCCTTCCAGTCCTTCTCTGTTTTTTTCTTGTCTGCAGTGGAATTTAATTTTCAAAAAAATTCAGTCTTATTAGTACTGGACTCTTAGCAGCTCTTTTCTAACAAGTGTTGTAGTAGACATCTTTTCTTCTTGCTGAATGGCCTTTTCCATTCATTTAAATGGCTTCAGTGGTTTAGGTGGACTAAGCTTGAAACCCTAAAACATTCTTTATCCTCTGAGCAGGGAGGTGATTGAAATATTGTGATGAGAGATGAGCAAGGTGTGGTATTACAAATAAAGGTGGTGGCATTTTTAATTATTTTTTGTCTAAGACTTCTTATTTCACTAATTTATTTTCTGATGCCCATAAATTTGGTAATTTCTTTTTATTTAGTCTAAACAATTTACATTTCATGTGCCTAACACGGGCTGAATTTCTTATTTGGAGAGCTAAAATTCAGAGGTGACTAGTGAGTTTGGAACAGAATCTGCATTCCTGACTTGTATTTTTCGTTCTGCCACCAGCAAAAATCTAAGAAACACAGTGATGAAGTACCTCATCTTACTCAAAGGTTTATCTGTGTTAGGAATGGCAGATACCTGTTACCTTGATCTCTGTAATGGTTTAAGAGATTTTAATCTTGTTATTGAAGCAATCCACTCTGAAAATACAATTCGAAGAAGATACTAAAGTCCACAGTGTCATGGTCATTGCAGCTGAGATCCTTGATCTTTACATTTCCAACCAGTTCCTCCTTGTGTGTATCAGAAGCAGCAGACTATCTTATCTAGCTTGATTCTTGATCACCTGCATTGACTCGGTATTGTCAACACTGCAGAAATGTCCTGGGTTGCTTGTGTGTGGTGGTGTAACTTTCTCCCTACTACTCCCCTCCCTCCTCCTTCCAATCCTCTGGGCTGTTCCTCTATCTCATGAGTTTCTGAGAGGCCCTGTCCTTTATGTGATGAATTGGGTGGTAAAGCATGCTTTGACTGAGGGACACTGCTCAAAGTTCACAAACTCTCAAGTTTGTGATAACTGGAGGACTGTCAGGCTGTTGCTGAAAGATGGAATCTGAACTGAAGTCATCCACTCCTTGACCTTCACCCATTGAGAAATACTGAGACATTAGATGTGAATACTGCACTGATTCAACTGGAATTTTTAACAGGTATACTTTTATGTGTCTTTATGTATGGGTGTGTGTACAGATTGTTATAGCAGTTGTATTAAATTCTATTGACTCAATTTATAAGATCCACCTTAAAACTGCAAACTGCTGCTAACTGATATTTGTAACCCCTTAGATGAACATCATTGACCAAGTCTAAGACTAAGACTAGATCCAGCCACACGTGGACTCCATCTACAGTTTAGAAAGCAAAGGTGTCTGATCTGAATCTCATGATTCAGTGGGAGGGTCCCACTTGCCCTTACTGTCTTCAGTGTCTGTATCAATCACCTTTAGCTCGATTTTACCTTGATTTTCCTTTGTATACTTCATCTATGTAATCAGTAATAGAGTGAACCTGCCATCAAATTCTGTTAAGTCATGCCTTTATAAATCATATTAAAACTGCTGTTCCTTATACCTTTGCTGGTCATTCTTTAAGCGACCCTAAACCACTCATTTTGCAATATTGTACCAAACAATGTTGTCTTTTGAGCATGTGTCAGGTGGTTCCCTGAAGGCAGGGGCCAGCAACCATGAGGCTTCCTCCTCCAGTTGCTTAAAGAAGACTTTGTAGACTTCATCTTCCTGATCAAACAGTCTCTGGTAGGTACTGTCCTGGGTTCAGCAGTAGCAGCCATTTTTCTCCTTCTTGGTAGCTGGTGCAGTGTTGCGGTTTCGACTTTCAGCCTGGGAACAACGCTGATAAACTGATGTTTTTAGTTGTTGCTAAGTACTGTTTACTCTGATGAAGGATCTACTATGACATCATTTGCGTTGGTTTGTCTTCTAATTCTTTCCCATAAATTTTCAATTGATTTGTCAGCCCTTCGAAGGCAAGGATTGCTGCATTCTCCCTGAGATATCAAGTTGGCAGTGGAGCACCTCCTTTCCTCCAAGACCTACATTTTCAGAAATACGGAATATATAAGTCAGTGTGAAGCAGCTACTGCAGCTATACAAATACTTCTATTCAGTACAAGCTGGCTGGTTCTTCACTAGTCTAGTGCAGTAAATTGCATCCAAATCTAATGAATAACTGTTGCTGCTTAAACCCAGTAGGTAACTCAGAACCATGCAGCCGCTTGCTCACTCCCCCCACACTTCTTCCTCCCTAAGCTCCTGGAGGGATGGGGAGGAGAATCGAAAGATTATAAATCCCACAGGTTGAGATAAGAACAGTCCAGTAACTAAGGTGTCACACAAAATCATTATTGCTACCACCAATAATAATAATGATAAGGGAAATAACAAGGGAAGAGAATACAACCGCTCACCACCTGCTGACAGATAGCCAGTCCGACCTGAGCAGTGATCTAGCCCTTCTGGGTAACTGCCCCCAGTTTTAAATCCTGAACATGACATGCTGTGGCATGGAATACCTCTTTGGTCAGTTTGGGTCAGGTGTCCTGTCTCTGCTTCCTCCCGGCTTCCCCTCCTCCCTGGCAGAGCATGAGACTCAGAAAGTCTTTGGTCAGACTAAACGTGACTTAGCAGCAACTAAAATAATTGGTGTTATCAGCGCTGTTCCCAGGCTGAAAGACAAAAACGCAGCACTGCACCAGCTACTAAGAAGGAGAAAAATGACTGCTACTGCTGAACCCAGGACAGTATCCACCCCTTATTCCACACCATTCACATCATGCTCAGATCCCACATTTTTCAATATACTATTGCTTTTGTCTCATATGTGTATATACATACACATGCACACACACACAAAGAGAGAGAGAGGTATCTTTCCTTAGTCCATAGACCAATCCCTATAAGGCTTCTGAATTCACCCAGTCCATGATGTTGTGTTTCATCTCTTCTAACAGTCTTTCAGAGCAGGAGAGATGGTATGCAGTGTTGGATTGTTGCATGCTGATGACACCGTGGAACCCGTCTGGTCACTGCTGAGCTGGTCTGGTTTAGTCATTCTTTGTTGGATGATGATCAGAGGGAAGTCAAGGCCAGTTGCCGGTGACCTGAAGACATCTAGTTGGTGGGCTATAAAAGGGCTACATAGCAGGCAATAGCATATAATCGGGTTCATTGGCTGTTTTCCCCTAAAATCTAACCCCTTGAGGTACATATCGGACTTTGTCATCTTCCCGAGTTACCCACCAAGTATATCCAGGTCCCTGAGCAAAAGCAATCCCACAAGTGGGTTTGCCTTTACCTGAAGCAGGAACAACCCAGACTGTCTTCCCCAGCAAATTCTTTATGTGCACCACAGGAACTTTATCCCCTTCTACAGTATATAAAAGTTCTGACTGGGCTGGGCCAGCCCTGTTGGCAGATCCTCTGGTGTTGACCAACCAGGTGGCCTTTGGTAAATGTGTATCCCAATGCTTGAAAGTTCCCCCACCCGTTGCTCTCAGTGTAGTTTTTAACAGCCCATTGTACCGTTCGATTTTCCCAGAGGCTGGTGCATGGTAGGGGATGTGATATACCCACTCAGTGCCATGCTCTTTGGCTCAAGTGTCTATAAGATTATTCCAGAAATGATTCCCATTGTCTGACTCAATTCTCTCTGGGGTGCCGTGTCGCCACAAAATCTGTTTCTCAAGGCCCAGGATAGTGTTCCGGGCAGTGGCATGGGGCACAGCGCATGTTTCCAGCCAGCCAGTGGTTGCTTCCACCATGGTAAGCACATGGCGCTTGCCTTGGCGGGTTGGTGGCAGTGTGATATAGTCAATCTGCCAGGCCTCCCCATATTTATACTTCAACCATCGTCCTCCATACCAAAGAGGCTTTAGTCGCTTGGCTTGCTTAGTTGCAGCACACGTTTCATGTTGCAGAATGGCTCCAAGAGCAAGGCCATGGATCCTTAGGGGCCTTGTGCGAGCAAAGCAAGGTGTAGGCCTCACAGGTAACCGGATACTGGATGTGGGAGGAGAATGTGAAGGAAGCTGTCCAGAACTAGCCAATACTGTTCTGACTAGTAGGCATGGCTAAACACCACGTGGATTTAAGCGAAGTGTGCCACAAATAAAGTAGAAGTTTGCTTATCACCCATATTGGGTTGGCCTGTCTTGCTTCTCCTCGCCGCTTACAAATGGTGCCCGAACAGGGAACATGGACTACAGGGCCCCGGCTACTGGGGACCCGAATTACGGGGACCTGGATTACAGGGCCCCGGTTAGTGGGGACCCAAAATACAGGGCCCTGGTTAACGGGGACCCGGAATACAGGGCCCTGGTTAGCGGGGACCCGGAATACAGGGCCCCGGTTAGTGGGGACCCGGATTACAGGGCCCTGAGTATCAGGGACCCGGAACGGCGAGTGAGCGGCGCCGGCGGCAGCGGCCGGGGAGCGCGGGCAATGCTGCTGCGGTGGCGTGACGGACCCAGGTGCTTGGACTAACCGAAAGGAATCCGCCGCTGGGGCGAACCAGACACTGCTGCGTCGGGAGGCCGATCCGGAGACTGAGGTTACAGGACGATCCAGAAGAAGACGATCCGGAAAAGGCCAGCCATGAAAATGGACCGAGAGGTAGCCCTGGACTTATTACAGTGCTTTTTATAAAAGCGGGGAATTGAGCCTGAGACTCTAAAGCAGCTAGCAGGTCTAGTGGCTGTAGGGAAGGCTAAGGGATTTTTTGTAGATCCTAATACGGTTTTTGAGGAGAGTGAGTGGGTAAAGTTTGGTGATGAACTATTTGACTCAATGCTAAATGATGATAAAACGGCAAAGAAACTCGGTAAACCACGGAGAGAAGTAATATACTGTATAAAAAGATGCAAGGCGGAAAAGAAAACTGCCACGGTAGCAACGGAGAAACTAGGAACAGACGTCCCCGGTCGGTTGAAACCGGGGGAAGATTACAACTCGTTTCCCCCAACTCGCCAGAGCACAGGGTTTCCCCCCCCCCCCCTTTTCTCCCCCTCCTTCTTCATCAGAAGGTGCCGCGGAGGAGGTATAACCCCCTGCTCCCCCACCACCCCAGTTCCGAAAGTAGGGACTTTGAAAAGGACAGAGAAAGTATATTAGAAGGGATACGCATGATGAATGTTGAGGAAGCCGAAAGGAAGAGGGTAGTGCCTCGGCGCCGGATCGATTGGGGCCCCATTTTGAAGCACGCAGTAGAAAATAGAGGTCATGCGCTAACAGGAGATTTAAAAGAACTGCGAGCCTTTCCAACCCACTATTCCCTTGAATGGAAATTTTTAACTCAGTTACAGAGGAGCCAGGTCTGCAGACGGCTACATACCGAACGAGAGACATCTGACAGGAAAGACACAGCTGCGAGCAACAGAGACCCTGAGTTCGGCCCAGGATCAGACCCCGAATCCCCTGAATCCGAGCCAGATTTATATCCTCTGCTTCCAGACTCTGACTCTTCGTCTCCCGGGTTGGTCTGCTCAGACTCACTGGCCCTGGAGACGCTCAGCTGTAACAGTGGTTAACCAAAGATGCGATCATTACTGGGGAATTTTCTGCAATGGGCATCTCTGCATATCCTGTGTTTACTACACAGCAGGGGGCTAAAGAATGGGAAGCTCTTGATCTCAAAATAGTTAAGGAGGCCTGACAAGCAGTGACCGCGTATGCGTTAAAATCTTCTTATACTCAAGCTGTATATGTTATGATTTTTCTTGCAATTGACAGGGGGAACCCATACAGTTTCTCTGTGATACTCATGTACTAGAAGTTGGTAAATATAAGTATGTCCAGGTTTCTATCAACCTTTGGAGACCTTTGTAGATACTGCTGGCCACTTCTTCCAGCACAGGCTGGCCACCTGTGTCGGAATGAGTGTGCATTTTGGTCAGTATAAAAGCCCAAGCCTCATACGATGTGGGGGAGGCAGAGCCTCTACGGGGACACCCGCTAAGGTTGAGCCTGCCATCTTGCACTGCAATGATGCTTCTCGGAGCTGGTTTGCTATTAGTCTCCACAGGGTCCTTGTGCCACGTTCTGTACATGGAACTGTAGTGGGAGTAATGATTGTCTGGATTTTGTGCTTCAAATATTGTAGTTGTGTGGTGTGTGCTTGTGGGATCCCATACGTGTGTGTGTGTGTGTGTGTGCTGAGGGCAGATGGTGTTCTGTGTATTTTTCTTGTTGTTGGGTTCATGTAAAAGCTTTCAATGGGTAGCTGTTTAACATTTCGGGCATGAAAGGGTTAACATAAAGGTGCGGTTGCCGGCGGGTATTTATGGTTGCTGCTGAAGCAGGCAGGCCGCTATAGTTGCTGCCCAGCATAACAGCTTTTGCAGGGACTTAAAAAAAAAAAAAAAAGGCGGGGGGGAGAGAGAGAGAGTAATGATGCTGCATTTAACCTGTCTAACCTGTCTACTTCTCAAGAACTGATAACCTGGGGGAGGGGGTATACTTGTGTCCTCCTGCCTACAGGTCCATGGCGACTGCCTGCAAAGTTTGTGAAGCCTTGCCATGAGCTGGACAGACGAATGGAAAAACCTGATGCCTCAGTTACAGGAGCTGACTGTGAATACCCCAAGCAGAATGAGATAGAGGAAGAGAAAGAATGATTAACTGCAAAACATCACTTGGGGGGCAACTGAAAAGTAACATCCTGAATATGTGTGCTTGTAAAGTAGCTATTATCAGAGGTTGTGATTTTGTGTATAAAACCACCTGTATTTACTAGCTAGTTGCTAATAAGAAACTGCACCTTGTATTGTATAGATTTGTCACTTGTAAAAGAGATGTTAGAGTATGCAAATTTGCAGTAGCTGCTAGAAAATGCTAAGGCAAAAGCTAGAAAGATTTTAATACAATGGTAGTGTTATAAAGCAGGTAATGGAACAAATTAAGAGGGTGGGAGAATTCCACTGTTAAGAAATTCTTTGGCTAGTCCCTCGCTACCATCAGCATCTTCAACATGCTGCTGCACCCTGTAATAGTTACTCTGCTAATGTAAATGTGTGTGTGCCTTGCTGTAGTAGCAACTTGTTACTGGATAAAACAAAAGGGGGGAGATGTGGAGACAGTGTTCTCACGGGAGAATGTATAATTGGTACATAAACTTTGAATAATTCTGAAAGATACAGCAAGGCCATGAGAGGCCCGAAGAAGCTTAAGCAAGCAAGATAAGAGGCTGGAATTCACCAAGTTAATGAGAACTGTGGACTGTTGGCAAGCTTTCAAGGTTGAGTTCTCACACCTGTGTTTAACCAATTATATGCTAGTCACTAAGGGTCTTCAAGGCACGTATCCAATCATAATATGCCAAATCACTGTAAGTACTTCAGCCGGGGCCTTGGCTCAACTAAGCAGACTGAGTTGCTGAGTTGCTAAGCAGACAAATACTACATCGAAGGCAATTTCTGATTTGTTGTTTAATGTTGACTCTCTAAGACATGCATCACTGCAGAACCTTTTGTTGTTGGAACAGGCACAGGGATGTGAAGAGTTTGATGGAATGTGTTGTATGAATCTTTCTGGTCATTCTAATTCGATACATGCACAGCTGAAAACCCTGGCTCAGCTTACCCAGCAATTGCAAGTGAGCAGTGACCTAGGGATAACTAAATGGCTGTCCTCATGGGGCATTACAGGTTGACTTAAAGCACTGCTATTTGAAGGACTGTGCTTATGTATCATTGTTATTTCAATCATTGTAGTTGTTAGACTTGCTTATATTTGTGTGATGAAAACAAGTGAACAGAACGACCCACAATGTTTTGCTCGCACAAAAGAAAAAGGGGGGAATTGTTGCAGAATGGCTCTAAGAGCAAGGCCATGGATCCTTAGAGGCCTTGTGTGAGCAAGGCAAGGGGTAGGCCTCACAGGTAACCGGAAACCGGATGTGGGAGGAGAATGTGGAGGAAGCTGTGCAGAACTAACCAATACTGTTCTGACTAGTAGGCGTGGCTAAACACCACGCGGATTTAAGTGAAGTGAGCCACAAATAAACCCAACCATATTGGGTTGGCCTGTCTTGCTTTTCCTCGCCGCTTACAGTTTCACAGTCTTGAATAACCTGGGCAATAGTGTCCATTATTAAGTCCACCCCTCGATCACGAGCCCATCTGTATGTTGCATCTCTGCCTTGATGGCCTGAAGTGTCATGGGCCCACCGGGCCAAAAATAATAACCCTTATGTTGCCAATCTAAGTCCATCTGAGACACTTTAATCTTAGCTGCTTTACCCACTTGTTGGTTGTTTTGGTGTTCCTCAGTGGCCCGACTCTTGGGTACATGGGCATCTACATGACGTACCTTCACCACCAGGTTCTGCACCCGGGCAGCAATATCTTTCCACAGTGCAGCAGCCCAGATGGGTTTACCTCTGCGTTGCCAGTTGCTCTGCTTCCATTGCTTCAACCACCCCCACAGGGCATTTGCCACCATCCGTAAGTCAGTATAGAGATAAAGTACTGGCCACTTTTCTCATTCAGCAATGTCCAAGGTCAGCTGAATGGCTTTCACCTCGGCAAACTGACTCAATTCACCCTCTCCTTCAGCAGTTTCTGCAACTTGTCATTCAGGACGCCATACAGCTGCCTTCCATCTCCGATGCTTTCCCACAATATGGCAGGACCCACCAGTGAACAAAGCATGTATTGTTTTTCACTTTCTGGTAGTTTATTATATGGTGGGGCCTCTTCAGCATGCATCACCTCCTCTGTTGACATTCCAAAACCTTTGCCCTCTGGCCAGTCCATGATGACTTCTAGAATGCCTGGATGACTGGGATTTCCTGTTCGAGCTCGTTGTGCAATTAGTGCAGCCCACTTACTCCATGTAGCATCAGTTGCATGATGTGTAGAGGAGACCCTGGATCAGTCAGATGGAAAGCCTGTGTTCTACCCCTGGGGCAGTTGTTTCCAAGTGTACTGGACACCACTCCAAGTAATAGCAAACTGTGGTCTGCACTCTGCTGCCAAAGGAATCAAGAAAAATGCATTAGAAATATCAATCATAGCACACCACTTGGCTGCCTTTGACTCCAGTTCATACTGAAGTCCTAGCATGTTCGGTACGGCAGCACTTCATGGTGGTGTGACTTCATTCAGGCCACGACTGTGTGCTGTTACTCTCCATTAGAATTTCGCACTGGCCATATGAGACCGTTAAAGGGTGAGCAGGTCCTACTCATCATTCCTTGACCCTCCAGTCTACGGATCAGCTTATGGATGGGAATCAAGGTGTCTCGGTTGGTGCGATATTGCACTGTTGTGGTCACAATTGTCACTTGTTGTTCTTCAACTTTCAGCAACCCCACAGCAGAAGGATCTACTGAGAGACCAGGCAAGGTGGACAGCTGCTCAATTTCCTCAGTCTCCAAAGCAACAATACCAAAAGCCCATCGGTACCCTTTTGGGTCTTTGAAGTACTCTCTTCTGAGGTAGTGTATGGCAAGGATGCATGGACCAGTCACAATGGGGTGCTTTTCCCATTCCCTCCCAGTCAGGCTGATTTCAGCCTCCAGTACAGTCGACTCTTGGGATCCTCCTGTCACTCCAGAAATATAAATAGTTTCCACCCCTTGACAGATTGATGGCATCAGGGTACACTGTGCACCGGTATCTACTAGAGCCTTATACTTCTGTGGGACTGATATGCCAGGCCATCTGATCCACACAGTCCAGCAAATCCAGTTGTCCCCTACCTCCCCCTGGCTGGAGGCAGGGCCCCTCTAATCGTGATCACAGTATTGGTCAGTTATTGCTTGTAGAAAGGGATTAGTCTATCACAGGAGCTGGAGTAAAATCAGCTCTTCCACTCCATCTGGGAACCTGCTCACCAGAGACTGAAGCTGCAGCTTTCATGGGATGATCAGCCTTGACCTTTGTTCTCCCAGGACAATACCTATTAATGTTTCACTGGTTTCTTACACTTAAGGTAATTACTTATGCACTCCCCCTGTTTTAAAAGGATATTAAGGGTGAGATTATCTGGGTAAATGCAGCCATGTAAAAGCTGGACAATTATTCTAGCTCATGTGGAGAATATGGTACTCATGTTTAGTAATGCATCCTACTTTTCCTAGGTAGGTATTATAGAGTGATGTCCTCAGAAAGTGCCTTTATTTTTCTGGTTGAGTGACAGCCTAGTAACACTGCCTTACAGTTTCTGCAACTTGAAATGGTTAACACTAGATTCAAGAATTCAGAAGGCCCCAGATGAAATCACCTGAGGAATCTGAATTTTTATCTAATGTACCTGTATTATAAAAAAGTCGTCAATTATGTGCACAAATACTGGCTCACCACAGCAGGTTAAAATCCAAATTCTGTAAAAATGTACTGTTCTGTATCCAAATATTATTTTAAGGTGAATGTAAGCAGCTCCTATTGTCCTCAGTGACAGCTTGACATGCCCAAGTGAGGTAAGAATGTCCTTCAGTATACTAGACAATACTTACCAAAGCCTGCGTCAGCATTCCAATAAAATATATATATTGGCTGATAAAATCTCCAGCAAGCACACAGATAGATACATATTAGATGCATGTATGTGTGCTGGAAGATTATATAAAATTGGTAATATTGCCACACATGCTGCAGCTGCTTAACAAGAATAAATACAGAAATATCGCTGCTAATACAGTATTTAGTAGAAAAGGAATAATATAGAACAGAGGAGAAAAATGGTATGATGGAAATTTATTTTTTTTTTAAAGTTTTGAGACAAGAAAACAGAAACATATTTGTTTGCCAATTTGTGCAATTCTGATAGGTAGACACTAGAGGACACAGGAAATTTAAGAATAATACAGGATCTAGAAAAATAAACAATATTTGCTGAATGCCATAGCATACACACCTTATACATGGTCCACACTTTATAACATACTGAATAAATCTGAAAGTGATAGCAATGTGGCACTGCACTGTCAGAGAAAATGATGTTCTGAGACATTGTGCTTCAAATCAATTGCATAGACACAATTCATGATAGCTGTGCTAAACCTCAGTAAGACAATGAGTGGATCCAGTTCAGATACATTAGAATTTATGTCACCAAAATCAGGAGATGTCCCTAAAGAGATTACTGGTGAGAGAGTGCAGGGGGAAACGTTAACTGCAAAAATTCCCTATACAAATCTGTACAGAGAGGAAACAGATTGTGGATAAACACAGTCACTTTCATGTGGCCTAAAAGCACTCTGCTGCTAAGGAGATGGTCCCATTGTTTTCATGTTCTTAGCCTTGCTACAATCCCCAGCTGGGCACCAGCACTGGTACCCACACAGCTTTGTAAGGAACTGTTCCAAGGCTGTGACTGGTCTAAAAAATCATCCTGCAATAAAAAAAATGATGTGTTTAAAGCTCTTTGTGTGTGTCTTCTTTTTTGTTTGTTTTTTTATTTTGGGGGGGCTTGTTTGACTGTTTGCTTGCTTTGGTTGCATTTTTTGTTTGCTTGTTTGTTGGATTGTTTGTTGTTTTGCTTTTGTTTGTTTGTTTGTTTTTTTTTTGTGTCAGTGCTTGTCCAGTATAAAATATATATACATTTCATTGGTTGCATTTTTTGTTTGCTTGTTTGTTGGATTGTTTGTTGTTTTGCTTTTGTTTGTTTGTTTGTTTTTTTTTTGTGTCAGTGCTTGTCCAGTATAAAATATATATACATTTCAGGGGTTTGAATCTCCATTTTGCCTCTCTGTGCGCAGAGTATCCTAACCCCTATGTTAAAATAAGGCTCCCTTTTGCTTTCTTAGTATCTGCCCCATCATGTTATGAGCCTGATGAAATAATTTCAGGAATGACCTCCAAGAATTTGAGGATTGGAACGCAAAAACAACAGGCAGATCAAAGAGATAATTTATCTAGGATTGTCTTGGGTTCAGCAGTAGCTGTCATTTTCCTCCTTCTTTGTAGCTGGGGCAGTGCTGTGTCTTTGACTTTCAGCCTGGGAACAGCATTGATAACACCAATGGTTTTAGTTGTTGCTAAGTCATGTTTATCTGACCAAGGACTTTCTGAGTCTCATGCTTTGCCAGGGAGGAGGGGAAGCCAGGAGGAAGCAGAGACAGGACACCTGACCCAAACTGACCAAAGAGGTATTCCATACCACAGCATGTCATGTTCAGGGTGTAGAACTGGGGCAGTTACCCAGAAGGGCTAGATCACTGCTCAGGTCAGACTGGCTATCTGTCAGCAGGTGGTGAGCGGTTGTATTCTCTTCCCTTGTTATTTCCCTTATCATTATTATTATTATTATTATTATTGGTGGTAGCAATAACCTTAGTTACTGGACTGTTCTTATCTCAACCTGTGGGATTTATATTCTTTCGATTCTCCTCCCCATCCCTCCAGGAGCAGGGGGAGGAAGGGGGGAATGAGTGAACAGCTGCATGGTTTCTGAGTGACAGGCTGGGCTTAAACCACGACAAGGATGGAAATCTTTTTGTAATGAAAAAATAGATACCATTTTTAATAGAAGGATACTAGCAGTTAGGACACTGTTTTCCATCAACAAACAAAAAAAGGAACACCTAGCATGAAAATGTAACAGAAAAAAGTAAGGTGTGAACCTCCTTTTTTTTTTTTTTTGGAATAAGTCAGAGCTGCCAGCTCTTTGAACAATCACTAGCCAAGATCCTGTTCTCCATTCTTATAAAAACATTCAGAATTCCAAAAAGAGTACAGTAAATAATACCCTTTTTGCTTTAACAGATGCAGTGACATTAGCATATGATCCTAGTGACCTAACGATATTTCAAAATGAAAGGTGACCTTTCTTTCTTTAAGGAAGTTTCTTAAGCCTCAATTATGTTAAATACACGTGCAGGCAGTCCTGCACAGTGCTTTGATCACAGAACTTATGGAATTTATCCCTTATGGCAATAAGGTGATTAGAATGATCTGTATATTTCATATATTGCAAAGCAAACTTTCTTCCCAGCTACATTCCCATCATGTATTTTCTCTTTGAAACAATGCATGTTTATATTTCAATTTTCCCCAGTTTGAACTATTTTTAAGTAAATTAAATTTGTTTTATATCGACTGAAATAAAGAGTTTCCAAAGACAAAGAACTAATGTTTAACTATAATTTTTTGGGAAAAAAAAAAAAAATGTTGCAGAGTATAAATGAAGCATTTCCCAATGGCTCTTGAGTCTGAACCAGGATTCATTTCTGAACTATTTGATGAACATGACTGTTACAACTTTCACTACATTCATCTCCAGTATTTCTGGGCTGGTGCCTGTTCTCGTATCACATCCATCATGCTCTTATTTATTAGTAACTCCATTCATCAGTCATTATCGGCATGATGTTTCATGTGCTTAAATGGATTAGACACACTTTCAGTATTCCTGTGAAACCATCTTGCTTCCTTTGCTAATTCAGACACAGGTATGCATCATTAATTGAGCAGCTCAAAGGAATGGAATATAAACTTTTGGTAGCATCTGTACATTCATCACAGAAAGTAAAGGCAACAAGAAGTACAATTTAAATATCACTAGCCTGAATCTCTCATGTGTTTTGTTACTCCTAAGCAAGCCCCAGTTCTTATGTTTAGGCATTCTGGCCATTTCTTTTCTGTATAATGTCCTCTATGTTACTAATTAAGGTTATGTATATATAGCAGCTCTTCCTTGAGGAGACTTTCTCCTATCCTCAGTCATCTTGTTTCTTTACTATAGTACGAACCTTAAGATTTTCAAACTTTTCAAACCATCCTCTAGAAAGTCTAGTTGAGAGTGGCAACAGATGCAGAAGATATGGGAATGGAATGACAGTTCAACGCTCAGGCAAGGATGTGTCTGCATATCCCTACACACACACACTTGCACCCATATGCACTCTCACAGGCATACCGCTACAGCGTGGCTATGCAATCACGTCTCATTTTCCTAAGAAATGCTACTGAAGAGTTAGTCTATTAGCATGCTTCCTAAAGCTGCTGCCACATAGCTCTGCACGTCATGATCTCCACAGTCATTGCATTGGATTATGACTGCATGCAAATAGCTTTAAATACTATTTTCCTTTACTAGAAAGGATTCTTTTTCATTATTTCAGACAGACAGCTGTGTACACTATTGGTTTTCAAATACTCAACAGTAAGTTAATCATCTGTGGGAACTCACACTAGCTAAGGATCTGCTCCACATGTTAGAAATTAGTTATATTTTACAGAAACCAAGCTAAAAGTAACAGAAGTAGTCCAATATTTTAAAAGCAGATAGCAGAGTCACTGATATGCTCTTTCCAAAGTGCTGTGTCATGTCCTTAATGAAGATTACAGATTTCTTAAAGACTCTTGCTTCTGTACACTAGCTCAAAACCTCCAGGCAGTGATTTCCTTTTCCTTCACAGACTTATTGTGTTTTGCAGAAATAATAAATACAAATGAAAAATCTAAGAATCAACACGTTTAGAATGTTGGCACAACTCTGCAAACATGAAGGGGAAAAGGCCACTGAAATATTTCTCCATATTTATTGACAGACTTTTCATTTTCCTCTCCGTTGAAGACAAATTGATTTTAAATGCCTCACGGATATATATCTTTCTTTCAAGTAATGTTGTGATTGGCTTCTTTGCATTGTACACATTTCATTGTGTCCTCTATAGCTGTAACAGCCAAAGAGGAATTCCCCAGGAAGAGAAAGGCCAGGTTTTTCTTCAGTTTGCACCAGTTCACATAGGTCTAACTCCACTGCGTTTAGTGGTTTTCCTCAAGTTGAATAATAGTGCTAGTAAGAGCAGAGCCTGAATCATAATGCTTTCTCCAGCTTTTTTGGAGAAGGGAGGAATGTTTAAAATACTGAAGATATGTATTCTCTCTGCTGCTGAACAGAGTCGTATGCAGCCTCTATGAATTTCTTGTAACAATACGTGAATATTTTTTCATGTGTCGAAGTGGTATAAGAACTCCTTTAAACTGTATTTTTGATAAAATATATCATGGGGTATGCAGAACGGGTTATGCACAGATAGGATAAGCTATTGTGATTTTATGAGAAATGTAAATAGAAAGGAGAATTTTAAGATAAAAAAGTTATTCAAGACCACCCTTGGCTGGATCTTGATTTGGAAATACAGAGTTAAAATCAGCTTTAAAGCACTGTACTTAAAATAATAGACAGTTAGAAATTCTTGATTCATTTTTCTTCTCTGCCATCAACATATTGGGCCATTACAGGCAAATCTTTTCAATTCTTATTGCTCAAAATCACTGTCTGTAAAACTTAATAACAACACTTCCTTTTTGTCTTCATTTGTTTGACTATTTCTAAATTTTATGCCTTTCAGATATAGGGCTTGTTTTTTAACTTTGTGTATTTGTTTGGTGGTCTTTGTTGGGAATCAGGCACTACTGTAATAAACAATAGTTCCGCTGTTACTAGCAAGGTTACTTGGATCGGGTTCTCCAATGGTAAAAGTCAAAATTCACATGCTAGGATCACGATAAATTAATTTATAAAATTCAAGTGAAGTTGCTTAAAATCCAACCATCAGAAGGCTATGTCTGCTCCTATTAACAACAATTAGTGCTTCTGCTCCCTATCAGTGAGAAAGGTGTTCAGCTCATTTGTTGAAGCTGATTAAATCCAGACAAGGGCCAGACAGCTTCATCCACAGATCCACAGATCTACACAAAGTTTATACCATCAATACTAAATCTAGTCTAAAAAGACCCAAGTTTGGATAACATTTCTCTTTATATTACCAAGGTATTTTTACCAAATGGATTTTAGTACTGTATTGTCAGGGGAAATGTCTGTAGACATTTCATTAGTATCTGGCAGAGAAAATCAAGGAGTTTGTGAAAGCACAGAAAATATGGTTCTTCTAATGTACTGTCAGATGATAGTATAATAGAGTAAGTTTTGAGATTATTTTATGGTTCCATGTTGGGATCTCTTATATTTTTAGCTGTTTGCTTTTGCCTTGCTATGCAAAACTGTCTTTAAAAAACTTCTGAAATAGGTTGCTGTTTGCAATATCCCCACACTGAAAGAGGATTCTTGTGGTGAGGTCATTTGAGTGTTAAACTAACTTACTTGTGGTGAGTAAAATCCAGATTGGTTTCTGATTGAATTTAGCCCTCAAACAATGACTGGGAGGAAAGCCCAACACAAGACACATTTCTACAGTCTGCGATTCAAAGAAAAGAGTTACAAGATAGCAAATGATACATAATCACATTGTTTTCTTAGGAATTCTGACATCCAGTAATGACAAGAGAGATGGAGTTTCAAAGTTAAATATGAATTCTTGCCTTTGCATCGCTTAAGCCTGAATCTTTCTTAACTCCTGAGTCACAAAAACTCCTCTGGAAGTGTGAACACTGACAACCTGGGAAATACTTTCTTTTACATATCAGCTACTCTGTTTGGATGATTATATTAATAGTGGTCAGATTTGATTCAAATCAGAAAAGCTTTGACACCATCTCTCAAGGTATCTGGATTTTTTAATTATTAGTCAAATAGATTTTTTTTCTTCACAGCCAAAGAGATACATAATCTCAGAAGGACCCTGAGACCAACACTTAGTTTTCAGTTGTCTTCTTGTAATCTTCCTGTTTCATGAAGGAAATGGAAGCTTGCAGCTCAGCTCTGCCACTTTAGAGGCAGAAATCACCAACACTCCTTTTTTGCTTCTTTCTGATAGAAGGTAAAACAAGCATTCAAGATGTTACTAAGGGACATAGGAACTGCAATCATCTTGAAATTTTACTGTTAGAACCTGCTTATTGCTATAATCTCATGTTGAAGACTTGTATAGCTAATAGAGTGCTATAAACTTAAATAGTTTTTGCCTCGCTTACTTGAGTGGGCCAAGTGGCGTGTCAGGACAAATGCTTCCCAAATCAAGGATGTGCTAGTATTCTATTTCCTTGTTCTGTAGTTTCAAGTTCTTTACTGTAATTCATGTCATGAGTGTTTTTTTAGGTTTGTTTTTTTTTTAATTCTACTACTTTAGAAATGGAGACATCAGTTACTAATTTTTTGCATCCAAAAACTTTGTCTTTTGACATTTAAATGCACTTAAGCATGCTGTTTAATAGAATAAATAAATATATTTAATCCCCAAGCTTTTACTTCATGCAAAATGGAAGAAAACAACTGTGAAATCTGTATGAAACAGAGCTTCTAAATGTGAGAAAAGCCATCAGCAACTAACTCAACAGGATAGTTTATTGAATTGTGGTGGAAGGTCAGCCAGCTAAGCACTCAATAGTCATCTGTGAAGACCAACCTTGCAGACAAACTGTGAGCACAAATAATAACAAAAGTTTCCTCACACTCCTTGATGACTATGAACTGCTGTTCAGAAAGTGTAAATGATTTCTGTAAGAGTCTGTGCAACTGGCAGAGCACAGCAAGCAATGTAGCAGCAAGAGCAGGCAGGTTTGAACAGGGAGTGAAGAATCAAAAAATATCAGGCCATCCCTACTAAGAGGTCGCTCCCTAACTTACACGTTAATGACAGTTAATGGAATTACAACCTAAATCCAATGAAATTGAATTTATACTTAATCTGCTTGGCTGTGATTGTAGGCCAGTACTGTGCTTGTGAGGGTATGTTTGTAAAAGCAGAGAAATTTGCCCGTGACACAAAAAATGAGGCACAGGATTGTTTCACAGCATTAGTGAAAGAAGTTTTCATGTGGTCTGTAATGAGTTCTAACCTGTTTAAATAACATCACATAATAGGTTAACATATCTTGTAATTGTCTTCAAGAATTATAAACTAGCCTTAAGGGCAGTTGACTAAGAGCAGCTCCCAACGATTTTCTTGCATCAGCAGCTACAAAAATAAAATCAAACTCTAGGATAAGAAGGTCAAATCCACTGAAATAGATGAGGCCATATTCAGCCCAAGCTTTATGCTTGACAGAGAAGCATCTATATGTTCCTGCTCTAGCTTCAAGTCAGTTTCCTGGACAGGACACGGTCTTTCGTCCACTTTAAGTGATCCAGAGGTATAGTATTCCCTCATGATTTCTATTCACATGGCAGACTTGCCACAGTTCTGATGGATTTTTTGCCATTAAAGTCATCATTAATGATTTTAAGGTTTGGTAGCAATGACTTTGAAATGAATTTTCACTATAGCTGTCCTGTGCATTAACACAAGATTGTGTCTCTGCTACATCTCTGCTACTGAAAGATCAGTTTACAGTAAACAATATTTTTCTCCCAGAAACTCCTATTAAACCAGCAAGTTTCAGTTACTTCTAGATATCTACTGAAAATTTTAAAATCCTCAAAATGCCTGAAATACGGAATATTAGGCTGCGTTTTTCTCATGAGTCCAAAAAGTGTTACTAAACACCCAGGTATTTGTAAAACACATTTGAAATCAGGCATGCATTGACATTACCTTCTGGATCTTTCTGCGATGGTTCTGGACTCCACCATTAGGGGTCAACAAGAAGCTTCCTCATCTTTTAGGAGTTAGTTGAAAAATTATACATACCTAAAAACATAAGAGGTAAGGCCATAAAATAGATGAGGGGGAATCACAGCCCTTATTTATTTGGGGGAGAGTTTTGCTTTTGATTTCAGTAAAGCTATGCATTTTAAATGGAGTTGAAACAAGTCAAAATCCCCAAATTATGTTGTCTCATGGAGAAAAATCCTGAGAAGTAAAACTAAAAATAATACCATGAAAACATCTATGATCAACTTATCCTTCCTAAACTACTTTTCTAAATTCCTCTACAAATTTATTTCCCAATTATTTAGGAGTTCAAAAGAAATAGCAGGTTGATATCTGAATGTCAAAGAGGAAGCTCATAGCTTTAATAGCCAATTTTACTCTTATTCTTCAATGAATGAATTACATTCTTGTATTCTCAGTGTTTTTTCTATCCTTTTATGAATAGTGTTGTATGAGCCTCTTTATATCTGTGCTTACAGTAGCTTGATGAGACTTTATTACAATTCAAATAGTTTTGTTTACTAGGACTAAGAAATGAAATTTATTCTTAAAAAATACAAACCCCAAACCAGTTTAATATGCCCACTGACAGATATACCATGAGACACATTGTTTCACGATGGTTCAGCATACTATTTAATATTTGACAATGATAACACCTGTAAATACAGGAAAAGTCTTGAGTTTTGAACAAAGCAAGCAAAAACCAGGCTTACAAATAGCATGATAATCCAAACTTTAAACAAATAAAGGAATCTATATTTAACTAAAAATAATATCAGAGAAAAGAAGCAAGCATAGACGCTTAAAAAAACTTTAAAAAACCTAAGCCATGGGTCTAAAAAGACATTAGATTCTTCTTGCTTTCTTTTAACTATATAATGAGGTTCATCCATCTTCAAAATCAAAGATCAGATCATTATTTGTTTCTAAGCCTGGTCAGAATTCACTAGCTAGGTCTTTTCCATTGAGTGGCTCAACCCAGCCAGTGTCCTCAGAGCTCACTGCCCATGTGGGAGTCCAGCCAAACAAATCTGTGGGAGCAACTGCATACTCACCCAGCATGTGGAGGACTTTGTGGGTGCTTGCAAACTCGTTGTGAAGAAAGGACCAGGATGTGGATCTCTGCAGAATGAGACAGAAAAAAAGTAGTAGGGTCATGGGTTTGTTTTGTGCCAGATTAGCAACTTTCTCCTTTTTCCACTTTGTCTCTGCTCTCATCATGGCTGAATAACATCCAAAAAGGAAGGAATAATCCTAGACTGAACTCAGAGGTAGGGACATGCAAGCCAAGAGTTCAAACAGAGGAAGGGAAACATAAGAAGGATAATCAATCTCATTTTCAGCTGAAAAAGTTTGAACACTTTCAATGGCTAATTTTGTCTGTGTGAAGGAGAGGAGAAAAGCAGCAGAAGTTTCCTATGTGACTGAGTATACAAATGTGATACATACTTCTGAAATAAGACAGCAGTAAGTAGAAGTAAATAAGTAGATTTAATAGCCCATTTAAAAACTGTGTCACTCCTGGGAGAGTATCCTAGTCACTGGATGGGACAGACAGGTTTCTACTAGTCACCTGTTTGTGCTCCATTGAATCGGGCTTATTTTGTTTCAGAGCATTGCTATGCCAAAGGCAGAGGTGAAGTTTGCCCTCTCCCACACTATCTTGGAAACTTCAGGAGTGGTAGGCAGAGCCCCAGATGCAGCTGGAATATTGATAGATTATAAAACAGCCCTGAGGCAAGTAAGTGTAAGTGCTTTTACCACTGAATTATCACCATCTACAGCTGGGTTTTAGGAGAAAGGAGCAATCTCTGTTCCATCTTTGAAAGATCGGCCATTGCCCTTCAGGGCAGCATATATAATGCTGAGTCCCAGAGGTAACAGTAGCAATATACCTGTGTCTCCCTTGCTTTGCTAATGCCGCTGATCTGGAAGTGAGTGGGTGGCAAGGTAGGTTAATTTTATGGTCTCCAAGCATGTGGGAATCATAAGCAAGGCTGAAAAGATCGTTTGCCTGCCTTGACATTCAGAAGATTTAAAAAAAAAAAAAAGGAAAAAGTTTTAATTTCTTTTCTATTTTTTATGATTTTTGAGTCTCCAGACTACACACAGGTTTCATCATGAAGTTTGCAATGTGGCAATGGGAACCAGCAACAGGGAGAGGATGGGGCAACAGACTGCCAACCAAGCTGAAATGTCAGGAAAAGGGGACAATTTGTCACCACTACTGTACACTACTATCTCAGAAAAAGAGAAAAGTGAAGAGCTACGCTTGTCAGTCTTGGAGGAAATTCTAAGAGATCAGAAAACAAAACTGCTTTCATAAGTTTGCTCTTGTAAGCCAGCTCTCAGACGCTCACCCTGTCCTCTTCCATGAACTCTTTCCCCCATGGTTTCAGCAGCAGAAAGCAGGTCAGACATCATCACCTCCATGATGGAGTTACTGAAGCATCAGCAGCTGTCTCATGGTCTGCTGCACCTGCCTGTCCTTGTAGAAGACTTGGCAGAGAGCAAGATGTGGAATCTGTGACCAGCACACTTCCTACTCCCCTTCAGAAGCTGTCCCAAGCACTTCAGCTGTAGCAGTGAGCAGAGAATCACCTCTAACACAGAGCACAGAAGATGAAGATGTACACCTTATTCTCTTCTATGTGAATTATTTGAGTAGTTACTTTCATCAGCACAACAGATTACATTTTAAGTGAGATAATTCAATTTGGGGTAGGATTTGTATGCTCTTTTTGTGATGTATTCTTCCCCATATTGACAGGAAAAATATATGAGAAATTCATTATCCTAATTTGAAGACTCTTCTTTAATCAACTACTAAAAAAATAAACAAAACCAAAAAAACTCAAAAAAACAACTAGTGGCAAAATTTTCTTCTCGTAATAACAGCATTCTTAAATCAGCACTACCACAATGGTTAAGGGTTTATTTTAAAGTAGCCCATTATATCTTCATTTATCTCATAAAAACCTTTTTACTGAATGAGGTAAAGATTTCTTTGAATATGTTTAAAATAAAACTTATAAGGCAGATATTCACCTACAAGGACCAGACGTATATCCAACAACATATATTATCAAGTGCCTTGCCATCTCTAGAAGAATTTTGAATCTGCCTGAAATGTGAATTTGTGTTAGGAAAACACAGGACAGCACGGTCCTTAGTCCAAAGATGCTCTAGCTCTTAATGAGGGAGAGCATATAATTATTGGCTCTTAGATATTAATGTTTAGATTAAATTGTAATTCATATTCTTGTCTCTCAGGAGGAAGTATATATTTGGTGAGGTTTATTTATTCCTTCTTTAGCTCTTGAATGGGCTGTAGTGGCTCATACCTTAGCTTAGATTTCTGCTACATCCTGCCTTTACCTGCAAATGGATGTCGATGTCTTCTATGTGATATGTCTTCATGTGGTCATAACAGGAGAAGAACTCATCAGGGCTGAAATATAAAATCAAAAAGATTTCATTTAATTTAAAAAAAGAAAAAAGAAAAAAGGTAGTTATCCAGGGGATGACATCAGTGGCCCAAAAAGTCAAAAGTCAATTCCAGGACTATATCTTATGTATTTTCAAATTAATCCTACAAAGATGGAATGCACAGCATATGTGAGAAAGAAAAAGAATTGTGCAGCAACATTCAAAGCTAGAAGTACTAGCTTTGTTCACAAAAAAGGTTCATGCTAGGTTTCGGCAATAAGCCACTAATGCCTTATGAATGACTTTGCCTGAGGCGTTTCTGAAACCCTCTTATAAAAAGAAAAATTGAAATATTCCCAGACTTAAGATTGTCTCAAATTAATCCTTAACTTGAAAGAAATTCTGGTTTAGAAGTGGTTTAGACTTTTTTTGCATCTGAATTAGAGATTGATCACATTCGTGTTATGAACCTTCTTGTCCTGGGTTCAGCAGTAGCAGTCATTTTTCCCCTTCTTAGTAGCTGGTGCAGTGCTGTGGTTTTGACTTTCAGCCTGGGAGCAACGCTGATAACACCGACGGATTTAGTTGTTGCTAAGTCATGTTTAGTCTGACCAAGGACTTTCTGAGTCTCATGCTCTGCCAGGGAGGAGGGGAAGCCGGGAGGAAGCAGAGACAGGACACCTGACCCAAACTGGCCAAAGAGGTATTCCATATCACAGCACATCATGCCCAGGATTTAAAACTGGGGGCAGTTACCTGGAAGGGCTAGATTGCTACTCGGGTCAGGCTGGGTATCTCTCAGCAGGTGGTGAGCAGTTGCATTCTCCTCTCTTGTTATTTCCCTTGTCATTATTATTATTATTGGTGGTAGCAGCAGTGGTTTGTGTTATACCTTAATTATTGGACTGTTCTTATCTCAACCCATGGGAGTTACATTCTTTCAATTCTCCTTTCCATCCCTCTGGGAGCACGGGGAGGAAAAACAGAGGGAGTGAACAAGTGGCTGCATGGTTCTGAGTTACTGGCTGGGCTTAAACCGCAACACTTCTACAAACACTTCAAGTTTTGGAGAAGCCCAATAGACTGCTCTAAGTCATATTACACCTATATTGTCATTATCTTCTTAATTTCATGTAATAATGGCTGTAATAATGACTGGAAAAATACAGTCTGTTTTCTTGCAGAGAATCTTAAAATTAAAAGAGGAAAGATCAGACATAATGCATATCTTCTCTATTTGTGTCATAATAACACTATCTCACTGAGGAAGAAAGAATAAAACCTTTTAAAGAGCTTTTTAAAGACTCACCAAACATCAACTTTCCTACACATAAGTGTGGCGGTTTGGGGAGTGGGCATGACATATTTTGTTGTATCTGTAGTGCAGGCAGATAAGATAGGTAGTCCTTTGGACTGAGTGAGTTCCTTCCCATACTGTTTCACAGAGTGCTTTATCCTTCCCACTGCTCCAAGGAGTTTTAATCATTTTTACACCTTCCCAGCCACTAGTAATTCATGCTAATGTTGTGGATGGAAACCTCCTCAAACCTGACTTTTTCTCATGCTGTCCCAGAGATATTCCCAGCAGAGATCAGGATCTTCTCCCTTCGTGTGTTTTCTTTAGAGCTCTTCATGGGCCATCATATCCTGTCACATGATATGCTCTTCTATTGGAATATCTTAATATTACTAAGACTTCTAATACAAGAAGTGCCTCTCAAGAACTAGAGTAATGTACTGAAGCACTGGGGCAGAAAAATAAAATATTACACTCAGATATTACTCACCAGTTGTCTTCATCAAATACACAAATCACTAACAGGACTGAGCAAGGATTCCCCATGTTTGTGTCAATACATGTGATCTCGTGTTCTGTGTATCTACAGTGGTTTTTCTTTTCAGTGCAATTAGTGGAATTTCAGTCAATTTTCGCTATTGACTTTCATTAGATAATGATATTTTTGTTAATCCTGGTCATTATATGAGAACTTCAGCTCTTAACACTTTCACTAAGATCCTTTAAAACGATACATAGTTTGTACTGATGGTGCAAGACACAATAGTTCAGATTGTAAACCAGTTAAGACTTCTGAAGTCTTAAACCTGCATGAAATGCAACAGCCATTTTCCACAAAGCCAGTCCTCTGTTTTTTTTTTTTTTTCCCAAGATTTGTTCATATTTCTCTAACAGAACCATAATTTAAGCACGTTATCTGAATTTTTAACTACTACGACCCTTGAAAATATCTGGGTTTGTCAACACTGTCAGATCTACTTTGTGCCAACTATCAAGTAGTATAAGGGGACTAGACTAGCTAGTTGTGTCATCATTAAAATAAACATTCAAGCATGGTGTAAGAGTGGTGTCTGTGGAGACTAATAGAGAGTAATATGGGGTTTGAACTGGGTTCTTAAGGATATTCGGTATCATTGCTGTATGTAGTGAGGTTTGAAAGTACAGAAGAGCCTCACAGAAATAGCTTGCTATACATTACGGTCAGACATTTTAGTTTTGAAATTACCGGTTTCTTAGGTTCATTGATTTAATATAGTGATTTAAATTTACACAGTGGCTGTCAGCTTGATCTTTACAAGGATCTTCACAAAATTTCCTGAAACTTCTGGTCTTTATTCATGTGGGTAGATCATTCTTAAACATAAGGCTCTTCACATGGATAACAAATTAAGCTGCAACTGCATACATCTTGCAAAAACTGTATGCATCTTACAAAAACATTGTAAAAGACACATTAACTAGATAGACAGAAGTCAGTTACTCCAACTGCACCGTTAGATTTTATATTTTCATACATTATATTGGCACGATAATCTTTCTCCAATATTTAAGTTTACTGGAAGTTTATTAATTTAAAATATTTTAAATTAGGACAAATTTAAATAATTCACTGGTAACAGAAAACAGGATTTTAAAAGAATTTCAAAGAAGAATTTTAAAAGCTTGTAAAATATTTTTAGGAGGCCTTTTTCAAAATAGTTTAATGATTTTTGCAGTGTGTTAAAATCTTTCCTGCTCAAAAGACTAAATCCTCTTTTAACCTTCAGGTGAAAAAAAGTAATTCTTTGGATACATTTTCTAGGGTTTTGACCTATATATATCTCTAAGGCAATAAAGACGCATACACATATGTGTATATACATATTTATAGTTTAATATTTCACTGTACATAGAAGAAAAAATATGCACGTTTCAATCAGTAATTGAATAAACAGTCTATTCATCACTAGATAACTATTCTTCAGGAACTCATCTTGCCAGTCATCTACAAATACCAGTATTGTGATTCCCTGACCATGCCAGAGATACAGTCTCATATCAGATGCATCACATGCCATATGATCCCCAGCCATGCCAGAGATACAGTCATGCCAGAGATACAGTCATGCCAGAGATACAGTCACAGGGTAACACAACTGTGAAGGCCAGTTGTCCAGCAATGTCTAGCACCTGTCTTTCATTGTTGCAGCATTTAATGCCTATATTTCCCTTTTGCCCTGGAGACCAAATGGAGGATGACAGTAATCAGCTAGGACTCTTTTGGAGATATCACCTTTGTGAGGGAATTCACACCTACAGTGGGTCCCCTACTCCTTCTCTCCTTGGGTGACTTTTTGGGAAAAAAAAAATAACTTTTGGTCCTTCTGACAGCCATGTACATATACTTTAAATTTTCTAGTCTCCTAGGTCTTCAAGAGTATATGGACAACATGGAACTACTTTATCTCTGAAGAATTATTTTTAGCCATTTCTATCTTCTGAACTAAGGGTAAGGTAATAAGGTTAACCTCTGAACTTCTTAATGATGTAGAGTGATACCATGACTTATGGAAAATCCAAGTATCTTGTAAAACACATATTTCTTCCATATTGATAACCTCTGACACTTAAGTGCCAAATAGGCACTGACCTGGAGGAACTGATATTAGAATAAATAGCTAAAACCCAGCTGTGACTGTTGAAGAACTTTGTCAAAGGTGATGCTTGAATTAGGAACAGCCAGACAGTTACTCAAATGTTTCTCAATTTTCTGAAATTCAGCTATCTCACTACAACATAAGTTAGCTGGTAAGAAAATCTCAGTGGAATTTTTTTTTTCTTAAATGTGACAAAATTTCAAGTAATAAGGAAAATTTTACGCTTAATTTATACTTCTTAGCCTTGCAATATGTCTATAAACATAAACTCTATCTTAGCCAATGCAGACTTTGTTTTTCCTTTTTGTCTCCTTTATATTCTCTCAAAGATACAGGTGCGAATGAAAGGCATTTTATGTAGTATTTATTTATTAAAGAACTTTTGAGACTCTTACTTTTCAAGAACAATGAAAGTTTCATACAAAACTGAAATTTATTTTTCAGCAACAATCAAAACTACTTTCTATTTATCCCATTTGCACAGCACTATTCATGCTCTTGGAAATCAGTAGTGTTGAATGTGGTAGTCCAGTTCAACATGAGTAATATGCTCTGCCTTCTTCTCTGTAATGCAACATGATTTTCAAATTGTCCTTCTGAACAAAATGACTGAACAATGAATGCCTACCTTTGATCTTATAATTATACCTTCCCTATGAGCTTTTGTTCATTCATGTCTATCCATCAGATTCTCCTGTGCCCACAGAATACTTTAGTCTGAACTTGGTCAAGGGAGCCAGCCAGGAGCAGACAGTGACTATGCTTTGTCAAAGATATAATTCATGCCAGCTCTTTCTCACACAGCAAAAAATAATATCCTATTGGAAGGTGAGGATACCTATCTCCCAGCTAATAATCTCCATAATACATATTTAAGCACATAGCTGCTTGTATTTCACTTCCTTCTGTGGGAAAACCTGAACAATTAGTTGCAGTTTGTGGAAAAATTATTCATCTGATCAGTTATGTTTATTCGTTTGAAAAATGGCTGCCAGGGAATATTACTACCTTTGCATGATATCAGAGCAATTAGAGCACTGGGCCAGTGAAATATGACTTTTGTTGCAAAGAAGTAGATGGCTTGCACTGTTGTCTGGCTGTAAAACACATAGGCTAGAAGGCATAACTTTATTTGCTATTTATTGTTTGTGATGGTAGGCAATCCAAATGTTCTGAGGTCACTCTTGAAAGGAAGCTACCTGAATAAATCTCCAGTTCATACCAACAGAGCTTGGCATAGTCTGTTGTTTATGCCAACTAATTATCATCTACAATTAGCTGTAGCTTATGATGATTGAGTTTTTTCGGAAAATGGTCATGGAAACTAGTTTCATGAAGCCACTTAGCTGCACCTCTGTACTAAATTGGTAGAAACAGCTGATGCATAGTAGTATTTTCTTGTCCTATTGAAGAACCATTCTGTAACCAAGTTCTGTTCTTTTGGAGAGTATGTTATTTATCACTAAATCACTTAGTAAGATTTTAGAGTATTATTTCTCTCCTTCTCCAGATGATCCCAAGTATATTGATTAAAGGACAGTGTTGCTTTAGAATCACAATGAAAATTGTGTCAGGTCACAACATGTTAATGCTATAAGCATTTCTGAGAGAATATTGTGAAGATGCAATGGCATAAGTTCAGCTACAGTTCTCAAAGCTAAGCAAAACATATTAAATAAAAATTGAAAGAGGAAAACTTCAAAAACTTTTTTTTTTTCCCGAATTTATTTTACATTCTTTGCTTTGGAAGAGTGGCTGCTTCTACTTAGGAAATGAAGGAGAGTTGCCTTTTTTGTTTTCTAGAGGTATAAAAAGCACTTTGCAAAGGACTATTTCAGCTTTTTTTAAAATAAAAATGTAATTTTTTTCCAGTTTAAAAGATAAAAAAAACACAATTTAGAAGCTGAATGCCAATGTAACCTTAAAAAACAAAAAACAAAACAAAACAAAACCCAAAATGGATTACAAATAATGATTAAAAACTGACTGAAACCTGGTGAGTTTTTTGGCCTTTATTTTATTTTGAATATTCATCTGGGTTTGGCATAGAAATGTGTTTATATTAACAGAATGTGGAATATGGCAATGAGCTCCCCAACTGGTTGCTACTGTATCTTAAAACACATCTAGGAAAATATAGATATGTATCAGAATGATGTCAGAAGATAAAATAGTAGGGCTGGCACTTGGAATTCCAGATGGCCAGTGATCACAAGGCAGTAGTAGAACAGCAGGCAACCAGAAGAATCATAAGAGACACCAACTGAGAGGAAAGCAGAAATTTCCAGCTACTACACTGCCTACTATTTCAGCACTGCAGTTGCAAAATTGTCAGGGAAAATACTCAAAGGCACCTCCGTAGCTTAGTGTCTATGCCTGGGCCAAGTGTTTGAGAGTCATCCTCCAGAAATAGAGCAGAATGGATCTGAAAGTGCATATGCTGAAGACATTTTCAGCTGAAGTGAGATTACTGCTTAAGCAAACTGGGGTTTGTCAATAAGATCAAAAGTGCCAATTTTAATCAGAAAGATTAATTTCAAATACAGTTTGCAGCTCTTTCATAGTGAGAAGTCATTCTCACCAAGTGAACTCTCCAGGTTATCCATAAAGTTAAATAAATCAGCTTCTCATGTAGTGCACATTTTAATCAGACATAGCACGTTTCTGAAGACCTGAGTTTGATTTCTAACAATATTTAGGGATAAAATAAATTTAAAAAATATCTGGTTTATAATATCTGGTTTATAATAGATATTTAACAACAAGAAAATAATAAAACAGCTTCTTTTCCTTCTATTGGCGCTCCAAAAAATGAGAGAATGGGATTTCAGCTTCCTCAAGGAAAAATGTTCTATACAGTCATATTTAATGTGTGAGTGCTTGTGGAGGCACATTACATTCTTTTGAATCCATTTGTGGATATCAAACATGAGAGAGAAACAGAAGCCTCAAAACTGTTATGTTCATAGAAACCCAAGTTTTCTGAAAATAAACAACTTGCACAGAGGAAAGTTATCCTGAACTCTGTTGTCAGTCCTAAACAGACCCCAATGAGTCCAGTCCACAGACACAAATACATAAGAAAACTGGCCTCATAATTTCAAATTCTGATAAAATATTAAGCCCTATTACAAGGTCATCAGACAACCCTTGTGAAAAAATCTAGTAGGAATGCTCTTTCTGTTCCTTCCTTTCTCCAGTGCTGCTGAGCAGAGTGCACACAACATCAAAATCAGAAAGTTAATGCAGACTAAATGTGCAACCATCTTTACTACTCAAAACTGGTGGACTAATGGTACTAAGACGTGGCTGGGCATAAACATAGACAGCATTAAAAGTACTCAATAGAGCACTTAAAAAAGAAATTGAACTTCCTTAAGCAATAAAGACACCATCAATGTTAGTGTCATCAGCAAACCTTCAATCTCATCATCCAGATAATATGAAGATGTTGAACAGCATGAGGGCCAGTATTGATTCCTGGGAGACCCTGTGTGTGACAGGCTGCCAGCCTGAATAAGAACCACTGATCATCACCAGCTGAGTGCAGCCTGTGAGCCAATTTCATCTCCATCTCGCCAACCACCCATTCAGTCTGTATCTTGCCAGTTTGTCTAGGAGGAGGCTGTGGGAAACTGTCAAGTGTGTTGCTGAAGTCCAGGTGTTTGAAACTGCCTTAAATGTCTCTTCTCATTCTGAGAACTTTGCTGCATGTCCAAGAAGCCTTACAGCATTTTAGAAGTCACTGAAATTTTAACAGAACATTTTCGGGAAAATAATTTGTTTTCCATTTTGGCAATTTCTAGCATTTCTCCCATTTGTGAATAATTTGCAGAATTAGGAACAAAATCAAGATTTTTGATACCTAATCTTTTGTGTCTAGAGAAGGTGTAGAAATACTGAACTGAAATCTGGATTCTGGGTGTCGTGTTCTTTTCTAATTTTTTTTTTTTTTTTATTAACCGATACCTTACTGTAAATCCAGTTCTCAAATCCTTCCAAATATTTGGCATGATTTGCTCCTACATAGCAACTATTATGATTATAGTCTTCAAATCTACTAGCTTGCACTTTGCCTATATAAATACAAGTCACAATTATGTTATATTGTTTGGCCAGGATCCCTACAGTTTAAAATTCCTAACCTATGAGAAATAAATTCAGAATGCGTGTCAGGGAATGTTCAGGTTCTTTCCTTGTAGATTATTTCGTCTGCAGGTTTCCAATAAATAGGCTAAACAATAGATGATCTAATGATATCGTTCTGCCTTGCAGTAGACTCTTCAAATACATTTGGTTATTGTTCATACATTTTAAATATTATTTTTCAGTGAAACAACTATCTAAAGGTATACGATGGCACTTAGAAAAGGTAAGCCAGAAGTCAAGATTCAATATAAGTTTGGGGGCTGACCAAAGTTGTCTATATGAAACCAACTGTTTAGACTTTATTTAAGGATATGAAGACATAGAAACAAGAAGTGCATGTAGAAAAAAAAGGAAATTGTCATGTAAATGAAAGCGCACTTGTGATGATCTTTCTGTTATATTTCTCTGTATAGAATAGGTACATATATTCATATACCTGTATGTTCATTCATATATCTAATATACATGCATGCACATGTTGCACTCATTATTGCACCACTGAAATTAATTCAGCCTCCCAGTGCTAAACTGTGCAGAACTTTCATAACTATTGGACTTACTACAGTCATACACTTTTTTCCTCCTTTAATGACTTTCCCAATTCTGTGATACCACAGAGCAGTGAAAATGTTAACAAAAGTTGTGATGGTATATTTAAATCAAGGCACTCCTTCAGACACCCTCTTTGCTGCTCTGAAATCTCTGGTCTTCAATCAAGAGAGTAATCTTGACATAAGATACACAAAAATTCACAGAATTAAACTGCATAATATTACTGTGATTGAGTGGATGTGGAAGAAAAAAGCCATAATCATTCCATTTCAAAGTGGCATCTCACTTTCACTCTAACCAGCCATTTGAGTGTGACCGGCTGGATGTAACACCCAAACGTCTCTTACAAGTGATTTCCGCTAATGATGGCACCAAGAAAGCAATCCTAATAAGGAAGTTACCTAATGTAGAAAGTCATGCAGGGCTTTTCACATCACAAATACTTAGCTTAGATATAAAATAAAATTTTTGGTTTTTTGTCTAATTACATACTTTACACGCTTCAAGCAGTAAACCAGGTTTATTCCATTTCTCGAATCTCTGCATTTAATGAAGAATTATGTGGAATACATAAGAAAATCATAGAGTCATAGAATAGTTTGAGTTGGAAGGGACCTTCAAAGGTCATCTAGTCCAACCCCCTGCAATAAACAGGGACATCATCAACTAGATCAGGTTTCCCAAACCACATCCAGCCTGGCCTCGAAAGTTTCCAGGGATGGCGCATACGTCACCTCTCTGGGCAACCTATTCCAATATTTTTACCACCATCACTGTAAAAATTTTTTTACTCACATCCAGCCTGAATCTCCCCTCTTTTAGTTTAAAACCATCACCCCTTGTCCTATCACAACAGGCCCTGCTAAAAAGTCTCTCCACATCTTTCTTATAGGCCCATTTTAAGTACTAAAAGGCCACAAGCCTTCTCTTCTCCAGGCTGAACACCCCCAACTCTCAGCTGTTTCTCTCAGTAGAGGTACTCCATCACTCTGATAATTTTGTGGCCCTTCTCTGGACCCTCTCCAACAGGTCCATGTCTTTCCTATACTGAGGAGTCCAGAGCTGGATGCACTGCTCCATGTGGGGTCTCACCAGAGCAGAGGGGCAGAATCACCTCCCTTGACCTGCTAGCCACACTTCTATGTTTGTTTATGCTTTACTCATTTTTTTCTGGTGGAACATAAGTTTTCAGTGAGGCACATAGGCTTCCAATGAGAAGAAAAGGAGAATTAGCTGTTTTAGAATGGGATCCAGAAAGGAGAAGACATTGGAAAACAGCCAGTCTACACAGCCCGTGATGGAACAATACATTTGAAATACTGGTTTTAAGTGAAGAGCAAGAGCTGCAGAAGGACACTTCATTTTGAAATGGCCCAGGTGAATACATACAAACTATGGCAGACACTTCTCTCCAGACTTTTAAATCAATTACTCTTTTAAAACTGCTAGTCATAGTTACTTATCTTTCACACCTTTGTTAGAAAGTATCCCCCACTTGGGTTCAAATTTCTCCTTAGTAAGTGAGGTTCAAAGCCATAAAGCCTTATCGTGTGGCCATACATTCACTGAATAATGGTTATTACACATGGTTAGATCCCATTTTGCTGTCCGTCTCCTGTGTCAGCACTGAAATATGTGAAACAAGTGAAAGAGGGGCTTGGAGTCACAAGCTGATAGCCAGGACTCGAACAGTGATGGAGAATTTTCTGTGTCCCTTCTTCAATGACTATTTTCTATACTTTAAATCAAACATGACACAAACAGATGCCCATCTAAGAACCCATAAACCCATCTGACTTCTGTTTTTAACCCAGGGAGGTAAAATGCAGACAGAATATGCAAAAAGCACCCCTTCACATGCTTGCTTTGCTTCTGTTCCCTCAAACAACCTACAGCTTCGTTCTTACATGACTCTCCTGGGAGGTAGGTGCTGAGGTTTTGAGTCCCTCAGGCAAAAGAGAGAACTCAATACAGATTGCCTGTTTCCTGGTTGGATGTTTGAATCTCTGTGGCTACTACTTCCCCGCCAGCCACAACATTTTTGTGAGGTCCTGTCAGCCTGTATCAGACCCTGGAGGATCCTGGCAGAGAAATGCCTCATTTCTGGATCTTCATCAGGCTTAGGCAGGAGATAAGCATCTCCTGGGTTTGGGGAAGCCCTAGGCATGCAATGAAACTAAATTTTAAGAGTTTAAATAACTTTAAAATCAAACTGGGAGGAACTAAACGATCTTAACAGCCTTCAGGTTCAGACACCACTGAGTGGGACTACTGGGATTTTTTTGTTTATTTTTAGGCATCTCAGGTCTGCCTAAGTCCCACTTTGGCCCTCTACTACATCTAATGGAAAGATCCTTTTTGCCGACTGAATAATGATGTTGGATACTTGCGCAGTGTGAGGGTCAAATAGCATAGCTTGTATGGTTTGCAGAAATAAATTTCTGGGTGAAGAAAAAAAAAAGCATTTTCTTCAGAAAATACTTCCATTAAGAAAACCCCAAACAATTAACGCATATCACATAAATCGTTACTATTAGAAATATGGCTCAGATGAATGCAAAAACTGTCTGGAAAATTGTACTTAAGAAACCTTACCCATCAGACATTTATCCGAGTGATTTTTGCTGCTGTTGCTGTTTGAACACAGCCTATAATTAATGACTAGCATATTCTCACAACTGCAAAGGTGTAAGGTTTAGGTATTTCTGTTAAATATATACATTTTCAGAAAGAATAAGTCAAAAAGACAACACATTCTCCTTAATGAATCAGTGAGTAAATTTTTGTTGCAAATAGAAGTTTATGAGCAGAAAAGGATTTGAACTTCTGCAAACTTTTGGCAAAAAATTAAGATGAATTAAATGAATTAAGATGAATGAAAACTGAAATTGATTTTTTTTAAGTTTCTGAGATATGCCAAGAGCATGCCATTCTGTCAAGCTGCAGAAGCATGGTATATACATAGTGGGCTACTGCAAATTTAATATCTGGATGTATTGACTTGAAGCCTATGAGCACTATTTCTCATCTTTGTTCTTTGTTTTATCATTACTTCAGTTCCTGGAGATAGAAAAAAAAAAATCTCACATTTTCCTCTTAAAGCTTTACATATTCTACTTCTTTATTTCCCTTACTGAATAAATGATAATTCCTTTGTTAATGTCTTAGCTGTTCTTTTTTCTTATATTCTGATATAGTAGACAAAGATTAAAAAAAAAACAACAAACCAACCCAAACTAGTGTTTCTAATGCTAAGTGCATCCACTTCCACTTTTTTTTTTTTTTTAGTATAAATAATTCTTGGAAATGCATCTTAGAAAATTAATTGGCACTTCTGCCCACAGGGATTTTTGATACCTGTCCTGTTTTCCACAGGAGTTATCAACCCGCATTATCTCTGCAGTACACTGGGAAACTCCAGCTGTCTGAATCAATATTTCTGCCTCCCTCATTTAAATCCACTCTGGCTGATGCTGGGTGGCTGTGACACACCAGAGCCATCACATGCTTCCCTGTTGCTACAGGCAACGCTGCAGAGGGGGAGAGCTGGTCCCTGTACATCACATGGCAAGCTCTGACATGCTATGGTTTTAGACAGCCTCTCATTGAATTGCTTAAGCCGATGTTAAGATCACATGATCTTCCAAGAACTGTACTAGTGCCAGTCAAAGGTAACATTGTATTTTCCTTGTTACTGTAATAGACTTGTGTAACTGTATCAAAGCACATGCCTGACTTTTTCCACTAAAAGAAAGGGGCAACCAACTAATCAAAATTTGTTCTCCTATTTTGACTCTATTTATACATCCTGTGAAGGTATCACAGATTTGGTTTTATCAGCAAATTATAATTTTGGAGTATTCACTTCAAAGTTACAGTGAGCTGAACACAAGTTATTAGCCAATTATGTTATTTGTTGGGGACACTAGGTTACATCAGCTATTTTATCTGGAGAATTTCTTCAGGTCATGAGTGGAAATTAACTTTCAGATGTTATTTTCCCACTAACTGGCTACGAATCCGCATTGCCATAGTTTTCATGACTGTCAGAGTTCACTCAGGGGAGGCTTAGGACTGGAATAGCAAGGGCATTACAGGTCAAGCATGCTGCGCATTGGCAGAAATACAAGACCCAGTTCTAAAATGAACTTCTGTCACTAACATGAAAATTATAGTGAGTATCACTGAAAAAAAACCCTCTTCTCCAGATTTATATTCTTACTTTCCTTACCAAGGCATAAGTTCGTAAGTAAAAACCAGCAACCTTATTTATTAATAAATATATTTTTACTGTTTTAATTGGTTAAAGGTTTCTTTAAAAAAAAAAGAAAAATCACATTTCATTTGTTAATATTGGCTTGCTTGAAATATTTTATTCAAATTATCTTCAAAATAAGGTTCACCACCTTACAGCAAATCTAGTGCCACTCAAGGATTTCCCAGTCCATCTCTGGAAATGTTCAAGGTCAGGTTGGATGGGAACCTGAACAATCTGATCTAGTTGAAGATGTCCCTGCTCCTTGCAGAGGGTTGGACTAGATGACCTTTAAAGGTCCCTTCCAACACAAACCATTCTGTGATTGTACGATTTTATGAATTCTGGTATGGTGATCCCAGGAGATCTGGCAAAAAGAGCTAGGTATACCCACACTGGGAATGGTACAGGCTGCTGGTACTGGGTTTGTGGGTTTCAATTAGGAGATTAAACATAGATTCCAGAATTTTGTAAACCTGTAGAACAGTATTCTATGATTTTATTTTTTGGGGGTGAATACTGAATATATTTGTAAGATCTACTCTTA
Organism: Pezoporus flaviventris; assembly: GCF_033815535.1. Classification (NCBI taxonomy): domain Eukaryota; kingdom Metazoa; phylum Chordata; class Aves; order Psittaciformes; family Psittacidae; genus Pezoporus; species Pezoporus flaviventris. Next base: position 5,849,368 of record NW_026892564.1, read on the forward strand.
TTTCAAGAAATGTAAGCATCTTCTGAATGTGAAATCCTTCTTTTCAAGAAATGGTGTTTATCAAATTATCCAAATTGCTCAGCACAAAATATTACACCTGTAATCATCATAAAATACCCCCTTGTAGTCTAGATATAATGCCCGTGCTTTTTCAAAATGTGTGGGTTGAAATACCAAAATGGAGTTGAGTCTGTACATGGCTGGAGGTAAGAATGGGTATGCCCATGGCAAGAAGAACAGAAGGTTCATTATCCACACTGAAATGTTACAGTCATCTCATTTCACATGTTTCAAAAATGTTTATTTTTCTCCAGTTGAACTTCACAGGATATGTATACTTATCCAGAGGGAAGAAATGTAGAAAGAGGAGATTTCTTTCTTTCACTGCAAGACAAATGTGGGAAAATGTTAAGTAGTTGCAGAACCTCTGAATTAAGCCACAAACCCTTTTGGAAAACAAGCAAACAAAAAACACCTATTAAAATCATTGCTCTTTCCAAAACACAAGAACTCTGTGGGTTAAATTTGTATCTCCTTAATCATTCCTGCTGCATGCCAGGGCATATGAAAGCCATTTCTCTCTATTATATTTACAATCACTCAGCAAGCTTCTAATAGAAAAGAATGCAATGTAGAAAGAAAATCCACTGCCCAGAATTAGCCACCCATAATGAACTTTGCATTATCGATAGCCCAGCTTTTTTCAGAGATCTTTCATGTTTTATTTTAAAGAAGTTATTCCATTTCCTTACCAAGATGCTCTGTTGCTAAAGAAATGAGTTTAATATTTTCCAATGTCTTTGGATTGCCACTTTTATAATCCAGTTGAAGAAATTACTCAGGCTCCAGTTGAGGCAGGAGAGATGGCAGATTCTAAATTGTATTTATTTCAGTAGGATAGTCACTTCTTGTTCTACATCATTTTGCTTACATTGTTGGTAATAATTGCTGGGAAATAAGCAGTAAAATTCATGGGAGAGTAAGAGGCATATATATTACTTATCCAAAGTAATATCAGAATGGAGATTTATCCTCTGACACTGTTAATTGTCCCTCAGAGAATCAAATCTTTGGTGTTTCTTTTTCTGTTTGGTTGGTTGTTTTTTTTCTTTCTTTTTCTTTTTTTTTTTTTTTTGTGTGTATAAAATTTACATCTCTTACTTGTGTGGATTCCTGTAGATCCTGTCACTGGTATGTACATAGTCACGGATACATCCAGTTCAGTTAGCATAGCAAATATTAGGTGCTGAACTTCACGAAGGAGCCTGGATTTTGGCTCCCTAAGATTGCAAAAAGCTGTAATATGCAAGTAGCTTTTTAAGGCAGAACTCTTTCAAGCACAGTAGAAAGTTATAGTAGAAAAGACTTGTTAAAGAATATAGGACTTATCAGGAAAGTCCTGTAAGTACTGTAAGTCCTTATAAGGAATATAATGACTTATTTGAATATGCTGTGGAAGTTTCACATATTATGAACAGTTATAGAAAATAATTTGTCCATGTTACAAGTGTTTTATGTTTACTGTAGTGAACTGTACTTCCCTCTTGCCTTCATGGATCATAAGGGAATGTACGGCCATTGATATATCTAGATTCTGCCAAGATCTGACTGAGAAACACTGATTAAATGCTCATAACCTACAGCTCATAGCTTTGTAATAAATGCATTTACATATGAAATAGGAACACCAAATTTAAAATTTGGTTTAATGATTTAAAAAATGGACATGAACCTTATCTCTTACATCTCAAGAGCCTATGAACAATATCCCTCTCAAAAGAAATTATGCACAGCCTGAAAAACTGGGAAACTAAGCTTATAAACTGAATCAGAAAGAACAGAATATTAAGCCTTATCCCCCTTAGGCAAGACAAGTGTGATAACTGTAAAATTATTGCTTGTTAAATGGAGAGGGAGGAAAGTACTCTTTTATTCATTGTAACTCAACTCCCCTCTTCATCCACACCCCCAGCTTCCCACAAAGTACATCTCTGTGTTGCAGATCTGGAAATACTATTGCTGGAGGAAAATTTTTCATACACTCCTGAATTTCTAAGGAAGCTGAGCAATGCAACTTCTTGAACAGGGAAAGGGGAAGTGATTAGGAACTGCTGGATGAATTAGATGTACAAGGAAAAGTAGTGACTCACCTAACTGAGGAGCTAACTGTCCCATTCCACCCAGATCGAGCTCTGCCCTGCTTCCAGCTAGAACCAGAGATATTATAGCTTATAGTAATGCAGCCTGGAAATAACAAATGTGTGGAATGATGGATATTTTCAAATGAGTATATTATCCCCTTAATAAATATCCATGGGAAAGGCCAATTAAGAATTTTCTACTAGATCATGTGAAAACCTAATTTTGAGGTCTCTGTTAGACAGCTGCTCTATTCCAGAATAATGGGTTCACTGTAGCTATAAGAGAGTTTATGTTCAAAGTTGACATAATAAGCATATATATCATCTTATAGTATAGGGATAAATTAAAAATATAAGATCACTTTTTTTTTTTTTGCAAAACCGGGCTCAAGAAAATAAGCTACTAACAGTGGCAGACTGATAGCAGTCATGAAGACTGAACACAAAGTTGTATTTATATTAGAATTAGGGAGAAAAAAGGCTGAGAAAACTATGGTTTTTGATAAAGATGAAGATCATAGAATCATAGAACAGTTAGGGTTGGAAAGGACCTTAAGATCATCTAGTTCCAACCCCTCTGCCATGGGCAGGGACACCTCACACTAAACCATCTCACCCAAGGCTTTGTCCAACCTGGCCTTGAACACCGCCAGGGATGGAACTTTCACAACTTCCCTGGGCAACCTATTCCAGTGCCTCACCACTCTCACAGGAAAGAATTTCCTCCTTATATCCAATCAAACTTCCCCTGTTTAAGTTTTAACCCATTACCACTCGTCCTTTCACTACAGTCCCTAACGAAGAGTCCATCCCCAGCATCCCTATAGGCCCCCTTCAGATACTGGAAGGCTGCTATGAGGTCTCCACGCAGCCTTCTCTTCTCCAGGCTGAACAGCCCCAACTTCCTCAGCCTGTCTTCATACAGGAGGTGCTCCAGCCCCCTGATCATCCTTGTGGCCCTTCTCTGGACTTGTTCCAACAGTTCCATGTCCTTTTTATGTTGAGGACACCAGAACTGCACACAATACTCCAAGTGAGGTCTCACAAGAGCAGAGTAGAGGGGCAGGATTGCCTCCTTCGACCTGCTGGTCACGCTCCTTTTGATGCAGCCCAGGATACGGTTGCCTTTCTGGGCTGCAAGCACACACTGCCAGCTCATGTTCATTTTCTCATCGACCAACACCCCCAAGTCCTTCTCCACAGGGCTGCTCTGGATCTCTTTTCTGCCCAACCTGTAGCTGTGCCTGGGATTGCTCCGACCCAGGTGTAGGACCTTGCACTTGGCATGGTTAACCTCCATAAGGTTGGCATCAGCCCACCTCACAAGAGTGTCAAGGTCCCTCTGGATGGCATTCCTTCCCTCCAGCGTATCAACCAAACCACACAGCTTGGTGTCATCGGCAAACTTGCTGAGGGCGCACTCAATCCCACTGTCCATGTCAGCGACAAAGATGTTGAACAAGACTGGTCCCAACACTGATCCCTGAGGGACGCCACTCATTACTGGTCTCCAGCTGGACATTGAGCCATTGACCACAACTCTTTGTGTGCAGCCATCCAGCCAGTTCTTTATCCACTGAGTGGTCCATCCATCAAATTGATGTCTCTCCAATGTAGAGACAAGGATGTTGTGTGGGATAGTGTCGAATGCTTTGCACAAGTCCAGGTAGATGACATCAACTGCTCTACCCCTGTCCATCAGTTCTGTAGCTCCATCATAGAAGGCCACCAAATTGGTCAGGCAGGATTTCCCCTTAGTGAAGCCATGCTGGCTGTCACCAAGCACCTTGTTGTTTGTCATGTGCCTTAGCATGCCTTCCAGGAGAATCATCTCCAAGATTTTGCCAGGCACAGAGGTGAGACCGACTGCTCTGTAGTTCCCTGGGTCATCCATTTTCCCCTTCTTGAAAATGGGGGTTATAGTTCCCTTTTTCCAGTTGTTGGGTTTGTTTGACATACCCTGTTATTTGAGATGGTCAATTCATGGAGCAAAAGTTACAGCAGAAAATAAAAATGGAATAATCAGATTATAGTCACCTATTGGAGTTGATTAACTTATTTTTTTTTCAGCTGTTCATTCATAGAATTTTAGACTCATAGAATGGCTTGGAGTGGAAAGGACCTTAAGATCATTTAGTCCCAAGTTCCCTGCCATGGACAGGGATGCCTCACCCCAGACCATGTCTCCCAAGGTTCTGTTCAACCAGGTCTTGAACACTGAAAGGAATGGAGCATTCACTGCTTTGGGCAACCTGTTGCAGTGCGTCTCCACCCTCACAGTAAAGAACTTCTTCCTTATATCTATCCCGAACTTCCCCTGTTTAAGTTTAAGCCCATTACCTTCTTCTGATTGCTACAGTCATTGTTGAAGAGCCCCTATCCAGCATCCTTGTAGGTCTCCTTCAGATATTGGAAGGCTGTTATGTGCTCTTCACACAGCCTTCTCTTCTCAAAGAAAAATTATCTCAAACATCTGCAATAAAGCAAAAAGATAATTTTAAAAGATACAGACACAATGTATTTTCAGTCAAAAATTATCTTCATCAAAATTATCATGTTTAGATACTTTACTTTTGTCTCTAGCAGAACTAAGACTTTTTTGTATATTCCTTTTATTTGTTGCTGTTGTATTAGTTTTTATTCACGTCTGCTATGTTCTGTTTCATTTTAGGGTGAATCTAAGATTCTGTATAAGTAAGAGAAAGATAAACCCTTGAGGCATCTAATTTCAACCTGTGGCCATTATACAAATATACCAGGCGCCAGAAATGTTTCACTCTGTCCAACCTCCTAAGAAAATCTCTAACAATTGTTGATAGAGACAGATTTAATTACTGCACAGTTTCACAGAAGCCTGAGCATACAAACACAGAGTGGACATGAAGTTTTGTCAAGGCCCATCTGGCAATGTTTCAACTGCCAAGGGCAAGACTAGAGATCAAAGGAAAGAATCAAAACTCCTAATCTCCGTATGAAAGGCTCATGCAGGACAGGCTTGCTGGCAGACCCTGATCAGATTATTGCTCATTATTACTTTTGCTATTTCTACTTACAGAAGAAAAATGAGGCTTGCCTATAAATGTTTTAACAGGAAAGACAAAGACATTCTCAAGAAAATCCTATAACCAGGGGATAAAAGAACATTTCCCCCCCTAAATTCTAACTCATTTGAACACTGAGGATTTAAATTTTTGAGTAAAATTTAAGTGCCTTGTGAACATAAGATTCCATCTGATTTTGCTTGTTTGCTCCATGTCCTGATGGCCCCAGTAAAAAAAATTCTTTGTTGACTCAAGTGGATTCACTTGATAGTTGAGTTTTGGGATAGGAAACAGGTGTTTCTTTTCAGTATGTTTTCAGTATAAACTAGCAACAATCTATAGGTATCAGTCTACTGAGCTATTTTTTTGTAATCCTGTGTCTTCTAATTAAGACATACATTTCTTTGGGGACAGGGGAGACAAAAGAACTTGTTTCAAGAGAAGGGGGAGGAAAAGAGCTCCCCTCTCCCTCTTCCTCTCCTCCCCCAAAAAAGGAAGGAGGAATACACATGTACTTATTCCTTATGCTCCTCTCTCTTGAGGTCCAAAAAAAAGCCTTCAGACTAAGATGAATACATGTACATAATCCCCTTTTTCTTTCATCTGAACCAAAGAATCTTCATCTTTGCTTGGCTAACATAAACACAGGTCTGGGGGCACCTCAGTCTGCTTTTAAAAAGAATGAAATTTCCCTAAATTCAAAATAAGTTTTGAAAACTAAACCACACTCATATTTTGGAATGTAATTACTCAGACACAGTTTTGGTAGAGAAGTGCAAGACAAAATAACCTTCAGCACTGGTGTTTTAATTTGTTGTATAAAATCTTTTGCATTCAAAGGTCAAGTTCAGTAGCTTGGCTGAGGCTAAGTAAAGGTAGCTGTTTTGTCAGAAAATTGTTTCGGACAGAGCCTATGTATATGAAGCTGACATTTTCATGAGGTTCTGGAAAAAGTAAAAATCAGTGAGACTCTTGTCTCTCCATATTGTATGAAGTTCAAATGACCTTTTAGTATTGCTAAATACTTGAAGGCATTCTTTGTTTGATACTAAATAACCAACCCTGTTACTGAGAGAAGAAAGAGTAAGATTTTATTGTACACTGGCTATACTAACAAAATGTATCTGGAATTTCCTGTGTCTTTTGATAATTACAACACTGATGCATTTGTTTCTCCTGAGCATATGAGTGAAATTACATATAGTCATTAAATTATTTTATTCTCCATACTCAAATCTTTCAATAATCGCTTATTATGAACTTTCTGAGGGCTTATATAAGCTTAAAAGCTGAAATAGCAGAACTAATTTTTGAAGTTACATTTGAAAATGGATCATGAAACTTCAAACAGAACAGAACTCTGGTTCTGTTTCCCATGAAGCCAGTGGGAATTTTGTCATCTGAGTTCAGTAAGAGTGGGACAGGACCAAGAGGCATTTTGTTTCCCTGGGAATACTTCAGAATGTAGATTTCCTAACTTAATTTCTTAAATTTTCTTATATATAATCCTTTGGGATTTGACTTTTTTTTTTTTTCCACATGACCAACATTTACTGTAATTGGCACAAAACCATCTTTACCTTTACTTTACTGTAGGAAGTAGGATGGGAAACTGCTGAGGAAACCTGCTGGAGATGAGTACTCATCCAGTCGAATTTTCCCATGCTTTCAAGGGCAGTATATCCATGCCTGCTCCAAGCCTTCTGTGTTTCCTTTACCTCTCCTTACCATAACATAAGCATCATCATCCTAGTCTCTCATTTCTAAAGCATAAAATTCTATTTTACATACACTGTTGAGAAGCATCGAGACAACCCAGTTTCATAAATCCCTATGTGATTGTTTAATTTGAGCATCTATTATTGCTGCCAAAGCAGTAATCACTTGATTTTTGATCACCTTTCCTTTAAATGTTAAAACAACATTTATGCCTTCCTTGGTTTTTGTGGTTTTGTTTTGCTTTGTTTTACTTGGTAGTTTAAAAAGTTTCCAAAAAAAATAATGTTGACATATAAAAATGTCTGCAGTTTTCAAGACAGACCTGAAAGCCTCACCCTTAGTCTGTAGCTGAAACCTGGTAATCAGGTGACAAATATCTTTTGACAAACACATATGCACACACCAGACCAGATTATAAATTAGTCTCCAAAAGGGATTTTTTTTGTGGTTATGTCTGAGCCGCTCAGGCTGTACAAGGAGACCTGACAGAAATAGTTTATATTAACTAAGCATTAAGATTAAATCTTGTGATAGAATTGGATTTCATTTTCCCTCACTGAAAATCTCTTCTTAAAAGAGGCAGTTTAAAATATCTTAGAAGGTGTAAATTTTGATAAGAAATATCCAGACTGCGCAAGTTAATTATAGAATCATAGAATAGTTAGGGTTGGAAAGGACCTTAAGATCATCTAGTTCTAGCCCCCCTGCCATGGGCAGGGACACCTCACACTAAACCATGTCATCCAAGGCTTTGTCCAACCTGGCCTTGAACACCGCCAGGGATGGAGCATTCACAGCTTCCCTGGGCAACCTATTCCAGTGCCTCACCACTCTCACAGGAAAGAATTTCCTCCTTATATCCAATCATCTAAACTTCCCCTGTTTAAATTTTAACCCATTACCCCTTGTCCTTTCACTACAGTCCCTAATGAAGAGTCCATCCCCAGCATCCCTATAGGCCCCCTTCAGATACTGGAAGGCTGCTATGAGGTCTCCACGCAGCCTTCTCTTCTCCAGGCTGAACAGCCCCAACTTCCTCAGCCTGTCTTCATACGGGAGGTGCTCCAGTCCCCTGATCATCCTCATGGCCCTCCTCTGGACTTGTTCCAACAGTTCCATGTCCTTTTTATGTTGAGGACACCAGAACTGCACACAATACTCCAAGTGAGGTCTCACAAGAGCAGAGTAGAGGGGCAGGATCACCTCCTTCGACCTGCTGGTCACACTCCTTTTGATGCAGCCCAGGATACGGTTGCCTTCTGCAAGTGCACACTGCCGGCTCATGTTCATTTTCTCATCGACCAACACCCCCAAGTCCTTCTCCACAGGGCTGCTCTGAATCTCTTCTCTGCCCAACCTGTAGCTGTGCCTGGGATTGCTCCGACCCAGGTGTAGGACCTTGCACTTGGCATGGTTAAACTTCATGAGGTTGGCATCAGCCCACCTCACAAGCATGTCGAGGTCCCTCTGGATGGCATTCCTTCCCTCCAGCGTATCAACCAAACCACACAGCTTGGTGTCATGGGCAAACTTGCTGAGGGCGCACTCAATCCCATGGTCCATGTCAGTTCTATCTTACTGTTTAGGGTATGTCTTCATTATGTTTTCCATATGGCAACTGATCACTGTTTGCAGAAGTGAAGTGAGGTATCTTCCATGTATAGTATGAAGCCTCTCTTTTGTCCAGGATGCAACCCTAGTGACTTTCCGTAGGCTAAGCATTTCTGTCCTGCTTTTGGGTCCCCCATCCCAGGGCCATGTCACTGGATGATGAGTATAACAACCGAATTTAAACAGAGTGGTGTTCAGATATGAAGACTAGTAAGAATATAAAAATATTTCCACTTTTATTTTAAATAGAAATAATTGAATTCCCATAGATTAAACAGTAAGATACTGATTGAAAAGTTTTAGTTCTTTATCTTCCAAATGCAGTTCTGCAGAGTAGGAATTTTGTTATTCATTCTCCTGAGATTACCAAAATACCACATATATTCAACTTCCCTGTATGACTGTGCAAGATAAATACTTCTAAAAGGCACAAAGAAACAAATCAGAGAGCTTAAACTGTAGTCTCTCCAAGGAATGCTGAATATCATGTGAATATCCACAATGCAGATGAAGAATTAATAAAATTCCTTTAGGCAAACACTTAAAAAAATCTGCCAAGGAATTTTTCTATGGACATACTGTCTGAGAATGATTAACTTGTTGTGTTGTGGGGGAAATGAAGGGAAAATTATGAGGAGAGACCAGTATGACAGAAATACTCAGCTCAAAATAGAAGGGAACAAATATTTGAAGTTCATTTTATGACCCCAAATGGTGGGAAGAGGTAATAAGCACCTCTGAATTGCAGGTATCCCATTAAAAGAGAGAGATACTGTAAGGAAATTCAGCAGCATATTTCACAGCACATGCTGTAAATACATGCTCAGTTCATCATAGTGCCCATTTGGCACTAAATAACACTATTAAGACTTAAAAATAGGAGTCTTCTAAATGACATTAAGCATACTTACTAAATCAAAACCATAGACAGAATCACCAGATTTGGAGAAGCCACCTCTAAAACAAAAGCTTTATAATTTCTTCTGCAAAGTGCTCAATGGCCTGTTTTTACATGACTGCAATATCAGCTGATGTGTTTCAAGCTAACCTTGGTTAAAACATCATAGAGGACTGCTTGAAGTGTGGCTTGTCTTGGGTTGAAACTAGCTGGCTGAGGCACTACTGGCATCACTGCGGCTGAGTGTGGTGTGAGTGGAATATTCATTCTGCTTCTTGGGAGTTTTTCGGTATGTGATGAGGTTTTATTTCCCTCATTAGTTAGCCAGACATTCAGTAGTGACTGAACAAGACAGAATAATTAGAGGTACCTTGCCATTACTTTTTATTGTACAGATGATGACTGAAAGATCTGGGAATTGGGATGGCAATTCAGTATATAAGAAACTTGCTCTTGTGGTTGCTGTGCTGGGGACCATCACCCTCAACTCACCAGCTGTGCAGTGTATCAAGTTCAGGATGAATGCCCTGGCACATCCATGTTAAAGATACCTCATGGGCTACTGATTAGAAAAATTATCTGCCAGGTAGAAGATGTAGCTTGACTCACTTTTAAATTCCATGGGGTCTACAAACCGTGTCTCTCAGTTGCTGAGATAGTGGTCTAAATTCTTAACTGCTGAGCTACAAGGTAGATATTGTTACCAGATGCCTTCCATCATGCTTCTCCTGGCAAGTGAGATCCTAAGTGGCTAACCGTTCCTACCACCAGCAGCAATTTCTTCGGGGTAAAAAGGGTGCAACCAGCTTATCAAGATTTCTGCCTCACAGGGTCTATATTTCCTCATCTAATGTATATGAGTTGTTCAGGCTACTAGTTCAATAGTAGGCCGGCAACCAGAATTGTGAGGGAAAATACTGCTTTGCTGAAGAAACCTAACTGGCAAAGAACTCTTCGTATACTCTTAAGTTTATCATTCTATACCTGCATAATGCATCAGAATACAGTGATGTATGTATGGAACAGACATGAGAGCTGTACTGTAACAGTAAAGATCTGCATACATGAGAGACCTGTATGATTGAGAACCTGTTTAAAACATGACCAGTCATGGATCTATTATTCTAAGACAGTTATAAAAGGTTATAACAACTAACTTTACTTTCCTGCCACAGCGTGTGTCATAAACACAGCTTGAGACAATACAAGCCATTTGTATCATGTTTCTGAGCAGAGGAAGAAAAAATGTGTGATAGAACGGGTATTGCTGATGGGTTGTCAGTGTAATACAGAATTTTTCTATCCTAGAAACTTAGATATTCTTAGCAAGCTCAAAAAAAGGAATATTATTGTCTAAATCTGCTATGGGAGGATTAGGTTGTCTCCTGCATTTAATTGTTTTAGTGTTTGGGTAGATTTAATTTATTTTTAAGCAGAAGTGTGATAAGAAAGATTTATCTGTAAGATTTATTTTAAGGTACTTGGAATATTTAGGAATGAAGAAAGTTCAACTTCTTGCCATCTTGACCTCAAAGAATGAAACAATGGAATAAAATTTCTGCCATAATGCTCAGCTAGTTTTAAAGTAGCATAGTTTCCTGTAAGTACAAGTATAGCTGCAACTTGTCAAGAGCTGTAGACATGTTAAGATGCTGAAAATTATATACAATTAGAAATGCATAACAGTAGAAGTATTTAATTATTTTGGCAGGCAATTTTTCCTGGACATGTAGCTTCATGCATCAATAATGTATTGTAATTAATCCCAATTATCTTTTGTACCTTTAATCCACACATTAGGGCACAGGTCTGTGTGTTTTGGAGAAGTCACTTAGTACACATTTGCTATGGAAAGTGAGCGACACATGAATATTACATTACAGGGCATTTCCTGAAATGAAAGAGTAACAAAGTTAGAGAAAATGCAGCTATAGTGACAAATCCTGGCACTGGTTCTCACTGCAGAGTCAGTGATTAAACAATTCAACAAGTCCAGAATTATGAGGAAGAATTCAGACAAGTTAAGTTCAACCAAACTCTGAAACCACTGAACTGCCTGCTGCAACCTGCCTCTGGCATGCCATACTGTATGATGCTGTTCCCCCGTATTCTGGAAAGTGGTCTTTGTGGAGTACTGCTCCACTTTAGAACAGTATTGCCCAGGCGTGGACTTTTTAATTTCCATACCTGAGTGGGCTAGAAGAATCTAATTCCTGTTATCTTGGTTCATACTCTTGCACTAAAAGACAAAAGAGTAAGAACTGAAAACCCTTGAAAAACTGGTGCTGAGGGAAAAAAAAATGGCAAGGTAAAATACAATAGATATTTATCTTGAAGTAAAACAGATACCTTTGCTGTACAGCTTAGCCAACTGTGCCTTCATATGCAACTTTTAGTAGATATGAAAATAGTTTGCCCTCAGAACTGCTTCATGATATAAGTACTGCCCTCTACAATACTGAAAAGGACTACAAAACAGCAATGGAAAATTAAAACAAAACCCAAACCACTAAAACAACAGCCATCAGCAAACCTTTTCCAAACTTTAACAGAGTAAAATACCTGTAGCAATTCAGGGGTGTACTCTATAATGACAGGGTTATCGACTAAGCTCGTGTGTGTCAAGCATTCACTACAGATCTTGGTCCACCTAAAAGAAAAGTTTCCTAGTGATTTTAAGAACTTCTGCAGGAAATGTCTGGATGAGGTCTCATGTGTCTTTGTTCAAAGGATCTCTTGAAAGACTAATTAGATTTTCTGGTTTCTTCAGTGCAAACCAAACTGAAGTGCATGTGAATGAATTCCAACTTGCTAAGTAGATGTCCTGGGCTCAGGAGTAGCAGTCATTTTTTCTCCTTCTTGGTAGCTGGTGCAGTGCTGTGGTTTTGACTTTCAGCCTGGGAACAGTGCTGGTGATGCCGATGTTTTTAGTTACTGCTCAAATGTTTAGTCTGGCCAAGGACTTTGTGAGCCTCATGCTCTGCCAGGGAGGAGGGGAAGACTTGAGGAAGCAAAGACAGGACACCTGACCAAGCTAGCCAAAGAAGTATTCCATACCACAGCACGTCATGCCTGGGATGTAACTGGGAGTTACCTGGAAGGGCTAGGGCAGTGCCGGGTTAGACTAGGTATTGGTCGGTGCTCAGTCAGGTGTGTGTGTGGGGGGAGGTCGGGGGTTGAGTTATCAGTCAGCTGGTGGTGAGGTGTTGTATTCTCTTCCCTTGTTTTTTCCTTTAGCATTATTATTATTGGTGGTAGCAGTAGTGGTTTGTGTTATACCTTAGTTATGCCTTAGTTATACCTTAGTTACTGGACTGTTCTTACCTAAACCTATGGGAGTTGCATTCTTTCGATTCTCCTTCCCATCCCTCCAGGAGCAGGGGTAAGGCAAGAAGGGGGGAAGTGAGTGAACGAGGTGCGTGGCTGGGTTTAAACCACAACAGCAGAGAAAAAGCTATGTGATCCTTAAACGTGTAGTGTAAAAACAGAGCAGCCTGGCGGGTTTTAAAATTATACGGACCTACTTTCACATATACATGTATGAATGAAGCCCTGGAAACACTAGAAGAACTATTAACAGAGCTAATGAAGAGCTAATTCTGGTCTATTCCTTGCTTGTAGCTTGTAAACGACATCCATTTTGGTACAAATTTCAGGAAAATCAGTACTGCAAATATTTCAAAACATTTTATGTATCTTTAAATTGCTTCTTTCTACAAGTTGCCAAAGGGGTGTCATAGAACTCATTGAGGGGTGATATACAATTCAACATGAGTCATGGAGACATAACAAAGGAATAAACATTTCAAAGATGAATGATGACAATGTTTATGCTATTCTCATTCAAAATACTCATATGCACTTTTATTTTATGTAAGATGAAATTAAAATGGCATCTACACATGAATCTTGACAATAGTTAGCATGTATACATGAGTATAAAGTAATTAAAATCTTATGGGTAAAACTGTTTGGGATTATGATCTCATGTGGCCTAGTCAAGCTAAGGCACTCTTAAATTAGAAACAAATGTCTTGGTACACAAGCTCTTCTGTCTCAGAAGATCTGCAGCAAATGAGTGATACATAGACCACAAGCAAACCATTTGTATGAATTTATATACCAGTAAAATCTACAAGAACTTGAGTAGGACAAGAAACAGAGAGGTTGATTTTGTAACAGACAAAGAAGTTAAAAGCCTAGAGGATCATGCTGAGACAGCTAAAGCAATCAGGAAATTATCTTAATCATGTCCCTGTTCAGCCTTTGTAAAGTGATCATTCGGTTTGTTTCATTCCTTGAAAATGAACATTCTCATACAAGTTTTTAAGGATGAAATTACAGGGTTTTTGTTTTGTTTTTTTTTTCCCTGAAGATACCAAATTCTTATCTTCAGCTGATTCTTTTTTTTTTTTTTTTTTTTGCAAATTTTCTCACTATTTTCAATATAATTGTTTTAAGTATTTTGTATTTTATGTTTATATGAGGTTCAGTAAATATCATTCTTGGCCTCTTTTTGGCATGACAGCCATACAAAAAGGCTTATTCAAATCCTAGTATTTCTTAATTCTTTTTTAGGTGTCCTAAAGACATCTTGTACAGGAAACTGAAGTTTGGATGTTAGAAGCAAAATTAAGGAAACTGGAGTTGAAATATGACTGATTTATGCAATTTTTCCTCAATTGTATGTCACTGTAGCAAGCATGGGGTGATGGTGCCCAGGGTAAATGTCTGAAGAAGTCTCTAATTAACAGACTGGTCCTTGTGAGCTATTACCAGTGCTGCAGCAGAGCTGTAGCAGAGCAATCCTAAGGAAACTCTCTGGTCCTCAAAGGAATCAGGATGAGCTAATGTTCATCACTTGTGTTGGTGCTTATTTAAGTGACCCATGCAGTGATCATTGCTTATTGAGCTGTGACTGAAAAATAGTGTACTGCAATAGCTCTCATCAATGAACAGCTAAATGAATAGACAGCAAGTGCAGGAACCTGACGTGCACAATACATCTCCTCTAGTCATCCTAACCTCTTGTAATCAATAGAGAGAAGCTGGGCGTCTCAAGAACAGTTCACCTTGTCCTGAGGTCAAGGGTTTTGCTCTGCAATATTGACTGTTTCTCTCATTTGGTTACAAGGAAACAAATCACCTGTCTGTGTCTACAGCTCGCTGAATTCAGCTGTGAAGCATCCCATCAGTGCTGTTTGCCTTTTGAATCCATATCTGTCATGACAGTCCATCACTACCTGTTTTCAGCTCATGTGTTTCTGTTTTGAGCTCGTATATTATTTTAGCAGAAGGATGCACAAAAGAAGCTACTTAGTTTTACAATGGAAGAATATGCTCCTGAAAGCTCTGTTAGATTTTATGATACAAAGGTGGTGGAAACAAGCCATGTCTTGAAATGTGCTTGTGTGAAAATTAAAAAAAAAAATTGAAATTAAATACAACACAGCATTTATGATGTTAAATATGTTAAAAAACATATGCAAGCATAATATAAATTGTATATGTATGTGTTCTGCATATCGATTCAACACTTATGAACCATGTTTATACTCTCATGTACAGAAATATTTTCATTACAAAAATGAAGGAAACAACAAATGTTTGAAAATCATGACAAAAAAAAAAAAAAAGGCAGCAAGGAATTTTATCTTCCATTTTGTACTTTAATCTGTGTTTCAGAATTTTTGGTGCTTCCAGCACAGACAGGTCACCTTTTCAAGCTTTTCTGTAGAAGAGCTGGAAGTTAGATGGGATTTTGGGCACGATGTAAATTTTCTACAAACCTAAGTATTATATATTCAAAACTGGGATAAAAATAGTTATTTGTTTATCTAGTTCTAATATATGCTGTTTATGCTTAGGTCTGTACTCTTCCTATGGCACAAATATTGATTGGCAGATCCTAATTAAAGAGAGCTTGGATTTCAGCTGCAGTTTTAAAGAATGTTTATAATGCAAACACAAAATTAGATTATTTTTAAAATGTGTAATCTAAATTGTTGAAAAATATACAAAGATTTTTTTCTGTATCAATTAATTGCACATGTGTGAACATATCACAGCTCCTGAACAAAAATAATATTTTAAATTTTTCTGACATTTCATTTCTTAAAAAAAAAAGATAAAAATCTGTATTATATCAAAGTGCTTCATACCTGAAATGCTTTATATGATTTACTTTTATCTAACAACTACAAGAATAGAATGAAGGGGAGATCAAAGACCATGTTAACTACTACATGGTGTCTCCTTCCCATCATTTCCTGTAGTAATAAGCAGTTGGAGCATTGTGATGAACCTGGGCCTCAAATCCTCTTCTGTATATAATTTTAAATGATGTCTCCTATGTAACACAGAAAATGTCCTCTTCAAAATTTTAATACCATGAATGACCAGAATTAGAAAACATTGTGAAACCATGTTTAATATGCATGTGATTATTTTGAATTTTACAAAGAAGAGACTTGTTTTTTAAAGGTCCGATGGATCATAAACTGATAAAAAGAGAAAGAAAATGCTTAGAACATTTCTTCAGGAAGTGGCAGCATGTCAATATAGATACAGTAAATCAAGATTTGAATTTTTGCCTTGCTGAATTTTCTATAGGTGGGAATTTATTTGTTTCAATAAAAGCGTTTTGTTTGTTTTTTATTTATTTATTTATTTTATATATAAATATGCAAAAAAAGGTGGGGATGGTTTTAAAATGCTTTCATTTCAGTTTTCATTATGAAGTTAAGTGATTCAAAATGAAATCATATGCATACTAGCTATTCAGTATGGCTGAAATGATGACTTTCTGTGGAGGACAGATGTATCAGTACCAACTGATAATAATCTGTAGACATGGGCAATTTCCTTTTTAGTTAGTTCAAGTTAAAAGCAAAGTCACCTGCACTTGGCATCAACTGTAGTTTGTCAAGGGACATATCTTCCTCTGAATACTCAGTGATTAATCAGAAAAATGAACTAGAAAAGAAAGGTAGCTGTGCCAGAATTAATGCTTTTACAATAATGAAATATCAGATACATCTCTACAAAAAAACCTATAGGGTCAGACTGTGTATTATATAAAAAAAAAAAAAACATACACACAAAAAAAAAATCAAAACCAAACCAAAACAAAAACAAACCCCAAAATAAACAAAAAGAAAAACAAACCAAAAACAAAACGAGTATTGTCTTTAAAAGGATCTATCCAGCTATCTGCAACACAGTGATCTCTGTAGTTATTATGGGACTAAGTGTGGAAAAATGGCACAAGTAACAGATAGGAAGTAAATAAATTGTTCATGCCTAAGCTTCTCTTTGCTAAAAGGATAGTTACTTCACAGTGCTTGCCAGGGAATACTTATTTTCCTGATGACTTCTCAAGATGTGAAGCTATTAAAAGAAATAATACAGATGGATTTAAGTTTTCAAAGGGACCTGATTTCCACAGGCTAATTGCTTATCACTTTTTAATAATCAGAATCTTTTAAAATAAACCACTAAAAATACTAGAATTGCAGAAGCCTGGTCACTTTTAGAAAATGATGCTGTCACAGGAATCATTCAAAAAACCCAGAAACATGTTACCTGAATCTTAAAGATATTTCATGATCAAGAAGGTGGTTAAAGATTCTACAAAGAATCAGTTGTATTCAATACATTTTCAGAGACTACCCTGTGCACTGTCTGCATGGTTCATTGGACACAGAAGCCTTTCTTTGTCTTGGGCAAGTTGCAGTAAAGTGAAAGATAACAGGATAAAATGATATCTGTATTCAATAACTAATTCAGTTAATCAGCTTATGAAAACCACTGGCACCATGTAAGTTAGCATTCAGAAATGTCAGCATGCAGAGAAGCAGAATGGAGTTAGCAGAAGCTGAATATCAAATCTTAAAGACACAGTGACTGATGAGGGAGGCATGTGACCCATGTTATGGTCAGAATGAGAGCAATAATTAGGAAGATTGTAAAACATCAAGGTCTTCAGAGCACAGAAGCACTCACTTCTTACATTTTTCAGTGCATAAGAATCAAGCTGAATGTTAACCCCAGGTTTGCAGTACTTAATGGGAATAGATGTGTTGTTGTAGTGCCCAAGCCTTGCGACTGCATTTGAATTAAGTCCCAAAGAAAGGCAATCCCCAATTCTCAAATGCAAAGATACTTCTAAAATAATGATAATAAAACCAAACAAGTAAAGAAAAAGAAGCAGAATAAACACACATAAACTTTAATTAAGTAGAAAAGTGTTCTGCAAAGAAAGGTATTTCTATGCTACACAATAAGTCAGGGTGCAAAGCAGTCAGGATTGCTGACAGACCTTCTGAAAATCTGTAGGTTGTTTCATTGTATCAGCCTGATTTTGCTAACAAACCAGGATTTCCAGTATAGGCAAGTACATTGTGCTCCTCAACTTTACAAAGTACTTTGGACATTGCTAAACTGTAATTGTTAGTAATATGGAAAGAGTAGGTAACAGAACCTTAAGAAAAGCCTCATGGACAAAAAGGCAATTTCAGTACCCTCCCTCGAATAGTAGCCAAAAGTGGGTATCTAGTGAAGGGTGAAAGGTCACAGGAAACATACTGTCCCAAAAAAGTGTAACAGTCCCAGTCATCCTCTTGGCTTCTAGTCATCTCCCATGTCAAAGACTTTGAACTTTACCTGCCTCTCCCTCCTCCTGTCGATTCCCAGGCAGCTGCTGGGGCTGCTCAGCTGCTTCTCAAATAATGAACCACAGCAGTATACAGCCTGTCATACTAAGGTAAACCACCACCAATTCCAGTTTTCTGTAATGTGTTAGGTTGTCTTTTGTGGCAATTCAAAAGCAGCTGCCTGAGCAACTTAATGGTCTCTGCCCCACTGACCCCTGCAATGTGCGCATACCCATGGTTTAGGGTTCACTGGCAACTGTGTTGTGCTGTGAATTGCACATATCCTTCTTAGTTTCTTTAGGAGAAGCAAGTATGCTGCTAGCTAAGGGCAATACTGACATGTAATGTGATGACTAAAAAAACTCCCACAACAACACTGACTTGCTACATCATTTTTGATTAAATATTGACGAGTTTATAATGCTTGGTAAGTGTGATGGCTCAGGAGTTTCAATTCTCTGTGACAGACATAAGAATTAATATTTTACCACCTATAAGCTGTCAGGAGGCTGAAATATTGCTACCAGTTACAGCTATTAACTTTGCTTCACAATAAGGTATTGTTGTTACTGGCCTTAGTATACATTGCAATGAAAGGGACATTACTTACTGTATGCAGTGGAGCCATATAATTTAAAAAGGATTATGATTACTAGCAGGAATATAGAGTCCATTAAGGTTTTATAGAACAATATAATATCAAAAGAAAAGGTAAATTATTTAAACAACCCATCAGATTTCTTTTTACTTACAGTTTGGATAAACTGAATAACTTCCTTCTCCTTTCTTTATCTTTAAAATACTATATGTTTTATAGACATGACTTCTGAACTATAACAGTAAACAAGTTCATATAATCAGCACAAAAAGACACAGCAGAAGTATAAATGCACATGTTGACCATTTCTCAATTAATTGTCTGTACCCCACTATGGGTACTTACTTATTTTATCAACAAAATAAAAGATATTTAGTAGCACAATGAAATCGACTGCAAAATAAGATGACAGAGTAGTAGCATATGTAAAACAAAACAGGCACCAAAATTTAACTGTATGCTTAAATGTGAACCTCTACTTCAGATACTTTAAGATTAGTGAACTTTAAGGTCTATGTTGAATTGGAAATGAGTATGTGATGCGTGAAAAGGCATACAATGTTATTTTCTGTTGAGACCATTAACTGTGATTTATAAATAATTACATTTTGAAAAGTATGTAAAAAGCAGTCTGTCTGCCTCAAAAAATGTAAGCCAAGCCTGAGAAGAAATAATAGGCATATTTATTCTTATATAATTATTTTCATCTCTTAGTGTTTTAGCTCACTTCTATAGTCCCTATATTCCTTTCCTTCTATTCTTTTTACATCTATTATTTATTATCTCATAAAATACTAAAAAGTATTTCTTGTTCTAGCTGTACTTTAATAGAAGACCAGAAAGTTTTTATCTTTGGATTTCTATAGATTTAGAGTCTAAAAACGATCTTGTGACACTTGAGTACAACTGAAAAATGAAGGAAGTATTAGTTTAAAATACAAAATATATTATAAATATTGAAAGAATATATTTATGAGGTATAATGGTAAACTTTGATGTTATAGGCATCAGATTTTCTAATACTTATTTATAATTTGTGTCCAATTTTTCTGGTAGTAGGAGCAAAATCCTGAAAAAAATCATCCCAAATATTGTGATTATTTCTGAACTACAAAGATATGTAGTATCACATATCTTTGTGTCTTGTCTATGCCTATATACAAAAGTAAAAATAAACTAGATGAAGCGGAGAGCATCATTTCTTCTTATCTCTCTTGTCAGTGTAGCTTATGCTATTCAATATATTATTGCATAGGCTAAGTCTCTACGTTAAAGAATACTAAGGAAATATAAGACTTCAAATTAATCTTTCAAAATGATATTGTCTCAACAGCTTGAGCCTTAATTAGTTTTTGTGTTTCTTAAAAAAAAGAAAAAAAAAAACAAAACCCAAACCAAGCAACAAAACACTTCCATCCTTTTAAAATAGTTTTGAAAACAGCTAGAAATTTTCTTTTTTCTTGTGGCGAGAAAGAAACTGTCTTTTATGTTACCTGATGTCCTGGGTTCAGCAGTAGCAGTCATTTTTCTCCTTTGTGGTAGCTGGTGCAGTGCTGTGTTTTGACTTCCAGCCTGGGAGCAGTGCTGGTGATACCGATGTTTTTGGTTGTTGCTAAGTGATGTTTACCCTGACCAAGGACTTTGTGAGGCTCATGCTCTGCCAGGGAGGAGGGGAAGCCAGGAGGAAGCAGGGACAGGATGCCTGACCCAGGCTAGCCAAAGAGATATTCCATACCACAGCACGTCATGCCCGGGGTGGGGGGTAACTGGGAGTTACCCGGAAGACACGGGCTTCTGGGTCGGACTTGTTTCTTGGCTAGTGGTACTGTATTCTCTTCCCTTGTTATTTTCTCTTACCATTGTTGTCGTTGGTGGTAGCAGTGGTGATTTGTGTTGTACATTGGTTGCTGGACTGTTCTTGTCTCAACCCGTGGGAGTTGCACTGTTTGATCCTCCTCCCCATCCCTTCGGGAGCGGGGAGGGGGAGAGCCCCAGAGGGCGGTGGGGGGCTCAATTGCTCTCAGCCCGGCATCACACACTGGGAGTGAGTGAACAAGCTGTCTGGCTAGGGTATAAACCACGACACCTGAGAAGTCATATTTGGAATGTATTAAATAGAAAAATGAAGGTGAAAAATTCTATTTCAGGAAGTTTCTAAATTGGCAGTCAAGTTGGAGATGACCTAAGTGCAAACAGAAGATTATCGATCATATCAGAGAAAAGAAAGAAAAGAAGTGAAGACTCTTCAAAATGCAGCCAGAAAGCTTATGTTAACTTTTAAATTAATTACTAGAGGGGATTGCATTTTACGTGTTCTCTATGAAAGGTAACCAAAGCAATGTAGTCCTCTGAGATGTAGATATATTAATGTACATAAATATATTTCAATACACTATAAATATGATGTTATGGATCGCAGAGTAAGATGGAGAAGCTCAAACTACCTTTACATGACGTGGTTAAGGGAAGGGAAGAACTTCAGCTGCAGCAACCTGGAGCACAGTGCAACTGACCCTGGACACAGGATCACCTGGCAAACAGCAGTTGCCCTTACATGTGTGTGACTGCCTCTGCGAGAAGTTCTCATATCCGTAACCCGGGATGAAGTGACGGCTCTATAATTATGTTTTTTAAAAAGTCAGCTGGTCAAACTAAGCAGCTGACAGACAATTTTCAGTAGAACAAATAAATCAATAAGCTACAAGGCAGAAGAAAAAAATCAGTGAAGAATCAGCTTGATAAATACAGCTGACCCTTTAAACATTGCATATGAAGCTAAACAAGGCACAAATAAAGTCCTCACATCCCACCTTCTATACTGGGATATAAACCTAAAATTTGAGATTTATTTTAGATAGAAAACCATCTAGATGTCATGGATTAACCCCATCTGGCAATTAAGCCCTACACAGCTGCTCACTCTCCCTGCCCTGCGATGGGAAAATACACAGGTTGAGATAAAGACAGTTTAAAAGGTAAAGCAAAGCACACAATCAAAGTAAAACAAGAAAATCTCTCACCACATCCCATAGGCAGGCAGGTGTTCAGCCATCTCCAGAAAATCCAGGCTCCATCATCTGTTACAGTTACTTGGAAAGACAAACTCCACCATTTCATTCCCCTCTTTCTTCTTCTTCCCCCAGCTTTATCTGCTGAGTGTGATGTCATGGTATGGAATATCCCTTTGGTTAGTTGGGGTCAGCTGTCCTGGCTATTTCCCCTCCCAATGCCTTGTGCACCCCAGGCCTACTCACTGGTGGCGTGGTGTGAAGAGCAAAAAAGGCCTTGACTCTGTGCAAGCACTGTTCAGCAACGACTAAAACATCTCTTTTTATTATCAGCACTGTTTCTAGCACAAATCCAAGACATAGCCCCATATCAGCTATTACGAAGAAAATTAACTCTATCTCAGCCAAACTAGCACATTCCCCACCCCTTATTCCATGCCATTTCTGTTATGTTTAGATACCACACTATCCGATTCAACCTCATTAACCACAACTCCTGTCCCCATTTTTTTTATATCAAAGATATCATTCCCTTAGTCTATGGGCTACCCTTGTGAAATGTCTGTGAAATATCTTTAAAATGCCTGTTAAGATCACTTAATCCATGACTTTGGGCTCCATATGTTACAGTGGTCACTTTGGACAGGAGAAATGCTGTGTTGCATGGTTATTGTGCACTGTGATGTCTGTAAAGAAAGAGGCTAAACACACGTGCACACACACACACACACTGACAGTCTTTCACACTCTTCAATAACCTGGGCAATAGTGTCCATTGCTTAGTCCACCCCTCGATCATGCGTCCATCTCTGTGTTTTATCTCTGCCCTGATGACCTGAATTGCCATGGGCCCACCGGGTTCAAAATAATTAACCCTCCCCTTCAGCAGTTTCTGCAACTTGTCACTGGGGACTCCATACAGCTGCCTTCCATCTCCAATGCTTCCAAAGCACTGGAGGTGCCCAGTAGACTACATACTCGCCCATACTGTCCCACACACCCTGCCACTCATGACTCTCCAGCCTCAGGAAAAATCTCTTGGTCCTCTTATATCGTCGTCTAATCATAGACAAGACCCAAACACGACTCCACTTAACTTTTGAGATCAGATGAATTGGCCGTGGGTAAAACACACTCCGTACGTGTGCCAACATGGTGATCCCCATCACAACCAGCAGGCCGGTCTCAAGGGTACCCAAAGGACATTCAAAACCTTCAGAACTCTCAAATGATGCTGCTGTACTTGTCACTGGGGCTGGTGTAGCTGCTGTGCTTACAGTTGGAGTAGCTGTGTTACCTGTTGTAGTCAGAGTCTGAGGGTGTGTGGGAATGTCTCCCTCACAGGCTGACCACCAGAGGAGGGAAAAAAAGATGTGTAATTGCTATACACTTCTATTATATACCTCCCAAAGTATAGAGGTGCTGACCACACTGGCAACGCAAGCCAGATCAGTTTCATGATCAATGAGTCTATTGTATTACAAGTCATTACCATAAAGTACAGTAAAACAAGAACCTTGCCCCAAGTCCCCCAGCTGATAAACACTAAAACAGCAAATACTGGCTGGAAGTAAGGCACAACATGCTGAAACTGAGAGCAGGAGCAACAACTTTGAGAGCCAATAAATCAGCATTATGACAAGTGACTATTAACCCAAAACCATGAACGCTTATCACAAATACAATTAGGCACACTCTGGTCAGATCCGTCGTTATCAACCCTTCATGCCCCACGTTGGGTGCCAAAAAAGGACTGTCATGGTTTAAACTCAGTCAGCCACGCAGCCACTCTCTCACTCCCACCCTTCCGACCCCCGCGTTCCCAGAGGGATGGGGAGGAGAATCGAAAGAATGTAACTCCTAGGGGTTGAGATAAGAACAGTCCAGTAACTAAGGTATAACACAAATCACTGCTGCTACCACCGATAATAATAATGAGGGGAATAACAAGGGAAGAGAATACAACTGCTCACCACCTGCCGACTGATACCCAGCCCGACCAAGCAATGAACTCGCCCTTCTGGGTAACTGCCCCCGGTTTATATAGTGGGCATGACGTGCTGTGGTATGGAACACCCCTTTGGTTAGTTTGGGTCAGAAGTCCTGTCTCTGCTTCCTCCCAGCTTCCCCTCCTCCTTGGCAGAGCATGAGACTCAGAAAGTCCTTGGTCAGACTAAACATTACTGAGCAACAACTAAAAACATCAGTGTTATCAGCGTTGTTCCCAGACTGAAAGTCAAAACCACAGCACTGCACCAGCTACTAAAGAGAAAAATGACTGCTGCTGCTGAACCCAGGACATTTAGTTATGTACATATTAGGAACAGGACAGCTTGCAGTTCCCACAGAGCACCAAAGCCAGCTCAGGCCGGGTCACTGCTGAACTTGCACTGCTTTTTGTAATGCTTGTCCTCCAGTGTTTCCTGCTATAGTAATTCCTGTAATATGCAACTTAAAAATCAGTTACAACAATTTAGCCCATACTAGCTCCTGTGAGGAAAATACAGTCCAGCTCAGCCAAAACCTGCACACTAGACCACCTAATTTTATCCTTTTACTTAAAATTCATTAATTAAGATCATGGAATCATAGAATGGTTAGGGTTGGAAAGGACCTTACTATCATCTAGTTCCAATCCCCCTTCCATGGCCAGGGACACCTCACACTAAACCATGTCTTCCAGTGCTCTGTCCAACCTGGCCTTGAACACTGCCAGGGATGGAGCATTTATTACTTCTTTGGGCAACCCATTCCAGTGCCTCACCACCCTTACAGTAAAGAATTTCCTCCTTATATCCAATCTAAACTTCCCCTGTTTAAGTTTTAACTCATTACCACTTGTCCTTTCACTACAGTCCCTAACGAAGAGTCCATCCCCACCATCCCTATAGGCCCCCTTCAGCTACTGGAAGGCTGCTATGAGCTCTCCCTGCAGCCTCCAAGCTGAACAACCCCAGCTTTCTTAGCCTGTCTTCATATGGGAGGTACTTCAGGCCCCTTATTTTCCTTATGACCCTCTTCTGGACTTGATGTTAGATGGATAGATATTAAAGCAAAATGAATTTTGGCAAATATTTGATGTAATGTGTTGTCTACACCTTGAACAAAAGTGAATTGTGTCCAGAAAAAAAAAAAAAAAAAAAAATTAGAACAATGCTTTTCTGTACATTAGATAATAAAAGGTGCTTTAATGTATATTAATAAGAATTTGTGAGTGACCATATAAAAATTTAATGTTTTCCTAGGGTGTATAAATAACTCAATGATAAATTTTTTCTATTAGGTTAGCATTCTTTGAAATTTTTGACAAAATTCTTTAAGACAACACAGATATCGTGAATCATAATTACAATGGACATAAGTCATTAATTTCCAACAGTGAAAATACTATCGGAACACATTAAAAAACTGATAAAAGAGTTGTGAATATAGTACGTATTTAGTTATTTTAAGCAAATTTTTACCTTTAATTTTGCTGGGTTGTACTTTTAATAGGAGATCTATTTCCTCCCTTAGAAAATTTATATGAAAAGAAACCTCACTCTTCTCCATGCTTTGGTTTAGTTTATTTACGTTCATATGCTGAAATGAAACTTTAATTTGCAACATCTTATGGCTGAATCCAATCTTGTACAACTCTTGACTTTGGTGGAATTACACACAGAAAGGTTGAAGAAGTGAGATATAGTTGGTTTCTTTGACTTGCCTGTTACTACCTTTCTTATTGACAATATAGGACAGTTCCTTTGAACCTTACTGCATTTATCTTCCTATGGAAGGAATTGGAAGGCCCAAACCTCCAAAAAGGTGTGCTCACTCATGCTCATTCCACTAATGACCCACAGACAGGCAACTTTTTTTTCAGGTAACACTACTAAATAAAGCAGTCACAAGAAAAGTGGCACCTCCCAGGCTGTTATCAGTCAGAAACAGATGGAAAAAATGAGACTGTGATGCAAAACATACTAAACTGTAGAGTTTTGGTGTATGTTTTCTCCCAGGTTCATTCAGTTGATTTGATTGTTTCATCCAGCATTTATGGATTATCCTTCAGGCTAAAAGCTTTTAAGGACACAGACTTTCTCACCAATTATTTTCATACAGTGTCTAGCACAATGAGACCCAGACTTGTTTCTAGGTGGTAACAAAATGTAAACAAATGGTAAATACAGATAATAGTGATTTAGAAGTAGTAACTACAAGCTGTCCTAACATGCATGCATGTATAGGAGTGAAACGAGTAAGCACTGAATTAGACCTATATTCATCTTCTGATGTGTCTGCTGACATGTCTGGTGTTTATTTTTTAGTATATCTCTATGATCTTTTGCAAACCAACATGAATGGGCATTGCCTGACTCCAAGCAAGTCAGGTGCAAGCCTGCACTGACATGGAAGCCACGTAGCTGGGGATCTGGCTCACAACCTGCCTGTTTGGGCAGAGATTACTGTCATCTGCCTCCAAGAGAAGTGAGGGAAACTCTTGAACTGCTTTGAGGCAGAGCATTTGCTGCTCCTTCTTGGGTCTGCAAGGGCTTACTTGTACTTGACACGATAAGATCAGGTGGGCTGTCTGGAGGGAGCTTGTGTCTTTCCTATGGGAACTACAGAGGGGAAAAGGCAACGGTAAATGCTGATTACATACATAGAGACTAAAGAGACTGCAGTGGGCAGCAAGGAACAGACCTCAGCCCTGCCACAAAGTGCTTCCTAGGGACCAGAGCAGAGGTTGCGTTCCTCAGAAGCTTGCTGAGGGACTGAGAGCAAGGGCCGACCTTCAACAACCCAGCTGACAGAAAGAGAGGGGTGTACAACCCTTGCAGCTTTCATTTTTCAATTTTCTCTGTTTCAAAGATGGATGTCTAGCTTCAGAATGGAATTTCCATTCTCACTTTACCCAATAAACTTTCGATTTTAAAAGTTTTTAGGTCCGTGTGGGGAAATCTGAACATGTCTAAATCAAGCTTTGTTAGCCTACTAGAAAATATATTAAAAAATATAGATATAAATATTTATAAATAAAAATATAAAAAATATGACACTTTTACTAGGACTATACAAAAAGTATAAATAACAAGAGGTCAAATGTTGTAGGACAAATATCTTCTAGAGAAAGCCAGAGCCTTCAAAACCACATAGAACTGGTCAAATATGCAGTGTGTCTTGCACCTTAAATATTGTCAAGACTGTGGCTTGCGCTTGCTTGGATAAAGAAATACAAGCTTGCTCATGTGCACTTTTGCAGTGTGAAATGGTCTAAGAATGAACAGAAAAAACACTGTTTTTCCATTTACTTAGAACCTAAGTAATTAGTAATAAAAATATTTCAAAAGGACAAGAACCTGCAAGAGTGTTAATAAAATAACCCATCTTCTCTTTCTTTGCCTGAACACACATCTTAAAAGACTTTTCTTCGCAGAAAGTCCCATAAATTTGCACTGGTTTATGTAATATTCTGATGATCAATATTAATTTTATATGGATAGGGGTCAAAAAAACCTTTCGTTCTGTATAATCAAGATAAATATCTGCTGCCATTTTATAAAATGGCCTACAGTTTGTGCTCATGCTGTTTTGTGGGAAGAGCATGCTGCTTTACCACAG
Organism: Pezoporus flaviventris; assembly: GCF_033815535.1. Taxonomy (NCBI): domain Eukaryota; kingdom Metazoa; phylum Chordata; class Aves; order Psittaciformes; family Psittacidae; genus Pezoporus; species Pezoporus flaviventris. Next base: position 5,876,642 of record NW_026892564.1, read on the forward strand.
CCCTTTCACCACCATGTGTCTCTGAATTTCTATTTGCACTTTATGCACATGCCACCTGCAGCACGTTTGAGAGGAAGCTATGAATTGAAAAGCACTTTAGTAAAAAGATTTATTAAGCTAATGCATGGATTGCGTCATTTGCCCTTTGGACCAATGGCTATGAACAAAGAAGGGGAAATAGGACTTCACCTTCCTTGGATGCTGATATAAGTATTGGCCTGTAATTTGTAAGATTCAGTGCTTTTGACCCAGGTGATCATCAGGTGAAAACAGAGCCCAACGGAGTGGAAGTATATGGAAGAACAGACTGAGATAAGTAGTAAGGATGGATAAGTATGCACATGAGATAAACATAGCGATTCTCTTTTTTTACAATGCAACTTTAGAAATACAAGTTTCATTCTCTACCTTTTCTTTCTCAGACACAAAAGGTGAGAAATAAAGGTGTTATCAGAATTTCGTAATGAAGTTGGTATAGTTATCTGATAAAGGCACCAGATACAGTTTTCCTGTAGACAGGAAGGTGAAAAACTTAAGTGGACTGAAAAAGAATTTCCCTAGGCTGTCTGTGTGATACTGTGAACAGTATTTGCAAATTACTGTTAAAAACAGAGGGGCATTCAATATATCAGGAAACCCTGAACCGAGAATTAAAAATTATGTTGCTAGTGAGCTCCTATCAGATTTCTGTGGGCTAAAAGACCTAATTTTGGAGGGTCAGGCAGCAATATTCTTGCATAAGAAGTGCAGCACAAATCTATTTCATTTTGCTCTTGATGAGAAGCCAAGACCACCAGGTTGTCTATACAACCTGGAAAACCTTTGTGCCAGTGAAGCACCAAAACGAACTTAGCCCCTGCAGTTCTGACATGTCTGCTAAATGGAAAACGAAAGATTAACAGAAAAGTTTCCAGAGTCAGTATACCTCTCATATGTCTCTTTTTGCTCTAGCTTCTTCTTCATAAAGGTTTGTTTCTCAGTCATAGCTCAGCTCCTCTGCATAAATGCATTATAACCCATGCTTCAGTCAGATGACCAACAGAAATGTAAATGTAGCATTATTATTATCTGCTTTATTTTTAATTATTTTTCCCTGAGGTCTTTCAATTTAAATAATCAGAACTTGCAAATGATGGGGAGTCAGTGAAAAATGAGTATCTTCCTGAAGCCAATGCAGCAGGACAGCGTGTGGGTCAAGAGCTGAACCAGATCTTTTTAAACCTACTGCCCTCTTACAGGGAATCAGACTTTTTCAGGTATATTGTGAACTATTTATAAGAAAGTTTTTTTCATCCAAGTCTAGGGTCTTACACCCTGCTATTTATCAGCTATATGAGCACCATGAGCTTTTTTGTTTTTCTTCTCACTCTTCCTCATACTGCCTCCCCCTCCTCCCCCCACACCCCTCCTGCCATTGCTAATCAACACATAGCCCTGAAAAATTGATTTGCAGTAATGGGCAAAGTGGCAATTTTTCTGGGGCCTTTTAAAAATAAGGTATCTGTAAGGTTACTTACAGATTACTTCCATAAACTGCTTTGAGCATTAGAGAAATGAGGTTATTTTCTTAGGTACATGCATTTCTTCTAGCATTGGCACTTACAAATCAGCCAAAAAGAAATTTAGTGTGCTGCATAACAGTCAATTTTCAAAAATATGGCTGTGTTGCTACTCATTCCACAGATTCCATCAGTTTTAAGATTCTGTTATTTCTATTTAATAGAATCTCACAGCATTTTCTGCAAGATAATATGTAATAAAAATTAAAATTTATGTACGTTACCTATGGTTTCTTTTACATTCCTGTAACTTAAAAATGGCTTATAATTTCTTTACTTTACATCTTCCAGAAATAACCACATAGCAAGTGACTCATGGGAAATATTAGTAAATACGCCTGAACAAAAAGAAAGTAAACTTGATGAAATACTAGCAACATCACTGCAAAGAAATCTCAAAATTATGCTAAATCCAATCTGAGAAAAGACCTCCTGGGTGACAATCTTTATAGGTCTGATTCTCACCAGGACTTCCCAGATCTCCAAATAGGGATATTTCCTGTAGCTACAGCTGAGCTTAGTTAGTGTCACGTTCTGATAAAGGATCAAGCTGCTCCCACGTGGCAAATTTTCTGGCCCGGACTTAGGCACCTGAAGTGTCAAGATCCATAGTCAAATGAATTTATTTCCTCCTCAAGTGCAGCCTTTCTTCTGCTCCAAACACAACTGTTTTTTGCAGCCCTGTGATCCACTATCCAGATGGACCTGATAAGTAGCATCCTGAAGGAGAGAAAGGAGGTGTTCGGAGCTATTGGTGGTGGCTTCCCAGCCATCAACCATGGTTCCCTCACCAAATGAAACAGGATATAGCAGAGTGCATAGCGCCTCAAAATTTAGTTAAGAGGTAAGTCAAGGGGTATGGGCTATGATGAAGAAATCTGCATTTAAAAATGACAATTTATCACACGCTGATGTTTGCCTGGGATTTACAAGTTGACATAATCGTGTACTCATCAAAATGTACTATTCCGTGACTCAAAATGTGGCTTACTCTAGGCTTATTCTAATGTTCAGGTCAGAGCAAGTTTTGACAGTCACATAAGTCAGCTGAATGAGATGGGGAGGAATGAATGAAGAGGAAGAATACTGTAACTGTTAAACAGATAGCACCAGCACAATTATTGAACTTTACAGAGGAAAAAATATTAAATAGTGATAGCTGAATATCCAGATGAATTCAACTATAAAATAGTCTTAACAGTTAGAAAATTAGCCTTAAAGTCATATATACATATTGAAATAAGCCTCTTTAACCTGCAAGATTCTAAAATCTCTTATCTATCTGGCTGATCAGATAAAACTGCTTTTTTTGAGGGATTCCTCAGCCCCTATGAACTTGCCATTTTTTTCCAACTATTTATGTTGTTCCACAAGCTCTGGTCTAAATTGAAAAGTTATTTTAAGATAGCATGTTAATACCTTTCTCTTAAACAGGAAGCTGTAGCAAGCTGCTGTACTAAAATTTTCTTGGTAAGGGATGAAGCTAAATTCAAGAGCAACATACTGCAAGGACATGAAGTTAGTGGCAGTGTTTCTGACAAAATTGCTATCTCAGTCCTATGTATTTCAACATGAAAACAAAATTATATTGAAGTGGTAATACTGTTTATAAACATAAGTTTGGGTTGTGTTCATTCCTTTCTCTTATCAATTTTTACCTCTCAGAGCACAACTCCAAACATGGATTGATCTCAAACTAATATTTCCCACTGCCTTTCTTACTGTAGTTATTAGGGCATATGGTGTAAGTCTCAGCTACGGAAATGAAAAATAGATTCTTTGGAATGTGTCAGGCTATTCTCTGAAACCAGTGTTGACTTCTGCCTTTCTGCACCCTTTCAAGTAATGATTTAGTTTGGTTTTGTATTTTTTGGCATGCTCAATATCTGCTCATGTTTCTTTGTTTTAGTAATAGGATGCTACTGAGACATGAAACGTTCTAGAAATTACATGGCAAAGCCATCTGTAACACCTAGAATATAGAAACTATAGAGGCAGCTTGGGTTTCTAAGCATGTACAGTGAAATATTCCCTTATTTAGATTTTCAGCAGAGGTATGCAGAATAGATTATGCTTTAGACAATTAAATCTTTGGCTATGATTCTCATACCTAGACTGACTTGGTCTGTGATTGTTGGCAACTCATACTTGCTTTATGACAACAGTGAAATAAGAAGTTCTGAATATTGTTGTGACTCAAAAATATAAAACTATGTAGAAATGCTTAACAATATATATCATAATTATCTAAATTTTCTTTAAAATGCTTGAAAGGAATATATATATATACAGCATAAATGAGAATTATTCTGCTTAATATACAAGAATGTTTGTCCTTTATTACTTATTTACCTGCACATTGATCTTTCAGAGCCGTAAGTGCTTCTACCTTTGACTGATTACTTCATTTGTTTCTATCACATCTCTTGCACGGAAGCTTATAATGAATAATAGTACAAACTTTGTAATCCTACACTGAAAGATTGGAAATTATAGTGCTCGTATCAGAGATATATAAAGAGGTATATAAATGAATTTGAAGACAATACATTTCAGTGCAAAAGGGTGTTTTATTTGATGTGGAATTTTATTACTCTTAGTCAGGTATACGTTTAATACCCTAAACCTGCATCTTATATTAATTTAAACTATTAAATCTGGTGAATCTTTCTGGGCCAAGTCCTTAACCACTTTGCAACATCTTGCTAGTTTCAAGATCTCTCAAATGAGCATGAGTTATGTTTGGTCACTTTAGACTCCTCTAACACCAAATATGAATATAAAATATAATTTGACAGTTCACACGTATGTGAAACTCAAAATAAGATAATGAATGATTTTTTTAAACCAGTATGAAACTCATAATCCTTTCATAATCTGCTGATTATAGCTCTGTGCCTTCTTTTTTATCAGCAAGGGAAAGTTTATAGTATGAGAAAAAAAAAATAAATTCCACTCTACCAGGCTCAGGAACTGAAAGCAAAACTCAAAGTTGAATGGAGACTTGCAAAGAAAATATGTCAAGGAAAACTAAAGAAAATGCCTATGTTATTTCTTAGTTATCCTTTGAGGTTTCTCTTCAACTGCTTCCCTTCACTGCTAAGCAAAACTACTTGGAGTGAGTACTGGCATGTTGTAAATGTGCTATAAGTGGTGCACATAAGGTTGCATATTGATGTTTGGTTTTTGTATTTACTATCATCATCTTGGTAGGGAAATCTCTATGAGTAAGAAAAGGGATGCATGTGTGTATGAACATGTGTGTAAACAAAGAAAGAGACCACAACAGGAACCTCACTGCTGCAGGTGGCTGAGTCACAACAATTGCTCCACTCGCTTTTGGTAGGATTGCCTGCAGATATCATGCCATGGGTAACTGTGGGCTTGCTGGTGTTCACACAGATGGCTGCCTTGCCATGAATCATGGTGTAATATGCAAAACACAGTAAAGTCATAAGGAAGGTGTGATACTTACCCAATCAAAAGATGCATGCTTCGTACATGCAAAGGGTGTTTAGGTTATAAGCTTCAATTATATTTGTACATGACACATCCTTCTTCTTCCAGTGAAGACCTTTACAATTTATGAAATTCTGCTAAGTAGCAGCAATAATAACAAGGCGGACAGCATATTCATAACTTGCTATGATTGCTCTTCAGTGTTTGAAATAGTTTGAAGCATATGTCTAAAGAATATACTTCTTGATCATGAAAATCTGTTGCTAATGGAAAATTTTGTTGTTCCCTATACCTGAATGTATGTAGTAACTGTATAGCTGGGTAGTATCTTTAGTATCTTAATATGTTTCTATAAAAAGTTAAAAAGCAGCACTCCTATATTGTTAAACCACTGTCAAAACTTCAGAATGACATGGTATTTTTTCCCTAGACCTCAGATCTCACTCTCTTTAACCCCCCTAAACCTGCAAATTTAATTCTAAAATAATCTGTGGCATTGTTTCTCAACAAACACTTACTAAGCTGTCATTAGCAGAACATGCTGTATGTAACCATTTTGATTTGAACTTTCACTAAATTTCACAGATCAAGTTAGAGAAGAGGTTGAACATCAGGATAGGTCTTTGAAAAACAAACGGTATAATAAGCAGAGAAAAGAGAATGAAAGAGAAAAGAATGAGTTAGGATGAACGGGAGGAATAGGTATCCATCTGGCTTTCTGCCAGATGGAGCTGTATCAGAAACCAGTTTACTCTTGCTACCAAAATGCACAGCATTAGCCAAACTTAAACAAACCTTCAGTTATGGAAAGCAGAAGCAGCTGAACTGAATTAATTAGTTGGGAGGGAAAAAAATGTAAAGACAAAAAGCTCTTTCATCCAAGCTAAGACATGCAGAGCAACATGTGATGCTACACTGAACTTTGAACATAATGAAAAATTCCTATCAAGGTGTTAAAGGAGAAAACGAATCCAAAGCTAAATGAAATATTTAGATGCATTATGATATTTTTCATGAAAGCTTAAGATTGCTGGAGTTGATGTGAAGTATTTCACTAAATTATAGCTTTAATGAAATGCATGTTTTAGCTGACACATTTCAGTGAAAAAGTATTGAGTCCATATTACTGCTTTTATCATTGCTGATGTTTTTTCTTCTTCCTCTTTTCTCTCCTCCCTCTTTTCTTTTCTCCTCACTCTTTCTCTCCACGCTCATTAATATCTGAAAATATCTTTTATTTTGCCATCTCCATTACAGCAGGGATCATCTGGTAAAGGATTCAATTATCTCCACTTCTCGTTATCTGCATGCACAGCCATGACATGGTGGCTTTTCTCTGCCTCTGCATGGGTTTGAGTATCAGTGGGTTTTGGAGGGAAAAAATATACATACTCTGACTTAAATTTTAATATCTTTTGGCCAACAGAGACTTTCTAATTAATGCTTTTTTATTCTGTTTTCAGGCTTAATTAGGCCTGATACAAAACAACTTGTAATTGCTAATGAAGTGTAAGCTTCCCAGTTCTTACAATGGACCTTAGAACAGATGCATTTCACTTTTCTGCTTGAGGATAATTATTTAAAGAAACATTGTTTTGTGAAAATTTCTGAGTAGTTAGAATTTGCAAACTAATTTTTGCAAGCATATCTTTTGCCTGCAGATGTCCTTGTAATGAGGAAATACAGCTGTATGTTTGAAATTACCTAAGCCAAGAATCAGTTCCTTTCTCAAGTCTGCAGAAGAGAAATTCTTTTTCAGAAGTAACTTCAAAGGTTTCAAACTTCAGTTTTGTTCTATATTAGCACATCCCAAATTTTCTGAACTTTGGGTATTAAAAAAGTTCCAGCATTCAAATGTATTTCTCATATTTTACAATGCAAGAGCTATATTAAAGCTAGGTTATATTTTAAAAGGCATTGTGTCATCTTTAGATGACTTGTGAGCAAAGCATAGAATGTTTGTTGTGCTTCACATTGCATAAGCAAATAAGTGCTCTTCTCCCACATGATCTGAAAACCTGGGTGAGGTACGAGTGATTGAGTTTTAGGCTCAATACTTAAACATATTATAACATTCACACATACATTGGCTTATGATTTATAGCAACGCAAAGAACTGCATAATTTAAAAGTTTCTTAAATGGAAGGACTAACTTTTAGTATTTTTTTTTTTAGGTATCATTTTAATTCTTTCACTTCTGAGTTGGTTTATAGCCATGTCCAAGGAAGAAGGACCAGATTATTTCTGGAAAAGGAGGCAAAGTAAAGGAAGATCCTGAACAGCTGTCAATAACTTCAGGGTGCCAAAGATGTCAACTTTACAGAAACACAGGAATTGTTTACTTATCTAAGTCTATGGCCAAAGAATATAAGAACTGTTATGAGCCAGTGGTGGGCAGACTTAGGTGAGGAAGCTGACTATTTTCCTTGGAACAAGGAAGGGGACATTGTGTTTGTTATCTGCATTGCAGAATGGGTGTACCCTGGCAGAGCCCTTGTCCAGGATCTTGAACATCGCAGCTGAAAATTAAATTCTGGACCTACCTTCTGGTTATCTTGCATCTGAAGGACGATGTATCCAGTTTGTCAGTGCTTTTCTACTCCTCTAATATTTTTATTCAAAAGGTATAAGACTGGGCTTTGAGTAATATCTGGTTCATTGGTGAGTAAATGTGGGGTCATCAGGGAGATAACCTCCTTTGCCCACTGTCCATGCTTGCAAGGTCTGCCCATCCTGTTGTGGATTGCCTTACTCTGCCCAACAGGTTTGAAGCCTGAGACAGTCTGTCGTGGTCCAGGTTTTCAGCATAGATAACAGCGGCAGTAGGTTTTCCACTTCATAACTCGATGGTAAACTGACAAATAAGAGAGAAGAAAAAAATGACTGAATTATGTATTAGGAAAATATAGTATATTTGACATACAGAATGTGTCCTGCTCTCTACACTCTGAATACTGAGGTTTTTATTTAAATTAATCTTCATAAGGAAAGCAAGTTCAGAGGTTTCTGTGGTGAGATACCTGTACCCATTTTAAATACTAAATGCACCTGTTTTTAGCTTATTGGTCAATCCAGTAATTTGAACAAGTGATTGAATAATGTTTTCATTTTACGGTCATCATTGTTTCACCTGAGATGTCACAAATAGTATGTTTTCCCCTATGGGAGTACTCTCCATGCTATTATCCTAAAGTGATATATCAGCCAAAAAATTTCTTTCTCAGATAATAAAACAAAGAATGTGTAGTATCAAAAAAAGGATATGTTTTCTCAAATGTAGAAATGGTTAAAAGATAAAAAGTAATCTGTGCTCATATATTAGACAATCTGAGTAATTCTCCAGTGAGAGGAAAGCAATTTTAATGTATTTCTATAATTCAGAGGCACAGCTCTATTTCAAACTGATAAAATCATGCTTTGAAGTAACTTACGTGTTTTTGAAAATCATAGCCAAAAGCAAATACCTATTGTCAGGAGAACAGGATTATATCCCAAGAGAAATGATTGTAATCTATATACCAAAATATGCCAGAGGAATGTACAGCCTCACTGCTGGTTTCAGACAATTTTACTTCAAATTTCATCTGGCACCAATCCTCCTCCCCAGTTGCTTTCAAGAAGACTTTCTCCTGCTCCACAGAAAAAGAAATAAGTGAACAATAAAACAATAAGTGGTACAGTTTATACTTAGTCTAACAAGATGAAGAAAGTAAATAATTTCTGCATATTTGCAAGTTATGACAACATTTTAAATTTGACTTTTGTGTAGCCAGAGGTCAACATTTATGACACACAATTAGGAAGCTGGCAGGATATCATTCTCCTGATTATATATAACAGATATAATGTCATTCAATATATACCCTAGAAACTGGCATTAGCTGCTCAGTTAAGCCAGGCCAATAAAAGAAGCAAATATACAATTAAGTAGATTTTCCTCATGCTGTGTTACCATCGCTCTACTCTGTCCTGGTTTTAAGTTGCATGAGAGTACACTTGCACAGACACTGAAAGCGCATAGCATTTTACGAAGCAGGGTGAGCAAGGCACCACTTTATTCTGATGGCCTTTTTAGAAGGCACAGTCTCTCCATGACCCCGGTAGTTATGAGTAGAAATATGCTAGAGGAACACACAGAGTTCCAAATTCGATGCCACCCTGGAGTAGTTCTCTCCATTGATGATGCTACATGCCATGATTGATCTGACCATCGACTGTTACCACGTGATGCATACAGCAAATCAATATTTTGCGTAGCAACAGCACCTTGTCAGTCCTACTCTTCACAGACAAGAGTGAGTGTTGGTGGACCTGACAGATGGATATGCATATCTTTCCCTCTCTCTCCCTGTGATATATGATTTATCTGTGAGTGTGCATATATATACACACATAGATATCCATATGTGTATCTTCAAACATGGGCAGATGGAGCTCAACTAGCCTTGTATGGTCTTCCATCTAAGAGAAGGACACTCTTACAAAACCTATGACCTGAGGACTTTGCTGTCACCATCCTAGCTCGCTAGGCCGTGGCAGTTAAACCTCAGGTGTAAAGCATGGGGCCAGTTCTGCGCATGCTGCTCCTCACCTGAAAAATCCAGTGCACAGGCTGGAAGGGCTCACTCTCGTCTGTATGGACAGGTGAGGGTCGAGTAGGCAGGTGACAAGGTGCATGGGAAGCTGCAGATCCAATCTTGCATGCAGGTGGACTAGGGCATGGGTTGCTCGAGATTGCCCCAGGAGATGACAGTCCTGGTAGGACACTTCCTGATTGCCTAAGCTGCCTTTTTTCAATCAGATTTTCATATCCCGCATGCCCTTGGTCATCATGCTTGTAGTAAGCGTGGGTAAAATCCCAAATCTTTGCTCGCGAAGCCAAACCATCAATTTGCGTATGCTTTTTTAGATATAGAGAATATATACAAGCTCCAGTAAAAATATATATAATTTTATAGATGTTATCTGATAAGAACACCTACCAGCCAACAAGAGTTAACTTTTGAAGCTATTTTCATGTTAGTTCATTCTTTGTAGGATGATTGATCTGATCGCTGTAAGACTTGCAATTAAGAAGCAAGTGGTATGATGATGAATAATACAGTCCCTATCCCCTTAAGTATCCCAAATGTACAGTCATACTCTCTATTTTACCCATCATAAAACAAACAGTCTGTTTGCTAAATTAAAACACTACATACTAGATTACTGAATCATTTATTTTCAATAAACTTGAATTTGAGCCACAGGTGTTCCATTTTATATAGAAGCATTTCATAACCATATTTATTTATTTAAAGACTTAATTTCATCACATACAGTTCATAATTTTCAAAGTTGTTACATTTTAAACGCATTCGTAGAATGATAACCTTTCTTTTGCATGTACTCTCAGGATTTACCAGCCTCTCACGCTGTGAATTCAGATCTATTATGTTTCTTTTTATTTCTCCCTTTTTCTGCTAATCTGTGAAAAAACTAGCAAAATTGCTCATATCAGGCATTCTGCACATAATAGGCTGGTGTGAGGTAGCAAGAGGTCTCTTTTTCCCTCCTAGAACATAAGCTGTTTGAGTATGGGTTTCACAGTGGTGCATCCAAATTCATTTACACAATTTTTCCAAAGAACATAATAAAGTCTGCAGGAATTCTGTGATTTATAATCTTTGTATTTCTCACATCAAAAGAGATGGCACAGAAAAGTTTACATCAACTCAGATACAAGAGAGAAAATTCTAAAGAAATTAAACATAAAATCTGCTAAACCACTGTATAGAGAAAACAAGAACATCTGTTTGTGGTTGCGGTTTTGTGTTTGTTTTATTTTTTAATAAACTTTACAAATAAGCAAAGCTAAAATGGCTGAAATCACCTTTCTCTCCTCTAACCCCATTTTAGCTTTTAACTGAAAAGGCCAAGCCCTCAAGTATATACTGTACTGTAACTCTACCCAAATTTAAAGGAGCTCGTCTGGTGAATATATACAACAGATAATTTGTTCTTTAAAATACAAGGTTAAATTCTACTGGTGCAGAAAGTTATTAGGCTAAAATAGTAAGATTCAAATTATCTAAGGTTTTTAAGGCTTTGTCTTTAAACTTTTGTTTTCAACAGTTGTCTTTATGTATTAAATGTCTGTAATCTTGTTAATTAAAGTGCTTAGCAAAATATCTTGAGATAAAGAAAATAATTACAGAAATTCTGACTGAAAAATTCTCTCATTTGTGAAAATCCTCAAATGAGCACATAATTTCTATTGATGAATAAAGACTGAAACATGGCACATCACGCTTACATAATAGCGTGAACACATGTACGTGCATATTTGATTAACCGGATACCAGATTTACTAAACCAAATCACCTTCTTCAGTATAGTCCACCCTTAGCTCTTCCACTAAATGCTGAATTAAGCCCTTGCTGCTGCTTTTCCATGCCCATCATTTGTGCTGATCCTTCAGCGAGTGCTATACTCATGCATGTAGGAATCTAGCTGCCAAAATAACACAGCTCTCAAGCTGCCATTATGAAGTATGTAGCAAACCTCATCCTACAACCTTCTGGCATGTTAATGGTCTTACTTGTTTAGCAAGAAACTCTGTTATCTGTTCACTTTGTTCCAGCTTTTGACAAATTTATGAAGAGCTTTTGGAAATACATAATCCTCTGCAAAAGAGCTGGAAAAATGCTCAGTTTAATTTAGTAGCATTTATCAGTTCTACTGGTTAATATGGCTTTAACTCTGCCCTCAATCTGAATAAGCGCCACCCTAATTAAAGACTAAATTTTGATTATGCACAACCTCTTTATTTTTACAGGTAAAAGTATTTGCATAAAAATTATTTGCATGCTTTTTCAATGGGATCTCTTAGGAAATCAAGATTATTTTTTTTTTTTATAACAAACCCCATCCTTTTCATTGATTCAACAATGGCACCAGCAATACTATGTAGAAAAGGCTTGTTTTGCAGTGCCTTGTGGTCCCCATTTATCATGTCCACATAAGAACACTGCATTTTAAAGATAAGAGACCAGGAAAAACAGCTTTCTAAGTGGTGCTTTCATGTGAATCCAGCATTAATTGTCTCTTTGTATGTATTCACAATAGATTCATTACTTCGGACATACTATTTTTGTGAACAAAACATGCTTGCAAAGAAGCTGTCTGTCTAGTCATACACTTACCCTCAACAAAGATATCAAGCTTGCCAAACTTCCTCAGCCTCTAACTGCAGCTGACTTCCTCAGAGATTTTAGCTTAAAGCAAGCCTGATGCACAAAGCTCCATCCCTGGCAGTGCTCAAGGCTATGTTCGACAAAGCCTTGGGTGTCATGGTTTAGTGTGAGGTGTCCCTGCCCATGGCAGAGCGGGTGGAACTAGATGATCTTAAGGTCCTTTCCAACCCTAACTATTCTATGATTCTACAATTAAAGCGCAGCGCTCACAAATGCCTTGACTGTCTGCCTGAGGCACACATTGCTGCCATGCATGTTCCTGCTTACTTTTCTTTCTCTGGGGAGTTATTTCTTGCTAATTCATACCTGCAGCAAAAGAAAGCTTTTGTTCACACGTACTTACACATTGTCAAGGACAGGGAGACTCTGATTGTTAATTACCAGGGAAATTTTGCCACTGACTTCACTAAGCATAGTATCAATCCCTGCTGTTAGATCCCTGAACCATTTAAGACAGGCAATATCACAAGGAAAGCACATTTACAGAGAATTAAACTCACAGTCCACTCATTATTTAGTGATTTCAGCTCCAGAGCATAACATCCTATACTGCTCTCAGTAGCATCCAGGCTAAATCAACAGCTCTAGGAAAAAGAACGAGCCAGTCAAGACCACCACAAACCCCAAACCCTGGTCTTGCATGCCAGCACCTACAAATTGCACTTGCACCTCTACAAATTGCATTTAAGGCTTGCTTTTGAACCATGAGCCCTGTATAACTGAATGTCTCTCATTTTGAAACTTTTAAACTGCATCATTAGAATGACTCTTCAAAGTCCTTGGAAGAGTCACTATAATTTCAGAGAAAATGTCAATATAATTTCATAGAAAAGTCTCACCTAAGTAATATATGTTCATTAATATTATTTGTCTAACAGTAAAGAAAAAGCAAATTAGAACGCTTTATAAAGAAATCATCCTACAAGAATATTAAATATTTCATACTTTGATTTCTATATTTTACTAGTTGTGGTTTTACAACAGCCAGTGTAATTAACATTATGTGAAACACAGGGAAACTGAAAGACAAGTTAAAATGCTTGTTCAGAAGATACACAGAAAAGTGATTACACCAATAGTAATACAGAAGGTGTAAAATATTATTTTTTTTTATTAAGTAGCACCATTCAGGAGGTTAGAAGGACTAGGAATTTGCTAGAAACTGTGAAGTAGCTTTGCAAATCAGTGGTAGGAATGTAACCTCATTTCTGCCAAAATAAGAGAGGGCGGCATAGGCAGGAGGAGGAAAGCTTGTCTCAGTAGTAAAAATTAGGGAAGAGAGACAATCAATCAGGAACCAGATGAAAAGCAATGACAGAATGATACATAGGAAACATGAGAATGTCTACAAGGCAGGATGACCCTTAGACAGGAATAGAACAGATGAGAAAGAGTCTGATATTCACTACATCAAAAGAGTTGGGTCTTCGTGGTTAGAAAATAAAAATAGAGGCCTGCCCATTGAGCAGATTCAGACTCAATAAAGATTTAAGATACTGTCTGGACTGAAAAGGATTTAAATAGAGAAAAACCATTGACTGCTCTTCATGTCCGGCTAAACAGCTTCCTGATTTCCACTGAAAAACATAATAAATAGCAGACATGGGCAAAATTCATAAAAGTGGGAAGTCAGCAAACACAAGAGTGCTGCTAGTCCAGCAATTCTCTTGTCAGGAATCTGACCACAAGTGGAGTTTTAGGATTTTTGAGTGAGACAGCAAAGACTCACTTGATTATTTAAATTGGTATTTGGGGTTATAAACCCTTCAGAAGTAGAGCCTGCAGGCAGAGTGCTTTTTTTTTTTAAATCCAGATATAGATAACAAGGCTGATCAGAAGATTTAAGGGATGTCCAACTTCTGGGAGGTATTTGCAGGAAAAGGACTCTTCTGAACAGATGGAGTTGATTCTAAGCATGCAGTTAAGGCCAGGTATCTAGCATTAAAGCTGGGTCCTCAGTATTTTTATTTTTTTTTAATCTGAGACACTCAGATAATCAGTCTACTTGTATTTAGTAAAGAAAAGAAAAATTGATAAATGGAGTGGTAATGGATACAGAAAATAAAGAATAGTATTCTAGGAAAAAGAAGATACAAACTGACGAGAGTGACAAGAGCAGAAGCAGGAATGTAGGACAGAGAAATTCAGCTAGGAAACTGGATAAACTCATGAGGAAATAACTAAAGTATCTTTACACTAATGCAAAGACCTCAGAAAGTAAAATGGAAAATCTGCTGGCATAGGACACGGAAAAGAGACAATGTTAAAGATGATATGTATTATTAAAGATGTTGTTCAAAATTTTAATTAAATCACAATTGAGCATGAATAAAATACATTTTAGTTAGAAGAAATTTTGGGGTGCTGGTGGAAGGAATTATTTTTTTTTTTTTTTTGTAATAGCGGCATTGATCTACTATAAGCCTTCAGAACTAGGCACTAGCATGAAGAAAATAATACTACTCGGAAGATAAATACTGAAATCCGTGTCATACACATAGAAACTACAGACAGTTTGGAGAGGAAATACTACCATCTACAGAAAGTATTCCTGAGCAGGACATATGATAGATTTTTATTTTTTTTTAACAAATAATTAATGAAGCAAAAATAGGTCAATATTAACTTGTTTTGGGGAACACTGAAGTCATATAAGGAAAAAAGTGAGATAAAGGATGAGCTGAGTGATCACAAGATAGTTCAACAGAATAATTAGAATGGTTAAGTAATTCTGTGACTAGTGGTTTTAAAGGAGCCAGTAGTAAAAGTTAAGAAACATACTAGGGAAGTTTTTGGGCTTATACGATGAGGAAGTGAAGAATCTCCATAACTAAAATATGCAACAACTATGAAAGCTTGCTTGAGCCTTTAGCAAAATTGGTAGTGTAACTCTTGGTAGCAAAGAGAACTTCACTAATGAGAATGATTAAAACAGAGCAAACCTCAACAATAAAACTTCCATTTCTGTGTACCTGGAAAAGGTGGAGGAAGGAAAAAGCTACATTATTTCCATTCCAGAATACCAAAAGTATTATGCATGATATGTTTTAATACATTTGTAAAAATTTTCTTACCAATTTTCTAAAATTACTAACTTAAGGATTCTTTGCAAGGATTGTAATATGCCTGGAGATAAATATATTTCAGGACAAACTGTGAGACTGCTTGTTTGACTTCAATCTACCTGGACTTGTGTAAAGCTTTCGACAATGTCCCACACGACATCCTTGTCCCTAAATTGGAGCGACATCAATTTGATGGATGGACCACTCGGTGGATAAAGAACTGGCTGGATGGCCGCACACAAAGAGTTGTGGTCAATGGCTCAATGTCCGGCAGGAGACCAGTAACAAGTGGTGTCCCTCAGGGATCGGCGTTGGGACCGGTCTTATTCAACATCTTTGTCGCTGACATGGACTTGGGGATGTTGATTGATGAGAAAATGAACATGAGCAGGCAGTGTGTGCTTGCAGCCCAGAAAGCCAACCATATCCTGGGCTGCATCAAAAGGAGCGTGACCAGAAGGTCGAACGAGGTGATCCTGCCCCTCTACTCTGCTCTTGTGAGAACTCAACCTGGTGTATTGTGTGCAGTTCTGGTGTCCTCAACATAAAAAGGACATGGAACTGTTGGAACAAGTCCAGAGGAGGGCCACGAGGATGATCAGGGGACTGGAGCACCTCCTGTATGAAGACAGGCTGAGGAAGTTGGGGCTGTTCAGCCTGGAGAAGAGAAGGATGCATGGAGACCTCATAGCAGCCTTCCAGTAGCTGAAGGGGGCCTATAGGGATGCTGGGGATGGAATCTTCATTAGAGACTGTAGTGATAGGACAAGGGGTAACAGGTTAAATCTTAAACAGGGGAAGTTTAGATTGGATATAAGGAGGAAATTCTTTCCTGTTAGGGTGGTAAGCCACTGGAATAGGTTGCCCAGGGAGCCTGTGAATTCTCCATCCCTGGCAGTGTTCAAGACCAGGTTGGATGAGGCCTTGGGTGATATGATTTAGTGTGAGGTGTCCCTGCCCATGGCAGGGGGGTTGGAACTAGATGATCTTCAGGTCCTTTCCAACCCTAACTGTTCTATGATTCTATGGTTCTATGATTTTAAAATCTCCCATGGATGACTTGCAACTGAGCATCCTATGCTATTTATTCTTTGCTGTCAGAAAAATTAATTCATCATCAATTTAATCTGTAAAAGAGTCTTTTGGTGATTTCTGAAAATAAGCCTCCTTCTCTTGTCTGCATATTACATTCAGTTATTTACATAGTACTCTGATCTTCAGTAATCGAAATAATAGCCTTCACCTATTGAATTCTATCATGAAAGTATTGATTTATTTAAAAAATACAACTCCAACAACTTTCATGAAAATGTGTCATCTTGGATACAACACACCTTGAGAGGAAACTTTTTTACTCATGCACAGTTTAGAGCTTCTACAATCTTTTTCTGCTAGTATCAGTAAGTTTCAGAAATCTGAAATACTTCCCCTGGGTATGATTTTATTGATACAATTTTACAATTTTATGGTAAGCATGTCAGTCTTTTGGATTCAAATGGAGAATGCAATTTCTTAAATTCTCATAATGTCTCATATAGATGAACATAACACATGGAATCATTCCTTAGTAAGCAGTACTGTTTGTATTATTTTCAAAATCAAAATTCATACGTTTATGGCTACACTTACACTTTACATGATACTTTGAATCTATGTGGACAATATTTTCAATGCCATTTCTTCCATCCCTGAATAAAATACTTGTTTAATTTATTCTGCTGAAGAAATGGTCAAGGTACCATTCCATTAAGTATACCTAAATCTTCCAATTTAATGAGAATTGAACTTCAAATACACATTTCAAAACCTAACTAGCCAAAGCCTCATCTCAGCATTTCTGGAACTGCATTTTTTAATCTCTCCAGGTCTTGCAACGCACTTCGATTTGCCCCAGCCTGGGAAGAACAAGGTGCCTTCCTAATTATCTCCAGAAAAACAAAAACAGTATGTATGTTCAATGGAATGATTCGTGCCCCAAGGGATAAGGAAAAACCTTCTTCAGAATCCTGACCAGATACCATCTCCTAGAGAACTAAAAGCAGCCAGCATGTGCAGCAGTAACAAGCCATTGTGACTTGTCAGTGATTCTGTGCCATTCAGCTAGTGCTCCTCAACATGTTAATTATAAAAAAAAATAAAACAAAATCAGTGAAAATAAGCAACATAAGAGTACAAATGTTTTATGTAATCCTTCTATTAGTGTTGCAGACAAAGCACATCTGAATTCCATAAATAGATCATGAAAGTTTATCCAAACAACCTACATTTGAAATAATTTTTTCAGTTGGAAATGTTCATAAGTGATTTAGAATTACCAGACCATGAAGCTTTTTGGAAAATATGGAAAAAAATAGGCATGACAGCTTCTTGAAAACTGTAGTTAAGATTACAATGTATAATATGTTAAAGAGTTCGCAGTTTAGCTTTATCCAGGATCCCTTTCAGTGTTTTGTAGTTGTGGCTAATATTTGCATAGCCAATTTATTTTTTTACTTGCTGTGCATTTGCTGGGGGGGGGGGGTGGTGTCTTAGCTCCTTTATCCTTAGCCTCATTCTCAATCCACTACAAAATATTTTTTTTAAAAGTTTGTTGCCTTGAAATTTGACTTGTATACACATATATTTTTGTAGTTATTGTATCTGTTGTTTTATATTCAAGAAAAGATGTAGCTGGGTGGCTGCTAGCTTTTTACATTGCTGTCATCAACCTGATTTTGGTGATTTCTAAATTGTCAAAGATACAGAAAATAGCTCCATTATCAGAATTACATCTTCATTTTCCACATTTTCACAAGTAGCATAACAATCTTTATTAGAGATTAACTGCTAAAAAATGACTATTTATGATTGTTCTCTTTGGTTTGGATGCTAATTTAATGTATGTTTTACCTGTAATGAAATATGTGGTTCTCCGAGCATCTGTGATTTGCGTATTCTGCCAATTATCCATTTTATCATTCATTGTTTCACATTTGGAAAAATCTGTAATAGGTTTTTTTGTTCAATAGGTGAGAGAAGGGCACATTTATTCTGGCCAGATTTCTACAATAGCTCACCACTACCAGAATTTAATTTCTCATGTTCTTCTCTACTAGACTGAGGTATACTGACTTGCTAAATCAGCTGCCAGAGTTGCCTAAACATAAATATAAATATAAATATAAACAAACATATACATATACATAATGTGTATATTTAGGAGATAAAGCCTGAAGGCAAGATTTAACTTTTTGGACATTCCTCTCTCAGCATGATAAACACAGCAACGATGGGAGGAATCACATCAGCCACTGTCTTACCCTGCTGTATTCATGCAGCAAGGCCACACAAGACCATGGCTGAGAGATCATTAACATACTTTTATTATAAGCAACGGACAACTGCTACAACCACTTTTTCCTGCAATGCTTTTGCAAAGTTACAGAAATCCTATGCACTGAAATCTTCATGCAACTTCCATTAGAAAACAGAGAAAGGAGGAATATGAGATATCTTAGATACCCCTTGCCATGTGCCACTGGTATACTCATGTGATTTTTCAACTGATTTTTCATCTTATCTTGCCTAGATGTTAGTCATTTCTGTGTGCAGTTGTAGAAATGTTTTAGTCGTCTTCTCAACAGACTCCTTTACTTTACATATAACAATGAAGTTATACACAGAGTAACAGATGACCCACATTTTTGACATGGAAAAAGACGTATCTTTCGATAAAGACAGCAAAAAGTAGCAAATCTCTTACATCTATTAATATCTTAGAAAATATTTAGAGATGAAAATGTGAAAAACTGAAGAAGCATAGCCAGACTTCAAGGACTTCATCATTACTGTAAAATGTATAAGCAGCTAATGCGGCTTACAGGTTCTCACAGTACTAGACAATATGCCAGCAGATCACTTGCTATATAATCATTGCCTGATATTTCTTGAATCACAGTGGCTTCTCATCTGATCCAAGTAGCTCATCACTCATCAAAGAACAACACTGAAGTCTACAATATTTTTTGTAGATTTGGTAAGAACACTTGGGAATACAACTATTACACTTGCTTGTCCAAGGAAGTCTGCTTGTGCCATCAGGTTGTTCTACAGTGAGAAGCATTGTAGGGTCAGACTGACCTGCTGTCCTGCCTGAAATTTTCTCATTTTGAAGGATAAATTAAGTTAGATATAAACATCCAAGATTGTTCTCTCTCTTCTATGCAGCAGATCCCACTAATGCACTGAGAAATGTGATTGCAATTATTTGGACTTATTTTAATAAGCTGAAAAGCTATTCAACTGTCCAGAACTGGAGTTCCAAAGCTAGTTGAGAGTTTGGACTTGCTACTGACTACATACCTTACTTACTGAGGGTTTTTGTCTGTAGCATCTGCATGATTACTGTGCCTCAAATTGTATTTAAAATCTGTAGAAATAAAGAATTGGCGCAAAGCAGTCTTCCAGAGACTTAGGTCATAGTGGTACAGCTGTAGCAGAGTAGTTAAATAGCATAGTCGATTGTTACTGATGTAACTCAGCTTACCATCCACAATATTCTGAATCACAATACCTTAAACTAAAATTAAGTGCTGAGCTCATACAGAGACAAAGAGAGAAAATAAACAGTAGTGACAGATTCAAAAGGTGCAAGATGCAATACTATCTAATTCCACATTTAACTGGCATGTGAAAAAGTGCCATTTACATACACTGAGAATATTAACAAAATTTTAATACAAAAGGCCTATTTAACAAGAAACTGTAATTTTTTATTGAAGCACTATGCAACAGATTTGATGGAGAAGTCCAAAACACCGAAGGGTTCTGTCCTGAAAGTTCAAGCCCTGAACTATGAATCTGAGGTATGATTTTTAATCAGTAAAAAAGAAAATTCTTTATGATTGTTTCCATTCTAATTAACTGGTGTATACTGACTCATATTTACTCCTGTGTTGCTATGTGCTTCTCCACTTCATTATAATTACAAGAATGCTACTCCTAACTTTCACCTATTACTGAATGGCACACCATCAATCTAGGGAATACAAACAGTTCAGGTCAGAAGATGCTTTTAAGGAACTCAATACATTATTAAGGTTGCAGTTATTCAATAGTTAAAATAGGTATAAAAGTATTTTTATTAAGTGGCTTATTTTATATATGTTCACTTCCAGCAAAACTATGAAATAAAGTGCTCTATTTAAAATCTCTATGCAAGCGACAAAACAGTAAAACCTAGTAGAAAAGTAAAACTGGCATAACTTCTCTGTGCATTTTTTAATCTAAAGTTTTGACAAGGTAGAGGTTTTGTACCTCAGCATCTCAGCTTTGCTTTAGGATGTTTGTTGTCATGCTGGCATTTCCTGCTTTCCTTGTTTCTCTCTGTCCTCAAACCTTCTGGGTCACAAGCAGAGACACACTGAGAGTCTGATCAGCAAATGAAGCTTTCAGTGTGCATGTGTATAGGCCCATAACTCGATGTTAGAGAATGATAGCTCAATCTTGTAATAGCTAAATCACAACCCTTGAGTCCACCAGTGATTTCTTCTTTTTTTTTTTTTAAAGGCAAAAGTTACTTTTTCCATCACATTTTTGTCATTTGTACCCAGAAACAAAAGTGGAAATCCTTCTCTTTGGAAGTGGAATTGCTTTAACAGTTTTGAAGCTGAAATGTCTGCACTTTGAAGATTAAACCAATGTGAAATTTAAAGATGGTTATTTCAAATACCAATAAACCTAATTAGAAAAGATTAGAAAGGAACTGAAAGCACTGGAGTAAAAGACACAAGAGCTGCAGTAAAAATACCCCAGTCAATCTATTCTGAATGTAGATCGCTGGTTTGCAGAAAGTCTGAAGGGAAGATTGCTACTGGATGCTTATCAATGTGGTATTTTACATTGTACTTGAGGAACTGCAAATTCCTCAAGGAACTGCAAAAAGCTCTAAGTGACTGATGATATGTTTGATGGACATTAAAAGTTGCATGATACCTTTCCTTTGTTAAAATTAGAGGCAGCAAATAATCGAGAACACAATTACAGATATATGCTCATCAATAACTGCATACAGAATTCGGAGAGATCCAGGAATGACCTTTTGCTGTGTCAATTAACTATGCAGTCATGTGATAACATTAGTAGTTAATTTACTAAATAAAAGTATCACTCATAATCTGCCAATAGAAAGCATAAATTCTTCCTCTCATTAGTACTTACTAGAAAAGAAGTTTAGTTCACAATTGGAAACTTACACAAGATAAGCTCATTTTAACTGAGTTCCAAATCATATTCAGTCACTATGTGCAAAATCTGTCATTTACAGGACCATTTTTACATATAACTGAAATGCATTGTGGAAATTATTATTTAAGTCTACTATTGATGAGAAAATCACCATACTATGTTAAAATGCTTTCGATAATGTAGCAGAAATACAAAAATAAGTTTGCATCACAGCTTTCTCAGTGAAATATGAAAGAAATGTAGGCAGACTAACTTCGTAACTCTGAAGAAGAATTGCTCCATGATTCACGTGGTGTAAGAAAGTTATGTATTTTTATTTGGCATGTGTTGAGATTTAAGCTGCTGCGATAATTATTCACAGCATGATCATTAAAACCGTTCACTCAGTTCCATCGCTCCTACTTCCATCAAAGCTAACATGCCTTTCCTGCCTCCCTGACGCCCCTTTGAACAGCTGATTTCCTCTTCTACAAGCCGTTCCCTCTAGCCAGGATCCATCTGCCTTTTTCAGTTATAGAAAAATGCCAGTAAAAGAAAAAAGCCGGTAGAAGGGCACGGGACAGACTTCATGACAGGAAGTTTAGGGGAGCCGTTTACGCGAAACAGCATCTACACGAGGTTGCAGCAGCAGCCAAGGTATGGCTCACAAGACTTGTGCCCCATCACCACGGGTATTGGTCGGTGCTCTCCATCCTCCTCTCAGTTTCTCTCCACCCCTTCACTCTCCAGGATGGCCCCCACCACCACGCCGCCGGCAGCGCACAGCCCACGTGCGCTGCACACGGAGCCCGGGGACACGGTGACTGCCACGCGTCCCGGCGGCGGGAGGGGAGGGAAGGAGGAAAGGAGGGAGGGAAGGAGGTGGCTGGGTAGGGGGCACCCGCAGCGTCGTAGCGCGGCCGCCGGGCTTTTGGCGCGGCGACGGCCCTGCCATCACCCTCTTTCTATCGCTACCGCCTCTGCGTCTTCCCCGCCCGCAGGCGATGCTGCCACTGCTGCAGCCGGGGGGAGGGAGCGCTCCTCCCTGCGTCAGGAGGTGCGGCTCCCCGGGCCCGGCGCTGCCCTCCCCTTTCCTCCCTCTCTTGCCCCCCCCCCCCCCCCCCCCCCCCCCGCCGCCGCCGCTTTTTATGTCTGTCTTTAAACGCCGTCGCAGCGAGGGTTGGACACATGTCCCTGCTGCCGCCTGCCCGTCTCTGAGCCCTGTACCCTCACGGCCCCGCTCGCTGCTCCGTGCCCCGGGGGGTACCCGGGCCCCCCCTTCTTTCCTTCGTTCCCACAGCTGGCGCCCGGCGACCCCCGCGGGCAGAGGTAAGCGAGGAGAGCCTGGTGGCCGCCGCGACCCGCGCTTCCCCAGCACGGCTGTGCTGCGGGAACAGCACCGCCGGCCCTCCGCCTCCCGTGTGTCACCGGGGGGGAAGGGGCAGTATGGGCCGGGCGCGTGGGGTCCCTTTCTGTCCGGTGTCCGCTGCTTTCCTGAGGGGTGGCTTTCCCAGCTCCCCCACGGGAGGCTGCCTTCGCCCCGGCAAGGAGACAGCGGCCCGTGTTAGACAATAGCGAGTGCCCCGTGGTAGCTGCCCATGTGTTAACCAACTCGGCGGTAGGTTAAAAGGATGTACGGGGCTGCTTTTATAATAATTAGAATTACTGAGGGGAGGCAGGGAACTTGCATCCTGTTGGTACCGCGAGTGACATAAGATTCATTCATCTCCCGCGTGTTGGGTGAGGCACCTTGGATGTACGGGAAACTCGTGTTTCGGGGGAGCGCCGCTTTCATGCTCCTCCTAGCGCGGAGGGCTCGGGGCTTGCTGGGAGTAGGGCTCGGCAGGGCGCTCCTCTAGATGAGGGAGCGGGAGTACCGCCAGTCATGCCGGGAGGGGTCCGCGGGCTCCGTGTGCCAGGGAGGAGGGAGCCGCAGCTGGGCGAGGGCTGCGGTAACCGTGTCCGAGGGTTGGGCGGAGGAGCAGAAGGTGGGCGAGGGAGACCTGCGACCCCTCGGCACTACCTTGTTGCTCCGGGGACTGGGAGCCGCCCGGCGGTGACTGCCGGTGTCTCCCCTCTCGCCGCCGTCACCTCCCTTCCCGTCCCCTCCTTTCCCTCCGCCACTGCATCACTCAGCAGCCCCGTTGGGCTGTTAGTTGGTGCACCCTGGTGTCAGCCATGTTTGGGTGGGTATGGTAATGAGGACCTGCTCTGAACCTTTGTGCGTCTTGGATTTTTCTGGTCAGGATTTAAATGTTTCCAGAGCTCTGTGTACTACGGCTTATCCGCGGGGTTGATTGACACCTACAGTTTTCTCCCAGTGATTCTTATCCTCTTTCAGTTTTCTTACTAATTGTTCTTATTTGCCATGCCCATATTGGCAGGTATTGCACAGATTTTGCTAGTATTAAAGTGAACTAGAATTTCTTTGGAAGGCTCTGCTTTTGTTGTGAAAGTAAATGAGATGATTGAAATACGTCTGTATAGTCACACTGATCTGCCACATGAGAGGTTGCCACTGGAATACTTTCGTTTAAGTGAATTGCACTTCGTTTTATTTGTAAAAGATGTAGTCAAGACTTCATCCTCATCAGCCATTTTATTTTCTGTATGGTATTGCTACATAAAAAGCTCATTGCTGTAGTATTGATTTCTAAGAGAAGCCTAATAATTTTTAAGTAGCATGTCACCATCAGTGTGTCAGTGTGACATGCTATAGGACAGGGATCCAAATCTCGTTTTCCCCCTCCAAGGAAAAGTGTAAATGAATCTGATGTCACGTACATGTGCACTGGTTGTATCATGCAGACAGCTTACTCCATTTGATTAAAAAATCATGGCAACATACTTTTTTCCCTTCTGTTTAGTAGCGTGTTTCCTGTTATCATCAGCTCATTAAAAAGCAAACTTTAAAAAATACCTAGGAAAGATTGCCTAATTTTGTCTTAGTTAATCTACAAGATCTCGTGGTTTACACATAGACCATGTTAAGATAACAGTAGCATTACAGCCTGTGTTCAGTGCGTATCAGACACTTCCTTTGAGCTCAGCTCTGCACTTCAAGCACAAAAAATTTCATTGATGTTGATCTGTGCATGAAAATCCAAACCATTTCATAGCTGTTCAGATGTACCACCAGCAGTGAAACTGAGTAAGTGAAATTGCTAAGACATCTTGAAATGAGTTTTGCAGCATAAGCCGATTCCTTTTGACCTTTAGTATCTTGTCATTCTTACAGTTTTCTTTTTTCTTACAGGCAAGCAAGCAAAAAAGTAATGGTGCAGATGAGAACCATATAGATTGAACAACTCTCTTTGCTGTATATTGCAAAAGCCTGTACGCACATGACTTAAAATGCCGAAGTTCTCAGAAAAGAAAAAAGCCCTACAGGTTATTCAGAAACAGAGTCTACTAATAACAGCTATGCCTTTTGGCATAAATGCATTGTTAAGATATATTGGAGTAGCTGCTGCTCGTGTGGTATGGAATTACATCACTTGAGAAGTATTAGTGGTAGGAATCTTTTGTGGAAGGCAGATTTTTTTTGTTGTTTTTTTCTTTCTGAAATTCTCATGTATGCAACCCGAAGCGTTCACATCAAGGGCACGTTCACCTGTGTTCCCTGCTACTTTCCATTGTGCTGTTTCACTCATATCAAGGAATAATGCTCAAAAGAGAAAGTATCTGTTGATTTTTGAAAGAACATTTTTGCTCATGTAGTTTATAGATTGTCATGGCAATGGATTGTAGAAAATGGAAATGCCAGTAGCAGCTTTTCCATGTGACTTTAAAGATCTCTGAATTCTTGTTAACAGAATAACTTTGACAGGTGGCAGCTTAAAACTTAAGCAACTCCATTCTTTATTGAGATTTGATTCAAAATAACCTTGCTGTTACACAGGAAATGTTCTTGAATAATTTAGGAAAAAGGTTATCATTGGTAAATAATAACTGAGCACTATTCTACTGAAGATCTGATGCACAAAACCTGACATGCCCATACAAAGTAGTGTGAAAGAGTAGTGGTAACTCCCAGAACAGTTGCTTTAGGTAATGGCAGTAACTGGGCTGAGCTTCCCAGAAGCCTTCACTGAAATAGATATCTTCATTTTTATCCTTCACTCTTAAGACTAAGGGTTCTGTATTTTTTTGTATAGGAGAAATGCAAGAAAAGTTGCATAATACAGTGTAGAACAATGCCTTGAGTCATGGTGCCAGTAGCCTGTTTTCCACTGCAGGAAAATATTTTTCTGCTGCTGGCAAGTGATACTATTTTTCATATTTCAAGTGCAGAAATGGTGCTGCAGTGCTAATGAGTCAGCATGCTCTTCTTAAGCCGAAATGGAGAAGGGATGGGAAAATGTAATAGGACATTTACAGTGTTGGATTTTCTACAGCGGAATTGGTATTAATAATTTTCTTTTTAAAGATGTAGGATTTACTGTAACATAACTTGGAGGCATGATTTATATAATGAAATAATCATCTTTGAGGGGGATTTGTCTATGAACAGTTCAGCTTCTTTGCTTATGTATAAAAACCAGACAACAAAGTAATCACATAAATTCTTTGCAAGGACAAGTTGATTTACTTAGTGATCCAAAACACACAGGTCGGAGAATTGAAGTCTCAGGGCAACTATGTATCTGGTAATGTCTAATGTTCAGTACTTGATTTGCAGCTTAAATAACTTCACTATTTAATTAAATATTTAATATGGTTTTATAGTCTCTTATTTCTTAGAAGTGTGATAAGATTTTAAAATACATTTGTGGTGCTGTTGTATTTTGTGGTGAACTTACTTAGAAAATTGAGATTTTGTTTCAAGTTGCCAGCAGTTTGAACTTGACCAATCAAGTATTGTCAGTATTGCTGAGATTACTTCATCAGCTTCAGCTGAAGGTGTGGTACCTACTGAATTTATTCTTTCAATAAAGTACATGTAAGAAAAGACCAGAGAATAAGTCATGCCTTTTCTCCATCTGAATAAGAAATTACAGTTAGCACATCATGTAAGTCTGTGAAGTATTTCAGAGAGGTTGATTTATGAGAAGAAAATACTAAGAAACCTGTGAAAGCAGGTGAGAAACTACAGTAAGGCCAGTAAAGTCTTTAAAGATTACATGTAATGAAAAGAAAAAATTAAGACTGATGATCTCTAGGTTGTAACATTCCGTTGGGCCAGTGATATGGAAGAAGTCACACAAGTTGCTAAAATCAAATCTACCACCAATGAACAAGTCTGAGAAAGAAATTTTAACTATTTTTGACAAATAATTCTGTTTGTCTTACAACAGTAGGAAGTATTTTCCTGTAACTAAAATTTAAGGAGACTAATCTGGGAGAGAAACTGTCAGCATTTGAGACTGTGCAGGGCCTAGATGTAAGACAAAACCAGGAAAAACATTTTGTAGGAACTGAGAACAAATTTCCCAGGCATATGAAACAGGTGCAGTGTCACTGAAGTCTGTACAACTACTACCTCTGCTTGAAGGAGGTGTGAATTTAGTCTTGTCTCTCTTGTTTTGCTATAGTCTAAATGATTTAAATGTATAGTGACACCAGAATCAAAACCATTCATTTTTTCTAATGGTTTCAAGTCTCTTGTAGCTGTTACTGTTTTACAGTGTAGTGTAGTATGTGTAACATGCATTAGCATGTCTCTGATAACATCACTGAAGAATGCAGATAAATGTGAGTTGCATTGCATAGAATATAATTATCTTGCATTATGATTGAGTTAAGTACCTATTGAATAGATATCTGTTACTGACAGGCTCTATTAAACTAGCCAGGGCAAAATGCCAGATCATGTAGTCCATGCGGAAGAGCAGCATAATGGCTGCTTCAGTAGACAGGTAAAGGTGGGCTTGACTAGGCAAAAAAGCTATGGTACATATTCTTGTTTCTGCCAAAGAACACACTGGTGCATTGCAGCAGTAATTCAGTCTGTGCTATGAGTACTCTTACAAAGTGTAACTCTTGCTGAAATAGTCGTCTTACACAGGTTTCCCCCAATGGTAGCCATTCTTCACAATCACAGTACTCCCACGAAACCTAGTTTTCTCCTGCAGTCTTCTTTCTTTCTCATTTAGATATGATGGCCATTAGCATCCTGCCTGCACCAGTTGCCTGATTCCTTTATGCAGACTCTCAGTAGTCCTTTTGGTGTTCCTTTTTCTGTATTGGTTGTTTCCATTATGCTTTCTCTATGCCTACCTCATGGACTTGTATTTGAGATGCATTTCATAGGCTTCCTTCAAGGTGAAAAAGCTCATCTTCTTCACTTCTGCATATAATTCTCATCCAGTGATTTCATAGGGACTGAAACCTTTGTCATGAATATCAGTCAGGATCTTTTACAAACATATGCCATGGTGAGAATCCTGACTTTTAGTTCTGTGTCCTGTGCTGACTCATACTAGTTTCTTCACTGGAAGTCTTGGAGATTTTGTGAACTGGAGTGCAAGATGTAAGCTTGTGGGACCGGACTGGTAAGCTGTGCTATCACAGTCTACCCTCAAAGCGGAGATCATAGTACTGTGAACTGACTGTAGTTTCATACTGCATTTTGTTATCCCCACAGCAGCGTGCTGCTATGTTAACTGCTCCATCAGAGAAGAGCGCAGAGGTCTGAAGAACAGGATGTTAATCTTTTTCTCCCTTTAACGGCAGACATTGAATTTAAAAAGGTATCAATTCTCTGTTTGTTTTTTTTTTCTATTTTTTTTTTAATGATGTTACACTAGCCTTCTAGAAAGTTATTTTCTGCCTGGATATTTTTCCCCCTTCTTTCGTTTCTTTCCCTTCCAGTTCATGCTGAAGATTTAAATAATTTTTGATCAAAGATGTGAGGATTACTTGTAATGCATTACAATTTGAAGCTGCCGAATTGTTGCATTTTGATCAGATGTAAAAATGAGATAATGAAAGAAATAAGTACAGTCTTAGAAAAGAATGGAGGGTTTATAATGAAAGTTTTAAAAAGGAACACAATGTAAAAATAATTGTGGTTTAATTTATGTCAGAAAATCATTGCTGAAAGTTCTTTAATAGTTATATCAGTTGTTGCAATAGTATTATGGGATGTTTTAAACATGAAATTGCTTTACAAATGGCTTTTTATAGAGACTTGTGCTGTGATTGCAAGAACATGGGGTGGTTGTACTCATTATACTTACAAATTTGTAAGCGAGTTTTTTTTTTTTTTTTCACCTATTTTTTCATACATGTGAAATTCTCCAGCCTCGTAACTTTTAATTGTTTACTGGTGCTACACAGTTGGGAGAACGAGAAGTAGAATGTTCATCTAGTAAGTGTCTCTATATTGGCATGCAGATGTGTCTAGTAGAAATGCATTGAAGAGGATCCCGACATAAGATTACCAGTGTAATGGTGAAGAGGAGCAGGCAGTGTTGAGCAGCACTAGTACGACTCTCTTACTAGACATTACATATAAGAAAGACTGTGAGAAAATGGCATGCAGTAAATTTTTTCACTGTGTCTTTTGGTGCTCTGCCCGTTGAAGTCCCTTTGAGTCTTACTGCAAATGTTTGCAGTTTGGTCAGTGAGGGCTTTACAGGTCTTATCTCCCTGTGCCAGCATTTCTGAATGTGGGAATGATGCTGACGTAAAAGTTCTAGAGCAAGCCCAGATCTCCCAGGGAGCTAATTTGGGACTGAATTCCCTGTCACAAGGGATTATTACTTAATTTGCTAATAATGTGGTAGTCTAATGAGGTTATGTTGCTTGTGCATGCTAATGCAGTCTTGATTCTTCTTTTGTAGAAGAAAATAACAAAATTCCCACTGAATTCTGAGAAAGCTTGGGTCTGCAGTTTGCTCGATGTGTCAAAAAAAAGACTCACTGATTTATATTTCAGTATGAGAAATAGAGATTTAAACATATCCAGGACAGTGCTAGTAAGACATAAAAATGTAGCTGAGTTGTTTGGTTGTTTCCAGAAGTGTGTTCATGCTAACTTAGATTATTGATTACTGTTAGCTCAGCGACAGAATAATTTTCTAAATGTTCTTCTAAATGAACCATGTACCCATGTACTGTTCTGCGGTTTCCATTCTGTTAAATTCCATCAAACAATACAGACACTTGTCAGGTCACTTTAAGATTTTTTTTTTTTTTTTTTTTTAAGAGGATTTTATATAAGAAAAGGGATTCCATCATTCTTTGTTCATTTCACTTGTGGAAAATTCCAGAGAAATGTTATATTCTTAAGTAAATGTGATTATAAAAAGTTCCTTTCAGTGTTTTCACCTGACATGACATCATTTGAAGTTATGAAAAAGATGAGTGAAGCTGCCTGGAAACCAGATTAAATCAATTGATCAAATTCCACTATCTGATCTAAGATAGGAAAAAAAAGCAAACCTACCCAAAACCAAAACAATGCCCCAGCCTCTAAAGAGCTTTAATAAGGCTAAGTTATATTTGGACATGTTATTTTTAATCCAAGGTGGTGTAATAGAATATTACTATTTTAAAATACATGACAAAATTTAGTATTTGGAGTTTAAAATGATCTCAGGAATGACTGAGTCTGATAGTGACTTCATTAGTTCATCAGTAAATATGGTGGTTTGTTATGTAGATTTTTAATGGTATTTAGGAGGAATATCTCATAGTGCTGTACTGATGCACAAGGCTGTTTAGAAGGTAGCTAGTAGTGGAACTACCCGAAAGGTCTGTGTAGCAGAATTTGGCTTGTTACTGTCTAATTGCTATTCAGCGCTAATGAAGAGCTTCAGTTCTGTACTGGACCAGATCGAAATGATTTGGGGACCTAAACCAGCATTTTATGGGTTGAAGGGCTGAAGTTCAATACTGTGTTATTAAACAAACAAAAAAAAAAGAACTTGTTCAGCTAAGCTCGTATTTAGCTGAACTATGCTGGTGAATAACTTTACAACTTTACAAGGTATGTCCCTATACTGGTGAGATTACACCTTGAATACTGTGTTCAGTTGTGGGCCCTTCACTACAAAAAAG
Source organism: Pezoporus flaviventris (assembly GCF_033815535.1). Lineage (NCBI taxonomy): Eukaryota > Metazoa > Chordata > Aves > Psittaciformes > Psittacidae > Pezoporus > Pezoporus flaviventris. The sequence goes on from NW_026892564.1 coordinate 5,907,171, forward strand.
ACACTAAGGTGCTGGAGCATGTCCAAAGAAGAGCAACAAAGCTGGTGAAGGGTCTAGAGCACAGGTCTTACGAGGAGTGGATGAGAGAACTGGGGTTGTTTAGTCCAGAGAAGTCTCAGGGGGGACCTTACCACTTTCTACAACTACCTGAAAGGAGGTTGTAGCAAGGTGGGGTATGGGCTCTTCTCCCCAGCAACAAGTGATAGGACAAGAGGTAACACTTTCAAGGGATTGTTTTAGATTGCATATTAGGAAAAATTTCTTCACTGAAAGGGTTTTCAAACTGCCCAGGGAAGTGGTCAAGTCGCCATCCCTGGAAGTATTTAAAAGACATGTAGACATGGCACTGAGGGACGTGGTTTAAAAGTGGACTTGGCAGTGTTAGTTTAGCAGTTGGACTTGATGATCTTAAGGGTCTTTTCCAACCGAAATGATTCTATGACTATTCAGTCTTCACTTGGGAGCATCCCTGCCTAGATGCTCAGGCGGAGTAGTTTGGCATCTGCCTTCAGTGAGGGTTTGATTTCGATCAAAGCAAGAGGCTTCTGTGGTGTCTTAGAATGTATTCTGGGAGTGCTTATCATGGAATGGCAGAGTCCTTGCACAAACTAGCTGGGACCATGCTTTGAGCATTTGAACCTGAGGTGTCCGGTGAGGTAGGACTCATTTGGTTTGGTACTGACTCCTTTAGTATAGAGAACAAGTTGTTAAATCTGTCAGTCAGAGACCACCTGTGGATTTGTGATGTATCATCTTGAAGGGCTGTCCTGCATCCTTGATGCAGTTTGTACAGTGACACATAGTTAGAAAACCGGTGCTGGAAGAGCCAAGCACCAATGTGCTGAGCATGGCTCCCACATTTTCTCAAGCCCTGCAAGTATTGCAATCTATACAGTAATAGTGCTATGGGTAACATCCTGCTTAATGGAAGATTAATGAAAGGGATGTTAATACTATTCTGTGCTAGGAATAAAAGTACCAAGCCCAGTCTATTCTGAAGTGTACTAATGCAATGTTTAATGCATGACAGGACAGAATGATGCAATTTCTGTTGGAATTGACTCATCTGTTAGAGCTCCAGATGCTGCCCTGCAAGCTACTGTGTCTAAGATAATTAATACAGATAAGACCTTTTAAACATTTTATTAAATACTGGTAGGTGCCTTGTGCCTTTTCTACTGAAAGTATATTTTGCCTATTACAGTTAGAGCAGGATTTCAGACCTGCAGACAAATACTTGTGTAGTTTCACTTATACAGCCGTTACATTATTACAGAGAGAAAACTGTTTCATTTTAACGTACTCCCTGAACTTATTAGTAATTACTGGAACTGAGAGCTGCTCTGATTTGCATCAGGGGAACAAAAGGAAAAGACAAGTTTCAAATGTGACTGAAAGTAGTAGCTGAAGCACCAGATGCTGCGGCTTATAGTCCCAAAGCTCTATTAGAACTGCTTAAATGCTTCAACTTAGTGTATTATTAGTGTTTGCATTCTGGTTCTACCTGCATATTTCAGTCACAGCTAAGAGCTACTGAACCATACATGAACTATAAGAGGGTGTAGTCCTCTGAAGAGTTTACAACCCAAAAGACAAAACAGAGGCCTAAATAGACACTGATTTAGCCTAGATATACAGGATATGGTTTTAGGATTTCTCCACTGTCTCAACAACTCTTTTTCTCCATTATACTGTTCTGTGTATAGCTCATACACTTAATTTTTTTTTAAAGAACTGGTATCAGTCAAAACAAAGCCTGGTACTAGTTCCTCAGGTGTCAGAAGGAAGGTTTATAGGACCATGAACCTTTCCAGTGACAGTGGTGAGCATGAAGCAGAGCAGAAACTGGTAGGCTCTACTGTGCGTAAAACATTTGGGCTGACTGCCAGAACTGGAGTTGCTGAGAAGAGGCAGTAACAGGAGGGAGTGAGACATGAGGAGGGAGTGAGACGTGAGAAGGCAGTGACGGGAGCCTAGGGAATGAAGGAAAGGAGGTTACAGTGGAGTTCAGTAGGCAACTGGACTGATGTTCAACTTCCAAATCCTTAGAAACTGTTGAAAAATTTAATGGTTGTGTCAGCCATGAGGCTAGTGATAGTACTTGCAGTGACAGAGGTTTTACTTCTGTGTTGTGCAGTCTCACCTTCATAAGGTGTGGGTTGGGTTCCAGTGACTTGAAGTCTTTCTTCTGGTCTGTGATTGAAGCAGCTGTAAGGTGCTTGATCTCTCAGTTATTTTACTAACAGTCCAGTAATACCTTGCAGTTCTCAGCTATGTGTGAGTTCATCAGAACATGATACAGCCTTAGTGCTAAGGACCAGATGTTGCAGCAAAAGCTGAAAGGTCTCCTGTATCCTGGAGTAATTTCCGATGTTCATCAGTTAGCAGTTCTTGATTAGACTCCTTGTGTATTCCCTCTTCAGGGTTTTCATGAAATTTAACACGTAATCTAAATCCCTTTTAAGACTCTTAGCTGTGCAGATGGCTTTGCACATACTAGTTTTATGCCATGTGATTAGTGAGGAATTTCTTGAAAAACATTCCTCCCCAAAATCTTAGGGTTACCTTCAGTGTGGCAGCTGCAAGCAAGTTTGTGTGTCTTTTTAAATTATTCATTGTGTTAAAGACAATACGTATTCAAATGCAGGCTTTTTTTGTGTCTGTACATACACAATTGAAACAGCAGGCTTTTAAAACTGGTTTGGTTACAGCTTTTCAGATGTTTCAGATATGTTTATTTCCTATTTCTAAGAAACTAACTAAAGCATCAAACTTCATACATGATGAACATCTCTCCTTTGAAAATATGTTGGTGATTATATTTTCCTTGAAGAATACAGGAAAACAAGTCACCCTTTGAAGCACTAGATGCATCCTATATATAAAAATTTTGATTGCTGCATGACTTTCTGAAGTGGTCTGAAAAACTTAATCTGTTTTGTTTAAAATACATTTTTAATAGATTGAAGTACAGCTGTTAAATCAGGAAGTAATGAAATTGGGCTACTAATTTTTCTATAAAATGCATACACAGTTACGCCTGATAAAAACAATCTTGTTATGTTGTCAAAATATGAAAAATTAGCTTATCAGTATTGAAGGTATAAAAAACAAAACCAAAACTCTCAGAAAGTGAATGAAATGTATTCTACATAAATATTTAAGTACAGTGAACTTAATTTCTACAATTTGGAAATGAGTTAACATCCCTTTCTTTTTTACCTCTTTCAGATAATTGGGATAAGCACCAAAGTGTATGATTTGTAAATAAGTTTCTTCTCATTAATCCTTCTTTATTTTTTATTTTTTTTCACAGGTACTTTCAGTAGAACAAACTTTCAGGAAGCGAAGTCCTTAACTCTTGATTCCCTGGTATCAAGGACTCATCAGGCACCGTCTTCAGCCTATTGCTTCAGTATTCTTGGCCAAGCAGAGGGAGAGCTTTCTTCAGCTCTTGTCCATCTGTCTCAGCTGAACCTGACTTCCTTGCTGATTTTCTCTTTATTACAAATGCCTAAGAACAGCAAGGTAGTGAAAAGAGAACTAGATGATGAGGTCATTGAGTCAGTTAAGGACCTTCTCTCTAATGAAGACTCTTCAGATGATCCCTTTAAGAAGAGTGAACTTATGGTTGATGATCAGGAAGAAAAAGATGTTGACGTTGAAGAAGGTTCAGATGTAGAAGATGAAAGACCTGCTTGGAACAGCAAACTCCAATATATTCTGGCACAAGTTGGATTTTCCGTGGGATTAGGGAATGTGTGGCGATTCCCATATCTGTGTCAGAAAAATGGTGGAGGTAAGTCTTGTGATAGCTGGCCATATCTAAATGATAAAGCTAACCTATCTGGTTTCATGATTAGCAGAGGTTTCAACAACAAAACCTGCTACATCATGTCAGGTTTTTCCTTTAATTTCTACCAGAAGCTATGAAGAGACACCCATATTCTCTTTACGTAGTGAGATACATCTGTTAAAGTAAGTAGCAGATTAAGATTCAATTTACACATTTTAGGGAATAAAGCTCTTGGTATGACTTTAGTGGTCAAACTAGTGTCTAAGCAAAACGCGTATTTACAGAGAGGTTGCATTATTTAGGACCTGGCTATTGTTCTGCTGAAGTGTTCTTCGTAGTACTTGGACAATAAATCAGGGCATTATATCTGCATCCACTTCAAAGACTAAAGCAGCATTCAGTCTTCAGTATTGAGCAGTACTAAGCTTCACACCTTTACTTTTTAATTGCTTTTAATTGTTTTTAGCTCCTAGGCCACTTGATCATGATTTATTTCCTGCAGGAACGACAAAATACTGTAGGAGTGAAAAGGTTTTATTTACTGATAATGAAGAATTTAAATCATTACCTTAAGAGAATGCAGGTGTTTTGTGTTGTTTTATAGCTAACTATTTTCCTAAACAGCAAGTTACCTTTCACTTAGAACATTAACATCAAGCTGTTTGGTTGTTAGCTGTCCACCTGTGGTCTTGAATGTAGTATGAAGTATGAGGCTGGAGACCTCCCTTCCTCTGAATACAGGATTAGTGTTTTATCCTATGCTGTACTGTACACTGCTATATTACATTAATGCACATCCTGTTGTAGCAATTTACTTGTCTGAATTCAAACCAAACTTGTCACTCTCTATGGTACAAAAAGTGAATCTGTACCACAGAATAGAAAATACCGAACAAGATTTTACTCATGCTGGATTTTAAAAATTGGATGACAAAACTGATGTGATTGAAGAATATAGAAATAAGCCTAGAATATGATCAGAGTACAATTCTTTTATTTTCTCTCAGAGAGTTCAAGCTGTAAAAATGAAGGTTATACTTTGAAATATTCCATCTCCAGGATATACTTTGAAATATTCCATCTCCAGGATGAAATTATTATAGAATTCTTTTATATCTCGTTATTGTAAGATTTTTTTTTTTTTTAATTCTCATTTAACTTCCTTTTTTTCAACTTTATTCTGGAGAGAAAGCAATTACATGGTTGATTTAATGATTCCTGTGGAATCTGAAATTTTCTTCATCTGTAACTGTAACATTAACTGAGAAAACTTGTTATATGTAGTTTCTCAAAACCCATAGCTTTTCAGTTGATGGCAATCTCATATATTCTACTAGACACAGTATAGAATTAATCAAGTATTACTGCTATTTGAAGAAAATAATACATATGCTAATAATTTTAAACCAAACTGGTTCATAGTTAAAGGTGTAGCTATTAAAATGTTATAATTTCATCCTAAGTATGGATGTCAGGATGTAATCTCAAGGATAATGCACTAAAGCAGTTTGTTCTGTGTAGTGGCGTCCGTTTTGAAAGTTTGTGTTTGATGTAGTTAGTTCCTAAATTTGCAAGACCACTGGATTGTCTTTCAAACCAACATTAAAGATCCATTGGTATATTCCTTAGGCTGTTGGATTCATGCCATCAGGAGCTTTTTAAAGTTACTCTGCCAGCAAGTGTTAATTTAATTCAGATAAAATTTAAATGCATTTAGTTAATAATTTCACATTTTGGGAAAAACAAAACCAAAAAAAACCCACCAACCTTCAGACATTATTGCACTTCATTAATCAAACTTGGAAAAAAAAAACCAAAACCTTCATTTCAGATTGGCATTAAACGTTTTCCCCTGTGTTGTGATTGCAGGAACTTGAATGTGGAGTCTGTGGAGAAATAATGTTTTCTACACATTGCTGAGCCAAGGATATATTTGGCTTTAACAGTATTTTTTCCCCATTTTAGTGAATTGCAACCTTCAGAACAGCAGAGAAAAGCAAGTGATCATTAGAGCTAAAGCTTTCTTGGTGTTCAAGTTAACCTTAATGCAAGATGGTGAGGGTGACACAAAATGTTGAAACATAAAGTACATTGGTGCCTGTATATGTGTCTGCAGATGGAGAGATAATTCTCACAAGTAAAAGAATAGGAGGAGAGAAAAAGGAAGGAGGGAAAAATTCAAATGCATGGTGAGAAAATCTGTATCTACATTTTATATGAGGTTCCAGTTTTTTGCTACATGTTTAATTCTAGGTAAAAGAGTGGTTTTATGCAACCCATTCTAAGTGTCAGTGTCAGAACTGCTCTGTAGTCTTCTGCTGAGAGTGCATTACTATAAATACCTGTTGGAGTCTCCATTATAAGGTAAACAGCCTTTCTGTGGATTTTCATCAGAGATGTTTCACTGAAACATGGCTAGGTTTTGTCCAAGCATTTTTCATTTTCTTCCCTACATTTAATGAAGTTATATCTGGCAAATACTGTCAGGCAAGGGGAGTATAATAAAAAGTGGTAAACCACTAAAAATACTTAAAATTTAAACCAAAAAAATCTAAACCCATAGTTACTCATTAGTTTCCTTCACAAGTTTCTTTGAACATTTAGTGTTCCAAAGCCACCAGTAAAGGAGGAGGCAAATCATAACCACATAGTAGTCTTCAGTTTTATCTTTTTAAGAAAAAAACCAAACCCAACCTTTTGTATGCAGAAGAACAAAACAAAAGAAGCACAGAAAGATACAGCCAAGTTAGCCCAATTAGATATATATTATAAGAGGATTTTGCGGGGAAAACACTGGGTGTTTACTGCCCTGTTTTCTAGAGAGATTAGGTTTGGTTTTGGCTGTGGCCTGTGGTATGCCAGCATTCCTGACTTCAGAGCTCTGTACTGCGTCAGTAAGTTATTTGTGATACCATATTTAAAAGTAACTTGTGTGTCGCTACACTCACTGATGCTTAGCCATCCATAGGTATTTTTCCAATCAGTGTTTCTGGGTCTGGTCTGCACCACCAAAATCAGTTTATTTCTTGTGATCGTTTAACAGTTTTCTCCTGTTGTTTTCATGCATATAAACTTGTAAATATTTAGAGTAATACCTGTTGGGGTTTTGTTAGTGCTCAACTAAGATACGACTAGAGTGGGTAGCTCTTTGCTGGCTTTCACACATGGCTGAAGGAGACTGAGCACTTCAGGGTGCTCATTTTCTAGACTTGTAATGAGACAGAGGGCCCAAAGGAGTTTGTAGCCTTTGTGAATGAGGGTCTGAAGGTGTTCAGTAAAATTTTGAGGAACTGATCATAGATCTTTGCCTACTTCACCTCTGTCCTCACCACGTCCTCCTTACCTCTGGTAAGCAATGCCGAGTTCTCATCTGTCACTTAAGGTACCTATTGTACTAATTTTCAGTGTGTTACAGCTGAAAAAAAGCTGTTTATTCCTTGATTACTCAAGAAGGTTATTTGCACTGGACCTGGGTATTCTCTAACTTAGCTTTAGAAGTTTTTATATTTATAATTTTTTATACTATACAGTTTATTTATAATTCCTTTACTATATGAAGACAAATATGTATGTTTGTTCAGATAGACACAGTTCCTATATAACAATTTCAGGACCCATGTTAGCATGCAGTAGGTTCAGAGCTGCCTCAGCTTCCTATGAAAATAAACCACTCAGGTGTACCCAGTCTTGCCATAAGGCTAATAAATAGTGACAGACTAGACCTATATTTGCCTGCTGCTTATAGCTATCACCTGGTGAGTAGCTTGCATACCTTGTGCTTTTTTTCAAAGAGCTATTTAAAGTTTATTCGATTTTGTTATCATTTCCCTTTAGGATTAGCAGAAAAAAAATGGTACTTTCACATATTAAAAGGAACAAAAGCAAACAACATTATCTGTTCTGCTAGATTAGGTGATATTTAAGTGTTATTATGAAGACAAGTGAACATAGTTACCCAAGAGGTGCTTCTAGTGTTGTGTATTATAAGAGGATTTACTTGGAGTGTACAAAGTACTGCACACCAAATTGTGTTGCATTTTGATGAGCGTTAGCTTAATTTTCCTGATTTTGGTAGTTTTTTTATTCATTTTGGGGTCAGTCTTTTTAATATCTCTGTGATGTAAAATCTGAAAAGAATAGTAAAAATGATAAACAGATAAAAGTTACGAGCAGCATAGTGAAATCTGTAGCAGAGTATCTTGCCAGTATGTTTTGGAGGTAGACATGTAGAGTCATGCCATGAGTCTTTACATTTAAGTATTCTGTATTTTATACCAAAATGTCAGCAGATTGAATTGTTAAGTTCTGTGGTCCAGCAGCTGTTGCTGGGAACTGCTGAGAAAATCATAGAATCATAGAATAGTTAGGGTTGGAAAGGACCTTAAGATCATCTAGTTCCAACCCCCCTGCCGTGGGCAGGGACACCTTACGCTAAATCATATCACCCAAGGCCTTGTCCAACCTGGCCTTGAACACTGCCAGGGATGGAGCATTCACAGGCTCCCTGGGCAACCTATTCCAGTGGCTTACCACCCTAACAGGAAAGAATTTCCTCCTTATATCCAATCTAAACTTCCCCTGTTTAAGTTTTAACCTGTTACCCCTTGTCCTATCACTACAGTCTCTAATGAAGAGTCCCTCCCCAGCATCCCTATAGGCCCCCTTCAGCTACTGGAAGGCTGCTATGAGGTCTGCCCGCAGCCTTCTCTTCTCCAGGCTGAACAGCCCTAACTTCCTCAGCCTATCTTCATACAGGAGGTGCTCCAGTCCCCTGATCATCCTTGTGGCCCTTCTCTGGACTTGTTCCAACAGTTCCATGTCCTTTTTATGTTGAGGACACCAGAACTGCACACAGTACTCCAGGTGAGGTCTCACAAGAGCAGAGTAGAGGGGCAGGATCACCTCGTTCGACCTTCTGGTCACGCTCCTTTTGATGCAGCCCAGGATATGGTTGGCTTTCTGGGCTGCAAGCACACACTGCCTGCTCATGTTCATTTTCTCATCAACCAACACCTCCAAGTCCTTCTCCGCAGGGCTGCTCTGAATCTCTTTTCTGCCCAACCTGTAGCTGTGCCTGGGATTGCTCCGACCCAGGTGTAGGACCTTGCACTTGGCATGGTTAAACCTCATGAGGTTGGCATCAGCCCACCTCACAAGCATGTCAAGGTCCCTCTGGATGGCATTCCTTCCCTCCAGCGTATCAACCGAACCACGCAGCTTGGTGTCATCGACAAATTTGCTGAGGGTGCACTCAATCCCACTGTCCATGTCAGCAACAAAGATGTTAAACAAGACCGGTCCCAACACTGATCCCTGAGGGACACCACTCATTACTGGTCTCCAGCTGGACATTGAGCCATTGACCACAACTCTCTGCGTGCGGCAATCCAGCCAGTTCTTTATCCATCGAGTGGTCCATCCATCAAATTGATGTCTCTCCAATGTAGAGACAAGGATGTTGTGTGGGACAGTGTCGAACGCTTTACACAAGTCCAGGTAGATGACATCAACTGCTCTACCCCGTCCATCAGTTCTGTAGCCCCATCATAGAAGGCCACCAAATTGGTCAGGCAGGATTTCCCCTTAGTGAAGCCATGCTGGCTGTCACCAAGCACCTTGTTGTTTGTCATGTGCCTTAGCATGCCTTCCAGGAGAATCTCCTCCAAGATTTTGCCAGGCACAGAGGTGAGACTGACTGGTCTGTAACTCCCTGGGTCATCCATTTTCCCCTTCTTGAAAATGGGGGTTCTATTTCCCTTTTTCCAGTCATCGGGAACTTCACCTGACTGCCATGATCTCTCAAATACAATGGCCAGCGGCTTCGCAACTTCATTCACCAGCTCCTTCAGGACCCACGGATGGATCTCATGGACTTGTGCACATTCAGATTTTTAAGATGGTCTCGAACCAGTTCCTCTCCTACAGTGGGCCTAAGGTCTTCATTCTCACAGTCCCTGCATCTGCCTTCCAAGACTTGGGTGGTTTGTTCAGAGCCTTTGCCAGTGAAGACCGAGGCAAAGAAGTCATTCAGAACCTCAGCCTTCTCCAAATCCTGTGTAGCCAGTTCTCCAGAGAGCTTCCTGAGGGGGCCTACATTCTCCCTAGCCTTTTATTTGCTATGTACCTGTAGAATCCCTTCCTGTTATCTTCAATACCTCTAGCTAAGTTTAATTCTAACAGGACCTTAGCTTTCTTAACCTGGTCCCTTGCTTCCTGGACAACATCCCCGTACTCTTCCCAGGCCACCTGTCCTTGCTTCCACTTATTATAAGCCTCTTTTTTTCCTTCAGATTTTCCTCAGGAGCTCCTTATCCATCCAAGGAGGTCTCCTGGCCCTCCTGCTGCACTTATATAAACTCTAAATACTGGGTAGTCATTACGAGCTGCAGTCTGATTGTCTAATACAAGCAAAATGGGAGCAAAGCAGATATTACCTAGTATTCCCAACACTGAGTATGAGTTCAGTGGCTTAATTATTTAGCTTTTGATCAGTAATTCATGATCAGTGTCTTGAATTCACTGATGACTTCAGTACTATTTTGTGAGCTCAGACTTAAACTGTATGATCAGACTCAAAATTCATTTGTACTTCAGTGTGCTGAAAATGTCTTTTTTTATTGTAATTCTTCATTAAAGCTTATTAGCTAAGGTCATTTTCATCCTTTAAGCACAGTTTTGTAAATAGGCATACCTGAACTTACTTATATCATGAAAGACTACTGACAGGAAGACTGTCCAATCAGTAAGATAAACTGCAAACCTACAGATAAAACATAAAACCTTTTATCAGATTTTCCTGATAAAAAACAATTTGTAATTTGTAATGGTAAATATTTTCACTTACAGGAGTTTAGTAGACTGTAAATATCAAAAATCAAAGCAGTGCTGTGTACAGTATTAACATTCACCAGTTCCTGCAATCTTTTTTATCTTTATTATTCATTCTAGTGAAGAAGGATGAGGATTTATTGGTGGTTTTTTTTTGTCCTTATGACGCTGAGATAAGTTTTCTAATATCAAAGCCGTTGTTTAAGGCAAAAATATGAAAAAAAGTGACTTTACAGTAGAGTAATTTTGAATATATAGAAGGGGAAATCTGGGGATCCTGAACTGCACAAAATTGTAATATTCAGAAGGCTGCATAGCGGGTAGATGTAGCAGATGATATAACTAATTGTAGGGTGCTGTTCAAGGCCACCATGTATAGTTTATTGTTCTTATTCAAATAAAAATTATCCAATATTCTAACTCCAAGGACACATGTTTTCATGCGCTAGCAACTTAGAGTCATACTGATCTGTTTCCATAGTGATTCTGGTCTGTGATGAGGTGAAGATGTCTTACAGTTCTTTGATGTCTAGCTTCAAGAGAAGGCTGAAAGAAAATACTTGTCTAGAGATGCAGTGGTTTCATGTTATTTATAGGGCGTAGAAGCCCTTTGCAGCTGCGATACACCACTGTATAATCCACCAGTGTCCAAAGTGTATTGCACTGAAACTCATAGGTACACTATTTTCCATTATGTCCCACTTTTGGGGAGGGGCACAAGAACAAAAGGGACTTCAGCAGGTTGGATTGATGAGAAGACCAGTGCTTCAGGTGCTCTGCACAAGGCCTGCAGTATACAGGTGAACTCTGCTGGCTATACACACTGAATATAGGATTGTGTCATATGTAATGTGACATGGATTTAACACCACATTTCTGTAAATCATTTAGTTAAATCTGACTGATTAATCTTGCAACTTACATTGATACTGCACTATAAAACACCCACGTCAGCCCAGTCTTTAAATACGTGTTTAACTTTGCAGCCTTGTGATCAAGGTTGTGGACTGGGACACTGAAGAGGTGGGTTCAGTTCCTGCTCTAGTACAGTCATCCAGTGGGATACAGGGTAAGTCATTTAGGGCGCAGTTATTTTCAGCTGTTTAGGCTTGTCTGTGCACAGCTGTGAACACCTGTCTAATTAAGACCTCAGGTATCATTCACAGTAGTGTTACATGATGAAGAAACTATATACTGTTGGCTTTCAGTTAATTGTATGACCAAATTTTTAAAGCTTGTAATGCCAAAGCTTCTCATTTGCAATGCGAGTAAACTGTACTTCTGTCTTGCAGGAATTTTGAGGGAATGTAGATGATAAATCAGGGGTGTTTAATGGTATTATTTGTCTTGTACATTCTTAGACAGGTGGTCACCCTCATTTTAGAATGTGGTTGTCACTCTATTCCTATTTCCTTACATTTGTTCCCTTCTGTCTCTTGTCACACTTTTCAGAGTAGACAGTAAGTCCTTTGCATTCTTTCTGTTTAGTGCACATAAGATGATACACAAAACACCAAAATACTGGACGGGAATGTATAGTTGCTACCTCAGTAGACATAGCAGTGAGTAGGTAGACCATGATGTTTGGCTCTATGAGGGGTGTACTGTAACCTCAAAACAGGTATATTGTTCAGAGCCTGGCACAGGTTTTGACCAAATGCTGCTCAATGTCAGTGATATCGTATTATCATGTCATGAAAATAAAGCACAAGGAGATATTCCATTCTTATAATAGCCTGTAGACTGTGAGGTAAATAAGATCAATATTATTTGTCTGGTCCAGCAGTGGGTTTCTTCAGGTTTTATTTACTCCGTCTTTTTTTTCCTACTATTCTTAGACTTGAGACTGTAGTTACTCCATGCTTAGGATCTTTGCAAGATCTTTATAGCAGAAGGTGATGTCCAGTTTTTCTGTAGCGAGTGGACCCACACAGGAGTGGAAAGTACCAGAAAATCTGCAGTCTCCTGCACAGCTTAGGAAAATTCAACTCTTCTAAAATAAACTATCCCATGAGATAAGTTACCTACTAAGGATATGCAAATGACAGTGTATTCTGACTCCAAAAAAAAAGGCCCTAGAAAGTTGACGCTGGATGAAGAAACTTGAAGTAAAACTTAGCTGGAGTTGAAGATGAATCCCAAGGTTTCTGAAATTTGCTCGGATTCTCTCTCATTGCAGAGATGAACAGATTGATTATACAACTTAATAGCTCTGAGTCTAAGCTCCTGAGGTCTTTAGGTCTTTGCTTTGTAGCTTGCTCTGACATGCTGCAGTATGCATCTCTCAGGTGCTTTTCTTTAACCTTACAATGGTTGCAATCAAAAGTCCTAAGCCTTTAGAGTTTGTTGGGCAGCACAGTACTCTTATGTTGCAGCATAAGAGCCAGGCTTTTGAAAATTAGATGCCACGTTGCTGATTGGTGATGGCTGAATGTTTTGTTAGCTCTAGTGTTAAATACTCTGCAACACTAAGGAGTAAGTCAGGCTCTGAACTTTTCAGTGTGCTTAGTGTATGGATATATTTGCTTCGTATTAGTTTCACTGAAATAAATGAAGATATGTGCTTAAGTTAGTATTGTATCACCACTTCCTAGGAATAAAATGTTGAAAAAAGGTGTTACAAATATGTACAAAGGTGAAATAACAGTTGTGTTTTGTTTTTTTTTTTTTGAGCATTTTTGAGTAATGTGAGATCTGGACCTACAATACTCCATTTAATTTCCACCTCATGTTCCTAATCTCTTTCTGGAGCCTGGTAGAAATGGGCTGATGTAGTGTTTTGCTTAGCTGGGTATAATCACTCTTTGTATATTGTGAAATCCTCTTTCTGAGCATCTGAAGTGCACATGGAGAAATCAACAGGTGATCTTTTAAAACTGTTTTAAGATTGGATGTAATTCAGAATGTTATGTGCACAGTATTTTCTGTATTTCTTTTATAAATTAAGTCTTGCTGCTGTGTTAGATGTCAAGGTGTTGAGTGTTTTAAGAGATGTCGATTCAGCTCCTGATTGCCTCACTGTGTATCTTAAAAGTTTGATTAATTGTCTAGAATTTCACACAAGTGAACAACTAGCTTAGATAATAATTAACTTTCAGTAGGGTTTGCCTCACAATGTTACAGTGCTTTGGAAATTTGCTGTCTCTGGGTTTTTCCTATCTTAGAAGATGTATGGCCAATTACATCAGTTAAAATTACTCTTTGCATGTGATCAGAAAAGCTTTGTGGACACTAATTCAAGCTTGAAGCTGTTAGGTTTCACATTTGTTGTGTCAAGTTCTGACTCTTCTTCAGTCACTCTGACTCTTTATTCCTTTCATAGGTGCCTATCTTGTGCCATACTTAATCTTGCTACTGATAATAGGGATTCCACTCTTTTTCTTGGAGCTTGCTGTTGGGCAGAGGATCCGCCGAGGGAGTATTGGTGTATGGAATTACATCAGCCCCAAACTTGGAGGAATTGGATTTGCAAGCTGTGTAGTAAGTTATTAACATTAATTGTGTGGTTTGTTAGACTTTGTTTTGCTGCAGGGAAAGGCTACTGATCTGTAGTTGAGCATCAAGGTCAGTTTACAATGTTTTGGGAGATCTTAAAATATTAAAAAGTGTTGATATAGATGTGTCTGTAAAACCACTTAACATGTATTTTGTGATTCTTTTGAAATAAGGAACTAGGAAACAAAGTAGTCTTCTGGAGAAAAAAAGCCTGTAAAAGTATAGGAGTTACGTGATAAATACAGAGAAGAGCGAAAATTTTGGCAAGTTCTTTAATTGGGAAAGACATTCAGTTCTTTTTCTGACTTAATTAAAATTAGGTTCAGTGGCTGATGTGCTGAAATATGCAGAAGTTCAGTTGGGATTTTTTTCTTATTTTTTTAATTTGCAAATGTAGTTGCACGTACTAACTTTTTTATCTGTCTTTTTTTATAGGTGTGTTTCTTTGTGGCTCTGTACTACAATGTCATTATTGGATGGAGTCTGTTTTACTTTTCCCAGTCTTTTCAGCATCCATTACCGTGGGACCAATGTCCTTTAGTTAAAAATACATCTCGTACCTGTAAGTCTATATTAATGTTCTTAAGAATTCAAACCAAATGGAGAAATTCCACCCCCCCCCCCCCCAACAATTCAAAAAGATACTTGTTGGAAAAGAGTGTTGCATGCAAAGCTGGTTTTGCATCTTAATGCAGTGTCACATTATTATACTTAGAAAAAATGCAACAAAACCCCGTAATTTAAGATAAATATTTTGAAAAGAACATCACCGTCAACGGCATTTTAAAGAGTAATGAAATAAGGAGAGTGCTGCTTAGTGTGTTACAGGGATAAAAAAAGTTCTGATTACTTTTTTCCTGATGTTCAGACTGCTTTTTATGCTTACTTGCTGAAAAACAAAGGTGGAAGGATATTTCTACACTTCAATTGGTAGGATACTTCCTGGTGTTTCATTACTAACAAAGCAGAAAATTGAAAACTGTAAACATTAATAAAACTCATGTGATAAAAGTATTGTTTGCTTTGTAAACCAGTAGAATTGAAATAATTGGTCATTGGTTTGTCACTATAATGTGATAGTCTTACATGGACGTATTATGCAATAGCATTAGAAGTTCTTTATCCCTTGGTTTTGGTTATCTCGTAACAAGTTACACACTTTGAACACTTTGCATTACCCTTGCTATTGAAATACAAAATGCTTATTTTAATTTCTTTTTATTTCAGGTTGCTGGTTTTTTTTTTTTTTCAATTACCTCTGATTTATTTGTTTGGGGCTTGTTTTACTGATTTAATAAAGTACATAATCAGGGACATTTAAAAAGTTCTATGACGTTTTTATAGTGTCTTTGCCTAAGTTCCTTGCTTCAGTTGCTTGAAATAATTCGTATTTCTGAATATTGGCACACAGGTAGCCAGAGTTCCACAAGCTGTTGTCTATTAGTTGAGCCACAGTGATTGTTCATGTATTCTTACCCTGTTTAAATAATAAGGTACAGTGTGTCAGACTAACTTCAGCAGAGGTCGTCTTAACTATGCTTACACCAAGAAAAGTATTACATAAGATAATTTCCTATAATTTTTGACAGTTTATTTCAGTGAGGATCTGAAATTTGTGTTAGGTTTTCTTCAAATGAGTGTATCTTTCCCTTCTTTTCATTAATTGCCTTGACTCAGGATAATTAAAAAAAACCCACTTCTGGAATGCACGTAGAAACTTTCATTTAACATTCCTGTGTAGAAGCCATTTTTTCTTTTTCTCATCACTTCGAGATGATCATAGAATCATAGAATAGTTAGGGTTGGAAAGGACCTTAAGATCATCTAGTTCCAACCCCCCCTGCCATGTGCAAGGACACCTCCCGCTAAACCATGCCACCCAAGGCTCTGTCCAACCTGGCCTTGAACACCGCCAGGGATGGAGCATTCACAGCTTCCCTGGGCAACCCATTCCAGTGCCTCACCACCCTAACAGGAAAGAATTTCCTTCTTATATCCAATCTAAACTTCCCCTGTTTAAGTTTTAACCCGTTACTCCTTGTCCTATCACTACAGTCTCTAATGAAGAGTCCATCCCCAGCATCCCTATAGGCCCCCTTCAGCTACTGGAAGGCTGCTATGAGGTCTGCCCGCAGCCTTCTCTTCTCCAGGCTGAACAGCCCTAACTTCCTCAGCCTATCTTCATACAGGAGGTGCTCCAGTCCCCTGATCATCCTCACAGCCCTTCTCTGGACTTGTTCCAACAGTTCCATGTCCTTTTTATGTCGAGGACACCAGAACTGCACACAGTACTCCAGGTGAGGTCTCACAAGAGCAGAGTAGAGGGGCAGGATCACCTCGTTTGACCTTCTGGTTACACTCCTTTTGATGCAGCCCAGGATATGGTTGGCTTTCTGGGCTGCGAGCACACACTGCCTGCTCATGTTCATTTTCTCATCGACCAACACCTCCAAGTCCTTCTCCGCAGGGCTGCTCTGAATCTCTTCTCTGCCCAACCTGTAGCTGTGCCTGGGATTGCTCTGACCCAGGTGTAGGACCTTGCACTTGGCATGGTTAAACTTCATGAGGTTGGCATTAGCCCACCTCACAAGCATGTCGAGGTCCCTCTGGATGGCATTCCTTCCCTCCAGCGTTATCAACCGAACCACACAGCTTGGTGTCATCGACAAACTTGCTGAGGGTGCACTCAATTCCACTGTCCATGTCAGTGACAAAGATGTTCCACAAGATTGTTCATAACTCCGATCCCTGAGAGACACCACTCGTTACTGGTCTCCAGCTGGACATTGAGCCATTGACCACAACTCTTTGTGTGCGGCCATCCAGCCAGTTCTTTATCCATCGAGTGGTCCACCTACCAAATTGATGTCTCTCCAATGTAGAGACAAGGATGTTGTGTGGGACAGTGTTGAACACTTTGCACGTGTCCAGGTAGATGACATCAACTGCTCTACCCCTGTCCAACAGTTCTGTAGCCCCATCATAGAAGGCCACCAAATTGGTCAGGCAGGATTTCCCCTTAGTGAAGCCATGCTGGCTGTCACCAAGCACCTTGTTGTTTGTCATGTGCCTTAGCATGCCTTCCAGGAGAATCTCCTCCAAGATTTTGCCAGGCACAGAGGTGAGACTGACTGGTCTGTAAGTCCCCAGGTCATCCATTTTCCCCTTCTTGAAAATGGGGGTTATATTTCCCTTTTTCCAGTCGTCAGGAACTTCACCTGACTGCCAAGATTTCTCAAATACTATGGCCAGCGGCTTCACAACTTCATTCCCCAGCTCCTTCAGGACCCACGGATGGATTTCATCAGGACCCATGGACTTGTGCACATTCAGATTTTTAAGATGGTCTCGAACCAGTTCCTCTCCTACAGTGGGCACAAGGTCTTCATTCTCACAGTCCCTGCATCTGCCTTCCAAGACTTGGGTGGTTTGTTCAGAGCCTTTGCCAGTGAAGACCGAAGTCATTCAGAACCTCAGCCTTGTCCAAATCCTGTGTAGCCAGTTCTCCTGAGAGCTTCCTGAGGGGGCCTGCATTCTCCCTAGTCTGTTTTTTATTTGCTATGTACCTGTAGAATCCCTTCCTGTTATCTTTAATACCTCTAGCTAAGTTTAATTCTAACTGAGCCTTAGCTTTTCTAACCTGGTCCCTAGCTTCTCGGACAACATCCCTGTACTCTTCCCAGGCCACCTGTCCTTGCTTCCACTTATTATAAGCCTTTTTTTTCATTTGAATCTTCCTCAGGAGCTCCTTATCCATCCAAGGAGGTCTCCTGGCCCTCCTGCTGCATTTCCTTCTAGTTGGGATGCAACACTCCTGAGCTTGTAGCAGGTGATCCTTGAATATCAACCAAGAAATGATGATGATTTCGTTGATTGATTTTTTATTTGATTTTATTTGTTTTTGATTTGATTCATTGATGATGATTTTATTGTTTCTAATAGTAGTTAATTGCTTGCTGATTTGAGTGTCATATCAAAGCAGACACAAGCAAGAATTTGTTTTCCATATATTTTCAAAATGGTGTTCAATTTTAGAGAGATGCATTTCATAGTTTACATCACAGTATCATATGTAGGTAATGTCATAAAGAGAATGCATGTCTTCATCTGGGCCTGCCTACTATTTAGTAATTAAGTGAAAAATAAATTCTGCCTCGCACTTGTCTTGACCATATGCAAATAAATAACTTATCCGAAAAGTGTGTTTTAGAAAGGTCTAACCAGAACCTTTCACCATCAGCAGTCACTTTCTCTTTTAGACAACATTTTAAGACACTTTTAGTTTAGTTTTTCGGAAATGATGGTGACACAATTGCAGATATTAAGAATTGGTATAACACTGTTATGAAATGTTGGGAAAATACTTTTGTCCTGAGTCCCATTATTTACTTGCTAACATTTCTTGACAGTTGTGGAGCCAGAGTGTGAAAAGAGTTCTGCAACCACTTATTACTGGTACAGAGAAGCACTGAATATTTCCAGCTCTCTGTCAGAAAGCGGGGGTTTAAACTGGAAGATGACTATCTGCTTGCTGGCTGCCTGGGTCATGGTATGCCTAGCCATGATCAAAGGAATTCAGTCCTCAGGAAAAGTGAGTATACTGTTTACCTAAATGATAGTGTTTTACTTTGAAACGTTTCATGACATTTTTGTTCACCATATGCTCTGTTTACTCTCTCCTGAAATCTGTAGGAGCAGGTTAGAAGCTGTGACTCACCCTAGTATAATCTCAGGTAGAAGAATGTTGGTAGTTGAGCATTAAAACTGTAGTAATTTTAGTGGGAATTATATTAATTTACTGGGAGTTGAGATCTCAAGAATAATTTTCTGTTCCCGTCAGCATAACTGTTATTCATAACATAATGTGCAGCATAAGTCTGTGTGCTTCTAAATGTCTACGAATTAGGTTCCCATGTATACTCACATTATGTTTGCATTGCACCCAGATCCTCAAAAGGCCTTGCCATTTTTGTTACTGTCATTGGTATACATGCTTCTGTCATTAGCACAGCTGCTTTTCAGGATTCTGGATTGTTTCTTTTGTCTAATGACTGCCATCCCTTTGTATCTGAGTACACCACCCTGTCTTTCCTTTCTATGCAGCCAGCTGGATTGGCTAGTGAGTGTTTTGCTAGCTCTGTTGATCTCTGTGGGATTCTAAATGAAAAGTAATCTATTTCAATAGCAAAACTTTTTGCTATTAAAAAGTTTGGTACTGAGGTGGAAAATTCTGTGACCTCTTTAGTGTATTTTAATTAAAGAACTAGCAAGTTTAACGAGAGAATTATTTTACTGTAAAGTACAGAATAGATTTGCTTTTCAGTGATGGAGAATGAAAGATTGTACTTGATTACTTTTATTTTTTTGCTGTTTTGGCATTGAGTGTTGCTTAGTGGTTCTAATCCATTGGTTATATACTTCCATTGACTTTTGTCTCCTGAAGACAAAAAGAATTTCTCTTTGTGCTCTACAGCTTTACTATACCATGTTCTTGAATCAAAGTGCATTTGTAAAGTGAAACATTTCTGAAACAATCTACTTCTGTCCTTGTCATCATCTTACTCAATTCGCACTGAATTTCCCTGAAAGCCCAGCTGTTTTCAGTTAGTCAACACAATGACAACTGTATTGTTTTAGTAGAGAATTTATTTTACAGTTGAGATTTTGCTTTCTTCTGCAGAGACAAAGGGAATAGGAAGTTCCCCTACATGTTCTGTAGCACCATATGATTATCAATTCAGTCGTATATCAAAGAGATACTGAATAGTGAATGAAGCTATTGAAAATAAAGTGCATGGCTGTCATGTTAAATTTCTTCTTAATGTCTTTCAGATCATGTATTTTAGTTCCCTTTTTCCTTATGTGGTACTTTTATGCTTTCTGATCAGAGGACTGCTCCTTAATGGGTCAGTGGATGGAATTCGTCACATGTTCACACCTAAGGTGCGTGCGTGCTTAATTTCTGTTTGCAATGTATGCAGTGGCAATTTGACCATTTATGAATGCTCTCATTTAAGCTTATTGTCTTCATAGAACATTTAGCCATATTTCTGTTAAATGAGATAACAAGCCCTGAGGTCCAAAGGCTCTGTCACAGACGCCTGTGTAGAGTTACCTTCTTTAGGTGAAAGGTTCCCAGAGTTAGATGCTTTTACAAAGCTAATGACTGAAAGTGCTGTTTACAGGATTCAGGATGTTCAGAGAGGTCCAAATACTGAAAAGAGAAGTGAATCTTAAATCTTGCCATTCGATAGGATTGAAATGCCTAGTTCTGGGATGTCACAGTGAAATGCCTTACCTTGAACGCTGTCATGGCTTTAGTAAATTAACTGACACCTTCTGAAAGAGGACAGGTTTGTTCCTTTTTAGAAATAAATTAATTCTGTTTGCATAGTAGCCCAAAGTACAGAGGAATTATCTTTAATACTAAAATAGTCTAACTACTCACCACTCAGCTTTCCTTATTGTGTTCTTTATGGTTGTCATGTCATGCTGAGATAGCAGCAGGTCTAAACATTTTTTTATTTTTAATTTTTTTTTTTTTTTTGACTGTCAACATTTTAACTGGGAGTGTGTATTACAGAGCTTTAGATTTTATAACTACGGAGGTTAGAAAGGCTTTTGCAAATCATTGTTTAGCCTGAAGATCTAAATTATGCTGGCCCACACCCATCTCAAGTGCTTGTAACCATATGCAGACTACGGGAACAGTGCATTTGAGTAGTCAGAGTCATACTCAGCAATGCATAATGCTGGGCTTCATACTGTATTATGAAATGAACTTCCCAACAAGTCCACTTCATAATACAGTTAAGCAGGACAGGAGTGATATTTTAAAAACAAAAGCCAAATAATAGGCTTATTAAAATCAATGCACATAGTGGCTAATGCCAGATGACAGGTTGTTGGCAGTTGTATCGATCCCAGGTGTTTTGAGTCTCTGGAGAACTGTCATAAAAATGACTTTTGTTAGCTATGACGCTGTTATTTCTTGCATTGTGATACATAGTCATAGTCATGGTAGATGGACCACTCACTGTCACGGCTTTAGAGTTGTGGTTCTTCAGGAGCTTGCAGGCTGCTTTGGCAAATCCTGGAAATCAGAGGAACAGATAAATGTAATGCTTACTGACAAAGTCTGTAGCAGAGATGGAGAGATGGAATACAGGCCTCTCGAAGTTATAATTCAGTTTCTTGACCACATTTTTAGTCCATTCTTTAACTAGAGAAGTGTCACTAAATACTGAAGGAAACACTGAAACACCCCTTGAATACCAACACCTCTTCACTGTTTCATCTTTCATAAGTCAGACCTAAAAGAAATTGCAGCTGATGCTTACTTTAAAAGTTATATTTTAACTTAGTTACACAGTTGTTCCAAGTTTTAGTTCCTTCTGCTGGTTTCCAGTTCTGTATCTCAAGTTGTGGTTTAAATTTGAGGTTAGGAGACCTGTATGTCACATACAGTATATGTGCATATAAACCTTCAAAAGTATTTTCATTATAATGTCTGATTGTTTCTGTACTTGGGCCCAGATTTGGGGCCCAGATTTGGGGCCCAGATTTGGGGCCCAGATTCATATGAAACTACCTAAGGGAATTTAGACTCCCATACTTGTTTCCATTCACTCCATAGTGCTAACAGTTTCTCTGGGGAGGAAGGCTGTAAAAAGGATTGCTAAACTTATCCAAATTGAAAATTACACAGTCAGATAGACATGAGAGGGGAGAGGAAAACATCTTCTTAGCCTTGATTAGTTCAGTTTTGCAACCACATTTAGACCACCAACAACCACAACATACTCCCACAGAAGAGTTGTGTTAGCACAGCAGAGGGCTAGCACACATTGGTGCAGGTGTGAGAGCACAGGGCTTATGAAGAGGGTGAGAATTTCTCTGTTTGGTGTGGTTGATGAATAAAGGATAAAATCTAAATAATAACCTTAATGAAAAACCTAAAGAAAGGTACATGTAAAGCCCACTGAAGTCAACTGCTGTAATGAAACTGCAGTAGGAGTGAATGAAATTTAAATACAAAGCCCCCAAAATTTCACTGAAAAAATCTTATATAGCAAATCAATTACAAATTTATTTTGAAATGCTAGACAATGTGTGTCTGAGAGCATACTGACTTTGATGGTGCTGAATTACCCATACCAGAAAGCGAAAAGTGTTTTGATACTTAATCCAGTTACAGATTTGGCAAAAAATAAAAGAATATTCCTTGAACTCCCTCTAGTGGAAAAGCTCCAGCATGACTGTGATACAGACAGCTATAACTATGTGCAATAGCTACTTGTGCATTGTAATTAAAATGAAAATTGTGAGTCTGGAACAAGTTTATTGTCATAAACACTGTCCCCCTCCCCGAATATACTGTATTTTAGCTATATATAAATAAATAAAGCAGGTACCTTCTGCCTATTTATAATAAATGATATATCTTTATGGGGAACTGGAAAATTTTTCAAAACGTTATAATAACAGAATTTTTTTTTTTTTTTCCTTCAAGTAAGGTAAGACAGACAGTCTAACAGTGCTGGCATCTATGCTCATGGTTTCTGGTTTTACTGTTTTCAGTAAGCCTAGGGTTTGAGTGTTTGTTTTTTTTTTAAATTACATGTGCAAACGTAAGGCCTTTCACTGTTAAAGGGAGGCCCTGAATCAACTTCAGAAAATTTAATGTATAAATTTCACATATAATTCTTTTTATGATTCAGTATCTAAGAGAATCTGAGATAGACAGACTTACAGCTTTGTTGTAAGATGACTTATAACTTTGTAACAAAGATATTTCTTGAAGTACAATCATCTGAATGAACAATACAGTTTTTTTGATAAACGCTTAAGTGTCCCTCAAATACCTGACCCATTTAATTTAGGGTAAGTTCAAGGCATCTGGCTTAAGGAAGACTTGACTCGTGAGCTATAGAGATTGTGGTGGACAATGTTTACTTCATCTGTTGCATTTTGCTTTACATATTTGCATGTGTAGAATCCCATATAAGCATGTGTATCTCATGTTCACCATTTTTTTTTCTTTTGACAAGTAACAATAAAGCAACTTTCAGCATACTTAATGCATTTATGAGGGTTGATCATCTCAAAATACACTGTAATTCTAACAACTCTCAATACATACACTGTTAAAAAAAGGACAATAAATACTGCAAAATTAAAATATAACTTCTATCTTATTTCTCAGTATAGCTGCTTTTTGGATTATCATATATCTCAAGCAGTGTCTCATTATTGGGAACACAGTATATAGCACGTTTCTCTTTAAGGATTGTATCATATAAAATTAAGAGAATTTCTAGCCCATAAGTTCACTGAACTTTAGGTGTCACATTCAGCTTTCATTCTATCATAATGAAAATACATTTGTAGTTCAGTATTAGTGTTTTATGATGTAGATTGTCTTCCTGTTGTTATTTTTTTTTGTTTTTCTGTTATCTATTTCTGTTGTAATAGAAATGCATTTTATAGCTGACATATATTATATCTAATTTCAAACAGCTTGAAATAATGCTGGAGCCCAAGGTCTGGAGAGAAGCTGCTACTCAGGTGTTCTTTGCCTTAGGGCTTGGATTTGGTGGAGTCATTGCCTTTTCAAGCTACAACAAGAGAGACAACAACTGCCATTTTGATGCTGTACTGGTGTCCTTCATCAATTTTTTCACTTCTGTGCTGGCAACTTTGGTGGTGTTTGCAGTTCTGGGCTTCAAAGCCAATATCATAAATGAAAAATGTGTTATCCAGTATGAATTTTTTTTTTTTATTTATATTTCATGTATGAATTAACATAGGTCATTGAGTTTGATTTCTCTGTTTTATTATGTTTTACAGAAATTCAGACAAGATTTTAAAACTTTTAAAAATGGGCAATCTGAGCCAGGATATGATCCCACATCATATCAATTTCTCAAGCATTACAGCAGAAGATTACAATTTAGTTTATGACATTATTCAGAAAGTTAAAGAAGAAGAGTTTGATTCTCTTGGTCTGAAATCTTGTCAAATTGAAGATGAACTTAACAAGGTGAGAGTAATAAGCGAGTCTTGAATACAGAGATGATGAGCAGATGAATATTTGTAAGTCTGTGTAAGTATACTTCACAGTTTGTTTCAGACTATCAGTACAGTGTACCTGTGAGAAGTACACCTATAGAGATCCATATGAAAACACGGTTTTGTGCAGAGTTACATTCTAGCTCACCTAAGGACTTTTGGGTCAGATGTCCTAATATAGCCTTCACTGATTTATAATGTATTTTGATCCTTATATTGCTCTCCTCAGGAAGTGATAAGTTTTTAAAGTTCTGTTCTTTAGAAGAGTAGAGCATGAGAATTTTTCCAAAGACTGAACAGAGGTGTACAGTGTCATACTTTGATGTCTTCCAATGTTAAGATACAATCATTAAACATAAATACGGTTTCATTAGAAAGTAAAAAAGTTATTATTTACTTATTAGATAATTGTTTAATGAATATCATCCTGGTTTAAAATCTTTACTGTAAGCCAGATCTGTAAATTTTCTAGCTTTTTCAGGGGGACTTCCAGTTACAAGCATAGACCTCTATATGGTTGTGCCAGCGTCTGAAGCTAAAACGTAAAATCAGTGACTTAGACATTAAAAGTTTCTGTACTATTCCTGCCATTTAAATTTGAAAGAAATAATTATAGAAATGAACTCCTTTATATACTTAGTGGAGAAAATTCTGTATTTTGTAGCAGTCCTGTATAATAATAGCTGTTATGCAAAATTATTAATGAAAGAGAGATAGAAGTTCCAGCTGGACACAAGAGGGAAATTTTTTTCACAATGAGAACAATCAGTCTTTGCAGTAATCTTCTCTGGGAAGTGGTGCATTGCCTAGCACTGAACATTTCTATGACTGAGCAGAACAGGGTGCTGGAACATCTTGTTTAGACTATGCTTTTGCCAGGAAAGGTTGCACCAGATTATTCTTGAGGTCCCTTCCAACCTGGTATTCCATGATCCTCTGAAAGAAATGTGTTGCTAATATCATTCAATTTACAGATTCTCAGCCAAATCCAATGTTTCAGTAAATCCAGTATTAATTAAGTTTGAAGGTTTGGAAGAATTGCATATTTGATGTCTACCTTTAAGTTTTAATCAATGACGTTGTATGAACAGGAAGTCAGACTATCGTACTACAAAAAAAAAAAAAAAGAAAAAAAAAAGAAAAGAAATACTGTCCATGAATAGTAATGGGGATTTTTCTTACTGACAGGCGGTTCAAGGAACTGGTTTAGCTTTTATTGCCTTCACAGAAGCAATGGCCCACTTCCCTGCTTCTCCATTCTGGTCAGTCATGTTCTTCCTCATGTTAGTAAATTTGGGACTTGGAAGTATGTTTGGAACCATTGAAGGCATCATCACACCTATTGTTGATACCTTCAAAGTCAGGAAAGAAATTCTTACTGGTGAGTTGCACAAACTTTCTTTTCTCACTAGAGAGTTAAGGTAAGGGGTTTTTTTTTGATCATACGATCATTTCTTGTTTTTTGACATGAGAGTTTTCAGTGCTGACATTTTACAAAGCAGTAAATCATTGTATTCCAGACTTAAACAAAATGTGTAGTTGTTTGGGGTTTTTCATTTAAATGCCTAAAGTTATTTGAGGTGTAGCCTGTTTATATAGCTCTGATCTTGTAGCAATTTCTCTTTTTGAGGTAGAAGGGCAGCATAAAATGTGAAAGTTAAGTTTCGGAAAATCTGCATGACATCTGCAAAGGACTTGGTATGTTATGCACAAATTTTGTGACAGAAAGGATAGAAAAATAAAAATACAATAAGCTGCTTAACCATCATCTAACTCTGTGAAGGAAATAATAATATATTTTCTAAGAGTTAACCCTGGATGCGGCAGAGCATTGCTCTTTCCTGGCTGCTTTCCTTACCTTTTCCTTACCTTATATTAATAAGATTTAACAGAAAACTTTTTTTCTTTTGCTTTGCTAGGGGAAAATTCTTCTGAAAAATCAGATGATTTATCTTTAGGAAGTTCTAACCTATTGAGCAGTTGTTTACTTGGTTTTCTTTGTTTGTTTTATCAGCTCTTTAATTCTTACTGAATAACCAGTGTGACATTTAGAAACTAGCTGTTCTTTCTAATTTTATATGCAAGTACTATGATATATAGCCATTACTCTGGCGTAAAGGAGTATTTTACAATAATTCCTTGTAACTGCATTTGAGAGAGAAACCTTTTAAGATAAAGGTATATTAAAGAACTGCTTTTCTCTTGTAATTTTTTTGAGTGGTATGCATGCATGATTTTTGCTGAACTCAGTTATACTCAAAGGATTATAACTCTATATAGTGTTTATATAATTAACTTATAAAACTAAAGTGCCTGGGTTATACTTCATGCAGTATTGGTAGGATTTAATAAGGATTATGCCTGCACTAGAGTTTGTGCTTACAACCCACATATTCAATTTTTACAGAATTGTGAGCACATCTGCAGTTTTTTGCACTGTGGTTCCAGTTCAGTTCCTCTTGAGCTGAGGGAAACAAACTCATAAGCTAAAAGATTTTTTGCATTCAAGTATTTCCAAATCAGATTCATTTCCTCAGTCTCCAAGGCAGCTATACTTGAAAGCCCACTAGTCCCGCTGACCGTTTCCTGAGACTGTCTGTGCCAAGGATGCACGGAGCCTCTGAACAAGTCAATGTGGGGTACTTTTCCCACTCATTCCCAGTCAAGCTGATTTCAGCCTCCAGTACTGTCAGCTGTTGGGATCCTCCTGTCACTCCAGAAATACAAATGGGTTCTACCTCTTGATAGCTTGATGGCATCAGGGTACACTGTGCACCAGTGTCTACTAGAGCCTTATATTATACTCCTGTGGGACTCATGTGCCGAGCCATCTGCTCTACACACTCCAGTAAACCCAACTGTCCCTAGCTTCCACCTGGCTGGAGGCAAGGCCCTTTTAGTGCTGGTTATAGAATTCTGCACTCACTTCTTGTGAAAGTGGATTAGAATTCCTTTCTATACAGTCAGGAGTCCTTCCACTGTGTCTGCAGCACTGCTCACTGGAGACTGAAGCAGCAATTTTCCTGGAAGAACATCCATTTGTGATTGTTTTTCCTTGCAGTTCATGTAGCTGTGACTCTAGGGCTGAGGTAGATTTTCCATCTCTCTTCCTCATGTCCACATGGGTTGTGTGCATTGGACTTCATCTGAATCTGTGAATGACTGTGTGTCACTTGCCTGGGTGACAGATAACATCTACCTTCAAGGGATACCTTTTCTTCACACTTGACAGGAGACTCCCAGAGGCTGAGAACTTGTGTCCCTTTTCCAATTGCCTTGTTCAATACCCCTTTCCCTAGAAAGTGATCCCATCTGCTTGGCTTCCCTGTCCTCTAATTCCAAACTTCCAGCCCCATTATCCCAGCACCAGAGCAGCTAGGTGTTAATATGTTCACCTGGATGACAGCTGAAATCTTTTCATATATTGAATTGGTTGCCCCTAAACAAAAAAAAAAAGGGGCAGGAATTTTGTTGCTTAGTGTAAAAATGCACTTAGACTGATCTTAATGGAACTTCATTCTGTAAGTAATTAGGGGAAGTATGTTCAGCCTTTATACTTTTTAGAATTACAGTCCTAAACTTTTTAACTTTTTAGCTTTTTTTTTTCACTTTTTCACTTCTAAGTTATTTTCAATTCTGAATTCCAAAAAGTCATTTGTTGACCAAGTAACATGATGTATGATGTTTAGCTTGCCAATTCTGTGTATTTTAGCCTTGCATTCACATTAAGTTGAATGTTTAATGAGAAATAGTCACTTGATTAATCTCTGCTGCGTAATCAGTATTGCTGCAATATGGTAATTCCAGGAATTCTAGTTTAACAGCTTTTCTGTTATGTAGGGAGTAGGTAGGATTCCTAGTATTCTTATAATTGAGACCCCAGCCCCCCCCTAAAAAAAGGCAAAACATTTCAAACTTTGATTATATTAAATATAATGAAATAATGAGTTAAAGTATATCTTTGCTGTTTAGAGCTCTCCTATTTCCTCTTGTGGAACTTCATTTTAATTACAGCTCACATTTCTGTCCTTTATTCCAGTCATCTGCTGCTTGGTAGCATTTTTTATTGGCCTGATCTTTGTGCAGCGCTCTGGAAATTATTTTGTGATGATGTTTGATGACTACTCAGCTACTCTGCCCCTGCTTATTGTGGTCATTTTGGAGAATATTGCAGTCACCAGAATTTATGGAATAAACAAGTAAGTGAAGGAAATGTATCTTCCTGTACATACCAACAGTATTCATTACAATAGCAATTACTATTTAAAGCGTGAAGTATTTGCTCTGTATGCATAGATACAATTAAGCAGAAAGTGGGTCAATCTGGATGTGACTGAAAACAGGTTTGAAGCAAGATATACTGCATTTCACATAGTGAAACCCAAAGAGCAATTGCAACAGATACAAAGAGAGGAGAGTACAGAAAAAGAAGCAAAAGAAGAGAGTTAGAAAGGCGGCTGGATATGCAAGTATGAGGAATTTATGTAGAAATAAGACAGCAAGGGTCATAACAATTAACTGTTCTTTGCATTAGTTGTGAGAGGAAATAGAGAAAACTATAGGAAAAGACAGCATCAAAACTTACTTGGAAGCAGCCTGGTTGACAGTGAAGTTAAGTGAGTTTCTATCAGTGAAGGCTGAAGAGAAATGACCATCAAGTCCTTCTAATTTTTTACACTTTAAGACTGCAATCACCAGAATGCGTTCACTTAGCGAGATTGATATGTGCCATGCTTAAGGAGTAGAAGAGTTTGTATGACAAAATAACACATACAATCCACAGATAAAACAGAGTATACTATACTAGGTGCTGAAGTAATTTACACATCTGTGATTCCTTTGCATGCACAAAGGGTGCACAGAATGGGTGGGTTTTCATTTGACGTTTTGCTTGCGCAATCTGAGTAATCAGCCAGTCACTCACCATAATGAAATAAACTATATTAAGAAAATTCAACTTAATGGTTTCCAGACATTGTTTCTGGTCTGTGCAAGTAGTGCTGTGTCTGCTTACTTGTTAAAGGAGAATTCCCACTTGGGCCACATGTATGACGCTATGATTGATCACATAAACGTGAAAACACCATGTAGATGTTTTTGCACATGCAAATGAAAGATAAAGCGGAAGATCAGGTCGGTAATGTCCAGTCAAGTAGAGTTCCACTGTGAAGATAGACATGCCAAAAAAGTTTACCTGTGAGGAAGTTGATGTTAAGGAATAGCTGAAATACGGTAATATTTTGCTTCTGAATCAGAGCACAGTTGATTCATGTTTTCAGAAAGGGTTCTGACAGGATAAAGTGAAAAGTTAATAGCCAATTTTCTTATTCATAATGGCCTCCTGAATCTCCCTCTGGAGTATTCCTAATACTTTTTCTGATGTATATTTCTCCAGAATATCCTTCTTCAGGAACCCAGCATTCTTGCTTGCAAAAATTGCCAGAATCAACAGCTTCAGGTTGTCATCAGCTGTGATAGCGCCGAGGGGTCCTCCTTGTAGATGAGGATCCATACATATTTTTCCTCTGTCTTTGATCAGATAGGAAAAAAGTAACACATTGCATCCAAAGGGATTACAGCCAAAGAATAGGCAATATCCTTCCTGTAGCCAAGAAGGAAAATCTTCTATGCTGGAATGAGTGCTAAAGGAGCTTGGTAGCTTTTAAAAGAGGATAAGTAGGATGGAGATGGTGAAAAACTTAAAGTGAAGATAATAGATTTATGCTCAACTGGATGAAGTACTGGAGATTCCAGAAAGGAGAGGCTATCTATAGTGGAGCACAATACATTTGTAAATTTCAGCTTCTTCTTAACAATATGCTTCATTGCAGTGTAAGCAAGGGATAGAACAGTCCACACTATGCAGTTCAAAAACATTTTTGAGTTTATATGACAGTAGCTTCACATGTGTAACTGCTTTGAAAACATTTGTTTCTATGAGAGCTTTTTTTGAGAGGCACATTTCAGAAGGGAGTGGGATCAGAAGGGAGTTAAAACAGAATTAATGCTTGAGCACACTCCAAAAGAATTAATTCTAAAAATAGTCTCTCTTTTTCTACTGGCTCTGGAACCATGTACTCCTCTGTCAAGAGTATAAAAATAGGAGTTTTGTTCATATCATAACTTGCAATTTTGAGGCACAGGGAGACAGATTTAAAACTTCACAAAGTTTTATTTCAGCACTTACATGATGCAAACCATACCTTATGCATAAAATTATTTTTTACACTGCACCAACATGTGGGTTCAATATTAATTTTGCGGAATCTGTAAGATGTGCTGGTTTTATATGTCCTCAGAAGTAATGACACATGCCTTAGTAAATAACCCAGTAGACAATGTTAGAAGGTGTAAAAAACAATCTTCTAAAAGGAAGGTGAGTTTAAATATCTTTCCAGCACAGTCCAACAAGCACTTTACTAAATCACTGCACTGTGTAGCAAATCCACCTGTTCATTTGTTCTGAACTAGAGATATAAAGTAGGTTTTTTTCAGCCTATTAAGTAATCTAAACTGCAGCCTTTTCTATACATGCAGTTTTTCAGGGTCGGTTCCCTCAAATTCATTGCTATGTATCAATTATAGTACTTAAAATTTCAGTATTTCAGTGCACGCACTAACAATAAGCTTTTATTCCCTTCACAGGTTTATGGAGGATCTGAAGGATATGCTTGGGTTTTCTCCAAGCCAGTATTATTACTACATGTGGAAGTATGTTTCACCTTTAGTATTGTTGTGTTTGTTGGTAGCTAGTGTTGTCCAAATGGGATTAAGTCCTCCTGGCTACAATGCTTGGATTGAAGATAAGGTATGTATCTAACAGTTGCTATAGAATCATAGAATAGTTAGGGTTGGACAGGACTTTAAGATCATCTAGTTCCAACCCCCCTGCCATGGGCAGGGACACCTCACACTAAACCGTGTCACCCAAGGCTATCATAGTGATCATATCTGAAGTATTTCAGAAATACATAAAAAGACAAAAGAATTGCAATTAGAAATTCATAATCAGTATAAATAATGACATGTTTGTTTTTATCTCAAGTAATATTAATGTAAAACCAGCCATTTTTTAAATTTTAGAGTAGTTCTGCTTTAAAATACAACTACTTGCCATGAACCTTCATGGTTTTTGTGACTTTTTTAGTTTGTTGATGCATGTTGGAGAAATTCTTAAAGTTGGGAGAAGTTACTCACTTCCCTTAAATCTTATTTTCCTAGAGAAAATCAGTTGGAACTTGATCTTAAGGGCCTTTCCAGCCCTAACTATTCTATGATTCTATGATTCTATGGAAATAGTTGGGCGATAACACTAAATAAATAATTTCAGATGGCATATTTATTTTTTAATGTGAAATTAAATACTATGATTTAGCCATGTAATAAATTTTCCCCTTTGGGAATGCATATCACATTGTAGGTAACAGCTGCATTAAAATCTGTTTCTGATAGGAGTGTTTGATTTGTACAAAACTTGTCTGTGTGAATAGTAAAGTAAGTGCTGCATGTTGGCTCCAGAAAGAAATTCAGTCGAAGTAACTCCTAAGAGTTCTACTAGCATTTAGGCTCAACAGCCCTCAGCTCTTTCTACAGGCTTGTCATACAAAACACAGGGAGGGAAAAATACCAGAGAAATGAATCTTGGGGACTCTTCTGAATGGACAACTGTCTGAATTAGCTGTGGTGAGATTGCAGCAAAGACAGGTAAAGTATAAATGCAAGAGGTTGGCTTTACAATAGGTAGACATCTGCTTTTAATGAGACAACCACTGCTACTTTCTCAGGATTCTTAGAAAAATGTTCTTATTTATGTTTTATTCTTGCCCTCAAAAATTAGAAAGAGAATGACCTTAGAATAACAAATAGAATATTCCTTTCCATGTGTATAAAATCAAGCAAACTGAATTTGTTGGCCAGTGAGTCATGGTATGGGGTGCAGTCACTGCCCCAGTAAGTGTGTTTGTTATAGTTTGCATTAAATTTATAAGAAGTGGAACAATTCCACAGAGTCATCTGGGACTGTCCCTGTCTAGACTAGCTGCTGGCCTACAAGGACTTCTTTTCCAGGCACAGTAACAAATTCCACTGCACACTTGTCTGTCCTGAACATCCTTTAAAGAATTGGAGAGCAGCTGCAGACAAATGCACCAGAAAGGCTATTGTGAAAATTTTTGTTTACTGCTGGAGTACTCTGAGCATCTCAGAAACTGTGGGACGGTGTTCAGGTCCTACTGACTGGCAAAAAGATGGCAATCCTACATCTCCATTTGAGACCTGTAATGATGCCCACATTGTGGCATTGTGACAGGAAGATGAAAATGGCACACCTCAGTGAGGACTGCAGGTTTGCTCTTTTTCAGTGAAGACTTATTCTTTGTTTTTCTCTTGGATTCCTCAGGCCATGGAAGAGTTCCGCAGCTATCCAACATGGGGAATGATTGTCTGTATATCCCTGATGGTGTTGGCCATACTGCCAGTCCCAATAGTCTTCATGGTGCGCCGTTGCAACCTTATTGATGACAGCTCTGGTAGTTTGGCATCTGTATCCTACAAAAGAGGCCGGATAATAAAGGAACCTGTTAACCTGGAGGGAGATAATACAAGTCTGATTCATGGGAAGAGTCCAAGTGAAGTGCCGTCTCCAAATTTTGGCAAAACCATATATCGAAAACAGACAGGTTCACCAACTCTAGATACTGCTCCAAATGGACGTTATGGTATTGGATACCTGATGGCTGATATGCCTGATATGCCGGAGTCTGATTTGTAACTGTGGAAAAAAAGATGCTGTTAATTTCTTTTCTCTCACTGATCATGGCTCTCCTACGAGAAGTGGTCAGCTTCAATTAGTAGGGTGCGATCTCAGGTGCTCCACAGCGACAGTCTTTAAAATGTCATGACTCTATGTACAGGTTGAGAAAACTGGCTTTGGATTAATCCTCTGGGGTTTTGTTTGCACTGAAGGGAACACATTCGAAATCAGTGGTAGCCTACATCTGCCAGTATAGCCAAGGATTTAATTCATTTCTAAATTTAAAGCTTTCTATCTCCAAAGCCCAGGTGTCACTCAAATGGGAAACTATTTGTGTGATAATATCAGTGAAAATCCTTTTTTTTTTCTGCTTTTAGGTTAACTCCCCAGTATTAAAAGTGAACTCCAAAGTAGTTCACCGAATCCATGTTTGTGTAAACACTTGTATACTTTATGTAGATATGCTGTACTTATTTTGTTAGCACTGATAATTAC
Organism: Pezoporus flaviventris; assembly: GCF_033815535.1. NCBI lineage: Eukaryota > Metazoa > Chordata > Aves > Psittaciformes > Psittacidae > Pezoporus > Pezoporus flaviventris. The sequence goes on from NW_026892564.1 coordinate 5,940,608, forward strand.
TTAGGCTATTAGCTGAGTCAAAAACAAACCTGCAAACTATTTTCTTATGTAATAGCTGTATAGAGCAGTAGGATTAGATAATCAAGTAGACTTACAGGAAGGTGAGGAAAGATTCCCTGTTCACTGGGGACTGCATAAACTGCGTCTGTATACTTTGTGTAAAATACTTGCTTTTTCAGTGTGAAAACAATGTTAGAGTGAGTCACTCCAAGAATCTTAAGGATTGTGCAGATTCTGCATTTTTTTCTATGCTGTGTGCCTAAAAAAGACCTTCTTGATATTTATTGTGGTTACAAAATTACATATATATTATATTTATATAATATACTTGTAATGTATATATGTATATTATTCTGTACGTAATCATTTCAAAAGTTGAAGCAAGATGGCTTTTATAATTAGTTTCCTTCAGTTTTGCTTCTGTTTTATGCAGGTAATTTTTTTCAGTCGGTAATTGTTGAGAACTGTATGGCATTACATTTTAACCTATGAATAAAGAGATTGACAAGGTGTTTCTCTGTGATTTCCTAATATGCTTATTATAACACAGCCTGCTTTTCCCTCAGCTAGGCTGTCTGAAAGAATAACATTTACCACCTGAGTAGAGATGCTAAAAGAACCTGAAAACAAAAAATCCTACATCAGTCATCTTAATAAACTGTTAGACAAGGACTTTTACTGTGAATATAGTAGTTGATGTTGCACTGTAAACTGGCATGATGCTCTGGAAGCTAGTACCTGATTTATTCCTTACCTTAAGGATTTTTAAAGTTAGGCATAAGTCCTGACTTCACTACCTCTAGTAAGCTAAGGGCATAACCTAGCTACATTGTCCCAGCATCAGACAAAGAACCAAATTAATTTGAGGTAAATGTAAGTTTCAGAAGCTGTGTGCTTCAAGAGCACAGTTTTGAGTGCGTCAAGTGTAGAAAAGCTATGACAAACAAATGAAAACTACGGAAATCTTAAAACACCTTAGCAACTTGATAAAATTCCTTAGGGATAACTTGGTTTGGGAGGATAATCCCAAATCCTTTTTCATTTCTACCTGGAGCTTTTCACATAATTCCAATCAACACGAAGTTGCACTAGTAGCATTAGCTGAGAAACAGCTATATTTGATTATCAGGCTCATCTTACAGTAGTTAGAAGTTGTGCACATAAAATAGGGTTACAAGGAGCCCTCTAAAATGCATGTATTAGAACATACAGTAGAGATGGCATAATTTAAGCAGGTTGCTCATTCATAATTTATCAATTGTCAATACTAGTATGTGTATAATGGATAGCTATTATAGACACAGAGCAAGCATGTACAAAATATTCCTGCTATAGCAGAGCAGCTGCAGGTTTCCACCACCATATCGCATCAGGCTTCTAGAGTAAGTGACTGCTCAGGGTAGTTGTCATGCATCCCCTCTGTGCCCAGTACACAAAGTGCCGAAATCTGTTGTTACAGACTAGTTGCCTGTAGTGACATCTGCTTTTAGTAATAGAGACGCTAGATTTAAATGTGAATTGATAGCCAAATTGCTGCTGCTGCACAAGACCTGTTAGAACATGAGCAAAAGCTTACTATCAAAGTGCAATAGGCTACTTTGTTTTAAAGAATCATGCAGGGGACTAATGCTACTTAAGCAGACAACTAAAGTTCATTCTGCTATGGAATAAATATGTCTTGTTTCTGCCCTTTTGCCTGTCTCCTTCAACTAATGAGTATTTAGATTTTGCACCCATTTAAACTATTGCTTCTTAAATCAATTGCTTCCTAATAGCCAATTAGCATGTATCACCTCAGCTTTATAGAAATTTTCAGTCTTGATGTATGTCAGAATGTATACCCTGTCTACCACCAGATGTTTGATTCTTTGTTTGATCTTACCATGATTGAACAACCTGAAGTGCAGAAGTTCTTTAACCGGGTTTAGTCTGATGGGCTAAAAATGAAGGCACTGTCTGTCTTTCGTAAAGAAGCAGGACTGGTCAAAAAAAAGTAGCTAGATGAGGTTTAAAAACATCAGAAATAATTACTATAAAGTGTAACATCCAGGCCCTTAGATATTAATGAAAGAACTGCTGAAGCAAAGTATGAAATTGTATGTAGAGTTGCTGGTGAAACTAAGGGAATTCCCACTGCTTTTACACTTCAACTTTGGGAGCAAGTTGCTACTTGCTGTCTTTATGAACAAAAAGAAAGAGCAGGAGAGAGGTTTCAGATATTTATCTAAAAAGCCAGAATGTCTATGGTGTGTCAGTCATAACCACAATTAATTTATCCTCTTCTTTTTAAGGAAAAGATCATTGCAAAAGGCAGTCATGCTTAAAGAAAGTTTTATTTGTGTCTTACACAATCAGAAATAGCCTAAGAACAGACTCATTCATGTGGAAAGTGAAAATAGATTTCCAATATAATTTATTGCAGAAGGCTTAAGGTGTCTGAAACCAGTATTCTTTGTCAGATCTGATTTCCCCAGAGATAACACAATTAGTAAGCATCAGTATGGCACAAATGGAGGCCATTTCATTACCTCCATATTCTTCAATGAAGGTTCTTGAATGCCGTGACATATATTCAGGACAGTTACCACAGAGTCTTGTTGCCCGTTCTTAGTCTTTTATGATGTATCAAAATCTTATCAATACTGTATTGGGTTTGCATGGCAAGGTTTTGGCAGCAAGGGGAACTAAAGGGTTGCTAGGAGCTTCCTTGGTGCCTGACAGAGCCAATGCCAGCTGACTCCACGATGGACCCGCTGCTGCGCAAAGCTGAGCCCAACAGCAACACTGGTAGCAGCTCTGGGATAACACATTTAGGGAGTAAAAGAAACCTGCACAACGGCAATTACAGCAGGAGTGACCATATGTGAAAGTAACACCTCTGAAGACTCCATGTCTCCCTGCAGCCCATGGAGGTCCATGGTGGAGCAGATCTCCACCTGCAGTCCACAGAGGACACCATACAGAAGCAGGGCAATGCCTGAAGGAAGCTGTGACTCTGTGGGGATCCTGTGCTGGAGCAGGCCCCTGGCAGGACCTGTGGCCCCATGGAGAGAGGAGCCCACACTGGAGCAGGTTTGCTGCAGGACTGGTGAGCCCATGGGGACCCAGGCTGGAGCAGTCTTTTCCTGAAGGTCTGCACTTCATGGAAGGGGCCCATGATGGAGCAGTGTGTGAAGAACTGCAGCCTGTGGGAAGGGCTCTCTCCCCTGGGAGAAACCCCAAGCTGGAGCCGGGAAAGAGTGTGAGGAGTCCTCCCCTGAGGAGGAAGGAGTGGCAGACATGTGTGATGAATTGACCACGATACACATTCCCCGTTCCCCTGAGCTGTTCTGGGGTGAGGAGGTAGAAAAATCAGGAATGAAATTAAGCCCAGGAGGGAGGGAAGGAGTGGTTGGGGCAGGTGTTTCAAGATTTGTTTTTCTCTAATTATCCTACTCTGATTTGATTTGCAATAAATTAAACAAACTTACTTCCCTGAGTTGAGTCTGTTTTGCCTATGATAGTAATTCATGAATTACGCATCCTTGACCCAGGAGCATTTTGTTGTACATTCCCCTTGCTGCCAATTGAGGGGTGTGATAGAGCAGTTTTAGTGAACATTTGGCATCGAGCCACAGTCAATTCACCACAAATAGCTTACAGAGTATCATGCAGAGAATTAAAAAGAGAAAAGAGAAAAAAAAGATAAGAATAAGATAAAAAAAAAGGGAAGAAAAAGTTGAACAATCATAACCCTATTTCCAGGGATCAGCAGGCACATGCTAGCTGATGAATCCTCGTGCTGGCATAATGTTCACACTAGGAAGGAATCAGTTATGTTTGTGATAGCAGTAGCAGACAAAAGAAGGATGTGTTTGCAAAAGGTTTTAGATACTCTGAAGATACTAAAACATAATTGATGACCATGAAAGACAAACGTGCAGTGTTCAGCTGAGATGCAGTGTATTCAAAAAAAAAAAAAAAAAGCTTTTTACTGCTGCAACATCTTTGAGGAATTAGCAGAAATGTAGTTATGACAGTTTTTTTAAATGCAGCATACTTAACATAAACATTTAAATGCCTAGTTAGATGCTGTGATTTGAGGAAGAAATCAGAAATACGAGATGTGATTTACTTCCTTTGCCACTGGATGGTGCTCATATTTCATGTGTATTGGTAAAATGGCATGTTCAGGAGTTTTTAAAAGGGGAGAATGCTGTACTTTTATTCTTTACCAAGACAGAGGAATCTTCAGAGAGATCATAGCCTTATTAAAACCCAGAACTTTACTAATTTGTTGTACCTTCAGGTGTTTTAATAGATAGTTGATTATTTTATATCCAAGAAACAAAGAGGCTCTGAATCTTCAATGCTTGTAAAAGCAGCAACACACTGTCAGTATCCCAGTGCCAAGTAGTACACTTTTGGGTCTTGGAAGCAAGCAGCAGCTTCTTGATTCAATATTTTGAAATCAATAATTTTCTAACATGCTTTTGTTTTTCAAATATCCTATTTCTTGCTATTCTCATTTCATAAATTAGACAGTTAATTAGTTGGCAAATTAATTAGTGGAATAAGGAAATCTTAAAATATAGTATTACTATTAACACTAATAATATTAAAGAGTTCAACACTTCTCACTGCCATCATCAGTAAATGCTGAAGGTTGCAACGAATTAGAGTTGTAGATGAGAACTGACGGTCAGCAAGAAGCACTGAAAATGGACAGCAGCTCAAGGAGCAACTGAAGCTTGCAACTTTGCTTCTGAGGAAAGAAACTACTGTGATATCTGGTAGTGTTTTAAAAGTAGTACAGGTACTAAAACATGTCTTGGGCAGCTGTTTAACCCTCTTGATAAAGAAAATGGAAAGCATTTCTCACTAGCTCTGACAGAACCACTGTGCCTTTCGTCTGTATTGTATTCATCACAACTTAGTACTAAATAAGTGAAAAATATTAACTAAGACACTCTTCTCAAGTCAGTGTCAATACATTTCTCTGTTGTCGTTTTGTTTTTTTTTTTCCGACATATTACACAGGATGGTAATGAGAGCTCCTATGCCATAGTCCTTAAATTATGGTGTTAAGATAAAGAATTTATTCAGTGAAAAAAAAAAACCAACAAACCAGATTTAGACATTCTCCTTATTTATTCAGTCCCATATCCTTTTCTGCTTTTAAGATGTTTCTTGGATGTCTCATGTCTAATCCAAACTCAACAGGTGGAAAATGAAGAATGTGTTTTCAAACACTAGAAATTCAAAGATAAGAGATACTCTCTTAACTAAAAGCAGAGTTGATTAGAAAACAGAAAAATTATACGAAAAAATAAATTTGCTTCAAAGCAAGAATAATTAGTTTCAGATTTTTTTACTCAAGCAAGAAGTGCAGACGTGAAGGAAGAGTCAGGTTTGCAAACTAAAGAATGAGAAATTAGGAAAAATGTTAAGAGAGTCATGAAAGGGGGTGGAACTGAAATGGAGCTCATTAAAAGAAGGAAGAAAAAAATACTGAGGAAATAAGACTCAATGAATGGCAAAGCATAAATTAAAAAGATAAAAAGATATGGGGGGAAAAAAAGGACGTCAGTAAGAAAACAGATTTTGGTGGCTACATGAAGTATGATATAATCAAGCCTTTAGAAGAAACAGTCTACAGTTAGATGTAGCTGTTAAAGAGAGGTATGAAGATAGGCTGAAAAAGTTGGGACTGTTTAGCCAGGAGAAGAGAAGGCTGCAGGCAGACCTCATAGCAGCCTTCCAGTATCTGAAAGGGGAGTATAGGGATGCTGGGGATAGACTCTTCTTTAGGGACTGTAGTGACAGGACAAGGGGCAATAGTTGAAACTTAAACAGGGGAAGTTTAGATTGGATATAAGGAAGAAGTTCTTTACTGTTAGGGTGCTGAGGCTCTGGAATGGGTTGCCCAGGGAGGTTGTGAATGCTCCATCCCTGGCAGCGTCCAAGGCCAGGTTGGACAGAGCCTTGGGTGAGAGGTTTTAATGTGAGGTGTCCCTGCCCATGGCAGAGGGATTGGAACTAGATGATCTTAAGGTCCTTTCCAACCCTAACTATTCTGTGGTTCTTATTCTATGAATCAAAGGTGGTTGAAGTTTTGTTAGTATAGGAGGAGTGGGAGAGAAAAGGACCGAATCAGGGCAAGGGAATGTTGGGCTCAGAAGAAAGACTTGGGCTGTGTCAAAATCAATTTCCCTTTAAGTACTCAAGTGCCTTTGATGTACTGAAAAGTCTGGTTATTTTTCATAAAGCATTGTGAAATGTTCTGGAGAAAGATGTTAAAGAAATGCAGCCTTCCAAAATTATTTTATTTTAGCTGTCTGATTTAAAGACAAAACTATCAGGGTGAAATAGCATGCAAATTTTTTTTTTTTTTTTTTGAAGGTGCTGGATAGTGTTGAACAAGGCCCTGTAAGCATAGGCCAAGCCCCAGCACGTTGCCGTGATTTGTCCATCTCTGGTATGGCCAGAATGACCACACACCTCATTTAAGTGTTTTACTAATTCTTCTGGATTTTGCAGTTGTTCGGTAGTGAAATTCCAAAGTACTGGAGGGGCCCACTGACCTAGATACTTGCCCATACTATCCCACACACCCTGCCACTCATGGCTGTCCAGCCTCTGGGAAAATCTCTCGGTCCTCCTACATTGTCGTTTGACCCCAGACAAGACCCAAACCTGACTCTGCTTAACTCTTGAAATCAGTAGTGGGCAAAATACACTCTGTATGCGTGTTAGCATGGTGATTCCCATCACCATCAGCAAACAAGTCTCAACAGCATTAAAATGCCATTCAAAAAATTCAAAACTCTCAAATGTAAATGGTCTGGGGGGACGACTGGGAGGGTAAAAGTATGTCTCCTTCACAGGTTGAGCACCTGAGAAGGAGAAAAAAGATGTGTAATTGCTAAGCACCTCCATCATATACCTCCCAAAGTATAAAGGTGGTGACCACACTGGGAACATAAGCCAGATCAGTTTCATGATCAATGATTCTATTGTATTACAAGTCATTACCATAAAGTACAATGGGACAAAAACCTTAGCCCAAGCCCCACACTTGAAAAACACTAATACAGCAAATACCGGATGGACGTAAGATACGATATACTGAAACTGTGAGATCAAGAGGAACAACCTTGAGAGCCAATAAATCAGCATTGTGATGAGTGACTACCAATCCAGTCAGATCTGTTCTTATCTCAACCCCTCGTGCCCCACGTTGGGCGCCAAAAAGAACTGTCGTGGTTTAAACCCAGTCAGGTAACTTGTTCACTCACTCCCAGTGAGTGGTGCCGAGCTGACAACAATCAAGGTCCGTGTCCCACCCCCACCGGGGTTCTCCCCCACTCCCGGAGGAACGGGGAGGAGGATCGAAAGAGTGCAACTCCCATGGGTTGAGACAAGAACAATCCAGCAACCAATGTACACAAATCACCACCGCTACTATCAGCTACAACAATGATAAGGGAAAATAACAAGGGAAGAGAATACGATACCACCGGCCAAGAAAACGAGTTCCACCCGGAAGCCCATGCCCTTCCGGGTAACTCCCAGTCACCCCCCACCCCAGCCATGACGTGCTGTGGTATGGAATACCTCCTTGGCTAACCTGGGTCAGGCGCCCCATCTCTGCTTCCTCCTGGCTTCCCCTCCTCCCTGGCAGAGCATGAGCCTCACAAAGTCCTTGGTCAGGGTAAACATCACTTAGCAACAACTGAAAACATGACTGCTACTGCTGAACCCAGGACATTGTGCCATGGATTTAAGTTTTAAGGAGAAAAGTAGTTACTTAAAAGCACAGAAAACTCAATGTATGAGGATGTGAGGTTACAAAAAATGAGAGATTGTGACTAACAGCTCAGAGTCAGAATCTCTGTGTTGCTGTGATTTAACATTGTAATAAATCTCCTGAGCACTTCCCTAGCGTCAATAGTCCCAGCCGTTACTTACAGACTTGAAATTAGCCAAAACCTCAAAGCACCTAAATGATATACATTTTACTGCCTGGTCCCTGGAATGAAAACTAGATACCCAGCCTCCCATATGCAATGCATCTGGACAGTCAAGTGTTCCAAAATTATGAATCTATAAATGGGCGACATTTGATGTGGGACTCAAGTGTGACAGAACCCCTTGTTCTCAAAAAAGAAAATCTGAGGCACTCTGGAGAAATCAGGCAGGTGAGACATTAATATCTGTGGGTCTTTACGGAAACTGAGCATTCAGCTCTGTTCAAGTAAAAAATAGTTTGAGTAAAATAAGTGTTTAATAACATGGATGTCATATTTAATGAAGATGTCATGAATGTTCTGCTTGCCCCTAGGCAGCAAAACTGTAAAATATAAACTGGTTATCTGACTTAAAAATACTGAGTAGCTTGCAAACATGTGGTAAGCAGTATATGTACACATTACCTACACCTCTACATAAACGTACGGCTACAATTCAGCTGGCTTTCTGAGAGAAGAGAAAAATAAGGATGGAACAGGAGGCACTTAAGGATCTGTCTACTCCTGAAGAAGATTTATTTCCAAATGAATTCAAGATTATTCTATAAAGAGTCTTAAAAGTGGTAAATGGCTGAAAGTAAGTAAGGTCACTACATAAAGAAAGAACTTTTGAATTAGAGAAATAAGAGGCTTCTTGAGAAAAATTTTGAAATTTAAAACCTTCCCCAGGCCTCAGGTCCTCTAGGGTCAGTTTAACAAGGCCTCCATAGATCTCATAGATATCCCAGTGCAAGGTCAAGCTCTCGTATGTCTTAATTCACACATTGTTATAAGCTTCCTTTTGATTTTGATTCCTCTCTGCTGCCCCAGGATTTCTCAGATGGTTCCCATTTTCACCACAGGCTGCACAAACAGCTGCGCTGTCACAATGGATGTGGTGGTGTGGAGGCAGGAAGGAAGGGCTGGGAGTGGAAATTGCTTAAACCTGCACTGCCACCCAAGAAAGAAACATGGAATTTTGCTTTCAGCCTCAAAAATACCAAGTTTTTTCTATGAAAATGTTGTTATGAACAACTAAACAGTAGCAAAAAAATCCACAGTCTGTCTCTTAAAGATTTTACTTAATTTACTGTTGACAGGTAGCTGAAAATTATCCAACACATGGCGTAGAGATATGTGGCTACATAGACATATAAAAAATGCTAGTGACACTAAATCATGACTTTATCACAATCACTGAAAAAAAAAAAAAAGAATAATTAACTGAATTGTAATTCTTAAATTTCTTTCCATAGCTTTTTCCTTTTGTTTTCAGAGATAACTTTTCCTAGCCCTCTATAGCTGTCTTTTTCCCCGTTAACACAATTACCAGCTTTCAGGATTCACTTAAGAGTTTGGTGAAGTACCTGGAATTTGCAGAATCAGCTTAACAGCATTTATCACACACATAGAAATTACATTGTAACTATCTGCATCAGGTTTCTTAATTGCATTTGCAGTTTGAATGCAGAGAAGCTGAGTCTGTATCGCTGTGCTGCAAAGAAAACACTTGTGCCAACACTGCATGGGTCAGAAGTTGTCTGGGCCAGATCACACTCTGTGTACACATGCTCTGTATTAGCTGTGTAAAGGACCCAGGGATTTAATTCCTGTTCTCTGAAACTCTTCAAACCATTCTTAGGTGAAGCACCTGTTGTGGAATGTTCTGCTATAAAACCCAACTGAACAAATCTAGCAATCCTGGGAGGAGGAGGGTGTTTTTTCATCTTCCTACTCTGGCTCCTGCCCACTTTGGCATTCATCAGACCTTCACACACAGATGTAATTTGTTAGGCAAGCAAAATGCTTCAGTTTTTATTTCAGTTTGTTTTTTATTGTGAATTAAACTGATTTATCACAGGATGAAGTCAGGACAAGCAGAGACGCAGGAGGGAGGAGGTGACTTTGCAGTTAGGAAAGGAATAGACAGCTGCAGTGGGATGGACCTCTCTTTTGGTAGTAATGAAATTATTATATCTGCTCAATCATGCAACATTAGCCAAAAGTGGAGGTGTATGACTGGATAATCTGAATTTTGGCCTAACAGGAGCAATCCTCAGATCCGCTATATCATTAAAACCCCCATATTATGTGTACATGAACTTTCTCGGTATGTGTTACTAATTGAATTCATAAAGCACATTCTTATTAAAGCAAGTTAATAATATTCTAGAACAAATTGTGAGGAAAATGTTAATGTCTTATCATGTCTTTGATGTGAATATAATAATTTGCCATTCCCTTAGTTTTTACCTTTTCTTGATTGCTGCTGAGAATTGACTCAGTGCTTTCCCTGCCTTGATGTATGCTTCATTGTGCTGTTGACTTCTCACCATCACACCCATAACACTGAATGGCTAATTTTATTTTACAGAATATCATTACTTAGCTATGGGAACCCATTTCTTCAGAGGCAATACAAACGTGTCTAAGTCAGATCTGAAATTTGACTTCTAGCATGTTTACAGACATATATGAGGTTTTGAGTGCTGTCTGGGCAAAATACTTCAGAAGCTCAGCAGGTGGTGTAACAGATTTTAGGAGTATGCCTAGAAATGAAAAAAAAAAAATACATAATGAAAATTAAACACTTCAGTGTCCTTGCTGCCTCTATGAATAATTATTTGTATGCCATAAAACACGTAGAAAATCTAATTTCAAGACACAACATCAGGAACAAAAACAGAAGAGTTTGCAGCTTCAGGAACAGATACTGCACAGAAGGTTAAGCCTTTTCTCATCATAGGGTGAAGCAGCTCCCCATGAATGTTGTCTTTGTAAAGTATGCAAACAGCCAGAAACGCACTGAGCTCATGATAGGGTGATTACTTTAGACAACAAGATGTCCTATGCTAATGAAGCTAAAAAGTACTTAACTAAGCATTGAGGTGACTGGACAATGTCAGCCAATAAAAGGGGAGTTATGGAGTGATGTTGTGGAAAAGAAAATGCAGAGGAAAAAATGATGTTCAGACATTGATATCACAATAATACAGACCTAAAAATGCTTTAATTTGGTTACTAAAGAGAATAAAGAAATAATCCACTGTTTCTAGCTTTTGTGAACATCAGGAATGAAGGGTATTTTATAAGTATTGCTTGATTGGAGCAAGAAAACAACAACAGACAGGGCAAAAATATGTTTGTGCTCTGCCTTTGTTCCCTCACATATGGTACATATATGATGCATAGTGCATGCTTCTGCACCCTCTTCATCAAAATGCAGCCTCGCAGGGGACAAACAGATCTGTACAGCTGTTTATTCATTCAGCTAGCACATCCCAGGACCATGGCTAGGGTATAAACTCCACTATGGAAAGCAGAGTAAACCAGAAATACCCCCCAACACACACATGCACAGAGATTAGCCCCCCATCTGCTCTACTAATAAAGGATTGTAGTTTACAGTTTGAAATCTGGCCTAGCAGACAGTGGTATAGGGAAAGGGATACAGTAGGAGATACCAGCTGTTCCCTCAAGAGAGTGTTTTAGCAAGGGGAAATGAGTACTCAGTGTTAGTGAGACTTGGATGTGATTCTTTAATGAGAATAGAACAAAACACAAGGAAACCTCATCCACTCTCAGACATTTTGAACATTCTTAAGATTGCTTTTTCTGACAGAAGCATCACTCTGACCCTGCAACCTACATCTCTCTAACCCCAGAAGATTTATGACAATTGTTGAAACACGGAGAGAAATGCAAAAGCAACAAAATGAGGTATTAAATGCTTTTTATTCCTGTCCGCTTTCCTTTTTTTAACAAAGTACAGGAGTAAACTCCTCCCAAATTGAGAAAATAAGTCCTCTGATCATTTTTTTTTATTGTTTGTATAATGTTAAGAAGGTGAGTCAGGTGGTGTATAATAAACCAAACAAGCTAGCCCCTCATTTTGTTAACTGCAGGTCTTAAAGGGGAAATATGATATTTTATGTTCCTTATATGCTATGATAAGGAAAGTCTTGCAAGTAGAACAGAAAGATTTGAGCTTTAAACTTCTGTTTACTTTAATGGGTGTCATGCAGCTTAACCCTGTGAAAATGCGTCCCTGTGCAACCGTTAAGGATAAAGATCTTAATTGTTGAATCTTTCATGTGCTACACATTCTGGCTCAAATGTCACACATTTGAGCTAAATCATGCACTATGTGCAGTATGTTTTTCATTTTCAATGCTCTGGGCCCAAATTTAGGTTGACAGTCTAGACTCAAACTGATATAGCTGCATCACCTGTGTTGGAAAGAATTCATCTATGCTGGCAAATGTTTCCTTCCTGCATGGAGGACTCACTGATAGGTGCTATTAAGACTGAATTATTCTATTTGTAAAAAAGCTTTTGCCAAGAATATATGTGATATTGGAAAGAAGAAGAGTATGACTTGTAGGTGGCTGTATATGTTATATTTCCCCTCTTTTTTCCTCGTTTTTTTTTTTTTTTTCAATAGATAGGAATAGAAACAGGTTTGGGAATTGATTCCAGTGAGGCCAGATTGTTACCAGAGCTGTGAGACTGTCATTCTTGTTATGAGTAACATTTGGTATGTTATAAAAACTTACAAGCCAGCATGGATGAGGATTTTTCTAATGCAGTTATAACTGTCTGACTTCCATGAGATACACCTCCTTCCCAGGAAGTACACTAGTCCTGGAAAGGTTCAGGTACCAGCCTACAAGAGGCAGGGCACTGTTAGGAATAAGGGTTGGGAGACCTGCTGGAAACAGTGCAGTGCAAAGGGGTTGCACAACCTACAAAGGACTTTCCTACAAAAGACTTTCCTGTTTCCTGGAGTTATGACAACAGTGATTCTTCAACAGTTTAAGCCTGGGAGACTGAAAGAATAGTTTAGATTATTTTAGCTCCTTTCCAGAACTGTGAGGCCTGTGACGTACTTTTCTTATTATTTTTTATTTTTTTTCATTTTTAACTTTAAATGTGTACTTGCACAAAGCTTTCATGAAATAACATCTGGGATCTTCATTTTGCAGGGAAGACAAAGACTAGAAAGATCACAAGTGAAGTCTATGACAGATCTAAAGATCAAATCACACTCACTTGAAAGGAGAAGGAACTGACACTTCCCTTATAAAGTCAAAGAAACAAATGTATCCTTACTTGAAAACATACTGCTGGTATTAGCAGATGCTGAATACTGGTGCAATTTCACATGGCTAGTGCAGAGCTGGGTACCACTGCTGGCCAATGTGTTTACCTTAGGTTTTCTTCTGTGCTTGTTCTGTAGCTTTTTTGAACTAACAGAAAGGTAAGGCAGCTATCTAGTATAATTGAGGATTTTAACTACCCTTTACCCTATTGCTTTTCTTTTTAAGGTGGAAAAAATTAATTGGGGCTTTTTGTTTTAAAAGTAGAAAATTCAAATGTCTCATAGGCATTTCTTTCAGGTGCTGCCATGAGTAGCACCTGAATGTCATTTTGGAGAATGAGACCATGTGGCAGCAGATGCTGTATGGACAAGGTACATGAAGAGCTGTGACATAAGGTGAATAAACGTCCAGACAGCTGAGCACCAAGAATGTCATGACAGGTACACAATACAAGCTTCAAGCCTGTTTTGCAGATGCAACAGGTATCTACATTTGCCACATATAAGTGACAGGAGAGAATTTCTTAAGGTCCCAATACAGAATCATGCATCAGGGAATAACAATTCTAAATGTAACTTTGACATAGATTTATTGTGTGATATTGTTTAATTTCTCTTTCTTCATATCTGTTATTTTCTCCATAAAGTATGAAAAATGTTGCAATCCATATCTTAGCATTCTTAGAACAATAATCTTTTTGTTCATACATTGAAGACTGTCAATATAGTGCAATGGGTATTCTTTTTCTACCTAATAAAAGTTTTCTATTTTTAGGTATAAGTTTCTTCTCAAGGAGGCATAAGGAACTCTAGCTGCACTCAAGTTAAGGTAAGTTATACCAGATCAGAAGTGAGAGGTATTTCACAGTCAGACCTGGGCAGCTCCGCAGGCAGTAGACATTCCATTGATTTTTTGTCTCCACAGAAAACATTCACCACTATCTAACTTAGCCAAAAAATAGACTTTTCATAGCCTGGGATATCATGTAATACTCAGGTTGTTTATATCTTAAGCCAAATATACTGTGGACAACTTGGAGAGATAAACATATGCTCTTTCTAAAGGGAACTGGCATTGTAATTTTGTAATTTGGTGTATATTTAATTCCACATTCCTTTTTTAATTAGGCCATGTCTGTTCATGCCAAAAATCCTTTTTGTAAGGGCAGGAGTCATTGATGCTATGTTCCAATTTTCTACCAATATTACCAGCAATATATACTACTATAGGAGTGGAATAGTTCAACCATGAATCCTGTCATTATAATAAAAATAATAACCTTATCTGCAGAATTTATGCCCCTTCATAGGCAGAAGGAAATTCAGGCAAACTTTAAGCCTTCAGTTAAAAGTTTGCTCATAGATTCAAACCAGAGTAGTAAAATACCTGTAGAGATTAACAGATTTGTTAACAAAAGTACATTTTAATTTCTTGTGAGTCTTTCATTGTATCCTGCTAAAATGCTTCTGGTGCAAAGATTTCCTGATAAAAGCACTGATTCCAATCCATACAACACATCTGGTGAAACACTGCATAGCTCTTAGGAAATAGATTAATGGAGACAGAAATACAGATTGGTACAGAGATAGGTAGATCACTCAATCCCCTTAAAAAACATTCCTCTCAATGACAAAAATGCCTCAGAGCTGTCTATGACACTGATCTGTTTTCTCCATTATGGCAGTATAAAGCACTATATTCTGGGCTGTGTGTATACCCATTTCATTCTCTCACGTGTAATCAAAAGTGTGCATCCAGCCCATTCAGTACAGTGTAGTGCATAATATTTCAGTTTTATGGAAACAGACTTGAGGTGATCAAGAATAAAGTGGGTTAGACAGAATGACACATAATGCTGCCCCATACAGAAGAGGAACATGAAAAAGCATCCATCAAGGACAATAGATGGAGCTCTTCTCAAACAGTTTAGCACCATAATTTGGCACACTTACTCCAAGTTTGATTCAATATCCCATAAAGTGAGGAGAATACAGGCAAGGCTGTTTCAGAACACTACAGAACAAAAAGACAGGCTTACATGCAGGTTTCAAGGAGGGTTTGGGATTTTGTAATAATTTTGAAAAGATGACAAGCTGAAGTTGGTAGTTGCCTAAAATTCTTTGTGGAAAAAAGATGCTCATTTTTTCCAGCTTGTGCTGGTAAAAACCACTCCAAGGAACAGGGTGAGAATGTCACATTTTGCAACCTTGTACTAAGTCCTAATCTTAGTCATAGTGGAAGGTATATCTATCTTTTTTAGAAAAACTATACCATGTGTAGACTGATGCAAATGATTTTTGGTGGCTTTTGTATTCAGGGAAATAGTACCCCTATAGTTAATGTACATGCAGATGTTGAGACCTTGGTTGGAGTAGCTCTTCTCAAACAACTGCAGCCCATATCAGGCCTGATTTTCTGATTAAGACTATAATATCAAGGGAAACTGTGAGTACCCAGCTCCTCACAAAATTAAAGCAGTTGTTTTCTCCCCAGTGCTATGGCTAATAGTCATATTTAGACTCTGGCAGGTTATATAGTCATAAAAATTAGGCTATTTTTGGCAGCAGGGATGTTCTAATGCTCATGGGAATGAGGTGTTTTGTTGATAGTTTTCCTCAGCCCCCTACAGAAACTGCCGGTGACGGGTAGGTCAGCCAATTGGAGACACTTGCCAGAGCTGTGGATTTCATGAGGCTAAATTTCATTTGAAAGTACATTTTCCCTGTCCTCATAAAATGTGTTTGCTCTTCAGAATGATTTCATTCTAACTGATAGGCTTGGACTTCAAATAAAAGTATCAGTGCATTAGTAATACCCCTGCAGATAACTTTTCAAATGACCACCCACACAAAGTAACAGGAGTCTGAAGTCAAGACTCAAATTCATCATGAACCACAGAAGATATTGCAGGTTGCCATTTCTGCTGCCTGTGCATTTTAATAGTTTCTTTGGATCACACTTCTGAGCTTTGGAAAGATCCAACTCGTGGACACAAAAAAGACACAGTACAGTATAGTCATGTAGCTGCTGAAAGTGAACAGTACTGCTAGCCAAATAAGTTAAGCAGGGAAAAAAATATTATATGTAGTGCCATGGTTTGTCATTCTGTCTGGTAACAAGAGACTGGAGAAACCCCTCAAAACACACTAAAGAACCCCCACCAGTTATCAAGAGAGCTTAAATTTCTTTACTTCATGTACAGAAAATAAATTTTATTTTAACGTTTGAAGGACGACATGTTTCTAAATGTGAACACCACTCTCACCTTGAGAGAGGTGCAGCTGTTTATTTCAATCCACAAGCAAAAAGCGATTTCATTCTCTCTGCTTCTGTAAAGAAATACATACTTACTAGCTAGTCATATTTTGCTATGAGCAGAACTCAATTTTTCTAGATTGACTGTGTGTTCTGTTTTGCAACTTTTACAGGGAAATAGCTTTTTGATTTTGTGGAGAGAGATGAATGATTTGACATAAAAAAGGTCTGTTCTGTTTTTATACTTGGAAAATACTTTTTATCCTCATGTACAACAGGAGCCAAATAATAACTCGTTTGAAGCAAGCCAATTCACTGCTTTGTATTTTCATATAGCCACCCAATGAGAATCCTAGCATATCTTCTTACATTTCACAGGTAGCGGCATACTTTCCCCCCATGACTCCCACATAGTCAAGACTTCTTTTTTTCTTTTTTTGCAAAGCAAAAAAGATATTGGAAATCAGCTGGAACAGACTGCCCAGAGAAGTTGTGGATGCCACATCCCTGGAAGTGTTCAAGGCCACGTTGAATGGGGCTTTGAGCAACCTGGTCTAGTGGAAGCTGTCTCTGCTCATGGCAAAAGGGGTTGGAACTGTATGATCTTTAAGGTCCCTTCCAACCTAATTCATTCTATGATTGATTCTATGATATATAATATGAATGTTAAAAGATTTCATGATGATGCATGAATCTGTTTGGCAATCATATTTTACAGATTATTGTCTAGAAGTGGGTTATGATATTGGCACGTCATCTGTTGCCACTCTACAAGGAAACCACCAGCTCCACTTGTTCAAAGTAATCCGTATACGCTAACGGATGTAGGGATGGGGGTTTGCTGCTGTGTTAGTTGAGAGGCAGAACTGATGAGCTCCACAAGAAGGAAGATAATCGAGTGATACTTATTGTAAAATAACACCAGACTGCCTGTATTTGAGTCTACATTGCTATGGTTTGACACAATGCTTTTTCCCTGCAGCCAAAGAGAAAATGAAAAAAGGGTTAAGGTTGCTGAACCCATGCATCTTAGTTCAGTACAGCGAGAGATACTGATCAGTATCCAGCTCTGTGTAGTCTTAAAAAAACATCCAAAATCCATTTAACAAAGGTTCTAGGAACATTTAAGCTATCATCCTCAATTCTGAGACAGGAGAACAGTTCCAGGAAACCTCTATTCCAGTGTGGAGGTGAAAAATGAGCTGCCTGTAAATGTCATCCAGAAAAGGAGGGACCACATTTGGATAGACCAGGTAAGCTGCTAAATGCCTAGGGGGAAGACAGGGAGAGGAAAAACTGAACCAGCACTTTCTGAAAATGGGCTCGATACCAGTTAACTTGTGCTATATGTGACTCCCAAATCTGAACAGCTCCCATGAACTAGGAAAAAATCCCATTTTTATTTGTCAGACTAGGAACTACATAGTAGGAGGTCAAAGGAAAGATTCAGTAAAACTTCAGATGCAGCTTTTCCACAAGACACAACGCCCTTAAAAGAAAGGGGAACCATATGGATCAACTTGGTCAGCCCTGTGACAGATGAGCAGCATGCAGCTCTCGTGTGCACAGGTGCTATGTGAAAAGTTTGGCCTTCCTCTGGCAGCTTTCCTTGCTACTCCTACTGTGCAAAAGCAAGCTTTGAGGGAAGTAGAACAAAACTGTTGACAATAAATCCTACATTTAAATTGAAGTACAGTAAGAACCACATGGTAGTATATGGAACAATATCTAATCAATCATTAATCACTCTTTCTGGAGCAGAACATTATTGTTAATAACAGCATATATTTACTCTGGTTTAACATGTAGACTGGAAAGCAAGAAACGATTTGCATGGTGGCAGCCTTAACAGTCTGTTAGTGTTATTTGCTTAACTGTAAATCTGCCTCAAGTTTATACACCTTATTTTTGCTGTTTTCTGCAGCTGTTGTCAGCAACCACATTAAAGTCAGCTTCTTGTTGGCTAAAAGGTCAAGGAGGAATCCTGCACTAGCTACTTAGAACTGGACACATTTATGAGTAATTTCTTCTATATCTACTCTAACTGTTCTGTAAACATCTCCAAAAAACAGCGCAACTTTCAGTGTGAATGGAGATCTTTGTCTATCTAGAGTCATAAAAAATGATCTGGGATTATATATGTAATACAGTTGGTGACAATCATGTGGCTTCACCCTTTCTTAGAGCTGTTTCTCAGTAAATCCCACTTGACGTATGAAAATTGAAGAGAACCAAAATCTGGACATGCTGAAATGCTAGTGATCCTACTTTGAAACCAGGTTTGTGTGTGAGTAATTATAAACTAAAAATGGGTTGATGATTATCCTGAACTATCTTAAATTCACTTTCCTTGCCATCTGTACCCATTTACACAATATACATATTTATACAATGTACATATTTGTATGTTTAGTACCCTTAGAACAGCTTTCCAATACCTAAAGGGGGCCTACAAGAAATCTGGAGAGGAACTTTTTACAAGGGCATGTAGTGACAGAACAAGGGGTAATGGCTTTAAGCTGAAAAAGGATAGATTTAGATTAGATATCAGGAAGAAATTCTTCACTATGAGGGTGGTGAGACACTGGAACAAGTTGCCCAGAGAACTGAATGCCCTATCCGTGGCAGTATTCAAGGCCAGGTTGGATGGGGTTTTGAGCAACCTGGTCTAGTGTAATGTGTCCCTGCCAATGGCAGAGGGGTTGGAAAGGGATGATCTTTAAGGTCCCCAACCTTAACCTTTATGTAATTCTATGTTTTACTAAAATGTTACCATTCAGACATGTAATGTACATAATTAAATTCAAATATATAAAAAAAAATTCTTGCACCTGTGGAATTGTTGATTTCCTCCAGAATCTTTCCAGTTTGTCTTATAAGGTAACACCCAGAATAAGATACATTAAAAGGAAATCTCTTGTCTTGCACAGAATCCACACATTTTTTTTTTATGCAGATTTTTGTGTTTATTAAAGGAATCTGCATTTGCCTTTTTCACTTCTGCAAGCACCTCACTGTAAATTTATGTCCAGCTTTCCTCGGTCTTCTTAGCAATTGCTTTTCCAGTATATCACTTACATTTACTATCCCTCTTAAGAAGCGTAGATTTCAATTCTACAAGAAATCATCATAGCTTGACCTGCTTGCAGACTCTGTAGGCTTTAGCAAGTGATGTATGCCATGTACATCTGAACTAGAGAATTTATGTAGAAAATTATCTAGCCTTTATTTAAAGTCTGCAGTTGATAGAGAATTCACTGCTCACTAGGAAAGCTATTTTAACAGTTAGCTACTCTGTCATAAAAAATGCATTCCTCAGTATTTGTTTGAATGTCTTACATTAGCTTTCAGCCATCGCATACTGTGAAGTTTCTGCTTGTCAGATTAAAAATCCTTGTGCTTTATGATATTTATTCCACACTTACCTACAAAATGTAATAAAATCATCTTTATTTTTCTCTTGAATGAACACCAGATGTGGACATCATCATCAAATAATGATTTCACAAATGCCATGCTGAGAAAAGCAATATGAAATCACAGTATCTATACTTGCACCTTCCAATCCTTATGTTCTGCTTACACGTAAGAGATTCACGTGGCATTCTCCAAAATTGCATTTGCCAGAAGGCAATTTTAGCTGACTATCCTTCAGCTGACTGTCTCAGTATCCTTTCCTTAGTCACCACTTTTAAAGAATTTTCCTCCTGACTGTGTAGCTTATGGAATCTGGTTTTATCTGCACAGACTTTGCACAGATATGTATCACCATGGATATCTAAAAACTAATTTTCCATTATTCAATACTGCAGTGTGTTTACCTTGGCTGGTTGCCAGGTGCCCACCCAGCCACTCTCTCCATCCTGCTCCTCAGCAGTACAAGACAACAAAAAAGGATGAAATAACACATGGGCTGAGTGAGGGTTGATATAAGAACAGTATAATAACTAAAGTATAATATGAAGCTACTACTACTACCACAATATTAATAATGATAAGAAAAATGACAAGGGGAGAGAATACAGTTACTCACTACCCACTGACTGATATCCAGCCCAACCCATGCAGTGATCTGGGCCTTCCAGGTAACTCCTCCCAGTTTTATACTGGGCATGAAGTGAGGTGGTATGGAATACCCCTTTTGCTAGTTTGGGTCATGTGTTCTGTCTCTACTTCCTCCTGGCTTACAATGCCCCTCCTCCCTGGCAGAGCATGGGAAACTGAAAAGTCTTTGATCAGGATAAGCATTACTTAGCAACAACTAACACATCGGTGTGTTATCAGCATTGTTCTCAGACTAAAGTTAAAAACCCAGCACTGTGCCAGCTACTAAGAAGGAGAAAAAAATAACTGTTTGTCCTGGGTTCAGCAGTAGCTGTCATTTTTCTCCTTTTTAGTAGCTGGTGCAGTGCTGTGGTCTCGACTTTTGGCCTGGGAACAGTGCTGATAATACCGATGGTTTTAGTTGCTGCTCAGTAATGTTTACTCTGACCAAGGACTTTCTGAGTCTCATGCTCTGCCAGGGAGGAGGGGAAGCCGAGAGGAAGCAGAGACAGGACACCTGACCCAAACTGACCAAAGAGGTATTCCATACCGCAGCACATCATGCCCAGGAGGTAAAACTGCAGGCAGTTACCCAGAAGGGTTAGATCACTGTTCTGGTTGGGCTAGGTATCGGTTGGCGGGTGGTGAGCGATTGTATTCTCTTCCCTTGTTATTTCCCTTGTCGTTATTATTACTGGTGGTAGCAGTAGTGGTTTTGTGTTATACCTTAGTTACTGGGCTGTCCTTATCTCAGCCCATGGGAGTTACATTCTTTCGATTCTCCTTCCTATCCCTCTGGGAGTGGGGGGGAGGAAGGGGGGGGAGTGAGTGAATAGCTGCTTGGTTTCTGAGTGACAGGCTGGGCTTAAACCACGACAGTTCTTTTTGGCGCCCCAACATGGGGCACAAAGGGTTGAGATAACAACAGATCTGACTGGAATGTGTCTAATCGTATTTGTGATAATCATTTATTGTTTTGGATTAATAGTCACTCATCACAATGCTGATTTATTGGCCCTCAGAGTTGTTGCTCTTGATCTCACAGTTCCAGCATGTCGTACCTTATCATTATTATTTCCCTAATAATGTGGTTTGTAGTGGCTTGTGTTATACCTTAGTTACTGGACTGTTTTTATCTCAAACCGTGGGAGTTGCATTCTTTCGATTCTCCTCCCTATCCCTCTGGGAGCAGGGTGAGGAAGGGAGGGGAGTCAGCAAACAGCTGCATGATTTCTTAGTGACAGGCTGGGCTTAAACCACAACACTGTTGCAGCTGCAACCAGGACAGTAGGATAGCAAAAACTAAACCAAAACTAAACACACCTTCCCACCAACAGCCCTTCTTTCCAGGTGCAACTTCTCTCCTGACTCCCCTACCTTGTCCACTGAATAGTGCCAGGAAATGGGATTGCAGTCAGTTCATAACACTTCAGGTCTGCTGCTCCTTCCTCGTCATGGTCTTCCGCTGATCCTTCCTCTTCCTGGTCTTCCACTGCTCCATTGCAGAGTCCCTTCTATGGGATACCGTCCTTCATGAAGGACTGTAAAAGGTTGTACTTGATGATCTTAAAGGTCTTTCCCAAACTAGCTGATCCTACGATTCTGTGAACTTCTTTAACATGCATCTTTCCCGTAAGGTGCAGCTCCTCCAGAACTGTTCCAGTGTGCATGTCCCACAGGCAGCAGCTTCTACCAGGAGCATGCTTCTGCATGGGCTCTCCACAGGCTCCAACTTTCTTCAGGTCACATCCAGCTGCTGCGGCATTAGGTTCTCCAAAGGACCTGGGCACCTGCATCCCATACATCCACCCTTCTCCTCTGTAAAACGCGTATTTAAGAGTTAACAATAAAATACACATTCATCCCGCAACCTGCAAAACTTCATCTACATCAATAAAAAGAGCTCCCTATGTTAAGCTATCTTCACTGCACTGACAAAGGTGGACAACTTACACACACTCCACTCCTCAACCCTTCACATTTTAACAAAGTATTCCTGCCAAATATTCCACTTTTCAGCAATGTCCACGCCAAGGTTTGCTTGTTACCTCTCCAAATTACTGTCCTTACTTACAACTCCAGGTTTTACCTTGGTGAAGCTGCTGTGCTTGGAGCTGGAGTAGCTGCGCTGACTGTTGCTTTGCCCTCAGATCCACCGACATTCTTTTCCTTTTGAAGGTGCTGGATAGTGTTGAACAAGGCCCTGTAAGCATAAGCCAAGCCCCAGCACGTTGCCATGATTTGTCCATCTCTGGTATGGCCAGAATGACCATACACCTCATTTAAGTGCTTTACTAATTCTTCTGGATTTTGCAGTTGTTCGGTGGTGAAATTCAAAGTACTGGAGAGGTCCACTGACCTAGATACTTGCCCATACTATCCCACACACCCTGCCACTCATGACTGTCCATCCATCTCTTGGTCCTCCTATGTTGTCGTTTGACCCCAAACAAGACCCAAACCTGACTCTGCTTAACTCTTGAAATCAGTTGTGAGCAAAATACACTCTGTACGTGTGCCAACATGGTGATCCCCATCACGATCAGCAAACAATTCTCAACAGTAGTAAAAGGCCATTCAAAAACTTCAAAACTCTCAAATGTAAATGGTCTGGGGGGACGACTGGGAGGGTAAAAGGATGTCTCCTTCACATGTTGACCACCCGAGAAGGAGAAAGAAGATGTGTAATTGCTAAGCACTTCTATTATGTACCTCCCAAAGTATAAAGGTGGTGACCACACTGGGAACATAAGCCAGATCAGTTTCATGATCAATGATTCTATTGTATTTCAAGTCATTACCATAAAGTACAATGGGACAAAAACCTTAGCCCAAGCCCCACACTTGAAAAACACTAATACAGCAAATACCGGATGGAAGTAAGGCACGATATACTGAAACTGTGAGATCAAGAGGAACAACCTTGAGAGCCAATAAATCAGCATTGTGACGAGTGACTATTAATCTGGACAGATCTGTTATTATCTCAACCCTTCGGGCCCCACGTTGGGCACCAAAAGAACTGTCGTGGTTTAAACCCTAGCCAGACAGCTTGTTCACTCACTCCCAGTGAGTGGTGCTGGGCTGAGAGCAGTCGAGGGCCCCCTTTCCCCGGGGGCTCTCAACTTCCCTGCTCCCGAAGGGATGGGGAGGAGGATGGAAAAAGTGCAACTCCCATGGGTTGAGACAAGAACAGTCCAGCAACCAAAGTACAACACAAATCACCACCGCTACCACCAACGACAACAGTGATAAGAGAAAATAACAAAGGAAGAGAATATGATACCGCCTGCCGAGAAACGAGTCCAACCCAGAAGACCCTGTGTTCTTCCGGGTAACTCCCAGTTACTCCCCACCCCAGGCATGACGTGCTGTGGTATGGAATACCTCTTTGGCTAGCTTGGGTCAGGTGTCCTGTCTCTGCTTCCTCCCAGCTTCCCCTCCTCCCTGGTAGAGCATGAGCCTCACAAAGTCCTTGGTCAGGGTAAACATCACTTAGCAACAACTGAAAACATCAGTATTATCAGCACTGTTCCCAGGCTGAAAGTCAAAACACAGTGCTGCATCAGCTACCAAGAAGGAGAAAAATTGACTGCTACTGCTAAACCCAGGACAAGACCCCATGTATGGCACCAGACAGGACTGTGTGAGTTAAGCTGACCTCTTCTCACAGCAGCTGTCCCTGCAGCCCCCTGCTGCCAAAACCCAGCCATGTGAACCCAATACAAACACCTTTTCTTTTTTTTTGTATCATCTACCAATTTGTAATGAAGAACAATTTTATGGTCTTTTCTCATTTCACTGATAAACATAATAATATCATAAATATTAACTAGATTCATTTGTATCCTTTTTTTAAAATTTTTAACCATCCTCCCAGCTTAATGACAAATGCATTTATATCTGCTCATTTTTCCTAGAAAATAAATGTATTTAAAACTTCCAAGTAACATGCCAGTTTTGTGACAAACAGGAGTTAATCATCTTTATAGAACTTCAATACCTTTTTTAATAAAACTTTGATAGTTTTCTCTCAGTTTTGCCTGTGACAACCCTATGAGGTCAGCCTCATGATCCATGAAGGATTTACAGTCCCAGTTAGGGTCTCTGAAGTTTATATTTTCCAACAAAATGAAAGAGTATAATTTTTCTCCATCATGAGTCTTTGTTCCATCTGAATTGCAGAAAATAGGAAAAAAGTTGTCTCTTGGTATGAAAATGTTAGCCAAATTGTCAGGCAACTTTCTTTTCTCCAAGTCTGTTGTTCATTGCCAGCCTAGAATATGGTACTGTATATTTAAGGATACAGTCGTAAAGAAGAGCATCCTTTCTGTTTTGTTTCTAAGAAGTTAGAAAATGTTTCCATAGTATGGAGAGTAGCTATCATTTGTTTCATGTCAGCTTAGGTAATCTTTCCTATTTAAGGATATCTACTCAGGTAACTGCTTGTTCCGTACGTTTCAGCATTTTCAAAGGAAACACATGTTCACTGTTATTGTCATCAGAATAAGTTTCAATAGAATCTTAAAAACCTTGGGGTTGCTTCTATAATCATAACCAAAGTTAATACTCTTTGACATAAAATACTCTATTATTCCAATAGTGAGAAATACAATATTAATAAGATTTTATGTCTTGAAAGACTCTCTCACACACATACTGTAAATGTGGATCAAAATAACTTCATACTGTATTCATAAAAGTATTTTTTTAAAAAAATGAAGTTGGCATGGTATATTAATTTTAGAACTGTTGTTTTTCCTTAATTCTGATCTATTATAACCTGTAAGTGACACTAAAAACAAGAAGCTATTGTAGAGATACTTAATAAAGGCAGTAGATTCAGGGCAATAATATGAATAATAAAAAAGTCAGTAATAAATTTAAATCTTTAAAAATAGAATAAGTAAAACTATCTGAAACACACTTTGGCAGCCTCATTTTGCCAGGCTCATGCTGAAGTTTCTTATTTTTCACTGGTTTCAAACTGAAGCTAATGGTTTAAGTGAAAAGAAAGGGCATAAGGGCATTTAAGTGCAGATGCATACCTCTAAGTCTTTGATGATGCGTTAAAAGTCTAATCTTCTTTCACGGGAACCTTCAGAAAGGTATGCAAACTTCAGAGCTCTCTGTGGATTACTGAGTACAGAAGAAGAACAGGCTCCCACCTCAGGTAGGCTAATTTTTTATGTACTGCTACATAAAATAAAGGTGAACTTGATCCTGCCTATTTGGTCAGTTAAGAAACGATCTAAGTTAAATAGCAGCTTTCCTGCATTTTCAGGAACGTTGCTAAAGCTTTGTATCCTTCCACTCAAGAATTATAATAATCTTATCCTTTGGTATAAAAATACCTGCAAATGAAACTTCAACTCCTGTATCCAGGGGTAGTTTGCTATTTGACAGGCTCAGTCCAGGTGGCTGCTCTGAGGAGATGAAAATTAAAGACATAGGGCGTAATTATACAGTTAGGCTTAAGTAGAGTATTGTCTCAGCCTGTTTCAGGGTATATGCTAGCCAATAGCAATTAAAAGAGAAATCTGTGTTTTCAACATGAATTCCTTTAACTTTTATGCCGGAAAAGTGTAAGGAAAAAAAAAAAAGTCTCAAAAGACAACATTCCTTTTCATGGCAAAAAAAAAAAAAAGGGTTTTCTCATTTGTCATATTTATAATGAAGGTCTGAACTCTTCCACTGGGGCAGGTTTTAGAAATGAACAGACTCTAGAGTCTTTCAGCTTTTCATGCTATATTATTTTTGCACTCTGAATTAAATTCTAATGTTATTTACATGGGGGGTTATATTTTAGTTACCAGTATTAATTTTTATTCTTAATTTCTTTCCAGTTTTTAAGTCTTTAGATTTTTTTTGGTAATAATATTTCCAACCACTTTTAATTATGTTTCCAGTTATAACTACACATAATTTGACTTAGGTCAACATTCTTTTACATTTCAGATTCTTTTGAAGGATCTTTAGTTCTGAAGCAAATCTGCCTCTTTTTATTTCCTCCTTCCCTTGTAAATTCTCCTCAATTTATGCTAGCCAGCCTGGTTCTGATTTATGTTTCATTTATTTACATTTCGTTATTTTCACCTTTTAAACTTTTTTAGCTCTGTGATTTCTCATTTTCCAATTCTTTTGAACTGCTTGGAAGTACTTCCCCCACACCTATAAAAAAATTTGGTTTTTTTTTTTATTGCATTGCTTTTTTACCCCATGCTGGAAGAAGTTTTCCTTCAAACAGTTTTTGTTGTTTTCTTTTTTTCTGTTGTTGTGAACACACCTTGTTATGTTTTTCAGCATCTTTGCCCAGTGCTTTTGCAAACAATCAAAACTTAATGCTTTTTAAAGCAAGGCTTGAGATTTTCCTGTTGCATTTAGCACCTAAGATAGCTAGCTTTTCTGTAACTAACACTTTGAAATAGTTTAGGATTTTATTGGCATCTCATTTTAAAAAAGAAAAAAGAGAGAGAGTGGGAACATATCAGTTTCAGTCTGGCATGTTTCTTTTCACCATTTTACTGTGTTAAAAACAAAAAAGGAAATGAGAATATGTTTTGCTTTGTATTTAGATTGGCTCCAACATGGAAAGAAAAAAGGCATTGTTATGAAGGGAGAGGACTGATAATAATCATGATGGAATATTGAAAATAACATTAAAGGCAACATTTTGGCTCTAGTACGTTTCTTTTTTTTTCCTCCAAACTGTTAAAAATGAGTCAGTGAAGTATCATTGTTCTCTGTGACATTTCACACTTTTTGGGAACGGCCTCTTGACAGAGACAAAAGTCTTATCACGTATATCTGTTTTCTGAATATATTTTCTATTTCAAGACTGCATTTATTAACCATTTATGAAGTCAAATAAGCTTTTCTTCTACACATACTACAATAATATATTTCCTTTTAGATTTCAGTTTCACACCATTTGGAAAATGAATGGCTTTTAAAGTTGGACCTGGCAAAGCAATGGTGAATACTTGTGTATCATGCAACATGGGACAATGTTGAAAGGAAAGACTTCCATTTAGTTTACAGGACATAAAACTGTTCCCTACTTTTGTTATATTATAATTACACAATAACACCTGGAGCATTCAATGACTTTCACAGGAAATTCCTGTTGTCCTCTATGTTTTGTTTATTTCAGCTTCCTTTACAGTATCAGAATCTTTGGTGAAAACCAGGTGAATACTTAAATGTTTTGATCTTTCGTCTTTATTGGCATGATGAGGTTGGTACCCAGGTGTTCCCAAAGATACAGCATAAACTGAAGTTATCTTGGGTGGGTATGGCAACATGTTTTTTCCAGCCATGAGACAGAAGGGATGAATATATCTCGTTTACAAACTCATTCTGTTAATTTGTATCTTTTTTAACTTCCTGTAATACAGTTTATTGCTTTGTAGAGGATGACTCCCAGTTTGATTCCATGTTTAATTGCCTTCCCTTTTCCTGTCACAAAGCAGAGATGAAACCTGCCTCACATTACAATTTTATCAGAGGGACCTGTCTCACCACACAGTGAAATGTTTCTCAAGGTCAAAACTGGAGAGATTTTTTTTTTTCTGTGAGATTTAATATTTGTACTTCTATAAACTGAGAAACTGTTGGATTTTTGTTGTTTTTTTTTAAGAAAAAAGTAGATGTAGCTGTAATTATTACTTTTTTATGGCAGCAAAATACATGCTTAAGCTCTTGCATGGACTTTAGATACGTACATAACCTAAGACCTCAGAAATTGCTTTACATTCTAAGGTTATAGTATTTACTTTAAAGCAAGATGAAACATCAAACTGGTGTTTGTGTGCAACCAAAAATTTCATTATAATGGCTTGCTAATTCTTTTTTTCTCCTTTTTGAAGCAAGATTTTCCCTGAAGTGTTTCAGCTGCAGAGAAATAAGGAGAAAGGTTCCAAGTTTTTTTAATAACTCAGAATAGCATTGAAGTACTTGAAAACTTACTATCCTGGACATCACTGTCATTTAATACTTTCAAAACTATATTTGATGGCAGAGAAATTAATAAGTGGTTGCTCTTTTGGGTGGAAAACCTAAATCACACAGAATTTGGCTAATTATTGGTGTTAAGAAATATTTTCTATCAACATTTTTTTCAATAATAAAACTAATTTTCAATTAAGTGAAAACAAAATTTGCATATTTTCTTCAGACAATCCTTTGACCAACACCTGTGTTTGGAAAGAATGCTCACTCTTTAGCCAACACATACACAAATTTTTGAAGTTTACGGACAGAAATGTCCAAGTTTCAGTTTCCTAACATAGAAAAATCATCAGTGTTTGGGTTTTTAATTTTAACAAAATTTGCCATTAAAAAAATGTAGAGCAAAGGGGGAAATAAGCTTATGAGGCACATTCATCTTTACTTTCTAATTAACTCTAGTACTTTGCAAAAGATTGAGTTTGTAAAGGTCTACATGTAACGAAATTATACGCTGTAGACTGCCATTTGAACTTATTCAGTGTTTCAGTTGTTTTAAAATAAATCCTGAGATTTGCACATTTTTATTACTGATTCACTTTACTAGGGTTAATAAACATTTAAATTTTATTGACCTGCAGTATAATTCCCATACTGTTATTAACAATTATGCAAAATGTACATTATTCTGCTTATATACATGAGTTTTGTATTAAGAGAATGAATCATCACAAGGCAATTTATTTTCTTTAATATTGTCAGACTTACAACAATTTCAGAATAGTGAGTCTACTTCAAGAATAAGGACTTGCACAGGTCTGAGCTCAGATGCCAACATAGATACTAAATAAATAAATCAATATTTGCTTTCACACTAAGAAATATAGTTCAGAAAGTTATTTAATAACCATTCCTTGTTAAATATGCAATATAATAAAAAATACCCATACATATTTTTACTCCTGAGAGCATCTATGCAGGGTTAGGTTTTGAATAACACTAAATGAACCTTTCTATGGCTTTGCTCAGTTCTCATTCATGTACTTTTCAGAAGTGGTTGTGTAGTAAAGAGAAAAAAAATCATAACAGGTATGTAAATAGCTGTCCTCACTGCCAACACCTTCAAATATAAAGGCATCCCAAAAAACTCTTAAAAATTAAGACGGTACAAATGACTGACTAAAAAATATGTTTGAAAAAGAAATGTATGTAGTTGATCAGACCTGTAACCATTCATATCCTTCATGCTAGCTTAGGGTAATGAAATTAACATAAAATGCATAAATTCATTATATTACACAAGAAATGTAAACGAAAACTCCTTGGTTTATGTTTCAATGTGTTACATACCCACACATGTATAGGTAGATGGACAGAAAGATAAACAGAAACATAAGGCAGAGACAGTCAGTGAGGGAGTATGCTACCATCAGAGCAAGAGAGAGCTCAATGGAAAAAGGCAGTAAAAATACTAAAGAAATAAGCTGGATAACGCAAAATCGATTTTGAAGTTTATTAAGGAGTTTCAGCAGAGGTGGGAAACTAACTATAATACATTCTTGCAGAACAGTATTGCCTGCTCCTTTTACTATTGCTCTGGATTTCATCTGCACTAAAAGTTTGGAAAAAATCAGTTTTTGCCTGAGGGCAGATTCATGAGGGACAAAGTGATACAGGAAGTAGCGTTAATTTTCTTCTTTGAGGAGCATCCCATTGTGCCAGAAATGCATTAGTAGAGTTTCATATAAGAAAGGAAAAATACTATTTTGTTTATCAAAGGGACATTATTGCTACTCACTGGTGATTTATCATTTATTAAAGAGGCATAAATATCTGTTGCGTTCTGAAGAAAGCATAGCTGTTTTGCTTGTGTTATTTATTAAATGAATTTCCTAACTCAAAGAGTCAGATTCTTAAACTCTTCAAGATGCAAGTAAGTCACCATGAAAGAATTCAGCAGTGTTCTAACTCTACTGGTTTCAAGGGGGTAAAGTACCAGCACCATGAGAATATTGTCTTTGAACAGCTGTCTAAAAGCTGTCTTCAAACCACTGTACCCAATCATGCCCCACACAGGGTACAGAGGACAGCCCAGTCTTTACAGTCATTCCAAGCTTCTGTGAAAATTAAAGCACAGGTCATCCTTGCTAGTGTAATTGCTAGGTAGGAAAGCCTTCCCCAGTATCAAGTCATCTAGGCTCAATGAGTTACAGGATCAACAGTAATGAGAAAAACTGGCTCTCAAAATTACTGCTTTATAGAAGTAGATTTAGCATGAATGTGAGTTGAAAAGGTGGTTAGCCATATGATTAGGAAAGCAAGGTATTAATGTGTTTGTGGATAGAGGATGAATGCCATCACAGCTTTAGCATCAGCTGTCTTGGCAAGTTTGTGAAAGGAGATTATGTAACATCTGGTTTTGATAAGAAACATTTACACATAGGAATAATACCATGCATGGATTACAGAAGTGACAGACATGAATGCTGTTGCTGAGGGTTCAAGAGCATACCATAATAAAGGCTTTGTGGACTGGCTTTTTACAGTGAACTCCTCAAATCCAAGCAGATAAAACAACTTACACAGCATCCACCCATGACTTTTTTCAGTAGTGTCAACAAAAAGAAATAAAACCAGAAATAGCTGAGTCAATCAATTCTAGGGGATTCTTACACACTTTTCCCTCTGAGGCCTAGATACAGTATATCCAGGAAAACATCTGTGGGAACTATCGGTAGGACTACCTTGGGATCCCTCCAAAATCAGCTAGAAGACTTATTTATGAGTAATAATCTGTGGGAAGCTTAGTGGAGAAGGAACACAGGAGTGTCACAGCTGGACTTCAGCCCTGGTGAGGGTTCAGCTGACAGAGCCAGAATGTATCGTCTGTACCAGTCATAGCAAACAGGTCTACAATAGTCCCTGTGTCTGCCTTTGACCCCTTAAATTGCCCCTTCTCAGCCAGTTCCCAGTGTTTGAAACAAGCTGATTTAAGTAAACATTAACTGTTCCTTCAGCCACATACAATTAGCTTTGTGAACAAGATAAAACCATAGCAATTAGACTTTATGCAAAGCAATCTCATCTCAAATGCCATGTTCAAGTTAGCACCATTAGTCTCACATTGCGTCTACTAGGTTCACTAGAATTTGTCCGGGCTTAAGTTTAAGCTGTTTGTGCTTTCAGCTGGGAGAAATTTACATCAAAACAAACATAGGTGTTCTTTTCTACTTTTGAGGGAGACTGCATGTTTTTACTATTCCCCATATCTCGTATGAGGGTTAAAGTACACTCAGAGCATTAACATGTAGTTGACTCCTTCTTGCAAGAAGTACACTAGTTCCAGGGTTAGAAGAAGAAGATATGTATTCAAACTTGACATTGTATGCCCTACCCCTCTTACTCAGCTTCATCTATCTACTCTTCCTACTTGGTTACCTAATCATAATATGCTACTTCTTATAGATCTCCAAAGTCTTTTCATACAGAGCACTAAAGTTCACACAACTCATCCTGGGCTATCCTCCCTCTCAAGTTAATAAAAAACATCAAGGAGCCAAAGCTAAAACCTTTGAAAGAAAGGGTAAACCCAAAAATAACCGCAAAGTTAATTGAGCTGTGCTACCTAATTAATAACTGTCTGCCTTTGACTATATTTACATTTATTTGGAAGCATCCCTGCAAGAACCTATCAGGCTGGCTTCTTTGATTACAGTTTCTGGCAGCTATGCAAGGAATAGCCTCTGAATCACCTGGTTGTGGGCCACAGTGATTCATCATACCAGAACAAACTTAATAGTAAAACAAGAAAAAGATCATTTAGGAAAAAAAGTCTTCAGGTGTTACTTCAGAGGTGAAAGATTACAATTAAAATAAATATGAAGGTCTTGCTTAAATATAACAACCAGATGCCTTTTCAGTATTTTTGAGCAATGCTCCCAGAGACACCAGGAAACAGTACCTGCTTAAAAACCTCCACCAATTCTGAAGGCAAAACTTGCCAGATGCTGTGAGTGTGGGCAAGCTCTTCTAAGTTCTCCATAATCTTTTTCTCCCTTAACCTGGTTTTATGTTTGATACATGCGTGCTTCAAGATTTATATCTTTATCTCTTGGTTGCCTTCTAGATGTTAGGTTTCGGATATAAATTCATACCCCTTTGGTGAATCTGCTTTTGTGAAAAATGGTTATAGTTTAATCAGCTGTAGAGTCTATATAACTGCAAGTATTTTTTTTCTTTCTCCTGAGAGAGGGTTATAGTTTTTTTTGTTTTAAGTGCTGGCTGACTACTTCCTGCCAAGTCTGAGTAGATTAATTATACCTCAAAGCCCTATTAGAGCTGCTATTAACATGTACTAACTACTTTATGTAAATCATTTAAATACACAAATATTTAGCCATTTTGACTTTCATCTATGAAAGCTTTACTACAGAGGCTTTTGATGTTATTATCAGATGTGGTAACCAAACACTTTGTTCAGGCTACCACTGAACTGGTGTCTCCTGGATTTTCTTTCTGTTTAACCTCATGGTGTTCAACAAGACCAAGTGCAGTGTCCTGAACCTGGGTTAGGGCAAACCCCACTATCATTAGACTTGGGAATGGACTGATTGAGAGAAACCCTGCAGAGAAGGACTTGGGGATTCAGGTGGATAAGAAGTGTGGCCATCAGACTGAGAGGTATGATTCTTCCCCCCTATTCTGCTCTGGTGAGACCCTACTTGGAGTGGTGCATTCACCTCTGAGGTCCCCAGTACAAGAAGGACATGGACCTTTCAGGGTGGATCCAGAAAAGAGCTGCAAAAATGATCAGAAGACTGGAATAACTCTCCTATGAAGACGGGCTGAGAAAGTTGGGATTGTTCAGCCTGGAAAAGAGAAGGCTCTGAGAAGACCTTATTGTGGTCTTTCACTGTATAAAGGGGGCTTATAAGAAAGATGAAGTCTTTTTACCAAAGCCTGTGCAGACAGGACAACAGGTAATGGTTTTAAACTGAAAGATGGCAGATTAGGATTAAATATTAGATTTGTCTACTTGTCTTTGAGAATCTGACTACCTGATGATCAAGAGCTGCAGAAAACAAGCTAATCGTTACACCTGAAAAGAAATTGTTTTGAACCTGTGATATCCTGTCATGTTTTAAGCCCAGCCAGCAACCCAGAACCACGCAGCCACTCACTCAATCCCCCCCCCACCCCGTTCCTCTCCCCACTCCTGGAGGGATGGGTAGGAGAATTGAAAGAATGTAACTCCCATGGGCTGAGATAAGGACAGCCCAGTAACTAAGGTATAACACAAACCACTACTGCTACCAGCAGTAATAATAACGATAAGGGAAATAACAAGGGAAGAGAATACAATCGCTCACCACTCGCCAACCGATACCCAGCCCACCAGAGCAGTGATCTAACCCTTCTGGGTAACTGCCACCAGTTTTACATTCTGGGCATGACGTGCTGTGGTATGGAATACCTCTTTGGCTAGTTTGGGTCAGGTGTCCTGTCTCTGCTTCCTCCTGGCTTCCCCTCCTCCCTGGCAGAGCATGAGACTTAGAAAGTCCTTGGTCAGACTAAACATGA
Source organism: Pezoporus flaviventris (assembly GCF_033815535.1). Lineage (NCBI taxonomy): Eukaryota > Metazoa > Chordata > Aves > Psittaciformes > Psittacidae > Pezoporus > Pezoporus flaviventris. Next base: position 5,974,524 of record NW_026892564.1, read on the forward strand.
CTGAGCAACAACTAAAAACACTGGTGTTATCAGTGCTATTCCCAGGCCAAAAGTTGAAACCACAGCACTGCACCAGCAACTAAGACTGAGAAAAATAACTGCTACTGCTGAACCCAGGACATATTCCCTTTCAGCTTTGGTTGTTCAGTTTCTACAAATACCATGCCTACATTTTTTCCTAATTTTAATAGCTGCATGTTATCACAGAGAAACTCTCTTCTATATGTTTATCATTTGTATAGCAGCAACCATTAAATGCCCACTGCAACAAAAACCACAATGATTTCTTCAGTTTTTCACAATAAGTCTCTTTATGGTGGTTTATAAAATACCTCATTTCTTATTGGAGCAAAAAAGCATTTTAGATAATTTACATCTCTTCCTTTCCCGTGTCCCCATTGTTTCTTACAGAGAAAATAGTTATCTGGAAGCCGCGTATGACTGGCTTGATTTAGCCTTTTCTAGAAGATGTAGAGATTTAGAGAGCAGACTTTGGCTTCTTCAGGAACTTGCTTAGTAAGGTTCCATGGGATATAGCCCTAGAGAGGAGGGGGGCCCAAGACTGTTGGTTGGTGTTCAAGGATCATCGACTACGAGCTCAGGAGTGTTGCATCCCAAGGAAGGAAGTGCAGGAGGAAGGCCAGGAGACCTCCTTGGATGGATAAGGAGCTGTTGAGGAAAATTTGAAGGAAAAAAGAGGCTTATAAAAGGTGGAAGGAAGGACAGGCAGCCTGGGAAGAATACAGGGATGTTGTCTGGGAAGATAAGGACCAGGTAAGAAAAGCTAAGGCCCAGTTAGAATTAAACTTGGCTAGGGATGTGAAGGATAACAGGAAGGGATTCTATAAGAACATAACAAAATAAAGACAGACTAGGGACAACATAGGCCCCTCCGGGAGCTATTTGGGAGAACTGGCTACACAGGATTTGGAGAAGGCTGAGGTTCTGAATGACTACTTAGCCTCAGTCTTCACTGGCAAAGGCTTTGACCACACCACCCAAGTCTTGGAAGGCAGATGCAGGGACCGTGAGAATGAAGACTTTGGGCCCACTGTAGGAGAGGATCTGGTTTGAGACCATCTTAAAAACCTAAACGTGCACAAGTCCATGGAACCTGATGAAATCCAACAGCATGTCCTGAAGGAGCTGGCAAATGAAGTTGCTAAGCCACTGTCCATCATATTTGAAAAAATCATGGCAGTCAGGTGAAGTTCCTCACGAATAGAAAAAGAGAAATATAACCCCCATTTTCAAGAAGGGGAAAATGGATGGCCCGGGGAACTACACACCAGTCAGTCTCACCTCCATGCCTGGCAAAATCTTGGAGCAGATTCCCCTGGAAAGCATGCTAAGGCACATGAAAAACAACAAGGTGCTTGGTGACAGCCAGCATGGCTTCACTAAGGGGAAATCCTGCCTGACCAATTTGGTGGCCTTCTATGATGGGGCTACAGAATTGATGGACAGAGGTAGAGCAGTTGACGTCATCTACCTGGACTTTGCAAAGCGTTCAACACTGTCCCACATGACATCCTCGTCTTTACATTGGAGAGACATCAATTTGACGGACCACTCGATGGATAAAGAACTGGCTGGATGGCCGCACACAAAGAGTTGTGGTCAATGGCTCAATGTCCAGCTGGAGACCAGAAATGAGTGGTGTCTCTCAGGGATAGGTGTTGGGACCGGTCTTGTTCAACATCTTTGTCGCTGACATGGACAGTGGGATTGAGTGCGCCCTCAGCAAGTTTGCCAATGACACCAAGCTGTGTGGTTCGGTTGATACGCTGGAGGGAAGGAATGCCATCCAGAGGGACCTCGACATGCTTTGAGGTGGGCTGATGCCAACCTCATGAAGTTTATCCATGCCAAGTGCAAGGTCCTATACCTGGGTCAGAGCAATCCCAGGCACAGCTACAGGTTGGGCAGAGAAGAAATTCAGAGCAGCCCTGCAGAGAAGGACTTGGGAGTGTTGGTCCATGAGAAAATGAACATGAGCTGGCTTCAGTGTGCGCTTGCAGCCCAGAAAGGCAACCGTATCGTGGGCTGCATCAAAAGGAGTGTGACCAGCAGGTCGAAGGAGGTGATCCTGCCCCTCTACTCTGCTCTCATGAGACCCCACTTGGAGCATTGTGTGCAGTTGTGATGTCCTCAACATAAAAAGGACATGGAACTGTTGGAACAAGTCCAGAGAAGGGCCACGAGGATGATCAGGGGACTGGAGCCCCTCCCGTATGTACATATGCTGAGAAAGTTGGGGCTACACAGCATGAAGAAGAGAACGCCGCATGGAGACCTCATAGCAGCCTTCCAGTATGTGAAAGGGGGCTACTGGGATGCTGGAGATGGACTCTTCATTAGGGACTGTAGTGACAGGACAAGGGGTAATGGGTTAAAACTTAAACAGGGGAAGTTTAGATTGGATGTAAGGAAGAAATTATTTACTGTTAGGGTGGTGAGGCACTGGAATGGGTTGCCCAGGGAGGTTGTCAATGCTCCATCCCTGGGGGTTTTGAAGTCCTGGTTGGACGAAGCCTTGGGTGACATGGTTTAGTGGGAGGTGTCCCTGCCCATAGCAGGGGTATTGGAACTAGATGATCTTAAGGTCCTTTCCAGCCCTAACTATTCTATGATTCTATGATTCTATGTGAATATTAAAGGTGGTCAGTGATGCATCTAGGCTATATTGTGTGAACTTTCAAGCATTTATGAAGCCCTAGAGGGTGATAACAGGGAATCTGCAGCTTTGTAACCTTCTATCCTCTTATTTTTCTTATCCACAAACAAAGACAATGCTTTCTTCCTCAGGATAGATGAAATAAAACCTCTCTTTGCTGGTCTTGAACAGCTATTCTCCCAGTAGAGTATAACCTCTGTTTTGCTTAGTTTCAGTTCTTTTAGAACTAAGATAAAATGTACACACACTTTTTTTCAGTGAGCTGCAATGCCGAAATAATAGAAGATAGAAAATGCTAAAATCAGTTCAGGACAAGATGTTTACCAAAGCCAATTCAGAGCAAAAACATGTAATTGTAAAAGCAATTAAGTTATGTTTGACCAAACCACTATCTGAAGATATACCATCTCCTTGATTGAGAAAAATAGAAGCAATCCTTTGCAATTTTAGAGTAAAGAACATAAAAAAAAAAGTTCTTGTAAAAAGTCTTCTTTAACATCAATGTTACCAGGTTGGTGGCTGGAAATATGCTTAATTATTACTCACCTGATGAAAGATAAAAGCTAATTATTGAAAAATTATCTGTATTATGTGTTTGGGAATATATTTACAGCAATATAAATATATATTTCTTTTCTTTGATGAACCAGAAAGTCTTATAACTCTGACAGTGTACTTCATTGTTGTTCTACATTGTATTTCTTATATCTTAAAGAAGATGGTACTTCTGAGAGTCTAGTTATTTCCTTGCTCTACAGAAAATCTTTTTTGGACAACAGACAAACCACCTTATACATGGAGTCAAGAACTTGCTGCTTGACAAATAATATAGTGATAGTCTAATCCCAATTAAAAAAACAACAACAAAAATTATTACTCTAGTCTATTTGCAATGGGATATACTTACAGTTAGTAATACCGTTAAGGCTGAGGTTAAAGCTGAGGTCCATAAACATCTGAGTATCTTCTATGGAGGTTACAGTGAGTTGTCCACATATTTTGTTCTTTCCTAGGAAGACTATGATGTTGCTGGGGATTTCTTCTCCCTTGGTCTTGGATCTGCTTAGGTGTATTTTTATGTTTCATAACATAGTGTGATCACATGCTCTTTCTTCACTGATTCATAGGTAAATTTTTACTGTCTTCACCCTTTAGTTATTATTTTAAGATGCACAATAGCCTCCCTCAATCCCAATTACCATAAAGATATTGTCTGTTATTGACTTACTGCTTAGGTTTATTAGACTTTTACCATGGTATTCATAAGGCTAAGCTAAAACAAGATAAACAGTAACAATTGATCACTAGACACTTACCAAAATTAGCTCAGGCCAAGACAAGTCCAGATAAATTCAGACCCCATACCCACAAGAGACCTGTCATGTCATTGACATTTTATTAATGGTTTTGGCTGGGATAGAGTTAATTTTCTTCTCAGTGGCTGGTACAGTGCTGTGTTTTGGATCTAGAATGAGAATAATTCTGATAACACATAGATGTTTTAGTTATTGCTAAACAGTGCTTACACCAAGTCAAAAATTTTTCAGCTTCGCATACCACCCCACCACCAGCAAGGAGGCTGGGGTGGCACAAGAAGCTGGGAGGAGACACAGCCAGGAGAGCTGACCCCAGCTAATCAAGGGGATATTCTATATTATATGGCATCATATAAACTGGGGGGAAAGCTGGTGGGGGATCATTGCTCAGGAAATGGTTGGGCATTGGTCAGCGGGTACAGAGCAATTGCATTGTGCATCACTTATTTAGTATATTCTAATTCTTTAAGTAATTTTTCCCCTTCCTTTTCTGTTCTATTAAATTGTCTTTATCTCAACCTACAAATTTTACTTCTTTACCCCCATTCTCTCTCCCATCCCATTGCATGAATTGCATGAATCAGAATCACAGAAAGGTTAGGGTTGAAAGGGACCTTAAAGATCACCCAGTTCCAACCCCCCTGCCATGGGACACCTCCCACTACACAAGGCTGCTCAAGGCCATCTCCAAACTGGCCTTGAACACTGCCAGGGATAGAGCATTTACCATTTCTTTGGGCAACCTGTTCCAGTGCCTCACCACCCCCACAGCGAAGAACCTCTTCCTTATATCTAACCTGACTTTCCCCTGTTTAAGTTTTGAACCCATTGCCCCTTGTCCTATCCCTGTAGTCTCTGGTGAAGAGTCCTTCTCCAGTACCCTTGTTGCCCCCCTTCAGATACTGGAAGGCTGTTATGAGATCTCCATGCAGCCTTCTCTTCTCCAGGCTTAACAGTCTCAATTTTCTTAGCCTGTATTTGTATGGGAAGTACTCTAGACTCTTTATCATCCTTGTGGCTGTGTGGTGTTTAACTGCCTGGCAGCTTAAACCGCCACACTAGTTGAAAGAGAAATAATTTCCTTATCTACAACCTTTTTGTAAAGATATTATAACCATGAGATGTCTAAAAATCTACGCGCTTGCTACATAGGAAAAGAAAGGTTTATCAAAAGGTTAATTTATCAATTTCTTTTTCCATATGATGAAAAGTTAAGCTAAGCCTCTAATTTAGGAGCTACTTCCAGGCACAGATATTGATTCAATCCCATTGACTGATGCTGTCAAATAGCTGTGTGGGTGTACGAGCCTGAAGAGCTTCCTTTATTAATGTCAGTATCTCTTTGTGTACTTTTAAACTTAAATTTCAGTCTGTCCCTCTCTAGGCTTAATGGTAGAAATGTAGTCAGTTAATGCACTAAATGACTCAGTAAATTCTGCTTTTCAAATAAAAAAAACAAGAATGACCGAATGAAGACAAAGAACACTGCTATTTATCACGTTTGTACTAGGACCCTATAATTTTCCTAAAATGAAGGTGCAGGCAACTTTGCCTGATGTGTACTGCAACTAGAGTGCAGATATAACTCTCAATATTCCTGAGAGATGATTTGAGAAAATTATACTTGAAGTATTTTTCACACTATTTTATGGGAAGATTACAGCAATTATTGTTCCTGATTCTGAGTTTCCACATTTTTGGAAGATGGTGTTTTTAGCAACATCAAGTCTGTTTGTTTTTACTGTTGCTGCTGTAAGCTGAAAGCAAGTCAAGTCCTATTTTCTTTACATTTTTTTCCAGCAACGTCTTTAGTTCCCAGGATTGATGGAAGTCACATAGCCATTTTTTACTCTTTCCAAATTCTTTTAAAAATAATCTGTGCCTAGAAAGTTAGAATTGTGATGAAACAGGTTGGAAGGGAATTTAACTGCAGTCTGGATGGGTTCAAACTGTTGTTTAACATTCCAATAAATAGTATGTATTTCCTTAAGTATATACCATACAGAGACAGGTTAGTGTTTTATATAAGCTAAAGGCTCTGCCTTATCCAACTTAGTTTCTGTAAAGAAAGTATTTAACACAATGATAGACTGAACTTTAATGCTTCCTTAATTCAAATATTATGTCTAATCCGACTTTCTTAACAACTACAAAGTAAATACATTGAAAAGGGCTCAAAAGTGCCACTTAAACAGGGTAAGTTTAGATTGGATATAAGGAAGAAGTTCTTTACTGTAAGGGTGATGAGGCACTGGAATGGGTTGCCCAGGGAAGTTGCGAATGCTCCATCCCTGGCGGTGTTCAAAGCCAGTTTGGACAGAGCCTTGGGTGAGATGGCTTAGTGTGAGGTGTACCTCCACATGGCAAGGGGTTGGAACTAGAAGATCTTAAGGTCCTTTCCAACTCTAACTATTCTATGATTCTATGTCCTAAGAGAAGAGAATTTCTCTGTATACAGTTAGTTAGATCAAATAACTCAAGGACTACATATGTACCAACCTGTTCACTGGTTATGGTGTAGGCAGTAGACACACACTTCTTGACCTAGTGCTCACCAACAGGGAAGGGCTCCTTGGAAATGTAATGCTCCAGGGCAGCCTTGGATGCAGCGATCATGACATGGTCAAATTCGAGATCCTCAGGACAGTGAGAAGAGCGTGCAGCAAGCTCACAGCCCTGGACTTCAAGAGAACAGACTATGGCATCTTCAGGAACCTGCTTAGTAAGGTTCCATGGGATTTAGCCCTAGCGAGCAGGGGGGCCCAAGAGTGGGTATTCAAGGATTGGTATTCAAGGATCACCTGCTACAAGCTCAGGTTGCATCCCAACTGGAAGGAAGTGCAGAAGGAGGGCCAGGAGACCTCCTTGGATGGATAAGGAGCTGCTGAGGAAAATCTGGGAAAAAAGAGGCTTATAAAAGGTGGAAGGAAGGACAGGCGGCCTGGGAAAAATATAGGGATGTTGTCTGGGAAGCTAGGGACAAGGTAAGACAAGCTAAGACCCAGTTAGAATTAAATTTGGCTAGGGATGTGAAGGATAACAGGAAGGGATCATATGATATTAAGGGTGGTGAGGCACTGGAATGGGTTGCTCAGAGAGGTTGTGAATGCTCCACCCCTGGCAGTGTTCAAGGCCAGGTTGGACGAAGCCTTGGGTGACATGGTTTAGTGTGAGGTGTCCCTGCCCATGGCAGGGGGATTGGAACTAGGTGATCTTAAGGTCCTTTCCAACCCTAACTATTCTATGATTCTATGATTCTGTAATCTGATGAACAGTTCAGATTAGTAAATGCTGTTACCTCGATAAGTAGCATAGCTCCTGCAGTTGCAGTGGTGCACTTCACATCTAGAAAAAAGTTGTCCTTAAGCATGGTAATTTTCCACAGAATAAGGTATATTATATTTACAATAAAATATCAGGAGCTTTGTGAAATGTATTATGACCATTTTGGAAATACTCAGGGAAGACCCTGCTAGTTTAAGCCATTCCAGGTTGATTTTTTTTTTATTATTTTTTATTTTTTTTAATGACAGATTTCATGCGTCTTTGGGTTTTGTGGGTAAACAACATCCATCATACTTTAGCAAGGGAGTCACTCTATTGACCAGATACTTATATCTGGTAATTAAATTTAATTGTTTAATTGTCCTGGGAGCTATATACCTCATCTGTGAAAAATTCACCTTCATGACAAGCAGGATTTAAACATTTAATGTAAGCAAAGTATCATCTGTGCCTTGGTGTGCTCCTGTGCAGTTTTCAGGAAAGGTAAAACAAATGTGACATTACTTGGAACATTTTAGAACTTTTAAGAAAAAAGGTTATAGAATTACAGAAGCAGTGGCAAATATTTAAATTGTTTCTAATCCTAATGTTAAATGAGAGTGAATGAATTTAAATTTTTATTCCACTGGACATTTCAAATATTTCACAATATGTTCTTATTATCCTATATTAGGACAAGAGACATTTCTGAACACAAAAAAAAAAAAATAAAATTTTGCAAGGTCAATATATTTCATTTCTGTTTACTGAAATGATCTAAGAAAACATAGACATGATAAAGAATGTGAAACCTTATGGGTTCATAGTATTGAATTTTTGAGTTTTATTTCCTGTTTTCTGTGAACTAGGCTATCTTCCTAGACTGTATGTTCCATACTACATTATGCAGAGAGCTAAGTCATTAGAGAGATGGGATCAGAGTCAAAACCCAGACACTATAATGTAAAAAAATATAAAGCACTGTCATAAAATGTTTTTGTTCATTCAGGAAAAAGTCAGACCAGTAGAAGTAGGAAAAGACTAAATCAACACCAACAAAAATAATTTTAGCTTTTCTGACACAAAATATTTCTTTTACAAAACAGAGATACTAGCACATTCAAAATATTCAATTTAGATAAAAAACATGTCAGTCAAGAGATTGGATCAGTGGGTTTCCAACCAGTTCCAAGTGTAGCAGCAGCTTTTCTTGCACCTGGGAAGTCTCAATTTGTGGAGGCAGCTTATGCCTTGGAGCAACATGGCTACTGCCCTGCACAGTCCAGTACCTTCGGCTGGTGGAAAGTACATGTCTAATACCCAAGCTGGTTTACTTTGGGCTATTTGCTATCTGTATGTAATGTTTCACTATAGTATGTGCAGGCATACCATTGCCTAGTAAATCTTTGTAATTAATCTGATCCCTTTTCTTTGGGACCAGCCTGAAACCATACTTTGTTCCAAGATCCTTTTGATTAGTTTTCCGTATGAGAGCTTATGGCAAAATTACACTTGCAAAGTTCAAGCCTTATGAATATTTCTCTTTTTAGAACAGATTCTAATCAATGATCATTCTACTTTTGCTTCACTGCTATGCAAAGTTAGTCATGATTAGAGCACAAAAATCCTAGTATAGATTATCTTTTTTTTTGTTTTTGAAGAGTAAGGCATCTACTGGTAAAGGAAAATTGATCAAAAAATGTAACTCAGACTTGTAAATCCAGTCTCTGGTGTCGTATAGCCAGGTCCTGAACCAAAACCAGAAAATCAATACAAAGTCTCCCATTGAATGTGATGAGCTTGGAAGTCCAATCGTAAATGAAGTGTGTGTTCTGAGTCTCATTTAAGGGAAACATGCTTTTACTGCATCTTGCGCAATAAAAATGTTTGCCAGTACAATTTTTTTAATCTTAGAAAATAGAGATATTGGTATGTATTCTGCAATCCTAAAGCAGAAGTTTAGACACCTAGTTTCAAACTAAGTAAAAAAATAGATTATAAAATGCCATTCTAATATTTGAAATAAGTGTATTTGACTTAATGTCTGTGCACAGTTGGCTGTCTGTCTCAGTTTCCAAATATTCAGTGACAAACACGGTATTAAGGAGAAGATACTACTGATAGTCTTAGTCTCTAAATTTTCAGAACTTCTTATGGAAAAGTCAGCAAATGTCATATTTGTAACATTTGTATATTTCAGATAAGTAACTGAAAACAGTTGTGTATTTTCAAAATTCCTACTTATAAACAAACTCATGATTATAAAGAATGACATTTCAGTAACACAGAAAAACAGCTCAAGCCCAATGTATGTCTTTTAGGATTCAATTCATAGTTTTAATACAATGCAAAATGATTCCCTCTGTATGCCCTGATTGTGATGTAGAAAAACATTTGAAGTTTTAATGTGTGGCATCTGAATAAACCAAGACATTCAACTGATTTTGCGTGGATTCTGCTGTTTTACAAGTTAGTGTAAGTGCAAAAATCCCTTGCATTCATGAGGAAGTTCAGTTTTGTTGGGAAAGAAAAATTGAGTGACGTTCACTTGAGAAACGCTTAGCTCTACCCATGTTCAAAATAAACAGCCTCTCTCCCCATGTAGGCTAGAAGGTGTGTCAGTTCTCTGTAGGTAATTATATTTCTATAACATTTGTGCTAAATCACTATATTCATATACTGGGACAAAAGGTCATCTAGGATAAAGCAACAAGATAAATTTTTATTCATTAAGCACTGGTCCAGGAAGTTCTATTGTCACAAAAGAGATTAACATAGTTGCTTTTGTGGCCAAATTGAAACATCCTTCCTCAAATGACCATGCTAAAATTCCTTGGAAATTCATGTATTTGCCAGTGGAGAATCATCTTGGAATTAATAAAATGTTACGAACTTCTTTCTTCCTTCTGCTGTTGTCCTTCGTTATGTGACCTTATAAGTGTCTATAAATATATAAAGGGGGAGTGTCACGAGGATGGAGCCAGGCTCTACTCAGTGGCAAACAATGATAGGACAAGGGGTAATGGGTACAAACTGGAACACAAGAGGTTCCACTTAAACTTGAGAAGAAACTTCTTCTCAGTGAGGGTGACAGAACACTGGAACAGGCTTCCCAGGGAGGTTGTGGAGTCTCCTTCCCTGGAGACATTCAAAACCCGCCTGGACACATTCCTGTGTAACATTATCTAGGTGTACCTGCTCTGGCAGGGGGATTGGACTAGATGATCTTTCGAGGTCCCTTCCAATCTCTAGCATACTGTGATACTGTGTGATACACTTCCTTATGTTGTTGAGATATATATACATGGTATCATGTTGTGCATTAGATTTTCAGGTCTTGTTCCCAGTTAAGTTCTTTGATATTCCAAGAAGAAAAAAACTTAGACATAAATTTATATGTAGCTTTACATATGTAATTACAGCACATACAGAATATCTGAGTCTCATTTTGTCTTTCTGCTAGGTGATATAAAATGCCTGAGGCCATGCAGGCTAGATAAGATCCTGGGGTAGAACCTACATACAACATACCATACCTTTTTACAGATTAAAAACCAAGCCTGTTTCCACTCAGAAGAACATGCAGAACTTCTCTCGTTTTAGTAACATCAGCATAAGAGCTATGTCATGAAATGTTATGTTTTTGCCTCTAGTCAGTGTATAATCTGAGCCAAGAAGCTCCCTAAAGAATTGCACAATTGCTTCAGAAATTTGTCTGTTTACAAAAATTTTGCATGGCCAACTAATATTGGCACACATCTATCTAGCAATCAAAACTTACTTCTAGGCTTAAGCAAAAAAAACCTTTCAAGACTGTGACCGCTGGAAATACATTATAGCAACATCATTCTTCAGAATGAGATCATGCAATTAGTATTATTACTTTCCTGTTAACAAGGAATCATAATTTTAATGAGACCTTTAAAGGATGGTCTAGTCTTGCCTCTCATCTTACAATGGGGTCTACTAGAAAAGCACAAGGACTGAGATTCTTTTGACCTGATTATTGCAGTTCCTAGGAGATGAATGATGGTCCATGGCCAATAACTAGACTATATGCTCTGCAAAAACAGAGCAAATAGGTTGTCTAGCATGATAGTGATTGTGATTGACGCAAACGTGTGTGTATGAAAGGTCTTGAAAGGGGACAAGAGACACTAAATACGTATCAAGAGACAAGCAGGGAGATGGTAAGGAAATCTTGGTTGGCCTGGCCAAAGACCAAGTATAAGGAGCAAGAACTTATACCAAGCTAATAATTTTCAGATATTTTCTATTTGTACAAAAGAAAGGTTTTAAAGAGAAATCTGAAGGGGAAATTGGGTCAGTTTTACGAATATTTACAGTAAATTACTCCCAAGAACAACAAGCAGCATATATATATGTTTAAACAGTGACGGAAATGAATTTTAATGGCAGGATGAAGGAAGATATTAATTTACTAAAACTAAAAAAAGGCAGCGGCAAGAGTAAAAGAGTTATGTCTCATTTTAGTGATGAAGGCCAGTAAAATATACTGGAGGCCATAAAGAGGGTGAGGACGGTGACTGGATCTACTGAGAAGAGTGATATGAATTATGGAAGTTAGCAAAATGATCTCTTACCAAAGCAATCAGCCTTGACATTAGGAAGACAGCAGATTCTGAAATATCAAAATGTTAAAGAAACACTGAAGCATGTTCCTATGATGTATGCAGTTCTTTTCAGAATCATATAATGGAAGAGCAAGGAGGCTCATCTGAGATTTGTGCATGTGGTATATTGGCTGTGCTGTCTGCTCACCTTCTGTACTGTGCCGGATCCCACAGAGCTCAATTTTCAATGACGTATAAGTGTCACTGTTGGAATGCACACAAGCACCAGACTATAGCACAATTTTATATTTGGAATTATGTGCAAAACCTGCTTCAAAACCGCAGTCTCTGTTCCAGTAAATACTTGATATATTTAAGCAGGGACTTTTAAGAAGGGACTGGAACCAAGTCTTTCTTCTTGATCTTAATATTTTATTACCCCCCCCCCCCCCCTTATTGCAAAACACCTACTTCACACATCTGAGCACTGCCCAAATCCTCTGAGAGGATCTGAATCTAGGCCAGAAACCTGAGGCAATGTTTCTGAAGTTAGAGGGATATTTGCCCAATAACACAAGAGCTGTAGGCCCCTTTGTACCTTCTCAGGTCTTGGATTTTGTAAACAGAAAGGCATTAGAGGGGATGGTTTGCAAGGACAGCTTGATTAGAAGGTGATAAGCTAGGAAACATCAACATGGCATTAGGAAGATTTTTGGGGGAGGGGGGTGATAAGAAGAAGATTATGGCTGTCCAGAGAATATGAAAACCCATAATAAATACTGCATGAAAATTTAAGATAGCTAGCTGGGAGAGAGAACTGGCCTGGAACTGCTTGTCTCTTTAGTCATAATATTATCCTGAATCATGTTGTAATCAATAAATGATGAAAGACAGTCTGAAAAATTCTACCAGGCCACCAAAGCTAGATGCCTTTTCTGTAGTCCAGTTTACTCAGTCTCATGGATGAGCCTGATGTCTCATGGACAAGGCTGGTGTCTCATGGACGAGTCAGGGAAAGTAAGGAGACCCCAGGTAGTTCCCCTAAAGAAGTAAGGGCTGTACACAGGCAAGAAGTCAGAAATATTAACAACACCAAAAGGGCTGCACAGAGATATATGTTGGAAAAGGAAGCCACAACCAACTATAACAAAATGTAAAAGGATGAAATGTAAAAACCTTGTTTAAATAATTTCAAACTTAAAAATATAAAAATGGTGAACTTTATGTTATTTCCTTCATGATGGTAATTTTGCATATTTTGACTAATATTTTTTTTTAAATCCTATATAGGGTAAAGATACAAAAGCCTTTGTTCCTAGAACTATTTTTTCATGTTTATATTTTGTAACAAAATGTTATAGAATTTTTTGAAATTTCTAAAAGACATATTTCCTGAGACTTTTACTGAAATATGTACTATTGCACTATCTCATTTGTTTTACATTAAAGTTTAATATACTTTATAAACTATTAGTTTAAATCTAGTATCTTAACTAGTACTATTCCATACTATAGGAGTGGAAAAAATCCAGTCATTCAGTTTTGTAACAAGTTCAGCTTTTTGCTTTCAGAGGGAGAATCGTTACTAGGGTACCATTGCTACCATCATTGCTAGAAGGAATTAGCCTTCAGTTCCTCATTTCCCATTCAGAATTTTACAAAAGCCTGCGTATTTTAGCTGAACCTTATGAGTGTAGCCTCGGTAGATTACTAACCTGGAGATTCTACTTGACAAGAACTTCCCCTTTTTACGTTGTCAAAGGTACCCAGAAATAATACCAATGTATTCTATGAGTCTAAAGATGAGCAGTAGAGATGATCAGCCACAAAGAAATGTTAGATTTAACAAGCTAATTAAGTTTCTTTGTGTCAAACACAATTAGAGCAAGTTTTATGGGAAAATACAGTTTGCTGCTAATTCTTGGAATTTCCAAACTTTTTAATTGCAGTAGATTTTATTGTATTTTTTTTTTTTGAGATTACTTTTAATTCTTTTTCCTTTTCTTATTTTCTTTGAATTTTGTAGAAAGCAGGAAATGTAAACTGATGATATAAAATTGTCGTAAAATTGTTATGTTTATATATTAAATGGTATTCAAGTAGGTTGATACTTCAATAAAGACACCTGTTACTAATTTATTATTCTCTTTTCCTACAAAAGGATTATTTTTTTCTCCCTTTTCAAATATGAATGAAACATTGTAGGGTAGATTTTAAAGATAATATAAGAAACTTAAATCTTAATATAATATAGAATAGATAATATAAGAAACTTAATAATTTCTGAGCTTTTCTTATTATCTAGCTAGTAGGATCCTCCCAGGGGTGACTCAGAAACAAAGCGGTGCTATTAATAGTAGCCACTATTTAGTGGCTACCATTTTGCCATGGTATGACATCAACATGTACTAGTGAGTGCTATTGCAGACAAAGTATTAGGTTCTGTAGATGGAGACGAAGTAAAGTTTGTATTTCTTTCTTAAGCATAGTGAAGCCCATACAGAAACGCATTTTTTACAGAAGTTTCCCGCCTTCTTTTCCTTTAATGAAATTAATGAAACTCCTGGAAGTTTGTTCAGTGATCAGCCTCTAGTAACTTTTGGTGACTTGTAACTCCTTGGGTAAGTTCTTGTAGGTTTTTTGATTCTTGTAAGATTGCAGTGCATGGTCTCCCATATCATCCATCTCAAAAATGGTGAAATAGGAACTGGATAAGTAGGTATAAAGCAGGTAAAAATTACCTGAGTTCCTGGGCTCAGAAGGTTGTGAAGTTTGCAAAGTCCAACTGGGGTCTGGTTGACAATGACATCTCTCAGGGGTTGATACTGGAGCAATATTGCTAAATGGGTGTGTTAACAACTTGAATAATGAGAAATAACATTCTCAGCAAGTTCATGGATGATAACAAACCCTGGAGGGCACCGCAGTTAACAGAAAGACCTCAACAAGTTGGTGAAATGGGCTGACAGACACTTCATGACAATCAACAAGAGATGTATGAAGTCCTGCACCTGGGATAGAGTAACACCATGTAGCAGCACAAGCTGGGATCTGGCTGTGGAGATAGGAGATCTGCAGAAAATACTTGGTGGTACTGCCAAACAAGTTGAACATGAGCCAGCAATGTACCCTTGTGGCAGAGGTCAACAGACTCCAGGCCTCAACTGGTAGGCATGCAGCCAGCAGGCTGAGACATGATACTTCCGTCTATTCATCACTTGCAAGACATATCTGAAGGACTGTATCCAGTCTGGGCTTCTCCAGTACAAGAAAGATATTGACAAACTGGAGCAATTTCAAGAGGGGCACCCAGATGGCTAGAGGGCTGGAGAACACAGCTGAGAGTGTTCTCCACTGGGGGCTGAGGAGAGGGGCTGAGAGTGGGGCTTGCTCAGTCTGAGGAGGAAGAGATTCAGGGGAATCTGTTGCAATATTTGACTACATAATGCAGCATATGCAGAAGATGGAGCTATTCTAAATAATAAGCTTTCCTTCACTTCTTTCCCTTTCCCTTTCCCTTTCCCTTCCCCTTTCCTTTTCTCTTTCTTTTTCCATTTCTATTTTCATTACCTTTTCCCTTTCTTTCCTTCTTCTCTTCTTTCCTTCCCCTTCACTTTCTTTCCCTTTTTACTATAGGCAGCATATAACACTGTGGGATCCAAGATCTGAGCTTGCTAGCTATTCAGTAATAGAAATAACAATGAATTCTTATGACTAGTTCTATCCAAAATAAACAATGTTTAACACACACTAACTGCAACTTCTGTCAAGTTCTTGGATTGTCAGAGCAGCTAAATGGTAAAACCAAAATCAAGTAATAACAAACAAATGGATATGAATTATTTAGGATCTCATATTTATAGCAGAAGAAGATTTTAAAACAGATTTGTGTAATTAATGCCTTACCACATGGCTTAGTTTCATTAACTCTGCTGAAAAGAATGCAGCAGCTCACAGCATTTGTGGTCAGGTTTTAAATTCCCTTATACGTTTACTGAACCCTGTAATCAGCACTGAAGTAATGGTGTATCAAATGGAATCTAATGTGAGTTGCATTTTGAACTTGTGGATGGCTCTCTAATTATATTCTCTGCAATTATTGCAATAAGCATGAATTTTGTTTTCAAAAGAGAGAAAAGTAGGATTTTTGGGAGCAGCTGCAAAGTGACCTGATAAACAACTTAAAAAATGAAGTGATTTTTACTTTATGATGCAACATCACTAAAGGTTTGAATATATATATATACATTTCAAAAAGTGAAACTTTTAGGAAGGGATTTATTAATTTTGCAGGAAATCTTAGAAGTGACCTGATCAGCTTGAATCATTTGATGGAGACAAGGTATCTGTTGGAAAGTGAATAATCCATCCCTCCAGGTTGTCAGAGAAGTTATAATTGGTTGTATTATAAAGATATTTCTTGGAGAAGGAATGCGTGTGGTTGCATCAAATTTTGTCTCATCAGCATTCATTGCTATAGAAAAAATATAGATTGTTTTTTGCAGTTTCTTGCAGACTTGCACAATGTAACCAAAGAATAACCAACGTACAGCACTTAATTCATCATACGATTTTTCTTAGATAAAGTAGATGAAATGAACAGGTGAAAACTGTGCATTCCTTTTTATTTTCCTTCAAAGGTGATAAGTAATCCTTCATGGCAATTTCCAACACATTGTGTCTCATCTGCACTAAGATCAGCTCTCCAAAAGCACACCATATGCTCAAGTGTTTTGCTGTCTGAACAAAACTGCCTCTGACCAGTACTGGGGCAGAAATTCTTCAGCTTTTTAGTTTTATCTAGAATTTTCACACAGCTATCTGCTTTTCAGAACTGGTATGTAACACTGAACACATAGAAATGTGTTTGCGTTTTTTTGTTGTGGGGTTTTATTGGCTTTTTTTTCCCCATTCATGTTGTAAAATAAGTTTCCAGTGAATTGCACACCACCATTTGTCTTTGAGAAGAATTGTAAAAACTTACTGTAAGGCTGTCTGAAGTTTCAAATCACAGCATCCCTAGTGGGCAGAGTTAATCAGGAATTTAATGAAACAGTGCTCATTTCTTTCTGTCCTACGTTTGATGTTAAGGGGAAACAGAACCCTAAGAATACCCAAGGAAAATAATTTTTGAGTGGAAAACATAACTTTTCAAAGATAAGATGTATTCATTTCCAATTTTGAGTTGTAGTTTATGGTTATGGTAGGAAGATTTCCTGACTTCTTATATAAATCATCCATCCTCATACTTTATTCTTGACTGCCTTTGTGAGCCATTACATCTCTTTTCAAATCTAAAGTCTTTACCCAGCATTAGGTTAAAATATATTTTCTATGTTATGCAGATGATAATATCATTCCACTGGTCTCAACAACTGTAACAATGAGGTTAATAAAACAAGATGAACTTCACAGTTCATCACCACAGTTATATTAAAATACCTTTTTGCTCTTGGGAAATGTGTTTTCTATGAAACTCTTAACTTAGCAGCAAAATAGACCTAAAATGACATTTCTAATTCACCAGAATCTCCTTTCTCACCAAGGAAGCAGCTGTTCTGTCAATGTGACTTAAATGGCTGCATCTGACTGGTGACACATTTCTGCTGGGAAATATTCACAGTGATTACATGTTTATCTTGTAGCACATTACTATTAGACAGCACCTCACCCTCCTCCCTGTATCAAGGAACAGATAGAACAAAATTTATTCAGTAGGTTGAAGAGTGGTAAAAATTATATGGAAAATTAAAGAAACTAACCACCTGACTTAATCAGACAAAAATGAGGAATCATTATGTACTGGAGACTGTTGGACAGGTTGACTTATAATGATTCAGACCAGCAGAAAGTTGCACATGCTTAGGTGAAGCAGATCCTAACTCTGATATATATAGATAAATACTGATGTGTATTTCCTTTTCTTGGTGTTAAGAAGTTAGAGAAGAAGAAAACAGGGGTTGAAATGCTGACTGCACCTGCAGGCTGGTTTTCTTTTTGTGTTATTTTAGTCTTACCAAAGTGGTGATGAAAATTCCTTTGTCTTCACATTGAGTAAAACAAAAGGCAAAAATTTCTGTTAATACCAATTTGTGAATTTCAGAGATGGCTGTTTCCTAGCACTCACAGAGACATTTGTGTGACTGTCTCCATCTAAAAGTTGGAGATCCAGATTGTGCAATCACATTTTAGGGCAGATTCTGACACCCCTTTTCTTCCAGAACGTTTCAATAGCAAATCACTGGATGCAAGACTGAATGTAAGCTAAAGACGCCACTAATTTTGTAATTACACATCGTCATACAGCTAATTCAGCATGTATTTAGTAATAAAATTTAGTACAAAAAATATCGCCGCGAGTAAACAACTCTGAGACTCTTAGGAATATTAATTTTTTGGTAAATAACATTAACTCCTAAAACAAAGTATAAGTAACTTCATTTAAGATGTGAAATACTTTTAAAAACTACAGTTTTTCATCTTACAATGCACACCAACAGCAGCAGTAAGAAGGTTAATACATGAGAAATGCTATTTACCCATAAGCAGTCAGATATGCAAATTACGTGAAGACCACATCATACATTTTCACAGGGATTTAAATGTGTGTGATTAAAGCAGTTTATGATAAGTACAGCATAAAACTTGGCTCTTATATGGCTTTCATGATTAAAGCAGTGCAGCAAACCCTATGATTTTTACTATGACTAATTTCCAGGAAAAGCAGAACACTGAAGAAATACAGAATTCTGCAGTGGTTGCTTTTCTCTATCAAGTAGTAATAACAAAATAATGTACAGTTAGAGTTCTGTAAATTAAAGCACTGCATCACCTGAGATGGTATGGAGGCACAAGTATAGCCTCATTCTCTGTGTAAAAAACTGCAGAAACTTTGTAGCTCAAAAAATAGTGGCAAAAGCAGTTGGTGATAGGTGAGAGTGGAGCGAAGGACCTTCCAATGCAAATGGTTCACACGGGTTTTAGTAAGAAATGAAATTACCTCATACAGAAACTATCAGGAAAAAAAACGGGTTGTTACAAGAAGGATCAAATTTTCATCTAGATGAAACGGTTATTTCCACACAGGTCACTAGGTGTCTGCTAAATTGCAACACTGATGTTTAGATTCATACATTTTGTGTGTTCCAGTTCCAGGAGGCCACAGTAGGTAGCAGCATAGAGCTGGATAGTTAGCACTAAGGTGAGCATACTCATTTCCCCACTGTAGTAGGACACTAAACAAGGAGATGAGAACGTTTGCCCCAAAATAAGTCATGAACATTGAAATTAACAGGAAAATCATGTAAGTATTCAGAAGAAAAATGTGCGCTTACCAGACTGAAGACAAAGCCAAGGTAGTTCTCCAGAAGAAAAATGCTTTTTATAAATAAGCAGCAAAAAGGGTCCGCAACATCTTCCCAAGGAAACTATGGATCTAAGCCCACAAGAAGCCAAACCAAATGTCTGGTGCTGGTGAATTCTGAAAATAAAGGTGCTGCCTATGATGACTTTCAACACACAAACAAGCAATGCTGCCAGGCAGGTGTTGCTTTTGACCCCTGCATTTTGAGTTCCTGTAAGGAAGAGCAATCCTACACTTCATTGCAACTTACCTTTTTTTTACATTTTGCCCCATAAGCATTGCATGTGGAACCATTAGATATAATTTTCACAGCATTTGAAAACTTGTCCTGATGAAACATACTCTAATGCTGGTGGCCTTTTGGAATTTTCAAGCAGTCTTAGCCAAGCTCATCAAGCAGTTAAAGTTTTCAAGAATTCAATTTTTTCTTCAGTGTTTTTAACCTTGCATCATTTACAGAGCAGGGGTTACTTACAGAACTGCTGTGCAGTTAAAACATTGTCACTGAAAATTCAGAAGAAAGTATAAAGATCATGTTAAAAACCCTGAAGATGAACTCCAGTATAAACGGCTGCGTATGAAAACAATTGGAAACATAAATGTACTAGCAAAGTGTGCATAGCCAAGTGTGTGCTAATAAAAACTTATTGCTGGTTTTGCTACATGTCCCTGCCACTCTTGGGAGAAAAAAAATGCAAACACCTTTGATGCCTCTGCATAAAAAGCAGTTTTTAAACCTAACCTTTGGTTTTTGCTACCTCTTCTTGGTGACATATTGCACAGAGTATTTACCTTGAGCTAGATATGATTTAACAGACGACATCCATTTTATATATCTTATTGCCATACTCTGTCTTTCTTCCATGTTACTAGCCTTCAGTACAATCCAATTGACTTTACTGTGAGAAAGGGTAGGATTTATCCTTGACTGTGCCAGCAAAATGTATCTCAAAACTAACAAATCAGGTTTTGCTCATTTCTCCGAAACCTGTGGTTAAAAAAATATTTGCTCATACAACTCTTTTTAAAGTACATCTCTTCACAGTTACCCATGAAATTATCCACTGTTTAAACCAGATGCTGGGTGACTGGAATAAAATTTCTCTCCCTTATGTCTTTCATTTCTGGTTGCTGATGCATCCCTTGCTGTGGTGAATTCTCAGACAAATTTACCCTAAGAAGAAATTTATATTTTCGTGTAACTTTACTCCACATCAGTTAACTGTTTCTTTTCTTTTCCTGAGGAATGGTACATTATGCCTAGACATAACATGTGTCTAACATTTATGTATAGACATAAATTCATTCAGCTTAGTAGGGACCTCTGGAAGTTGTTTGGTCCTACCTTTTGCTCAAGGCAGGATCAATTTAGTCTAGGTTGCTCAAGGCTCAGAGCAGTCAGTAATGGTCTTCTGAAATTAAATATTGTCGAAATGTTTCTGGTAAGATAGAAAATCAGTTCATATGAGGAAATTTACTGCACTTTCTAGCTGCCTTTTGCATTACAAATGGTTATTTGTTGTTATAGTTTTGGGTAAAGGCCTACACATTAAGTTTTGAGAGAGTCCATTAAATCGCAAGAGCCTTTGTCAGTAGTCCAACAGACCTTATCTTGATGGATTCAGGAAAAAAAAATAATCAGAAGAGATTATATGACAGTGTTTGGCTTGCTGTGATAAGTTCAGGTTGTTACTAACACTGTCTCCAGCAATTGTACTCGGGGTTACCTTTGACAGACAAAAGGGGACACTTTGTGCTTTGTATAAAAGCTTGAAAATCAGATGCTAACAGATAATAAGTCTGGAAAAAGTTGGGTAAGATATCAGTTTAACTAGGAATAAAGGATGAAAGTCCAGAATGCTACATGCAAAAGCAGTTAAAAGGTTGCACTCATCTCTGCTGAATGTGATTGACTATTGGACGCAGAGATCTGACATTCAAGCTTTCATATACAGCACCTGTGACCTGTTCCATTAATATTTCACCTAAGGTAAAAGAATATCTCATTAAAGGAGACCTTATCTCAGACAGAACTGCCTTGAAAGCTGCTGTCTCCTTGAAATACTGACTGTGGTAGGGCAGGGGAAGATGAAGAGTAAGCAAAGAGAAGGGGACACCAAGCAATGACTCTAAGGTACAAGAGGCAACAAAGGAACCCTACAGTGACTGCCATCAGGAATATGTTCTTTCAGGCAAAGATGGAGGTGTGGATAGGGGTTGTGTAGTATCTGCTGTATCTTGATAGGAATCTTGTTCAGGATATTATTTCCAGTCCATCATTCCTGTCTTGCTGTTTAGGCGAAAAAGGTATTAATGAATACCGCATTTTTTTACCACAAATATGAAAATTCTTAGTCAAAGTTTAAAATTTAACTGTATTTCTTTAGATGTTTATTTTCTTTACAGCTTAGCACATCAAAAAATTATGAAAATATTTGGGTTTTATTCATTGTAAAGCACAATACTTCCCAAGAAGACCTCAAAAAATTAACTTTATAATCTGAACATACTCAGTAGATTTTGCAATTTAAACAGTGAAGAATTCATGAAAACCTATCTTTGATTTTCACGTGTGGAACTTTGTCCTTTTGTGATTGCTCTTCTAAGTATATAAATACACTTCTAAATACATAAATCGCTAAAATTATATGGAGATTTGGGAAAAAAAAAAAGCAAGGGCTAAAGAAGACTAGAAAGCCATGATAACCTTTGGCTAAATTGTATTGATGGTAATCTTCAAATAAAAAGGAAACATGAAAAAGTGTGGGTTTCTTCAATATATTGTAAATGTGGTAGTGAGCCAAATAAAATAAATTACTAATTCTTAGCAAACCCCTACGGATGGCTGCATGCCTTCACAGATACTATGCTCTTCTGAAATGTAATGAGTAGCTCTAAGGAATATAGCTAAACATAAGTAAATAAAAGTAAGTAAGCATAATTCACATTGTCTGTCACCACAGGTATTTGCATAGATAAACTCTGCTTTGTCTGCGAAAGCGACCATGCCAAATCTTTACTACATTTTGCTCTTCAATATTTGATTAGAAGACTGAATGTCTTAAAATATTAATTAAACTAGTATTTTCTACTGACATCTTCTAAAATATATAGCATTAGTATTCATGTTTGGATTGTCTTGTAAGCATCTTTATAATTTGATTTAGATTTCCTTGTAAAGTTGACTCTTCACAGGATTTTGTTTACCTTTTGTCATTTCATCATCTCCTGGAGAAAATGAAAATTCAGTGAGTTGTGAAAACATTCATGTTTATCAAGCTTTAGGAAAAAAAAAAGGCTTATTCTTGGACAACTGAAAAAAAAAGGGAAAAAAGAAGGTTAAATAGGTTACTTGCATACTACTTTTGTATATGCACAGTCATGAAAGCCTTCTTTGAACTTAAGCACAGTTCATTCTGTAAAGGGTGACACTACAGTATGTGTTAAACCTCAGGATACAAACTGTATACATGAACATTATAAAATCTTTTCTTGGCTAATAACAGCTAGTTAGGAATGGCGCCGATGGATTGATGGGCACACAGTAGAAGATCCAACGGGTTTAATTTCTGGTCTTGCTTGCCTAGTAAACACTGAAAATTATTTCATCCATTTCTCATTCATCAGAGAGAAAAACTCTACCTAATACAAATAAGGCAAGCAAAACCACGTTTCTAACAATGTGCTGCAGCCCTAGCTTTGGGCTTTTCTATTATTCTATAAAAATGTCAAACCTAGTTGAAGAAAAATACCCAAAGAAACCAACAGTGAACCCAAACTCTGTTTCCTATATGTTTGTTAGTAAGTTTACTAGGGTCAGTTCATCTCAGTTATAAAAGAGCAAAGAATAGTAAATGTTACTTGGGATTTGTTTCAAAACTGGACAGAATATACGCTAAAAAAAGTAGTATGATACTACAGAAATCTTTCAGCTACACACATTTCAAAATATTCTTAAAATGTTCCTTTTTTTTTTTTTTCAGAAACATAAAACCTCATCTCATAGCATACACCCCTGCAGCTAGTACCAAAAGAATGATCTTTTGGTATTTCCATTGTTCAGTAAACCTCCGCTGTCAAGGTTGTATAGCTTATTTGTAAAGAACAGCCCTAGGCTTCAGCATGACACAATGGAAGAATAAATTTGTGAACAATTTGATTTTACCTGAGTAAAGAATACCAAATTATAGAGTTTCAAGTAAGAGCTTAAAAATTCTAGTTTCTTGTTGTATATATTAAAATAATCAAACTTTCTCAAACAACATCTTGCAGTCTGCTTGGTTACAATTGGCTCTGTTATGACCTTAAAACACAAGTTCTTCAGTTGCAGCCACATTAACATAAGCATTTATTTTCTGCAGTGTTTTCTTCCTCCATTTTCCTTCATTTCTTCCTTTCCTTTGAATTGTTTCTTATCTTTTTCTCATTAAAAATTTTTTCTTCTCCTTTTCGGATAACATCACTGCAAGTCTGTGACAAGTAGGAAAGCAAAACAAGGTAGTTATCTTCTCCATTGTCTGTCTGAGAGATGAAGTGCTTTCAGTAGTTAAGACTGTATGAAAAATGGGTGAAAGTCAGATTGCCTTACTCTGCTTTTTTTTTTCCTAGCACTGTAGCCCCATCTGGCAAACAGAGACAGCTCCACTTGTAAGACTTTTGAAGAGGCTGACAGCCTCAATAAAACCCAAACCCGGGCCTGGATGATGGCTGTGGCAGAGATCAAGAATATACTGAAGAAAAATGTGAGGTCATTGAAGACAGTTATGGAACAAAGAAATTTAACGAACTTGCATTTTGAAAAATAACAGACTTTTGGTGGGGAGGAATTGGAGTAGAGTGGTAAAGAATCAGATTTTTTTATTTCACAAATATTTCCATTATTTTTTCTTGTTCCTAATCAAACCAGAAACATTTAAAAAGTCCTTCAAAGCAAGTTAAAACCCCCAAAAGGTCCATGTCTATCAAATCAACACATTTTTGTCACACATTTGATACTGGTGTTATGATTTTAAACTCCATTTTAGGCTTGCAGATGAATTTCATTTTGAAAAGTTATATCACTGCAGAAAAAGTAATACATATCATTTATAAAATCTGAAGTGATGAAACTTACACTATTTCTGCAAGTAAAGTCTGAAATATTTCTTAAAATTTCTATCCTGACTTACTA
The DNA here is from genome assembly GCF_033815535.1 of Pezoporus flaviventris. Lineage (NCBI taxonomy): Eukaryota > Metazoa > Chordata > Aves > Psittaciformes > Psittacidae > Pezoporus > Pezoporus flaviventris. The sequence continues at coordinate 5,998,888 of NW_026892564.1, forward strand.
TACTTGTGTCAGTAGAACTGAAGAGATCTTTAGATGACAATTTTGTAATTCAGTATACAAAACTAGTATTTTTCTCACCTGGATTGAATCACACATGAAAATAGAAGGGAAATATTCCCGTACATGGATTTAATAATGAGTTTATGCACCTTTCCTTGAGTCAATGCAAACAGAAGTGAGTTGCTGATATGATAGACTAGGAGCTACTAGAGCAAACACTCCCTTTTTTTGCAACTTCCTTTAAACACCTCCACCATTACACAGATTTCTTTTCCCTGCCTTGCCTCTCGTGCAAATATATCTGCTTTCACTAACATAGAAATAACCATATGTGTCAAACCATATGTCACATTTTTGAAATGAACAAATGGCCAAGATTAATAGTAAAAAATGACTTTGTGGTTTAAGTACATAAATTTAGAAATTAAATGACAGGAAAAGCAGTAACATTTCAGTTTCTGCCATTTCTTTTTTTTAAATTGTTTTTAACTCTGTTGCAAAACATGACATCAAAATGCCTGTAACCCTGAAGTATATGTTTCTAACAAAACCTGAAATATAGAAATAAAAATGTCAGTGAAGAAATAAATCTGATTTATGTGCCAACCAAAATATCCAGTCTTTAGCAGCCCTATGCACTGGGGGACCTCAGGTGTGCCTCACAGTTCCTGAGGTGGGAGTATGACTTTTCTATGACCTGACTGCACATCAAGTTAAGATTGAGGTACCTGCCCTTCTTTATCATATCTGAGTTTTCATGGGAGTAAAATCAGGCTGTGTGGGCTAGAAATCGGATGTGCCCTGTTTCAACAGGTGCTCTGATCTGAATAATCTGAAGCACAGGGTGGCTAAGCATGTCTGACCAAACCTGTCACATAACACATACTCATTGATTGCTTTGCCTTAAATCCTATTAGTATGATCTGAAAAACTGACTAAATTACATTTTACAAATTTGAACAGAAATGGAACATTGTAGCCCCTGCATCGCAAATAGCTGCATTATGCCAGTTAGGCATACTTCATAGTAATGCAAGATCATGCTATATGAGGATAGTTATCAAAGACCTAACAGTAACTTTCAGTTTTTATTCTGATGTCCCTGCTCATTGCAGGGGGGTTGGACTAGATGGTCTTTGAAAGTCCCTTCCAACCTTAACTATTCTATGATTCTACAAAATTTACAGAGCACAGGAGAGGTGTTTAGCTCAAAAAGTTACAAATATATTGCTCCATTTACCCCATGTGCCATGTTCTAATATATCTAATCCACTTTCTCCTTATATTGGATAATGACTTCAGAAACACTTTGACAGAGGTAAGATTTAAGAATCCGTATGCCTTTGCACAATAACGTAAGTGAAAGACATGCTTACGCAAGAAGGTCTGGCAGAGGAGAATTCAGACATTCCATAAGTAAGAAACTACTTTCTTTAGGACAAAACAAATTTTGAAGTATCCTTTCTTCCTTCACTGACTTTGTAGTGATGGACAATAGTTAAGTACTTCATCAATGTTTTTTGCACACCTACCTGTGCAGTAAAGAAGTAATAGCTGCTACATATAAGAAAGCAAATCAAAGTAGGCCACAAAGAACATCTGAAGATGTTTAACATTCTCTTTTATTTTCCCTGGCAACAGACACAAACTATAACCTAGCTTTTAAGATCCAAGCTGGGATTTTTATAAGCAAAAGCATATTGAAGATTTCTTTATTTGCTTCTTTGTTTTTTTCTTTTTGGAAATACCCAACATCTCCTTAGCTACTTTTTTTTAAATTTATTTTTATTGTGTTTTTCAAAGGTATCACCTTTAAAACTGATTTGTTAATCTGGTTTACTCCTGGCTACCCAAATGATTCTGTCAATACTCACAGTTCTAAAGTGTGCTTCTAAATTGAGATATTGCATGCCAAATTTCAGCCCACAGGAAACCCTCTGTTGAATTTTAACATCAGATTGCATTGATACAGTTAAGCTTGGAACAGTACTATGAATGTTGATACCATACTCTACTTGGAGGTTGTTTGAGACTAAAATTTTTCATGTACGATGGTGCAAGTTTCTATGTGTGGAAGTCCTGGGGAATCTTATGGGAAGAGATTGCAGAACTGAGATTATGGTACATGATGTAAAGATTCCTTAGGGATGAAGAAAATATGGCTATTATATTTTACTGAAATACAACTTGCATAATGTATTACAACTCCCCATATAGAATAAAAACTTCAGTACTGAATTATTTGTTATTTTCAGGATAGAGGAATGAGAAGGGAAGACAGCTGGGCAGAGGAAATTAAAAAAAGATGTGGTAATGTTCCTGAACCAGGCAAGGAGAAATACACAGCTGCCAACATATATGGAATCAGAATGTTGCTGGCAAAACAGAACATCATGCAAATTGCAGTATAAGTTTAATTGAGCATTTTTTTAAGGTACCCTACACACTGAAAAAAGTACCAAAATAAAGCCCTTGTTTTATTTTTTTTAAATAATTTCTACCTTTAGTTCTATTTTGTCACAGGTATTTTTTTTACTTTTAACTGACATAATAACATCCTTAACTCTATTCATGTTTGTATAAAATTTTCTGGGTGTTTCTCAATGTTCATTTATATCAAACTAATAACTCTCTGGCTGTTCTCAAACCATGGTGCCTTCAGTGCCATCTGCTTCAGTCATACTTTTCAGCCTTTGATTTTTTTTTTACATGATGATTTAGTTTGGGCCTAACCCCAGTTTTTTAAACTAAATTAACTGTCTGGTGTAATTAAAGAGGAGTTAAACTACTAGGGTACAGCTGAAATAGTCAACCATCTGCTGTATTTTTTGGTTCCTAAGCAGGGTAGAAGATCATTTGCAGATTTTCCACGGCAGTTAGTTATATAAAACAGGAAACAAAAAACATTTTTACAAATGTTCATGCCTCTTTCAAAGAGTTCTCCAAAACTCTTCCTGGTGTAATATTGACTAAATGAAACATAAACTTCTTTAGTAATGATTAGGACAGCTGGTGTGCCATGACCATATCCTGTCACACTGATATTGTCCCTCTTCCAATTCCAGATGACCCTTCTGCAGCTTGGTTGAAGACTCTGCTCAGAGACTCTGCTTAGGTTCAAAACCATTTAAGGAACCTGAAGGAGCACACACCCATGGGACGTGATGAGATGCCTCTATGGGTCATGAGGGAACTGACAGATGAAATGGCTAAGCCACTCTCTATCATATCTGAGAAGTTGTGGCAGGGTGGTGAAATTCCCACTAACTAGAAAAGGGGAAATATAAGCTCCATTTTTAAAAAGGGGAAAAAAGAAGACCTGGGGAACTACAGACCAGCCAGTCTCAATGTGATCCAGCAAGGTGCGTTTACAACCCAGAAAGCCAACTGTATGCTGAGCTGTATTAAAAGAAGCATGTCCAGCAGGTTGAGGGAGGTGATCCTGCCCCTCTACTCTGCTTTCATAATAATTATTACCTGAAGCAGTGCATTAAGTTCTAGGGCTCCCAGCATCTGAAAGACGTGGACCTGTTGGGTCAAGTCCAGAGAAGGGCTATGAAGGTGGGCTGGAGCACTTCTCCTGTGAAGAGAGGCTGAAAGAGCTGGGCTTAGTCAGCCTGGAGAAGGTTTCATGGTGACCTTATAGCAGTCTTACAGTACCTAAAGGGGGCCTACAAGAAAACTGGAGAAGGACTTTTTACAGATAGTGATTGGACAAGGAAAAATGGCTTTAAACTGTAAGAGTTAGATGAGATATAAGGAAGAATTTATTTGCTGTGAGGGTGGTGAGACACTGGAACAGGTTGCTCAGAGAAGACTGGGCTGTCTCATCCCTGGAAGTGTTCAAGGTCAGTTTAGATGGGGCTTTAAGAAACCTGGTCTGATGGAAGGTATCCCTGACCATGGCAGAAGGATTGGAACCAGATGATCTTTAAGATCCCTTCCAACCCAAACCATTCTATGCTTCTATGATTCTGTAATGCGCTGTGCATCTCTGGAGACTTGATAAATGTTTTGAAAACTTCTGCTTACCATAGTGAAACACATATAAGAGCCTGAAGAAGTATGGGTTGGACTGAAAGGAGGTAAGTTTTTCCTTGTCTTATAACCTAGGGATAAAATTTTCAATCAATGGAAGATTATATTATTCACTAAGAATATTTTTGACAGCAAGTGGTTTGACAGCCACAAGAACCAAGACTTCTGGCCCACACTTCTTATGTGCTGTAAAAAGAAAAAAAGATACTGTTTTTTTATAAAACATACCAAATTATTTGTTTTGAACTTTTAGATCAGGGTTGTCTAAACTCTTCCATTAGCACTAAGGTTCTGAATGGGCTAGGAAAGGAGAAGGAAACACTGTAAGTCTCCGTACTCTATAGAGCTGTTTAGTGGGCAGGTGGGCTCTAGTGTAAATCACTAATCTCCTCCCAAGGTAACAGGAATAAAAGCCATAATTCTTACACTTTTAGTTCAACAAAACAGCCCAATTTTGTTGAAAGCAAGATTTAACTGCCAAAGCTGTATTGCATGGGGCTTTGAAGCTTCACATCATAGTTTAGCTTGTTGGCAGTCATAGTCTTAGTATGATTCCAGGTTAGGTAATGGCATCTCAGGTAACATTTTCCTGGAACACTCCTAGCACTGCATGCTTTTCATGAAATATGCTTCAAACTCTCACAGGTAATGGGCATCTAGCTTAATAATGCATTATCAGGAAATATCTTGATATGGTACTTAATATGTTCGTTCATAAGCTGCTTGCTTTCCTTGCCTCTGCCAGACATGACATAGAAGCATAGAATCGTAGAACATTTAGGGTTGAAAAGGACCTTAAGATCATCAAGACAAACACTAGCCAACCGAGCCAGAGAACAGAGAGCTGTTTACCCTTTTTTCTGTCTGGACCCTCTTCTAATTTTGTACAAAGTCTCATGACATTCCAACTTGAAGAGTGATAAGATGGGGGAAGACTCTGAAGCAGAAAAGGAGAGGTCTGAGCGACAAAGTGTTGCTGTCTCCTGCTTTCATAATAACCCCATATTTGAAAAATGGAGGGACATTCTTGTTTGGGTTTCTGCCTCTGTGGCTCAGCCAATTTAAAGATGGATCCATCTAGCAAGCCTCCATGCCATCTGCTGGGTTACTTACAATAGTGAGTTAGATGCACAGCTACAATCTGCCTCTTAAGAAGAGAGACCCCAATCCTCATTTTTTAGATGAGTCTTTAAGGACTAAACTATTACTTAGAAAGGTACTCAAATGTATCACTTTTTCCTGTTTAGATAATTTATAAAAATTGTAGCCTACATCACACTGCTAAGTGTAACTTTCTGGATATAAATCACTATCGTTCATTATTATTTTTCTTGTTTTCAGGAAAAAAGGCCATAAATAAATGCTCACCCATATCAGCCACTGTATGAAATTATTTACCTAGGTCAGTGTTTAGAGGATCAGCAACTAAATTATTATTAAATCTGATAAATATCTTCTAAAATGACAGACTCTACCAGAAGAGTTAAGTACAATTATTTCAAGTTGCTTTGCATACATCCTAGCTGTTTTCTTTCCCTGAATAAATGAGTAATTAAAACTTGACTTTTTGTTTGCTATTACACAGAGGGAAAAAAAAAATCTAATTACTTTCAAAATTAGTTAGGGAGATAATTACAGATTACTCAGTACAGCAAACAGTGATAAATTCAAAATAATTTTGACAGCATGATCAAAAGTCGTGTCTCTAATGACAAAGATTTCTTTTGCAAGAAAAAGCTACAGTTTTTTGGAATGGAAAGAATATTTATGACACATAATATGTTTGAAAAGTAAATGAAATAAGTGTTTTATAAATCAGTAGTGATAAATATGCAAGCACAACAGATACAGACATTCATCACACCAATGTGAGAGACATTTTTATGTATTAAATAAATAGTCTGATTTATAATACTTATATTCAAAATTATTTAAAGTCATTTACTTTTAATACAGTGTATATGCATTTTATCTTAGATCCAAGTAAAAATATTGGACAAAATATGTGAACAGCTATGGAAGATCTTTAAAAGTTCTCAGACAAGGTACTTTATATGGGGACAAATTTAAAGAGGGATTTAAGATTTCCTTTAACAGGGCTTGAAGTTTCTTTTTAACTCTGGAATGTGATGTAAGAGGTTAGAGCCTGGAAGCTTGACATTTGGTTATTTTATTTCAAGTTTTTCCATTCCTCCATCTGCCAGAGGGAGAGGAAAAAACTTCTATTTCTTCTGTCTTCTTGCAGCCTTTCTGTAATCACAGAAATCTTTCTTTCTTTTTTTTTTAAGATTTTTTTTCCAGGCCCTCTGTTGTAATTTGGAAACTTGTATTTCAAATCAAATGAGTTATAAACCCTGTCAGCTTACTGAATGAAAAGGCAAATCTGTTATTTATATATGTAATGTACCATTTTTAACTCCCTGAGCAATGAAAAAAAAGAAAGTTCTCAGGTTTTTGTTCACAATATTTTTACATTCTTAAACTGTCCGTCTATCAGTGTGAAACATTCTGTCAAGTACAAAAAAATCAGAATACATTTACTTAAGCTGGCAATAACTTAACATTATAAATGAGAATCTGGGGAACAATGTAGTACAGGGTCACCTTCTATCAGAGGTTGACTGTGCCATAATGTGAAACAAGTTCCCTTTTCCATTAAGATAAAGGTGTAAGTTTCATAACAGTTGAGTTATGAAATTTCAACCCAAACAAGATTTTGAGTTTTAAAACTAGAGATATTTATTATAATTTGTAATAAAAAGCACATTGCCACTTGAAGTTTTCTTGAATGTTTATTTTGGAAAATTAAGAGATAGCTACTGATCTTACTCATCTGTGGATATTTTTAAGTAGAAATGAGACAGAAAACTGAGTTAAGAAGGAAATTATAAGGAAGAAATACCTTCTGTGGTAAAGAACATCAAGAAAATAGGCACAAAACTTCATATAGATAAATATCAGCTAATAATACTTTAAATGTTATTTGATATTTTGGGAAACAAATAAAATGTTGCAAACAGAAAGCTCATAGTGACTTCTACTGAAATCAAGTCAATATTAAGTCAAGTCCAAAACAATCCAATCCAGTGTGTCTGCAAGAGGTATATATCTGATTTCAGGAAACTGGGAAACAGATTCATAATTGAATAAGGGAAAATGTCTTCAAATTCCCAGCGGAGTTTGTTTGGTTTACCTGTTTAATCATGAAGGACCTACAATTTTAATACACTCTACAATTTTAATATATTTACTAAGTGGATGATCTCCCATTACCTTGGTTTGTGAGATATGTTTGGCCATTTGTGCCCACTTGGGTGCTTTCGATTAAATATACATAATTAAAAACTCCTACCAGATTTCAAATTTTCACCTTCACATTTTATTGAAAGAACAGGTAAGTAGAAATTTATGATTTATTGTCTTTGCGTATTCACTCTTCTTATTAGCTGCTATCTTATTCCTCATGTCTTATTCATTTCTGCTCTGAATTAAATTCAGCAGTTTCTGTTTTCTTAATCATCAGTAATTACTGTTGCCTCTTCCTAACACTTTCTGTTTCTATTGTCTCCAAAGACACAGGGTTAAAAACAAATCATAATTATTTTTTTCATAGCATAAAACAAATCCAATAGAAATAGATGTAAGTTATTGCATTATGCAAAGATGCATGTATTGATTAGTCAAAGACTGATCTCAAATAAGATGCTGAAGGGAAAAAAAAAGCAATGAGCAAAATTTGATGAAAATTGGGTAAACATAAAAAAGAAAGGTCTAATAGAAAAAAAAAAACAAAACAAACCAAAAGAAAACAGAAATTGCCATAGTAGATCTACATTAGAGAATCTAAGCAAATACAGCAATGGAAGCATTTGAGCTGTGGCAGTACTGAGCTACATGAGTGTTTTGATTCTCCTCAGTAGATCAGGCTTGGAAGCTGAAGGACAGGATAGGACAACCTTCTTCTCTTCTGTGCAACAAACCCCCAATAACCCAGTCTATCCCTCCTTCCTATACCAAAGCAGTGTTCCTGTCACATGGAAAACTCTTAAGCTTACTACCTTGTATGGATATCTTTGAATTCGGAGGAGTAGGGAATATTCTAGAAGTTTTTCTTTGTCTTAAGTGTAGAAAGAAAGTGCTACACAAATGAAGGTTTGTTATTCAGAACTGATTTACTGACAGAAGCACAATAATAATCTCAATTTAAAGGCAAGCACATCATCTTTGCACATTAAGCAACATAAAAGATCACTTCATTTTGTTAGGAAATATCACACAGTTTTCAATTCTGTAGATTTTTGTGGTTGTCTCCATTATTAGCAACAAGGATAACAACTCTTGGTACTTTTCCTGTTAAAAAGCTACCACATTTAAGCAGCCCTGAGGAGAAGGACTTGGGGGTGCTGGCTGACAAAAATTTCGACACGACCCAGCAATGTGTGCTGTGAAATAATTAGAAATTAGACTTATATTTAAAATGTAGCATTGCTCATACATAAAAGGAAAACAGACTTTCAGGGGAAGATGCAACTGAACCTGGAATGCCAGGAATGTGCGCTTCACAACAGTTCCTGGGGCAGCCTTGATGGAGGATGGAGCAGAGGGGAGATTCCATGGCCACACTCTGTCCTAACACCATCAGAGATGGGTACTAGGTGGTACTAGAAACTGATAGGCTGCCTAAGCCAACAGTCTGCCATCTTTTGACAGAGTGCTGTCCTTTGTGCGAGCTTTGCTTCATTATAAAGCATTTTAGCACATTATAATACAAAACCACACCTCCACCTCTAATGCTACCTGCCTCCAAAGTGTGACCACCCCTCTTTGAGCATGCTCTTTGAATTCTTTGCGGTATATACCTTTAAAAGTGAAGCGAGAGAATTTTACACCAATAATAATAAAGGTATGTATGACTCAAGTCACTCAAGCTCCACTCTGAAGGTGAAAAATAGTATAAAATGGCCCAACAAAGGGGCAATATTAAGGAAGACATCATCATGGATGAGTAGAGGAAAATTTCATCAGCAGATTACCCTTGACTCCTGGGACCGGTTGACGGGCTGGACCTTTCTTCCCCGCCCCCCCCCAGCGATGCCTTTGGATAAGACTTGCACTGCATTAAGTACTTCCCCAGGAAGATCAGGAAACTCTATATATAGTTACTTTTCATCTTTTACTTTTGTATTTTAAAGCCAGACTGTGTTATTCCTAACTTTATTGCGTTTTTGTATAACCAATTATTTGCATGTGTTTTTGCAGACCGTGTATCTATCACCGGCAATCCGTAAGAACCTGTATCCGTTGTTTTAATAAACTGCATTGCTTAAGTAGCTAATTGTAATAGTTTTCTCATTGAACACAACCAAATTCTTCAGTGTGGCTGTATCAGTTCATGAGCATGATTAGACTGAAGGTGCAGTGTGCTATTAGTGCATCCGGAACTGTGATTGTTCAATATATTGAACGTATCCGGATTTACAGTGGTAAATAGGGTATCACTCAGAATCTAAGCCTAGCTGCACCCAGCCCCTCTAATATCTGAAGGCAATCTGGAATGCAAGGGGATTTATTTTCAGCGAAATTGTCTTGCCTTTTAACACAACATGTGTTCACAGCCCAGAAAACCAACTGTATCCTGGGCTGCATCAAAGGGAGTGTGACCAGCAGGTCGAAGGAGGTGATCCCGCCCCTCTACTCTGCTCTCACAAGACCCCACTTGGATCATGGCGTACAGTTCTGGTGCCCTCAACATAAAAAGGACATGGAAATGTTGGAACAAGTCCAGAGGAGGGCCACAAGGATGATCAGGGGACTGGAGCACCTCCTGTATGAAGACAGGCTGAGAAAGTTGGGGCTGTTCAGCCTGGAGAAGAGAAGGCTGCGTGGAGACCTCATAGCAGCCTTCCAGTATCTGACGGGGGCCTACAAGGATGCTGAAGAGGGACTCTTCAGTAGGGACTGTAGTGATAGGACAAGAGGTAATGGGTTAAAACTTAAAAAGGGGAAGTTTAGATTGCATATAAGGAAGAAACTCTTTCCTGTTAATGGTGGTGAGGCACTGGAATGGGTTGCCCAGGGAAGCTGTGAATTCTCCATCCCTGGTGGTGTTCAAGGCCAGGTTGGACAGAGCCTTGGGTGGCATGGTTTAGTGTGAGGTGTCCCTGCCCATGGCAGGGGGATTGGAACTAGATGATCTGAAGGTCCTTTCCAACCCTAACTGTTCTATGATTCTATGTGAATATCAAAGGTGGTCAGTGATGTATCTAGGCTATGTTGTGTGAACTGTCAAGCATGTATGATGTCCCAGAGGGTGATAACATGCAATCTGCAGCTTTGTAAAGGGGGCTTACAGGAATAATGGAGAAAGACTTTTTTCAAGGGCATACAGTGATGGGGCATAGGGGAATGGTTTTAATTTATAACGGGGAAGATTTAGATTAGATTTTAGGAAGAAATTCTTCACTATGTGAGTGGCAAGGCACTGGAACAGGCTGCCCAGTGAAGCTGTGGCTGCCCAGTCCCTGGTAGTGTTCAAGGGCAGTTTGGATGGGTCTATGAGCAATGTGGTCTAGTTGAAGGTATCCCTGTCCATGGCAGGTGGGTTGGAACTAGATGATTTTTAAGATCCCTTCCAACTCAAACCATTTTACAATTCTATGACAGTCAAGATGTACTGGTTAGGACCATTTCTACCATGGTTGTCAGTGTAGTACTTTAGGCAAACTATAATTTTTCTGTCTGGTTTAGAGGAGAGGAAATTCTCATATATTTTTGCCTTTGAAATGTTGCTTTTGTAAATGACATTTCCTGGCAATGTTGCTGTATTGTATATGTCCCAGTATGCCACAATTCCCCCACAAATTACATTTGTACATTTCTACAGTTCAGAAACTTGCTACAGTCTTATGTAATGAATTTAACCCCAAATCCAGATTACTTAATATACTGGTTGTTTGAAAGGATTAATGTACATGAGGAAAAACCTGTAGCACTCAGTTCTATCCCATCTTGATTTTTATAATATAATCAGGCATCTGTATAGCTGCAACAACTTTTTATGTTCAGACTCTGTAGCAGTTTCTGGTAGATTTTCCCCTCAGTAAAAATGGCTGGCATCATTTAATAACATCTTTGTCTACTAACACAAAAAGAGAAGTTTTGTTGCTTGATCATTATGTTAATCAAGGACAATGTCCTGTATATTCATCTTGCAATAGTAGAATGAATTAAATCTCACTAAATTAATTAAATAAAAATAATTAAATTAATAAACTGTTAGATTTATTAATGAAATTAAATGAAAATAATTAAAATTAAATTAGAGCAATATGTTAGTATTATTGGTCTTTATTAGAAGGGATTGCAGTCTCTGGGATCAATAGCATATACTATGATATATCATAATCAATATCAATATTGTCTCATAGATGTTGCTGCCTAGAAGATATGGAGAAGATACTTATGTATGGGAGAAGATTCTCAAGAAACCTCATATAATTAGTTCTTTGGGATGTTTTCCACTTCTGTGTCCAGACGCAATGAATGGCATTTGTGGCCTCTTTTGAATTTAATTTCAAAGAGCATACACACACCCACTGCTTTTGGGGAAGATTTTCCAGACTTCCTTTGTGTGTTTAACTTCTGTTACAGAAAGTCATTGATGACTATTATTATAGAAACCTTACTCCCATTGCCTGTCCTCACTCATCCCTTAGCATTTTGACTTTTTGACTAGAAGACACAAAAGATCTTCTGTTTCCCCATGAAGCATGTTATTGTGATATATCAGCCAGTCTACCTCCTTCTTTTTCCTGGACAACCTAATAAGTACTTCATAGACTCATAGAATCATAGAACAGTTAGGGTTGGAAAGGACCTTAAGATCATCTAGTTCCAACCCCCCTGCCATGGGCTGGGACACCTAACGCTAAATCATATCACCCAAGGCCTCATCCAACCTGGTCTTGAACACCACCAGGGATGGAGCATTCACAACCTCCCTGGGCAACCCATTCCAGCGCCTCACCACCCTAACAGGAAAGAATTTCCTCCTTATATCCAATCTAAACTTCCTCTGCTTAAGTTTTAACCCGTTAGCCCTTGTCCTATCACTACAGTCTCTAATGAAGAGTCCCTCTCCAGCATCCCTGTAGGCCCCCTTCAGATACTGGAAGGCTGCTATGAGGTCTCCACGCAGCCTTCTCTTCTCCAGGCTGAACAGCCCCAACTCCCTTTCATGAGCTCCTCCTACACATAAATAAATAGGGAGACAACCAGAGTGCGCATAGTATAATTTATCTAAGCAGCATAATGTTTTTTTGTGTCTGCCAGATAGTCCATAGAAGTTTGGCAATAATCTAGAAGTTGCACAAGAAGTGAAGGCACCTCTTGCATCAAGAGGATTCATTTGGGGAAAAATGAGCTGATGTTACTACCTTTGCTGAACCCAGGACACCATATTGCTGTAACTAAGTTTCTTTTAAAATATGAGTACTTAGTGTGTTCAGGCACTTGAGAAGCCAACTGTCATAGGAATAGTTAGTCCTTGATTTATTAGAAGTGTCGCCAAAATGGGTACCTTCAGGGGGACTCCAAAAGGATGCCTCCACGAGGACACTCACCTCCGACAGACTACTGGGGGACACTCTGTTGTGATACTATGAACCCTGAAGGACTCCCACCACTGACAATGACAGATCCCAGGGCCACCACTGGGTACTGGTGGTGACTCTCTCTCTCTGCACCCTGAATCCTTGCTTCATTTTCTATCTTTTTTCCAATCTGTCCTATCACTATCCTCTTTATTACAATAATTTCCTTTTTTTTTTATAATTGTCTTTTCGTAATTTGTAATTGACTTACTTATTGATTGCTGTACTTGACCTCATTTGTGTCTTAATTTCAATCTTAGGATCACAAACTGAAACAGGGTCTGGCACCTGGGGTTTTCTTCAATCGGACCCTGACACCTAGCAGGCTGTATATTTGCTTGGAAGTCAGAAAAAAATTCCACTTCAAGGATTAAAAGGTTAAACTGGTATAATGAAGTCTTCTTACTGCCAGCTTCTCCTATTTATGGTCATTGGTACTGCATGAAGTGTCTAAGTAATTCAGCTAGAGTTGAATAAAATTCAACCCATTTTTCATAGAGTAAAGAGATTGTCCATTATGTTTCCATACCAGTTTAAAAGCTTTTCTTGTGAACAATTTCAGCAGAAGCTTTGACTCCTGTTTATGAACTCCACAGCACAGAACTGCCTTTGTGAAATGCTGAGGTCTGGTGTGGAAATGGAATCTACTGCTAGGTTTTACACACTAAAAAATTGTCATGCTGCGCCATTTCTTTGAAAACGGCTTGGTTTAGCTATGAAAGAATTTTAAAAAAGAATTAAATTTTTTGTTGTTTTTCTTTTTTTTTCATAGCTTATGCAATGAATCAGAACAGGATGTGAAGGCTTAGCTAGACACGACTTTGAGACTCAGATGAGATTTTTTAAATCTGATTGAGCTGCTGGCTAGTTTGTTAGTGTAATTCATTTCAGCTAAGCATGTTCAAAATACAGCATCTTTGTGCTGAGAATTGGTAATATGAGAATGCTTTTATTACTTTCGAAGTTCAAGACATCGTATGGAAAGAACTATATTTCAGAAATTAAATATAAAAACAATACTCCTAGAAGTTAGTTGGAGCATATAGATCATGAGATCACACTGGTATAGCGTAAGTAGAACACATAAAATGCTATATTTCTGAAAAAGTAATTTCGAGTATTCATGAGTTGTATCTGGTAAATATGAATCAAGCATGTCCAGTTGAGAGTCTATGTACTTTATATGAAATATTATAACAGCACTAAAAGTGTTGTGAACATAATTGAAGTCATTTAACATGGCTAGAATGTGTAGAATAAACAAAAGAGTATTATAATAAATTTTAGGAAACCTGTGGCAAGGTGCTTTTTCATTCTATTAAATAGAGCAGAATTCCTTTAAGAATTTTAGTATATTTGGGTACAATTTTCTGTATTTAATGTTCCATCTGAAAGGATGGACTAAATAGGTCAGTAAAGCAACATTTCAAAGTTGCAAATGGCTGGCTGGTTGGCTGCAGAGAAGTTAAATGGGCCCAAAGCTGGAGGTGGAAACTGATCATCAGCTGTAGTTGGAGAGAAATGAAATGTCCTCAGAGCACACACTAGGGCTTGGGTCAGTCTCATGGTACAGTCACTTTATGTACCAGAAGATCAGAAAGTCAATTCATGTTCAGAATTTGGTGAAGAAATTCCTGATCTGTACAGTTCCATCTTGAACAAAGGGAGAGAATGATAGCCCAGAGCTGCAGCAAGGCTTGAATCTGAAGCTTACATGAATAAGGATGTCAAGATTATTTTCTCAAGGTATATTCTGCCTCTTAATCTTTTATAAAAAATATTAGTATTTGGGGACTTCTGTACATCAGCCTAAATTAATGCTTCCTTCTTATAAATAGCCGTATGAAAAAAAATGACAACTACCCCAAAGTAGGTGTAATGCTGCTTCCTTAATAGATATTATTCATGCTCATTTTAAATATATTTATCTCTAGAGCTGTTAACTATGATTTACTGGAAATATTTGAATTCTGACAGTTAAGATAGGGAAAATAATTCATAGCTTTTATTTTATGTGAAATACTTGCAGCAAAAAGCATTTTGTCTTGTGAGCATATGTGGTTATTGCTGCTATGGTTTTGTGTAAGTAAATTATATTTCAATGACAGTCTGACCCATGAAGCTGTGGTATGTTTCAGAAAAATCAGAATTCAAGTTTTTATCAAGTTCCTACCCAACCAAATGTACCTCAAAGCAAAATTTAAAAGATTAAGCAATAAAATTTTAGTTCACCACAAGCAAACAACTTACAATTAAATATATTGAATTAACAAGACAAAAAAGAAGTCCCTGCTTGGAAAACAACTTGAATGATGATATACAATCAGGCAAAAAATATTCAAATTAACCACAACTAATTCACAGAAGAACTAAATTCTTCTCGAATATGCCTGGCTAATTGCTGAAAATATATTGTGTGCTTGTGCTATTCTAACAATCATACACAACTTGATTTCTGTTGGATGGGATATTTGCACTGTAGAGGAAAAATATTTCTTGAAGGGCAGGGTGCCAGATATGATTAAGAAAAAAATCAGGCTTAAGTTTTCTTAAGAAACTATAAGCATTCCGTTAGTGAATTTAGTATAGTACACCTGTCAGAACTTGTATATCCAAAAGATCGTTTTTCCTGTTCAGCATATTATGTGTGTAAGGGCTTTTGTAGCTAATTTAACTCACCTGTCCAAATATATTCTGGAGGAATCAAAAAATCCCTCATTATCAATATTTACAGAAAATATATAAAAACCCTGAATATACCTTGTCACCATAAGGAGGATTCTAGCTGTGATTTCTTTTGCCATGCCATCAGTGCTTTTTTAACTGTCTTACCTTAGTGGTTTTAACTTGAGGAAACATCACTATCACAACTCTGGGCCATGGCTCATTTCAGTAGTTTGTAAGAGAGATCAGGGATGCCACCAAGAGAACGGTGCCTGGTGATCATGACAGAGAGATTGCCATACATAGGTGAGGGACTTTAATATCATGAAATTAGCCTGCTTGGTGTGATTGCCTTATACTGAGAGGAACAACTTTTGTGACAGGCATAGGGACAACCATGGGTGTATGCAGAGAAAACAGCAGGCAATTACAAAATCCTCTCACCTGGTTTGGCAGGCTGGAAGAAGGTCAGGGAGATACAACCTGGGAGGACCTGAGATGGCAGAGGACGGGGTGTGAAAGAAAAATGAAAAGGGTGATACAGGTGGGAGGAAAATACTGAAGAGGGGATGGCAGCTTGCCGATTTATTAATCCCATATAATTAACCATCAATCAGTGAACTATACATTCAGAATCAATATTGACAATACAAAAGGTAAATCCCAATATTAAGATTCTTACAAAATGTTACTATAGACTCAAATATCTCTAAGTACTATTCAGGAATTAATCCCAAATACTTCTCATACATCCACATTCACACATTTACATTCGCTCCCTGGCCCCTTCAGATCACCAGCATACACCCTGTTCCCTGAGCGTGCAAGATCACTGTGTACGCATATCTCTTGTGTGTGCTCCAGTGTGCTGAGTACATGTTCATGTGGGGGTGTCCCAGTGTTATGCATACCTGCGCATCTCCCTCCAGTCTGCTGATCTATGCACTGGTGAGGTGCTCCATGCACCCCTTGTGTCACACACACCCCCCCAAGGTGTGCCTCCCTATTAGTTGCACTTGGTACAGCCAGTTTGTTAGCTGGAGTGCTAAGGCTCATGCATGGTGTCCAGCAGGGGAAAGTGCTCATGTCCCCACAGAGGTGCATGGACAGTGCAAAAACTGGCTATGCCAAATCTCATTTTGTTTGTTTCTCTTTCCCCTCCAAGGTCTCTAGCCACTCTTACAAATTTTCACATTTCTTTTATGCTGCTTGATAAGCTGACATATTCGTTTCTGAAGCTGCTTTGTAACCCCCTGGCTCCTACAGAGCAGCTCCCTTCTCTCATGTCTGTCACCCAGCTCTCAGCCTAGTCAGTCTGCACCTGGGGCTACAAGCACTGTAGAGATCACCTGCCCTGCAGTCTAGGTCGGAGACAGTCCTACAAGAAGACCTATAGGACACTAAGGTGATTTTCAAAACAGTGAACAAATTTTGACTGAAAAGTAGATGTGAAAAGCATCAAGGTATAAAAAGGAACTTAGTTTCTCAGAGAGCAAAATTATATTTTGATTACCTAGATGCCTGGTTGGCAATGCAGGTGCAATGCAGCAAATCTTTCATAAAAATCAAAGCATGAAGACAAAGACATTTCACAGGAATACCACAATGTGTTTGCTGCCAAGATGTGTTAAAATGAAAAATCCCACACCTGTACAGGTGAAAATTGAGTATCAAACATGCCATAGCTGCTGAAGTTCAAAGTCTGTTACTGGAACAATAACAAAGACTGTAAGAATTTTTTCATAGAAAAATAATAAATAAATAGTAGAATAAACCTAAGAATTGAGGGTAAAGAAGCAGTCAAACAAACATGGTAAAAATATACTGAAAAGTGCACAGGCAAGATACTTCAAATTCACTCAGCATGACCCAGCAGTGTGCACTTGCAGCCCAGAAAGCTAACTGTATGCTGAGCTGCATCAAAAGAAGTGTGACCAGCAGGTTGAGAGAAGTGGTTCTGCCCCTGTTTTCTGCTCTCATGAGACTCTACCTGGAGAACTGTACTCAGCTCTGGGGCCCCAACACTGGAAGGATATGCGCCTGCTTGAGCAAGTCCTGCTTAGGGCCAAGAAGATGCTGAGAGGGCTGGAGCACCTCTCTTATGAAGACAAGCTGAGAGAGTTGGACTCGTTCAGCCTGGAAAAGAGAAGGCTTCATGGAGACCTCATAGCAGCCTTCCAGTAAATAAAAGGGGGCCTACAGCAAACCGAAGAGCTAGATGATCTTTAAGGTCCCTTCCAATCCAAATAGTTCTACGATTTTGTGATCCTGTGAAACATCATGAGAGAATTTTGAATTAGTTGTTATTTTATTCTTACATTTACTTCTTTATAATATTTGAATACAGTCTTAAAACTGTTTCATGTTAGTGTTTCAGTTGGGGAAAGCATAAGCTATTGCACAATCACCCAATTATTATGAAGCTTCTAATGGCATTGCTGGAGTTTATGGTTATAAGCGAGAAGGATGGTCCAAGACTTTGAAAAAGGATCTCTTTAAATGAGACTTATGTTTCAGAATAGTCTTGAGGAAAAAAGCTGAAATATACCAACAGTCTCCGAGAAAGAAATATGTTTGCATAACATATCTAAAAATGAACATGTCCAATTTCAGTTTTGAAATGGGTAATATTTAATTTTAATATTCTTTTTTGGAAATGAAAAAAAGATGATCTGAGCCTGACTGAGTTATAATTGCTTTGATCTTATAAACCACAGATTTTATCTTATGCATAACAAAGATCCTATTGTGAATATTTAGGACTCTACTGAGAAAAGAGCTTTAAGCCTAGTATGACATTTCTGTACAGTAAGCTTTTCTGGTTCCCTCTTTAAATCAGAAGCAGTTGCCTACCAATGGCAAATGAATAAAACAACAAAGGGTAATTTTGATATACAAATAAGAATTCAAGTACTGCATGCAAAAATGCAAAAGATCATGTCAGCTCTCCTGAGTAGTGTAAAGATAATACTGTTTTCTGTTATAAACTGAGTTTATTTCTAGCTACATAGAAAATTCTCTAGGAAGGGTTTTTACACAATGTTCAGTAAATTCAGCATTTTATTGAATCGTTATTCAGCTGTATTCTGAAATACAGTCAAGAAAGGTAGATAGTTTAAGACAAAAATTTATGATTCCTACCAGACACAGTTAAGGGATCTCTATAAGAAATGTCAGATATAAGGGAACAGAATCAAAGTAGTTAAGACAGGAAGACTCTCATGGAAGGTTTCACAACCTATATTGTTATAAAACTGGGTATATGCTTATGTCTGTATAATTAAGGGTAATACACCTCAGGCATATCTCCAAACTACTGTTTTGAGGAAGCTGTGTGACTTTCAGAATTCTGATGCATGCACTGTTACATAACCATGGCAAAAATATAACGATTACACCTTCTACTACCATTTTCAATATTAGAGTAGCAGTCAATTGTCTTAGAAAATGACCAGTTATTGTTACTATTGTGTCCATAGCAAAACTTAGTCATGCATGTCATTGGAAAGTATTTTCTACATTTTGCAAGCTTGATATCAAAACTTTTTGCAAACTACAGATACATGTTTTCATTCCCACTTATATCAATATTGCTAAATTTTAAGGAGCTAATATTTCATCCTTAGAGACACTGATGTTCACTGAAATGTTTTTGGGTTGTAAACACTACAAGACCAGTGTCTTGCACAGTCTTCAGAATTGATGACCTGATCTGCAGTTCTAAAATATGAAAATGGAATTTTCAGTCTTTGCAGTCTAATTTCTATCCAGGACACTGGAACAGATTGCCCAGACAAGCTGTGGATATCCCATCCCTAGAAGTGCTCAAGGTCAGGCTGGTTTGTCCATGCCCATGGCAGGCATTAGAACTAGATGAACTTTAACGTCCTTTCCAATTCAAACCATTCTATGATTCTGTAAATAAACTGGGATATTTAATAAGAAGTTCTGTTACACTATTTGTTAAATTTCTTGAAAAGCAAATCTTCAGACTAGCAGGACTTACAAAAAAGGGCTATATACAAACCTAAAATATTTCATCAGTGGAGAAAATGTCATCTGTGCCTTTGAGTGTACTTTCACCTAAACCAAAGGCAAACTGCCTCTGAGTTCAACTACCAGAATCAGAACTGTGTTCCAGCGTTCATTATTATTGTTTCCAACATAAGCAACATCACAAAATATTTTTTATTTACAAGACCAGTTTATATATACTTGATTTGCTGAGAGTTTATTTCAAAGTGTGTTTCCTGTACTGTTTCCTGTTCATGTGCTTGTATTAGTTTATTCTGTTGCTAGTCTTGTCAAGAAACCCTCTGGATTAGGAATTATCAATTGCTTGCTGTACATCTTTAAATCCAGCTACATATTTTGGGTTTAACATCTCTTTTGAGGTTTACATTCTATTTAGGATAATGCTATTAATTTCAGGATAATTCAGGTGGGAATGAAAGTTGTCGTGGTTTAAACCCAGTCAGGTAACTTGTTCACTCACTCCCAGTGAGTGGTGCCGAGCTGACAACAATCGAGGTCCGTGTCCCTCCCCCCCACCGGGGTTCTCCCCTTCCCCACTCCCGGAGGAACGGGGAGGAGGATCGAAAAAGTGCAACTCCACGGGTTGAGACAAGAACAGTCCAGCAACCAATGTACACAAATCACCACCGCTACCACCAACTACAACAATGATAAGGGAAAATAACAAGGGAAGAGAATACGATACCACCGGCAGGGAAGACGAGTCCCACCCGGAAGCCCGTGTCCTTCTGGGTAACTCCCAGTCACCCCCCACCCCGGCCATGACGTGCTGTGGTATGGAATACCTCCCTGGCTAGCCCGGGTCAGGCGCCCCGTCCCTGCTTCCTCCTGGCTTCCCCTCCTCCCTGGCAGAGCATGAGCCTCACAAAGTCCTTGGTCAGGGTAAACATCACTTAGCAACAACTGAAAACATTGACTTCACCAACACTGTTCTCAGGCCGGAAGCCAAAACACAGCACCGCACCAGCCACCACAAAGGAAAAAAAACATGACTGCTACTGCTGAACCCAGGACAAAAGTATGGTTACCTTTTCCTCTGCTGTTCAGTAAAACTAGTATTAAGAAGGAAATAAATTTTAAACCTAATCCGAGTAAGTTCTACTGATCAGCAGACAGGCTGTTTGCAAAGCAGAGCACTAAGTTGTCACTTTTTGGGATACATTTGCCGTAACTTTATTGTATAAACCTAATGTATAAACCTAAATAATTCCTTTTGTGAGTCTTCTGTTATTAGTGAAGAGACACAGGCACTTAAAGAAACAGAGTCCTTTAATCCTAAAAGTCTCTCTCTCTCCATTGAAGGTTAAAAGAGGTATTCACCTCAGATGCAGAACTTTTAGGTGTCTGAAACAGCAAAGATAAATGAAACTCATTGTTACTTTAAGAATCTGGTGCTGAGCAAAGAAGCTAATATGACAGTAAAAGTCTCAGTGTATCCCTTTCCTTCATAAAGTGATGATTCATAGGCAAAAATATTTTCAGACCTGTTTGTGGTTTAATATCTAATTTCTGCTTTCAAGTGTCACTTTTTAAATATATATATATAATCCTCTGATGCATGACAACTTTCAGGAGTGAATTTCATTAAGTGATCTAGAAAGGCTGCAGGTTGCACACTTCCTGTACTCCCACATGTTTATACTTCCCATCTGAATCTGAAATGAATCACAGAGTGATAGTTTTCTTGTGGAAGAAGAGGCAATTTTATGGCATCTGTATATACAATATTATTTCTAAAGCCTATTATCAGGCTGCTAGCTGGTATTGCTTTAGCACATATATATAAATACAGGGTTATAAGACACATGTTATGAATGGAAAGTTTGCAATGTATGATCAATTTTCAACCTAACATGCTTCTTCCTGAGTCAAAAGATAATATCTATTTTGCACAGAGCCAGAGAGTATCAGAAACAGAGAACTGTCCAGCTGCTAACCAAGATGAAAAATCCTCTCAAACAAAAACAAATTACTTAAGCAATGGCTCATTTTGTTCTTGTTGCTTTGTTATAAAGTGCAAAACAAAAGCATTCATTTCAGCTCGAGAAGAATGACATATAAGGTAGAATTCCAACACAGAGTCCTTCATTGTCAGTTTACTTTAACTGGTTTCATAGGAACCTATATAAATCCTCAAAAATAATTGCCACTATTGAAAAAAATACTCCTAAAGAATATATCTTGTGGCACCTTATACCTGGGGTCTACAGGCTTATCTTTTTACTTGTTTTCCCCAAATTCAAATCAAGTAAATTCTGAAGATCTCTATGGAAGGTACCATAAGTCATGATCAGTGACAAAAAACATCATTACGCTATTTTATAACATTATTGGTTTTGTAAAACTTTTAAACAGGTTTTATTCCCAAGGGTGGCACAGCAAAGATTGGGAATCTAGGTAGAGTATGGAACTCTGTCTCTATCTAGATAGAGTATGGAACTCAGTCTGGGGACAGGTGAGCAGTCCACAGAGAGTTTGTGTGTTAGGGTTAAAGGGAATATAGCTATGGGAGACATTACTGTGGGGATCTGTTACAGACCGCCTGATCAAGGAGAACCTGCAGATGAAGCACTCTATAGACAGATAGGAAAAGCCTCACGCTCGCAGGCCCTTGTTCTCATGGGTGACTTCAACCACCCTGGCATCTGTTGGAAGGACGGTATGGCCCGGCACAAACAATCCAGGAGGTTCCTCGATTGTGTGGAAGACAACTTCCTTCTGCAAGTTATAGAGGAGCCGACAAGGAGAGGTGCCATGCTTGACCCTGTGCTCACCAACAGGGAAGGGCTCGTTGGAAATGTGACTCTCCAGAGCAGCCTTGGATGCAGCGATCACGAGATGCTTGAATTTGAGATGCACAGGACAGTGAGAAGAGCATGCAGCAAGCTCACTGCCCTGGACTTCAAAAGAGCAGAATTTGGCCTCTTTAGGAACCTGCTTCGGAAGGTTCCGTGGGATACAGCCCTAGGAGGGTAGGGGGGCCCAAGACTGTTGGTTGATATTCAAGGATCACCTGCTACAAGCTCAGGAGTGTTGCATCCCAACCAGAAGAAAGTGCAGCAGGAGGGCCAGGAGACCTCCTTGGATGGATAAGGAGCTGTTGAGGAAACTTCAAATGAAAAAAGAGGCTTACAATAAGTGGAAGCAAGGACAGGTGGCCTGGGAAGAGTACAGGGATGTTGTCCGAGAAGCTAGGGACCAGGTTAGAAAAGCTAAGGCTCAGTTAGAATTAAACTTAGCTAGAGGTATTAAAGATAACAGGAAGGGATTCTACAAGCACATAGCAAATAAAAAACAGACTAGGGAGAATGTAGGTCCCCTCAGGAAGCTCTCTGGAGAACTGGCTACACAGGATTTGGAGAAGGCTGAGGTTCTGAATGACTTCTTTGCCTCGGTCTTCACTAGCAAAGGCTCTCACCAAACCACCCAAGTCTTGGAAGGCAGATGCAGGGACTGTGAGAATGAAGACCTTGCACCCACTGTAGGAGAGGAACTGGTTCGAGACCATCTTAAAAATCTGAATGTGCACAAGTCCACGGGTCCTGATGAGATCCATCCGTGGGTCCTGAAGGAGCTGGCAAATGAAGTTGCGAAGCCGCTGGCCATCATATTTGAGAAATCATGGCAGTCAGGTGAAGTTCCGATGACTGGAAAAAGAGAAATATAACCCCCATTTTCAAGAAGGGGAAAATGGATGACCTGGGCAATTGCAGACCAGTCAGTCTCACCTCTGTGCCTGGCAAAATCTTGGAGCAGATTCTCCAGGATGGCATGCTAAGGCACATGAAAATCAACAAGGTGCTTGGTGACAGCCAGCATGGCTTCACTAAGGGGAAATCCTGCCTGACCAATTTGGTGGCCTTCTATGATGGGGCTACAGAACTGATGGACAGGGGTAGAGCAGTTGATATCATCTACCTGGACTTGTGTAAAGCGTTCGACACTGTCCCAAACAACATCCTTGTCTCTAAATTGGAGAGACGTCAATTTGATGGATAGACCACTTGGTGGATAAAGAACTGGCTGGATAGCGGCAGGCAAAGAGCTGTCGTCAATGGCTCAATATCCGGCTGGAGACCAGTAATGAGTGGCGTCCCTCAGGGACTGGTGTTGGGACCGGTCTTGTTTTACATATTTGTTGCTGACATGGACAGTGGGATTGAGTGCGCCCTCAGCAAGTTTGCCCATGGCACCAAGCTGTGTGGTTCTGTTGATATGCTGGAGGGAAGGAATGCCATGCAGAGGGACCTCAACATGCTTGTGAGGTGGGCTGATGCCAACCTCATGAAGTTTAACCATGCCAAGTGCAAGGTCCTACAGCTGGGTCGGAGCAATCCCAGGCACAGCTACAGGTTGGGCAGAGAAGAGATTCAGGGCAGCCCTGCGGAGAAGGACTTGGGGGTGTTGGTTGATGAGAAAATGAACATGAGCCGGCAGTGAGCGCTTGCAGCCCATAAAGCCAACCGTATCCTGGGCTGCATCAAAAGGAGTGTGACCAGCAGGTCGAATGAGGTGATCCTGCCCCTCTACTCTGCTCTTGTGAGACCTCACTTGGAGTATTGTGTGCAGTTCTGGTGTCCTCAACATAAAAAGGACATGGAACTGTTGGAACAAGTCCAGAGGAGGGCCACAAGGATGATCAGGGGACTGGAGCACCTCCTGTATGAAGACAGGCTGAGAAAGTTGGGGCTGTTCAGCCTGGAGAAGAGAAGGCTGCGTGGAGACCTCATAGCAACCTTCCAGTATCTGAAGGGGGCCTATAGGGATGTTGGGGAGGGACTCTTCATTAGAGACTGTAGTGACAAGACAAGTTTAGGTTGGATATAAGAAGGAAATTCTTTCCTGTTAGGGTGGTGAGGCACTGGAATGGGTTGCCCAGGGAGGTTGTGAATGCTCCATCCCTGGCAGTGTTCAAGGCCAGGTTGGACGAGGCCTTGGGTGATATGATTTAGCATAAGGTGTCCCTGCCCACGGCAGGGGGGTTGGAACTATATGATCTTAAGGTCCTTTCCAACCCTAACTGTTCTATGATTCTATGATTCTATGAATACTGTGAATACACCAGGTTCCACTACAAGCCTCCCCAACGCTGAACTGAAATTTATCTGAAGAAAATTATTTGATGGTTTCCATGCTGGAAGGCTAATGATGCTGATCTAAGAATGCAAGACAGAAATGTTTGAGGCAGAGAATATCATTTACTGATGTTAATAGGTTAAAATCTCGTAAAATGTTGGAGATGTATCTTCTCTATGTGTGAAAGTTCTGGAAGTTATGGAATAGTGGAGGAGGAGGTCATTTGTATGAACAATGAAAAGAGGTGGAGTGAAAAAAATCCTTTACATTTCCAGAGGAAATGGAGAAAAGCAGCAAGCTACTTTCATATTATGTTTTTTAACTATGACATACTTGCAGCTCCTCCCAATTTCTGCGACATAAACTACGCCCAGATTTAAAGCCTTGTTCCAAATATTAAAGAAACATACATTTTTGTTTGGTTCAAATACAGAAAACCAATATATTTGTTAAAGTAACTGGGTGAAGAAATAGAGATTTCTTTTAATTTTTTTCTGGGTTCTGCAGAAGTCTGCTGAGATTGCCACTTGAACTGTTGTTAGCCTGAGAATATTCTGTAAACCTTATATTTTAATTTCTTGTTCAGTTTTGGAATGTTATGAAGCATACAGTTAGAATATTACTTTATGTTTATGAATTGAAATTTACATTTCTATTAATTGGAAATACCTTTTCTTATATATTTTACTGATATATATATACTAGTCATAAAATCATCATTAGATCAGATAATTCCATTAAAGAAATATCATTTTTTAAGACTCTGGGGTTAGAAAACAGTGTTTTACAAAAACTGAAGTTGTGTAAATATTCTAAAACTGACCCCCAAGACATTCTCTAATCACATATTCTCTAGATGCATATTCTCTAATCAATAAATATGATGCCTGAATATGTGCAGCACATAGAATCATAGAATACTTAGGGCTGGAAAGGACTTTAAGATCATCTGCCATGGGCAGGGACACCTCACACTAAACCATGCCACCCAAGGCTCTGTCCAACCTGGCCTTGAACACCACCAGGGATGGAGAATTCACAGCTTCCCTGGGCAACCCATTCCAGTGCCTCACCACCATTAACAGGAAAGAGTTTCTTCCTTATATGCAATCTAAACTTCCCCTGTTTAAGTTTTAACCCATTACCTCTTGTCCTATCACTACAGTCCCTAGTGAAAAGTCCCTCTTCAGCATCCTTGTAGGCCCCCTTCAGATACTGGAAAGCTGCTATGAGGTCTCCACGCAGCCTTCTCTTCTCCAGGCTGAACAGCCCCAACTTTCTCAGCCTGTCTTCATACAGGAGGTGCTCCAGTCCCCTGATCATCCTTGTGGCCCTCCTCTGGACTTGTTCCAACAGTTCCATGTCCTTTTTATGTTGAGGGCACCAGAACTGTACACCATGCTCCAAGTGAGATCTCACAAGAGCAGAGTAGAGGGGCAGGATCACCTCCTTCAACGTTCTGGTCACGATCCTTTTGATGCAGCCCAGGATACGGTTGGCTTTCTGGGCTGTGAACACATGTTGTGTTAAAAGGCAAGACAATTTCGCTGAAAATAAATCCCCTTGCATTCCAGATTGCCCTCAGATATTAGAGGGGCTGGGTGCAGCTAGGCTTCAGATACTGGAAGGCTGCTATGAGGTCTCCACGCAGCCTTCTCTACTCCAGGCTGAACAGCCCCAACTTTCTCAGCCTGTCTTCATACAGGAGGAGCTCCAGCCCCCGATCATCCTTGTGCTCCCCTGATCAACCTCTTATCAGGGAGCTGGTGGGCAGCCCCACAGTGGGGGTGCCTAATTTGGGGTGTCCCTCCAAAAAGACCAAGGATGTCGCGCAGGGAATGAGTAGGAGCACCTGTGGCAGGGGCTGGGAGCACTGAGATATTGAAACCTGTTGTGATTTAAGCCCAGCCAGCAACCCAGAACTGCACAGCCGCTCGTTCACTACCATTCTTCCTCCCCCCCGCTCCCTGGAGGGATGGTGAGGAGAATCAAAAGAATGTAACTCCCACAGGCTGAGATAAGAACAGTCCAGTAACTAAGGTATAACACAAATCACTACTGCTACCGCCAGTAATAATGATGATAAGGGAAATAAAAAGGGAAGAGAATACAACCGCTCCTCACCTGCCGACTGATACTCAGCCTGACCTGAGCACTGATCACAGCCTTCCAGGTAACTGCTCCTAGGTTATATACTGCACATGATGCGCTGTGGTATGCAATACTTCTTTGACTAGTTTGGGTCAGGTGTCCTGTTTCGGCTTTCTCCCAGCTTCCCCTCCTCCCTGGCAGAGCATTAGACTTAGAAAGTTCTTGGTCAGAGTAAACATTACTAAGCAGCAACTAAAACCATCGGTGTTAACAGCACTGTTCCCAGGCTGAAAAGTCAACAACACAGCACTGCACCAGCTACTAAGAAGGAGAAAAATGACTGCTACTGCTGAACCCAGGACAAAACCCCAGCAGTATCTAGGCCCCCTTCATCTCCTCCCCATCCCTGATTCTTATCCCCCTGAGGGTGCCCAAGTACATTTACTGTATCTCACAAGCGAGATTCCACCAGAGCTGAGAATAATGAGACTGCCAATTTGATGGCTGCCACCAAATAGTTCAAAACTGCGTTTGCACTTGCATCAGGACTGCCAGAAACACACAGTTTGGGGCAGTGTCTATAATCTACCAATTGTGGACATGCAGTATGAGTTTGCTCCTTCTCACACCCTTTCCCCACACTGGAAGGTTTGAAGACGACCCCTACCTGGCAGTCACATCCAAGATTGGGATTCGTAAGGAAGTATGAAGACTCATCTCTAATTCCTCCTGAATGAGCAAAACAGTGATACAATTCAGTTTAAAAGAAAAAAATAAAATTCTAAATCAAAAGCCTAAGAAGCACATTGAACTTCCCTGGTGCTGAGATGGTAACATTTCAGTCTCAGACAACTCCCTCACACCTCCACCTCTGCTTGGCTATGGGGAATTCTGAGTGCTGTACAGTGTCAAATATCACATGAAATACTGAGCTCTCAAAGACTTCATACAGATTTTTTGTTTCTCGGCCAACTGCATTCAGTGGTAATCTCTACATGCGGGTTCATGCTGGCTCAATGTTTCTGTTTTATTGTATGAGCGAATCTTTTGTGCTTCAAATTTCTGCAGCTTCTAGATATTATGAATGAGGTTGATGTAGTTTTTGTTGTTTTTTTTTCTCCCAAGAAAGCAGTGATATATTTGAATTTGCAGTGACTGAAATAAAAACATATGCAGGTTGAGGATACTGGTTGTGTATTATGCTCTTTCCAATAGTCTGCATTCAATTTCTGAGATGCAACTACTTTGGCTTATGCTATTTTTTATTAGAAATATTCCTCTTCAGTAACTTCTGATATGTTTGCCTCAGTGTCTTGTCAATCTGACTGTAGTCAAGAATCTTCTGGACTAAAAGTAACTCAAAAGTCTGAAAATTACTCTAAGATATGGAGATTGCCTATGGAATATTCAGTTGCTGTTCAGGCTATGAAAACCCCTGAATTTTCAGTCCAGGTCCTGTATAATACCTTTAGCGATTGTGGAAAGTGAATGTGACGGAAACGAGCACATCATGGTTTTATTATGAAGGAGTACTAAAGAATTTTCCTGGAATAAAAGTAAGGTTAAGGAAAGTCTCAGTTGTCCTTTGATGGTAAACAATACATTTTTACTGGGAGTCAGAGAGTACTTTTTACTTTGAAGGGATGAGCTGTGCTACTCCCTTGTGTTCAGAGCAAGGCTAAGGAACGCCACCTCTTCCCACATGATCCTTTTGAAGCAAAGGAAATCAAGTGCACAGTTCACATGCAAGGCACGGCATATTTTGAGACTCACATCTCTGTATGTTATGGGACCAGGAAAAAAATACAATATAGATTACTAACATTTCTTTATCTCAGTCACTCAAAGACACAAAGGGACTTAGTCACAACGGAAAAATCTTGGGAGCTGCTTTGTTGCACCTCGTGTTTACACATGAGTACAGTAGTCAAAATGTCCCTTACACAAAGAAGTACACCAGATGAGTGCTTCAAATGTATGAATTACATCTTTTAAATCAGATACTGCAGAAGTAATGTCTTCTGATTAGGATCTTCAGATCAGAATTTCCACTTTTCTTTGACAGAAAGATTATATAGTGAATAACAGAGGATTTTGTCCTTTTCTTCTTTGGAAATCAGCAAGTTATTTGAAAAAAAAAAATACCCAAACAAATCACAGTCCCATCAGTTCAGACTGGTCATGCTTTTATGTGACAACTAAGCCCTAAGACTTAAACACAACAGATAATGGGAACATGTTTAATTTTCTGATAGCAAAAGAATGATCTGTAAGCAAAATACAAAACAGCAGGCTAATCTTGCCTATGAATTACATTACACTAAAATTTAAAGTATAGATATTTCTAAATTTAGACCACTCATTTTGTATATAGTGTATGTAGAAATAAGAACAAGCCTGCTGTTCAGGTGAACTTCATACTCAACAGACTTTCTTTTAAAGCCTCATTTTTATATTCAGCATGATTTTTAAAGCAGGAAAAATATATATTCAGCCTCAACAGAGGTTTTTTTGCAAGCTTACAAAAGTAATGAGAAAAGTAACAAAAGTTTTGAAGTAAATACTGGTATAAAAATGGAAAATATGTGATTATCTTATATAAAACCCTGCAAAGACTGAATTCTTAGCTTCTCTTAGTCATTACTGTTGTAAACCAAGTCATTCTGTTGTCTGTGCCTTTTCCTTTTTTTTCTTTTTTTTTCTTTTTGTTTTCTTTTCCTTCTTTTCCTTCTTATGTTGCAGCACTTACAAAACCAAGTGTTGATGGCATACAGCACGACTGTGAAGTATGGGAGGGAGTTATCATGGAGTTGAGCTCTTCTGAACTGAAAGTTAGGTAAGGTCAGAAGATCAAGTACAAAAATATTTGAACCTATTGCTATGATAACCTATCATCAATTTCAAGAAAGAAATCCCTCATAAACAAGGCTACTTGTACCTTTACTTATAGATATCTGTGTACTGTAAAAATAAACAGTTTTTTCTTAATTTTATTACAAAGAGTGTATACAACTCCATGAGGGAGTCCACCTTCAGTAACTTGAATATCCTGATAGATAAGTCAGAAAGAAACAAAACACAACCTCAGTAGTTGTAAATTAATGCCCAGAGCTGCTAAAATTTCAGTTTTGGAAACAAAGCTGGCACTTTCAGAAAGGGTATATTATAGAAGTAGAAATATTTCTTTGAACAAATTATAGATTATGGATTCTTTCTCAGTATTTTTTTCTCATTTTCCTGTACTCCCCTTTAGTTGTGACTATCTGCTGTTTTCTTAGTTTTGAATATTTGGAGTTTGCTTCATTAGGGTGAATATACTAAACTGTTGCATTCAGGTTTACAGAGCTCTATGATCTAATAAATGCACTTCTCTCATTATGCAAAATGTATATACTTATTACCTATATTTTCAGTCACCCAAATCTATAGTCCTTAAAAATCATACAGATAAGTGCTGAAAACATCAGTACACGTAATTAAGTGCTTTCTTTAAGTAATCTTACCGTAGCTTATTCTCTGAATATTGCTGCTCTTCACAATGTTGGTGCAAGTTAAACAACCCGTGTATTTTTTCACAGTAATTTCACTATTCTACAGTGCAGTGACGGATCAGGATACTGTACAGGAGTAGTGCTGGTCAACAGGAATGCCCTAGTTAATTTGGGAGGTGTATTCACTGTTAGATATACATCAGCAAGAACTTTATTTTCACCTCTGACAGATGAAAATGAGACTTAGTGGTTATAGAGTGCTTAAGAAAATGTTGCAAAAGCTGGTGCCCAAATTTCAAAGAGCAGTTGCATTATCCTCTACCTTGGAAGTGTCGCCTCTGATGTATCAGTTTATCTTTTAACTTATAGGCATAGTTAAGCTCTTTCCCATCTTTCCTTTTGGCCTTGGGGAAACAAGGGCATCATCTGCCATGTCTTGCAGGTCATCTAATTGTGTGTCATTAAATTTCTGGTCCAAATTGTGCTACAGAAGTTTATGGTTGTGTTTCTCTAGTTCTCAATCTGGTCAGATGTGTGCTGTTGACACTGACTGGCCTTTGCAGGCTAGAACCACATTGCAGACCAGAATCCAGTCCTTAGCAGTTTTCAGCTTTTACTTGAAAATTATGGCTATACATTACTACATGACAAATTCTGCTTCATCTGTGACAAAGCTATTCAGAAATTCAACAGCTCATCTTGTTGACAACTCTGCAAGTTCAGGATGTATTATGATTCAGTACCAACTTGGGACAGTAAGAGTACACATCAAGGTTCACTGTGGTATGCTGCATGGATATTATGGTTAATAAAGTGAGGGGAGCACTTGTAATAGCTCGAGGACAGATGTTGTTAATATTTTCCTAGACCTGATATATCAGTGTGGTTCCTCCAGGGTCTCTGATTTGTGCTCTGTATTTTCTGTTAAACTGCCATTTGGCTATGAATTGGTTAAAAAAAATTAGAATAGATTTCAAAACAGAAACAAAGACTGTGCAGGAGAAGGTAACATTGAAATTCTTTGGGCATGAAAAGTTAAGGCCCCAGTCAGCAGCCCTGCTTAACAATGGCAGAAGGGATATAAATATACTTTGTATAGAGAATTCCCCAGATAATTGTCACCTATTCTCCTGGAAGAGCAGTCAACAAGTGCTTCTGTGCAGTGAAGCACAAGAGTTGGGGAATGGTGAGAACAGGCTAGCTCTGGAAACCAAGCATGAGAATCTGATGTTAACATCTTAACAGATGATGCACCATAAAAAGCCAGAATGACTCTAGCCATCTCTCAGTTTACTGAGAACAATGTGGAGTTTAGGAAGAATAAGTGAAGCAAACAGCTTCTTTAGCTAAAACAACTGAACAGGAAATTTCATCTGTCAGCTAGGTCTTACAGATGGAATTTAGGTCATCATGGAGTCAACCAACTGTGGAGAACAGCTGGTGTGAATGCTTTTTACACTATAGGTACCTAAAATCCAGATATGTCACTTACAATCTGTCATCTGAATATGGCCTCTGCAGATAGACAGGGTTTTACATGGGATATAGGCAGGAAGGGGTAATCATCTAAATTTTAGACATATGACACAAATATGGGAGATCAAAACTGGAGTAGACTAGATATTATTATCACAGAATAAAAACACGACTGCATTTGTGCCCACTAGGTTTCTAAACAGGACCATGAAAGAGCTACAGTTAAAAAAACTGTTGGGTGGCTCATAGGTAGATCTATGACCCATCTGGAATTTAGCTTTCCCTACTCTGCCTGTTCAGCCAGAAGTACAACTGGAGAGTTGTACAGACTTTACCTCATGTCTTGAGTGAACTGAAATAAGAAAAAACCCCTCTCCTCACCCCCACCACCCCCAGAAAAAAACCCAAACAGCAACTTGGAACCTTTGTGACATTGTAAGTAGTAAATATGTTCTGACTCTGTCAAACCGTGAAAAATTGACTCATGGCATTAACTTGAAAGGAAGGTGAATCCTCAGGTTGCAATGGAAGGCTACGTGACACCTGCAGATTCATTGACTATGACGTTTTACTTATTTCATGTTGGGTACACGCTGGCAGAGAAGTAAAATTGTAACAGTTGGTGTTTTCACTGAACTTTTGACAGTCTTGCCAAGAGATGCATTAGAAGTTCTGTTTGACTGGGGAGAGCATGCCCCACAAAAATCTCTTTTCTCTAGGGACACACTATGGTTACTCTGCAGCAATCTTTTAGAAAAAAATCTTTAAATTGATTATCACTCTTTTGATGCATAAATGTTCAAGGGGTTTCTTTCATCCTTTTTATTTAATACTAATATGTGTGTGAGAGAGGGAATTGTTTCTTGGCTGCTGGAGGATAGTACCCCACTGTTCAAGGAAGGAGACCTCTGTGGCTTGTGGAACCAAACCCAATTTTCTTTTCTGTTCTTTTACAGGATTCTAACCGAGGACTTGGCAAATGAACTGAAGAATTACAGAGGCTCCACTATTCATTGATCAAGTGTATTGTACCTTTCATTGCTCTGTTTCTGATAGCTTGTCTTTAATCTGTGCTGGTTTTATTACTAGTATTCTGGTTGTGGGATTTCTCTGTGGATAAAAGAATGTTCTTGACCTTGGTTATCTATTTATGACAATAAAGGGTTTTGGCCTGGATCAATGTTTTCTTCGTTATTTTTATAGTTTTGGAATGAGTCATGTTTAAAGATGAATGAGAATCTTAACAAAAGCTTCCAAGAAGTCCTCAGAGCTGCTTTCCACCTGGGTATTAAATATTTTGATCCTGACTGACCAGGGTTTCTTTGCTTATGTATTGCATATTTACCTCTTTCCTAACCCATTATATTATTAGTACATCCTACTTGACATTAATTTATTTTCACCTGTGACAGACCATCCTGTGTTTAAATCAGTCTTATCAATTGTAAATTGTTACCTCCTGAGATTTTGACATAATTGTTGTCAAGCTTTTCTCTTGGATTTTTTTTTTTTTCCAGCTCTATACAGAGAGTGAAATGAAGCCTTTACAAATTGTTCCTTTCACTCTGACTACATTAACTCTTCTGAACTTAGAGGACAGAGAGGCTGAGGAAAAAATTGTATGATTAGCTGGAAACTGCATGAATGCTATCTACAAATTATGTACAGAATGGGAATCTACTTTATGATGGATTTCTTGGACAAACCTCACAATTGTGATTCATCTGTGAAAGCTGTAATATTGTTTGGAAATAATTTTTGTTTCTTTCCAAATGATTCCAATAATGAAGAAGTCTTACTTCTCTATTATCTTTCTTTTTTTTAAACACTGGATACTTTACATATGTTTATACAATGAATAAAATGCTTGTTTATGTATGTGTCTCAGTGAGTGTTAGCATGTCTATGTAGTTTTTCTGTATTTTCTCCTACTGTTGAAATAAGTGGTACTCTCTTTGTTTCTTTCTGAGTCATAAGTAGCTTTGTTCATGTTGCCTTGACCTATGTTCTCTAGTCCAAATGGGCAGACACTTCTGAATTTGCATATTATTGAGATTATTGAAGATTACTGCATATTCTGTGATTTGGTGCTATTATGGCTTGTTTATTTTAATTCTGGATTTACATAATCTTTTGAGTTGTGAGGAAGGTGACAGTTTGTAAAAATGTGCAGAATTTTTTTTTTCATTCAAGATAGCATAGTTAATTTTAAAAGATAACAAACAAAATGAAACAAAAAAGTCCTAGCAAATTAATGAAAATCACCATGGTGCCAGTAAAAATGATGCAAAGTAGTTTTGCTCTTGCAGGGTGCCTCTCTCTCCTTTCTTCCTTCCTTTCCCCCTCTTTCTTTCTCTGCTTGCTGATAAAACAGATTCTCTAGCATTTTTCTTTCTGCAGAATAAGCATCTGACCACATATCTGGGAAGCGCACTGAGTTCACTAATCTCGCTACTGAAATGTATGGGGCAGCTAGTTAATGGATACTCCCTGTATCTTGCTCTTTTCTCAAAAGGACTTTATCATATGCTTGTAAGTTTTGCATTGAACTGTGGAGATTGCCTCTCTTTTTCTGTTGTGGTAACAGGCCAGGTCAGTGTTTGTGTAGGTTGTTTCCAAGATATCCCAGCCGACGTACACCATAGGTCCTCATGTTATGACTTATTTACATCCACACTGAATGGTGAATGAGTCTGTCAGGCATAGCACGTTCCACAAGCTGTTACACATACTTGACAAACCTCCTTCAGTGGTAGTTGTGCAAGTTACCTTTTTGGTGGAAACTGAGTGGGAATACTAGATATGGTTGAATTCCCCATGGGTTCTCTGAGTAAATCTAAGCACAATATAGAATCAGAACCTGCATGGAATGTCTGACTGAAAGTAGGAAGAGTTGTGACAGAAATAAATTATGAAAAATCAATGCAAAATTGGGACAAGTATGTTCATATTACCAGTGGATATATATCAAAGTTGCAAAGGAATTGGGCATCATATATAGGGACAGCAGAACTGATGCTTGTCTGCTAGAATTGGCCTGGTGATTTTTAACCATACTATCTGCAATAATAATTAAAGTCTGGGGGATTTTCACTGGAGGAAATATTTACTAGAGGCATCTGCAGCTCTGATTCAGTTATGATCCCAGCTTCCAGAGCTTGATAATACTGTTTGCGCACTGTAAATGACATACACTGCTGCTAGGTAGGTATATGGCTTGCAGATCTCTCCGAAAGTGATGAACATGGTCACCTCACTGACACTGACCCACTGTGCTGAAACAATTTGCTTTTGTCAAGCATTCTGACACCTTTTATTCCTCCCCTCATCTTTGCCTGTGTCACAAGCTCTGGCTGTTGGAGCAAACTCACACAGTGAGCTCGATACATATGCTGAAAGACTATGTCAGCTGAAACCCTGGAACGGTGCACTTCACATATGGCTCAGGAAAACTGAAAATGGACTTAGCAATAGGAGGTCATTACCACCAGCATCAAGAACGTTTTTGGTTTATCCATGACTCCTGGGATGCAGCACAGGGCAGCAGCTGTCAGGACGTTTGGAGACAATGTACAGCCTAGGAACTGCAGCTTTGATGTTGACAAGTCATGATAGTGCAGGCCATCAGGCCTGAACACTCTTTATGCAAGATTTATTAGAGCTGTCTATGTGTGACAATGCAGCTGTGCAGTGTAGGGTAACTAACTAGTCATTTTATTTAAGCTCTAATTCACTCATCAGCTACCTGTAACAAAGAAGATATTAAGAGAAAACTTTTACTGAAACATTGTTTTAAATTTTTTTCTAAGGTATAAATTGTTGTTGCTTGAGTTTGTCATAGATTTGGTAATGACATATTATAACCATGTCTTCAGCCTAATTTTAACACATACACTTTTAGGAGCTGGAAAAGTGAGGATATAGACCAATAGAATATAAACCACAACAGAGTAGAAAAGGGGACTTTGGTGTACCTGAGAACTATTTAATAACTCAGAATTAAATAAACTCTGGAGCTAAACTTAAGAAAACATATTTGGCAACCAAATAAAGACATTTTGTTCTGTGAAGAGAACCAAGTGAAGGAAAGCTATGTACGTCATTTGTGAAAGCTTATTTTTAATCATATACAGCTTTGAGTCCTAAAGTCACTTTTCATACTAATATTTAACACTCACTATTAAAATCTTAGGCTTCCAGCAGCTGTTGCTAAGATACTGAGGCAGTCATCAGTGCAATAGCTTTGAAGTATTAGCTCATAAAGTCTAGTCTGGATAATTTTACCATTTATAGGATACATTTTGATTCTTTGCAGCTCTATAAGCTGCATTATGCACACTGTCAAAAGCTGTTAGTAGGATACTTACTGTCTGTATTTGCGCAATAAAGATGAGGATTTTGACTGTCAAAGGCAGCAGAATTAATTGCTTTCCCATGAATGAAAATGAAATGGTAACACACTGGTTTTGAGGAATTGAATTTTGTGAATTCTTTTCTTGTGATACTGCCATCTTTTCATTAATGTTTAATTTGAGTTATTAAATAATTACATGATTTTTATTTAAGACATATGTGCAAAGGTTTTCAATGCTTGTGGTGGTCAGATTTTGTCATTCGTATTGGTGCTCTTCTCTGAAAATAACCTGATTTTAAAGGCCACCGAGATAAATGCTTTATTATACATAATTGACTGCATTTTGTGTTGTCGTGTTGTCTCTAGATTTTAAAACTTTTCTGCCAACTCTCCAATTTAAATTATTTCACCCCTGATGTCAGACACATAGTAAATTGTGAACAGTACTTCCTTTCATTAGGACAAATGTTACCTAATGAAGACATGAAAAGAATGGATGGAAATGGAATGGTATTCCTCCACTGGGAATACTCAGATATCTTGTTTATTAGGAAACATGCTGAACTAACTGGGACTCTATTTTCTACCACTGTGAGATGTAGGGTGACCTTTTGAAAAGCTTTCTTTACCAGTTATGAAGACCTTGGTGAATAGTTTTGTTAGAATCCTTAGTGTCAGTGAAATACTAAGTGCTTGTTCACATTTTCCTGATTCAGATATAACTTCCCAGATGTCTCAAAACAGTGGTCTACTCCAGCAAACCTTTACAACATTAATCTTTGTTCACCTCTTTACAGCTGGATTTCCTAGCACCTTTGCCAATATTTTTATTGCTGTATGTAACATCTGTTAAGCACTGTGGGTCCGGGACTTCAGTAATCTAGAAGTCTTGAATGTGGACGTGCATGAGATGTTAGAGTGAATGATAGAGACTGAAATGTATTGTCCAAGTATTTCTGCTTCATAACTGTTGCTATCTTAGCCACAACAAGACAAAAACTACTGTTACATGTTTTTTGGATGTCACCACACAGAAATAGACTAGGCAGGTCTGTGACCCAAGCAAACACATTATAGATGCATTTTGTCTTTCAAAGGACATGCTAAATGTCTTCACTTATAAGGACAAACAATTTCATCAGTGAATTGCCAGCCTTATCTGGAGCAATTGGTATGAAAGCAACCATGTAACTTCTGCACTGTCAGGTAAATGCCACTGGTAGATGTGAGGTTCTTGGAGACTCAATTACAAGGTCAAATCAAATTTATATGTCCATGTAAAGTCATGTCTGAGCCTGCGTTGCCAGCTGTTGTCTGTGTGACACCATGGCAGAAGAAAATAATCCAAGTGGCATTATTTGACCTGTATACAATGTAAGTAGCTGTGTGTTTTAATACATAGGCCTGCATTAACGAATAGCAGAGGTCTAATTATTCTTCTTGGTGTGTCCTAAAGCCTGCCAAAACTGTCATATGAGAGTCTACAGGTCTACAGTGAAAAGAGAGGTCCCAGGTGAAGCCAGGAAGTAAGTCAGTAGGTCAAGATCACAAAGTAAAGGCAGGCACAAACAATCCTACAACTCTGCTGAGGCAAGACCCAAAGGCAAGAAAAGTGCTTGAGCTTAAATGTAGCCTTTGAACACAAAGAGGAAAACTTCCAGTGCAGCTTCTTACCACTCTTTCTCACAGAGCTCTTTCAGCAGTCTGATCTGAGGTCAAATGGCTGCACCATAACAGCTGTCACAGGCAGCCAGACACCTGGGCTGGGGGAATGAGCTCACACTCCTGGCTCTGACTTTCTCTCTCACTGCTATATCACTTTGAACGTAAAAAAGGAAACTTCTATTCTGGAATTGTTTTTGCAGTCATGGTGGTTTGGCTTACCTGCAATGATGCAGGTGAATACAACAGATGCTCTTCACTCAGGATAAGAATAAAAATGACTGGCCTCTTTAAAGAATAACTAGCTTGAATATCAAGAACTGCTACCTAAAATAATGAAATCTGGAAAAGAAGTAAAATTGTACAAAGGCTTTTAAAAAGTTCCTATAGCAAGCAAACTGTGGAGACAGTGATTGTTTTGGAGAATTCTTACAGACCATTTTGAAACAAAATGTGTACAAAAAGAATCAGAAATTCAGGAATACCTAAAGAGGAAATCTTAACTTGCTCCTGAAAATCAACCCATGAAACAGAGATTAGGATCAAGTACTAGCGAGTGAAATGCCTGTAACTCTGAAGCTGGGGCTGATGTTTCTTCTTGTTTAGTCTCTACCATGTTTAAGAAAGCAGGCTTCATTGCTCAGGTTTTCTAATGGAACGTGACTGTAGTAAAGAACTATCTACGCACTATTTCTTTAAAAAAAAAATTACCAAAACACTTAAATGAATTTATCATGTGAAAGGGATAATGGTCCCCCTATAGTAAGTGTTGTGGTAAACCCCTAGAATTTTGAAGTGCTAAATGATGCCAGAGACCAGAGAATTAATGGTTCAATCATCTAAATTCAATCATCTAAATAATGGTTTAATCATCTAACTATGGCCAACCCAGAATAACAAAATTTGTCTTTAAGGAATGTGCATGTAAGATGATGGGATCATAAAATCATATAATCATAGAATAGCTGAATGGGTTGAATGGGACCTTTAAAAGTCATATATTCCAACCCCACTGCAATGAACTGGGACATCTTCAAATGTCTGTCTCAGGAGTGTGCACTTGACAAGAACTTAAAAAAAGGAATAAAAAATTCTGGCATCCTTTTGCCGGTTTTCTTTAACATATCTGGAAATATCAACAATGCAAGTAATCATGATGGCCTCTAGGAGCCAAATAGATAAATACATATAGCAAGACAGAAGACAAAAATATAACACTAAGGACAGAAGACATCCCCTAGTGTGGAACTATAGGACACTGAGAAGAAAAGGGCAGTGATATGAAAGGTCTGACTTTGGACCACTTTATGAATTATTAAATGGACTCATCAATTTTTTTAGCTTTTTAAAAAATCAGCTTTGTGTAAAAAGAACCATAGAACTCTCTAATAAGTATCATACGTGCTCTTACTTTATTCTCTCATAAAATTTACTTTCATATTTAGATTTCAAATATGGAACAAATGGAAGAATAGTTTTTTAACCAGACAGTTTTCCTCTTTCAGGAAAATTTGATGGAAAGCAGTTTCATCATTTGTGAGTTAAAATAATTTAAAATCATTTGTGAGTTCATTATATAAATACTAACATATGGAGTTCACAGCTTTCATACTGCTGTAAGTTATCCCCAGAATAATTTTTTGTATAATAGAATTATTCATTGTTAATTTTGTTTTCAGCAGTAGAAAATTCATCTGATTCAATTATGTTTTGTATAATGTAATTTCACTAGTTCAGAATGTTATAAACCATCTTTTTCATATAATATTTTTGAGCCCTTGGTTTTGGTTCTTTTTGTAGTTTTGGTTTGTTGTTTCTTTTTTTTTATCCCCATGTATTTTTTAAGAGGGAAAAAGAAGTTGCTGAGATTATCCATTTTCATGATATCGAGGACTGGAAGATTCTAAGGATCTTA
Source organism: Pezoporus flaviventris (assembly GCF_033815535.1). Classification (NCBI taxonomy): domain Eukaryota; kingdom Metazoa; phylum Chordata; class Aves; order Psittaciformes; family Psittacidae; genus Pezoporus; species Pezoporus flaviventris. The sequence continues at coordinate 6,038,341 of NW_026892564.1, forward strand.
GTCATGTCATTTTAAAAGGATACTTCCAAATTTATTTTGAATTGGCAGCCTACAAATAATTGGATTTTTCCCTTAGCGTAGTTTGAAGAGTTGTCATCTATGTTTTCATTCTCACTTACATCAAGTCAAGCAACAGAAAATATCAATGAACTTGCTCTTCTGAGTATCAATCAGTCTTGGGACCTGCAGGAAATAAATTCACTCACCCTGAAAGTGATATTGTCAGTCAGAAAATCGAAAGGCAGGGTTCAAATGATGTGCACCTTGAGCACAATACACACCACATATGCCTGACATTTATTGAATGATTCATGATTTTTAAATCTTCCCTCCTTACTAAGAAAATGAGGTAAAGATTGAATGAATAATAGGTGGCTAAGGTGAATCTTCAGCAGACAACTTATTACTGAATCCAAAGAAAAGGAGGAATGAATTTTTCAGAAAGTCAAGACTTAATGGATAGAATAAGCATAAAGCATTTCAAAATTGACACATAAAAAGGTTGATTGAGATAAGCAAACAGTAACATAGATGCCAAAAATACAAAGAACAAGTCCCTTTGAGACTAGAGAAAATACTGAAAAAATTACGTCACTGTGGTTTAATCCAAGGAGCTCTAAATTCAGTTGCAAAGTCCCACTGGATCTGATGAACTGGGTTGCTGGCACACAGATTTAACAATTGAATCCACGTGTAAAGCTTCAAGGCCTATACATGTAAATTAGCCTTTTTCTTCCTTCTGTATGGAAAGTTCTCCTGTGCCATTTCATATTGTGGTCCTGCATGCTGAGCTGCCTTATCTAAAGAATTCATTTGGTTCAGTTTCTTTTCTGTCACTTGCTTTGCTATGAATAATACATGTGCACAGACTAAGAATTCCTACTCCATTTTTCCTTTAAAATAAGTTAATTATTTAATCTCATTCACCACAGTTTAACTGCCACTGTGAATAATTGTTAAATGAGAGTCCATTTAATGAGCTCAGAGATTCATGTTGTGAAGACAGAAATTTGATAAGCTTGTTCAAGGGTAATTGTTAACCAAATCGGCTATGTTCTTTATGTTGCAATTTCTTGCTAATAGCATATAAACAAGTCATGCTGACAGTCTGTTTTAAAAATCAATTCTTCCCCCACCCTTTTCTCTTTGTTATTTTTCTTTTTTTTTTTCTTTTCTTTGTTTTAATTTCTTTTTGTATTCTTATTCAATATGGTTTAGCAAATGCTGCATGTTGTGGGCAAATCCCCAGCTCCTATTCCAGATGCTTTAGAAGCTTTGAGTTTGCTGAAATCTGTAATGGTTATTTGCTGTTGGAAAACCTCAAAAACAATGAGGAGCGATCTTCTAAAGTTGCATTTTAGGATTCAAGGGCAGGAAACTTTGACAATACATTAAAGTATTGGACTAAACATTCATTAATCATTGTATCCAGCTGCATTCTTGTGGCAGAGGAGACATCCTTTATGGCTTTAATAGCAGGTTTAGCCCTAGAGTCCCTCTGCAATCCCTTTTGAAAGTCTATTTCTTATAAAAAGTAGGTCTGAGCTGAACATGGTCTGTGCCAGTGCCAAAACAAACAGAAGCAGTCTTTCACCATCTTCATCAGTAACATGGATTCTTCATGCTCTTCAGAATCACAGGAACCTCTACAGGTTATTTCTAAGTTCTGTCTAGGCGATTATGTAAATGGAACTAGCTGTATGTCCTCCTTTTGCTAGTATTGCCACTGATCTGCTGTTGGTAAAGCTGATTTCTTAAATATTTCGGAAGCCTGAAAAGGTGTAAGTAAAAATATCTTTTGAAAGCTGGGCTTGTGTGTCAAGATTCACATTTGGTTTATAGCTCTTCCTTAAGGCCTCTCAGTTTCAAAATGATATTCAGAATAGTTTTGATGTTGTCTGCAATCAAACCTTAACTATCTTCTCTTTAGCTGAGATAAACATAATCCTTGACCTGATCCCAGTGATAATGTATGAAAGTGAGGAAGCAAAGCAAAGGAGAGGAATTAATTTACAGCACACCCATGTTGTGTTTCCTGTGACTCACAGAACAGTTTCAAAACTTGAGCAAGTGTGCTTTCTAATTTAAATAATAACTTGTTTACTTTTTTCCTGGAAAATAGCTTTTAAAATATCAGAATGATAGAACATCTTGTAAAAAGCCTAGTTTCTTTCTTAAATTTCCTAGGAATAGAGCTCGTAAAATAATTCAAAGTCTGAATTAAAAAAAAGCCTTGGTTGGGTGGTTATCACTTTAACTCAACAACAGAAATGAGAAGCAGGTGTAACCACTTGTATAAAGGACTAAATAATAAATTCTAAACAAAAGAAATTAAATAAACAATCATTATTTTGTAACCTACTGGAAGTGTTTCAGTGCTTTGCTCACTTTTGGGGGTCTGTTTGGCTTTTAAAGACTTACTACTAGCTCTCTGTAAAGCTCTGAACATGTTTTAATGTGTTCAAAGAACTCTGAAGAATATATGTAGAATATGTATTTTACAAATTTACTCTTTCTCTCCTGTCTGCAAGAACATTGACTTTATGTTGACTGCTTTGTCACCTTGCTGATAAACAGCTCTGCAAGGTGACCCCGTTCTTTGTGATGTTATATTGCTAAGATCCTAAATAGACCTTTTGGTAAGCTGCTTCTTAGTGTTTGCATCATTCTGATTACCACTGTCACTATACTCTGAAGTAGATTTCCTAAATTCATGAAACTGCACTCTATAAGCTTTATGTCTTTAGAAAAGTTTTCAAACATGTCTGACAGAAATAAAAAAGAAGTCTGAAATAAAAATGTCTGAAATAAAAAAAAAATTAAAAAAAAGAAGAAAACCTGAGCATTTCACTTTCTGCCTAGTCTTTTGGACTTTAAGAGGAAACTGCAAGGATGATTTAGCCAGGCTAAGCCTCATTGACAGACTGAATCTGAGGAAAATAATTTTAAAAGGACCTAGCAGTCATATGTATCTGAGCCTTTTCTGCATTATTTGTTATGTGTACTCTCTCTTCCATGATGTTTACCTCTCTGCTTTCAATAATCCTGATTTCAGCATGTTATGTTCATTATTCCTTCCACCTTTTTTCTAGTTCCTTCATCTTTCTATGTAGTATATCTTTCCCTGACCACCCCTTTGACTAGTAGATTTTAAACATCCGAACCTGTCATTTCCAAATCACAGAAATAAATAACCCTGTATAAACCACCAATTCCATTGTTTCTCTGACTCTACTCTCTAACGCAATATGTCTTTGTCTGATTTTCTGTTAAATTATAAAAGGTATGGACTCCATAATTTTGTATTCATAGTATCCTTGTGAAACTTGTTAGATCATTAATCATTGCCATAACAACAAATAAGGAAAGCGTCAGACACAAATGACTATGAAAAGAGACTTTTTATTTTGTTTTGTTAATTCCTAAGACTTGTATGTGAGCTTATATAAAGTTCGTGTGATTTTTCTAGTGAAAATGAAATAGATTCATTTCCTGTATCAGTTTCATTCCAAGCATTTGTGCATGCCAAATTTAATTTCTTCCAATTAGGTGCTCTATCCAATAAAGTGCTGTGTAACTGCTATGTGGAAAAGACATAGACAATTAGTAGGAAATAATCTCTCTGAGTCAATTACTGAGAGTATTATATACAGCATTTTTTAGTATTTTCAAGACACTCAAAACTAAAGTTCAATTCCTTACATTGTACTTACTATTCATAGAATATCATGAACTCGTATTTTTCAGGGTGCAAGATAGGTGCAAACTTCTTATTAAATGCTTACTTTAGTTCTTCTCCACTTGCTGTTAGCAAGCACTTGCTAGGGCAGGTTTCCTAAGCAGTAATTTTGCTGCTTGCCTGTCTGAATTACATCACCCATAACTCAAAATAATGCAGAATTGGTAAGTTGATGGCATACATTTACAGCATCATAAGTCTTGGTGAATATTTGAAAGTCCATGAGCGCATTCACAAACAGATGACTGTTACCTGAACTGCCATTAATAATGGAAAACACCATGAAGAACTTAAGCAGAATTATAGTCTTCAGCTCCTCAATTTGATTTTCCATCTGTCAATTCTACTGCATTTACCCAAAGAAGAGGTAAATGCTCCATCCCTGGCAATGTTCAAGGCCAGGTTGGGCAGAACCTTGGATGACATGGTCCGGAGTGAGATGTTCCTGCCCATGGAAGGGGTGGTGGAACTGGATGATCTTAAAGTCCTTTCCAATCCTAACAATTCTATGGATTTATGATTCTATATTAAGAATTTCTGAGTACAGGAGCTTTTTTTTCTGGCTCTAATTACAACCCTGTGAAAATCAAGTGGTGATGCAGTGACCTTTAAAACTAATAGTGCAAGTTATGTGTCTTCTATGGTCTCTATTAAATGCTAGTATACCAGCAAGTAGCAGAAATGATTGTGCTATAAATAAAAGTCTGTGATTTGCAAAATATTACAATGTAAATTTATAATTGTAATTTAATTGTCTTTCTAAGAAAAATATAAGGACATTTGAAACTGTTCATCAATGATATTTCAAAGGGTTCTGTATTCAGAATGGTAGTCTATTACCATACCATGAGCTCCCAAGCACTCATATCATAGATACAGTATAAAAAAAGTGGTGTAGGCTGCAAAAGAAATAGAAAAGTGCTTGACATATATCTAAAATTTCATTTTTCTTGAAGATTAATTTGAAGCATTTTCCTTCCTCATTCTACAAATACAATACAGAAATCATCAGTGAGGTCCAGTCTAAAAGCACTTCAGAAGCAGAGTGTGTTGATTTAGTGTATTTTATGGGGAAATGCCTTAGAGAAATATTAGATCAACTTAGGGGGATATATATGATGAATGTAAAATTCTTTTTTTCTTTCCCCTGGAGAACAAAGATTTCTGAAAAACAATTGTGTGCAGAAGAACCTCTCTGCAAATTATGAATACTGGGAGTTGAATTTTCTCTACCAAAAACTACCTCTAACTCAAACTAGGGGCAGTCAGTGTCAAGTTCAAGATGGAGAAGAGAAATCCATCCAGGAAGCCTTTGCCTGAGGCAAAGTGAGTTAATGGAAAGCCAGACCATGTTTAGAGGCATCCCTGATGTCTTTTCTCAGTTATGCTAGGTTTTAATCTGTTTATGTCCAAAAAAATCATAGAATCATAGAATCATAGAATCGTTAGGGTTGGAAAGGACCTTAAGATCATCTAGTTCCAACCCCCCTGCCATGGGCAGGGACACCTAACACTAAATCATATCACCCAAGGCCTTGTCCAACCTGGTTTTGAACACTGCCAGGGATGGAGCATTCACAACCTCCCTGGGCAACCTATTCCAGTGCCTCACCACCCTAACAGGAAAGAATTTCCTTCTTATATCCAACCTAAACTTCCCCTGTTTAAGTTTTAACCCGTTAGCCCTTGTCCTGTCACTACAGTCTCTAATGAAGAGTCCCTCTCCAGCATCCCTATAGGCCCCCTTCAGCTACTGGAAAGCTGCTATGAGGTCTCCACGCAGCCTTCTCTTCTCCAGGCTGAACAGCCCCAACTTCCTCAGCCTGTCTTCATATGGGAGGTGTTTATTCTTCTGATGTTATGACACTAAAGAAGACACAGAATTATCAATCATGAGTGAATATATCCAGTTTCTTACAATGCACTCTGAAGTTGTTTATGATCAGCTTTGAGAATTAGTTCTTTTAAACAGGGTATTTCTATTTCAGTCAGAAAAGAGACTTATCAATTTCAATGGGATTAGGGAACTGCATACAGAGTAACTCTAATGACAAATGGATATAAACTGCTATATGATCATTTAATGTTTGAAATGTTTTCACTGCGGTATTTTCTAATAATTTTGAGTTGCTGCAAGAAGTCAGGTGGGAGAAGAGCCCATGCCCAAATGCTGTGTTAAATTATATCTTGCTATCTACTGTCACAAATACAAATGGCAAAAATCAGTTAAAGGCAGATCAATGGGAATTTAGGTAGTTGGAAACTACTCGTAAGTCAAAAGAGGGCTCTTCCCAGTACAGTAACCAAAATGTTATTGACTTCTTGGATCTAGGTAACATGCACTGGAGTAACTTTGAATTTTATTGTTCTGGAAACACACAGGTTGGCTTTTGCCAATAACAACTGGAAAAGTCTTTACTTGCTTTTGGAAGCAATCTTGGCTGATTTTTATTCATTACAAAAATGGGCCTCTGATCCTTGACTGAACCTCTGGGCTTTGCTACAGTGCAAATAATAAAATAATGGTCTACGTGGTACCGATTTTTTTCATCCAACAGGACTGGTATATTAGTGTACAGTGTACCCCACTCCCGTTATCTCTCCTCTCACCCAAGAAGAAGCTATTCAAGCTAAACAAAACAGTTCTTAAATGCAAGGAAAAAAATTCAATACCTTCATAAAATATGTATCACACCAGGGAATTCTCTCAGCTCCTCTTCTCACTTCATTTGCATTGGATGTACTGGGAAAAGCAGACATCCGAGTTCATGCAATTTTGCTGAAGTGAGGCATATCAGATATTTGAACAAGGGGGATAAACAAAAAAAAAAAAAAGGTTAAAAATTTACCCACTACTGTTTGAGATGGATTTAACTATCCCAGTCTCAAATGTCAGTCAAGTCAGTCTTTTTCTATATTTCACTAATATTATAAGATTGACAGATAAATTTAACTTAAGTTGGGATGCTAAAAAAGATTCTCTTGCTCTCTTTTTGACAAATGACTGAAAGGGAAAAAGGAGAAAGAAAGGGAGACGGAGAGAGAAAATGGTGCTTCACATAAATTTCTTAGAGTTCTTAATTTCCAAATAAATATCTTAAAAACCAAATAAAAATAAAAAAAAATCCCTAAACTCCTCCCATGCCAAACTTCCACCAGGTAAAGCAGTATAAATGTATTCCAGTATAGGGTAGTAATGTTTGTGGAGACAACTGCATGCATTATGTGGAATATAAGTATAGAGGATAAGTGTAGGTTTTCTCACTCTTAAAAACTTACTAATGTATATTTTAAATGACTGAAGAATCCTTTCAAAAAGGAGAAGAAATACTGACTTACCATCTTCTGATGTCAACAAGTATATTTCATTAGGTGTGTAACAAAGAATTGACAGACTATTCAGACTATACTTAAAATCTGGTGAAAAAAAAACAAACAAACAAAAATATATTGGAAAAGGGAAATATTTAGTCATTATGTCTAGTTTAAAATGTAGGAATATCCATGGGTGTTCATATTTAGCAGAGTATATTTTTTCTAACCCAGCCCTTGTTAATATATGCAGAGTTTAGGGAGTTTACATGTGGACAAGATTGCTTCAACTTCTCCTGAGCTGACTCGTGTTATAGGAAACAGACTTATCTGTAACTTAAATATCAGGCAAGAAAATATGAATTTGAAAAAAAACCAAAACTAAAACCAAAACAAAAATCCACACCCCCCTCACAAAACAACAGCAAATTAAGCCATAAAAAAACCCAACAATGAAAACCAACAAACCTACCAACCAAGAAGCCTAATAATTTTTTCATTCTGTCTCTGACATGAATCTGATTTTAATCTCATAGTGTCGCCTACCTTCAGTGAGCAAGATGGTCAAGGAATCTTGATATCTTCTTAATACTTATTAACTTTAACTGCTTTGTGTTCAGGTAGGTGTTTATTCATGTGATAAGGATGGTTCTGTGCCCAGAGTTGCATTTGGTATGGATTAGGCTTTGCAGGTGGCCTGGAAGAAACCCGTTTCCTGAGTATATTCTGATTTTTCCTTTTTAGTGCCTACTCTGTATGCTAGGTGGCTTTAAAAGTCAGAATGGTACACGTCTTGAATAGCTTAAAAAAAAATTGAAGATTTTATGTGTTAGAATTAGAAGAATTATTCAAGTTGGGGTTGAATGCTCTGCTGGCAATGTGGCTGATGCCTCAAAAAGAAATTCAGAAACTAGTAGTGGCCTAACAGAATTTTTGAAACATTTTATATTCATGAAAACTGAAGAAAAAGAAGTCTGAACCAGAAAAAAAAACTATGATCTTATTGGGTAAATATGTAACATTCTGATTTTTTTTTTAGACATGGAAGGAATATATGTTCTTGCAAGAAAAAAGAAAGTCTTCCCTGTTACAGTGTGGCAAATCTGACATTATTTAACAAAATGTGCTTCAAAGACTGCAAATAGTCATTTTCATTAAAGAAGAACAGCATTTGTGAACAACATACTATTTATTTGTCCAATTAAGTTTGGAAAACTACAAATAATGTAACCATTATTTACCTAAAGAAATAGCACTTAGCACATCTTTAGTACAAATTACGTCAGGGAAAGTAGGAAAGGAGCCTGGGGAAAGAAATCTTCTGTTTAGGGACAGGCAAAGTCTTTGTGGCCTGAGGTAAGATTTGAAACTAGAGGACTAATATTCTGTGACATTGGTTCCCTAACACTTGCCATTCTGTCATGTAACCTCTCCCTCTTGAAAAACTTTTTTGTAGAATTAATTTTTTAAAAATGCTTAATTATCTTACAAAATTGTAGAATACTGATTGAATGTTGATTGAAAATGTATGAATGTTGAACAGGAAAGTTATTTATGCTGCAGCTATTATTATAATTTTTTTATTTTACTGTTTCTATTTCTCCAGTGTATTTTGTTAAACATTCCACTGTCCTTTACTTTTCGGTTTATCAGGGAGGAACACTTTTCTGTCTTTAGTGGAAGAAATCTGCAGGTCTTTCCGCAGAGCTGGTGTTGCTCCTATACAATTCAGAAAATGATGTCAAGTGCTCTGTCTAGCCAAGGGTTTTGTGAAACCTCAGTGTTTGTGATTTGTGTCACCATAGCACTGCTGTGTACACAAGGTTTGTAGGAAATTCTATTGACACAGTGTATCAGCAATGTAGGAAAGAAATATCCTGCTAGACATTATGGGAGAGTAAGGTGATTTTATCTAAAATAAAAACTGAAACAAACCAGTTTTTGCTCAGTTACCCTCACTCTCTCAATCTCATACTCACAAGCACCGGGATGTGCCCAGTCTTAGAAGCCTGTACAGCGGTCAGGCGCTTCAAAGCTTGTGCAGGTATGAAGTCCAGGATCCATCATGATGACATAGTTGAAAAGGAACATGAACTGTCAAGTTCTCCTTATGCCTTTTGGGTTTCTTCAAGCTTGGTGACTGCATTCAGGACACAGATAAGCATTTTTCTTCTGGGATCCTGATGGATGCAGATGGCTGATCTGGGAGCCATTAACAGAGGCCATTCGGAGAGTCCTGTCACTGCTATTGAGCTCTGGGTCATATCCCATCCCTTCTGATTCTTCTGCATGAAGACATTCCCATTCACACCAATCTTAGCCTTTCTATTACAATTCTTTGCAGGTTCACAGAATCGCTGAAATATCAATAAGCAGAGTGACTTAACCCTTTTTTCAGAAAATGAATTCCAGTCTTCCTTATTATACACTAACACCCTTTTTGGCAAATGTGCCTCTATGGTTATGTTTTAAATTACTTAATGAAAAATTATCAGTAAAAATGTGCAAGTCATACAAGAGAATATTGAAGAGCTACAGGTGTGGAACATAATATCTGAATGAGAAGCATCAAACCTGTGAGACTTATTTTCCCCTTGAGACAAACCTGTTATTTCTAAACAGAATCACTCACACACAGCTGTGTGCAGGCCAATTTAAATTATTTTTGTAAGGAGATTTTATTTCATCTGTATCAGAACAATTTCAGTCCCTGTGTGGCAGTTTCCTTGAAAGTTTTTCTGCTTCTTAAATGGAATGCAATTCATCAGATCTCAGCATCATGGAAATAGATGTCTTGAAAAATGTGGAAAGGCTATGGAATAATATTAGCTATCACCTCTGGTTAGCAATATTTTAATCTGCGGCATTTCTTTTGTGCAAAACCCTAAACTTCTCTGGAGTAAGCCCATATGGTAAAAAAAAAAAAGAATTCAACACCCCTTCCACCAACCCAAACATCTGAAGGAATAACTTCCATTAGAAAGAAACACCTCTGGGGAAATATTTAGAGGACATAGTTCTTGCTTTCAAATCTGTAGCTCCTCAGAAGAGATTTGTGTAATTGCAGGAAATATTCAAAGAGCTTGCAGGCCTCATTAGCAGCTGGGTCAACATCTACTTGGTTTCCTCTGGCCTATTGATGAAATAATCTCCCACTGAATAAAATGTTTCCTTAACTCAGGTTTTCCTACATTCTGAGTAATGATTCATTCTTCCTGAGATTTTTTGCTCTAAGGAAAAGGAATAGTAGGTTAAATTCAACTTCTCACATACTTCCTCTTTCTTTGTTTTTGGTTTGTTTTTTTTTTTTTTCTTTGTGAGTGGGAAGTGGTGGGTTGACCTTGGCTGGATGACAGGTACCCACCAAGCCCCTCTATCACTCCCCTTTAGCAGGACAAGAGGGCAAGAAAATAAGATGGAAAAAACCTTGTGGATTAAGATAAAGGCAGTTTAATAAAGCAAAAGCAAGGTTATGCATGCACACAAAGTAGTACAAAATATTTGTTCTCTACTCCCATCAGCTAGTGATGTCCTGTGGGGAGTGAAGGTGATTAGATTTGCAGGAAAAAAGAATTTGGGAATGAGCTCTGAGGCCTTGGTTCTTGACTAGCCCTGAGGCGGTGGGTTGGAAAGTTGAAGGACAGGAAAGGTAAACAAGCAAGCTTTGGGAGGATGGGCCAGGATGTAGTTGTGATGGGAATCTCGGAGGCCAGAGGATGTTGGGGTTGTGAGAGGGTCTGCAACGTTGTGATTGGACTATTTACCCGGAGAGTTTCACAGTGGCTAATGAGATTGAACGTTGTATGTATGTGCAGGTTGGGAAAGTACCAAAAAAGGGGATAAAAAGAGCTTGGTGGTAATAAACGAGGATTTGAGTCTCTGCAGCAACTTGAGTCCATGTCGTGAAATGCCACAATGTCCAGACACTTCTTGGAAATTAGGGCTTCAGTATGCGTAGTGGCTGTTCTGGAAGACAGCATCATAAATAATAAATGCCCCTTCTTTCTATTTGTTTCCCTTAAATTTCATTGTTGAGCAGCCATTATGCAGTATGGAATATTCCTGTCATAATTTAAACCCAGCTGGCAACTAAGTACACATGGCCACTCTCTCACACCCTTTTCCCCCATTCCTTGGGCAGGATGCGAAGGGGAGGAGAATCTGAAGTATGTAAAACCTACAGGTCAAGATCAGAACAGTTCAATAATCAAAAAATTAAAATATAGTGATAATAGAAAGAATACCAACAATAACAATACTGATAATAAAAACAAACAAACAAAAAAAGGCTGAATGAAAACTCAGAAAACACAAGTGATGCTCAACGCAACTGCTCAGCACCTGCTGACCTGAGCAGTGATCGGTCCCTTCCAGGTAATTCCCCCAAGTTTATATACTGGGCATGACATGTTGTGGTATGGAATACTTCTTTGGCTAGTTTGGGTCAGATGTCCTGCTCCCTCCCAGCTTCTTGTGCCTCACCTCACTGGCAGAGCATGAGAGACTGAAAAGTCCTTGATTAGGATAAATGCTACTTAGCAACAACTAAGAATGTTGGTGTGTTATCAGCATTGCTCTCAAAGTAAAGCAGAAAACAGCACTGCACCAGCTACTAGGAAAAAACCTCTGTTACAGCTGAAAGGACATCCCTTTTTTCAGTTTAATTAAGCTGTCCTGGCTATGGCTCCTCCTAAGATCTTGCCCCTCCCCAACCTACTGGTGAGGAGTCGGGGGAAATTGGAGAGACAGCCTCCTGAGGGACTCAAATTCCCACTCTCTGGATGAGTTGCATGGCCACTAGACTGAAATAAAGGGGACCACTTCTCTTTTTTTTGAGTCTCTTCCCCTATGTGTCAAAAATCTATACTTACTAGACCAGAGAGAAGGGACAAAAATAAACAAGAGTGCATATACGACTGTCTGGGGATTGGCCTTCCAGCTACAGGGGAGCTTTCCAGGCCCATGATTCAGAGACTGTGCAGTTTCCATTAAATGGTGATTGGAAAAATTCTCATAAATACTCTTTTAATCAGGAAACAGGGCTTGAAGTGAAGTAGGCCCATGTTCCAAAGACAGACCCATCAGATCTACGGTTATTCTAAGCAGAAAGGAATAGTTCCAACACAGGACTCAAACTTTGCTCTGCTTTCTGCCCTGTATTGCCTCTAGCAGAGAGCTGAGGGAAACCTGGGAAACAGACATGAGCTCTAACTCCTAAGCCTTTGCTATGCGCTGTGCCACTGGGTAGAACAAAGCCTCAGGGAGGACCAGCAGCTTCCCTTCAGAGGTCCTGTGAAAACTAATAATTGATTCAAGAATGCCAGCTACCCTGGGCAGACTGGCTTTCAGACGCTGAAGGAAAAAATACCTGAAGAACCTGAAATCTCTCTAGGATTAGATGGTAACTGAGTGAGAACTTTGGATTTTACCATTTGTACATAAGTGTAAGAGGAGTGAAGTGGGAATTACCCAGTTCCTCCTGCATATATATCCTGGCTGTTTTAAATGTTAATTCTAACTCACATGACTGAATACACCTGTGAAGTTTTACAGGGCACTTTTTTTTTTTTTAACCTGCTGCTGGGACTTAATGAGTTTTCAGGATCAGAAATTGGTAACGAGCAAAGGCTTGTCTTTGCAGAAATACGTCACAGAAATGCAGCCTTCTCAGCTTCTGCCTTCAAGTTGAAATTGCCAATACATTTCACCTGAAGGTGCACACTCCTGCTGTTTATATAATACAGATTTGTCATCAAGATCACTAATTCCACTTCCTAAATAAAATGCATACTTGCCAGCTAATAAACAAGCAGTGCCTTTGTTTTTTTTTTTTAAGAGCAATTTGAAAGATAACCACTCACTGTAAGGCTATGTCAGTGATAGTGTTAGGCAAATTTCCCAAAAGGTGGTGATCATACTACGCAGACTTCGGACGGAATAGTTACCTGCATCTTTGTCTGTTTGACTTATTTATCAATGTCATCAGTCAAGCAATACTGAAGTGAATTGGGTAACCATCCTGTTTTACATATTTTATTTATAGACTGATCAATACTTGGATGGATTTTAAACTTGACACATTAAACCAAAACTGGCAACAACAAAGCCTAGCTTTGCTAATTTTAAAAAGGCAGTTAAAACATCCTTTAAGAAGGAGGAAGCTTGGGAATAGCAGCACATTCTTCTCCATTACATACTGATTTTTAGCAAAATTGAAAGGTAAATGAGAGGAAAATGATAATGCTGAGACGCATAAAGACTCATAGCAGTCTTTGCAGAAAGAATTTATATTAGCAATTTTCAGTGCCTCTAAAATGCCTTTCTGCCTGGAACTGAGAGTGGACAGCATTGAAAATATAAGTGTGTATCATATTGATATGTTAGTCTTAGTTAACAAGCACTATTGGGAGGTAATCTCTTTCAATCAGTGTCTTGCAGGCTGGGAGACATTTATTACTGTGCAAATGGACCTGCCAACTGGTTTTCACAGGAGGTTGCAGGAGGAGAGGCAAGTTAAAAAGCTGGTTAAATGGGGTCACTAAGGGACTGTAAGTGTCTCCAAAGGTTAAGATAGATAGTAGGACACTAAAAAAAAAACCCTATGTGGAATACCTTTTTCATGAAAAAGCACAAGAGTAGAAAAATATTTTTTTCTGAAAAAAATAGTTTTGGGTACCTTGGGTTCTCCAAGATCTACAGAAAAATATGTCTTATTAAACATAAAAATACTGTGGTTTTGGTAAACTCTCCAGCTCTTTCTCCAATACTCCCTCCCTCCTTCCCTTTATTATTTCATTTTTTTCCATGGTTGAATAGCAGTAATCTCTCAACAGTTCACAGCTGTCTGTCTAAGTGTCCTGGGTTCAGCAGTAGCAATCATTTTTCTCCTTCTTAGTAGCTGGTGCACTGCAGTGGTTTTGACTTTCAGCACTGATAACACAGATGGTTTTAGTTGTTGCTCAGTAATGTTTACTCTGACCAAGGACTTTCTGAGTCTCATGCTCTGCCAGGGAGGAGGGGAAGCTGGGAGGAAGCCGAGATAGAACAGCTGACCCAAACTAGCCAAAGAGGTATTCCATACCACAGCATGTCATTCCCAGTATATAAACTGGGGGCAGTTACTCGGAAGGGCTAGATCACTGCTCGGGTTGGGCTGGGTATTGGTCGGCTGCTGGTGAGCAGTTGTATTCTCTTCCCTTGTTATTTCCCTTATTGTTATTATTACTGGTGGTAGCAGCAGTGGTTTGTGTTATACCTTAGTTACTGGGCTGTTCTTATCTCAACCTGTGGGAGTTACATTCTTTCGATTCTACTCCCCATCCCTCCAGGAGCAGGGGGAGGAAGGGGGGAATGAGCGAGCAGCTGCATGGTTCTGGGTTGCTGGCTGGGCTTAAACTACAACACTAAGCAAATATCATGTCAGTTCTATGGCTGCCTTATGGAGATGCCAATTGTATTACATTATTGGACCCCCAAATCTAACTCAGAAAAAGGAATAAAGCCTGCTTTGAAACTTGTTCTCTTCCTTTGGAAATAAGGCACAGTGTGGAAAGAGAGCTTATGTAGAGCTAACCTAGAAGGTTTTTCTGATATATCAGCAAGGGCATGCACCCTTATTGGCTTTCTTTTCCTGGAAAAGCCAGGAAACAGATATAATTATCACATCATTTTATGTTTTGGCCAGTATACCTTCTTATGCTCGCCAAACAGTTGCAATCAATATGTTTAAATATAATCCCAGTATAATTATACTGGCAAAATATTTAAGTGTTGTCTGGTAAAAACTAAGCTCTATTTCTCTGTTTTATAGCCACTGCACTTTGGGAAGAGGGGGAAAAGAGAGGAAATAATGAGTTTCCCTTCCCCTTACACAAGCTGCATAAAAAGGCAACAGTCTGCTTTTCCTAAATCCATGGGAAGACACACGTTGCACTGTAATTATTTCCACAGGGTTATGACTAAAAAGTTATGTCAAGGGATATAAGGGGCTCAGTTATGGTAGTATGACAAATTAAAATAAAAGGACAACTTTGCATATGTGCTACACATGAAGAAAGGTTGTGTTGTTCAATTTAAAATGTAAATTTTAGTCACTGATATTTATCTTTGGCATTAGCACTAGGTTCCTGCCTCCTTCAGGCTGGTTATCAAAGACTATCATCGTGCATTAGTTTCCTACTTTTTATCATCCAGGAAAATTCTGTGTCATAAAAAGATGTGATTTTGCATTCCTATCCACAAGACTGGGCTGGGTTACTGTTGCAGCTGCAAGCAATGCTATGTTACACAGCAAAGTCTGAAAATAATTAAAGTTTCAATCAGTGTATTTGTGCTTAATGCTAGTGGTTTCTTTATTTTATTCCTATGAGAACAGACCTGTTCTTTCTGTAGAGTAGCTGTTTGTTAGCTTTCCCATTGAAATATATAAATGGAACGAGGTATAAATGGACATATTCCAGAGTTGCTTTGAGTAATTTGGATTTTTTTTTTTTTTTTGTAAGACATTCATGTTTCTGCTCAAGACATGCAAAATCATGCAATTTTCCATGAGTTAATTAATCTTGCTGCAATTGAGAGAAAGCATGAGCTAATTATGAGATCAAACTTCTAGTCAGTAACTGACATTGCAAGTCATAGAGAGAATTTATTTGTTTGAACACTAAAATTATCAGCCAGCTCAAACTAGAATAATTTTTAAGATAATTCACGTGTTTTTTTGGGTAAGCCTAGTCATCAGTGTAACAGAAAAAAATTCTGTTTCATAAATTATCTTCCAATGCTGTCTACTTTGTAATGACCCTGAATAAAGTGTATTCAAAAAGTCTTAGCTGATTCTATGCTCTAGCTTCCTTTAAATGACATTTGTTTCTATTGTTAAAGTTGCTAAACTAGTATATAAGTATTACTTAGTATATAAGTATACTTAGTATATAAGTAATATATATGATATATAAGTAACATATACTAAGTGATATATATTTAGTATATAAGCATATATACTTAGTATAAAGTAATACTAGTATATAAGTATTGCTATCAATGTAACTTAGCAGAAAAGTATTTATCAAATGATCTTACCTTTTCTTGATTGCAGACCTAAGAAAATTTTTGTTTTAACCAGAAAGAAAAAAATTCTATTCTCCAATCTTCCACTCCTCTTCAGCACATGCAAATTTATCTTAGAAAAGGATTTTAGCGAATTCAAAGTGAGTGGTAAAAATGCCTGTTAGTTAAAGACAAAATTAAATTCTCACATAACTTCAAGTTGCAAAAGAATTTTTGTGCTAACTGGACATCTATTCCCTCCCAGAGCACAACTGCTAGTCACTGAAAGGAGGAAGCATTTCCTGATGGGATTTATCTCACCTAGTTTTAGATACCTACATGACAGTTTAAGTTTGATTAAATCTAATCATCTATTTTAGAATGAGATTCATTGCATTATAGATTCAGTTGAGAACGCTGACAACATCACCACAGACTGTAAAAAACCAATTTCAAATGTAGAAATATTCATGTGAGAAACCCACAATGAGTCAGATAAATCCCAGTGCTTGTCTGTGGTGTAAATGGTCTGTCTAAAGGCTGAATACTCAAGAATTGGGCTGTAGTCAATGAAATGTTAAAATTACTTTGTATTGTCTGGTTATCTCTGAAACTTGACATCCAAAGGTCTTCAGATGGATAGTGACCTAAAGGTTTTACACTCTAGGTCTCTAAGTTAGAGAAAATTATTCCTATGCCTGATGCAACTGTAACAAGAAATTACTTTCTATATAGTAAATAATGTTTAAATTTAATGATGCAAATTAAATAATGAATTGATATAAATTATATGGATTATTTAAATGACATAAATTATAGGGATTAAGTAAGTGTGAAGTGACATTTTTTGTGAAACCCCAAGATAGCCCTCAACTGTCATCTTATTGTGCATGCTTAGGTGGCTCCCCTCAGGTAATACAAAGAGACAGTGGCTCCAGAACAGGGAATACAAATGATTGCTGTCTACACTTTTCTCTCTTTTGTCAGCTAAAGTCCTGTTGATTTTTTTCTTGTAAATAAAGTTACCAATAAATTATATTCACTTGAAAGTGCTGTCTGGCTGCCTGACTAGTGGTCTTACTGTCATATATATCAACTTCATTAAGCAGAACTCTGTATCGAGGCACGTGGCACTTAACATAGAAGCTTAAAATCAATGGTTCAATTAATACAATCAATATGTCTATGCATGAACATCTGAAAAGCTTCTCTAGGGATGTTCTACACTGCAGAAACTGCTGTTATAGTGGAGTCTACCACCAAAATAGAAAAAAAAAAATCAGCTGACAAATGATTTTTCTTTCATCTTCACTGTAACAGTCAACAATCTAAACTATTCTAATAAAACTTTTCTATTGATGTAACTGAGTCCACATCACAGATACTGTTGGCATAGTGATAACAGATACAATTTTTTTCAGTAAAATATATGGCCACATACTTTTGCCCACAGTAATTTCTAATGCACCTTGCATTTCTGCAAATATGACACAAAAGGTTGTCTAGCCATCACCCAGTCTCATGAGGGCAAAGTTATATCTCATGCATGACAAGAGGGGCACTTAAGGATGAGTGTGAAAGAACAGATACTTTTGTAATTCCTATTAAACCTTATGCTCAAATCATCCAGTCATTCAGCTCACAGTGCTCACATTCTTTCACATTTACTGAACAATGAAAATAAAGAAACATTAAAAACTGCTGGATAATTACCACTTCTCATTCTTAGAAAACCTTTTGATTAAAGTTCAAGGGAAGACCGTTTCATCAGGAACCACCACACGGTTTAATGTCAAGCTTCTGAAATGTTTTGGGTGGGACATATGAAAAATTAGACCACAAAAAATAAAATTTTCCAGTGAATATCTCACTGTTCAGACATATGCTCAAAATCCTAAATAAGCATATGCCCTGCTGTGAAAAAAGTTATGTGTCCTATTAATTTTGCATTCTGGGCAGATATTCAAGATTTATGTTCCAAAAGTAAAGCAAAAGAAAGAAAAGATTAGAAAATATAAAGGAAATAAAATAACATTAATCATTATTTTGTCTGGTAAATGGACTGTGCAATATTGTTATGTTTAATGCAATTTCAATTCATGCATTGATTCTATTGTGGCTCTTTTATAGAATGAAAGAGCAAGAAAAGACTTTAAGGAATTATTACATTTAGTAGAATAGCTATTGAGTGAGAGTAAAATAACAAAATGGTTAATTATAGAAGAATCCTAAGTGAAAAAAAAGTAGAAGAATTTTAATATGTACCAAGTTTGAAAAATGCCAAAGTCCTTAAAGCTTTCATAGAACCATAGAATCATTTAGGTTGGAAAAAACCCTTTAAGATTATCGAGTCCAACTGTTAACCTAGCACTACCAAGTCCACCATTAAACCATGTCCCTAAGTACTACATCCACAAGTCTTTTTAATACATCCTATTGCTTGTTATTTGGCAGAAGAGACTGACATTCACATTGCTACAACCTCCTTTCAGGTAGTTGTAGGGTGTAGAACAACCCCAGTTACCTCAGCTGCTCCTCATAAGACTTGTGCTCCAGACCCTTCACCAGGTTTGTTGCCCTTCTCTGGACCTGCTCCAGCACCTCAATGTCTTTCTTGTAGTGAGGGGCCCAGAACTGAACACATCATTCTGATGCAGCCTCACCAGTGCTGAGTATGGGAAGATGATCACTTCCTGAATCCCACCGGCCACAGAATTCCTGACACAAGCCAGAATGCATTCTTGGTCACCTGGGCACACTGCTGGCTCATATTCATCCAGCTGTTAACCATCACCCACAGATCATCCTGTTATAGAAGGAGATCAGGTTAGTCAAGCAGGACGTGCCTTTCATAAGCCCATGCTGATTGGATCATAGAGACTGAAAAATAAACTAAAACATTTTATAGAATTACCTTGTCGGAAAGCATGGCTAGAATGAAGAGAGAAATGTAGAAGCTTAAAGCAGTAAAGGGGTGAAAAAGGCAAGCTGTTAAAATCTGAATGAAGGTTTAATGAAACAATTAAAATTAAACAGAATCAGCTGCATTTTCTATTGGTGATCCTAATTTTCAGGCTATTGGAATGTCTGGTTTTAGCTAAGAGATTAAAAGTCAATTCATTGTTATGTTCTCTTGTTATGTTTGTAGCTGGCAAAACAATGGAGCTGTGGTTAAAATTACATGATTAATATCATTCTAATGCAAAAAATGAAAACCCCTTTTTATTCCCACTAAAAACTACCAAGAGAAAGGATTACAGAACTGAATTAAGTTTCCTTTCTTCTTTTTAGCTCCTTTTCATTTAATTCTTTTGTTTGTACAGGTTAGGCACCTGTTGTGTTTTGGTTTTGTTGTTGTTTTGTCTTTTTTTTAATACCTGCCATAAAGATGCAAAGTATTCTTGTATATTCCGCCAATAATAAGAATTTTAGTATATATATGTGTGTTTATATATAGCATCCTGGTGTTATATCATTGTAGCAAAATTAGTATAACCAAATAAACAGAGATGCTAAAGAAGCAAAATTATCATCCAGTAATCATTAACCCTTAAGACAGCTAACTCCATAGTTACTCTTAAGTGTGGAACCTTAACTTGAATCTCTTAAATCATATTTCTTTGCATTTTAGCACAAATCTTTACTTACTTCAGAGCTCACGTTTTCTGCTTCTAAAGCTATAATGACCTTTTGAAATTAAGAGGAAGAACTTTGTATATATTCCTTTTTGATACATTCTGCCCTGGAATGGACCTTTAGAAAAATGTAAATGCTATCTTTGGGAATTCAGCTGTCAAATTCTACCCATTTAAACTGAAAATGTGAGAAAAAGGCAGCTTTCAGAGATATGCAATAGATCCAAATTTTAGTTAATTTTCACTAGGAAAGGGCTTATGACTGGAGTTCCAGAAACAGAAAGACGGTACTATATCTTCACAAAACAATTGTATTTATATTTTCAGTAAGTGCAAACCTATGCATTTTTCTTCTCTGATCTATTCTCAGAAACCTCTGAACTGTTTAAAGTGATGTTTTCAAAGACATTTCAGCACAGTCATTCTGTGCAGTTCTACATGGAATTATTAGATTGAGTGGTTCAAGTTCAGCAAAGAAAATGTAAACAGTGTTTTAAGGGATGGATTGGTTAATATTAACTGTAGATTATGTTAGTCATGACTCTTTGTTAAAAATGTGGCACATAATTCCAATGTTTTACTTCCTTCAGTGTTTATCTCCTCTTCCAAGGGTAGGTTGGAGTTATCTTGAAACTGAATCCAGCTTACATAACAACGTATATGCACTCCCAAGGTAATGTTCTCTTATCCTTGTACTTAACCCTGAATTTTGACAATATCTAAGTGATTAATATTAATGTTAGATAGACTGAAAAGTATCACAAATTAAGTTTTATACTTCCTATAGTACTCGGTCATTATCTTGATGAGTCTTGTCAGTTTCATTTAGGAAGGTGACAGCTTGATTTATTCCTCTTTATTGTCTGAATTTTGGAAATATTCAACACAAAATTCAAACAACTAAAAAGAGAAGATAGAAACAGTGTCACAAAGAACTTTAACTTCCAGGAAATTAACCCCTGTACGAGAGACTAAATCAAAGTTAAATCTAGCATTAGAAGCTCTACAATGACAAGCCCAGTTAGAATATAATTCTGTAAAGTTGACAGATGAAAATACTTAAGAATTTAGAGGCTTGGTTTCACCCAGGATATGATCTGTGTTTGGTTTTATTTACATACCCACAGAGGACACACTGGAGGATGCAGCAAAGCTTTTTCTCTCTTCTGTTCCTTACAGACTGCTGCTTGATTCCTTCTTCTTTCTAGTCTCAAAAAAATTTATGATCAGTCATACTGTTGCAGAGGCAAAGCTTGACAGGTGTCTCAAATATTTACCCTACTGGCTGTGGAGGGTGTATCTCTTCATACTATGCCCATCTAATGTGATGGTCTTCCCTGGTACAGGAATGCCCAGCCCCATGTATACCAATGTTAACCATTCTGTTATGTTTTGGACAGAGGTAAAAATTTTGATATAATAACAGGCAGAAATTAACTAAGTTATCATTTATTTTAAGAATCACCTGATAAATTGGTTCATAAAGTGTCTTCTGATGGGAAATGGTCTTTTAACTAGGTGAGGCATGTATATGTCATGTTTGTGTAACTGAGGGAGAAGAAATAAGTTTTATAAGGGAAATTAAGCCCTGTTTAAAAAAACCCTGTGTGTTAAAAAGATCTCTTATTTATTCAAAGCTATAACAACAAAAGCTTACTTCTCAGATAACAACTTGATTAGGAAGTTTTATTTCTCATGAGAGCTGTACTTGTCCATATATAATCTGCTCTGTATGCTGGCTTTTACTGATAACTAATACTTTTTTTCTGAAGCATCCATGGCTGGAGATACCTGTGGCAGTCTGTGGCAGTTCAGCAAACACAGCAACTGTGTGGTGGGACGTATAGTCCAGTTAGGAAACATAATCTATAGAGAGGAGCGATAGAAGATGACAGAAGTATATGTCTCATACAGAACAACAGTAGCGCACCATGCTATTGCCCATGGGGAATATTTAGCTAGAAATCTGCAAGGCTTTTTTCCCCAGAAGTCCAATGTTATGATTAAAATGTCCTGGACTCAAAGAGAAGTCACACACTGGTTTTAATAAATGTCCTTCAACTGAATTAATATCTTCCAGTTGCCGGTTTGGACTGTTGCTAGGATACCTCAGTGAAACCTGAAACATTTTTCTTTTTGCTTTTTCTCTCTAAGCCATGCTCTTAGGGGCCCTGAGTGCAGGAGATTCTAGCTGCCCTGAGCTATTTTTCTTTATACTCGGCCTCTGCAACCTCGTAACAGCTCTCTCAGGGGTTTAGCTGACCCTGTTCAAAGTTTGCTCTGATGTGGTGCAGCCATGTGTAACCTTGTGTCAGACTGCTGGGAAAACAAAGTATTGAGAAGAGATGAGACTTCCCTTGCTTGGATGATGATTTGCACCCTTGATCTCTGCCCAAGCTGTGTTGCAGCTATGCCTGTGCCTGTGCTTTGCACTTCCCTGGCCCAGAACTGGCTCCCTGGTTTTACCTGGGATCTGCATCCTTGATATAGACCTGCCTGACCAACTGGGCTGTGGCCAGCCCTGTTCATCATCAGACATGCTCTGCTTTGCTTGTTTGGGTACAGTGGGATTGTGTCCCTTGCTGGCGGTAGGGGCAGGGGGGTCTTTATATCAGTCTTCAGCTCCCCTTTGTTTCTAAAGGCTCCCTTTCCCTGCTTGACAGATGTAAAACATATGACTGGAATAAAAAGTTATTTCATAAAGCAAGTGTACTCTCATGAAAATTAATATCCCAATTCTACATGCTGTTTTCTGTTTCATTGCTGAATAAACCCCATAACTTTATGATTTAGTATAATAAACTGTTCAGAATTTTAAATATAATTATTAATTTAATTTCAGAATAATGAAACAAATGTTCATTTTTGAGTATAGGTATCAGGTATTAATGGTGATGTGAATATTTACTGGGATACGTATATCTTCAAGGTTGTTTTGTCCAGATATTCCTGAACTTTGCAAGACTTTTGGAGGTTATGATGATTTAAGGTTTTCAGATCTAAGTGTGGGTACTTTCCACCAGCAAATGTACAGGTACATCAACTTTGTGTGCTCTAGCTTATTTGAGAAAAATTTTGCATTCCTTATGCTTACAGAACAATGTACAGATGTATGAAAACTGAAGCCTCTATACAATCATTATTATTTAATTGTCCTAGTCATATATCATTTCACACCTATGTGATTCAGCCAGGATTAAATTGTCTGTAAGAATTCCTACCTTTGACATACACTGTGGCATGGACTAAGGATCAATGAGCAGTTTATGCGTCTTGAAATGAAAACTTGCAACTGTGTGCTCTTTTGCTATCTTAGGTAACACAATTGCTTTGAAAAGTTATTTTTCCCTACAACTGTGTAATAAACAGTTTGTTTCCTTCTTTTGTAAGTAAGGATTTACACAGATATCTTAAAAGACAGGTGAACTGAAAGAGAGCACTACAGCAGTGTCACATCTTTAGATTCTTTTATAAAATGTTCTGCAGTGTTTTTATAGTGAGGGTGTATGTTTTAAGATGCGACACAAAAAAACCCTAAAATACAATTGCCAGAATAAAGTAACATTTCCTGACTATTTGCCATATTTTTAAATTGATTATTCACACATTTATGCATTCAAAACTGATTCACAAATGAAAGCAATTTCACGTGTATTTTTTGACAATGGGAAATAATTGTTGCACTTCCTGAAGTCTCTTGCTGATGTCAACAGACAGATTTTGGTTCTGTATAGAGCTGGTAAAGTTACCATTCTGTGTTACATTATGAAAACATGGAATTGAACAGGAAGAGTTTACATCTACTGTTTACAGAGTGTATATGTCTAAGCCAGTATTTATTGTTTCAGATTGAAAAAACTCCATCAACACATAGAAAAGTAGGTATATGCGTGTCCATTTGACTGAGTTACCTGAGTACACAGATACGTTTTTGTCACAGAGGTGACTAAGCTGCAAATCCCTAAGTGGAAATCCTTAATTTACATGTCTTTAATCTTCTCTCGATTTTTATTCTGTGCTGTTACATGTGATCAGGCAGAAACCAAAATTTATTATTATTTTTTTAATCACTCTCCATTTTTCTTTTCTCTTTAAATCTAACGGATATTTCAAAGTAGATTTTCTTCCCATATTGTCTTTGCATCCTTTTTTTGGTACTTAAAGTATTAGGATATTGGAGTCTGACTTGGTGTATATAAAGAAAAAGAATGAAAAATTAATTAGTAAAACTGAATTTTCCCTTGTTCATATTCTACAAGGTCGTATGATGAGTCTGATATATTCTAAGGAGTTTGATGCATAGCTTTTCACAAGACTGTGAGAGACCAATCTGAAATCAGACTCCACTGCCCATTGTCCCTAAGATTGGTCTGAGAAGCTGGGATGGAAATCCACCTATCTTTTGTCTCAGAGATGGGTGGGAGGAGATAAGTCTCCAATGTTGGTTGCCTGGGAGAAGGGTGTGACTCCATCATCCTTAGCCTGAGGGATGAGTGGGAAAGAGCTCAGATAAGACTCTTCCATCCATTACTTCGAGGATTGGTGTGAAGTATTATCCCAAGAATTGATGCAGAGGTGTGTGTGCAGGCATGTGCAGTTGAAGTGCTGGCTACAAGACCAGGGAAACTGGTCCACCAGGAACTTCTAATACATGACATGAAGAGCAGAGGTACTCCTCCCAACTCTTAACAAAAGCAGAAAAGGTAATCACCAAGAGACCATTGCCAGGGAGCCATTGCCATGAGGATGACTCCAGAAGGACACCTCTGTGAGGACTCTCTCCACAGATGACTACTACAGACCCTGTGGACACCCTCCATGAGACATGGCCATGAGGGCAACTCCATGAGACACACTCTATGGGATACCTTCAAGGGGACTCCAGAAGGATGCCTCCACGAGGCCACACACCACCGACAGACTCTTGGGGGACACTCTGCTCCAGTACAATGAGACTACAAAACCTGAAGAACTCTCACCACCAACAAGGACAACAGATCACTGGGACATCACTGGATCCACAGTGGTGACCCTCTCTCTCTCTCTGCACCCAGAGTACTTATTTCATTTTCTACCTTTTTTTCCAATCTGTAGTATCGCTATCCCCTTCTATTGCAATAATTTCCCTTTTTTATAATAACTGTCTTTTTGTAATTTGTAATAAACAAACTGTCCGATTGCTGTACTTGACCTCGTTTGTGTCTTAATTTGACTCTTGGGATCACAAACTGAAACAGGGTCCGCCACTGGAGTTTTTCTCCAACTGGACCCTGACAAAGACACTCATTAGTGTTATTGTAGCTGTTATGATGCTGCATGCATGCGTTCACTTGACAGATATTTACCTTTCATAAAAATTTTTAGATCATTGGTAATTGATTATAAATTGCTGTCCTGGGTTCAGCACTAGCAGTCATTTTTCTCCTTGGTAGCTGGTGCAGTGCTGTGTTTTGACTTTCAGCCTGGGAACAGAGCTGATAACAATGATGTTTTGGTGTGGCCAAGGACTTTGTGAGCCTCATGCTCTGCCAGGGAGGAGGGGAGGCCAGGAGGAAGCAGAGACAGGACACCTGACCCAAACTGACCAAAGAAGTATTCCGTACCACAGCACGTCATGCCCAGGATGTAACTGAGAGTTACCTGGAAGGGCTGGGACTGCAGGGTTGGAGAAGGTATCGGTCGGTGCTTGGTTGTGCTTGGGGGGGGGGGGAGTTATTGGTTGGCTGGTGGTGAGGTGTTGTATTCTCTTCCCTTGTTATTTCCTTTATCATTGTTATTATTGGTGGTATCAGTAGTGATTTGTATTATACCTTAGTTACTAAACTGTTCTTATCTCAACCCAGGGGAGTTGTATTCTTTTTGATTCTCCTCTCTGTCCCTCTGGGAGTAGGGGGAGGGCAAGAAGGGGGGGGGAAGTGAGTGAACAAGCTGTCTGGATGGGTTTAAACCACGACAATTGCTACTAGGACCAATTAAGAAGTAGCGTTTTCCAGTCAATCCGATGAAGTCCAATATGCTGTCTCTCATCACCTGTAGTTGTTTTGTGGTGCTCTATCATGAAGACACATAAGTAGTTATTCTGTTTGCATCAAGTGGAGGAAAAAAATGCAAAAAGATTGTATGTGCTTTAGAGCCAAAAGGCAATCAGATACCCAAGTCCAAAGAAGAATCCTGCTGATGCATAGCAATGTAAATGTTGTTAACTATAGAACACAAAATGCAAAGTGTAAGGTAGGAAAAAGAAGTTCAAATATTTTTAAATCATGCCATTATTATTGCTCAGTATATTCTCACTGACAAAATGTGTCTATATATGATTTTTCTTATTACCCATACTGATTTCTAGTGCCAGTGCCCTCTTGGCAGCCTCTACCTAGATGGTACCACATCAGTAGAAAAACCTCCTGAGATGTGCTTCTGTCGTGGTTTAAGCCCAGCCGGCAATCCAGAACTACGCAGCCACTTGCTCACTCCCCACTCTTCCCCCCCAACCCCGCTCCCAGAGGGATGGGGAGGAGAATTGAAAGAATGTAACTCCCACAGGTTGAGATAAGAACAGTAACTAAGGTATAACACAAACCATTACTGCTGCCGCCAATAATAATAATGGCAAGGGAAGTAACAAGGGAAGAGAATTCAATTGCTCACCAGCAGCTGACCGATACCCAGCCCAACCCGAGCAGTGATCTAGCCCTTCCAGGTAACTGCCCCTAGTTTATATACTGAGCATGACGTGTATGGAATACCTTTTTGGCTAGTTTGGGTCAGGTGTCCTGTCTCTGCTTCTTCCCAGCTTTCCCTCCTTCCTGTAAGAGCATGAGACTCAGAAAGTCCTTGGTCAGAGTAAACATTACTGAACAGCAACTAAAACCATCGGTGTTATCAGTGCTGTTCCCAGACTGAAAATCAAAACCACAGCACTGCACCAGCTACTAAGAAGGAGAAAAATGACTGCTACTGCTGAACCCAGGACAGCTTCCAAAGAACAGATCAAGGCACACTGCTGCAGAAGAAGTAAACATAGACACAAAAAGAAGGAAAAAGAAAAAGGCTTTTTTAAAATTATTATTTTCAGTATGTATAGTACTAATAGTGATTGACTCTTATAAAATTTACTCTGTAAAGAAATGCAGATGAGACATACTATACACTGGGCACTGAAGGTTGGTTGGGGAGAGGACTACTTTCCTAGCTGTGG
Source organism: Pezoporus flaviventris (assembly GCF_033815535.1). Classification (NCBI taxonomy): domain Eukaryota; kingdom Metazoa; phylum Chordata; class Aves; order Psittaciformes; family Psittacidae; genus Pezoporus; species Pezoporus flaviventris. The sequence goes on from NW_026892564.1 coordinate 6,065,270, forward strand.
TGAGTCCAGAGGAGAGCCATGAGGATGGTCAGAGGTCTGGAGCATCTCTCCTGTGAAGACAGGTTGAGAGAGCTGGGGTTGTTCAGCCTGGAGAAGAAAAAGCTCCAGGAAGACCATATAGTGCCCTATAGGAAGCCTACAAGAAATCTGGAGAGGGACTTTTTACAAGGGCATGTCATGATAGTACAAAGGGACATGACTTTAAACTGAAAGAAGGTAAATTTATATTAGATATTAGGAATGAATTTTGTACTGTAAGGATGATGAGGCCCTGGAACATTTTGCGTTGAGAAGCTGTGACTGTCCCATCTCTTGCAGTGTTCAAGGGCAGGTTGGAGAGGGCCTTGAGCAACATGGCCTAATGGAAGGCGTCCCTGCCCATGGCAGGGGGTCAAAACTAGGTGATCTTTAAGGTCTCTTTCAACCCAGATCATTGTATAATTTATTGTGCCATTAAATCCTGCCCGTATTTGTACTCCATTAGATGCTGGCATACAAGGGAACCAGCTGTTGATTAGCTTAAATAAAAATAATCTCAATAGTGTTGTCTTTACTACAGTCTTTACTACACTGAAATATTTACAACAGTAAAGACTATAGCCTTTACTACAGTGAAAATATTTATTGAATGTAGAAAAAGGGTTTCATGATATTGGAATCAATGGGAGGAAGGTATGTAAAATTTTTCTATTGAGATGCATTTATTTTGTAATTTAAGACTCTGGCAGCTGTTTGAATGAATCTCTCTGCAAACACACAGACACTAAATGGGGATTGTCTCTTAGAAAGTAATAATGTTTGGCACCTCTTCCTCACCAATTACAGGGACAAATATCTCTCTTGAAAAAAATCTCAGTTTCTCAGGAAAGACTCTTCTTTATTTCTTGAATGTTTTCAGTTTCTTAGATTTACTTAGCATGGGAGCTGACCTCTTCTAACTGTAAAGGTGCTTTTTTAAAGTAATTTCCCTTAATTCTTCAGGAGGTTTTGTACTCTTACTATTGGGAACCCGCAGGGTGTGTGCTCATTTTCCCCTGAAACTGTTTGTCTGGAATAATTGTAGTGACTAAGACTGTGACCACATTTAAACTAGAAACACCTGCCAGTGTGGCAATACAGCTTAGGGACCTGACTCTTATAAAATCTTTCCTTGCATATTCAATAAGATATCACATAAATGGCTTTTGCTACTATGGCTTTCTTCATTTAAGGAGCTAGAATAAATAATATCTACAAATCTGATGTTATAGAATCATAAAATAGTTTGGTTTGGAAAGGACCTTGTGATCATCTAGTTCCAACCCCCTGCCATGGGCACGGACACCTTGCACTAAACCGTGTTACCCAAGACTCCATCCAACCTGGCCTTGAGCATTGTCAGGGATGGAGCATTCACAATTTCCTTGAGCAACCCATTCCAGTGCCTCACCACTCACACAGTAAAGAGCTTCTTCATTATATCTAACCTAAACTTCCCCTGTTTAAGTTTGAACCCATTACCCCTTGTCTTGTCACTACACAGTCTTATCTTCTCACAGCATAAGTTATACCTGTGTTAGAAAGACGTGCTCCATTACCCTCAGATCCTGTCATAATTGTTTGAGTTCTATAGGCTTTGATTTTGATGTCTTCATATATAACCAGCAAAGCAAAAGAATAAATCAGTTGAATGCAAAGGATAACAAATTATACATGCTTTGGTAGAACACAAAAGAAAGCTTCCTTTGTGTCTTTTGGGGTGATTATCTAACCGTGTAGTCCTTTGTAGCAAATGTCTAATTATATAAAAGCCAGATTTTCTTCAACACCCCCCACTGGTATATTATTACATGCATATATCAGCAGCTTGCGTTGAAGATGAATCAGGATAATCAGAACAGGCAACACACTAGATCAACTTATTGGAACATTACTGCATCTGACTGAGAATGCCTCATGAGGATTTATATCTCAAAGGTAACAAGGAGGCAGCCAAATAGAGATTGTATTTGCTAAAGAGCAAATGCCATGTTTGTGCCTGATGGTCCATAGAGTATGTTTCTGTTTTTAAGCTTCTGACATGCTGGAAATAATGATAAAACGCTGAAAGTCATTATAAGAAATCTACTTTGTTTGAAATATGTAATATTTTAATGTTTAGGTTTGCAATAACAGTACTAATGTGTCAGTATAAATCTTTTTTAAACAATATTGCTTACACTAATAAAGGACAACATAAAATGTATTACAGTTTCAGTTATTTAAACTTCTGTGCTAATAGTGAGTATCTGCTATTAGTCATCCTGTGAATTCTGCCTCACTGAACAAGTTAAATTTAATTACCCTTTAAAACTTTTACCAGGTACCTATAGAAATATTTCATTATAAATCTTCAAATATGATTTTTAATAGACGCTTTTACTTTCATTTCATTATTACAGGCATTTTTGTGTGCATGTTAGTTTTCATTTTTAGAACTGTGTCCTGCAGAGCTCAGTTCTAGTAAGAAGCTTAGAGCAGTTCCTGGTTCTTGCTCCTGCTGCTGGCCTGAGAGGACAATTTTCATTCTGCTACACCCTGCTTTGCTCCTGCAGAGGAGATGTTCTTTTTCCATGGTATGCTACAGCAGTGTAATAGAAAAAAAAACCCACCTTAATCAGAGGGTGCAACCATTCAGTGCAAGCTTCCCACTATTTCAACACAGCTCCATGAGTTGCAAGTGACTTGATAACTTTTTTCTAAGGTTGTGCCTACACCAGCAGGCGCATGGTCATTTAAGATGGTTCTGCCTGGACTACTCAAGGAACTGCAGAAATGAGTATGTGCGTACCTCCCTCTGAGGCTGGAATGAGTCAGCTGTAATTGAATGAGGTAGCTGGCTGAGCAGTATAGCTGCCCTGCAATGGCAAGATATTTTAGCTCAAATGAATTTTCTTCAAATGAACCTGCATTGTTTCTAGATCTGAATTTAGTCCCAAGGAGAGCTGCACTATGCCACATAGGTTTGTCAGCTACATTTCTTCTAGCTCAGGGACTGCTGATCTTTATTGTTGTGTTTTGTTTTTTTTTCAGTGCGGATATAGTTTACAAGGAATCATGGGTACTTTCTGCTTTTCTCACTCACAAGCCCAGCTTAAACTTCTGTTAAATACACTTGTTTCTTTAGAAATGCTGAGATTTTCAATGCACCAGCATGCAAACAGGCACTTGCACATCTGTCTACTTTGAATGAAGACATGTTTGGCTCCATTTTGAACACTAGCAGACACTTCCTTTCATATTTCATCACCCTAATTTAAGTTTCCTCTATAAGTCATACATGAGAGGTACTGAGATCATGACAGGCATAGAAGAGGAAGAATGGTATAGAATGATCCTTGTAACAATATCTCTGTTGCTCTCACAGGTAAGATAGGCTATTTACTATTATGTAATGTCTTTACAACCACTGTTTCACAGAATTGCATCTAAAGAATTCATAGCTGTCTTTAAGCTGTCTTTTTTTTTTTTTTACCCTTTTCTATCAAGACATTAACGGGAAGCATGAATAAACTTTTATCTTGGCAGTCTCCTTACAAGGGATTATTAAAATTTATTTTACAGCCTCACTGAAGAAATCATTTTTTTGTACAGTTTTGCATATGTGATAGTGCATTCTTCTCATAGAGAAATAAATGATTTTGTTTTGTTCTCTATCTAGCCATTTTCAATAGCTTCTTCTTTGAAAAGTAAGCCAGTAAAATCTTCATACAGATTCATTTTTTTTTTAATAAAATATTCAACAGCATAACAAATTGTCTAGTAAGGTTTAACTGTAATCTGTGATAGAAGTATTGGAAACTTAAAGAAGGTCAACATAATGGTGAAAAAAAGTAAACAGAAAACTAGTACTTCAAACACCAGGAGCTGGGAAGGAGAATTTAGGACAGGAAAGAAAAGCAAAACAAAAGAAAAAGGAAAAAAAAAAAAGAGGAAAACAAACTTCTTCTTTTTCATTATCATTACATTATCTTTTTAATTCTTATTGATTCTTCCAGGAAGCAGAAAATTTTTGGCCTTTGTAAATTAAATTCACTGGTGAGTATATGTCAGTCATGAAGCTGAACCATGTTCAGGAAGAAAAGCACAAGACAATTGTGTCCTGAAATGTACGTGTTTCCTTCTTCACATTACATGGTACCTGTTGCCTGCTTTGTCACATTTGATGAAAAGGCATAGACCTGAAATGAGGATGAATCTTCTGTGAGAGCCAGATTATATGCCAGAGTAGGGATGCAGTTTCAAATTTATTTCCTTCTGAGTGTCCTAGAATCAACTTTTTGATAAAGGACCATATACATGAACTCCCATCCCAAACACTAAGTGCAGCTTCAAAAAATATACTATTCTTCATTAATTCCCCCCTTATAAGTTAGTTCTTACATGTGTGCTCTGTCCTTCAGTAGACATTTATGCAAAGATGCTGCCAATTGGAGCTTTAACTTTCTCTCTTCCAGAACTCTGGAATTTTGTAAAATGTCTATTGCATCCATCAGCTTATTTTCTATATCAAAACAATAATTATAAAGGATAATTAATAATAATTATTTTAAATATAAAAATAATTACTATTTTAATAATAAAAACTAAAAAATAATTATATAATAATAATTACTAAGATAACCAGTTACTGATCATAGTTTTTGATCTCATCATGACTTTTCTTCTCTGGTAAACTTATGTCACGTATTGATGAATCTTTGGCAAGAATATCAACAATTTAAAGGGCACTGGAGGCTACTATTTCTCCTCTTTCTATCTTGGTGTTTAACTCCTGAATCGTGAAGGAAGCAAGCTATAAGGAAGGTTAGAAACTTTTGGTTTAAAGATTTTAGCAGAGAGTTTAAACGTAGGCTTTTTAGTCACATGATGAAAAAAAGGATAAGACATCTAAGTACAAAGAATTTGCGAAATAATTTGTCCAATCTTAATTGGGGAGGCAGGAGCAAAAGTTTTCTACAGATTAGAATAATACATAAACAAGTATATAACCATTGCTGGCCCGGTGTGAATATATATCAATAGGCATTTGTCTTCTTTCTCTTGTTTTCAGTTCCATCTTCTCTTTTTTTTTTTTACTTTTTATTTTTAATTCCAGTTTAATCTTTTGTCTGGTTTTAAATCAGTTCTGATGAGGAAATTTTACATTCCTTTATGATTCCATCAAATAACTTTCTACAGAATATAAAATTTCAATGACTGCGGTTTCCTCCAGTAACTGCTACAACAGTGCCTTTGAAAATAGTAGATGATTGTTAATGATTTTATGCATTACTTGTCCTCAACTTTGTTATATATGTTAATTGACTTCATGACAGAATGATTAGCTATTTAGGTATTCCTGTTTTTCTCAGTGAGAGTTAATGTGTAATTTATAAGAAAATGCATACAGCTTTATTTTATTCCTCAGTATTTGCAATTAGATTTTTACATTTAAAATAAGACTAAACTGCATATAGTTAGCCCTTTCCTGAATATCTTTACATCAAGTAATTATTATACAGTCTCTGCCCTAATTTAGAGAAGCTGCTTGACAGACTATTTCTTTTTATGGATTTAGAAAAGACAGCAAGGGCAAGTGGAGTGATTTGTCCAAGACTAAGGAATCTAGAGCAGCAGAGTCACAAAGGTAACAAAAGTCCTCTGAGGCACGTGATACTTTATCTGTTGATTTGCTCTGTTTTTGCTAAAGCAAATTGCTGTTACTTGTGCTTTTTGTTGCTCTGCAGAACCAATGTAGCTCTCAGGGAATGATCCAGGCTTGGTTCCAGCTGGCACATCATCAACCAAGTTCCTTACAGCAGTTAGATTGCATGGTCTTTGTGTAAGCCAGAGAAAACCCAGATTCATTTTCAGAGTTTAGGATGAGTTTGAGAATGGAACAGTTAGAGGGAAATACAGGTTTTTTACATTTACACAGAGAACTGAGCAGCTGTAAGATGAAAAACATTGAGAGACAATAAACAAGAAAATATATATATATATATATATATATATATATATATACATTTTAATGCAGCCAATTATCAGGGTAAAACCCTACTTTAAGGACTATAACAGCCGTGGTCTGACTACAAGTATCTCTCTCCCCTTTCCAGCCTACTAACTCCACACACGATAAATGAAATCCTGAAGATGTCAAAGGATACGTGCCAAAAAAGCTTTAAAACTCTTTAACTATATTTCTAATAATATTTCACTAACACAAAGAGAAAAGCAAAACTACAGTCTACTTTTCATAATATCTGTTATTTACTTAGAGCCAAGACAAATAGTTTTGTAAATAGTTTATCTGACAAATTTAGCTGTTGTGTATCGTTCATGGAAACACTATGCATTTTTAATCATTTGTTCATGATTCAGAACTGACTGAACTTTTTATAAGAGTAAATGCAAATATGTGGATTACAACAGGTGCCAAGACCAAATGTTCAGTAATCTTTTAAATTATGGGCTTTAAGGTGATGAGAGGGAAGAGCAAAACTTTTTTTGTCTGGTTTTCCTTTCAGTTTTGACTTTTCATGTTTGGCCATAATGCTGTTTGTAAAATTTCCCCAAAACTGCAAAGATTAAATAAAAAAAAGTATATATTCTTTTTTTTAATTTCTCCACAGTTATGTATGGATAGGAGATATATGTTATTTTATCTAAATATATACATATAAATATATGTAAATATATTATGGGAAAAAGATCTAATAAAACATGAGGAAGTTTCATCTCTACTTGTTTTCAAGGTAAGGAATTTGAAACATTAAAAGCAAAGTGTTGGGGAAAAAAACACAGATGTTGGCAATGAAGAAGCCATCATAAACACTTATGTTTATTATTCTCTTATCAGTCATGTCAGTCATTTGTCAGCTTAGTGCAATCACAGGTTTTTTTTTTTTCAGATATCTGTAATAGCAATAGAGAGCAGTTGTAAGCAATTGACTGGATTCCAAATAGGGAAGGAAGTGTGATTTTGGTTTGTTGTTTTTTTCTCTATGTCTATATTATATATTAAACATCTGTTCAGACATCCCTAGGTCATGTGTCCCTCATCAGACCTGTGTGCTATTGGAAGAAATCAATCAATTTGATCTAGAAGGGCTTGGGCAAACACTTGTTTTGTCAAACTAATCAGAACACATGATATCAAATTTATGTCAACTTTTATGGTTTTTGTGTTCCATGTGGGAGAACTGACAAAGCTGAACCTGGAATGAAGCTGCAGATAAAAACTTAATTCATTGTGGCGTTTGAACATATCTGAAAAGGCAGAATACAAGTGAAGTGATGTGTGACTGGCACTTTGAATCATTTAACCACACTATTTTTGATCTGCCACCAGAAGCCAGGCAGGGAGTTTAACATATTGTCATACCATGGCCAGATACACATCTGAATGAGATAGTTGAAGGGCTGGAGGCAACCTAGCCAGCTCTGTGCAGCTGTACCCGCATTGCATTGATTATACCATCTTGCTTCTGGGCACTTTGTATTTCAGTTTGACACCTCGCTGTGCTGTGTGGACATGCAGTATTCTGGGACAACTTAATTTTGGCTGCATGTTAACAAAAGAATGTGAGATTTTATTTTGGTGTCTCAGACTGTCCTGGGTTCAGCAGTAGCAGTCATGTTTTTTTTTCTTTGTGTTAGCTGGTGCAGTGCTGTGTTTTGACTTCTAGTTTTGAGAACAGCGTTGGTGAAGCCGATGTTTTCGGTTGTTGCTAAGTGATGTTTACCCTGACCAAGGACTCTGTGAGGCTCATGCTCTGCCAGGGAGGAGGGGAAGCTGTGAGGAAGCAGAGACGGGGCGCCTGACCCGGGCTAGCCGGGGAGGTATTCCATACCACAGCACGTCATGCCCGGGGTGGGGGGTAACTGGGAGTTACCCGGAAGGACAGGAGCTTCCGGGTGGAACTCGTTTTCTTGGCCGGTGGTATCGTATTCTCTTCCCTTGTTATTTTCCCTTATCATTGTTTTAGCTGATAGTAGCGGTGGTGATTTGTTGCTGGACTGTTCTTGTCTCAACCCGTAGGAGTTGCACTCTCTCGATCCTCCTCCCCGTTCCTCCGGGAGCGGGGAAGGGGAGAGCCCCGGTGCAGGGAGGGGGGGGGGAGACGAACACGGACCTTGATTGTTGTCAGCTTGGCACCACTCACTGGGAGTGAGTGAACAAGTTACCTGACTGGGTTTAAACCACGACAGTTCTTTTTGGCGCCCAACGTGGGGCACGAGGGGTTGAGATAAGAACAGATCTGACTGGATTGAGAGTCACTCGTCACAATGCTGATTTATTGGCTCTCCAGGTTTTTCTTCTTGATCTCACAGTTTCAGTATACCATATCTTACGTCCATCCGGTATTGGCTGTATTAGTGTTTTTCAAGTGTGGGGCTTGGGCTAAGGTTTTTATCCCATTGTACTTTATGGTAATGACTTGTAATACAATAGAATCATTGATCATGAAACTGATCTGGTTTATGTTCCCAGTGTGGTCACCACCTTTATACTTTGGGAGGTATATGATGGAGGTGCTTAGCAATTACACATCTTTTTTCTCCTTCTCAGGTGCTCAACCTGTGAAGGAGACATCCTTTTACCCTCCTAGTCGTCCCCCCAGACCATTTACATTTGAGAGTTTCGAATTTTTTAAATGGCCTTTTAATGCTCTTGAGACTTGTTTGCTGATGGTGATGGGAATCACCATGCTAACACGCATACAGAGTGTGTTTTGCCCACTACTGATTTCAAGAGTTAAGCAGATTCAGGTTTGGGTCTTGTCTGGGGTCAAACGACGATGTAGGAGGACCGAGAGATTTTCCCAGAGGCTGGACAGCCATGAGTGGCAGGGTGTGTGGGATAGTATGGGCAAGTATCTAGGTCAGTGGGCCCCCCCAGTATTTTGGAATTTCACTACCGAACAACTGCAAAATCCAGAAGAATTAGTAAAACACTTAAATGAGGTGTGTGGTCATTCTGGCCATACCAGAGATGGACAAATCACGGCAACGTGCTGGGGCTTGGCCTATGCTTACAGGGCCTTGTTCAACACTATCCAGCACCTTCAAAAGGAAAAGAATGTTGGCGGATTTGAGGGCAAAGCGACAGTCGCTACTCAAACTTTGGCTGCAATGAACTGCGCAGCTACCCCAGTGGCAAGTACAGCAGCTGCTCAAACTTCAACTGCAACAGACAGCGCGGTTACCCCAGCTCCAAGCACGGTAGCTACACCACCCCCAGCAACAAGTACAGTCGCTACTCAAACCACAGTGATAATCACTGCAGCCAAACCAGAGGACCAATTCGTACCAATATCGGTTGCCCCTGTACGCAAGAGAACAAGCAAGAAGGAGGCAAAAAGGGTGAAGCGAGATGAAGAACCAATGAATTCACCACCCGGTCCAGAATCTGATCAGGAGTCATCCTCACATGACGAAGAAGAAGAAGAAGAGGTAACTTCTCGACCCCGGACCTCAACCGAGCTGCGGAATATGCGAAAAGATTTTACCCGTCAACCAGGGGAGCACATCATCACCTGGTTACTCCGATGCTGGGACAATGGGGCCGATGGTCACGAACTAGAAGGTACAGAAGCCAAGCAGCTGGGATCACTTGCTAGAGAAGGGGGAATTGACAAAGCAATTGCAAGAGAGAAAAAGTCCCTCAGCCTTTGGAGGAGGCTCTTGGCAGCTGTGAAAGAAAGGTTTCCGTACAAGGACGATGTTACGAGTCGTTCGGCCAAGTGGACTACTATAGACAAAGGCATCCAGTCTCTGAGGGAATCGGCCATCGTAGAGATGATCTATCACATCAAGCCGAATAACGGGGATACACCTATAGATCCAGATGAAGTTGAATGTACACGACCCATGTGGCGAAAACTTACACGGAATGCACCGTCATCATATGCCCATTCATTGGCAACAGTGACCTGGAATGACATAGTACCACTAACAGTGGATGAAATGGTTCATAAACTCCGAGAGTTCGAAGACAATCTCACTCCTTCCATCATCTCAGCTGTGAAAAAACTGTCCCAGGACCTCGACAAATTGAGGGACGATGTATCTGATTTATCCAGCTCCTCACGTGTACCAACACGCGTCTCAGCTATTAACAAAAGACGTCCTATTGTTCAAGAGAGGAGATACAGAAGGTATACGCCACGGGGTACCCTATGGTTTTACCTGCTGGATCACGGAGAAGACATGACAAAGTGGGATGGAAAACCTACTTCAGCTTTGGAGGAACGGGTGAGTGAACTGAAGAGGGGAGCAAGGGCCAAGACTGATCGTCCCATGAGAGCTACAGCTTCAGTTTCTGGTGAGCAGTTTCCCAGATGGAGTGGAAGAGCTGATTTTACTCCAGCTCCTGTGATAACGAAGAATAATCCCTTTCAACACGACTTAAGTGTCCAATGCTGTGACGACCATTAGAGGGGCCCTGCCTCCAGCCAGGTGGAGGTAGGGGACAATCGGATTTACTGGACTGTGTGGATCAGATGGCCTGGCACATCAGTCCCACAGAAGTATAAGGCTCTAGTAGATACCGGTGCACAGTGTACCCTGATGCCATCAAGCTGTCAAGGGGTGGAACCCATCTATATTTCTGGAGTAACAGGAGGATCCCAAGAGTTGACTGTGCTGGAGGCTGAAATCAGCCTGACTGGGAGGGAGTGGCAAAAGCACCCTATTGTGACTGGTCCAGAGGCTCCATGCATCCTCGGCATAGACTACCTCAAGAGAGGGTACTTCAAAGACCCAAAAGGGTACCGGTGGGCTTTTGGTATTGCTGCTTTGGAGACTGAGGAAATTGAGCAGCTGTCCACCTTGCCTGGTCTCTCAGAAGATCCCTCTGCTGTGGGGTTGCTGAAAGTTGAAGAACAACAAGTGCCAATTGCGACCACAACAGTGCACCGGCGGCAATATCGCACCAACCGAGACTCCCTGATTCCCATCCATCAGCTGATCCGTAGACTGGAGAGTCAGGGGGTGATCAGCAGGACCCGCTCACCCTTCAATAGCCCCATATGGCCAGTGCGAAAGTCTAATGGAGAATGGAGACTAACAGTAGACTATCGTGGCCTGAATGAAGTCACACCACCATTGAGTGCTGCCGTACCGGACATGCTAGAACTTCAGTATGAGCTAGAGTCAAAAGCAGCCAAGTGGTATGCCACGATTGATATTGCCAATGCATTTTTCTCCATTCCTTTGGCAGCAGAGTGCAGGCCACAGTTTGCTTTTACTTGGAGGGGTGTCCAGTTCACTTGGAACCGACTGCCCCAGGGGTGGAAACACAGCCCTACCATTTGTCATGGACTGATCCAGACTGCACTGGAACAGGGGCAAGCTCCAGAACACCTGCAATACATTGATGACATTATTGTGTGGGGCGATACAGCGGAAGAAGTCTTTGAGAAAGGGAGGAAAATAATCCAAATCCTGCTGAAAGCCGGTTTTGCCATAAAACGGAGTAAGGTCAAGGGACCTGCACAGGAGATACAATTTTTGGGAATAAAATGGCAAGATGGACGTAGACAGATCCCCACAGATGTGATCAACAAGATAACAGCAATGTCTCCACCAACTAATAAGAAAGAAACGCAAGCTTTCTTGGGTGCAGTGGGGTTCTGGAGAATGCACATCCCAAATTACAGTTCGATTGTAAGCCCTCTCTATCATGTGACCCGGAAGAAGAATGATTTTAAATGGGGCCCTGAGCAGCAACAAGCCTTTGAGCAAATTAAACGCGAGATAGTTCATGCAGTAGCCCTTGGACCAGTCCGAACCGGACCAGATGTAAAAAATGTGCTGTACACTGCAGCTGGGGAGAACGGTCCTACCTGGAGCCTCTGGCAGAAAGCTCCAGGGGAGACTCGAGGTCGACCCCTCGGCTTTTGGAGTCGGGGATACAAAGGATCTGAGGCCAGCTATACCCCAACTGAGAAAGAGATACTGGCAGCCTATGAAGGGGTTCGAGCTGCTTCGGAAGTGATTGGCACTGAAGCACAGCTCCTCCTGGCACCCCGGCTGCCCGTGCTGGGCTGGATGTTCAAAGGCAGGGTCTCCTCTACACATCATGCAACTGATGCTACATGGAGTAAATGGGCTGCACTAATTACACAACGAACTCGAATAGGAAATCCCAGTCGTCCAGGCATTCTAGAAGTCATCATGGACTGGCCAGAGGGCAAAGATTTCGGAATGTCACCAGAGGAGGAGGTGGTGCGTGCTGAAGAGGCCCCACCATATAATAAACTGTCAGAAAGTGAAAAGCAGTATGCCTTGTTTACTGATGGCTCTTGCCGTATTGTGGGAAAGCATCGGAGATGGAAGGCAGCTGTATGGAGTCCTGGACGACAAGTTGCAGAAACTGCTGAAGGAGAGGGTGAATCGAGTCAATTTGCCGAGGTGAAAGCCATCCAGCTGGCCCTGGACATTGCTGAACGAGAAAAGTGGCCAGTACTTTATCTCTATACTGACTCATGGATGGTGCCAAATGCCCTGTGGGGGTGGTTGAAGCAATGGAAGCAGAGCAACTGGCAACGCAGAGGTAAACCCATCTGGGCTGCTGCACTGTGGAAAGATATTGCTGCCCGGGTGCAGAACCTGGTGGTGAAGGTACGTCATGTAGATGCCCATGTACCCAAGAGTCGGGCCACTGAGGAACACCAGAACAACCAACAAGTGGATAAAGCGGCTAAGATTGAAGTGGCTCAGATGGACTTAGATTGGCAACATAAAGGTGAATTATTTTTGGCCCGGTGGGCCCATGACACTTCAGGCCATCAAGGCAGAGATGCAACATATAGATGGGCCCGTGACCGAGGGGTGGACTTAACAATGGACACTATTGCCCAGGTTATTCATGAGTGTGAAACATGTGCTGCAATTAAACAAGCCAAGCGGTTAAAGCCTCTTTGGTATGGAGGACGATGGTTGAAGTATAAATATGGGGAGGCCTGGCAGATTGACTATATCACACTGCCACCAACCCGCCAAGGCAAGCGCCATGTGCTTACCATGGTGGAAGCAACCACCGGGTGGCTGGAAACATACGCTGTGCCCCATGCCACTGCCCGGAACACCATCCTGGGCCTTGAGAAACAGATTTTGTGGCGACACGGCACCCCAGAGAGAATTGAGTCAGACAATGGGACTCATTTCCGGAATAACCTTATAGATATTTGGGCCAAAGAGCATGGCATTGAGTGGGTATATCACATCCCCTACCATGCACCAGCCTCTGGGAAAATCGAACGGTACAATGGGCTGTTAAAAACTACACTGAGAGCGATGGGTGGGGGAACTTTCAAGCATTGGGATACACATTTACCAAAGGCCACCTGGTTGGTCAACACCAGAGGATCTGCCAACAGGGCCGGCCCAGCCCAGTCAGAACTTTTACATATTGTAGAGGGGGACAAAGTTCCCGTGGTGCATATGAAGAATTTGCTGGGGAAGACAGTCTGGGTTATTCCTGCTTCAGGTAAAGGCAAACCCACTCGTGGGATTGCTTTTGCTCAGGGACCTGGATATACTTGGTGGGTAATGCGGGAAGATGGGGAAGTCCGATGTATACCTCAAGGGGATTTGATTTTAGGGGAAAACAGCTAGTGAACTCAATTGTATGCTGTTGCCTGCTGTGTAATGCTTTTATAGCCCATCAACTAGATGTCTCCAGGTCACCAGCGACTGGCCCTGACTTCCCTCCAGCCATCATCCCAACAGAGAATGAACTTGGAACATCATGGACCGAATGGACTCGGCAGCATTATAGGGATTGGTCCATGCACTAAGAAAATGATTTTTTTTCCTCTTGGTCTGTATGTATATGGATGTATATATGTGGGAGAGCGATGGTGTATTGAAAATGTGGGATCTGAGCACGACGTGAATGGTATGGAATAAGGGGTGGATAATGTCCTGGGTTCAGCAGTAGCAGTCATGTTTTTTTTTCTTTGTGTTAGCTGGTGCAGTGCTGTGTTTTGACTTCTAGTTTTGAGAACAGCGTTGGTGAAGCCGATGTTTTCGGTTGTTGCTAAGTGATGTTTACCCTGACCAAGGACTCTGTGAGGCTCATGCTCTGCCAGGGAGGAGGGGAAGCTGTGAGGAAGCAGAGACGGGGCGCCTGACCCGGGCTAGCCGGGGAGGTATTCCATACCACAGCACGTCATGCCCGGGGTGGGGGGTAACTGGGAGTTACCCGGAAGGACAGGAGCTTCCGGGTGGAACTCGTTTTCTTGGCCGGTGGTATCGTATTCTCTTCCCTTGTTATTTTCCCTTATCATTGTTTTAGCTGATAGTAGCGGTGGTGATTTGTTGCTGGACTGTTCTTGTCTCAACCCGTAGGAGTTGCACTCTCTCGATCCTCCTCCCCGTTCCTCCGGGAGCGGGGAAGGGGAGAGCCCCGGTGCAGGGAGGGGGGGGGGAGACGAACACGGACCTTGATTGTTGTCAGCTTGGCACCACTCACTGGGAGTGAGTGAACAAGTTACCTGACTGGGTTTAAACCACGACACAGACTCTTTTTCCTTATAGCTGGAACATACAGATTTTTCTCATTCTCGGTTTGGGTGCTGTCTTTAGACAGAACGTTTTGATCATACAAAATAAAATTAGGTCAAAATCTGCTCTAGTTTTTTTTTATTCTCTTTAACCAAAGAGGTTAGACATGCTACAACGTTAAAGAAAAATAAAACATCAAAACAACACATTCTTCTTTGTACAATCAAAAAAACCCCATACTTGTCTTCTTAGTGAAATGCTGACAATTAGTTGTCATGAGCAATTGCATTGCTAACAGCTGTAACTGATTTTATACTTTAATGATCCTCAGAAACTACACTAGCTCTCTGCAGATAGAATAACTAAAGAAAGATAAATAGTGATTATACTTAAAAGATACATTTACCCACTAAGGGAAAGGAAATAATACCTGAAGTTTCAATGATTTATCAGAAAACTTAATATTTAATACTTATTGGCTAACATAAACAATCAATACTTAATTAAAATCACTTCAGGCAATTTATTCCAGGCATCTGCACAGAACACAATGAACATTTTTAATAAATTGGCTTAAGAACACTTTATGAACGGAAAACTCAAGTTTTATTAGATAATATATAAACTTTTTTTTTAATCTGTTTCTCACTGTGGCTGGAAACTTTATTGTATCTATGAAAAGGGGGGTGGGAGTCACAGCCTCTACCTTACAATTTAACTGTTCATAACTTCATGCACCTAGGGTATTTGGTTACTCATAAAGATCTCTGTAACTCTCCACGATATTTTGTAACACAAATTTGAAGTAGTGCTCTTGTCTATGGCTAAAACCTGAATGTCAGAATCATGAACAAAAAAGGGCAGGGAATATAATAGTCATTCTTTAGATACCATCAGGAAATCAGAGCCCTGGTTTTAACGTGCAGCTCATGTATAAAAAGTTACCAACAATCTCTGCCTCATCCTCCTCCCCAGTGACTGACTTTCGGAATTTCAGTCAGATTAGAAAACCTAGTACAGTGGTCAGTAATACAGTTAGTCACACTTTCTGGTTTTCAAACATTTTGTCTTTCAAGAGTGAGTGAAAATTTATGAAACACTGAAACACTCACATCTCACTGAAATATTTCTGCTTCTCCTAAATTGTGAAATGACAATTTATTTGTGTTAAAACACCTTAACATTTTGACTGTATAGGAGAATAACAAAAGTGAGTCTGAAATATGTGCTGCATGTGTCATACAAAAAGCACCAGTCATGACAGGGTCAATATTTTTTTCCCTTCCTGTTCTGACTGCTGTGGAAAAGGTTAATTGACCATTACCCAAAATCCTAGCCATCTTTCTTTTATTCAATGACACAGTATGTGTTCTTGTCTTGGCATAGGATTTGACAAATCTCCAGCATCTGGCTTAAATTCCTTCTCTGTGAGATAAAGTATGCATCTACAACGGTGAAACAGCGCTTTCAGTGACAGAGCTATTCAGTAGCCAGCAGACAGTTCTTGTAACTGCAGTTCTAGAACTTGTTTCTTCCTTGTTTAGAGAAAGAATTTGGTTAATGTTTAACTGGTTTTCAACAATACAAATAGTAATTCGATTCAGTGCTTCCACGTTCTTTGTAATGAAATGCTTCAAAATATGAAACAGAGATCACTGTGATGTGTTTTGTTTAGATGCTGACATTCTGCCAACATCCTGAAGATGGAAACTTATTTTGAGAAAATAATTGATCTTGAAAGGGGTCAAACTGCTTTTTACATTTTGGTATTAGGTTGATTGATTTTGTTATTGCATTTGTACTGTTTAAAAAATGTTTCAAATAAGCTGTTTTGATTCATAAATGGATGTTTTAATGTTGCATCCTCAACAGGGGTTGCATGGTACAAATTCTTTACACAAAAATTCATTTACATTCAGCTTAAACACTATGTGGCACAGTTTTCTCTGCTTGCTACAAATTATAAATATTTTGTATAACACTGGTTTAGAACCATGGGTTTTATATGCTGACTTTTTGTAACTGAACCTCAAAGTTTCCCATCTGAATGTGATTCAGTCTACTCTAAGAAAATCTTCAAGGGCTGTGTACATTTATTCAGAGTGCTAGCACCTGTTAAACAGGTCTCTAACAGTGACCTGTAGATCATACTAATAGCTCGCCACACAGACCAGGACTTAGGTGACACATACTGCTGTGGCTAAACCACAAGCAGGAAAGCAAATATTTAATGATGCATTTCATATTGGTGCTTAACAGGAGAGACAAAACTGGCTTCTCTGTTAGAAAAGGAAAGCTGACAGCCAAATTGGTTCAGCTGTATAAACCTGTGCAACTTTCAACCTAGCCTGTTAAGTGACTCCTGCATAGGTTTCAGCAACAGCAATTGGTGTTTGTAGGGAGGGTCTCTGTTCTGCAATGACAGGGTAAAGTGGCAGAGTACAGCCTGGACATATGGCAAGGTACAACAAGCAGGCTTGCTGCTAATTCTTTGAAAAACAGCAGCATGAAATCAAAATTAACATATTCCTAATGGAACTCATATCTTTGGTAATGAGGTGCTTCTGCCTCCCTGAGGAGGTTTTGGTATGGTTCTAGAAATTTAATTAAAAAAATCATTACTTTATTACTATGGTATGTCCATTAAGGCATACTTACTTGCCTAATTCGGGTAGTTTATTATCTATTTGATGCTGACCAGGGAGCTCAGATTCTCACAGGTTGTATTCTTTGTTACCCTAAATCAATAGATAGAAGCACTTAATTTTGTGCTTCTTACCTGCCTTGGGCTAGGGGCAGAACTTCATAACTCTGTGTAGAGAAAGACTGTCAAGTAATTAGAGCAGGAGAACAAAGTGTTTTCTTTGCCTATGGTCACTATATATATTGCATATAATTTATGTACCATATAAACTGCACATAGTGCATGTGGTTGAATACAAGTATGATGGTGTAATCAGTATTAATTTGCAGTAAAGTTGTTAACTGCTTTAATGAAACTCTAATGGCTGCTAGAGATGTTTTTGTATGTTGACTAGGTAGCTTTGTGTCATGGAAAGAAAAGATATCTATATACACCAATGTATAGAAACTCCAACATGGCTACTAGTATTTTAGCCCTATTGGTTACTAAAACTATAGAATTGAAAATGTAGTTTTTTTGAATGAAAGGTGGATTTTTATTGATTTTTTTTTTCAATAACTTCAGTTTTCCTTCTCCTGGTAGTGTGGAGGATGAGGTAGCAGTATTCAAATGCAAGGTTAATTGGAATGTTTTCATTTGGTGATATTTGTAAAGTTCTTAAGGTAGTGCAGAGGTGGTTCTGCAGATCTTTCTGAACTCACATCAACATGTGCTTAACTAATTAGAATTTTTGTACTGCATACTTATAGTAAAGCAATTTAGAGATAAAGTAAATTAACTTCTATTATTTTTTATATAAAATAGATATGTAAAATATCCACTCACTATAGTTCTTTGATTTTCTGTAATACTCAAGTGAGACAGGGATATTTTTGTCATGCAAAAAAAATAATATTTTTTCCCACCTGTTCCACAGAGAAGATATTTTTGCTTTATCAGCTCTGTGGGGTAGGTATATTATTTGTTTCAGTCCACTATCTTCAATCAGTTAAACATTTAACTGTGGTTTAATTACGTTAATTTAGGTGACTGCTTCCCATTTTTCATGAACTAAATATTATTTTCTTATACGAGGAAATAAGGTAAATGCAGCCTTTAAATCTTAATTCTGAGTATGTTTAAAAATTCTTACTTTTAGAAATAGAAAGGTTGTACTTATGACAATTTAATTTTTATTCAAAAAAGATATCGTATGACATAGCTACAATACAGAAAAGATCTATTTTGATTATCTGGAATAAAGCCTCAGTTCATCATAGGTCCTTGATGCAACCTCTATGATTATATACCTATGATTAATCTGAACTATTCTGTGAAACTTCGGTTTAGAAAACTCTCCACAGAGAAACATTTTGAGATTAAATATTTGCATGTATGCCTCTATATTTTCTAAAAGAATCAATGTTAATCTTGGAAAAACCCAGCCCAACTCAAACCAAACAAAAAAGAAACAAAAGCCCACTTCATACAAATTGTTCTGGAATCCTGCATGTCTAAGAAAAATGAAGAAACAGGCATGCAAATAAAAATATTTTCCAAAAGGGAAACAGATAAATGAAAATACCTCCTACATTCATACCTGAAATTTTTTAGTGAATTACTGCTTACAAGGATACTGTTACAGCTAGCTTTTTCCTAGCATAACCTTATTTTTAAAATCACTTGTTATTCTTTTTCATTAATACTTTTTATCGTAGTTCTGAAATAGTATGGTCTATATTAAATTCACACACAAGCACACACACACAAAAAAAGGTCTATTTAATGCATTACCTCCCCATGACGAATGGTTTAATACAGATGAAGTAGTCATTGGAATCTTTCCTGCAGCCACAAGAAGCAGCTAGCTTATCAACTGGAAAAAAAGCAGCATCATAAAGCATTTCTCAGCAAAGCCAAGGAGAACGATTTGATACTTAAACTCTCCAGTAATTGAAAACATATAATCCATATACTTCTGAATTATAGCTGTGACTAATCTCTTATGAAATAAGTTTTTTCCTCCCTTATACTTGCTATACTGCAGAAAAGGTGTCTATGAGTTAGAAGGATGCTTTAAGATATAGCTGTCAATCAAGATAAGTAAAGTTATTCCCTGGATGTCAGTTTTCTGCCCTCCTACCAGCACCCTGCAAAAGCTAAAAGGCAAACTCGAAACTTACATAAAAAATTTCATTTTGTGATCTTTCTTATAGTTACATTGTCATTTTATTTATAATTCTGTCCTTCAGATGATTAAATTTATGAATACAATAATATGAGAGTCTAATAATACAGCTATGAACATTATGTCATCAAACGTTTCCTGTTAGATGATAAGGAATATGGACATACAAGTAGAACATTAAAACTTGGGTTTAGGCAAGTCAGTTAATTGTGATGAGTTAAATGTGACGAGTTAAATGTGATGTAAGCATAAAATTAATCTGAAACCTGTTCTTTGACCTGTATGGGATAAGTGGGTGGCCTTACATTGGCCTAGGTAAATTACAGAAAATACTGTTGCAGCCAACAGGATTCGGAAGAGATGGTGGATGAACTTCTGAAGACCTACTGTATAGCTATGTCCAGATAACCAGAAGCTTCTCAGAGCTTTCTGAACAGCTTAATGCAGAAACTGGGATGCAAATCTCCTAAAAATATTTTTTTAGCCATTGTATTTTTCAGGCATTTCTTTTTTATGTAGTATACTTGGAATGATTTTAGGAACATGGGACTAGCAAAGATTTTTGATCAGACTTTTGCGTCCTTTCTAAGACAGGCAACAAGCATTTATTCATATTCCCTTTGTAGCATAAAACTCTATCTCAGATTGTCAGATTCTGTTATGAGTCTTTCAAGACAGTTTCACTACTTCACTCAGTAGGACACCAAGCAGTAGTTTCCAGCACAATCTCCACTGTGTTATACATTACTGTGAAACAAGGTTTTACAATTCTGTACCAAGTATTGTTACTGATTAAGGATAGTTTTAAAACAGCTAAAAAAATATACATGTTATGTCATTGTTCGTAACAGGATTCTTTTAGTGTTTTTTATTAGCACATTAGCATCAGGAGAGACATTATAGCATGGGAATTTCTGCTCTCAAAATATTTTTGAGTTTTTTTTTAAAATGACATATGGCAGACACATTTCTAAAACTCTAAAGCTAAAATATAAAAAGAAAAAGAGAACTATTAAAACAATTAGCAGATTTTTAAAAGGCTTGCTTATCCTTGACCTAATTATTTTTTATTGTGATGTATACAATTCAGGATTGTATTATGTTTCATACTGATAGTTTTCATCTTACAAAAAGAGTTTAATTCTCTAATTCAAAAGCAGTGATTTAAATTTGTTGAAAAAATAAGGTTCATAATTATGTTTAATTTATTAATATACCAATCTTTCAAATAAAGAAGTGTAACTATACTGAACTCTGTCCTAAGAGATTTCTTAAATAACCTGTGAAAATGACTGGAAACAAAAACAAAAAATTCAATACTAGGTTTTTTTTTAACACAAGCCAAGGGAAGAATAGCACACCAAATTAACTTGTGACGAAGAGACGGAGCAAATTTCCAAAGGCAGTAAAATTCTAGAGGGGAAACACGATAATGATTTCTTTTTCTGACCAGAATCTACTGTCTTGACAACAGTGAGCTCCCTCAAGGCAAATGCTACAGAAAGGAGTAGATTTCTAGACAGATTTTGCAACCAGTTAAGAATTAAGTTTGGAAAAATTTGGCAGCATCGCTTTCTTTCAGACTATAGTGACTGAAATTCTGAGAGTTCTTAGAGGAATAGAAATCAGGTCATGGGAGGAAGCTATTTTTTTAGACATCTTTTCCTTTTATATATTTTCTGTTGCCTGATACCTGTCTGTGTTCTTGAATTACTAAATTCCATTCCTATTAAATCCTTTTTGATGGCCATGCTGAGATAGCTGTACTTTTATTTGTGTTGACAAAGTGGGGGAGTATTTGCTCCACAGTCTTTTGTTTCTCATTAGGTTCAATATTTGAATTACATTGTACTGCAATTAAAAAAAAAAAAAGTAAAAAAGAAGTGATTCAGACATCTGTTCCTTGCTGCTTTTTTGACCAGTATTTCCCCCTTTCTGTCTCTTCATCCCTACACTCAGACCTCCAGATTCTCTTGCCCAGAAGTTTATGGAAAGAATAAGGATGTCTCCTAGATGATTCTCTTTCAGGAAAGCCTAGTATGTAAGTTAAGTCTAGTTATGTAAACAAATCTATTTACCCACTGCATTTTATTCCTCCTGTCTAGATTTGCATCATCAGTGCTTTTTCAGTTCTGTGGACTTGGAATATCATATCAGTAAGGCTATCTTTAATACAGCTAAGAGACTTTCAAAAATAAAATAAATATAGGCAAACTGTTCAAAATTGACTTTTACAAGACTTCTGTAAGTCTATTTTTATTGAACAACGTATTTTTTTTCAATCACTCACCATTTTCTTTTTAAAAGATAAAAGAATTTCTATGAGATTCTTTCACCTGGTTTAATTTAGTATAAATGTTTAATTCATGGTAAATGTTAGTGGAACAGGATTTTTATCAGTATGGAGATTTTAAATGTAAGATTACATGAATAGTGTTGGGAGCTCTGATTGGGTTGAAACACCAACATATTGGATAACATTTCATCTTTGCAGAATACAAATGAAAAAGTGGATGTAATTTAGAGAATTATGGCCAATTTTGAAAAAAAATCCAATTTTTTTAAAAAATCCATTTCACTGTGATGAGAAAAAGGTTTTGCGTTTAAAAAATCCATTTCACTGTACTGAACAAATGGAATTTATCAGATTCAAATCGCTGTACAAAGAATCGGCTTTACTAGGTTGTGTATGCGTTTGTGTGTGTTTATATGTATGTGTATGTGTGCATTTATATACATGTATGTATACATACATGTGTATGCATATGAAGTGAAAATACAAACACAAAGGTCCCAAAGCAGTGACACACTTTCTGATTCCTATCTGTGCTTAAATGGTCATAGTACCTCCAGGTTTACAATATGGTGATATGTGTGGTGTACATAGGTGAGAGGAGGTACTCTCTATGTCAGCTGGCACACTTAACTTGCAACAAGGTGAAAAAAGCTCAATGTGATATAAGAAAAAAAGGGAAGACCCCTGAATAAGAGCAATACAATGATTTCAGGTCATGTAAAGAAACCATCTCCATCTTTCTGAGATGCCAATCAGCAGTCCTTTGGGAAACCAGGTAATTTCTAGACTTGACAGCAGAAGAGAATGCAGAATCTGGAGGAGGTGGTGACCTGAGGCCTAGGTTTGTTTCTTTTCTCCAAGGCACTTTAGAATGTAACTCAAGACACAAGCTTAGCTGCTGTTTATGTTTTGCTAAATAGATTAAGACATAAAACTGCATTTAAAAAAAAAAAAAAAGGAGATTTTTATATACTGGTATTTAATTCTTCATGTTTTTAATATCAAGGATATCAGCACTTTCTGATTGGATGAGACCCTGAAATACTCAGCAGCCAAGTCTGTCAGGGGACTTGGGAATCTACCTTTCTTTGTCAATCAATCTTCAAAGCCATACATATAGTGAGGTTTTGGGGGGGGGGTTGTTTATTTATTAATCTGAGCCTCTGCTATTTAAATCTCTATGACATAAACTTCTCCAATATAAGTCTCTGAATTAACTCTACTGAACAAGTTAGTTATTTTGTTTCTATTTTCAACTGTTTTGGTAAGTATCCTTTCACTATTTTCCCCTGCCTTCTCTCTGGTTATATATAATTTATGCTGAACAATAACCATAAGTAAGTCAATAAATAATTCTTACTGAAATAATATATGTTTTATGTCAATATTAGATGCAAAGAAAATTAAACTGCTTCATCCATAAAAACAGAAACCTGACTGTTAAGTGAATTGATATATTTCCAGGACTTTCATAGTTAGTTTTGATAATCTTAAAAACACATCATATGAGTTATTGAACCATCAAGCAGAAATATCAGAAAAACAAGTGAGTCTTTAGACCTCTACAGTGTGATTATAGAGGCTTGTGTGAAATTCCTAGTAAGAGCTCTGCAGCTACATTAACAAATGTCAAAGTAAGTGATTTTGTCAACTTGTTATAATCTTCTTTCAAGGGCATCTGCAAGCCCTATGTTCCCTCAGGGAATAAGCAGCCAGCTAGAATAATTTTAGAAATTTTGCCTATGAAGTTTGCAAGAAACTGTGCAAGAAACCTTGCACACTTTGACTCAAGGAATGATTTGTCTTCCTTACCAGAAATAACCCTCTGTTCTTCTGGAGCTTTAGTTTTACATCATTTCTCAGAATAAGATTCTTCAGCTCCCAGGCTGTAAATGTTAAGTACAGACTGAAATCTGGACTTAATATTGGTATTGTGGGGAAGAAGGTATTTGAGGTATTGGGAACTCTTAAGTTTTATCCAGCTGTAATATGAGAAAACATATCAGAAAAGCTGTGACTGATGGAAATTGAGTTTAATGCTAATCTATGCAAATAATTTTATTCATTTAGGGAGTTTGATTTTCAGGTTTTGATCTTTTCAGATGTTTTATCTGTTTATAATTTCAGTGTAAGTTAATATTTTAAATCCTCATTCTTTTAAATGTCCTATTAGAGGACATCAGTTTTTGTCGAAATGCAGGCGTAGAGGGGAACAGAAGCCAGAGAAAATTAAAGCAAGTAAAGTATGCTGTCTGCTATAGTTCTGCATAGGGTTTACATGGCAAAGTGTTGGTATTAGAGGGCTGCAGGGGTGGCTTCTGTCAGAAAACATCAGCAGCTCTTCCCATGTTGGACAGAACCAGCTCCAGCTGGCTCCAGGGCAGACCCACCACCGGCCAAACCTGAGCCGATCAGCAATGCTGGTAGCACCTTTGTGTTAACATATTTAAGAAAATGTAAAAAATGCTGCACAATAGCATATGGGAAAAAAGAAGTGAGGAAATGTAAGATAAACAACTTTGCAGGCACCATGATCAGTAAAGAACAGGGGGATGTGCTCCAGGCACTGGAGTAGAGAATTCCCTGTGGCTCATGGAGAAGACTCTGGTGATGGAGGCTGTCCCTCCTAAGCTCATAAAGGTCCATGGTGCAGCAGACATCCAAACTGCATCCCAAAGAGGATCCCATGCTGGATCAGGTGAATATACTTTGAAGGAAGCTGTAGCCTGTGGAAACCCCATGTAGGAGCAGGTTTTCTGGCAGAGGTGACCCATTTGGGAAACCATACTGGAGCAGTTCTCTTACAATTGCAGCCCATGGGAACAACCTACACTGGAGAAGTTACTGAAAAACTAATCCTACAGGATGGAATCTGTTATGGAGGAGGGGAAGAATGTGAGGAAGAAAAAGAGGCAGAGATGAAGCATTATGAACTGTCTGTAACTCATCATATAAATGATGAACTGGGTGTCACCATTCCCCACCTGCCTGCACTGCTCTGGGAGAGGAGATAGAAGAGTCGGTAGTGAAGCTGAGCCTGAGAAGAAGGGAGGGTGGGGGGGAAGGTGTTTTTAGGTTTGTTTACCATTATCCTTCTCTTTCACTTGTCTGTAAATTAAATTTTCTTCTCCAAGTTAAGTCTGTTTTGCCAGTGATGTTAATAGGTAAATGATCTCCCTGTCCTCATCCAACTTGCAAGTTTTTTGTTGTATTTTCTCCTCATATTCTGTTGAGGAAGAAGAGTGATAGAGTGGCTTGCTGGGTAGCTTCAATCCACCACAAGTTCTCATCTTTCTTATAAGAACACATGTCAAGAGTCACTTACTGGGGTAACTGCTTTGATTTTAGACCAGTTAATGTGGAACAAAATCTAGTGTCCACTATCTGTTAGGATAATTATACAAAAAAAAACCCACCAACCAACAAAGTTTAACTGAACTGTCCCTTATACCAAGGTCAATGAGAATGGCTTAGACTCCTTAAATAATGTGATTTTCAACTTTGCTTTTACTCTTTTCTGTCTTTGCCCCTGTGTTAGCAAGGAAGAGAGCCAGTCAGCACAAAATAATTTTCCTGTTTCTCTGGGGCTTCCATTGCTGACCTCTTGTAGTACTGCGATTGACTTAAATCCCCACTAAGTACTATTATGTAGCATTGTGAAAACAAAACACATAACCAAAATATCATTCTATTTACATAGACTGAATAATACAGACAATGAAACAAAGACCATGTTTTTGAAAGCTTAACTTGAGAGGATGGTAGAAATATCTGACCTGAAAAGTCTGTTTGATTTGGCTGTTTCTTTGCCCAGACAAATTTAGGGAACAACTATCTTTTCTTGAAATATTTTTTTCACACTGAAGAATGACATAGACCTGCTTGCCGCATGGTTACAGAGGGAAAAGTGTACAGATATACATTGTACTTAAATCATGTTGTAAGCAGTTTTTGTCTTTTGAATCTCAGGTTACTGTTATATTTAATTTCATCAGAAAACGATGTTCCTTTGCTCCTTTCAGACTCAGGGGGTTACTTTGCCTTCTGGGATGATGTGAATAGTATGAAGGAACGCAAAACTACTATGCTCAAGTGAAACGTCTGTCTCATATTACTCTGCAAATCAGAGTGTGTATTGCAAGACTGCTCATACACCAAACCAGCCTCATTCTGTCTTCAGCCTTTCTGAGAACTTAAGGAACAGACATGAAACGAACATGGCCTTGCATGATTTGAAAAGAGAACTTAATATTCAAGTCTTGATAGTAGTCATCAGACAAATCACTTATCTATTATTTTGGCTTTGTTATCACATGCATACATTCCTATGAAAACTCACATATTTGACTCCAAACTGTGCATTTCATAACCCCCCCCGCCAATGATTTACAAAATATCTTCAGAAATTAAACCTAGAAAAGTCAAAGTCCAAACATGAACAAACCAGGGGGTGACATTTACATTGGCAGGAAAAGCTTTTTGCCTCATGTTTCTTTTTAAATCATGATGGAGAAAACACTTACAGATTGGCAAAAGAGTCAATCAAATGATTTAATGACCATGGTTTTAATTTTTATTGCTTATATTAACTAGTACGTTCCAGTTCCTTTGCACTGCATGGGGAATACAGAAGAGCCATTAACAATATTTAGTGGTCCATTAGTCTGGCTAGGTGGAAAATTTTCCTCACGGGGATTTCTGCCCAGCACAAAGTACCAATGCATCTGCACAGCACAGTAAAAGGAGCATGTACAAAGCTAGAAACTCAGTATTTTTAGATTAATTGTTTTTTGTATTCTAGTCAGCAAGGTACTGCTTGTATATCTTAGTATCAGCCACAGTGAATTAGCATAAACTTCTGACTGCTTTTTCTATTTATTCTCATTTTCTCTGTTGCAGGGTATGGGGCAAAGTACTTAAAAAGGAGTGTATTGATTTGCTAGTCAAACAAGAATCTGCATAAAATTATAAAATTAACAGAAAAATAAAATATAATGCTTAACTGTATCCAGATCTATCTCACATGGGTGACTTTAATGGAATTACTCCATAAGTACATTGTTGGAAATCACTAAACCACAGCATTCAGTGCAGAGCTAGGGCTTCTCTCCCACAAAGCTCTGACTCACAAATTTAAAAACTAGAAGGCTCATATAAGTCCATTACCCTTGCAGCCTGTGGAAGATAGATAGAAATCTAGAAGATTCTGAACAACTGTGCTGCTCAGTGGGACTGTACGCATATTCTCAAAGTAAAAAAGGTTTTCTTTAAGAAGCCAGTTCCGTGACATGGGCAAAATCTCCATGTACAAAAAGGTATTGGAGAAAAAAAGACAGCATAATTTTGAGACTAATCTTAATGAATTCTGACTTAATTTACATTTGAGGTTGCTATCTGGGACATATTTACCAAAAATAAAGTGTATAATGTAATACCTGTACTATGGTTATCTATATGTCTTTCAAAAAGTTAGAGTTGTAGAGTTCTCATAGTAGTGTTTTTTAGGGGTTTGGTTTTGTTTTGTGTTTTAAAAATAGATTTTTTTTAAATTTCTTTTATGATAATAGATATTAAGAAAATTTTCTTACAAGCTGCATGACCTCTTTCAAAGTAATGCACCTACTCAACTGCACAAGACCCCGAAGTTGTTCAAAACATTATAATAGACTCAAATACCACTATAAATCAAAGTTGTAGGGAAACAAACTTTTTAAAAAGTACATGTTTGTTTTTGCTCTTCCCAGCAATAGCAGGAAATTCAAGTAAAAGCTGTTGCATTTATAATCTTATTTATTTATTTTTACAGCCCGTTTTAGAACACTTACTCTAGATGATCACATTCCTATCTGACTGCGACTAGAATCACATGTGATAATACCATAAGAAAACATATCCTTATTTCCAGCTGATGATCAAAGCTGGAAATACTGGTTATAATGCTTTGTGAAAAACTACAGAAATAGTCAGGACGTGCCATCAGCACCAGAATACATTTTTCAGAAAGTTACTATCTAGAATTGTTTCTCCTGCCTCACTTGTCATATTCCTTTTAATACAGTGGTTCTCAAAGCAAGGGTTGCAGCATCCAAAATTAAACTTCCATCACAAATCCAACTAATTCTCTCTTTCTAGTTTTCCATTATGGGGGAGGAAGGGGAACAAAAAGAAAGAAAGGGAAAAGGTCCTTAACTGGTGTCTGGTCCCAGGATAAGATTACTGCACTGTGCTGACTCCTTCAAGAACTCCTCAGAAGTGTCCGAAGCATTTAGAGTAAAACCAGTGACAGATTCCCTTTGTGGAGCACTTGCAAGCAGCTATGTGGGGAGGTAAAAAAGTGCAGAGTTGCAAATCCATGCTCATATACCTTTTATATGTTGAATAATCAAGTGCTATATTTAAGACATGCTCTTACACTATAGGGTAAGACACTTCTTTTAAACACTTTTGAGTTTCTGCACACATTAAGGGGTTAAGTATTTTTCTACTTTAGCAGCATGTAAATGCAACATTGATTAAGCAAATTACTCCTTGCTATTACCAGCTGCCACATGGAGACTGGGTTGTTAATTTAATACATGGTGCAATATTTCCTGGTAATACCACAAATGGTTCCTGTCACTGCTGTATTATTAAGAGCTTTTATGACATTTAGATATTTTGTTCTTAGGGTTTTTAATTATTTTATTATTTTTTATTTTTTAATTTATTACACTGTCTGTTTACACTTTGATAGCTTTTCTAAAGCAAATAATAAAGAGATGTCTTTTGCACTATGTACATAAAAGGAAATGGCTTGCCTGCTGTATGTTATGGCCTCCCAGGATTCAGATCAGAGAGTTGGCTTAATTCACTGTCATTTAAAACCAGATGTTTTTTCTGGCACACTGTCTTGCAAAAGCAACAATGATATCCTCAGATGGTACTCAGGGAAGCTTTAGTGAATTAAGTTAGATACCACAAATAAGCAGGAACAATGAAGAACTGAAAATGAATCTTAAAAAGGAACCCAGATAAACAAGAGAGATTTTCCTCAACCATCTACTAGATGTTCTGAGTTCAAAGGAGGTTTTTAATACAATTTAGGATGGAGAGCTGTTGCATGCTTTAAAAATAGGTGCTGATGCTATGTACCATTTACACAGTTACTGTTACACAAAACTTATTTCCCTTGCTTCCAGGAAAAGGACAGTGTAAAACTACACGCACAGGTTTGGAAATGTAGCTTTTGTATGGCTAGAAGTTTATGTAGAAAATGAACTTTGCATTGCTTCTGTATGGATTCTGAGCTGGTGAACTTAAAGCAGTTTGCCCCAGATCAGCCCTTGGCCTCTTGTATTCTCTGCACATGAAAGAGTGTAAAGTGAATGAGAATGGCATAAATGCAAGGCAGGGTTTTGGTGTTGTGGTGTTGAGCGTTTTTTTCTATTGCTGTTGATATGTTTTTATGTATTTATTTAATTTTTCTTTCATGTTCTTTTCATAAAATTGTCATAGCCAGCTCCATGTCATGCTGAAGAATTTGAGTGTAGCATCACACATATACACAGGATGCAAATATATCTTAGAATCATAGAATCATAGAATAGTTAGGGTTGGAAAGGACCTTAAGATCATCTAGTTCCAACTTCCCTGCCGTGGGCAGGGACACCTTACGCTAAACCATATCACCCAAGGCCTCGTCCAGCCTGGTCTTGAACACTGCCAGGGATGGAGCATTCACAACCTCCCTGGGCAGCCTATTCCAGTGGTTTACCACCCTAACAGGAAAGAATTTCCTCCTTATATCCACTCTAAACTTCCCCTGTTTAAGTTTTAATCCGTTAGCCCTTGTCCTATCACCTCACCTGGAATATTGTGTGCAGTTCTGTTGTCCTCAATATAAAAAGGACATGGAACTGTTGGAACAAGTCCAGAGGAGGGCCACAAGGATGATCAGGGGACTGGAGAACCTCCCCTCTGAAGACAGGCTGAGAAAGTTGTGGCTGCTCAGCCTGGAGAAGAGAAGGCTGAGTGGAGACCTCATAGCAGCCTTCCAGTATCTGAAGGGAGCCTATAGGGATGCTGGAGAGGGACTCTTCATGTTAGATACATAGTTACTTGTCGCTAGTCACTAGTTACTTGATAAACTCCAGCTTGAAATAACCTCAAACTTAAACCCCTCTAATGTAAAGATCAAGCCATCTACCTAAACCAAGAAACCCTACTAATTCCTGAAACCTGAGAATGTACATCCAGCGCTTTCAGACTTGAATTCTGTCATTCATCAAACATATAATTGCTGAAAAGGTGTATGTAAAACTTCTGTACTTGGGCTGGAGACACAAAAGAAAGATCTAACCTTCAGGCTGAGAGAAATATAATTTTATTCTCTAAATTGTACACACATCACCAGAATGTTTCCATTCAAAAAGAAGGTCTAACTCAACAAAAGAACTCAGAGAATCAGTTGAGTAGTTGTGAATAATTTTAGGAAAATTAATAGCAGAGTTGGGAAAAGATTTATAGGAGGAAATTCTAACAAGTGTATCAAATAAATCTAAATCAAGAAAGGTAATTAGAAAAAGAAA
Organism: Pezoporus flaviventris; assembly: GCF_033815535.1. Classification (NCBI taxonomy): domain Eukaryota; kingdom Metazoa; phylum Chordata; class Aves; order Psittaciformes; family Psittacidae; genus Pezoporus; species Pezoporus flaviventris. The sequence goes on from NW_026892564.1 coordinate 6,095,458, forward strand.
AAGCTTTCAAACCTCTTTTTTGCAAGCAAGATATTTACCCCCAAATGGAGAAATGTTAGATTCACCACAATGCAATGCCAGTGTGATGTAAATTCCAAAGAAAAGCATACATGTCATGTTCAACACAGCACAGTTTGACAAAATTTACAAGAGCAGTATGTAAAAAAAAGTAATTTGCAACATTAACTCAGTGCAAAAATCAGAAAATACAATTAAATGTCTTTTTTTTTTTCTCTTATCTTTTTCCTTCCCTGTGTTAATCTGTTGATCCTCAGGGGTTAGATAACAGAATTAGGAATTGCAGAAAAGATGGGGACGGGGAAGGAAAACCTAAAGGGGGAAATGCCTGTAAACATCACTGAATTTGTTTCTGGAACTGGAACATCTCCCATACTTTTGATTGATTATGGCTATGGCAGGAGTTAAGAATTCCTCATCTCTTTGTCTATCCTAATATTTTAACTCTCTTCCTTTCAAAGACATTTTATTTTTCTGTTTGGTGGGGTTTTTTTTTAATTTCTTTCTTTTTTACAGTGTCTTTTTTACAAAGAGTCACTTTTTTACAGTGACTCTGTTTCCTTCCCATGTTGTTCTAATTTTTAGTAGCCTGTCTTTGCTTCCCATCAGTCTCTGATTCTAACTCAAAAAATTCTAAAATACTTATTGGTCTCATCCTTCAAATGTCATGTGAACAGCATGAAAGAAAGCTGCAACAATTCAAAGCAGTGTTTGTGGCACTAAGAGTGTTGCAATACATTCCCTCCCAGATACTGAAGTGCCAGCAAATATATGCCAGGTTTCTTGAATACCTCTCAAGTCCTCCCACAGAGACTACCACTTCCTAGACATTGTATACAGTTGTGTAAGATTAAATGTGCCAAGGCCTCTGTTATCCAAGAATCATGTGTGGGAGAGCGCGTCTTAAATTTTTAAGCACCCATGTGGTTTTGAATAACTATGCCACATGATGACTACTGTGCTCCCTGTCCTTGCTGCACATTGTTCACATCCATGGGTATTAATTCTCTTTGTTTATCATGTACATTTCTGTAAACCCAGTGGAAAAAAAAGGAAAAGTTAAAACTGTAGTACACTAGAGGGCACTAAGACCTCCGAGATAACCTTGCGCAAAATTTTGCTGTACAAGAGGCTTTCAGCTGTATTATTACAACTTTCACTAATTTTGCTACATGTTAACAGTCTAGAGAAAAGGTCAGGGAGTGACTATCACTAATTTATAAGAAAAAACCCAGAAGTATTTATCCTTTTCTTTTTTATCTGTAAATTCTATATAATTAGCCTAATCCACCAGAGTGGATATGTGAAACATATGTGAGAACTTTTTCGAAGCTGAGATACAAAAAGAGAAAAATTCAGAAGTTAATACAAAAAAACAGAAGAAAGGTAGCTGAGAAGAAAATACAAGTCAATTTTTTTTTGTGTGTGTGTGGTATTTGATGTGAAATACCTGGTAAAACCTCCTTCTCCTGATATATTTGAATGGTGCTACAGACTGCATATTCATTGGAAAGCAATAATAAAAGATTTGTAACAAAAATAAAATAATTAGCTTGTAAGAGAATATACTATGACACTTCAGACTATGACACTTGTAAAGACAAATTATGACTGATATGAACATTTTAACAGAGACCATCAAGATTCTAATGACAGTAACGAGTTGTCAACTGGAAATAGATTAAAAAAATAAAAAAAAGAAAAGGTAAATACAAGGGAAAAAAATACAGAACTCTGAACCATAATAACATTTTTTCCCCCCCTAGAAATTATACAGGAAAAACAACCCTTAATATAGGAAAAGTAGTAATGCAGAAAAAAACCCCAATTGTTGCCATAATTTCACAAAATTTAGACAGCACTTACGTTTTAGTTAAAATATTTCAATTTTCAGCTTGTTGATGAAAAATTTTCTTCTAAAATAAATGTTTTCCCCCTATCCTCCAAAATCCTATGATCTTTCTTTAAAATATTCAATGAAAAGCTTTCAAACCATATAACTGTTATTTTCAGCTCTGATTTTTATTATGTACATTTATTCTGTTAATACTGTTCCTATGTAACCAATATAATCTATGTGAAAATCCAGGGGACAGATCACATCTGGTTTGTTATCATATACATCATATTTGGAATGGTATCAGCATGAAAGCTGGCCAGATATTTGCCATGTCCTGGCAGCTTCAACCACCAAGGGCAGGGCTCTGAAGGGAAGGGAAATTGCTGCTTGCTTGAGCAAATATAATCCCTGTGCAGCTGGGCAGACATGAAGAGAAAGATAATGTAGGAAGGATGTTGTAACCATGGTGAACACAAAGAGTTTCCTAGAAAGGTAGCAAAGTTAACTCTTACAGCTAAATTTTATTACAAATTTGTCTTGAGGTGGATCAACTTTTCACTCTACCCATAGTTTCTTTATGCTGCAATTAATTTTGACTTCAGCTGCAAATCTGTGGAAACCAGAACACTGATTGCCTAATTTGCTTCCTGAAAACATCATACATGGAACATTCATAATGATTATGTTAATACAGAGCAAATGGAAATAGTTTATAAAAATGTGACCATGCTTGATCTTCCTGACCCTTGGCAACAAAAGCATTAATTAACAATTATTCACCGCCTTGCAACTTTTCACAGCAATGAAATCTAAAAGATAGTGGATTACTTGTTCCAAATCCCTGTACATATATAAAAATTATTTGATTTGCGTGTACATTAAAGATAGTTTTCACATTTCCTCTTCTGCAAGTTTAAGCAGTAGTTGTGCAGCACCAAATTTCCTTTTCTGCAAGATTATGCAGTGTTCAGATCTTTAGTGCCAAAAAATTAAATATTAATAATATTTTTTTAGTATCCTGCAGTCATTTCTGCTATTTATCATTGTATTGTAATACCACTGTTTTAAAAAATCATAATAGTTGCCATATTTAAAGTTCATAAATGTGACCACAGTATTTAATGTAAAAAATATAATAAATGCTGATGCTAAAATAATTGGCTTCTATGGCCTTATATGTATCCATTTTCTTCCCATCTGTTCACTCTCTCATCAGTCTTAGATGGTTTTCATATTGTTTTCCAATGTTTCTGTAAGATTATATGTGTTCTGCTCACACTTCTTCATCTTATTTCGCAACAGTTCTATTCTCCACTTTCTCTAAACAGGGTCTTTCTCAATGCTTTTTCAAATCAAACCTTAAGTACTTTAAATTTTTCCTTTATCTAGAATGATGTAATCATAGAATCATAGAATCTTTAGTGTTAGAAAGGACCTTAAGATCATCTAGTTCCACCCCCGTGCCATGGGCAGGGCCACCCCACACTAAACCAAATCTCAAAGTGCTTTTCTTTATTCCTTTAGCATGTCCTTCAGTTTCAAGTCTTTCTCCTCACCTCACTGTCATTGCCTGGACTAAACACCAAAGTATTTCCACTTGAAAGCGGTAATTTAATAATTTCTTTTTCTTCTTTCTTCTCTACCACTATATTAAAATTTTTATGTTGGTTTGGGTTGGGTTGTTTGTTGGGGTTTTTTCTCACTAAGGGACTTCTTGAAGGCAATCTGTCTCATGCTCTGGAAGCTTCTGGAAAAGCTTCTGAAATTTATATTTGTAACTGACCAACCACTAGGTACAGGAGCACAAATCAGAGAGATAGAATACAGGTAGGCTTCGGTTACACCTGAGAGGAATCCAGTTTGCATGGTTCAGAACTATTCAGTGATGAGACCCAAAGGATGCTATATGGGTGCATATGCGAGTGCACTTTTGACCCAAATAGAAATGTTTTTTTTAGACCTCAGGAACTCGCTCTTCTTCAGTCCAAGGTAAAAGCTACTCAGCTTTAAAATACTTTCAAAGTTCTTTCTTGAAAGTAAGGTCATATAAGTTGCCATTGATGCTAGTAACTGTTCTTTTGGCGTTTCTGTCACACACACACACACACACACACACACACCCCCCTTTCTTTCTTTCTGTTGTATATGACCTGTTCTTAAAAACCTTACATGATGGGGACTGATTTCTTAGTTTACCTAAACAATATTTTCTCTTACTGTGACAAAGGGTAAGACTTCTGGATTATATATTAACTGTTCCAGTGTTCTGTCAAAAAAGCAGAAGTAGCAATATGAATGCTTAAATTAGAAATTCCTTTTTTCCGTCTTCTTTTCTTTGATTGACAAAAATTAGAGCTGTTACTGGTATCATCAGGCTGTGGCTCGCTTCAGAAAAAAATGTAATGCTTAAATTTTGTCTTTGTTCCATGAAACTGCACTTTCTGAAGCTTCTAAAAGAGAGCTATCATTTGTTTTCACTGCTATAACAGTTACAAAATAAAGTTACAAGAATCCTCAAGGGGTCATTTAACTTCAAAGGCAAGATCAAGTTTACCTATGCATGAAAATACTTGCCTGGTTAATACTTACAAGCCTCCAACAGTGAAGGTAGAATCTTATCGTTCAAGCTATGCTAAGAATTAACTATTTTTAATCTTAGTAAAATTGCTAATGTTTGAAATGGCTTTTTAAATCCCCTACCAAGTTAATTATCTCCTCTTAGCAAGCTTCTGTCTGCTCAGAAAACTAGGGAAAAAAATGATTCCTTCCTTTGGGAGGTGGTTGGAACAAATATTGGAAAAGAGCTGTTGAATGTCCTTTCATTTTCTATTGACTATGAAGTCCAAATTCTTCAGTCTTCCCTAGTTGATCATATTTCATAGATTATTCTCCAACAATGTCCACAGTTGATACATGGCTTTCTGGTATTTGTGTCCTGAAACAGACTATTTTAATTGGGTATTTTCACCAGTAATGACTAGAACAGGAGGATTACTTCATGAGTTCGGTAAATGATTTACTATAATGGAGGGAGATCTTTGGGCTTTCTTGACCTGCTTTGGTCAGATGGTTCTTGGCCTTCATGATTAGCCCACAGCTGAATAGGATGACTGCGGAAGACATACAAATGTGTTGGCATATTAGTGAGGAGATCATTGCTTCAATGTTGCAACTGAGAGAAGTTCCAGAGAGGTGATAGTTCAAACATTAAGGAACTGTTGTTAACATTAATTCCAGACATATGAGCTCTCAGTGATTCAGAATGTGATGTTGACCAGGAAAGGAGACACATTACTTGTTTCCAAGCAGTCTAAGCAATGTATCAAATTTATATGCAACACTACCTAGTTGTTTTAGAGGTAATTTTGGTTAGAAGTATGTTAATCAAGATGCAGTGTATGTTGCATCTCCTAGCAGTGACCAGGCTTTGTACTGCTCATAATGCTGAAAAGCATGTGAGATCATTCTGGATCCTGTTCAGATACAAAAGCTAATTTCTGAATGATTTCAGTTTTAGCTGTCCTGGAGTTAACAAGGAGCTCTGAATAACTTTCTTTTCTTTTTTTTTTTTGTTTTATAAGAAATCTTATAAATGGGTTACAAACTACCCCTTCCTCTGTCAAACGGAGAGGCTAGCAAGATTGAAAGTTCAGAGGAATTTTTGTGTGATTGACTGCCACAAGATTCATGATCTTATCAATCTATAAATGACCTTCACTTTCTTTCCTGCATTAAATTGGTTTTTGGCAAAATCATATCAGGGTCTCAAGCCAGAATAAGAGGCCAGCAAAAAAAATTCAAATCTAATCTGAAATCTGCCAAAGGACCGGAGGACTGGAAATCCTTATTAATCCTTCCTTTCCGGTACAATTTCTTGGCCTCCCATGAATATAATAGTGACCTTTTAAGTATGTGACACATGTTTCCAAGCTTGTCTAGAAATACCGTCATTTACCTGGATTTTTATTTTTTCATACATTGTAAAGCAAGAGTAATATTTCCTAATCCTCTTAAAGAATAAAGACATTTTATTCCTGATAATTCTGATCAGCATAAGAAAGAGTCAACATGTAAATATATATGGTGTTGAAAAAGGTTTTTTTGCTATTTCAACATTATGAGTATTGGGATGAGCTTATCAGCACAAAATTATCAGTTGGCATTAATTTAGAAGGTTTTGAATTTTATTCAGCCAAGGAAATACTGATGAAGTGTTTTTGGTTGTTTGCCATTTATCTTAAATCTTTCATTTAAGATATGTCCCGGGTTCAGCAGTAGCAGTCATGTTTTTCCTTTGTGGTAGCTGGTGCAGTGCTGTGTTTTGACTTCCAGCCTGGGAACAATGTTGGTGAAGCCGATGTTTTCAGTTGTTGCTAAGTGATGTTTACCCTGACCAAGGACTTTGTGAGGCTCATGCTCTGCCAGGGAGGAGGGGGAGCTGTGAGGAAACAGAGACGGGGCGCCTGACCCAGGCTAGCCAAAGAGGTATTCCATACCATAGCACATCATGCCTGGGGTGGGGGGTAACTGGGAGTTACCCAGAAGGACACGGGCTTCCGGGTGGGACTTGTTTCTTGGCTGGTGGTATCGTATTCTCTTCACTTGTTATTTTCCCTTATCATTGCTGTAGTTGATAGTAGCGGTGGTGATTTGTGTTGTACATTGGTTGCTGGACTGTTCTTGTCTCAACCCGTGGGAGTTGCACTCTTTCGATCCTCCTCCCCGTTCCTCCGGGAGTGGGGAAGGGGAGAGCCCCGGTGGGGGGGGGGGGGGGGGGGCCTCGATTGTTGTTCAGCCCGGCACCACTCACTGGGAGTGAGTGAACAAGTTGCCTGACTGGCTTTAAACCACAACAATAAAACACAGCAGAAAGCTCTAGCAAAACGTTCCATTTTTTCTGTTAGTTTTTCTAACATATTTAGTATAGCATGAATAAGAATAGAAGCCAGATAATTTCTGTGTTAGATTGTAAACTGAAGGATATGTTTTCTGTTAGTGGAGATAAGATGGAAATTAAAACTGTAGACAGTAATTTGTGATATATCTGAAATACTTTTTTAATATATATATTGCTTAGTATTACACTAGTATCATCCCCAAAAATGCCAAATATGTATAGAGAAAATAGTAAGGTGTTTTAAATTAAATACTCTGCAAAGACATTAATGAAATCACGGTAGGTTGATACCAATGCTTTATAACACTTGCAAAGCAAAAGCCTGACAACATTAGGAATTAAGTAATGCAAAATTTTCTATTTCATTGCACATTATTATCTTTGTATTGAGGTAGGTATTTCATGTATACAAATGAGATTATCTAAAGGTTGGAAATATCTTGTTAAAAGAGAAACTATTTTCAGGAGATGAGACTGATTTAACTCTTGCTTTCTTCTTGCCAAAACCAGAGTGGTTATGAGTATACCAATGAGTAGAGCTTTATTTTGAGGTCAGCATTAAAATATTTACTTGAATAGATCTTTAAGATTGTATCTTGTTGCTTCCCTTGTGCAAGTATTTTGTATATTCATTTAATTTTAATATGACTAATTAGAATGAAAAAACTAAACCAGGGTCAAATATAGATCAGTGTGGTGGGTTTATCTGGGCCAGCACTCATAAAGCCTCTCACTCTCTCCACAGTCTCACTCGATACCCAGCAGGATGAGGAGAAGAAGAGGAAGAGCAAAAGTGAGAAAACTCATTAATTGACATAAAGACTGTTCCTAAGCAGAGGAAAGAGGAAAAAGGACAAGTGAATCAAAGGCAATCAATCACTCACCACCTCCCACAAACAGACCAATGCCCAGCCAGTCTCCAAGCAACAGCCACTTTGGAAGGCATACAATTACTTTCTCTTCCTCTATCCCAGTTTTATTGCTGAGTGTGACATTATATGCCAAGGAATATCCCTTTGGCCAGTTTGGGTGATCTTTCATGGCTCTGTCTTGCCCCTGCACCCGCACTTACTGAACAGGGGTAGTGGTGCATATGCACAGAATTAGAAAATCTAGGGTCTGTGGAAGCACTGTTCACCAATAACACAAATATTTTATGACTAAAACCATCACTGTTTTAGTCATAAGTGTAAACCATAGCACCATATGGGCTGCTGGGAAAAATTTTAACTATCCCAGCCAAACCAAGTACAATCAGTTCAAAGCTATTTATGAATCAACTCTATTAATCTGTAAAATATGTGATTATTGCTTGAACATTTTAGGGGTTTTCGGCACACTTTATCATGGAGGTGGAATGATAGTATATGCCAGTGTTCATGCATCTGTCATGGTTTAAACTCAGTCCCATGGGTTGAGACAAGAACAGTCCAGTAACTAATGTGTAACACAAACCACTACTGCTACCACCAATAATAATAATGGTAAAGGAAATAGCAAGGGAAGAGAATACAACTGCTCACCAGCAGCTGACCGATACCCAGCCCGACCAGAGCAGTGATCTAACCCTTCCGAGTAACTGCCCCCAGTTTATATACAGGGAATGACATGCTGTGGTATGGAATACCTCTTTGGCTAGTTTGGGTCAGGTGTCCTGTCTCTGCTTCCTCTTGGCTTCCCCTCCTCCCTGGCAGAGCATGAGACTCAGAAAGTCCTTGGTCAGAGTAAACATTACTGAGCAACAGCTAAAACCGTTGGTGTTATAAACACTGTTCCCAGGCCGAAAGTCAAAACCACAGTTATATAACTTAAATTAAAAGACAAAGTCTATGGACCTTCACAACTCATTTGAAATTAGGAAATGAGTTTAATCATAGTAGACTTCCTAAAATCAAAACAAGTCAAAATAATTAGTCACCATGAAGGACTTAAATTCTGATCACACATTCATTTATTTCAAATAGAAATCCTCCCTTACTAAACTTTGGTTAGCTATCTGTGTCGTGTTTATTAGAATATCCTTTCATCAGATAGGAAAAGTCATTTAGCTATAATAGGAACGATACCAATATTTGCTGAAATTTGAAATACCTATAGTTCTATTTGGATTTCAGTGCTTCCTATATTTTTAAAAAACTCTCTCCTTTATATATTTCCAGTTCATTTTGATTTAATGAGAAATTAAAGATAATCCTTTCAGACATTTAAGAAGAGTAACTACCCACACACACGAAAATCCACACACAAAACCAAAAGTAACCAGTTAATATTTTCTTATGCATTTTGGATGTTGTATTCATCTTTGTTCTTTAAAGAACAAGAAAAAAAATAAACCATAACACCTAAAAAAGAGCATTAAGACTTGGTTTATACTGAAGTTACACTGTAATAGAGTAAATCACTACAGAATGGAGAATAAGGTCTGTAGGGGATTATCTTTGGCAGCTATGTAAACAAGATAACTGTATTTCTCAGTTTAAACGGGGGTAATAATGAGTTTCTGACTCAACTAATGACTGAATGAACAAACCAAAATATTTATGCAAATTGTTAGAACCATGTAGTCACCCAAGTAGACAAGACTATAAGGCAGAGTTTTCAAGAATTTCAGCAGAACTCTGAGCCTGTGTAGACTCACTGGACAGCATCAGTGCGCTATCCTACTATTAACATTAAGAAACATCACCTAGGGTGCCCAGAAGACCAACATTATCCTTAGAGATAGACTTCTAAAATGGATTGCCCCAACTATCTGTACAAAAATGTTTGCATATACTTTTCCTTGCGCTACACTCAAGTAGGTAGCTCATCTGTCTGTAAGACAATGAAATAACAAAAATTCATAGGTGTTGGGGTAATGGACATTCTTTGAAAAAGAAACAAAGTGTGCAAATTCTTACACCTTAACCCCATGAAACCCACCCATCCATTCTTTCCTGCAGAGAGAAGGGGGCTTTGTAGTTCTGGAAAAAAAGTAAAAAAGTGCTTGAAAGTTTAATTGCAAGAAGTTTTTTGAGCTAACCTACTAATTTGAAGCTAACCTGTTGCTGCTTTTGCAGAAAGAATTCTATGCTATGATGCTCTTCCACTGAAGCCAGAGCACCATGTTCTAATACACAGGTAGGAAGTAACCAACTGAATACTTAGAAAAATCAGAAAGAGTGGAAGATTGATGTAGTGATTTAGGAAACCTATGCACAAATAGTAAACCTTTAAATGGAGAGCTATCTGGATGCTATAGCATTTCTACTATAAATTAACTATCCCTTAGGACTGTTTTTAATCCAGATCATTTCAGTGATCTGCTTTAAACAGCTATATAAACAATCTTGATAAGATATAAAACAGATGTGGAAATCAACGGCCAGAACAAAGGGAAGAGTCCAGAATTTTTTGTTTTTCTCCATTGCTAAAGCCAGCATGTTAAGAAACAATGGCTTCATAGTTTTCTTTATGTAGGAATGTGTACATCCTTCATATTCATTCTGTAAATGAATAAAAAAGGAGAGGTATTTTCATACTGGAGCTAAGGGAAAGCAATGTGAAGAATCATTGCTACACAAATGGATCTAAATTTGATGACAAAGTATTAAAATAGGTGTTCACACTTGTTCCTTAGGCTCTTCAAAACTGGCTTTTTCTACATAGAGAAGTTGTTAAGTAGCAGTGGTCTTAAAGGGAATTTATTCCAGTGACTAAAAAGGAGTCAGTAGTTTAACAATATCATTTATGACATCCTTTAATATTTGTTGTGCATACTAAAATAAACATATCTAAAAGTGTGCATAATAAAATTCTGTCTTTTAAGTTTCTGCAATAATTCATTGCTAGTGTTTGTGTTTAATGTAATGAAGATTTTGTTGACTAAGTGGGAAATTCTTATCTACAAATACCGTATAAATGAATAATTGGCATTATTGTATTACGGACAAAATCTCTATTGTAAACCAGAGTTGTTGCGGCACTTTTCCTGCTAATTTGCCAGACACCATGTCAATATTTGGCAATATTATTAGTTTGAAATTTTCAGGGTCAACAAAATTTCCTTTGAGTTATAATTATTACCATTTGCCAGTAAACATTCTGCCACAGATTGTGTTCCAAAAATATTTTGGATTCTCTCTGTTAAAAATAAGTATTTTTCTTTTTTTTTTTTTTGGGGGGGGGTGTTAATAACATCCATCTGAAAGTTTGTAGTGCCTCCCCTTTTATCTCCTTTTCCTCTCCTCTTTTCTCATCTCTTTCTGACCCAGAAGCAGTAAGAGCACCCATAGCTGGTATTCACACAGGGAATTTTCCATTTTATTGTGTCTGCTCCTTCTGCAGATATAAATGCTGCAGTATCCCATATGCTGCAATAAAGACTCAGATTGTTTTTATACCTATGCTTAGCACCACTAAGGAACTAATGAATGAAGATGTACTTAGAGCAGTTCCAGGAGTCCCTTTCAGTGTCAGAAAGCTGGTTGAATAGTATAGGGGAGCATCAGTTTCCATATACACTGAGTTTTCTGCTAGAATTAGTAAGGAGGTTTGGCACATTTGTATATGGAATGTCATTTGGATAAAAACTCCATACAGAGCAGAAATTTGTTGTAGGCAGAAATAGTTAATAAATATGACAGAATAACAAGTTATAAAAAGTTACGAAATACACCAAAGCATTAATCTAGTTCCACACTCTCAGTGCTGAGGCACTGAGCTCAGTCACTGTTGCCTAGATACACTCAGACTCAGTTTAACCAGTTTTCTTGCTACTGATTTGGCCACCTTATTTAGCATATCACATCCCACAGACAAACTCACTGAAGTGTAGCCTTTGGAAAATGCTGTCCAGAACAATCAGAAGATCTTTGCTACATAAGGTCCAGATTCAAGACTATAAATAGCAGTTCCAGCTAGCACATCTGTTTACAGTAATTTCTATATTTGACATCTTAAAGAGAACATTTTTATGCTTTATATCATAATGTGTTATATCCTCCCATTCACAAAGCCACAATTTTAGCAAAAAAGATCTGAAATAAGAGAATGTTAAGTGTTTCACAAACACATCTAATGTAGTTCATCGTTACAACTGCTGTTGAACAGAAGAACACACTCTGTGATTCTTAATCTATAATGTAAATGTCTAGTATTAGGTTGTCATAATTCACAAGCTCAATACTGTAGCAAGACTTTGTGGACAATAAAGGAATATTACATATGGTTATGGCAGTCCTAATCATCTCAGATACAAGTTTACTATACTTGTATAATGTACACATGTACACACACACCAAAGAAAGGGGAGTGAAGAAAAAAATGGCCTTTAACCATGTCTTGTAATATAAGCCCTCCCTGATAGATGAACACTGAATGAAGCAAAATGCCTTCACTCAAGATTTAGTGTTTTGTTAAATATAAGCAAACTTCAAAGGTCATGGTTTCTCACAGTTTATTTTATTTTATTTGAGAGAATGTTTACTGTTCTGACTCTGTATTGGAAGGAGAAAAATAGTTGAAAGTGAGCTCTGGAGGCTACCACTGTGAAAACAGCAAAATGGACAAAGCCAAAGAGAGAGAAAAGGTGTCCCAAAATCAAGAAGTTATCTTCATTAGTTATAGTTAAGGAATATAAAAGGCAGGGGTCCAGAAGTAGGGGTGAGAAGATTTCTGGTGGTCAAGTTTCTAACAAAGGAATCTTAGGAACTGAGATAAACAGGTAAAAAATGGGGTCTGTTAAAAGATATATGATGGGAAGGAAAAAGAATGAAACATTTTTAATCTAGGAATAAAAATATTAAGAAATACATGGCACCTGGCAGTTTCTCAAGCACATATAAATGCACAAGGGTGGGGTCACTAAAAAAGGAAGGAAGAAATCACTAAAATCTTTCACTGGATAAACTAGAAATAAGGTGCAAGTTCTCAATGCTTTGCACCTTTGATCATGTCCTAGATCCCAGACTACTTAAGATTTTGAACCAGAAACAGCATTCATTATCGCAACTGCTGTTCTGCTTCTCAAAGCCAGAAAATTTTATTTCTTTATAAAGGCTAGATTACTGACCACAGAAGAGACAATCTTTGGCACTTCACTGCCAAAAGAAGTCTTGCCTGACCAGACAACTCTTTGATCACTCCTTGCCTCCAGATTCATATTCCTACCACCTTCTTTGTGCTGGACCTAGTGGTTTTTTTTCACTTTCAGCAAGCTGATTCATCTCCTTGAATAGAAAACCAACCCAGCCATCATTGCTATTATTGTGGCACACGGACTTGCTCATTCCAGTAGAGTATCACACAAGAAACAGAGCAAACAAGGAGAGGAGGGATGTGCTGGAAATGAAGAAGGACCTCTCAGCTTCCATGTGTACAATAATGTCTGTGTAAATACATTATACCATATTCTTAGCTAATTACTGAGAGAGGTATTCAACTTTTTTGATGATTTTGGTTATGAAAAATTAAGATTATACCTCTGATAAGCATTTACCAACAACAAGCATGATAAAAAACAACCATGCAGACTCTTATTTCTGTACAGGCTTCATAAAACAGACGGACAATAGGAACTCTGCTGATCTGATGGCCTAATTCTTCTGTGGAAATCAGTGCTAGCTACTGTTGTGAAAAAAGGTAGTTCAAGTAAAATTCCACTATAGAGGTTACATTTGCATAAATATGAACCTGAAAAAGATGTAGAGAGCTGTTTCTGTCTGTCATTTGAAGACTTAGAGTAGGTGTGGATCATAAAGGAAGAAAAAGGAGACAAATTAGTCTGGCAATAATTACCAGTTCATGAAACATAGGCCCATCCTGTCAACAATTCAGTATAAGCCTCTAGCAAAAGGAAGCAATGCGAGAACTGATTTGCATGTAGTGGAAAATGGATACTTTAGGCAGAAGTCCGACATTGCTTTGCTCTTTTAAGGAACCAAGGGAAACAGATTCTGGTTTAAAAATTTTAGGAAGTATATTTTTTTTTATACTATACTCCTCTCACAAAAAATACAATGATAATTTTGTTTGCAGGTACCCTTTCATTTCAAAACCATTATTTGTATTAATTTTGTCTTGTCTGACATTATTAGTTCCTGAATAATACTGCATAAATGTGAAGTGTTTCAGTAATATCCATAGTTATCAGTAAATGTATCAGTACATGATCCTTTCAGATGAGTTCTTTTTTAGTATCAGTTCTCTCATAATGGTATCCTTAATCACATATAGGACACCTGATAGACATTCTGTCAATTCCATATGTCAAGTAGAAGTAAAATGAAGGCAATAAAGTAAAAGAAAAAATGTTCAAAGGTAGAATTACAGATTAAAAAATTTTTTATTTCAACAAAACCATGAGCTGCTCACAAACCTCTAGAGATCCTATGCCTTTTTTTTTTCTTTTTAATTACTCATCATCTTAAGATGCTTTAAACAACAAAGGCAACTGTCTCCCTGGTTTCAAAAGGTATTATAAACATCTTTAAAACAAAACCACAGTTGCTGGTTTAAAATGGAAGAGGTTTTGTTGCTAATTTTGAACATTCTGGTTTTGACAGGACTTTCAGAATGGTATGGAAGAATTTGCTCTCACTATATTTATAGTCCATCTAAAACAGAACTCATGACCCAATTTTTCTGAATCAAAGGATGATCTGTAATCTATAATTCCACTATTAATGAAATGAATCTTCAGCTTTTTTTTTTTTTTTTTTAATGTCCACCTTAATAAGGAATCTGTATATTATCTAGGTATTTTTTAGGAATTAGTTCTTGTAGTCATTGTATTTATTAATGAGTGAGTCAAATGAGAAATCGCTTACTTCTATTTTAAACTGTCAGTGACTTTTCGTATACTTTGAGTCTAGAAATTATGGGCCATTTGTATCTGTTAAAAAAATAAAATATACTAGATATGTTAACTCTATACAACTAGATATGTTAACTAGATATGAAAAAAAAACAAGATGGTGATGTAAACCAAAATAGAATCCTTGTATCTATAGTTCTCTTGCATAGTCAGAAGACAGTAAGGGGTTTTTTATCTGCACGTACCTCCACACCAGACTGAGAAAAAAAAAGTTTGTATATAAATTTGTGATTTTTATAAATTTGTGATGTATATAAATTGTATAAATTTGTGATTGTAGACCAAATTTGAGCTTAAGCATTATTTTTTTACTTTGAAAGCTCAAAAGTTCATGGCTGGCTCATGGAAACTTTCCCTCTTTGTCTTTTGAAAATATTGACCCTTCAAGGCCTCCAACTCAGCAAGAGTTTAAAGTTCATAATTCTGTAAGAGCTACAACCTAGACTACTGGCACTGTAGTGAAACTGAGATTAATTTTGCATGGACCATTCCAGCCTGATGTTAAATCTTGGTAAATTAATTATTTGCATTTTTATCCCAAGTCATTTAAATCCAAACTTTAAATGAAACACCATAACTAGGAGCATAACAAGCAAAGAAATTTTATTCGCTTGCATAGTATATCTTACTTGTGAAGGCTACAATTTGTAATCATGTTTCATCTTCAGGTGAGTAGCCAGCCACTAGTTAGAAAATGTCCAATTAAATGTATGTCACTGTCAAAATGGTGGTGCAAATACCAACCTGAAAACATGAGTTACTTTCTCATTAGTGTGCCCCACGTGGTACATATTCCTCTAAATTGGGATAGAGTTAAACTCATGAAAGTCTTTATCAGTGAACATGACAATCTTGCATTTTGCCTCTACCACCCTGAGGACTGAATGGGTTTCAAAAGAGTTACTCTGTACTTTAGTTCAACTATATCTTGTCTGTGCATTTCCAGAGGTCTAGTCACCAGATTATCTTACTTGGGACAAGTTTCTGCAATGAGTGAACATCCTCTGCCAATTAGTGGCTGTCTACTTAGGTTAATGTTTCAGTTTTCTGCTGTTATTTGAATAGTGTCCTTATACTGAATGTCAAAAATGTTTTAGAAAACTAAGCTCATTCAAGTCAACAAAAAACTTCTAAAATATAAGAAACTTCAACACAAAAAATACTTGAAAAGAAGACCTAGTCACTGGCAGACATTACTTTCTTTGATCTGGGATACTAGCCTAGATGCTCATTCTCACTGGTAAATGCAGCTTTGAACTGGGGAGAATATTTTCCAGCTGACTAATTGACAGATAACTTTATTAAAAGGCTATAAACATGGTGTGGTTTAGGGTGCTGGAAAATATGGAAGTTCTTTGTTTCCATCTTTATGGGCAAAAAAACCCTGTAACGAGCAGTTGTCAATTTTATAAACACAAATAATTTGATTTGCTGCATTCTGTGTAAGTGCACAGCTGATGGGGTGTAATGTTAAAATTATTTTGATCAACATCCAATGTTAAACAAGCAACATGATCTGCTGTCCTTCCTTTTGGTGTCATGCTCATCTATTCTTACAGACTGCTTCTCTCTCTCAAGTCAGCTATGGATATTGCTGGCATCTTGTCTTGCTGATAATTCTCAGATCCTTTTTTTTTTTTTTCTTTCTTTCAGGACAAAATGTTCTTCCAAATTTCTGGGTAGCTCTATAAAAAGTCAAGTCAAATTCGATATCTTTTTCTTTGGATCTATTAGATCTGTTGTTACCTGTACAGAAGACAAACTTTTACCACTTCTGTTGAACACTCCTAACTTGCTTTAGTCCCAGCCAATATCAGCTAAAAATAACGCCTTGTACAAGATTCAAACTACCTACTATCAATTAGAAAAACATGTTTACAAGGTTTAGTTAATTTAAAGTTGCCCAGCAGGATTACTCTGAGAACAATGATGTATTTTCACTCTCAGTTCTTGTTAATTAATAGGCCATAAAATGATTCTTACTCACCATAAGATCTTTGAAGTTCAAATAAATCAGATAAGTTTCATTCAGCTCATTGTTCTTTCAAGTTTTAGTCAGCTAAAAATGCTGCTTAATATTTTTCTTACGACAATGCATGCTTATTTCTAACACATATTCATTTTCATATCACAAAAATCTATTTGACTGATGCTTTATCATCCTTTTACAAACATTCCACTTCAGTTAGAAGGTAATAAATTACATTAAAAGACATACATTTTCTGATAAAATTATTTTGCAGAAAAAAAGAAAAAAGGTATGAAGTGTCCTGTCAGTGGTGCATAAAACCCTCTTAGCACTCCACATATTTTTGAAACTATTTTTCTTTTTTTTATCAAAAAAGAAAGAAAGCAATCTTTTATCTAAATCAGTGGTTTAAGCAAAACACTGCTGTGAGCCTCAAGGATAGCACAACCTGGCACTGCCTAATTCATCAGCCCGCATTATGCAGTGGCAAGGTTTCTGTGTCTAACAAGGCTTTAGTAGAATTTCCACAGAGATTAAAAATACCATAAAATCTTAATTATTTTCTGAAATAAAAATGATGAATTGTATTACACAGAGTGGCATGACATCACGGTATTAATTATTTTAATAATACTTCAATTTTTTAGTTCATAGAGAGCAATGGATTTTTTAAAAGATGACACAATTGCATGGCTGATGTAGTCAGAAAAGTTGCTGAAGTTTTGGTGGGTGGAGAAAAATGAAGTGTGTAAAGAAGCTGTGGCCAAGAAAAAGAGTGGATTTAGCATATAAGTAACACATCTTGAGTGGTAAATTCACTGGTTACCACAGAAAGCACTAAAGGGGCAGTAGTACCATACCAGCAATAAACTTAACATGGAGATTCAAATACTCTATAGTTATGTTCAGTATTAGATTATTTTCCAAAATAGGTATTACCTCTGTTAATCTTACTTCATATTTTAGAAAAGGTTTTGCCTATGCTTCGTCCATCTGCTTTCTTACCTATATCTTTGATAAGTGGAAAGTCTCTGTAACAGTTGTTAACAATTCAGTAAATTAAGTACTCTTCTCCAGGAGCAGAACTTACTGTTGCTGAAGCCTTATAATTCTATAAGAACATTTTAGTGCAGCATTTATCATGAAGTTTAGTTTACTCTTTTGGGGAGAGTGACAGTATTAACATCTACTCAGACAGCAAGAAAATGGTTTAGTAATATACTGGAATCCCCACAGATACTCTGACAATCTGCTTCCCTTTTCCCAGCTTTTTGGTTAGGTTTTACATTAACTTGTTAAAATTAGGACAAATAATTTTCCTGGGGAAAGGTGATATGTGTTTTGAGAAAACAGCAAGAATAGCAAAAAGGAATATTTCACGTGCCCTTTTAGCTCTCTGTGTTTCCAGGACTCTCAAGTGTGCCACAAGCTGAATCATCATCCTTAGGCTGCACTTGCCATGCAAGCACTAAGTAAATTATGTTAATAAAGCTTTGCAATGGAATTCTTATAGGCCTCTCAAAAAGTAGCCTGACTTTGGCTGAGCTGGTAAGAAATCCATGCATTTCCTAGCTGTCAGCTACATTTTCAGAAGATCCACAAAATGCAGCTTGGGAAGGGATGTGTAAGATGGCCTTCTTGCTCTTCTGATCTCAACCCTCCTGGCTCCAGGCTGCTTCTTCATGTGACCCTGAGGTTGTTACCAGTTAAGCCAGCTGGCAAAGACCTCAGAGAGCTGATATTTTTTCACTTTGAATTAGATCTGCATAAATCCCTCTCCAAATGGGCCTCTATCCAGAACAATGGACATTCATTGAAATGTACTTGAAAACCCAGTTTACCAGCTAGATGAGGCAGGGCAGTGGTAGGAGAGGTTCCCATCAACAGAGGTTTCCATCAGGAACTATGGTCCTGTAATGTATACACTGGCATAACAAAGGAGAGACGCTGTAGTAGCTCAGTGCCTCCATGGGATTTCCTTATCATAATGGCATAAAGATAATGAATTGTATTGTTTATTGTACCAAAGGTTTTGAATAGTGCTTTAATTCTTTATGACACGAACAGGATTCCAAAGGAAGAGGGCTCCTGTCTGACCTGCTGTTTCAGCTGGTTTTTGACTCTCACATACAGATGTTTCTATATTCTCCACAACTGACTGCCATGCACATGATGACTGATAGCAGTGATCTTCTGTCCAGAGTAATCTATAAACCTAGGAAAGATATAGTGAAGCAGAGACACAAATGTGTGCTAAATGACTGTGATTTATTTATTAAATCCACAAAAGAGATTATTATATCATTGGTACTACTACTCCTCCCCACAGTCTTAATCAGTATTAACATACACAGAGAAATTTTCCCCTATCAACTTTTAATGTAAATAGAAAATATAAAAACCAGTATTAGGTTGTAGTCTCACAATCGTATAGTGTCTTACATGCAGCCCCCACAAAACCACAAAGACTGGGAGCACTGTCCAGTCAGAGCAACCCCCTCTACCATGTTCTGACTTTGTGCCAGTGGACTTGCACTGGTCCCAGGCCATTCCCCGTACTCTGGGGTGCAGCAGAACTCCATTCCAATATATATTTTTTTGTTGCTTACACTTCATTCAATAGAAAGATTTATGTGTCTTGTTTGTGTGTGTTTCCACTAGTAGGTTTTAGTTTAACAGGAAATATCTTTCCCTGAAGTAATTCTGCACTTATATTCTTAATGATTGTAGCTAAAAAGTTATACAACTGGTGTCGTGACAGATTTCGTGTAAGAATGTGTGACTTTTCCATGGAATAGAGTGAAGCCTTTGTTTTTCAGTATGGCACTTTTTCGAACTCTGTGTGGAATAGAAAATTTAACTTTATTTAGATCTGATTGAGATGAACATCCAGATGGTATAAAGGTACATTATACATTAAGTTTTTAACACTGAAACCTAATGGCCCATCAGCTTTTCTTCAACCACCAGATTCTTTCTATTACCCCAGGGGCTTTTCGAATAGGGCTCATGCCACATCTCTAGCTTTCTCATGGGGCCTGTCACATATTCACATTTAATTATTTTCATGCTGGTTGGCTTTGGCTGTAGGATGCCCTAAGCAGTAGGAAGTTAGTAGGAAGCAGCAGCTGAGCACATTTCTGTTATATGACCTGTTCCAGTGATGTGCTGTTGATTGCCTGTTGTTTGGCAGTGATGATGTAAACATGCTCACTCCAGCTGGAATAGTTAAGGCATCTTGTACCCCATAGAAATGAGGCTTTAAAAAACCTGTGTTGCTCTTTGACAAGATTGCAAATCCGTCTGATAAAGATAGGGTTGTTTTCACAATGTTCTTCAACTTCTTTAAGGTGTTTAACTTATTATGGGATGATAATTTGGTTAAAAAAGAATAACAAAGGCTAAAGAAAATAAAACTAGGACATGGTTTTAGGACATAAATTAGACACTCTAATTTATAAGTGGATTAGAGGCTGAAATAATGACAGGTTGCAAACTATAACACCTCACTGTGAAATTTCATCAGTTAGACTTCCTTCACATGTTTTTTTTTCTGGGAGAAGTTCTCACTTCTGTTTTCAGTATTTTTATTAATAAGTTGCAATAAGATTTGAAATCAGGGTAATGACTGCAGATGACAGATGGTGGGGTTCTAAATTATAGTAGTGAAATGTGATAGAAGATAAAAGCATAAAGTTTTCTTACAGTCTTGCATTATGTCAGATATAGGCTGGAGAGAGCTGGATCACAGCTCATAAGAACAAAACCAATATGTCTTGTTTTATTTCTTACTGCCTATTTGCTCAGGGGAAATTTTGAAAATTCAAAAAAACCTGACATAAAATACTTTTAAGTGGATGAAGAGTATCTCTTTAAAAAAATCAACCAAAGAAAATATCCAAATGTTACCTTCTTGTAGAAATCTTCTCTGTTAGACATTTTAAAATATATTGTAGAATAAAAATGACAAGAACTTCAACACTACAAGTGTTTTTTTGAGAAAGAAATAAATTATTCTCTGGTGTCAAAATATGTTTTAATTTCTGAAAGTATTCATAAGTTTCATTTAAGATATTTTATTTTTTTTTCTTTATTTTAGCTTTCAATAAATAGGCCTGCCACAAGATAAAAGAGAAATTTATGTTGAAATATGCAATATGCATGGTCCCTGTGAGCTAGAACTTAGAGCTGTTTTCATATGTATAAGGACATAAATATCAATAAAACAGTCTGCATGGGCTTTTGACAAATACCTGTGATCTGTGAAACAAGCAGTCTGTCCAGCAAAAGAAACTCTGGTTTAAGGCAGTACTCATGAGCACATGTGCCCTGTTTCTTTCTTCTTTTTTTCCTACTCCACTATATATGATGTCTGTAAAAGAACTAGAAATGGCAAGATATAATATTATGTGTACTGTCAAAATTATTTGTTAATACAAGAATTTAGTTACTGACAGATGATTTAGTAACTGACAGTTACTGTAGGAATAATAAGACTTTATTGATCTATTAAGACAATAAGAAGCACACAGAAGTATGAAAAATAATGTATTTTCAGGTAAAAATTTTAAAGCCTAAAGTAGTAAATAGAATCTGTTTGTTAATTTAAATGATCTCATATCTTGTCTTTATCTTACTACAAATCTTTTCTAAAAGTAGAACCTATTAGATTTAAAGGCTAAAATACATCCTTAAGCTGTTTTTACAAAAAGTTGTGTAAATCTGGGGAGTTCTTAAGTAACTTATTTCCTTCCTTCCCATTCAAGGAGTCTAACCATGATCCTGGGAAGTGCAAGGTGAAAACTTAAAGCATCTTGTGAAGTTTCAGGTCAACCGGGAGTGCATGTGATAACTGTCTTCAGAGTAAGAGCAGTCACAATCTAAGTCATGTCTAAGTCTAAGTCACAGTCTAAAACACAGTCTAAGTTCCTAACTTATGTCAATGTGCAAGTTAATGAGGGCTTAAGGATGATAAGAAGCTTATCTCCAAGTGCCTTCATTCTGGTAGTCAATAATAATATTTGATTTGTTCAATAAAACATATCTCACTATAAATATGCTAAGTGCTATTGTTCCTGAATTAAAAAGCATACGCCTTCTCTAAAATCTTTGAAAAATGTATGGACAAAACCTACTGTATTGAATTCTAGCTCCAGAACAAACAAGGTGTCCTGTGTTTTCAGGTACTTCTTTTATCCCTATTGAATGTGAACTAAGAAGATAGATAACAGTAACTGAAAAATACCCTTGAGATCAGTTTCCAAATTCTTCTTCTGTTGTAAACAAAATGTGCTTTTTACAAACAATTGAATGGGCAAATTAAGCATCTTTATGCACAAATAGATATATTAATGAGCAGAAACTAGCTTCCATCTGTTAGGGGAATCAACAGAATTCCCTACCCCTATCTCCAATGTTCTCCTTTGTCGAATTACCGTCATTTGCCAAATTCAAGTTTCTAATACACATGAAGAATTTGTTGCGCATAATCATGCAGAAAATATCACAGTCATATCTTTACCAAATTCACCTCTGCAAGAAATACTGTACAGTCCATGAAGAGGTATCAAAATGTAGAATAGAATAAAGAATAAAGAATAGAACTAAATGAAGTATTGAAAGATGATCATAGAATCATAGAATAATTAGGGTTGGAAAGGAACTTAAGATCATCTAGTTCCAACCCCCCTGCCATGGGCGGGGACACCTTACGCTAAATCATATCACCCAAGGCCTCTTCCAACCTGGTCTTGAACACTGCCAGGGATGGAGCATTCACAACCTCCCTGGGCAACCCATTCAGTGCCTCACCACCCTCACAGGAAAGAATTTCCTCCTTACATCCAATCTAAACTTCCCCTGTTTAAGTTTTAACCCATTACCGCTTGTCCTGTCACTACAGTCTCTAATGAAGAGTCCCTCTCTAGCATCCCTATAGGCCCCCTTCAGATACTGGAAGGCTGCTATGAGGTCTCCACGCAGCCTTCTCTTCTCCAGGCTGAACAGCCCCAACTTCCTCAGCCTGTCTTCATACGGGAGGTACTCCAGTCCCCTGATCATCATTGTGGCCCTCCTCTGGACTTGTTCCAACAGTTCCATGTCCTTTTTATGTTGAGGACACCAGAACTGCACACAATACTCCAGGTGAGGTCTCACAAGAGCAGAGTAGAGCGGCAGGATCACCTCCTTCAACCTGCTGGTAATGCTCCTTTTGATGCAGCCCAGGATACGGTTGGCTTTCTGGGCTGCAAGCGCACACTGAAGCCGGCTCATGTTCATTTTCTCATCAACCAACACCCCCAAGTCCTTCTCCGCAGGGCTGCCCTGAATCTCTTCTCTGCCCAACCTGTAGCTGTGCCTGGGATTGCTGTGACCCAGGTGTAGGACCTTGCACTTGGCATGGATAAACTTCATGAGGTTGGCATCAGCCCACTTCAAAAGTGTGTCAAGGTCCCTCTGGATGGCATTCCTTCTCTCCAGCATATCAACCAAACCACACAGCTTGGTGTGATGAGATATTGTTGTAAACATTAAGTTCATAGTGAAAGAAGAGTATAGCATTTGCCAGAGTATGACTTCAATTTCAATTTGCTTGATCCTAAAATAAGCATAAATCAGCAAACTGGGAATGTTTTACCCAGGTATGTTCATGAAAAATGCAGCTTTTGTGTAGGAAAGTTTTCAATGAAAAATGTTTTTTTGCCATCTTTACAATCAGGGTGAAAACAAGATGCTTTGCCTTAGATGTCTATGTCTTTGCGGTCACCAGAAATTCTGTGCTGCCTCCAGGAATTTTTAGCTTGGATATTTGATGTCTTAATATTGCTCATTGGCTTTTACAGAGGTGTGAAAGGGTCCATGTCATCTGGCTTATGGTCTTCAGAAAAAAAAGCAAAGCCGGGAGTTCCAAAACTACTATTTCCGTTGATAACAGAATGGTCTAGATAAGTCTATATAAGGCCAGACATCACTCAATTTAAGCTGCTTGTCAATTTTTTAATAACTTTTTTTTGAAAATCTGTAAATTTTAAAGAATTTGAAGAATTTTCCCCAAAATTCAATAAGAAGAATGTTATGTATTTCATAGAAGGATGGCTTAGTTTTTGAGATAAGTAAAAGTTCTGCTAATTAATAAAAGTAAGAAAGTGTAGCTTCGTTGCAGGATCCTGACAGAAAGAAATATCTTTAGTTCCTACACTGAAGCTAATGAATCCTCCTTAGTGACAGGGTATGCTCTAGCAAAATATTTCCGTAATACTAACACTGACACTAACAATCTCAAATTTCCTTGATTCATATATGTTAAAATTCACATATAACTTTTATCTGCCTGAATTACGTTTCAATGGCTGTATGCATCTTCTTTTATAGTTTTTGAGTAGTAAGTTAATACTATTTATAGCAATCATTAGTTTTAGAATGATCCAAAATAACATTTTTTATAGAAATGATAGTTGCAGAATATGAATTTCCGGACATAAAGTTCTATGTTAATGTATGCATATTTTGATATAAAATGTAAGTAAACTCATATAACTTGGTGAAATAAAATACCCTCCAATATTAGATTTGAATAATGTATATATTTTTTTAAGTTTTATTTCACTGTGGAGAAAGTGAATTATGAAAGTGAACTTGAGAAGAAAAAATGTCCAAGAGATTGTCTCTCATTATCAAACATCTAGAAAATATTCTATATAGTTAGCACATTTTTTTCTTCTCTTTTTGTTTCTTTTCCTGAATAAAGGTAGCACCTGTACAAAGTCATTTCCCTTGAAAGAATTATCTTTTCAGGCCCACATGTTTGGCTTATCTGTAATGAATTTCTTTATGGAGTTCTTTTCATTTCTTCCCTGTGTACCTTAGGTGAACTATACGAAACACCTTGAGCCCTTGAATTAAGAAGCAATAAAACATTTTGATACCACCTTCTGAAATGATGGCTGAGTTGGAGCACTGAACTAATAAAGAATAACAATTATGATAGGTCTTTTAATGTGAAAAGATATAGATAAATTATTTTAGAAAAGGAACAAAAGAGAAAATAATAACATTTCTACCTGTTAAAGATCCTGATTGGACAT
Organism: Pezoporus flaviventris; assembly: GCF_033815535.1. Classification (NCBI taxonomy): domain Eukaryota; kingdom Metazoa; phylum Chordata; class Aves; order Psittaciformes; family Psittacidae; genus Pezoporus; species Pezoporus flaviventris. Next base: position 6,120,121 of record NW_026892564.1, read on the forward strand.
ATTATCTTGTATTTTGAATTAGTATATGATAGTAATTATTATTATTTGTGCATCAACTGTTATCCTTGAACAGACAGAATGACAGTGCAGTTATGTATAATGCTAGAGATTTTTAGATCATTAGATAAATGTACAGTAAAAAGTAAATTTGAAGTAGCTCTTGAGAAAATCAGATGAAATAGAAATTAAACTATTTTCTTTCTTTAAGTTCTTTTGTAAATTTTTATCATAAATGCAGTCATTTGTCATTACTGTCATTTTTGCCACCAATAAAAATATAGCAACTGTCAATAAAATGCAAAAAAGTGTAAGAAATAGAAATAATGACAATAAAAAAAGGGAGTAGTGCAAAGAATTCCACAGCAGAGAAAATAAAGAGTTGTAAATGAGCAGAATTAAACTTGCATAAAAGATTTGGAAAATTAATTCTGTGTTTTACGAGAGCTGATCTTCCAATATATGTTGTTCAGTGGCAAAACCTAATAAGCTTCTAATAAGCTTTCAGTATTACCTGTGCCAGCTGAACCCTTTCCTGTTTAATAAGAAGTTGCCGCAAAGCAATTTGCTTTGTGGAATAAAAAGGAATCTGAAGATCCCAGACAGAGAAATCCAATTTCATCTCCAGATAACCACTGCGCTATATGCCTTCCATTTTAATGACTGACATTCTATTTCTACTTTCCCAGCATCACAGAAGAAACTGTTTTCTCTACCTAGTGAATAAAAAAAAAAAAAAAAATTAGTTTTACGGTTTTGGGGTTTATTTTGGTTGTGCCATGCTTGCAACACATGCACATACATTTATTAATGCCTCACTTCTTCTACCATTAATCTAGCTAAAATACAGTTACCAGGTTAATGAACTGTAGGTTTATATAAATTCTCTCTGTTGCTCCATCTAGCTTTTCTGTTACTATGCTCTTGATCCATCAAGCGTGAGATGATTGCAGATTTCTAAATAATAAAACATTTTACTTTAAGACTGAAGCTGCATCTAAGCCTCTGCAACACCCATGAGCTTCTCTATCAACTTACAATACGTTTAAAAAAGTAGAACTTTTTTGGTTTTCCTAGTCCTGTTATATAATGTCAACTTCACGGGGGGGGTGGGGGGGTAGGAGGGGGTGGGAAGGAGAGGGGAGTTAACTTTATCAAAATCTGTCCTCAGAAGAATTGCTACAGTTTTACATGCCAGTTTCAACAAAATAGCCAAATTTGATCCCCAGATCAAAACAATTTTGTGAGGAAAATTTGCAGGTTTAGGAGGCAAAACTTTTATTTCAGAAGCCTCTTGATCTTAGAAGTACAATAAAATTTCATTATTTCATTCTTAAATGATTGAGGAACTTTTCATTCTCTATCAGTCATAAAGGCTCTATTTGGTTACTCACTTCATTATTTGTATATGCATCAGAAGTAATTGCACTTAAAATTTCCATTGCAAAAAGAATTAGCTTATTAAAAAAAAAAAAAAAGTGTATGTTGTCTTTTAGTCAACTATGGAAGTCAAGCATTTCATTAAGCAGTAATTCAAACTGATTTGCAAAGAAATGTTCTTAATTGAACAGAACCTTAAAATCTAAACTTTTACTCTTTGATCTATGATTTTCAAGAAAGAACTTCTAAACTTCTAGCTCCCATTGGAATGCCTGAGTACTACTGGCAAGGAACTCCTGGATTCCTATGAGGATTTCTGGATCTCCAGATTCAGTGGTACCAAGTACCATTTGCTATTTGGAATGGAAAGCCCTGGGATTTTGCGGCAATAAGCCTGGGGCTTCTGAGCCCTGAGCCCCGAGCGCCAGCCTCTCCATAGCTTTGACCCTTGGCAACCCAGAGAGTTAATAGTGATGAATCCAGATGTCGTGGTTTAAACCCAGTCAGGTAACTCGTTCACTCACTCCCAGTGAGTGGTGCCGAGCTGACAACAATCGAGGGCCGCCCCCCCAGCCGGGGCTCTCTCCTTCCCCACTCCCGGAGGAAGGGGGAGGAGGATCGAAAGAGTCCAACTCCCATGGGTTGAGACAAGAACAGTCCAGCAACCAATGTACAACACAAATCACCACCGCTACCACCAACTACAACAATGATAAGGGAAAATAACAAGGGTAGAGAATACGATACCACCGCCCAAGAAACGAGTCCCACCCAGAAGCCCCTGTCCTTCTGGGTAACTCCCAGTTACCCCACACCCCGGGCATGACGTGCTGTGGCATGGAATACCTCCCCGGCTAGCCCGGGTCAGGCACCCTGTCTCTGCTTCCTCACAGCTTCCCCTCCTCCCTGGCAGAGCATGAGCCTCACAAAGTCCTTGGTCAGGGTAAACATCACTTAGCAACAACCGAAAACATCGGTTTCACCAACACTGTTCCCATGCTGGAAGTCAAAACACAGCACTGCACCAGCTACCACAAAGGAGAAACATGACTGCTACTGTTGAACTCAGGACACCAGAAAGCAAGAAATGGAAAATTGGTGGATTTCTTGGAAGATGATTCCTTCAAAAATATAAATAATACTCAATTTTGCATGTAAAATAGAAGATAATGTGATTTCAAATAAATTCAACATTTGCTGCATTTGTGGGGAAAAGTTACACTCAACAATCCAATAAGAGTTTATATTTTAAGTTAATATGGTGGTTATAGCGTTTCACTCCTTGTCTCTTCTGGTTTTCTGTTCCTCTTCCTGTCTGGTAAGTTCTTTTTTTTTCTTTTTAGTTGTAAGAAATGCAGTCTGTCAGTCATTAGTGGTCTCCACTTGATAGCTCACCACTGTATCTCCCTGATTTTTCCCCTGTATATTGCCTTTACAAAGTATAATCTTTGAGCACTTTATTTTTTACCTTGGGAACTGGTTGGTAGCACTGATTGCTTTGAAAAACTATATTCTCAATTTTTTTAAGTCTTAGCCCTTTTTTAATAACATTATCTCTTTCAGCATTTTCTTCAACAGATCTTGAACTGTTTATGTTGTTTATTGTTTTTATTTATCTTTGTAGCAATCATCTGGAGAAATGTTGAATCTCGTCAGCTTTATTTTATTGCCAAACTCTAGTTCCAGTGAAACAAATGAGAGTTTTGTTATTTTAACATACTGGGACTGAAAACTGACTTTTAGCTGAAAAATCTTGGCAAAAGTAGAGGTACGAGAATAAACTTCCAAGTTAGTCCAAGTTACCCTAGCACAACAATTTAGATTCTGAACTCAAAGCTCATCAACAAGTAAAGAAGTTTTAGGACTTCTCAGGCTCGCTATGACTTAGGAGACTGTGACTTTTAGAACAACCGTTTGTCAGCAATTCTAAACATTACAGCGATCACCGAAATGTGACCTGATAAAAGTCAAGAAGTGGGCTGAATGCATATATTCTAGTTTTGCTTCATGTAGCTCTTGCTGGTATCATGTCCACTTTTCAGTTAAGATTTTGGAATGGGTGCAGTTGCATGCAGCATCTACATGGAGCTAAGGATTGCTATTATAATTAACAGACTGCTTGAACTGCGAGTAATTGACTGCCAGTCCAAATTACTTAGGACACTGCTATTTCACTTGAACACCTATGATATTAAATCTCTAATTTGTGTAAATAGGTGTCTCCTTAAAAACAGTGAAATTATGGAATTGCAATGGCTGAGAATTTTATCTACCATGTATTCTGAATTTCAGAACAATATCCTTTGCTGAGTTTCAGATCTCTTAAGTGGCATGATGTTTCCAGTTCAGACAGCTGCTTCATATCAAGCCCGTATTTAAGAACATACTGACATCCTTCTAAGATATCTTAATATTTGTGCATTTCAGACAGTGATATTTTCTGAAGGGTATGCAAAATATGCTGTAGAGTACCATCAAAACAAAATAAACAAAAAAAATAAATAAAAACACAAAAACCCCACCAAAAATAAATAAAAAAACAACTCCTACCGTGACCTTTCCCACAAAATGTTCTAAAATATATTAGAAAGGTTTTTAACACTGAAGAAGTGGACTTCTGCAAACTTGTTACTGATTTCTTCTTTGAATGGCTGCTGAGGAAGAAATTTACTTGTAGAAACAAAGCAAATAGTATATATTTTTACATTATTTACCTAATTTTATAAGTTGTTAAGCTTACCTTAAATGTAAAATATGAACTTTTGAGTTTGCCAGGAATAACTTCTCAGGTCTAAGTGGCAGATCATGGTTCCTATTGTACACAGAGTGCTATGTCAGAAAGTGGGGGAGTAGGTTTGCAGACAATTCCAGAAATAGACCGAACACATCTTAGTTTGTAAACTAAGCTTTGCACATTTCATGTGCCTTAAGCATTTGCAGTTAGGTCTGTTGTTTCCAAAGAATAACCTTTACCTGAGCTTCCTGCATTAAGACTTAAGGATGTGCTTTGGTTTAAATCTCTGGCCTTGATACAGCTACAATGATTTAAAAGTGTTTCATTCGAGTGAATGCAAACCAATTCCAAGAAAATAAGATTGCTCCAATAATGTCAGTGTCTACTATGCTTTAGTCCAGAAATACAACTGTGGTGACCTTTCAAGACTACAGAGAGCTAAAGTTGACAAGAAACACAATTTAACTTCCAGACTTCCCTTGTATTTTTTTCTTTTCCCCATCTTCCAGCTTGAGCTCTCTAACTAGAGACTCCAGGTGTCTGAGTTTTACAAAGAGCAGAAAGGAACATCTGTTTAGCATGTAACAAATGTAACATTGTTTCTATTAACAGACCTATAAAGCAAGCAAACAAGCTCAAAACAAACAAAAAGATAAAAGAATGTATTATAAGACTGAATTAGCACAAGCGATGCATGTTCTAATCAACCTTTTCTTCTCATTTCTTATTTAGAGAGAATCTGAAAATGTTGAATCTAATCATGTAGACCATTTCACAACATGTATTGTTCATCTTAAGTACTGAGTGGTCCTGCTCAAATCTCTACAACTGTAACTGCTAATTCTTCTGAAAGAAATTCAACAGAATTCAATAAAACCTGTTTCCTGGTTTTGTTATTTTTTTAAACTAGAGTGAGTCTAATTACTGTAAAATATTTCTATTGATGTGGCTTCCAGCTGTTAGTTCCGGGGACAGAGTTTTACTGAGTAAATAAGATACAGGAAGTAACTCTGATTATCTCGGATGTTACAAGTTTCATGCTATAGCTGTCAGTTCTATTAATTCCAGTCCGTACACCTGAAGCTCAAGACTGATGGTATAGTCAAATATCTATTTATGTAATGAATTATTGCCCACAGGGAAAGTTTTTCTTCCTTTCCTTCTTTCTTTCTGTTATTTCTTTTTTAAGAAGATGGTTTTAATCTTGGATAGGATGACATTGAGGTGCTGGAGAGGGTCCAGAAAAAGGCAACAAAGCTGGTGAGAGGTCTGGAGGGAGTCTGATGAGGGAACTTAGGTTGTTTAGCCTGGAGAAAAGGAGGTTCAAGGGGGACCTTATTGCTCTCTACAGCTACCTGAAAGGAGGTTGCAGCGAGGTGGGGTTTAGTCACTTCTCCCAAGTAACAAGCGATAGGATGAGAGGAAATCACCTCAAGTTGCACCAGGGGAGGTTTAGATTGGATATCGGGAAAAATTTCTTCACCGACAGGGTGATCAGGCATTGGAACAGGCTTCCCAGGGAAGCAATGGAATCGCCATCCCTCGAAGTGTTCAAAAACCCTGCAGATGAGGCCCTCAGTGACATGATTTAGTGATGGTCTTGGTAGTCCTGGAGTAATGATTGGACTTGATCTTAAAGTTCTTTTCCATCCTACTTGATTCTATGATTCTATGAGATTGCTATTGCACTGATACTGCCTTGGACATTCAGATATAATTTATTGCAAAAAGGGAAAGATCAAGCATTATTCATCTGTGAAATGGAAAAAAAAAAGCTACACATTATTGTTCAACAAAGTTAATCTCTGTTGCTCAAAACACTTGTGATATATAATTTTCTCTCTTTATTACTGAATGAATAACTCTAGTGTTTCCAGAGGAGCAGAGGTGGTGATTTCTGTCTTTATTAACCTGTGCATAAAATTCACTGATATGACACGTATGTCATAAATACAGCTGACTGTATGATTATAAATAATATTTTTTGAAACATTTAGTTCTATGAAGTGTATTCCAGACTGGGAACAGATAGAGGATGTTATTTGAGTTAAAGAACAAATTTGTAAAATCCAAAAAATCAAAAGGCCAGACAAAAAGAATTATAAGTCTCAAACTCACTGGCTCTCTTTTTGTTATTTCACATTTCTGAGGTTTAAGTAAATGAAAGCTCCTTGCAAAACCTGGATAATAAGGGTAATAATAGGATTCTTACTTTTAGAAGTTTTTTTTGGGAAAGTGCTCATTTGGCAAAGCGAACCTTTTTATGGGGACCTGCCAGTTTTGACAGATCTTCAGTCTGAAAACATTTCTCAGATCACGAGTATATTTGTCTTCAAAATGAGAAGACCAGAACAACAAATCAGTTGTAGAACTCACCTGAATTTGGCAATCTCAGCTGTATCTCTCCCACTGCCTTCATTCTGGTCCAATTCTGGCACTGCCTCATCTCCCAGTTTACTGGTTCACAGTTAATTTTCCATAAGCGGAACTGTTTGACATCCATTAGAAAGACAAAGTCACCTGGTTTGATTTTTTTTAAAGGAAGAACAAAAGAAAGTTGTCTTCTATATGAAAGTTTGAAATGTTTGAATGCTCTATTGATTCACATCTCCATTTTCCAGTTATCTCTAATTAAGCATTCACAAGGGAGATTCTGGTTACACATAAAAGGGGCAGGCAACTAATTTGTTTTTGCTAATTCACAAAAATGAGGTCAAGAATTATGATAACTCTCCTTAACAAAAAAATGTTTGGGGTTTGGTTTTTTTTTTTCATTATTAAAATGAAGACTACAGAAAATCAACCAATTTCACAACAGACTGAATATCATCTGTCTATAAGGTGGAAGCTGAGCCTGGATGTTTTCTAAATAGTAAAAAAAAAACAAAACAAAACAAACCTTGGCTCCTGTCAATGTTTTTTTTTTAAAAATTAATATCATGAGGTGATGTGGAATACAGCTGCTCAATTTTCATGAGGCAAATATTTTCCCCAAACAGGGAAGGGTTAATAGCCAGTATCTGTTGCAGAAAATTATTTACTACAAATACAGTAGTCTTTTTTTGTCTTTTTTTTTTTTTCCCCCAAGCCGCATGTGTTTTAAGAATTTCTGGAACTCTTACAATCCAACATCTGTACAAGACACAAAATTGGATGACTCAGAAGATGAACTACAGTGAAAGCTGCCTTAAAGCACCACCAAGGCTCTGCTGCAAAAAAAGCTATGTGGAGACAAAGATAATTCTGGGCTGACCTATAAAACCACTAATCTTTGCAGAAAAAAAGGTGGAATACTGGAAAGAAAAAGGAAAATGTGGTGTTATATATATAGAGAGAGATAGAGAAAGGAAACCAAGATAAACACTTTAATTTAGATTTTTCCTGTAGTTTAGGAATGAGAGATTGAGTCCATTATACTAACGAAGTGCTACCTTGATGCAATAGGGTTTTTTGTTAAAACTGTGTTCCAATAGGAAACAACAAGATATTTTGGAAGCAAGAAGAAATTTGAAAAAAAAATTGAGTTAAATTAGGGAGAGTAAAAATATTTAAAGCATATTAAGTTGTTAAGAAAACTCTTATAGTAAGGTTGGGAAACAGTGACAGAAAAAGGAGTGCGTAGATTTAATTTCTGTTGTTTCCCCTTGGTAGATCTACAGAACAGGCAGCATATGCTAAGAAAAAGCTAAGTAAGTGAGTTCAAGGGTTATCTCCAGGAATCTGAACTATCATGAACACTTCTGTCATTTACTACAGTATACTAACCTCTTTATTACTTAAAACAGGAGTGGTATGCACCTCATATGACAGAGAGCATAAACGATTCAATATGACTTAACTGTGGTTTGAAGACACATGACATTTAAAATCATGGTAATAATTGATTATTTTACAAAAAAAAAAAACAGGGTTAGAAAAATTATCGTTTCAATTTCTACATTTTCCATCTATGTACTCTGTAGTTCACAGTGGGACTGAGATGATGTTAGTTAACATTTAAGCAAAGAGTGGTCATGACACCTTGTCCTACTTTAGCTAACTGGATCCAGCAAAAAGATATTCCTAGTTGTCATGGCAATATTAAAAGCCCTGAAGAAAGGTTTAGAAAGAAAATTCAGTGAATAGGTCATTCTGTAGTTCATGGTGGTTACAAAAAGCATTTAGCATAGACGCTAAGTATCTCTGAGTTTTCTCTACCTCCACTTACTACTGATGAAGTTTGAGTTTTTAACTACCACTGTGTTGGCTGCAATTGCTCCTAAGCAATATAAGTGGACCTTTCTTTTTTTAAAGAGAAATATATTGCAAGTGAAATAGGCAGGATAATTAAACATTTCAGTTTTGTGAAATGCCCCTCTTTCAAGATACTGCAAGTCAGAAATAGATTTTTAAAAACTAAGTTAATAATTGAAAGGCATTTTTTAGTTTAATATTTTCCTCCTAGCTCTAAATAATTCTTTAGTTACTGAATTACATACATAACATGGTGTATTCAATTGTTTAATTTCAAACACACGCATTTTTTTAAAGTATACAGGATTACAGTATATTATAATCTAAAAAAGGTCTTGATACAAATGCCACGGCACTTCCTGTAATAAAGTGTGAAATATTCATGATGTGGTCTGTAGGACAAAGAAGACATTGTCTAGCAGATCTTGCAAATGCATCTTCAGTGACCATTGCACTAGAGATGGGGCTTCAGAAATGAGAAAGTTACTGTAGATGTTTGATTAATCTGATATTTCTAGGCATTGTATAAATAAATTAATGATAATGTAAGTGCATTGTTTCATAATCATATTTGAATTAGTGCATCATTTTTTGTCAATGTGGGTTAATGTCCTGGGTTCAGCAGTAGCAGTCATGTTTCTCCTCCTTGGTAGCTGGTGCAGTGCAGTGTTTTGACTTTCGGCTCGGGAACAGAGCTGATAGAGATGTTTTGGTTTGGCCAAGGACTTTGTGAGCCTCATGCTCTGCCAGGGAGGAGGGGAAGCTGTGAGGGAGCAGAGACAGGACACCTGACCCAAACTGACCAAAGAGGTATTCCATACCACAGCACGTCAGGCCCAGGATGTAACTGGGAGTTAGCCGGAAGGGCTGGGAGACTGCAGGGTTGGAGGAGGTATCGGTCGGTGCTTGGTCGGGCTGAGGGGGGCAAGTTATCGGTCGGCTGGTGCTGAGGTGTTGTATTCTCTTCCCTTGTTATTTCCTTTATCATTATTATCATTGGTGGTAGCAGTAGTGATCTGTGTTATACCTTAGTTACTAAACTGTTCTTATCTCAACCCGTGGGAGTTGCATTGTTTTCGATTCTCCTCTCCGTCCCTCCGGGAGTAGGGGGGGGGAAAGAAGGGGGGGGAGTGAGTGAACAAGTTATCTGACTGGGTTTAAACCACGACAGTTAAGTAGCTTCAATAATTTGTTTCAGTGATGTCTTCTTTCAGTTGCTTTTCTTCAGGCTTAAATTTCTGGTTTAGTGTCCATAGTTTCCACTGATTTGTCTTCCTAAGTCCAGGACACACACAGATTCTGTTTTGTTTTGTTTTGTTTTGTTTTTTTTTAATACAAGCTACCTGACAGTAATTCTTTTTTTCAATGTCTTAAAATGTACTTTCTTTGGATAAGTTATTGTGGGTAAATTTTACAGTATTGTGTTGGCTTTCATCTCTTTTCATCCAGCTGTCAGTTCTCTCAGCCTCTTTAAAATATGGCTGTCTAGGATGCACACAAATATTCCTATTTACTATTTGCCTGATGTTCAGCCAGTTAAGTTATTGTAAGGCTTGTAAAGGTGCCATACTTGAGCTTCCAGAAGAAATGCCAGCACATTCCTTCACTGTAAACACAGCAATGTAAAATGTCTCCTTTGAGCAACATTTTAAAACATTTTTGTTTGGGTTCTTTTACTGTTTTACCTAAAAAGACATATACAATTGATTACAGTAAACTACAATGAAGTACCAAAGAATGACAGAATGAAGAGCAGTTTGCTTTAATTTTTGACATGCTATATAGTACTCTTTAAACATTTTTGCGCATAAGGGCACATTATAGAATCATAGAATCATATAATAGTTAGGGTTGGAAAGGACCGTAAGATCATCTAGTTCCAACCCCCCTGCCATGGGCAGGGACACCTCACAATAAACCACCTCACTCAAGGCTCTGTCCAACCTGACCTTGAACACTGCCAGGGATGGAGCATTCACAACCTCCCTGGGCAACCTATTCCAGTGCCTCACCACCCTCACAGGAAAGAACTTCTTCCTTATATCCAACCAAAACTTCCCCTGTTTAAGTTTTAACCCATTACCCCTTGTCCTGTCACTACAGTCCCTAATGAAGAGTCCCTCCCCAGCATCCCTATAGGCCCCTTCAGATACTGGAAGGCTGCTATGAGGTCTCCACTCAGCCTTCTCTTCTCCAGGCTGAACAGCCCCAACTTTCTCAGCCTATCTTCATACAGGAGGTGCTCCAGTCCCCTGATCATCCTTGTGGCCCTTCTCTGGACTTGTTCCAACAGTTCCATGTCCTTTTTATATTGAGGACACCAGAACTGCACAATATACGGCAGGTGAGGTCTCACGAGAGCAGAGTAGAGGGGCAGGATCACTTCCTTCGATCTGCTGGTCACTCTTCTTTTGATGCAATGTAATGCAGGGTAAACAGGCGCAAATACAAAAGTAGAAACATATCTATCTAATGATAAGCGCTTTTTGTCACCTCATCAGACTCTATCAACAAATTCCAATATGTGAACTACTGATAAACATAGATTGCACCACTGAGGATTTATTTCAGCTTAAGGGGGTAAGTCAGAAGATTTTATTTTATAAGATTGATGAACATTTCATTTCCAGACAGTACGTGGGACATTATTGCTTTAATTATAAACTGTCAAAATAAATTATTTTCTGTCATTCACAATAACTAATTAGTTAGAAAGGATCTTTAGTAAAAAATACATTTTAAAGTAATGACAGGCATTAATGAATTATACTTAATATTGTACTTTTACTGTTTTGAAAACACTAATCCTTCTTTTAAACATTTATTTTCAGTTAAGACTTTTTAGTTTGAGGTGACCACAAAGACAAAATTAATATTAAAAAAAGATCATGTTCATTAAGTTATGGTCTTTAGAAAACACTAGATCATATAAATATTTTTATTTGCCTTAATGACTTAAATACCTAGCTGGTCTGGCACGAGTGGCAGTATTTTCTGATTTTTCAGTGTATCTATAGTTAAAATAATTAGCTCTATTGTCGTCTTAGATGTTGGAATTTTTATTCTTAATTTACAAGGAGAGAAATTCAAATAAGGAAACTCCACATAGGATTATTAACTACAAAGATGCTGCCTTTGATTCAGAAAGTCTTAGTCCATACTGTTAAAGTCTTGCAAGGTCATTTAAAAAATTATCACCAACTACTTCTCCTGTTCCTACCCTCTTACTCTCTTACCTAGGCATCTGCTAGCAGTCACTGCTGGAGCTAAGATTTTGGGCTAGCTGGACCTCTTTCTTATTTATTTCTTTTTTTTTTCCCGTACATTTCTAATAAACTTAAGCTTAGGGGAAAATATGGTCTTATAGCTGTATGTTTAATTAGATACTTCCATTCACTCAGGTTAAACAGTGGTCTGCTATCGTATTTTGTTCTTACAATGTAGACATTTCAGAGAAAGGATATCTTGTTTACATGATTAACTATGGTATCTTCTGGTGTTTTACAGAGAAAGGAGCAAAATGTCCCTTCAGAAGTACTTCTTTAAGGTATCAGAAATAAAATTTCTGTACTTTGCTCCAGCACATTTATTTTGTCTGAGACTTAGCAACACATTAAGGTCATGTTCTTTAAGCCCTAGGATCTTCCTCAATATGGCTGTTTATTTGAGGTCAATAATACATAAATCAAACTCTTCTTTTAGATTTGTTTTTTAATTATCAGATTTTGTTAATGTACATCCTTACATTTATTCTGTAACATAATAGTTTCTGTGACGTCTCAACCTAAGTGGAAGACTGGTAAACAAAGCTAGTATTTCATTTGTGGTGATAGGTTGGTTTTGTCAGATTTATATGTATACATGATTGGCTGTTATGTCGATCTGTCAAATACGTTAGAGATTGTGTAAATAACCAAACCTTGATCTTCCAGTTTTGGACTGCAGTTGAAACATACAATCTCTATTTTCTTCAAGGATGGACCACTATTTTTTCTGGCAGTAAGTCCAGTTCAGACAAATGGTTTCTCATAAAGATGCTTTTCCATTTTGTTTTTTATTGCTTGTATTCCAGATGTGAAACCAGAACATTTTTATCATTCAGATGCATTGGCATCTAATTTTGATTGCTCCAGAAATGCACAATTCAGTGGTCTCCAGTTTGGAACTTGCTGTTGTAAGAGGGTTGCAAAGGTACATACTGGGACATAGATGGTTGTAGACAGACAAATTTTATGCTCTGAGAAAGCTATAATACAAAGATTGAGAAGTCCTATTAACAGTGTATATGTGAGTAAACCGTGCTTAGAGTAATCAAAGAAAATAAAAAAATATTTAAATATGAAATTATTACATAAATTTAAACTAAGTGAAGCATTAAGAAATCTGACAAGTCATTCTAAATAATCAAGCTCCAACTTTCATTTCACCTCTCCATGCTACAGTGAGGCTTATGCAGAGAAAATAAAGTCACAGTAAACAAGAAGGAGTTCTTTTCTCCTTAGAGATTTGCGTGCTTCTTTCACAAATGTATTAAAGATTATCAAAAGCAAAGAAATATGAGCTTTTCTTTAGGCTTTGTGCATGGGCTATAAAAACTGAGGTGAACAGGTTGGGAAAGGTACTTAGCTTCTCTTAAGTTTCTTCTTAAAATAATAATTTACACCTCATTACACAGCTTGAAAAAATCACATTACTGTTGAAACCCTGTATGGGAAGGAAGGATACAAAACAAATGTTCGCTTTTTAATGATGAAAAAGTGTTTCTAGAAATAGTACACTCATTTAGAGCATGTAAATGCCATAACTATACGCAGAAAGTAACCAAGGTTATGTATTCAGGAGCTTCATATCAACGGCATAAAAAAGTATTTTTATAACTATATTTCTTTATACACTTTGCATTCTAAGGAACATTAAGTCCTGCTTCATTCTTTGCTGAGGAGAGCCAGAAAAAGCTATATATACATTTCTCTGCAACAAGCATGAGATTTGATCTTAAAAGGCTAAATAAAAATAAGTAGTGTGGTAAGAAAATCCTTGTATGAATGCAAAATCTCAACAACTTGTAATATAAAGAGATGTTGAAAATATATTAAAATTATTAAAAAAATCAAACATGCCGTATTTAAAAATTAAGTATATTTTTATAATAGAAATGTTCACATTTTAAAATTATTTTTATTAACATTTATTGTTAACATTTTTATTACAAAAAATGAAAATGTAAACTCTAAGTAGACAGTTTCCTAAACTTAATCTGTATTAAATTCATAATAATTATAATCAATATCTGTGAATAGTATAACTTTTAAGTTTCTTGAAATAAATCTTCACTCAACAAGGAAAGTTAATCGAATCTTTTAAGAACATATTATATAAAAATAAGCAGATACATAGTGTAAGATTCCCTACACTCTAAAGTACTTAGTTTTGATCATGTGAAATATTTCTTTTAATGAAAGTGTGAAGCTTTTTCATTAATTTACTTTTTTGTATTCAATTGCTAACTTGATAACAGGCTTTCTTATAATTACTATATTGTAAAGCTAAATGACAAAAATGAAAGCTTAATATTAAAGTTTTAGAGGGACCAAATGGGAAATTCATGACTGAATTGAACAATTATGAAAACTTATCATAGACTCAAATTGTGATTATTAATACTTTTTAATTAATAAACACTTTTTGCTTCATCAGTTATTTGAATTTTGTGACTCCTTACAGTTATAAAATGTTCTTTTTTTCTTTGTTTTGCTCTGCAGAAAAGTTTGAAGACTTTTGGAGACACTTTGATTAGTAGCCTACAAGTCGCCTTTTCAGCATGGGCAGAAAGTTGTATGTCCACAGAACTTTTGGCAAAATGGAATGGGGAGATGGTAAGCTACTATTTTGGGTCAAACTTTGCTGTATATAAAAGAAACAGAGTTCAAGAAGTCTTGCTCCATCCTTTTTCCACCCTTCCTGTAGCTACTTATACACATTGTTGACATCCCTCCCGAGACTTCTCTCTATGCTAAACAGTTGCATCTCTTTCAGCCTTTCCTCGTAGGAGAGGTGCTCCAGTCCTTAATCATCTTCGTGACCCTTCACTGGAGTCTTTCCACTATGTCCTTGCCTTTCTTGTAGCAAGGAGCCCAGAATTAGACACAGCATTCCAGGTATGGCCTCACCACTGCCGAGCAGAGGGGAAGGATCACTGAGAAGGATCACCTCTCTCAACTTGTTGGCAATATTTAGCATAATGCAGCCCAGGACACTGTTTGACCTCTTTGGCACAAGGGTGCATTTATGGCTCGTGTTCACTTGGTTTCCACCAGGGTGCCAAGGCCCTTTTCTGTGAAGCTGCTTTCCAGCTGGGTGACCCATAGTATCTGCTGGTGCATAATGTTACTCTTCCCCAGGTGCAGGATTTTGTACTTGCTGAACTTGATGAGGTTCCTTTCAACCTGTTGAGGAGCCTTTGGATAGAAGTATAGACCTCTGGTATATCAGTCACTCCTTCCAGTTTTGTATCATCAGCAAACTTGTTGAGGGTAAACTCTGCTCCATCATCCAGATGTTGAATAGGGTTAGACCCAGTATTGCCATGGGGTACATTGCTAGTTATTGGACTCCAACTACACTTTGCAACACCAATCTCCACCCTTTGGGCCCAGTCATTCAGAAAATTTTCAGTATGTTGGGTATTTTCTACCATTCTCAGCCTGTTTTGTGATAGGGTCCTAATGCTCAGAAAAGCATACTCTTCCTGAGACACAGGCTGATCTTCAGGTTTGCGTTCTGTAAGGAAGGTGATTTTGAACTCTGTTTGCCTCCAGTGTGCAGCATAGGCATATCCAGTGAGATCTCAACTTTTGGCTACCATGAGAAGGCTGCTTCAAAATGCTTGCCTATGGTTTCTACATAATGGTTGAATAGGAATAAGTAAAAAAAAAAAGTTATATTGTTAATTTTTGAAATCCAGATATCTTCTCCTATGTTGTCACACCCTTAGTAAGTTACACATGCAAGAACCTCCAATTAAGAAAAGTTCCCATTTGGTGAAATCTGTTGCAAAAAGGAAAAAACCTAGGAAGAGTACCCTAACTAACTAAAAGCTAGGAAGAGTACACACTAATACTTAAAGCTTTCAGAGAGAGTGTTATTTTCTCTTTTCATCCTTCAGTAAATGATGCTTTCTTTGAATTTCTCTGTCTTGATTGGCTGTTGTAAGTCCCTGTTTCTGCTTAAAATTGTTTCGCTGACTGGAAAGGTGCCCAGAATCCTGCTGCTTAGGCTCTTTGGGACACTACCTTTACAGTTTTCCATCATCCACTTTTTCGTGTTAATCCTTTTAAAATGGGGAAAGGAAGATAAGTGAAGGACCAATCGCTATTCTAGCATATAGTGAGAGTTTGACAGTCACTTTCCACATTTTGTAGTGACAAGAGCTGCTGAGTACTTCTGTGTTTGCTGCTTTTGGCTCTGTAAAACTTTAAGGCTCTCTAGAGCACTTTAAAATCTCCATGCTCATGTGAGATTTTAGCTAATACACATAGAAAACTGAGAATAGAAGCGGGATTTAATTATTAATTTTGGAGCACTTCTGCACCTAACGAAAAACACCCATTGTTTCTTTCTAACAAAACTGTGCATTTCTTAAATGGACATTTTAAAATAATATACGCAGTACCGAAAAGCACTTCAACTGATATGTGATGTTGTATTAAGTCTCCAGAAAAATATATGGCAGAAACGACAAAATTGAGCTGTTTTTTCCTTAAAATTTAATATGGCATTCCAACAGCTATAAAGTATTTGACAGTGTTTTGCCATTGCCATTATTTTAACAAAAGTTTGGCTTAATTCCAATTCCATTGTGTTGTATTTGCTGTTTCTATGGAGGTGTCAGAATAACATTATAAAGGAAGAAAAGGACCAAACCAATACTTAAGAAATGTCTGAAGCCTGACCCAAATATTGAAGGCATGCATTAGTTTTAAATATTTTTAAAAAACATGTGTGACACATCATGGAGAAAAGAGATAATTTTGTCAGCAGCAGACTAGAATCAAAACTGTTACATTTATTGCTGTTCTAGACATAACCTCCAGGTACATCCTGAATCTTTCTAGAAAGATCATATTAAACTCCAAGAATATACAATTCTCATGGTATAAAATAGCTCACTGAGTACATTACCAATGTGTTTAAAACAATTTATTTAAGATAAAAATGGCTGGATGTGTGAGAAAACTCTTAATTTATATTAAAGGAAGAGAGAATGAAGTTTGAAGTTTACCTTAATAGGAATAAAAAGACTTCTAGGTTTATATATTGTGAAAAGATATTTCAATATCACATTATTATACTCCACTGAATTATTGCCTGTGGTTGTCATGATAGCATAGTTCCATAATTAATATTATGTATGTTGGAACACTGTAAATACTGAGCAGCTAATGTATATGCTTGATTGGAAAGATGACCTGGTTATTGCATTCCGAATCAAGCTCAGCAAACATGCATCGATATTTATTGGACTAGGGTATCTGCTAAAATTAATCTTGATTAGTATGATGAATGTGATTTATTTTTTCTTAAAAAAGATATTTTCTAGATGCAAAATCTATAGCGTCTGCATTTCATTTCTAAGTTGCTGGGTTTCATTTAATTAATTTGCCTCTAAATTTATTTGAAACGGAATTAAAAAAAAAAGAAGAGGAAAAAGAATTGCTTCTCTTGGATATGCTTGAAGGCATTCTTTCTTAAAGCAGATGCTTAGCATTTGGCATTGTGAAAACTGGGAAAGGATTTCCATGCATTTCATGATCTGGTTTTGTTTGTTAGAATACCTTTATTGGCTTTTTCTCACAGAGGTGATTTTATGAGTTTTACATACGAATCTGAAAAATGTCAAAAAGACTTCTGGAAGTAATTTATGAAAGTGTACTGAAGCGGCTACAAATCAGTTGATATGGGGTTTCAAATGATGCCCAAGAAATTTGAATTTTATTGGAAAATTTTTTGCATTTTATTTAATCAATTAATGTTTTTTTTGCGTTTTTAATACTGCATTTCAATCAGTTAGAAATACATATGGAATGAATACCTGATGGATTTCCAGTGAGCAAAGTCAACTTTTCATGATTTCTATATAGGTAAATAAAAATAGATCATCAAAGTTTTCCTATGAGTCATCAAATTTGAATTTGGGAAAGAAAAGCAGAAAAACCAAATCCCTTGGATGATATATGTAGCTAAATCTACTAAAATATTTTCACCCATTTAGAATTAAAATATTTTCTATGGTTTTAGCCAACTTCTCATGTAGACATCACTGAGAATTATATGTCATCACATCACTATTGAAGGGAATAAATAGAAAAATTCCTATTCATACACTATACAAAGAGCGAAATTTACTGTTTCTTAAGGTTTTTTTCAATTTTGATAAGGACAAACCATTTTCACTGAATAAGAAATTATATCTGATCTTGCCCATATAGAACACTGTTGTTGTTGTTTTGGGCTTTTTTTGTTTGTTTGTTTTGTTGTGGGTTTTTTTGTTTGTTTCTGCCCATTAAATGCAAACTGTGACTGGCTTGAGGTTATCAAGGTCAGCTTCTTACTTAGCATATACACAATTTCTAAATGTGTTCTCCATCTGAAATGCTATTTGTGCTATTCTAGCTAACGACAACAGAAGTTGCAAATGGTAAGCTTATTTCTTGCAATTAAAGTTTAAGAAACAAAAAAAAATCAAACTTCTGTTGCTTATCTAAGATTACTTAAATGTCTCTAAATCAAATTATCCATTTTGATACAATGCTAATTATCTACCAGATGCTAAACAAAGATATCAGAGGTAGAATATTGCTATCAGGTCTTTGAAATACGTCACTGTTTCTGTAGGTAGATAATGCAACACAGTGTCATAGAAACATGGGCTCCTATGTAATAAAGAGCATAAAACAGTGTTTTAGGAAATGACACAAGCATGTAACCACAGACAAGCAGCCACAGAAGACAGGTTTATCATTACCGGATCTATTCCATTAGGTTGCTGAAGCTTTAAGTCTTCTGTCATTTATTTAAACAAAATCCAGGTTTGGATTTTGAAGATCTATAGAGAACAAGCTGGATTTCTTATTTTGTAGCAGACTAGATATTTGTCTACAGCATAAAATATGCTTTGCAATTAAGGGAAATTCTCTTGAGATTTTATTAGAAAGGCCAAAAGGCAAATTGACATAGAAAGTTTTTGCCTGTATAGAGACATATGATGAAATAATGTGGACCATTTTATTTATTTGTGAACTTTACACTGCTTTTAAGTTTCTTGTATTAATCATTGCTCAAATGTTCAAAAGTTGCTGGCATTGACAACTTTTGTCTATGTAATGTTTCTTGCTCAGTGCTCTTGCCCATATGCAGAAGTTGCTGTTGGGCTGGAGTGCATCACATTAAGCCTTAGGTGTTTAAAAATGGCAACAGAATTCAGGGCAAACAGGATTACCCAAAAGTCTGTCTCAGCATCTTGATAGATGTGTTACCCTCTGTCCTGGGTTCAGCAGTAGCAGTCATGTTTCTCCTTCTTGGTAGCTGGTGCAGTGCAGTGTTTTGACTTTCGGCCTGGGAACAGAGCTGATAGTGATGTTTTGGTTTGGCCAAGGACTTTGTGAGCCTCATGCTCTGCCAGGGAGGAGGGGAAGCCGGGAGGAAGCAGAGACAGGACACCTGACCCAAACTGACCAAAGAGGTATTCCATACCACAGCACGTCATGCCCAGGATGTAACTGGGAGTTAGCCGGAAGGGCTGGGAGACTGCGGGGCTGGAGGAGGTATCAGTCGGAGCTTGGTCGGGCTTGGGGGGCGAGTTATCGGTCAGCTGGTGGTGAGATGTTGTATTCTGTTCCCTTGTTATTTCCTTTATCATTATTATCATTGGTGGTAGCAGCAGTGATTTGTGTTATACCTTAGTTACTAAACTGTTCTTATCTCAACCCGTGGGAGTTGCATTCTTTTGATTCTCCTCTCCGTCCCTCCGGGAGTAGGGGGAGGGAAAAAAGGGGGGAGTGAGTGAACGAGTTACCTGACTGGGTTTAAACCACGACAGTTCTTTTTGGCGCCCAACGTGGGGCATCGAGGGGTTGAGATAACAACAGATCTGACCGGATTAATAGTCACTCGTCACAATGCTGATTTATTGGCTCTCAGAGTTGTTCTTGTTGATCTCACAGTTTCAGAATGCAGTACATCACTTACAGCCGGTATTTGCTGTTTTAATGTTTATCAAGTGTGGGGCTTGGGCTAAGGTTCTTGTCTCACTGTGCTTTATGGCAATGGCTTGTAACACGGGCGGGCTCCAGCAGCAGGGCGGGACGGACGTGGCCGTGGACTTGTACCTGGCCGTCCGGCTGCTCTTCACCGGCCTGGCCCTCGCCCTACTCTCCATGTTCGTGAGGCTGCGGGGAGCTGAGGGGGAGCGGCCCCGGGAGCTGGCGTCTGCTGAAGCGGCCCGGGAGAGCGGCCCCGGGGACCAGGAGGCGGCGGGAGCGGGGCCGGAGGCCGCGAGGGGACGGCTGCCGGTGGAGGAGGTCGGGGCCATCGAGGAGAGGAAGGAAGGGGCTGCCGAGCAGCGGGAGAAAGCGGTGGAGGAGCCGAGCCCGGCGGAAGAGCCGAGCCCCGCGGAAGAGCCGAGCCCCGCGGAAGAGCCGAGCCCCGCGGAGGAGCCGAGCCCCGCGGCCGAGCCCAGCCCCGCGAAGGTCGAGAGCATTCCCCGGAAGCCGCCTGCCGAGCCCCAGGAGGATGCAGGAGACCACGCAGCATTTCCCAGCAAGGCAGAGGAGGAAGAGCTGGACTCAGGAAAAGAGAAGCTGGTGGTGGGAGAGCCGGCAAGCACAGCAGCTACACCAGCCCCAGTGACAAGTACAGCAGCATCAACTGAGAGTTCTGAAGGCTCTGAATGGCCTTTGGGTATCCTTGGGACCTGCCTGCTGATTGTGATGGGGATCAGCATGTTGGCACACACACAGACTGTGTTCTACCCACAACCATTTTGTCTGATCTCAGAAGTTAAGCAGTCAGGTTTGGGTCTTGTCTGGGGTTAGACGAGGATATAGGGGGACCAAGAGGTTTTCTCCAAGGCTGGACAGTCATGAGTGACAGGGTGTGTGGGACAGTATGGGCAAGTATCTAGTCCACTGGGCCCCTCCAGTGCTTTGGAAGCGTCGGAGATGGAAGGCAGCTGTATGGAGTCCCCATCAACAAGCTGCAGAAACTGCTTAAGGGGACAGTGAATTATTTTAAGCCTGGTGGGCCCATGGCACTTCAGGCCATCAGAGCAGAGATGCAACATAGAGATGGACTCATGATCGAGGGGTGGACTTAGCAATGGACACTATTGCCCAGGTTATTCAAGAGTGTGAACACTGCACACAGTCTCTCCTGCTCTGGAAGACTGTTACAAAGAGATGGAGCCTGACATGGACCAGATGGACACAGCAGCTTTATAGGGACTGGTCCATGCACAAAGATAAGAGTGCACCGAGATAAGAGTGATGGTATATTGAAAATGTGGGATCTGAGCATGATGTGAATGGTATGGAATAAGGGGTGGATAATGTCCTGGGTTCAGCAGTAGCAGTCATGTTTCTCCTTCTTGGTAGCTGGTGCAGTGCAGTGTTTTGACTTTCGGCCTGGGAACAGAGCTGATAGAGATGTTTTGGTTTGGCCAAGGACTTTGTGAGCCTCATGCTCTGCCAGGGAGGAGGGGAAGCCGGAAGGAAGCAGAGACAGGACACCTGACCCAAACTGACCAAAGAGGTATTCCATACCACAGCACGTCATGCCCGGGATGTAACTGGGAGTTAGCCGAAAGGGCTGGGAGACTGCAGGGTTGAAGGAGGTATCGGTCGGAGCTTGGTCGGGCTTGGGGGGCGAGTTATCGGTCAGCTGGTGGTGAGATGTTGTATTCTGTTCCCTTGTTATTTCCTTTATCATTATTATCATTGGTGGTAGCAGCAGTGATTTGTGTTATACCTTAGTTACTAAACTGTTCTTATCTCAACCTGTGGGAGTTGCATTCTTTTCGATTCTCCTCTCTGTCCCTCTGGGAGTAGGGGGAGGGAAAGAAGGGGGGGGAGTGAGTGAACGAGTTACCTGACTGGGTTTAAACCACGACACCCTCACTATCTTGAATGCATATACCCATTCCTTATACAGTCCTTATACAAACGTAGAAATTAATCTATTTTATACTTGAACCAGTTCCCACCATAGATGTCCAAGATTTTATGCATCATCCTCTTTTCTCGTCAGAGTTAATTGAAGGAAAAGCCACCATCTCTACTGCTACATCTAGTACTCAAAAAAATGTGATCTGTGGTTTCCATTTGGCAGGTTCCATGCTACACAGAGTTCATCCCTGTTTATTCAGGACAGTCCATGGTGCCTATGGCCTCAACATAATTACTATTTTCATTTTTTCAGTTCCAAGTGCTTAAGATAATCAGAAGTCCACAGGGAAAAGCAAATACAAAAAAACCCAACCCCAACAACACCCCCTCTGCCTCCCCCACAGAAAACCTCAAACCAGATCCAGAGGGGGAAAAAACAAACCCCAACCCCAAAACCAGAATTATTTTTTAATAGCATGAAGCTGAGGGAAAGAGCTCTACATACTGGTTCAGGATGTGAAAACTAGGAATATTTGAGGGAAGAAGACTCAGTAATGATGGAAGAACATAAAGGGCGGAGTGAGCCAAACATTTTTCCCTAGAAATGGGTCTCTGGTGCAAACGATTTAAAAAAACCCAACCAACTAACCAAACAAAACCTTGTTGCATGGAGTATAAATTCAATTTCCTTAAAGAAATTTAAATTAACCCAAGAAGAGAATTGAGAGAGCCAAAGGAAAATAAGGACTTCCTATTCTGTCTCCCAAAATCTAATTATCTAGCAGGCACTAAGAAAAAAGGAAAGAGGAAAAAGCAACAAAATTTCAGATGTACAATAAAGTCCTAAACATCTGGGAAAACATATAATGTAATGCTTGAAGGCTTCGTTGGTCTTTACCAGAGTTCACAAACAGGACAAGCATTGCATAGTTGTTCTACTTTTGGCCTGAGGGACTTGATATTTCATTTTTGAATGGAACCTCTACTTAACAGCAAAAATAACAGAGATTTAAAATCAGCTTCTAGAAATTATTTAGAATATCAGAACAGATCCAGGATGATATGTTCTTTTGATGCACATTTGGCATTATTGTTATCAAGACTTGCTATCATATGCATGCAAAGATACTTCTTTGGTTTTATTTAATTATTGGAGAATCTTGCCAGGAGAAATGACTATACTAAAATTCATCAATCTTTATTTCTGAAAGAGTTATTATCTGGGACACATCCCAACAAAATAAAAAAAAAACAACATAGCTGAAGAAAAAAGCAGCTCCCAAATCAACATGTGAAAGATAAGGCTCTTTATTTATTCTTCAAAAATTTTTAAAATTGAGTCATAACTTTTCATTTAAAAAAATGCATATATAATGTTTTGCCAGGATTTTTTGTTGTTCTGTTTCTTTATTAATTAGAATAGCTGTTATAGGTATTATAGTTACAGCAAATTATATACAGTCATTTTGTTCCATGGAATTTTATTTTTTTGGTCTCACTTCCCATTTCTCCTATAACTTCATAAAGAGAAATTAATATTTGCTTTTATCATTTTTGCACTTTTTGCTTTGGGTACAGCACACAGCATTTCTTTGAGGCTATGTTATGACAACCCATGAGATATTTATCTCTCATGTGAAAATTTCCAATATAGTGATCATTAAACTAGCTTCTGCTTCATTGTTCTGAGGAAGAAAAGATAAACAAAAGGTGTATTCAATAAAAGAAATTATTACATAATCTAGGCTTTAAATTTGGATTTTTATTACCTTCTGTCATATTTTACCTTTAAGAAAAAATACCAGTATTCATTCCCATACAATATCAGTTGTAAAGTCTATGGTTAAAAGAGAGTACATAAAGCAAACATTATGCTCATACTTTGTAATGTAAAAATTGAGGTTCAGTTTCTGAAATTACCACAAACAAGAACTTCTGTGGTTTTTTTAATTATTTCATTTGAATATTTATTTTTTGACTCAGGTGGAAAAAATACGATTGTCATAATCTTGCACTTATAAACAATGATTCACAATACAGTTGCTCATCTCTTGCAAACAAATTTTTGTCTCCACCTTAAAAACAAGGCTATCTTGATCTTTAGTTATCATCTATAATAATGAAAATCATCCTGAATCAGTTGTTAAAAGTATTCTAAAAAATCAATATGTGTACTTACTCTGCAATTTTCAGCTTTTCTGCAAGCTTCAAGCACTAAGAGCTGGCTTCTTCAATCAAAACAGTATGGACCATACAGGGTACAACCCAATTTGACTGCTATGTTTGTTTACTGGAAAATAGTAATATGGTGACACAAATACAAAATTTCCACAGGTTAATTTCAGCTAGAATGGACATTTTGCAGATGGGTAAACCCCACAGCCTTTCAATAAAATGTCTACTGTCTTACACTTATGACAAACTTCAAAGGGACATTGCCTACTATGTCATTCCATAAATTCACCAATCTAAAATACAAGGAAAGAATCTTGTGTAATAAGACTTTCTAATGTGCTTCGTTTCTGTATTTAAACTTACAGTTCAGGTTCCCTTTTCAGTTTCTTTTTCCTATTTCTACCATCTTTTGTGAATAAATGTATCAGAGAATCATAGAATAGTTAGGGCTGGAAAGGACCTTAAAGTCATCAAGTTCCAACCCCCCTGCCATGGGCAGGGACACCTCACAATAAACCATGCCACACAAGGCTTTGTCCAGCCTGGCCTTGAACACCACCAGGGATGGAGCATTCACAACCTCCCTGGGCAACCCATTCCAGCGCCTCACCACCCTCACAGGAAAGAACTTCTTCCTTATATCCAATCTAAACTTCCTCTGTTTAAGTTTTAACCCATTACCCCTTGTCCTATCACTACAGCCCCTAATGAAGAGTCCATCCCCAGCATCCTTATAGGCCCCCTTCAGATACTGGAAGGCTGCTATGAGGTCTCCACGCAGCCTTCTCTTCTCCAGGCTGAACAGCCCCAACTTTCTCAGCCTGTCTTAATACGGGAGGTGCTCCAGCCCCTCATCATCCTCATGGCCCTTCTCTGGACTTGTTCCAACAGTTCCATGTCCTTTTTATGTCGACCTGCTGGTCACACTCTTTTTGATGCAGCCCAGGATACGGTTGGCTTTCTGGGCTGCAAGCACACACTGAAGCCAGCTCATGTTCATTTTCTCATCGACCAGCACCCCCAAGTCCTTCTCTGCAGGGCTGCTCTGAATCTCTTCTCTGCCCAGCCTGTAGCTGTGCCTGGGATTGCTCCAACCCAGGTGTACGACCTTGTACTTGGCAGGGTTAAACTTCGTAAGGTTGGCATCAGTCCACCTCACAAGCGTGCCAAGGTCCATCTGGATGGCATTCCTTCCCTCCAGTGTATCAACTGAACTACACAGCTTGGTGTCATGGGCAAACTTGCTGAGGGCAGGCTAAATCCCATTGTCCATGTCACCAATAAAATGTTGGACAAGACCGGTCCCAACACCGATCCCTGAGGGACACCACTCATTACTGGCCTCCAGCCGGACATAGAGCCATTGACCACAACTCCTTGCCTGCTGCCATCCAGTCAGTTCTTTATCCACCGAGTGGTCCATCCATCAAATTGATGTCGCTCTAATTTAGAGACAAGGATGTCATGTGAGACAGTGTTGAATGCTTTGCACAAGTCCAGATAGATAACGTCAACTGCTCTACCCCTGTCCATCAGTTCCATAGCCCCATCATAGAAGGCCACCAAATTGGTCAGGCAGGATTTCCCCTTAGTGAAGCCATGCTGGCTGTCACCAAGCACCTTGTTGTTTTTCATGTGCCTTAGCATGCCTTCCAGGAGAATGTGCTCCAAGATTTTGCCAGGCACAGAGGTGAGACTGACTGGTCTGCAATTGCCTAGATCATTAATTTTCCCCTTCTTGAAAATGGTGGTTCTATTTCCCTTTTTCCAGTCATCAGGAACTTCACCTGACTGCCATGATTTTTCACATATGATGGACAGTGGCTTAGCAACTTCATTTGCCAGCTAGCAACTTCATTTGCCAGCTAGCAACTTCATTTGCCAGCTAATATATTTTTTTTAATGAGCTTTTATTACTGTAGAGTCATTAACCATGATCTTCTTTCTGTAAACGAAAATTAGATGAATGCATAGCATGAGACTTCAGATGTAAATACGTAATATACAAGTATATATGTGCCTATGTATACACATACTGCTGTCATCTTTAAAGCTGTCAGTGAAGGCCTACGGAATGGCTGAACCACATGAAATGCTGTTACTTAATACTGTCACTTACCTAACTGCTTTGCTACTGATGTAAAGACCTCTGATGCTGTTAATAAATCTCAGCTTCACCTTCGTCTTCCCTCTGGGGAAATTCAGTTTAGTTTGTTTTCCATAAGACTATTTTTCCTCATATTTTAATTTTCTTGATGTTTCTATCTAGCTCTCCAGTGTCCTAGAGTCAGAACTCTTCGCTTTTGAATGTCTTACATTTCTGTATATATAGATATTTGTTTAGTTATTTAAGTGAACTATAGTCCTAAAAACATATTATGTTTGAGTTTTACCTCAAACCTGTTTTATGTAGAGTTCTGGCAAAGATTCCATTTCATCTTCCATATTTTCTCAAATCTTTATCAGTCCAAAATTCTTAGTCTCTTTTTTTCATTCCCTTTGGAAATAAACCACCACCAACAAAAGAAGAGTCAAATGAAAAGCAGAAATGAATTATCAGTATCTCCTTAGGGGTTTATTTCACCGAAATAGTTATTTAAAAATTTGGTTTCGCTAAACTTTTTTTTTATGGTAGAAACATTGATTATGTGTTTTAGCTGAAGGCAGTTTCTAGTTTAGAAATTGAAGCCATGTAAATTGCTGCATATAAATAGGTCTGAAGAAGAAAATGGCATTTTTCCTTTGCTAGATATACATGTGAGTTTATTGCCGGGCAGATTATGATAATCCAGACCAGCAGCACTCTTCTGTATCTCATATATCAACAAGAACTGTCCTCATATCAATAACTGTTTGCATGTTTATTCAGTCTGAAGGCATTACTCTTTAGTTGGCAAATGTTAAATTAATTAGCTTTGCATAAAATGATTATATAAGCAGTAGTCTACAATATATAAAGACATTTCAGGGGATAATTTTACATGTTATTTATAAGCTATAGGTTGAAAAAGGGTAATCGTATAGACTATGCTGGCAGATTATCTTAACTAGAAAGACAGCTGCAATACTCACACCACCAAATATAAGCACATAATAGAAGCTCTTCAGATTATGAAATTAGTCATTCTGAAAAATAAAACAATTGACATAGTTTGAAGCAAATAAACTATTTAAATCCAAAGAAATCTCTATACTTTTTTTTGTTTTCACTCTGAATAGTATATGTTGCTTAATGAATCAGTTCCTCAAGTTTATGAGAACCCATGTTGAAGCATTTTTAAAGTGCCTTTCAGTTTAACCTAAATATGTTTTGCTTTTGTAGTATTAGAAAAAGCAAACAAAAGCCTCAGGTATGCCTATGGTATTATATGTACTATTTGGCATAACACTATATTTTACCCTTTTGCTCACCTCTCACTATTCTGAAAGCCAGAGTTAATGAAGTGTCTTTATATGACTTAATTGGCCTCTGCTTCAAACCAAGTCTTCCTAGTGGTTCTTAACATCGATGTGACATTGATAAAACTACATTTGGTCTTCTGTTGAGCTGAATTAGCTGTGTTAGCTGTGCTTTTCTGCTTAGTTCAATCCCATGGGCTTTGAAATCACTTCTCAGAGATAATCTTGGAAGGATACAAACCAATTTATTCTTTGAGTCTAAATTTTGCATTGTCTTCATGATAGATATCCTCTGGCACACTGGCATCCCATTATAAAAACACCAAGCAGCAAAACCACACGATTTTTCATGGAGAATATAGGACATCCAGCTGCACCATTCAAAGCTGGTTTTTATTATTTGCTTTGAGTAACTGTATAAACCATGAAAACTACAGAAAATTACTACAACAACAAAGTTTGCATGAAACTAAATCCCTTTTTAAAAAGCTTACATTTGTAATGAACAAAGTCTGTGATAGTTTGAGGGCTCTCTTTTTGTAGTTAAATTTTTAACTTATCTGATGAAGATGTTTTAATAACACCCATTGTGTGAAATATGATCCTTTAAAAAGCTCTTACAAAAAAAAAAAAACACAATCCTCCTAGCTTGTCAGAGGTCAAGTGTTATCTAAAAGCACTTGCAGGAAACTGTTCCTGCTTCTTATTTCTAATTATCTTCCAAAAAGTTTTAAGTCAGCATCTTTCAAAGAAAAAAAAAAAATTGAGGGAAAGAAAAAAAAAATAGTTACTCTTTAGAAATTAGTTCCAAAAAGGATTTACATATTGAAATTTAAGACAGTGAAATTCTTCCACTGAACTGAGTATAAAAAATTATAAGTACATTTTTTTCATGAATTAAAACGTTATTACCAGAAACACTTACTTTGACAATTTAAAGACATTATCTTGCTCAGAAAATAGTTTTTTTTCCATGCTTTACTCCTCTGAAGGTTATGGCATGGTGAGTACACGGAGACACACATACTAGGAACATTGAATTTTTAAGAATGACACAAGGAGGATTTTACTGGGGATTTCCACATGACTGTCCTCAAGCATCATGCTGAAGATGCTGAGTTTGTGTAGGCTTGAGGAAACATTTTCTGCTGCTGATCGAAGGGTGGCCAGTGTGGAACCAGAAATGAAATGCTGATGGGGAATAGGGGAAAGGGGAAATGGTCTTGCACATAACACTCGATGTTGAGGGAGCATCTGAGGTTGCAGCTCCTACTCCTTGGAGGTACTTCCTCCACATAAGTATTCAATAAAAAAACACAGAAGCTATTTTGATAGTAAGACTTTATACTTTGCCATTAGTAATTTAGCTTCAGGGCTTCCTTCTTTATTTGCTCTTCTGCTGACCCCCCTCTCTTCAGTGTACTGCAGAGGGGGACTGCACAAGTTGTAGTCTCGCGGGCAAGGCGCTTTAGCTGTATGAATGTCTGAAGATGAAATGAGAAATTTGGTCTCTTGCAAGTGCGTACATGTGTACGTGTGTGTCTGTTCAAAGAAGCTTGTGAGGTATTAGCAGCAGACCAGCCCTTGCAGAGTAGAGGAGCTGAAGAAGGTGGCTATTACTCTTGCCTGCAGGTTTTGACGCTAGCCGCAGAAGTGCTGGCTATCTTTAAGACACTGATTTGTTTCTCAAGTGTTCACACAATGTAGCAAACAACACAACCTGCCAGTGCTCTGCTGTCTTAAGCTTAGTCAACTGAATTATCTTTCACTGTAAGGAAGAAGAATCTGACTTTGCAAATGTTTTCAGAAAACTGGTTTCAAATGCTTGTAACATCTCTTTTTCATTTCAGAAGGGTGGACAATCCTCAGGTCTTTCTAGTAAATTTTTGGTGGCTTCTATTTCTGGTGATGCAGCTGAAAGCATACATCGATTCTAATGATCTGGGTAACTTTTTGGGAAAAGAAATGAGAGGTGAGAGAGAGAAACAACGTGAAAAATTAAAACTCTCCCTTGTAGCCAGACAGGAAGACAGGCAACAGGGCAGATAAGGTGTTTATTTGAGGAGCATCCTCTCCCAAAGTCTTCTCCAGAATAGCATATGATCCTGTATAGTATTTCCTTACAGTAACGTTGTAGGTTTTGTCATGATCTGCTCAAAATCCCTATCGGCTGTTCTTGCTTATGATGCTTCTAGTGCTGTTTGGAGCCTGCTTTTGATAAGAGACAGGTATTGCTTGCTGATTAGTTGCTAAATTTTTTACAAGTCTAATATTGAATAATACTTCATTATTTTCTCATTCTTGTTTCTCCTCAAATATAAACTGAAAGATGCAAAACAAGGTGCAAAAATGGGGAAATGAGAGAAAGAAGGGATAATTCTCACATCAGTGGCAATCACTGAGAAATCTGACATAACAGGAATATGTGGGTTTGCTGATGTTATGAGAAAAACAGCATGCAAACAGCAGGAGGACAAGAAAAAACATTGTTACAGTAGCTTCAGAAAAACACAATCATGGCAACTTAAACAAAAGAGCTGCAAGTGAAGGGCAGGCTGCAAAGCTGCAGATGGAAACCAACCCCTTAGTGTTACGAATGATGGGGCACTTACAAAACTGGATTAGGATAATTCTTTAGGGGAATTCTTACAGAAGTTTTACTTTGGAATTTTCAGCTGATTGGACATTTCTATGCAAGTGTATGTTGTGTATAAGAATCATATGTAGTCCTATGCAGTTCATGTTGTGTATAAGAATCATATGTAGTCCTATGCAGTTCAAAGGCACACTTTAAAAAGATTTTGAAAGTGCTGCTTGTGTCGACATTATAATTTATATATAGAAAGAGCACTAAAATTGATGAATAAGGATTTTTTTTTCTTCTGAGCTAATGAATGACTTGAAAGCAAAATAAATGGAATGTGTGTCCTTAAGGCAGCACACAGCAATCCAATAACAAATGAGCTGATATCAGTGTGACACCTAAATAAGAACAGATATACAGTGAAATTGTTAATATAAATCCAAATTGTTGTACATCTAGAGCACAGCGAATTAATGTTTTCCATTTACTGTTTTTCATTCAGCTGACACATATCATAATCAACAGAGAACCAATCTGAATTTCTTAATATTTGTCTCATGCTCCCTCAGAAAGAAAAAACAAAACAAAATGAAACAAAACAGAGAAATAATAAGCACTCTGAATAATAGTCTTAGTATTACTGCATGTTCAAGTTCTCTAAAATCATCATGTGAAACCACATGATACTTTCAAAGATCAGGTCTATATATCAAAAGAAGAATAAAATGCAGAGTTCTGGGGCACTCAAATATAAGTCTGGTCACAGACTCAACCCTGAACTCAGAGGTGCTATATTTCAGCTATTGTTAATGATGCCAAGCACAAGAGTAGGACACAAAGAAGATGGAAACTCCTCAGATTTACTGTGCCAAGCTACATATAGAAACGAGCTATCACCTCTGGAAAACATAAAATGAGGTGTTTCCCCTCAAAGAGCTTAGCATAATATTCTATTTGCAAATCAGCTATCATCTATGTTCAACTGTTTTTCAAGTTTCTTTAAGCATTATCATATAACAACAACAAAATATTGAATTACTTATATGAGAATAGCAATTGCATGGTCTCTTAAGAGCAATCATTCCTGCTGTTTCTTGATCATGATGAAACAGCTGAGGACTGTAAGCAAGACCTTGAATAAGAATCCAGATAACCTACTGGCTATGCCTCCTAGCTCAAAGCCAGATATAAAGGCTCCATTTTTTGTCACTAACCTAACAACCATCTTAAAAATTCTGCAGTGTAGAATTAGATTTGTCCATAGTGAATATCTTTAGTGACATTATCAAAAGACACTGAGACAGAATTAAATCCCATGGCACAATTCTTACTGACCTCACTGGGGTTGAGCTGTGAGCCTTGTAGGTGAGGCCAGACATTTAATAACCTGTAAATCCTCTTTAAACTTCTCATTGGCAGCATCACGAGTATTATATATGGAATGCATATGATGCACGTGCAAATGGAATGTGAAAACACGTGCTGCCATTTCTTTTACTTTTTTTTTTCTATTTGAGGCTGTATCTTTGACCTAGTTCTTTCTATTGATTTCAGAAAAAAAGTCATCTGAACTAGAACTGGCAAGTAAGGAAGTCAAAGGCTAAACGCTGCAATTATTTACTATAATACTAAATAGAGAACTTATAGTTTTCCCAGTGTCAAGAAAAGAGAAAGGAAAAGGAGAAGGAAGAAAAGTAACTGGAAAACCTTCATATCTCTGAGGAAAAGTCTTGCCTGAGGAATGACTTATATCTCTGGTGCTAGAAGATTTTTTCTAAATTTGACAGAGATGACTATTGATTTTTGCACTGCATTTTTTCCCCCTTTTATTTCCTTTTGAACTGATTTATAGGATGTGCTTGAAATATAACCTGTCTCTGGTTCGGGAATGAGAAATGCCACATTTATCACATTTTTCAGAGAAGAAGCAATGTGTCTGAGAAAGTTCTCTCGCTACTCAAAACTGTCTTGTAGCAGTGACATAAGAAGGAAATAATTTTAATGCTAATGTCAGTGATGTAGGAGGACAGTCAGTGAAAGTCTTATTTCCCAGGCCAGAGAAACAGTTCCAGGAGGACCTAGCCAATGAAACAGTTCTTCCCATGGCCACACCTAAGAACTCCTTATCCTTCCAGCAAATGATAGAGGGCTAATCTGCATGACCTTCCTCTTTCCTTTCTCTTCCTTTCCCGTGTTCATCTTGACTATAAAGTTATAAGATTAATTCCATAAATAGAAATCATTGTTGTCAGAATTGTAAGCAAATACTGAATCCTTTTGCAGTTTTTACAGTAATGTTGACATACATTACCAATATCACATTAATGGTCATTACATTTTTTTCTTTTCTGAAATATTTTCTTTACTAAAGCTGTGTTTCACTAATGAATCTGACAAAACCAGCCCAGAACACTGTGTGATCAAAACTACTACAGAAATATGAGAAATTGATCATGCACTTTGCAAAATGGATTGCTGAAGTTATTTCAGTGTAATGCAAAATCATTTTTCTTTTTCCACATTTTTTCAGTTTCAAAGACTTAATCCATACATATTACAGCTTATTCCAAGCTGGGCAGGACTGTTGATCTGTTTGAGTGTAGGAAGGCTCTACAGAGCGACCTGGACAGGGTGGATCAATCAGCTGAGTCCATCTGTTCAAGCAGGTTCAACAAAGCAAAGTGCTGGGTCCTGCAATTGGGTCACAACAACCCCATGCAACACAATAGGCTTCGGAAAAAGTGGCTGGAAAGCTGCCAGGACAAAAAGGAGCTGGGGGTGCTGATTGATGGCCAGCTGAATATGAGCCAGTTTGTGCCAAGAAGGCCAACAACATCCTGGCTTGTGGCCAGCAGGACTGCAGAAGTGATCATCGCCCTGTACTCAGCACTGGTGAGGCTGCACCTTGAATATTACCTTCAGTTCTGGGCCCTCACTACAAGAAAGACATTGGGGCATGTCCAAAGAAGGGCAATGAAGCTGGTGAAGTGTCTAGACCACAAGTGTGATGAGGAACAGCTGAGGGAACTGGGATTGTTTAGTCTGGAGAAGAGAAGGCTCAGGTAAGACCTTATTGTTTTTTACAACTCCCTGAAAGGAGAATGAAAAAAAGGTGGATGTCAGACTCTTTTCCCAAGTAACAAGCAATAGGATGAGAGAAAAGTTTCGTATTGTACCAGTGGTGGTTTACATTAGACATTGTGAAAAATTTCTTCACTAAAAGGGTTGCCAAGCATTGGAACAGGCTGCCCAGGAAAGTGGTTGAGTCACCATTACTGGAAGTATTTAAAAGACATGTGGATCTGGCACTTCAGAATATGGTTTAGTGATGGACTTGACAATGTTAGGTTAACAGTTGGACTCAATGATCTTAAGGGTCTTCTCCAACTTAAATGATTCTGTGATTCCAAGATTCTGTATCTAGCATGAATAAAGTCACTATGAAACCAATAAGACTTAGACATATCATAAATGAGGCTTCTTCTTACTTTTAACTATTTCCCTAGATATCTAGATATCTTTTCTAGGGATTTTACCACAGCAGTTCCTAGTAGAACTTAATGATTTTGACCCAACTTTAGGAAGTTGTATGCCAGATTTTATTACACTGTCTTATTGCGTTCCAAGTTTCATGAGAGTTTTATTTGGCATGCATTGTTGTGTCAATATGTGAATGTACTCAAAATGAGGTATCTACTGGTTATTGTACAAGTCACATACTTCTATGCTTTTACATGTTAAAGGGTATGTTTTATACACACTTGATTATATTATTCCCTGATGGAAATATTAAAAGAGCTTATTATTTGCTGGGAGTACAGGTTTTTCATGGTGTCTGGTTGAAAATGAGTGAGAGGGAGATGGGAAATCCTATTTATCAAAGATTCTATTTACCCCAAGCATTAAATATAACTCAGCCTATCTGATGTCAGGACAGGGTGAGAACATACAGCACGATAAAAAATTCCTTTAACTATTAAAAAATATTTGCTTTTGGAATTAGCTCACTTGAGAGGAGTAAGAAGTGCAAAACTGCTATCCCTCCCTCACCCTCTTCCATAAAAAAGGAAAGAAAATAATTTTGGTCCTGGTAAGGGTACCTTCCCTCTTCAGGTTCCATTTGTTTTATGCTTGATGAGTTATTACATGTTCTCTAGATGTGAAGTCAGAATCACCTTACTTTTATTATGTGAATATTATATCAGAATCAAAAGTTCTCAATTCATATGACAATAGTTTATTGTTATATGTTCAGCATGCAGTGATGCGATTCTTAATAATCAGAACCAGGTGGCATAAGTACAACAATGATGGCAATGGGTTATACACTCCTGAGTTAGACGTAATGCAAGCCAAGAAAGACTGACTCTTTAACTCTGTCTCACTTTTTCATGACTAATGTCTTCTGTGAGAAAAGATTGCACAATTTCGTACCCTTGAAATTCTGCACTTTTAACAGATGCTGTAACAAAATACTCCACTGTACACTTTTTAGGAAGCTATATTTTATACTATCAGCAATTTTGGTGTTGAATAAAAGTTTTCATATTGGTATAAAGGAAGTAGCACAAGGAAAGAAACTGATTTTAACAGATTCAAACTACTAGAACATCCTTAAATGTGTTTCAATGGGCACACATTTTATGTAGTAGAAATCCATGTCCTTCCTGCTATGTGAAAGTTTGACAACTGTACTAAAAGGTACATTATAAAAGAAATAATAAATATATACAGATAACTAACCAGTCTTTCTGAAGCAATTTTTATGTCTTCTTGAGTATCCATCTATAAAATAGAACAGTATAATACTTGCTAAGTTGAGGATCTCAGGACATGTCCTTTAAAGGACTGTTATTTGTGAAGGCCTTTATAAACCATCATTTATATTACAACTTACTTTTTTTTTGAGTGCCAATACATTTTAGAGGACAAATTGCTCAAATCTCATGGCATAAGGAGTTTTTTTGCATACCTCTGAAAGGTTAAGGGATTTGACAAAAGTCACAGAGAAAAAGGCAATATCGGAGGCACTATCAATATTTTGGGTCCTGGAATTCACACAACTGTAAATTTAAATCTGATGACGGTGTGCCAGGGGTAATAGTTAAAATTGTAGCAATCTCTAATATCAATTTTACTAAAACTAAAGTTTTACTAACTAAAGAATAAAACATTCGCCAGCACTGTTTATCTCCTGATCATCTAAGTTTGACCTTCTGGTTTGCTGAAATTTACCAATTTTACAAGTGCATATGGACTTTCGACGTTTACCCCTTCCCCTAAATTATATGCAGTGCACAGAATCATCAGGATTGGAAGGGACCTACGGAGATCAAATAGTCCAACCTTCCTGCCAAAGCAGGGCCACCTAGAGCAGGTTTCACAGGAATGTGTCCAGGAAGCTTTTGCTTCTTCTCTAAGTAAGTAAAATCTGGCAATAGCCATTAAGGTAGTAAAGCAAATTTGAAACTACCTAATTTCCCAGCAGGAAATCTTAATTTTGTGAACTAAGTAATCTGCATTCAAGGCCAAGAACTAGTTCCAAGAGACACATTTACCAATTGCTTAACTAGGTCTCAGGCCAAACCACGATAACATCCTTGCATGAAATACAGTTTTGCTGTTGCACATAAATGTGGTGTCAGATGGTGGTTTTATTATTTATAATAATTATTTTGTTTATTCCTAAAAATTTGAAATCAAATATACTATTCAAAGCTGTGGTCTACATTCACAGCTTGTCAGTCACTTAAAATGTTAAGAAAATACTAAAAACACTTTGGCTAATAGAGGTGTAGCAAATGGTAACAGTCAAAGAGATGGTAAAAAGAAGGCATTAAAGATCTCTAATCAGATTAATTTTACTTTAATTGAAGACTTCTAAAGTGTCCTGAAAGTAAGTATATTTCAAAGTGCTGAGAGACAGAATTTCATCAACTAGGTCTGGAAAATCTAAGCAACTTGAAACACAAAGATTTTTTAAAAGAATAGGTAACAACTTCATCACTATGAACTGTGTGGAACTTCAATCACATGTTGTCTTTCTTCTTAGCAGCAAACTAGAAGGTATATCTCAAACTGGTGCTGCAGCCAAAACAAATCTTATGATATTCTGCCTGAATGGGAGTCTATTTTCATATTTAAAATTTAGATAATTTAGAGTGTATCTATTTCACACAATAATCCGTTTGTTTATAGATTCAAATGCAGCTGAAACTAATTCTTCCCATTTAATTATTTTTGTCATTAGTTATATGATTTCTTACCTCATGAATAATATAATTCCTGTAGCTGAGAATTGACTATGGATATGACAAAAAATAATAAATCTCCCAGGTTGAGATGAACTGAGATCAAACATTAGCAAAACATTCTATAGGAAACACAAGAACTGGTTTATTTAATGGCAACTATAGAAACAGTATTGCTTGTCACAAATGGTTTAAGTCTTGATAACCCTGTCTTGAAGCAGGGTGAATGAATCTCTTGAAGTATGTTCCACACCTAACTCATGCATTCACTTAAGCCATCATTTTCATTTCATTTGAAATACTTTTGTTCTTGCCTGTTATGATGGATGTACAAGTTTAAATACAAGTTCAAAAATTTAAATGTATATTCCCCAAGACACTGCCAGAGTCATTCCATAAAAATGTGGTTTAGGAGAAAAATGAACTGTATATTCCAGTCTTAATTATACTCAGGTGTAGAAGTGCTTCTTTAATTAAAGGTGAAATCAGAATTTTAGTAACACCTTGCCATGTGAGTGGAAGGCAGTCCCTGCTAAAGATTTATGTATTACATATAATATGTTTTATTGCCTGATGGTGAATATGTGAATATGTTGAGGCACCCTCTCTTAGAGGAAACTTGCTATATGGGTTTTCACTTAATAGTTAAGAGCTTTCCTTTGGCTTCCTTTTCCTTGCTTTCTTTGCATTGAGTGGATATCACACCAGTCTTAATCCTTTTTAAATTACATTTCTGATTATGGAACAGAATTGCATGCAGTTCTCCTACTGTACTATTAGGATATAATCTGTGAGCTTAGTTCCAAGGCCAGGGTTTGGTAACTATTAACTTTAACAACATTATACAATGAAATTAACTTTAGAATTTTTTTGTATGTTTATGTTCTGTTCTATTCTCTCGTATTTTATTTTTAGATATCTAAAAGTATAAACATAACTTAAACCCAAATACTAACATGCACTTCATGCAAGTAATTGCTTTATATTAGAAAAAGCTGTCAGCTAGAATTCAAAAACATTCTAACCAAGATAAAGAATCCTATAATTTCTGTGGTGAATCACCATAAGTAACTACTAGAGCACCAAAATAAAATGTACATGAAACATTTATATAGAATTTTGATCAAAACCAGGGCAAAGCATGCATGTATATTGTTTTCCCTTCTTTCTGCATTTTGGGGACAATATAAAATATTTTTCTTGAAGTGCTACAACTTTCTGTGCTGATCATTTTAGTAACAGGCTAGGAACACAATAGACATCATCCCAAGAGATAACAAAACTACTACTACTTAAGATTTTCCTTTGACTTCCATCATTGTAACATTTGGGCATCCCTGATTGTAATGGTAATTGATACTCCTCAGGATCCTTGACATTATTTTATGAGTACTGATTACTAGTTCATTGTTATATATTTTATTTATTGAATAACTGTAGAAATGTCGTTCCAGAGGGTTATGTGGAGCAGCCACTGGGAACCTGTAATGTATGCTTTCCTTCCCATAGACTTCTGGAATAGTAGGAACAGAAAAATGCTACTTTATGAGGCAAGATCAATGACTATAATCTAGTTTCTGAGAAGTTATCAATTGAAGATGAGATTATGATATGAAAGTCATGTTCCTTTCTGCTTCTGGATCATCCTCCAAATCAATCAGAAAGTATCTGGAAGCATGGAAATCAGAACAAAAAAAAAAGATGGCACGCATAGGTTTGGATTCAAAACTGCTTCCAGCCTGTTTGACAGCAAAGTAGTTTGCAACTAGATTGGACAAAACCTGTACATTTCAGACATATGATACAAAAAGTATGTGAATAATGTGATCAGTCATTAACATTTTTAAGACTAATATTTTAAAATATTATAAACCATGCTGAAATGTCTAACTGCATATATTCTGATCATAATGTTTCTACACAGCAAAAAAAAAAGATTAGGAGACACAAAGACTTACATGAAGACCAAATAGCATATGGCAGAGACGAAGAACAGCTGTTAAAAAAACCCTGTTCCAAAACTGTGCAAAAGTTACTATACTTATTGTTCTGTTTCCTTACCTCCAGTAAAACCCCTTTCTAGATAAAAGCAATTCACAACAAATAAATAAGGTCTATCAAGGAAACACTACAGGATTCTGAGATCCAGCCATGCTGTGCTGTCTACTTGATACTGCAACCTAAGTTCTAAAAATAATAATAACAAAGTTCAGCAGTGAAAGTTGCAGGAGTTAAAAAAGTTATGATGGAGTAAATGAAAAATTGAATGAACAATACAAGGTACTGATCTTTGAAATCACACTAGAAAAAAATTGAAGTATACCACAGAGTTTTAAATCCAAATGTGCTTACTGGTATGCAAAATATTTATGCAGTCATAAATGACTGTAGAACTGTCTTGGACTTGTTTTCCACTGCTGGCACACAATTGAGACATTAGTGGCTCATAAAGAAGTGACATGCTTGTGGCAGGAGTGTACTCATAGCTGCTGTCATGTCATTCAGAACTGAATGCATAGGAAATTTACTTGGAGTAAAGGAAATGAAACAGGGATAAAATGAAGTTTTCATTTTAGTTTAGACAATGTTTCTTGCAGTCTATAGTAACTGCTCTAGTGTCAGTCTTGTAAAATTTAATCTTAGCACAATTTACAGTTACAAATGTTATTAATTTCCTTCAAAAAACATTTGCTACTAAAAAAAAATTTTCTCTGATTTATCATCCCAAAATAATTGTAGGGCATGTCAGGGAAAAAAAAAAAATTCTACCAAAAATTAGTATCTGTGAAACTTAGTCCTTATGCCTTAAAGTGAGAGCTTGGTTTCAGATTCAAAAACTAAGTCCACGATGGACAAAATACAAGAGACTTTTTGCAAGTATATCGATATAAAGCCAAATGGAATAGGCATTATGCCATTGCTATTGTAAGTTTTATTACCTTTTAACACAATGGCACATGACATATAGAACACATAGAGGCATGAAGATTAATATACACTTATGTATTTCTTTTACTGTGATATTAGTTACAAGCTAGAATTTATCTGGTTGAGCTTTGCAACTGGAAATGTCAGAATCAGGTTTTTACAATGTATAATGGAAAATGTAGTCCTCATAAAGATCCACATTTGCTCTTGTAATAAAATCTAGACTTGAATTTCAACAGTAAAGGGGTGTTCCTCATTGCAGCTAGTCATCGTTAATGTCTACCTGTGAACTAGTCACTCTTCTATCTTGTATTAAAATTAGTCCATTGATCATTTCAATATTTAAATCATTACTAAAGACTTCTTTTCTCTTTTGTAATATGGATGAGCAAACTGCACAGCTTCTCCTGGGATATGTCTGCAAGATGTTATAACTAGAGAGCAGGAAAATGTCATTCTTCTGTGAAAGATATTACTTCAGTTAATGGTTAGAATGATAGTGAAAAAAATAAGAAGTACAATTGAAAACAATAAAAATATTAATACGTCTGAATGAAGGTTCTGGAATTTAAAAGCAGACTACTGGATATATATACAGGGATCAAGGTGCATGAAAGAATAAAATTTTTACTGTGAGGTTTTAAGGGCAAGAGAATCTTGATATAGAAGAATAGATCCAAAAGCAGCTGATGAGGCAAGCTTGATTGAAGAAAAACAGCTTATCATTTTCTGGGAAAGCTACTACCAAAAGAGAAGACACCGGAATCTATGGATCAATCATGAATGAACAAGAATTTCTAAGAGGATAACAGGAATCATGAAGAAAGTGAAAGAGAGGAAAAATAAAAGTAGGAGCTCCAAACATTCTACTGTATTCTGATAAAGAATAAGTGAGAAAGGTATTTTTTTCTGCATCAAATCTTCCATAAAAACCCTGTGGAGGGGAAATCAAGTGTTTTCTGCTTGTAGTATTACCCATTGTTTCCTTTGGGACACATGAGGGGAAAAACTGGGTTTATTACCTTGTCATGTGTCATCAAGCATGCAGTCGTCTGTGCTCAGACTGACTAGGCATAACCCAGGTATAATCCAGTTATACTTTGCATATCACATGACTCTAGGGCCCTTTAAAAGGGGACTTGATGTTTTTCAGCATAAGTGCAAAGAAAGATGAAATCTAAATTCAGGCTGCTCTCTGGAACATCATGTGGCTGAATGATAGCTGGCAGCATGGTTGTATAGGACTCACTGTGTGAGCAGCCCACTTCATTTTATCCTGCTCCTTTCTCTAGCCCAGCAGCATCATGGGTGTAATTTTGTCAATAATCTGTAGCCAATTTTTGCTGAAGAGTTTGTTTCTGAAGTTAGACTGAGCTGGCCATTAAACAGATTCAGCTAGCCCACATAGAACTCTCTTGGATTTGACTCTCTTGTCAAAAAACTTGACAGGTTTTGCATAGCTTGCTTTCTTCCTTATAGCACTAAATACTATAAAGAAGATTAGAGGAATGACCAGCATTAAACACTTCTGTTAATTAGCTTTGAAAAGTCTTTTGCTTTATTAGAGGGGGTGGAGGGAATGAAGAATGATGCAATTGATATTGTAATTTGCTGAAGAGAAAAAGCAGATTAAAAAAGGATCAGGATATATATATATATATATATATATATATATATATATACAGGAAAATCTTCTGCAAACCTGAAGACTCAAAAAGTTCAAAATTCCCTCAGGATTTTACAGTGGAAAGAATGACCACTGGGAGCAATGCATGTATGGAGGTTGGCTATGACACAGCTGTGTCCCCATAAATGAAAACAAGGATTGACTATATATACTACAAATTTCCATTAATAAGGGTGGAGATATTACTGCCATGAAGAAGAGCAACTTTGCCTGAAAATGTGAATTTTCTTTGAAAAGCAGCTTCCTTTTGATGACATGTACAGTCCTCTTCTTTCCAAAAACCTTTCACTTAAAATCCTTCTTTCATTCCCTTCTCAGCATAATCCAACCCTCACAGATGACCAATCAACACTGAGTTATTCTGGCTTCCTCTTAACTGTTTTAATCTGATTTATTGTTTTATTAGTGCTGCTGATAGTGGACCAATTTGTTCCCCTTTACTTTAAAGTTTCCGTTTACTTCAATCCATTTCATTCAAGATTTGTAAGCCTGTGCCAACCAAAAAAAAACCTTTTTATTACTGTTTTGGGTTTGTTTTTTTTTAAACAACTTTGCTCACCAGGTGCTCTCCCAGCTCTACTTTAAAAAAAAAAAACACTTTCCACTCTAAAAATAAAAACATAAAATGTGGGTGTCCATTTATTTGGGAGTATTATGGATGCTCATTAATTCCACTCTCCCCCCAACCTTTTTATCCCCCAGTTTTGATGTAGTTTACATCTGCACATTCTCAAGCAAAGTGGGGACAGGAGGGAAATTATTCCATTTGTTATACTCTAAGATAAACTGTACGTGTTCTGCTGTTTTTCACATTTAAAGTCTGGAACGCTCTCCTCTACTTTCAAGCACATGTATTTGAACTTCCATCAACCCCAACAGTGCAACTGCACTATAACTCTTTGTGCAGACACAAGAAAGCTGTTAGTTGTCAATGAACACCTTGATGTATTCAAGTTTCATAAATAACCAAAACTATTTTGCAAGAAAGAAGACTGAAAGAGTCATTTTAATAGACTGCTTCCTCCACCACCTAATTTCTTTATAAAATAAGGCAGAGCTGATTCCTGCTGTGATTGAATGGAAGAAAATAGCCAACAAGCTAACAGGAATTTTTCAAGCATACACTATTACAGCCTGGGACAGCGAATTGACACAACTCCACAACTGACACAACTCCAAATTACATAATTCTCTCAAACTGAGTTACCTGTGGTAAGGAGCAATTGAATCCTGTCCTAACAACCTTTTCTGTCTTGAAGTTAGGCTTAATTAATTCAGGTTGCTTTTCATACCTTTTCTTACATCCTCTCCCATGTATTAAGTATACTCTGCTCTTCAGATCCAGTGGCATCAGAGATATTTAAAAGTGTCCTGTGTGGCAAAGGTTTAACAAAGTCAGTTACTGTTTTCCTTTCAGGATCAAGGTATAGGCAGGAGGTCAAAATGATGGTAAGGGAAAGGATTTCTCAAAACTCTATGATTTTAGATGAGTGTTGTGGTTTAAACCCTAGCCAGACATCTTGTTCACTCACTCCCAGTGAGTGGTGCCGGGCTGGAAGCAATTGAGGCCCCCTCCCCAGGGCTCTCCCCTTCCCTGCTCCTGGAGGGATGGGGAGGAGGATCGAAAGAATGCAAATCCCATGGGTTGAGACAAGAACAGTCCAGCAACCAATGTACAACACAAATCACCACCGCTACCACCAACGACACCAATGATAAGAGAAAATAACAAGGGAAGAGAATACAATACCACCCTCTGAGAAACGATTCTGACCCAGAAGCCCGTGTCCTGCCAGGTAACTCCCAGTTACCCCCCCTCCGGGCATGACATGCTGTGGCATGGAATACCTCTTTGGCTAGCCTGGGTCAGGCGTCCTGTCTCTGCTTCCTCCCAGCTTCCCCTCCTCCCTGCAGAGCATGAGCCTCACAAAGTCCTTCGTCAGGGTAAACATTACTAGCAACAACTGAAAACATCGGTATTATCAGCACTGTTCCTAGGCTGGAAGTCAAAACACAGCACTGCACCATCTACCAGGAAGGAGAAAAATTGACTGCTACTGCTAAACCCAGGACAATGAGTTAAGGATAAGAATGTACATAGTTCATTCCTTCATTTATGACAACATTACAAAATACTAAACATGTTTTACAGTTGCATCCTTCTTGGTTTTAATTGGATAAAATCTCTCAACAGAATAAAGAAAACTCTGACTGCATTTTTTAGTATCTCTCATCAACCACACGGTTCAGTGTTAGCAATCTTTTCTGGAAGTCAGTCCCTGTCCTATCACTTTTATAGGTGTCACATGGAGAATACTTCATCTGAAGTAGAAAGTGTTGAGGCAGTAACCTCCTTAATAGTTCATTTTAAAAAAAAAAACATGGTTCCTGAGACTCTTCCTAATATTGTTGCAGACTGCTAATGCGAACTACAAACTAACTTTTAAGTCTATTTTATAAGCCCTGATGTACAGAAATGGGGGTTTGGGTGTTTTTTGTTTTGTTTTTTTTTTTTGTTGTTGTTTGTTTTTTTTTTTTACTTTGCTGATATTTTTTACTTTATTTGCTGTAGGAAAGTCTATTGATGAATCTTACACACCGTTGACTATTTGTCATGTAGGCAAATTAGAAATTCCTGGCATTACTTGCCTTCCCCTAGATACCTTTTCATGTTTCACAGATTAGTAAATATGCTCCTAAAATCTGCTAGAACACTGCATTTACTGCTTTTCTGCTTGGTGCGGGTTGGGCAACTACTTTGGAAAATTAATCTTTAATAAAGTATGTGCTACTACAAGGAAGGTAAAGTGATTTAAAAGCTTAAATCTGTTATTCATGTGTCAAGCAAGGGCATTGATTAAAATTAAAAACATGTTTCAAAATTCTAGGAAAAAAAATTCTGGACATTGACATTTGTTGAGTATTATATGCACTGCACACCAGCTAACAGAAGCCATAACAATCATAGTCATTAACAACAGCACATGGTCATTTATTTCTATCTCTAGTGCTAAGAATGCAGGAAACAACTAAACAATTTTTTCCCTATGTAAAGCAAATTGGCTTTATGTTTCCTGAGGACTTAATTACAATGTTTATC
This sequence comes from Pezoporus flaviventris, assembly GCF_033815535.1. Classification (NCBI taxonomy): domain Eukaryota; kingdom Metazoa; phylum Chordata; class Aves; order Psittaciformes; family Psittacidae; genus Pezoporus; species Pezoporus flaviventris. The sequence continues at coordinate 6,163,749 of NW_026892564.1, forward strand.
AAATAAAGCTGTTTCCAAAATAATCTTTTGAGTAGTTTTGACAAGATAGACCCATGTGCTGTAGCTATGTAAAAGTTTAAAAAAAACCAACTCTCTCTACCAAAAAAATCCCAACCCTCCCCCCCCCAAAAATACCCCAAACAAAGCAAAGAAAACAAAAAAAAACGGTTCTTTGCTTCATGATATTCTGTGGGTTAAAAACAACAAACCCCAGACCATCCACTTTCAAGATAGCCCATATAGGTTTAGAGAAGTATAATGTGTTTGCATGCTGGTAAGTTAATAATAAAAAAATAAAAATAGTTTTGTTTTTTTTTTTGGTTTTTTTTTAAGAGGAGGAATACCAAAATTCTAACATGATGTAGTGATTTCCCTCCTGTCCATTCTTCACCCAACTTCTACATTTCTGCCTCTTGATGATCTCTTTGGGAACAATTACACAGCCAAATACCTTACACTTTCACTTTACAGTTGTTGTAAATGATCCACACATATTGCTCAGATAGGTATTGCTATTGTTAGTCCCCAACAGACAATTTACTGCTTGCTGGAAGACCTCTGAATTGCTGTAGAGAGTTCCCCTGGCTCCAGGTGCTGAGCCCCGGCACAGAGAACCAGAGTTCTCCATTTTGTTCAGCCACTTCTGTTTGTTTCTGTAGTCATAATATAGTCTTTTTATGCAGTTATCACTCACAGAAGGGATTAAAATAATTTATATTTCCTTGCCCGTTTGTAAAAAATGAATCTACTTTCAGCTTCAGATTTCATGTGTTAACATACATAGATATAGGTGTAATCCTGCTTAATGCTGAAGCTAAACCCAGTATTCTTGCATTTGCAAGATATGCTAACTTAAGTGTCAAAGTTAATAGGTCTTTTCTTTACCAGAAGAGAGACTGGAGATCTTGTAAAAATCTACACTTATTTTTGAAAAGTTTCAGAATTGTATCTCGGGCTCTTCCTTGATTGAGGGTGTCACCTTAAAGGAAAAGAAACCTGGAAAACTGAGGACAGGCTTTGATAATGTCATTATAATCTGTTAGTCAATCATGAGAAATAGCTGAACAAAAAATATTGCCTTCTGAAGGAAGTAATAAAGGCAAATGAGAATTTATCACTCAACACTCCAACTTGCTATTTTGGAGTAATAGTATTTTTCCAGATCACTTTTCCAATAAATTAATTTTAATAAATCAACGAATCAGATGGTAATATTTAAATCAAAGTAAGAATCTTATTTATTTGAAAATGCTACCTCATTTATGAAGCTTGTGCAGTAACTGATCAATTAAAGGTATGATTTTTAAAGTTTGCCTGAATATTCACAGAATTCTGACTGATCTTTATGGGAGTCATGTGGCTAAAACTCTTGTGTATCACCTTGAAAGTATACTCTATGGTGTCTTAGAAAATGGGCTTTGCATATTGTAAGAAAGGTTACTCAAAGACATGCATAAGGTTAAGTCAATACATCACTGTATGAATTACCCATAAGAGATAGCAAAAATGCATTGCCTAGAGGCTATTTCCAGTTCTTGTGTAGCAGCAATAAATTAGTCAGGTCTGGTTTGTTATTTTAGCTGCATTTGATTCATTTTGTAACAGAATAAAAATGAAGTTTTAAAGGAAATAGAAAGCTCCAAAGGCAATGTGACAACAGATGAGAAGTATCTCATTTAATCAATGTGGTTTTGATTGCAAAAAATGTAGATGTAATAGTCATTATCTCCTTTGGGTTTTTTGAAGAGGGGACCCAAAGAATGAGGTACATCAGTACCCCAGCAGGTCATTTAACTTTACGGTGTGACACCAGCAACATATGCATTCGGCCCAGTGCCTACATATCACAAACCAATGGCTAGTAAGCATGAAAAATACAGTTAATTTGGATGAGATAACATAACATCAGTGTAAGAAGAACGTTAAGAGAATATACTCTAATTTGCATTATTCAAGAGTTAGTTACTGTTTAGAATATTAGTGCCTAAACCCAAGCTTTTATCTTTCTTCTCTTCGTTGCAGCAAGAGAATTGGTTAGCCACTAACTTGGGGCTAAGAGGTCTGTTACAAGGCTACAGCAGTCTTAGTGCAGCTAAAAAAGTAAGCGGTATGTACTTTGAATTTTCTTTAAGATTTATTTGATGATACTTACTGTTATATTTTCTTATTTTGTAATAATTTCCCTGTGTGCATATACTAGACAAAGACATGATATTAAACAATTTATAATAAGAACAAATGTCAGTTGTTCATAGCTTCAAAATATCACACCCTAATAATCACCATGTGGATGTCCTTATTTCTAGCACATCTCAATGTCACTTGAACATGGGTACTACTCATGGATGTGAAAAGCTAGTTCAGTTCATAACAATGTTTATATAAACTGAACATTGTTCTTATAACTACAATATAAACCATTCTGCATATTCACTAAATTTGTAAGAATATTTTCTATAGGATAAAGTAGAAGTTAATTTTTTTCTGAATAAAGCACTTACAAAATTTTCACTTGGAAGATTATGCAATTATCAAAATTCTGCATTGATTAATGTTTGGTTACTTATGATTCAAATGAGACTAAAGTAATTAGAATCATCATACATCTAGGGGAAATTACTAGTACCAAATCATGATGAGAAAAATGTCATACTGATTTGCTTGGTCTATTTGGTAATCATCTAATTTAACTGATAATCTTGAAGAAATATTAAAGAAACAACAGAAAGAGAGTTCTGTTAGTACAAAAGAAAATGCCTTACAACACCACAATTAAATAACTGTATTTTTATCCTTGCCTGAACTGTCTAATGGAAAATATCACAGACAGACTGTTGATAAAGCAACTTTTTCCTGTCTGGAAAATGCTGGTGCACTGAGACTTGTCTTTTCTGACTGTGGCAAATACATTAAAATGGATTCCTTCATTGGAAATAATATTATTAAGGAATTCAGAAAGTTCTCTGAAGGTGATCCATTTAGTCACTTTACTGACAGAAAATGGGAGTGAAAGCAAACAATCTGCAATGCACATTCTAATTGTTCTTTCATTAGTATTGCATCTACATTTCTAAAATATCTAACCTGTTTCACTTTTCATGTTGGATATAATACATAGCTAGCATATATCTGTTGTGACAATATACTTCTATGTTTTGATCTTTGTAGATCCTTCCACTGGGATTGCACATCCTAAAACCAAAATAACAGCCTTCAGCTTTTTTTTTTTTGCAATGACAAAACCCTGTAATCTTCTGAAGAAAATTGTTTCTCCTGACTTTTTTTGCTGAATCTGAGAGAAGTCCCAAGACAATTGGTTTAATTTTTCAGGCAAAATTCTTTGAGATCTCGACTGAGAACGTGCTGTGAAAAACACCTGAAAAGCATCTATGCATATGTAAGGAAGGCATCTGTGCAACATGAGACTGACCACCAGGAAGAGGCAGAAAAAGAAAGGCTAAACAACAAAAAGAGTAGGAAGTCTTTGTCCCCAGATGGCTGCTTTGTTATTGCCCACAATTCCTTTTAGGCAACATGCTAGATAACCTCAAAACACTTGTGAAGTTTATTAACTTAATCAGTCTTCAACACTGCCTGAAGTAGACTGAGGAAATCATTAACTAAATTGGCAAGGAATAGGTAATTGGTTGGATAGATAATTTACAACTGAAGAGAATTATAGATAACAGAACAGCAGGACTTTAAACTTTAGACTCTGTTATCACAACTTGATCCATGATTTTTTTTTTCTTCTCCGCTCTTGTGATGATTTTGGCTGAAATAATTCTTCTGCATAAGCAATATTTCTGTAGCGACAACTATGCAAATAATATTTCAGATAAGAAATCTGATAAAATGAGGCTAGGAGATGAAATATTCAAAAAGTCTTGTCATCAAGGTGGAACTTTGGCAGAGAAAAGAGAAAAACATTTCGTTTTACTCCTGAAACTATAGAACTTGAGTAGTCTAACTCAGAAAAGATAATTGGTACAGCCATACTGAACAATGCTACATACATTCCTAGACATAACTGAATTCTCCTTACATTATTGGGATTAATAAATTATTTTTCATAATCACACTTGAATTATTAATGTTCAGGATTTCACCTGTTGCCAATTTTTTCATGTACCTGCACTATTTAAAATTGTGTTTCTCCTATTATTATTTTTAAATTTAAATATTATTATTTTTAATATGAGTTAATAAATGATGGCAGAAACAATCTCCCACACAAACAAGATGTAAAAAAAAAAAAGCCAACCAAAAAACAAACCAAACTCACCGAAAACCCCTAAACAAAGCAAAACACAAACCCAAAACCAACAACCAACCAAAGACAAAAAAGTGGAACAAGAAAAAATTAATATCAATCTTTGGATGAGGGCTTTGATTAAATATGATCATATTTCAGTAGCTCTTCTTGTGACTATGTCACAAGATAGATACCATTTTAGTTATCTGAGATTAGGTCTGTTCTTGGAGTTTGACGTTTTATAAAGTTATCTTTATTTCATTTTATAAAGTTCTTTTTTTTTAACAAGGAAGCAAATTAATTTATTATCTTAACAGAAGAGTGAGAGTCACCCAGAATAATTTAATTTTATATTACCTGCAGGTGTATTGACATCAGGCCACAGCACACAGGTGGAAGTGTGAAATTTATTTAATGTTATGGATTCCTCCAAAGCATATATAATTACATACAACACACACACAAAAGTGAAAAATCACTTATTTACTGAGAAAATTCCAAATAATTTACATCCAGATACATTTCTTTCAATTCTAACTTGTGGAAGTATGTGTCTGTATTTCAAAATATTTGAGAAGACAGATTCATGCTCTTTCATTTAATGTATACACGCACAGCTTTGAATGCTTTGTACCTTTACTGTTCATGCTGATTTTAGAGGAAGCAGGATTAAGGTAGATTTGCTTTGATGCCTGACTGTGAGCAGAGTATATTTAACATTGAAATACAGAAATTTTAAAACTGTTACTATCAAAACACGCAGTAATGATGCAAAAATATAAGAAAAGTACTCTGAGGTTTTTTTTTTTCTCAGGAAACTAAAAAAGGAGGAGTTTTATTTCCTCCCATAAAATTTGCTAAATGCTAAGATGGTTTAGAAGTGTTAGGTGTGTTTTATATAGACACAGGCAACAGAAAAAATCTAGCTTTGGTGGTGGACACTTTGTTTATTGGTTTTGATGTTTTTATGTGTATGTTAATAAAACGGTAGATCTTGTTTTTTTAAATCTTATATTTTTAAAATCAATGTTAATTACATTTATATATTATCATAGAATCATAGAATGTTTTGGGTTGGAAGGGACCATAAAGATCATCTTCTTCCAACCTGCCTGTCACGGCCAGGGTCTTCTTCCTTCCACTCAAACAGGTTTCTCAAAACCCCACCCAACCTGGCTTTGAATATTTTCAGGGATAAGGAAGCCACAACTTCTTTGGGCAACCTGTTTCAGTGCCTCAAATATTATCTGATGCCTCCCAATTAATGGATTTTTTTGTGTCATTCATGCAATCAAAGGTTATTTATTCGCTTTCTATGTCTAAAGTTTTCATTTAACTATTTAGGTACATTACAATTCTACTCTTACTGATAGAATTTAAATATCTTTCTCATAAAATTATTAACACTGCAGCATCTTATCACCTTTGAAAGACTTTTTATACCTCAATGTAAAATTTAGAATATTTCTGAAAACAAATTTTATCTAAATATTTGCACTATTTAAGATATAGGCGATACCTGCCTTCAAGAAATCTGGAGGACTTTTTACAAGGGCATCTTGTGACAAGACAAAGGGGAATGGCTTTCAACTGAAAGAGGAGATATTTAAATTAGTTATTAGGAAAAAAATCTTCACTATGAGTGTGGTGACATGCTGGAACAGGTTGCCCAGAGAAGCTGTGGATGCCCCATGCCTGGAAAGTGTTCAAGGCTAAGTTGGATGGGGTTCTGAGTAACATGGTCTAGTGGAAAGTGTCCACACTCATTGCAGAGGTGATGGAACTAAATGAACTTAGGGTCTCTTCTAACCCAAACCATTCTATGCTTCTATATTTTACCAGGATGTCCTGGTTTCAGCTGTAACAGTTGTTTTTCTTACCAGTAGTTAGTACCATACCGTGGTTTGGCTTCAGTCTGAGAACAATGCTGATAACACACTGCTGTTTTAATTATTGCTAAGTAGCACTTACCCTGGTCAAGGACTCTTGTTTCAAGGACTCAATTTCTCATTCTCTGCCAGTGAGGAGGGGCTCAAGAAGCTGGGAGGAAGCAGAGACAGGACACTTGACCCAAAGTAGTCAAAGGAATATTCCATACCACAGTGTGTCATTCCTGGTATATAAACTAAAGAGAGTTACTTGGAAGGGATGGATCACCGCTCAGGTAGAGCTGGATATCAGTCAGCAGGTGTGCATTACTCTATTTTCTGAGTTTTCATTTCCTCTCTTGTTGTTTCCTAATATTATTACTATTGTTATTGTTTATATTCTTTCTATTATCACTATATTTTATTTTAGTTATTAAAATGTTGTCATCTCAACCCATGGGGTTTGCGTTCTTCTGATTCTCCTCCCCATCCTGTCCAGAAAGAACATCCACAATAACATTAAGATTTCTAAATGTTTTTTTTCTAAAGCATTTAGAATTTGTATTAGAGTAGAGCATGTGTATTTTATATTTCCCCTTCACCTTCTCTTTCTTCTATATAAATTCTTATTGTCTGTGCTGACATTCCAACTATGAACAACTTTTTTTTTTTCTGGCTCTAGGCAAGTCACTGAAACTCTCTATCCTGCATCTATAGAATTAGTCTTCATTTTGGGTATTTAGAGAATTGAATAATTAATCTTTTGTGGGATTCCTGGAGATGTAAAGCACTGATATACTGGTTTTGAAGTCTTTTTGTAGCTGTAATTGCATGTATGAGACTCACAGTCATGATAATGTTTAAAAGCATTGGGAGGGCTAGGGGGTTGATGCACCGCCACTTCAGCACATGGAAAAGAGTTTCTTTTAGCAGGTTCTTCTTTTTTGGATCTGAGACCCATCAAACCTGGCAAAATACATCAAATCACTCAATTTTGTGAGGTATTCCAGTATTCTGTGTAACTTGGTGCCAGAATATTCTGCTCACATAAATACTACATTGACTTAATTCCTCCTAAAGCAAAATTGGTTTGGGGTGGGGGTTTTTTCTGTTAAAAAAAGAAATTATTTTTCCAGCACTTTATGACTTTTAACAAAATCTAGCATCATTTATGATGTGTTACCTTGGCCATAAATGACTTGATGCTGTATATCACCAGTGTTCCTTATTTCTGAATGGGAAGCCAGAAATACTGAGTGGGTCATATTCAGTTAAGGTTGAGCAAATGAGAGCAGTGCAAGTCTGAAGTTTCACAGTATTTCAGCTAGGACCAAGGTAGAATATGACGTGGAAGTCCTCATGTTATCTTCCAGATACAAACCAAAAGAAGTGATAGAATAGAAATCAGTGACACGAAACAATAGATTTTGATAGCTTTCAATTGTTTGGGGTATTTGCATTACAGTCTTAATTTGCTGGGATGGCCTTGATGAATATAAGGAAGGGGATTACAAACTCATATGTAATACACATTAATATAGAATCATAGAATAATTCATGTTGGAAAGACCTTAAGATCATCAGGTCCAACCGTTAATCTAACATTGCCAAGTCCCCACGCACCACCTCTACATGGCTTTTAAATACTTCCAGGGATGGTGACTCAACCACTTTGCTAGGCAGCCTGTTCCAGTGCTTGACAATCCATTTGGTGAAGAAATTTTTCCCATATCCAATCCAAACCTCCCCTGGTGCAACTTGAGGCTGTTTCTTCTTGTTTTATCTCTTGTTACTTGGGAGAAGAGACCAACAGGCATCTCACTACAACCTTCTTTCAGGTAGCTGTAAAGAGTGATAAACTCTCCCCTCAGCCTCCTTTTCTCCAGATTAAACAACTTCAGTTCCCTCAGCCATTTCTCATAAGATTTTTTCTTTAGACCCTTCATAAGTTTGTTGCCCTCTTTGCACATGCTCCAGCACCTCAGTGTCTTTGTTGTAGTGAGGGGCCCAGAACTGAACACAGTATTCAAAATGCAGCCTCACCAGTGCTGAGTACATGGGGACAATCGCTTCCCTAATCCTGCTGGCCACACTACTTCTGACAGGAACTAGAATGCCATTGGCCTTCTTGTCCACCTGGGCACAAGCTGGCTTATATTCAACTGGCTGTTGACCAACCCCTTCAGGTCCTTTTCCGCTGAGCAGCTTTCCAGCCACTCATCCCCAAGCCTGTAGAGTTGCATGGAGTTGTTGTGACCCAAGTGCAGTATCTGGCACTTTGACTTGTTGAATCTTCTTGAGCAACTGGCCTCAGCTGATTGATCCAGCCTGTCCAGATTTCTCTGTAGACCCTTCTTACTCTCCAACAGATCAACACTGCTGCCCAACTTCACGTTATCTATAAACATATTGAGGGTGCACTCCATGCCCTCATCCAGATCATTGATAAAGAAGGTAAACAAATCTGGCCCAATACTGAGCTCTGGGAAATACCACTTCTGACCGGCCACCAACTGGTTATAACGCCATTCACCAGCACTCCTGGTGTCTGTTCATTCAACTTGTCTTTTACCTAGAAAACAGTATGCCTGTCCAGGCATGAGCAAAAATTTTCTCCAGGAGAATGCTGTGGGATTCATTGGCAAAGGCTTTACTGATGTCTAGGTAAACAACATCCACAGCCTTTCCCTCATCCACTAAGCAGGTCATCTTCTCATGGAAGGAGATCAGGTTAATCAAGCAGTACCTGCCTTTTGTAAACTGCCATTCATGCTGACTGGTCCTGATCATGTGGTTGTCCTATACGTGCTGTGGGATGTCACTGAAGATGATTTGCTCTAATCCTTTCCCTGGCACTGAGGTCAGGCTGGCAGGCTTGTAGTTCCCCAAATCCTCCTTCTGGCCCTTCTCATAGATGAGACCTCCCCAGTTAGCCAGGACAGCTGAAAAATGTTTGAAAGTCCATCAGTGAGCACTTCTGCCAGCTCCCTTTGTACCTTCGGGTGGATCCTATCCAGCCCCATATATATACACACCACACAGAACACTCTATTTCAATGTCTATCTAATCCTTGCTAAACTCATCCTGATATAATTTGCATCTTTAGAAGTTTATTACAGATGTAGCCGTTGTTCAAGACACAGGAACTGCAAAAGTCAGCACACTTTAAACATATATTCTAATGTATTTGATTTTGTGTTGAGCAAAGTGTCTGATTCTTCCAAAGCTAAGGGATTTGGATTGTTAAAATCTCTTACTTTTATGGGACTTAGGCATCCTGACTTCATAAAGAACTTTAAAAATTAAGCCAGCAAGTTTATTTTACTCAGTAAATTCCAAGAATTGAGTAAAATGATATGCTGAAAAGGTCTTTATGTGCATTAAGATAACAGTGATTTTAACCGCCTTATTCCTGTGCTGACCAAAAGACTGAACTGACACCACTGAGTTTGATGCAAGTATTGCAATTCATGTTATATTGTGTAAACAGAGGGAAAACATGTATTTTTCACTGATGACAAACTCCAGTGCAACTGGAATAAGACAGAAGCTTGCTAGCTTTTTCATGACTATAACATTAAAAATGAAATAGTTTCTCACTGCTGCTTTCTTGCAACACATTTTGCTTTTTCTCTGGGAACAGTTTGGGTCATTTACCCAAAAAGATAAAATACCCAAGCTACGCAGAGGAGTGACAACAGAAAATAATGTTGAGGGAACTTGACAAATGACAAATGCTTTGAAGGTGGAAATCACTGCTTTAGATCAAATCCCTTCTTTCTATCACTGCAAACTAGCTGGGTAGTTTTGATGTTTTTTTTTTCACGTTACAGACAATAATTCATTAATAACTTTATTTTTAGAAGATAAGTTTTGATAAACAGAAGTCAAGCATTCAAAAGGATTTACGAAGTCTAAAAAGTTCAATATTACAGGCATATGTTTTTCATAAAATATGAGTGCAAAAATGTATTTTTTATACAAATTTTAAATAAGCCTACAAGGAACATGTGTTCTAGAACATATTTACCCACCCTGCATTAAAAATAGTAGTACCTCTGTCTGCATACTTTCTGTGTAAAGAATCTATATTTACATAATTACAACTCAGTTTTATTTTAAATTTACTTGGTTTACAACTTACTCAAAATATGCCGTTAAAAAACAAACCTAAGACATTAAAGGTTGCACTTGATCTAGAAAATACAGTGCATGTAGGTGAGAAAATTATGTCCCTGTGATAAGGAATTTACTTTAGTTGCATTATAAAATCAGTTCTCTTTCCACTCTAGTTTTCTCAAAGAATGTTGCATCCTCTTGCCAGCCACCGCTGGACACTCTAGCTGCCTTGTTAAATTGAACACCTTTCTGCTTTCCTAACCACCTGGGTTTCCTAACCCACTGTTCTAAGTTTCACTGTCTAAATGTAAAATAAGCAAGTTGGTAATGTACCAAAATCCTCTTTCACACAAAAATAAATCTGTCCTTAATTCTATGAAATCAAAATGACTATGAACACAGATTTTCAGGATATACCAGTAGTTCAGCAATAAGGACATTCAGTTCCTCCAGCTTATAGATGCTGACACCTAAACCCCATTTTTTTTTTTTTTACTGTTTCAAAGAAATCCTATTTTCATATGCATAATAAAAAGGATAGAAAAAAAAATGTCTTTTAAGTTGGCTTTCACTAAAGATCTACTGTCTTTTGAATTGCATTGTTGAATTTTGTACATGTTCGCACTCATGCTTCTTTGAACTTTTAAGTGTTTTTCCTGAAGATTTTGTTTTATTTCAGAATGAACGAAAGTTGAATATCCTTTTTATGTAAGTATCCATTAACTTTTTCCCTATCATAATAAAAGATAATAAAAAAGCACTAGCTGAGGCCTGATTTCCATAGTTACTCTGGTTTTGTCCTGCCATGGTTCCATTTACTTTAGTAAAGTTACATGTAATTTACAACACTGTAATGGAATCATTCTTGAGCAGTCCCTTCCCAAATCTGGCGTAAGGCAACTAAGCGGAGAGTTGAAAGCCTAGTGTAGTAGGAAGGATGCATTCTTCCATTGTGACGTTTTACAAATGTTTTTCAAAACAAGGGGAAAAAAGAAAATATCTTTGGCAGAAACAGTCTTCCACTTACAACTTACGTTCTGTTACAGAAGTCCAAAGTGTCAGGAAGCCATAACGTATACACTATTTACCCAGCTGGTTTTTGGTTGGGTACTTACATTGGCAGACTCAGCAGCAGTAACAAGTCTTACTACCTGTAGCAGTCATGGATGAAAATGTTACTGTCATCATCTTCATTAACTTGGGAACCTGTCATGAGACATACATTATTTTGAAGAGATTAAATACCTACTGTTCTACTCATGCCAGTGTATGAGAAACCTTGAGATTTATCTTATGTGTGTTTTAAAAACTAGTACAACCTAAAAATAACTTTAACAGATGTAAAATCCAAGTTGAAATCCCTTAACACATTCCAATAAAAAATATAAAAATAAATTATTAAAATTTCCTAACTTTGTGTTTCCTTTAATAAATTTGTTTCCATGAAAGCAGATTTTGTGACTCAGTAGAAGTGGTTTAGTTCTGTACCCCCATGTTTAAAAGTCCTGCAGGTTGGTAAGACTATAAAATATAGCCAGAGTGTTCTTATTTGTTTATACAGTTATGAACTGTTGTTACATTAAGGAAAGCTATAACGGACTGGAGGAGAAGAGGCAATAGAGGTTTTTTTCTAATTGCTTCCAGATGTTTCTACTTTCAGCTTAAAGTAGCAAACAAGTTACTTGATCAGCCATTTGAAAGTATTATTCCACTATCTTGAAAAAAAAAATAAAAAAATCTGGTATTCCTAGGAAGAGGAAAAAAAAAAAAAGACAAAAGAAGTGTCCAAAACAACATTCACTTTCTTTGTCTTCATATACCATCTGATTTTTTATGCTCATTCCTTCCTTTGGGGAGCCTTTTTTTTTTTTTTTTTTTGTTTTGACATTTTTCTGTCTTTATATGTTAAAATTAATAATAATACTAAGTTAGACGTTGGTAATGAGGGAGGGATGGTTTGGAGTTCTTGGTTTTTTTGTTTTTTTTAATTTGATTTGTTTTTTGTAAATGAGCTTAGAGTTCCTCAACTTATGAAAAGCCTGTGTGGAAACCACATATACTGTCCCCTGTGGAACTGCATGGGTCATAAAAGCAGACCTGTGGATTAGTCTGCTTTACATGATCCAGGGAAATACTCAAATTTCCACAACTGGACCTGTATTTTGGCCACATCATGGTTACATCTTGGGACAAAGTCCTCCTCAGCCTCAAGATTCCCTGAAGTAAAAGCAAGATGTACATCAGATGCAAACATGGCTTTCAGCATTGTCCAGTTGACCTGAAAAAGGAACCAACATCTTTAAGTCTTCTATAGCATTCATCATCCATCCCTCAGCAGACAGACAGAATTATACTCTGTCCATGGCTTTAAACTGAATTTGTCAGCAATGTTGCTGCTCTGGTTTCACTTTTACAACTTTACAGAGCTGAATGTGAACTAAATTTGTGAAACACATTGACATTAAAAGACTACATGTATCTGTGTTTTCCCCAAATAATAGTATAGTCTCAAGCAAAACAAATGGGAAGTGCAAACCATGCTCTGAGTACAATTTCAGGAGAAATCTTGGGGGAAGGAGAGAAGAGTGCAGTGGAGAGAAAGGAAGAGGAGGGGACAATCTCTCCTCTCCTTTCTTCTTCCTGCTCTCTTCCTTAAGTCAGGGTGGAAGAGACATTTGTTTCTATCAGGTTTGACTCCTGAAGACCTCTCACAGTTAAGAGGAATGTATGATTTGAAGTCGGTAAATGTGGCATTTCACGACACGGACTCAAGTTGATGAGGAGACTCAAATCGTTATTTATTATCACCAAGCCCTTTTTATCCCCTTGTTCAGTACTTTCCCAACCTGAACATACATACAACGTTCAATCTCATTGGCCCCTGTAAAACTCTCCAGGTAAATAGTCTAATCACAATGCTGCGAACCCTCTCACAACCCCAACATCCTCTGGCCTCCGAGATTCCCACCACAACTACATCCTGGCCCATCCTCCCAAGGCTTGTTTGTTTACCTTTCCTGTCCTTCAACTTCCAGCTCATTGCCCCAGGTGCTTGTCATGCACCAAGGCCTCAGAGCTCATTCCCAAATTTTTTTCCTGCAAATCGTATCACCTTCACCTCCCACATCTCCCGCTTCTTTGTTTTGTATATCCACTATCAATACCTGCTTAAGGGCTTGATTAATAAGAAACTGTATAAGACAGTAAAAACTAACAAAACAAACATTCTTAACACATTTTTTTCACTCGTGCTCCTAGGCTAACAAATAAACAGTTAAAGAACAGTTAACACCTAGCAAATTAACAGTTAAAGAACAGTTAACATTCTGCACTAACAGTTGGTTTCAAATTATATAATGAAAATACAGATACATATCCATTTTCACAGATCTTAACAAATCAATTTCTTGATTGTTGTTATACCCCCCAACCATCCCACGTGTCCACAGGATTCAAGGCTGCCATTGCTTCCAACAGCAGTCTGAAAGGACTCGTAGGTGTGGCAACCAACAGGCACAGGGTCTGCCTCCTCTCGGGTTTTTTAATTCTTCTTCTGCCACCCTGATGTTGCTTGTGTGGCGCCTGATAAAGCTTGTGGTTGCACTGCCCCTCTCTCTTTTTCAGTTAGAAGTTCTTGTTTCAACCAATCTGTTCCTCCAAGTCCTGGATTCACCCCCAGGTTACCTTAAACACACTAAGCAGGGCTCATCCCATGTGCCCAGCATAGTGCAGGTGCTCTTTAGGCTTTCCTTATGGTGTCTCTACAAACTGCCCCGACACTTCAATAGATTGTAAGGGTTTGTTTTTTTTTTTCTTCACTCCATGGCTCCGATGTCCATCCTGGCCATTCCACCGGTGGAGCACTGGGAGACGAATTGGAGGGCAGCTTCTTTTGAACATGGTTATCAAACAACTAAAGGGGCCTCACTGCCTTTTTACGCCCCCTGTTAAATACTTCTATGCAAACACAACGACAAAAAATACACAGAACACCATCTGCCCTCAACACACACACACAACAGATCCCACAAGCACACTTCACACAATTACAATATTTGAAACACAAAATTCAGACACATGAGTATCACAGACATACTGTATCAAATGAGATGTATATGGGGTTCCAAGTTCATGATCCATCACCGTTGGCCTGATATCTTTGATAAGAGGTCTGTACACCAATGCGCGCAGCATGGGAAATAAGCAGGAGGAGTTGGAAACCTGTGTTAAGTCAGGAGACCATGGTCTGGTGGCAATTAAAGAGACGTGGTGGGACAGCTCACATGACTGGAATATAGTCATGGAGGGCTATGTCCTTTTCAGGAAAGACAGGCCAGCCAGGAAGGGTGGTGGGGTTGCTCTTTATGTGCGGGAGGAACTACAATGCACCGAGTTCTGTCCAGGGACAGATGACAAGCGAGTTGAGAGACTGTGGGTGAGAATTAAGGGGCAGGCTGGCAGGGGCGATACTGTTGTGGGTGTCTGTTACAGACCACCAGATCAGGGTGAGGAAGTTGACGAGGCCTTCTACAGGCAGCTGAGAGCAGCCTCACAGTCACAGGCCGTGGTCATCGTGGGGGATTTTAACTTCCCTGATGTTTGCTGGAAGGACCACTCGTCAACCCAGCAGCAGTCCAGGAGGTGGATGAGCTGACCAGGAGAGGAGTGCTGCTGGATCTCATCCTCACTAACAAGGAGGATCTGGTTGAAGCAGTAAGGGTTGAGGGCTGCCTTGGTTGCAGCGACCACGAGATGGTGGAGTTCAGGATCTTGTGTGGTAGGACTAGTAGAATACCAAGTAGAATTGCAACCCTGGACTTCAAGCAATTGCTGGGGGAAATCCCATGGGCAAGGCTGCTTGAAGGTAAAGGGGCCCGAGATAGTTGGTTGGCATTCAAGGATTGCTTTTTCCGTGCTCAAGATCAGAGCATCCTCAAGACACGTAGGAAGTCAAGGAAGAGGGCCAAGAGACCTGCGTGGCTAAATAGGGAATTGCTGGGTATGCTCAAGTGGAAGAGGAGAGTTTACAGGTCATGGAAGGAGGGGCTGGCCACTTGGGAGGAATATAAGGCTGCTGCTAGAGGATGTAGGAAGGCAGCTAGGAGGACTAAGGCATCCTTAGAATTAAACCTGGCGAGAAGGGTCAAGGACAGCAAAAAGAGCTTTTTCAAATACATGGCAGATAAAACTAACACCAGAGGCAATGTAGGCCCACTGATGAACGGGATGGGTGCCCTGGTGACAGAAGATACAGAGATGGCAGAGTTACTGAATGCCTTCTTTGTCTCTGTCTACTCGGCTGCAGGCAGTCCTGAAGAGCCCTGTACCCCTGAGACCTTAGATGAAGTCAGGTTGATGGAGCGGTTTGCCTTAGTCAATGAGGAATGGGTTAGAGATCAGTTGAGCAATCTGGACATCCATAAATCCATGGGTCCAGATGGGATGCACCCGCAGGTGCTGAGGGAACTGGCGGAAGTCATTGCTAGACCACTCTCCATCATCTTTACCAAGTCTTGGGAAACGGAAGAGGTGCCTGAGGACTGGAGGAAAGCAAATGTCACTCCAGTCTTCAAAAAGGGCAAGAAGGAGGACCCGGGTAACTATAGACCGGTCAGCCTCACCTCCATCCCTGGGAAAGTGATGGAACAACTTATCCTTGGTGCCATCTTAAGGCATATCGAGGATAAGAGGGTTATGAGGGGCAGTCAACATGGCTTCACCAGGGGGAAATCATGTTTGACCAATCTCTTAGCCTTTTATGAGGAAATAACACGGTGGATGGATGATGGCAGAGCGGTGGATGTGGTCTACCTTGACTTCAGCAAAGCATTTGAAACAGTCTCCCACAGCATCCTCACAGCTAAATTGAGGAAGTGTGGACTGGATGATCAGGTAGTGAGGTGGACTGCGAACTGGCTGAAGGAGAGAAGCCAGAAAGTTGTAGTCTATGGGGCTGAGTCTAGTTGGAGGCCTGTAACTAGTGGAGTGCCTCAAGGGTCAGTACTGGGACCAGTATTATTTAATATATTCATCAACGATTTAGATGAGGGAATTGAGTGTACTATCAGCAAGTTTGCTGATGACACTAAGCTGGGAGGAGTGGCTAACACGCCAGAAGGCTGTGCTGCCATCCAGCGAGACCTGGACAGGCTGGAGAGTTGGGCAGGGAATAACTTGATGAAATATAACAAGGGAAAGTGTAGAGTGCTGCATCTGGGCAGGGACAACCCCAGGTTCCAGTATAGGTTGGGAAACGACCTGTTAGAGAGCAGTGTAGGGGAGAGGGACCTGGGGGTCCTAGTGGACGACAGGATGACCATGAGCCAACACTGTGCCCTTGTGGCGAAGAAGGCCAATGGCATCCTGGGGTGTATTAGAAGGGGGGTGGTTAGTAGGTCGAGAGAGGTCCTCCTTCCCCTCTACTCTGCCCTGGTGAGACCCCATCTGGAATATTGTGTCCAGTTCTGGGCCCCTGTCCTGGGTTCAGCAGTAGCAGTCATGTTTTTTGGTTGTTTTTTTTTTTTCCTTTGTGCTAGCTGGTGCAGTGCTGTGTTTTGACTTCCAGCCTGAGAACAGTGTTGGTGAAGTCGATGTTTTCAGTTGTTGCTAAGTGATGTTTACCCTAACCAAGGACTCTGTGAGGCTCATGCTCTGCCAGGGAGGAGGGGAAGCCGGGAGGAAGCAGAGATGGGGCGCCTGACTCGGGCTAGCCAGGGAGGTATTCCATACCACAGCACGTCATGGCCGGGGTGGGGGGTGACTGGGAGTTACCCGGAAGGACACGGGCTTCCGGGTGGAACTCGTCTTCTTGGCCGGTGGTATCGTATTCTCTTCCCTTGTTATTTTCTCTTATCATTGTTGTAGTTGATAGTAGCGGTGGTGATTTGTGTACATTGGTTGCTGGACTGTTCTTGTCTCAACCCGTGGGAGTTGCACTCTTTCGATCCTCCTCCCCGTTCCTCCGGGAGTGGGGGAGAACCCCGGTGGGGGGGGGGACACGGACCTCGATTGTTGTCAGCTCAGCACCACTCACTGGGAGTGAGTGAACAAGTTACCTGACTGGGTTTAAACCACGACAGCCCCTCAGTTCAAGAAGGACAGGGACCTGCTGGAGAGAGTCCAGCGCAGGGCAACAAAGATGATTAAGGGAGTGGAGCATCTCCCTTATGAGGAAAGGCTGAGGGAGCTGGGTCTCTATAGTTTGGAGAAGAGGAGACTGAGGGGTGACCTTATAAGTGTCTATAAATATATAAATGGGGAGTGTCACGAGGATGGAGCCAGGCTCTACTCAGTGGCAAACAATGATAGGACAAGGGGTAATGGGTACAAACTGGAACACAAGAGGTTCCACTTAAACTTGAGAAGAAACTTCTTCTCAGTGAGGGTGACGGAACACTGGAACAGGCTGCCCAGGGAGGTTGTGGAGTCTCCTTCCCTGGAGACATTCAAAACCCGCCTGGACACATTCCTGTGTAACATTATCTAGGTGTTCCTGCTCCGGCAGGGGGATTGGACTAGATGATCTTTCGAGGTCCCTTCCAATCTCTAGCATACTGTGATACTGTGATGCTGTGATACGAGAGACCTTCCCATCGCGGATCTTGATCCGGCAGTTCCTTTTCCAGATCCACAGGCCCCAGGTCAAAAAGACCATCCAGGTCAGCATCAGAATTATCAGGCGGCAGAACCACAGGAGCAACAGCAGACTCACTTTTCAATCTCATGGCAGAGTCCAGCAAAGAGGAAGGTGGTAAAAGAGCTGAAGGTGCCGCTTCTGCCCCCTGTGCTTGTGAGCCAGCATGAACTTTTAAAGTTTCAGAAATAACTTGCCACAGGCTCAATAAATTGGCGGCAACTTTATCATTTTTTGTAGCACAGTCCCACAGGTTAACACCAATTTTGTCTCAAATCTCTTGGGTATAAATATTAGACGGATTGACTTTTGATGCCCAGAGAAGGATACATTTCAATTCTTCCTCATCAACTTTTTTCACATACAGCTTAAGAATCATAGCAAAAACTTCTAGAACATTTCCATGCTCTTTTGTTAAAGCAGACCACATAAATCTCAGCTGCTTACCCCCGTCCTGTGAGAGGCAATTGGTATGGTTTGAATTCTCTTCCTTTCAGCATACACCTTTATTTACATTCAGCAAGAAGTTCAGCTGAGCCATGCCACTGGATCTGAGTCCAACCCACATTACACTTTTGACACATACTGTCAAAAGCAAGGAAACTGGAAGGTAAGGCTTACTTTCCAGCTGCTTCATCTGAGAGCATAACAAATTACTGCTGGAGCTGAAGTTTGCTGACACAGAACACAAAGAGGAATACAATGTTAGAAATCTGGAAAAATGCTGCTTTCTCCAACCTGGCATTTCGCAGCTCTTCCTCTATATACATCAGGAAAGCTCTATAACTAGTTCTGACTCTCTGTATTATATGATGGATACCAGTATTTTTAACCTAATGCTCTCATCAGATCCTTTTCCAACAATTAAGCAAATTATTTTTTCTGTATTTTAAAGTTATGTGACAGAAAAAACAAGCAAATCAGATCAGATTTTCAGATCTAAGCAAATTTTAGCAATGAACATTTTTGGTTTGAGTTTTGGAATACACTATAAACCTCTACATGAGAAACCTATAGACACGTTATCAAAATACTTGAAGGTGATAAGTGCTTTTCTTCTGCAGTCCAATGTTTCTTAAGCCAGTATAATTTAGCAGGCAGACTGTGAAATTCACTACAGTCTGTTCGAGAGAGTACACAGACATTAAATTAACATGTTTTTCAGAAGAACAGACTGAGGTTATTTAAGAACTTGGAATAACAAATCAGGTCTTTCTCAAAATTGTTATTTGAAAGATGTGACCTAGAAGCTTGAAGAGGCAAGTAACTGTAATAAATTATGGTCTCATCATGACCTGAAAAATCAAAGAGAGAAAATCAGACAAATTGACCAGGGAACAGAACAAGTGTATAGAGACAAAACCAGAAAACCTGTAGTGTAATGTATGTTTAAATTAGAAGAGAATACAAAAAGCACCTGGAAAGTATTCTATATTAAAAAGAAGACAAAACCAAGGGGATATGAAAGTTCTTAATTATTATGACTCTTAAATAAGAGAAAATTATACAAAATGGTTGAAATACTCAGAATTCAAAACAAGCACTTCAAGAAAGAACAGGAGAGAAAGCCTGCTTTCTTTAATTGAACTGCTGCAGAATAATTAGCAAATTAATGGTGTTTTATTTATTCCTATAGCTGCTAATGTGAACTGTGAAAAAGGAAATGCTTCGAGCTGTAAACTGATAACACAAACAATAGTAGGACAAACACAGGTTTCAAAAGTTTGTGTTAGTAAGTTATGTTATATAAGAAAAGTACAAGAAAAGAGTGACAGAGTAGATTCATCATACCTTTTTTCATGGGAAGTAAGAGCTAAAACAGGAGACTGTGTTTTCGACTTACTTAAGATGATATTGCAGCTGCAAGACATTACCCCCTTTTTTCTTCTGCACTATCTATCCTCAGTTGCCTACACTTGTTCCATTAATCTTGGAGCCACAGAGTATAGATCATCTTTCTGATGTGATTGAGATCTTTTTTTTTTTTCTTTTTGCTTCTAACAGCTGAGGAAAATTCAGTGGGATTAGGGAATTATGATATAATTATATCATTATAAAAAATAATTAGGGGGATGGCTTTTCCCTGGGATCATGCTACACTGAGGAAAGGATGCAAATAAGAGAAGAAGGGTCATGTTTTATGTTAGTTTAAAAGGGTATATCCTAATTCTATTCATTTCTTCAGACAAAACAGTTTGCTACAAAACCTCTATGAGTTGGCTATAACTGATCTTCACAGATGAGTCTGGACTTCAACTATAATTTGCTGGTGAAGATGACTCACTCATACCTATACTTCTGTTTTGCAGAGGTTAGGATCCTTAAATTGGTTGTATATGTACATCAACGCATCTAGTGCCCTAAAAGATATTTTTTAACTTTTCAAGATACAATATAGCATTTCACCAGTTGGAACCAAATAGCAAAGTTCAGATAGTCTGCTTAAATATCATTATAATGACCTTTGACTCAGACACTCAGAACAGCCTATTTATTTCTCTTCACCTGACCTGAAACCCATGTAAAATCATTCCTGATTTTTCTGACAGTTTTATAGTCAGAGAGCAAACACTGGAAAGTAAGAGTATTTAGCTGATTATAGGCACTCACTTCTTGGGTATGTTCCACAAGATTTATCTGGAATCTGGATAGCAGTTCAAGAATGATGTCACTTGTGTTTCATGTACCTTAGTCTACTGCACAAGGAGACTTTCCCATTCCTGATGCCAACATTTGACATATTCAGCCACACATCTTACTTCAGCATGAAGCAACCAAAAAACATCAGATGAAAGTGACTGTTCGTCAGAACTGAAATGTTCACACCTCAGTAAGGAGCCAAGAGGAGATCTGGTATTTTAGTAGTGTATGAGGAAACTGCATATTATGACAAAAATTCACCAACAGTTTGATCATTCCTTACTGTCTTTTGGCATGCACCATTTGTGAATGGAATGAGAAATGCCCATTATGGAATTTCTTCCAGCTAGTACTACATTTACCATACCTGAGCGAACTCAGAAATTAAGACCAACTGACATGTCACAGCCACTCATAAGTTGGTTTATTAAATCATAACCATGCACATAGCATTCCAGGAGTTTATACAGTCTATATTGTTTCTTTTTGGAAATTAATCCCTTTGATCAGTATAAACATGATGCTATTGTCCAGTGCATTAACGCCCCTTATTGTCCTCGTAGCCCTCCTCTGGGCTTGCTCCAACAACTCCATGTCCTTCTTATGTTTGGGGCACCAGAATTGCACACAGTACTCCAAGTAGGGTCTCACAAGAGCAGACTAGAGGGGCAGGATCACCTCCTTTGACCTGCTGGTCAGGCTCCTTTTGATGCAGCCCAGTGTACAGTTGACTTTCTGGGCTGGGAGCGCGCACTGAAACCGGCTCATGTTCACTTTCTCATTGACCAACACGAAATTCTTCTCTGCAGGGCTGCTCTAAATCTCTTCTTCACCCAACCTGTAGCTGTGCCTTGGATTGCCCTGATCCAGATGTAGGAACTTGTACTTTGCATTGTTGAACTTCATGAGGCTGGCACTGGTACACCTCTCAAGCATGTCAAAGTCCCTCTGGATGACAACATAGCCCACACACACCAGGAAATAAAAGCTGAGTACTTTTTTATTAATTGTGTGACTATTTAATTAATTGCCATAAAACACAAGAGAAAGCAGAAGAATAATGAATTAAAAACTGATTAGATAGATCCATGGAAGCAATAAAAATCAACGGCCAACAACTTCTGTGAACTTATGTTACTAACCACTTGTGGAGGCAGGGTACTGAATGATAATGTCCTTTGTTCCAATCAACCCTATTTCAGTTTTCTATAGATCTAAAATTTCTGAGTCAGATTCTATGTTTTGGATAAACAGAATTAGGGCTGACTCCTCATTTAACCCAGATCATAATGTCCATCTAAT
Source organism: Pezoporus flaviventris (assembly GCF_033815535.1). NCBI lineage: Eukaryota > Metazoa > Chordata > Aves > Psittaciformes > Psittacidae > Pezoporus > Pezoporus flaviventris. Next base: position 6,185,567 of record NW_026892564.1, read on the forward strand.
GCATTACCCACACTGTCTGATTTTTTTTGCTATGTTACTGTTTAAATCATGCAGAGAACAGAACTCAAGAGAAAGACCAGGTGTCTTGAACATGAGACCCAAGCTTGTAGGCCAGGTCTAGTGGCGGCTGGTGGAGCTGGTCTGATAAAGAAGGGAAAGAGCAGTTTTGGTAGGAGGCTTGCCAGACTGGTCAAGGAGGCCCTAAACTAGATGTGTTGGGGGAGGGGGGCATCATTCCATCCCAACACACCCAGTCAGTTGCCAGAACCTATAATAAATGCTTGGAGCACTGTAGGGATATCCCAGCTGCTCCAGCCAATGAGCCGGCTTCATTTGGAGCTCGGCTCAGATGCCTCTATACAAATGCCTGTAGCATGGGGAACAAACAAGAGGAATTAGAGATGTGTGCACGTCTATAGGGGTATGATATAATAGGCATCACAGAAACATGGTGGGATGGCTCCTATGACTGGAATGTGGGAATGGAAGGTTACAGACTCTTTAGGAAAGACAGGCCTGGCAGGCGGGGAGGGGGAGCTGCCCTTTATGTTAGGGATAGGCTGGAGAGTATGGAACTGTCTGGGGACAGGTGAGCAGTCCACAGAGAGTTTGTGGGTCAGGGTTAAAGGGAATATAGCTATGGGAGACATTACTGTGGGGATCTGTTACAGACTGCCTGATCAAGGAGAACCTGCGGATGAAGCACTCTATAGACAGATAGGAAAAGCCTCATGCTCGCAGACCCTTGTTCTCATGGGTGACTTCAACCACCCTGACATCTGCTGGAAGGACGGGACGGCCCGGCACAAGCAATCCAGGAGGTTCCTCGATTGTGTAGAAGACAACTTCCTTCTGCAAGTTATAGAGGAGCCGACAAGGAGAGGTGCCATGCTTGACCTAGTGCTCACCAACAGGGAAGGGCTCGTTGGAAATGTGACTCTCCAGAGCAGCCTTGGATGCAGCGATCACAAGATGCTCAAATTTAGAGATCCTCAGGACAGTGAGAAGAGTGTGCAACAAGCTCACTGCCCTGGACTTCAAAAGAGCAGACTTTGGCCTCTTCAGGAGCCTGCTTCGGAAGGTTCCATGGGATACAGCCCTAGAAGGCAGAGGGGACCAAGACTGTTGGTTGATATTCAAGGATCACCTGCTATGAACTCAGGAGTGTTGCATCCCAACTAGAAGGAAGTGCAGCAGGAGGGCCAGGAGACCTCCTTGGATGGATAAGGAGCTCCTGAGGAAACTTCAAATGAAAAAAGAGGCTTAGAAAATGTGGAGGCAAGGACAGGCAGCATGGAAAGACTACAGGGATGTTGTCCGGGAAGCTAGGGACCAGGTTAGGAAAGCTAAGACTCAGTTAGAATTAAACTTGGCTAGGGAGGTTAAGGATAACGGAAGGGATTCTACAAGTACGTAGCAAATAAAAAACAGACTAGGGAGAATGTAAGCTCCCTCAGGAAGCTCTCTGGAGAACTGGCTACACAGGATTTGGAGAAGGCTGAGGTTCTGAATGACTTCTTTGCCTTGGTCTTCACTGGCAAAGGCTCTGACCAAACCACCCAAGTCTTGGAAGCCAAATGCAGGGACTGTGAGAATGAAGACCTTGCGCCCACTGTAGGAGAGGAACTGGTTCGAGACCATCTTAAAAATCTGAACGTACACAAGTCCATGGGTCCTGATGAAATCCATCCGCGGGTCCGGAAGGAGCTGGGGAATGAAGTTTCTAAGCTGCTGGCCATCATATTTGAGAAATCATGGCAGTCAGGTGAAGTTCCTGATGACTGGAAAAAGGGAAATAGAACCCCCGTTTTCAAGAAGGGGAAAATGGATGACCCAAGGCACCACAGACCAGTCAGTCTCACCTCTGTGCCTGGCAAAATCTTGGAGCAGATTCTCCTGGAAGGCATGCTAAGGCACATGACAAACAACAAGGTGCTTGGTGACAGCCAGCATGGCTTCACTAAGGGGAAATCCTGCCTGACCAATTTGGTGGCCTTCTATGATGGGGCTACAGAACTGATGGACAGGGGTAAAGCAGTTGATGTCATCTACCTGGACTTTTGCAAAGCGTTTGACACTGTCCCACACAACATCCTTGTCTCTAAATTGGAGAGACATCAATTTGATGGATGGACCACTTGGTGGATAAAGAATTGGTTAGATGGCCGCTCAGAAAGAGCTGTCGTCAATGGCTCAATGTCCAGCTGGAGACCAGTAATGAGTGGTGTCCCTCAGGGATTGATGTTGGGACCGGTCTTGTTTAACATCTTCCTTGCTGACATGGACAGTGGGATTGAGTGCACCCTCAGCAAGTTTGCTGACAACACCAAGCTGTGTGGTTTGGTTGATACCCTGGAGGGAATGAATGCCATCCAGATGGACCTCGACACGCTTGTAAGGTGGGCTGATGCCAACCTCATGAAGTTTAACCATGCCAAGTGCAAGGTCCTACACCTGGGTCAGAGCAATCCCAGGCACAGCTACAGGTTGGGCAGAGAAGAGATTCAGAGCAGCCCTGTGGAGAAGGACTTGGGGGTGTTGGTGGATGAGAAAATGAACATGGGCCGGCAGTGTGTGCTTGCAGCCCAGAAAGCCAACCGTGTCCTGAGCTGCATCAAAAGGAGTGTGACCAGCAGGTCAAAGGAGGTGATCCTGCCCCTCTACTGTGCTCTTGTGAGACCTCACCTGTAATATTGTGTGCAGTTCTGGTGTCCTCAACATAAAAAGGACATAGAACTGTTGAAAGAAGTCCAGAGAAGGGCTACGAGGATGATCAGGGGACTGGAGCACCTCCCGTATGAAGACAGGCTGCGGAACTTGGGGCTGCTCAGCCTGGAGAAGAGAAGGCTGCGTGAAGACCTCATAGCAGCCTTCCAGTATCTGAAGGGGGCCTATAGGGATGCTGGAGAGGGACTCTTCGTTAGAGACTGTAGTGATAGGACAAGGGGTAACGGGTTAAAACTTAAACAGGGGAAGTTTAGATTGAATGTAAGGAGGAAATTCTTTCCTGTGAGGATGGTGAGGCACTGGAATAGGTTGCCCAGGGAGGTTGTGAATGCTCCATCCCTGGCAGTGCTCAAGACCAGGTTGGACGAGGCCTTGGGTGATATGGTTTAGCGTAAGGTGTCCGTGCCCATGGCAGGGGGGTTGGAACTAGATGATCTTAATGTCCTTTCCAACCCTAACTATTCTAAGATTCTATATGTGACCAGATCTCTCTCCATCTGTCAGTGTGGGTTCATTTAGAAATAAGGTACTTATAAAAGTACCATTAGAAATGTCTTTTGTGAACATGTTGCATTTCTGTTATCTTAACAAAGCATGATTTTACATATGCCTAAGAAATCATAAACAGGACCTTGTGTAAAGCCCAATCACACATTACTAGAAATAAAAAATCACAACCTGTCAAAGCTTAAACATTTATCTGACACCGTTTTACCATTTTGTTTCTTTAATGGGTTTATCCGATAAGTATAGAGCTTCTTGATAATTTTCACGTTTTTTTATCCCCCAAATTTACAGATCTTCATTTCCAAACAATATTGAGAAGCTGAGTGCAGAATGCTTGCTCAGAGAATGTTCAGACTCCGCAGGAAGCTGTTTTTCAGGAAGCACTCTTTCATCACATATAATGCAACAAATATTCTGTTTTAAATAAATCTGAGTGGCAAGTTAATCTGGCTGAGATTTATGAGTTATATTATGAACTGCCATTCAGCACCATATAGCACAACAGTTGCCTGAAATTTCATGCACACAGACAGATGTAGGGTCTCTCAGAGAGTTTCCAAAAGGTTTATGTGCTAATCTTTACTAACTGTATTTTTTGATGCACTTAGCAAACATATACTATCCTAAAACTAAGGAGATTCCAGAGGATTTACTTGGCCTACCTAAAGGATATTTGTAGCTAAAGCAAAACCTTTGCCAACATTTCAGAAAATTCCTTGGTAGAAAAGTGAATGCAGATGCTTTATACGGAAAGTAATAATGATCATCTGCTGCAGTGAACAAAAATAAAAAAATTGAATCTTTATATTATAAAAGTATACAAAGAAGAAATGGCATAGACACTATAGCTAAAGACCATCTGTTCAGAATTTACAACAAGACTTTAAAAAAGTTTTTCAGGGGACTTTTAAGAAAACATTACTATTCATATTTACAGTAACAAATCCGTTAAGAAGCAAAAATAAAAATACATTTATAAGGATTTCATATTTTAAAATGAATTCTGAGCTTTTTCAATGGAAGTTGGAAAGACAGATTCACTTTGGGGTAATAAATAACTTTTCATAGGGATTTTTAGTTTAAGCTAACTTTATATCTGTTCCAGTGAAAGATGGATACAGTGCTAGGCCAATAGGTTAGGGAATTCCTAATACTTGTATCTTTCAGGTGCATTAGTGATTGCACTTTTAGTAGCACTAAGATATAGTGTAAGTTATCACTTCTTTTGAACACAAAAATAAAAACAGCTGTGGAGAAAACTACTTCTTAAAAATGAAGGTAAAGGTTATAGTCAGAGAGTTTATGATTATCAAGTTCTTGCAGTAGTGGGAATAATTTTAGCTCTAAGCTGGTTTTAGTTTTAAATATCAGTAAGTACCATTTTTTTCCTAGTACACTAATGTAACTACTATGATTTTAATAAACAGAATAACAGCATGGCAAATACTAGCCTTTTCTCAGGAAAGAGAATGTTTAAGATATGACAGCTACTAGGGGTTTTGGTTTTTATGTTGTTTTGGTATTGACTTTTTTTTTAAATTTTTTTTTTCTACATGAAATTCTTTTAAGGGGGAAAATAAATCTGCTATGAAATCACATTTTTCCAGTTCACTATTGTTTACATAGGGAGGCTTTTATAAGTTTCACATTCTGTCTATTGTCAAAGATTATATTGTAAAAGCCTTCTGGGAGAGGGGGTTGAAAAGGAAGTAGTCTTTCTAGAGGAAGGGAGAAATTTCTGTTTGCATTTCAGATTTTCTGCTCTCCATCCTTCCATCAAATTCAGCTGCTTCTCCCCAGTTAGTTGTTTCAGATACCCACGACATATTTATTTTTCCCTTTGTCCTGGGTTCAGCAGTAGCAGTCATGTTTTTTCCTTTGTGGCAGCTGGTGCAGTGCTGTGTTTTGACTTCCAGCCTGAGAACAGTGTTGGTGAAGCCGATGTTTTCAGTTGTTGCTAAGTGATGTTTACCCTGACCAAGGACTTTGTGAGTCTCATGCTCTGCCAGGGAGGAGGGGGAGCTGTGAGGAAGCAGGGACGGGGTGCCTGACTCGGGCTAGCTGGGGAGGTATTCCATACCACAGCACGTCATGGCCAGGGTGAGGGGTAACTGGGAGTTACCCGGAAGGACACGGGCTTGCGGGTGGAACTTGTTTTCTTGGCCGGTGGTATCGTATTTTCTTCCCTTGTTATTTTCCCTTATCATTGTTGTCGTTGATAGTAGCGGTGGTGATTTGTTGCTGGACTGTTCTTGTCTCAACCCGTGGGAGTTGCACTCTCTCGATCCTCCTCCCCGTTCCTCCGGGAGTGGGGAAGGGGAGAGCCCCGGTGGGGGGGGGGGGGGGGGGAGACGGGACACGGACCTCGATTGTTGTCAGCTCAGCATCACTCACTGGGAGTGAGTGAACAAGTTACCTGACTGGGTTTAAACCACGACAGTTCTTTTTGGTGGCCAACGTGGGGCACGAGGGGTTGAGATAAGAACAGATCTGACTGGATTGATAGTCACTCGTCACAATATATGGCTAGCCCGGGTCAGGCACCCCATCCCTGCTTCCTCACAGCTCACCCTCCTCCCTGGCAGAGCATGAGACTCACAAAGTCCTTGGTCAGGGTAAACATCACTTAGCAACAACTGAAAACATCGGCTTCACCAACACTGTTCTCAGGCTGGAAGTCAAAACACAGCACTGCACCAGCTACCACAAAGGAAAAAACATGACTGCTACTGCTGAACCCAGGACACCCTTTTAAGCCGATGGATTTTGATAAGCTAGAGGTATGGAACCTCATGAAATTCATTAAGGATAAGTGCAAAGTCTTAAATCTGAGAGTCAGTAATCCCATAGAACAATGAAGCTTTAGGGCTACCTATCCAGAAAGCAGCTTTACATACAAAGACGTCTGAGTCTGTAGTCATGTAGAAAACAAGTAGAATATGAGTCAGCAGTGCTTTCTTGTGGCAAAAAGAACCAATGGTGTCTGGGCTGCATGGGCAGGAATACAACCAGCAGGTTGAAGGATCCTTCCTCTCTTCAATACTTACAAGACCATATCTGCCCATATTGTTCCCAAGTCGAAGAAATACATTGGTCTCCTGGGGTCCAGAAGGGAGAAGCTCCGATGAGGGGACTCAAGTATACAGCACACAATGGGAGGCTGAGAGCCTGAAGAAGGGAGGGCTCAGGGGAGACCTTATAAGAGGAAAAAAAACACCTTTTAATGAGAGTCATCAGGAACTGGAACAAGTTACCCAGACAGGCTGTGGACTCTTCCTCCTTGGAGACATAAATTCAGCTGGCTGAGACCCTGAATAATCTGATTTAATTGGACCTGCTTCAAAGAGTAGGTTGGAACAGGTGACCTCCTGAAGTCCCTTCCAAACTGCATCATTCTGTGATTCAGCAGTTTTATGACATGAAACAGTCAGACCTTTCTATCTGAACTGCTGAAGTGTCTACAATTTCATCTTCCTTATGAAGACTGAAATTTTCAGCCACAGTTTCAAGCCATGAAGAAGCATCTACATTCTCACCTATCATCACTTATATGTCTAGAACCATATTACATCAACAGTGTGCCAGCCTGTAAAATTAATCAAATAAGGCATTTTTTTCGCTTAATAGTTACACTCTTGTGTGGCAAAGCATGGTAGATGGAGACCCTTCACTGGAAATTTAATGAGTTAAGTAGGTGATTCTACTGTCAATACATACTACATAGTGTGGAGGATGGTAAAAATGTCCTGAGGTTTCATCTATCTCATCTGTAATTGACTACTTTACTCTTAATCTAGTCTGATACCAAGCCTATGAATAAAGGAATTCAGTTAAAGTTCTTTTTATAATCCCAAAACACAAGTCTATACCTGTGTCCCAGCTTCAAGCATAGTCCATTTATGATGCTTCAAGAACTCATTAATTAATAAAAAAAGACAGAATATAAACAAATAAGTACGTATACTGCCAACTGTGCAGTATAAAGGGGTTATAACTTTTTCATTAGAAGCCATTGTTAATGATGTGCAAATGAAAATAATACACTACACCACATATTTTAGTTCCCTTTAATAACATATTGATGAAGAATGCAGAAACAGAAAGGATACAGTTAAAAACATTGTCTGAATTTCAAGAATAAGAATTTTTTCTTGTCTCACTAATGAAAACCATCACAAAAACTTCCTTATTCACTCATCCTTGGCACGTCCATCATCAAAATATGTATATCCAGAAAGACTGCAACAATGAAAGCCCTGATAAGATTTTGATCTAGAGTAAAAACATTCTTCTAACAAAACATTGTTTTATAACATTAATGGTTTACCACATAGCCTTTTACATTTTTTTTCCTACCAAATTAATTACATGACATATCATTGGTTTTACATTTTGCTTTTGACTTTTTTTGAGTTTTTTTACCTTTAATTTATTCAAAAACTTTTTGTACTAAGGTTCATAATGGCAATATCTTTTGTCTTTTTAAATCCATGTATGTATCTAACATAAAGCTTCATTTAAAAGTAAAAAAAAAACAACAACTTCCTTGGAATTTAAGAGCATCTATTTCTTGTTTTGTTGCCTTTGTTTTAGATGCTGTTTAAAAATCCTTTAAAAGTTGTTGTATGTCTGTTTTCCATTTAAATATTCTAAATTGTTTACTTTTCCAATTCCATTTTCTGTAGCTTTTAGTATTCATATGATTATCACCTCCATAGACACTGTCCTCAGTTGTCTATTACATTCAATGATTCCTCTATAGAAAAAAACATTTTCATGAACTTTGGTTACACCTAACTTTCCCTGCATAATGATCTTTTAATATTTCATCTGGATTATATTTTTTTTTCTTTCATGCAAGCTAAAAATGTTAATGGAATAAACTTTATTGAACAAGAAATAAGACCCTGCCTACATTAGTAACTAGATATCTGATCGAAGCACAATCAATAAGAATCAAATAGAATTTAACCAAATTGAAATAAATTATTTTATGAAACACAAATATTCCAATTCTACTTCTATAAAAGGCAAGAACTATTTAGGTGATCACAGGACAGGAAGGGACACTCCTGCCTTATCATTCAAAATCCAATTCCTGCTTTATCCATTCCAAATCCAACTCCTGCTAGCAAAATCAGCTGTGATGTATCAGCCCTTCATAAACTTATCAAGCACCGTATTAAATCTTCAAAACCTTTATGGACTCTTCTCCATCTACTGAAAGGCTGTTTTAGAATCTCACCTCTCTTGGTAGTTAAAAGCTTTCTAGTGTGTAAAGTTTATTCATACCCTGTTTAAATCTTGTGTCAATAAGTATTCTTGTGTAAACATGGATCTTATGCCCCAAATAGCAACCTAAATAGCTCTGTGTCCTCTTGAATTTACAGAGGACATCTTTATGAGCACCATTAACCTGCAGCTTTAGGCACTGAATACACACCCAAGTGTTTCCTGCTGAATTTATTTCCTTGCAGGATGTGGATGAAGTCAAGCTCATTAACCCAAAGCAGAATCATTTAGTCTTCTATACTACTTGGATTCCTTGTTTTCACTGTCTGTCATGGTCATCTATTTCTCACTGCAAAAAATTTCAATTTCTCTTCTACAGTGAACTGGAGTATCCTCTTAAATGTTATATGGGCAACTTCTTACATAAGCACTTGAAAATAGGAGTATTATAATTATTAGGGACAGAGACACATATGAGTAAACAGATCATAAACTAACAGAACACACTTATCTGATTTCTTGTGTCACAGAGCTTATGAAACTGACATTGATTCTTTCAGCGTTCATTTGGATTTCAATTAACCATCCATACTTTAATAATGAACCAGCTGGTTTGATTCTCATTGTGGTATAAACAGAAAGGAAGAGTAACACATCCATGATCAATGAGGAACTTCATCCATTTGTAGTCAGAAGGAAATCAAGACACTTCATGCTAAATGTCTTGAATCTAGTTACATGTAACACCTTTTACAAATCAGAAGACAAAGAAATATTCCTGTCAACATATTTGTATTTGGATACTATGATTTTTTGATACTATAATGTTCTAGAAACATGTAAGTAAATTATTAATAAAAGTTTGCAAATATATCTTATCGCATTGAATTAAGAAAAAAGTGCAAAATAAGAAAAAAACCCCACGTGGATGACATACATCAACATACACAAACAAAACTTACATAAGTATTTCAAGTTTTTGGGGAGCAAGGAATGATCCCAAAACATGTACATGACAAGATGTATTCATGGGTGCTGAGGGAACTGGCAGAGGAAATTGCGAAGTCACTATCAGTCATATATTTTGTGTAAGCAGTCATGGTAGTCCGGTGAAGTTCCTGCTGATCAGAAAAGGGCAAACATAACCCCCATTTTTAAAAAGGAGGAAAAGGAAGAGCTCAGGATCTGCAGGTCTCTCTACCCAGCAAGATCATGAAGCAGATCCTCCTGGAAACTATGCGAAGGCACACAGGCAGTAAGGGATGATCGCTGACAGCCAACATGGCTTCACTAAGGGCAAATAATGCCTGACAAATTTGGTGGCCTTCAATGAAGAGACCACGGCATTGGTGGATGAGGGGCAGTGCAACTGAAGTCATCTACCGGGACTTGTACAAAACATTTGACACTGCCCTGCACAGCATCCTTGTCTCCAAATTGGAGAAGCAGATTTGACAGATGGACAACCCAGTGAATAAGGAACTGGCTGGATGGTCGCATGCAAAGAGTTGTGGTCAATGGCTCAAACTCCATGTGGAGATTGATGATGAGTGGTGTTCCTTAAGGGTCAGTATTAGGACTCTTGCTGTTTAGCATCTTTGTCAGTGACACGGACAGTGGGACAGAGTGTACTCTCAGCAAGTCTGCCACCAACATCAAGCTGTGTGGTACAGTCAACAAAGTGGAAGGAAGGGGTGCCATTCAGGGGAACCTTCACAATCTTGAGAGATGGGCAAGTGCAAACCTCATGAAGTTCAACATGGACAAGTCCAAGGTCATATACCCAGGCATATATCAGGGCAATCCCAAGCATAAATAGAGGCTGGGAGGATAGCGGATAGAGAGCAGCCCTGAGGAGAAGGACTTGGGAGTGTTGGTTGACGAGAAGCTCAACATGAGCTGGCAGTCTAGAATGTCAACTGTATGCTGATCTGCATCAAAAGAAAAGTGTCCAGCAGGTCAAGGAAGGTGATTCTCTCCTTCTACTCTGCTCTGGTGAGACCCTACCTAGAGTACTCTGTTTTTTTGTACAAGGGCTTATAGTGACAGATCAAGTGGGAATGACTTTAAACTGACAGAGGGAAGATGACACAGATTAGATATAAGGAAGCTCTTTACTGTGAAGGTGGTGCAACACTGGAGCAGGTTGCCCAGACTAGCTGTGGCTGTCCCATCCCTGTAAGTGTTCAAGGTGAGGTTGGACAGGGCTTTTAGCAGCCTGGTCTGATGGAAGGTGTCCCTGCCCATGGCAGGGAGGGTTGGAACTATATGACCTTAAGATCCCTTCCAACCCAAACAATTTTATGAATCTATGATTGCATATATATCTTGATAATTCAGATTAATCAACCAACTAATATCGAGCATCAGTTGATAAACAACTAAGGAAAATTAAAAAGGTTGATGAAGGTAGGGACTTGCTACGGAATCATCTGTTACAACTGACCTGGGTGGAAATATACAAAGGTATTCTTTCAAATTCTAGACATATTTGAACCACTTTACAGGGGAACTAGTGAAATTCAGTCTGAGATTCTGGAGTCACCAGTTTCTTTCATTTCTTGGTGAACTATATTTTAGAATAGATATGTTAGAGAATGAATTTTTGGCATCAACATTGTACTGCTCAGGCATTTTATTTTATTTTTATTTTAAAATATTTTTCATTCATATAATTTGGACAATGTAACTGAAACAGATGCTTCCATTATTGGGATGATTCCCATCAGATTTCATATTGTGTTCATGTTATTTATGAAATGATCTTAATAACGATCATTAAAAAGGGCAAAAGAGAAAGATGCCCTTGCAAGTGAAAAATACCATTTGATATATTTAAAGAATGTGATAAACATAGAATCATAGAATCATAGAATCGTTAGGGTTGGAAAGGACCTGTGGGCAGGGACACCTTACGCTAAATCATATCACCCAAGGCCTCGTCCAACCTGGAGCCAGGCTCTACTCAGTGGCAAACAATGATAGAACAAGGGGTAATGGGTACAAACTGGAACACAAGAGGTTCCACTTAAACTTGAGAAGAAACTTCTTCTCAGTGAGGGTGACGGAACACTGGAACAGGCTGCTCAGGGAGGTTGTGGAGTCTCCTTCCCTGGAGACATTCAAAACCCGCCTGGACACATTCCTGTGTAACATTATCTAGGTGTTCCTGCTCTGTCAGGGGGATTGGACTAGATGATCTTTTGAGGTCCCTTCCAATCTCTAGCATACTGTGTGTACTGTGTACTGTGTGGTCTTGAACACTGCCAGGGATGGAGCCTTCACAGCCTCCCTGGGCAACCCATGCCAGTGCCTCACCACTCTAACAGGAAAGAATTTCCTCCTTATATCCAATCTAAACTTCCCCTGTTTAAGTTTTAACCCGTTACCCCTTGTCCTGTCACTACAGTCCCTAATGAAGAGTCCCTCTCCAGCATCTCTATAGGCCCCCTTCAGATACTGGAAGGCTGCTATGAGGTCTCCACGCAGCCTTCTCTTCTCCAGGCTGAACAGCCCCAACTTTCTCAGCCTGTCTTCATTATGCCAAATTTATATCAAACAATCAAATAAGAAATTTTGAGGTTTTAAATGAGAAAATAAATGCAAAATTCAAACAAGAATGAGACTTGTGTGTGCAATATTAAAAAGTAATACTGAATTATTTTAGTTTATTAAATCTGACAGCATTTTATTTGCTTTGAATACTTTATCTCATGTTTCAGTGCTTTTTTTCAGACTTAATTAAGAGATAGCATGACAAAGCAAGAGCTGTCAATGTTTCCTTTTAGCTGTACTTTGGGAACAGACATAACACTAAAAGAAAATTCTATAAAGTATTATCTCTCATAACAAATTATGATTTATTTTAAAATTGTATTTCTTTTTAAATGGATAATTGTCCTAGGCCTTTTAAAAAAAGAACATATCTTTTTAAAAATACTTATTGCCTTTCTGCATAATTATCACATGGATATTCTCCAGGTTTTTTTAATTTATTCTGAAACACACTGTGTGAAAGGTGAACAGGATTTTGGTTAAGCTTTATTATAAGTATGAAGACGCTGCCTTAAACCACAAACAGGCTTAGTGAATGAATAAATGTGGAATGTCTTCTATCATGCGTTTTGAATAAAGAAGAAATTCAAGCAAGTAAAAATGTCTTTATCATTTTCCCCCAAAATGGCAATATGTTGGTATAGATTCTAAATAGTTTAACAGCTACTGTATAGTTTTCTGCAGAAGTTTTCTGCTCAAACTATAAGCAGTTCTCATTATGTTTTGACATTTATAATAAGGTTTCCAAAGAAATTCTTTTTCAGCATAGGAGTTTTCTGTTTGTTTTGGGTTTTGAAGGGGATTTATATATCCCTGAATATAATGGTTTCTCTAGCTCTGACTCTAATCTTGTTTTATTTGGGTTTTGTTTTGTTTTTTTCCAAAAAGGTTACTCAAATGTAAGGTAGAACTATTGAATTTGTTGGCCATCATTGTCTTCATTAAGTAGCTACCTGGGGTATCTACCTGTTCCTCAACATCAACATCAGCAGCAAAGGTATCAGATTGAAGAAAGTTTTCCAGGCAAGAAATCCCTAGTTAGTAAGAACTACCTACAGTATTAAACAGATACTCATGAATGGAGTGTTAGTTAAAGAAGGGGAAAAAAAAAAGAAAAAAGAAAGAAACAGTTATTCTTTTTTATCTTCTGCACAGGATAACACTTATGGGGATTAGAATATCAAATAGGATGACTGCTTGTTGTTCAAATGGCAACAAATATACATGATTAGTATATCTTCCCAATGCAGAGACTGGAAACATAAATTGATTTTTAATTTGAATGAGCTAAAGAGTTACCAAAATAATCAATGTTTTAACTCTGTTACCATGAATGTATGGATTTATGGATTTTCTTTGTGGAGAATGGTTATTTTAAGTTTTTTAAACCCCATAGTAAATTATGTATAAGCTGTTAAACTTCTGTGAGCATATAAAAGTCTTGTTAACATCCACTGTACTGATGATTGCTTCTTATCAGGTGCAAATTCAGGCTGAAAGTTACTTCTGCTTTTAGCGAAATACCAGTTTCATCACAAAGCATTATAATGCATTTGATTTATTACAGCTAAAGCCATTGTTTTGTTAAAGCCAAAACTAAATCCACTAGATGACAGATAACATTTAAAATATGTACTAAGAGGAAACAGACCGTGAATTTAAAATACGTTGTTTTCCCAGTTTATTAAAATATAGTCTATGTGGGGCGTCTTCTAGGACTTGTTTATATAGTGGTGGCATACAGTGGGACAATACAAGTATTTTTTTAACTTACAAGTATTTTTTTTAACTTTTTCTCACTTGTCTAGTCATTTTGATATAAACAAAGAACTTCCTTGGAAATTTCATTTGTGCTTTACATGTCTGTTGTGGTTTAAGCCTGGCCAGCAACTATGTACCACACAGCTGCTTGCTCACTGCCCCCCTAGTGGGATGGGGAGGAGAATCATAAAAAATGTAAAAGAAAAATGATGCACAACACAATTGCTCACTACCTGCCGACAGATGCTCACAGCATCCCAGAGCAGCGATTGGGCCCTTCCTGCCCGTCTGTATACTGAACATTAAGTTAATATCCTGCAGGCTAGTTTTGATCAGGTGTCCTGTCTCTGCTTCCTCCCAGCTTCTTGTGCCCTTCCTCACTGACAGAGCATGAGATACTGAAAAGTCCGTTGTTTAGGTTAAGCATTGCTTAGCACAGCTACAACATCAGTGAGTTATCAACATTATCCTCAGAGTAAACCCAAAAGACAGCACTGTACCAGCTGCTAGGAATTAATTCTATCCCAGCCAAAATCAGAACAGTGACAGTTCTGGAAAAGGTGTAGTAATTTTTGAGATAAGATGTGGAGAACTTGATGTTAATGCTGCTCTGCAGCAACATTATATTTATTTAAGTAATTAAGAACATTGCAAAACTGAAGATCAGTGTTTTTATTGTACAATACAAACTATGTAATGCAATAGAATCAAATCAAAATGTGCTCAAACCTGTCATTTTTTAAAACTGTATTAAGATAATTTAGTAGAAGTTTGCACTAATACTTCCACAGGGAATATTTGTCAAAATGACTGACACAAATGTAAAATGGATTGACATATGATTTTGTAGAATTGCTATGTGTTGAACAGCCTTGATAGTTCTAATACTAAAATATGAAGAAGAAATTACAGTTATAAGACTAAAAAATACTGGTATGATAGAAAATATTTTGAGCAAGTGTTTCTCTGGATTTGTTTTATTTGTATGTTTTTATTCTGGTTTGAGTTATTTTTATTTGGTTCATTTGTTTCTTTTTGACTGTAGGATTGTTCTTAGGGTGTGCTTTCTTTCTATTTCTCCAGATCATATTTTTCTTGATTGTTCAGGTACAATCAATATATTATATATAGCATTTGATACAACAGTGATTTGATGCCACAGTGGCTTTCAGCTTTCTTCTTTATCTACACCATTGTGGAGGTTAGCAATGACCTACTTCCTTGTCAAAATAGGATGCTTAAAGTCTAATGCAGGGCAGGGTACATCACACTGTGACAATGACATCAGAGTATTTGCATAGAAAGATCCTATGACGTGAATATTTTTAAGCAGGCTCATCACCCAACCATTTAATAGTGTTAGACTTGGAGACGATGGTTGCTGCATTACAGTTACAATAAATTCCAGCTACAATAAATTCCAGAATGCCAAATAAGTCACATATTTAACTACACCTATACTATTTTTTTTACTTTTATATATTTGTGCAAAGGCAACATTTATATTTTTCATGTAAAAGATACAGTACATTAAATTATTCAAGTACACATTTTAGAACTGTAACCTTGCTTTATAGACCAATTTTCTGATATTAATTTTCAGAGGATATTCAAGGTAAAGGGTAACCAGACTTAAAAAAAAAGGAGTTTAGACCATTTTTTTCAAATCCCTTCTCATTTAACTCCTCTTTCAGAGGCATCCTTATGCTTTTAATGGCTATGGTAGATCTTCTTTCTCCTTCAACATCGTTGGTCTAAGATTCAACATTTTTTCCATTTATACATCATAATTTTTTTTTTTTTGGGGGGGGGGAAGGTGTGGGTGGGTGTGGCAAAAAAGCTTTCTGCTGCTTGCTCTTTTCTTGCCTGGGCAATCAACTTCCTCACATCATGATATTTCCATTGTGAGTTGCTCTGAAATCTGACATTCTAACACCTGTGAGAAAAAAAGGAAGGAAGGAAGCAAGCAGGTGGCCTGGAAACTTAAAAAAGTAACATCAGCTGATTCCTGGCAGCAGGGAGGTACAGATTTGTCAATTTTCCTGATTTTGAGATCCTAGTTTTATTTGCATTATGTGGAAGTCGAAGTATTTATCTTGCTGAAGCTAGGACAGGCCTATATAAGACAGGGTGCATTACTGGCAACCAGTTATTCATATTTCATGTGTCAGTAGATCACTAGATACTGATGAACAAGAATTATACCTACTGCTGAGTGATTATAATATTATAGAACACTGATTTGTGGTTACAGTTGAATTTGTTGACCCGTGAAGGCAGTGTTCAGGATAACCTTTAAGGCAAGGTTTTTCTGATTTAATGGCATTAGGTATGGTTTAGGTAGGAACAAAAAGCATGGTGGGCGGCCTGGAACCTGAAGGCTGAAGGAATCATCTTGCTGATTGCTTCTCTCTTCCCTTCTCAGGGATGTGTTCTCTGTGCCAAAGTACTGGCGTCTTTTTCAACATGTATTCTTCTTGTGAAACTTTCTGGTATCTTCTTTCATCCTTTCTTCTGATTGCTGTTTTCTGCTTACCCATATACTTGGTTATTCTATATTTCTTGCAAGACTGTACAGGAAAATATGAATGCTGAAACGCAGACTACAGAGCTTGTCTTGAACCATAAAGAAGCCACAGCAAGAATAAGCTGTTTGGACGCAAGATCATGTAACAGTATATCAGATTTTGCTACTTTCTGTGGGAAGAAAACCATGCCTAGTACTGAAAAGTAGCATAAAAAAAATCATCATTTAGAAATTGAGACTTGTTTAAAGTCTAAGGCCATTATTCTAAGAGCTTTGATGGACTAGATGGAGAAAGACAGGAGCATGTATCTTTCAGTGTTTCCCATTTGACAGACTTTATAGGTATGGCTATATATTTTTTTTTCTTTTGTTAGATTTTGAGTATAACAGCTCTGAAATTCTATTTGAAATCCCTCTTTTGGTTTAGTACACATTTTACAGTGTTCATAGCTACCCTGTTCCCCTTCGTCCCGCACATATTTTCCCTGCTGTTGTATTAGAATTTGTTTCTACTGTTACTTTTTCTTTTTTTCTTTTTATTATCAGATAATGACTCACATTCTCACTGAAAGAGACGTATTATAAAATAATAGTAGTAATAGAGCAATAGAGATAGATAAGGTCTAATTTATTCAAAAGTCTCAAGGACAGAAAACAGATTTTAAATTATTGACTTGTTTTGAACAATTAAACCACAAAGGTAACTGGGCTTCTTTAATGATAACTGCAGGTTTATCAGCAATGATCAAGTTTTATGTTATCAAGAAACAAGGAAACTGTGGTTTTGATCAATTTTTTCTGATAGTTTCCAGTTAATGAAGACTAACATGTAATTTTCTTTCCTTAAATTGAAGACTTAAGGTCAATTTATATTGTATACAAATATTTCTTTTAGCTTACTCATGAAAGTAAATACAAATATAAAGTTGATGTTAACACTGGCCAAAAAAGATTTTCATGTTGTAATTGCTAAATAAACAATTCTTGCCTACAGGAGACTCCACAGCTTCAGAGGGACATATTTCCCCAGCTTCTACCCATTTCCACGTTAAAAGACATGCCTCAGCGCTGTAAATACAGCTGTTCTGCAGATGCTTTATTCATTAAGTTTTTGATTCTTTAAACACTGATCTTTTGCTTTTGTAACTGTGATGGTGCTTGCTAAGCTCTCTATAGTCTTCTCTGTTCTGGACCTTCTTCTCACTTGCCTTCTGAGTAGGGAAATTGTGAGGGGTTTCTTGGGGACTAGTTCTTTGGCTCCTCCTATGTGGTGCCTTAAACATTCATGTGTTTTCATTGCCTATATTTATTCTATGATATCATGGGGTATAAGATGCTGGTAACATATATCTACCCTGACATGTTCATGTTAGCTGCACTAAACCCAGGAAAAATACCTGTGTATTACACTGATCTGATTTTCCTGAACAGTAGTAAAATGGGGTGGACAGGGCATTAGCAGGGTTACTCTATGAGTAAGGATGGGACTGTTTTACAGAATCTGAGCCACTTTTCACATCTGAGAACAGTTTTGTGTAGTCTACCCTCTGGGTGATCTAAATCTTGCCTACCCCTTTGTGCAGAAGGACATGTCTGAGAAATCAGAATCTATCGTACACAGTAATCTGGGCTGGTAACTAAAGTCAAATCATGAAGTTCTTAATCTGTGAAAAGTTTTAACCTCAGTGGTAATTTTTCCTGAAGTAGAACAGGTGGGATTCATTTAACTAAGTAATTGATAACCTATTTTGTGGTCCACAGATAAGGAGGTAGTGGCTTAGCTCATTCTATTTGAAAGAGATTCCCCAAGCTATGAAACTGAAAGCAAAATGACCTATACCAAAGAATGTATGTATACAACAAAAATTGCGTGTCTTCCCATCTATTAGATTCTTTCCACATTCCCTTTAGTAAGCTGATTTTTACTGTGTCACTAATAAATGACATTTTTTGTTTTGACAAACCATGGTATTCATGGTATTGTATGGTTAAAATACACTAAGCTGCTTTTAGGAACAAAAATTTCATTCAAGGGTAATTCTGAATAAAAACAAGTTTCTGAAAAATAACCCCTAAGTAAACCCTAACTCAAAACAATTTTAGTGCAGAAGCAATAAACATATTACAGGGCAATCAGAATACTACAGGGCAATCAAAGTGCTTTCCTCCAGTTTCAGCCTTTTGATTTGCCATTATAGTGAAATATAACACAAAATTTTTAAAAAATAAGAGAAGAAAAAATAATTTCAGAATAGTTAAAACAAGGAGGGTTTTTTTGGTATGAAAAGAAAAAAAATACCTGAATGCAGTTCCTTATACTAATGTGATACAGCTTTGTTGACTATAGGTAGAAGTGCTGATTCTCCTGAATAAGCAAATCTGTTTCTGACATCTGTTAGTAGAAATCCAAATAGCTCAGAATATTTCTCTGAATCAACACTAGAAAAGTTCTGAAAATAAGCTGGATTCAGGAAACCACGCACAACATTATGATAGGCAACATTCATATTTAAGAAAATTTTCTGTAATAGCAATTAAAATAAGTTAAATTTGTTTTAGTTTCCTGCATAATATACTTCTGGTAACTTGTCAACAACAGATCACTTTTGTAGTGAAGGAAGAACTACCAAGTCTTAACATCACAGCTTAGGTACCTACATGTATCTCAGTAGTATGAGTCCCATATTAAAAAAACTGCTCTGAATAGTGTATTTTCTTTATTATCTCTTTTTTGTTGTGTCTTTAGTCAACACCAGTCATAGTATGATCCCGAGAACTTAAACTTACAGGGCTTTTGCTGGGGCTGAATATACTCAGATGCATCATTTCAAAATCATAATAAATACTAAAGAAATATATATATCTGTACCTCTACCTTCTGAAGAAGAGGGGAAAAAGAGAGGGAAACTCAAATTCAACTCCAGTATGTTCCAAACGTATGTCACCTTAATCTATCCAAGGTTAAAATAGCATAACTTATGTGAAGAAACTTCCATCTGTAATGAGCTTTTCAGTGTCTTTTAGGGCTCTATCTTGAGTTATCAGTGAGATTGCCTAATCTCAAAATCTGAAACAATCAAAGACCTCAGGCAATGGCCTTTCCCTGGGACTGAAAACATACAACTTGCACCATAACCGAGCTGATAACTTTTACTCTGACAAAGGACTGTTGTGCCATTTTAATTATTTCACTGTGATGTTAGCCTAGCTCAGGACAAAAAGAAAAATTGTCATGACTTTGAAATGCAACCCCTTCAGTTTTGGAAGTGTTTCAAGGTATATGTGAGGAGATAAAAATGTCTGCTAAACTCATTAGCCCTAAATGGCATATTTTGAAGGACATGGAAGAGTGACATTTCAAAGGAAAGGCTGATCTTACTTGTCTTCTTTCCTAAAACAGTTATGTATGTAAAATTATGCAGGAAGTCTGTTAGAGTGTATTTGCGTTGACACTTGTTGGTTTTTCTGTAAGATTTACTGGTGCTCGCAGATCTGAGAGGTACTTTGTGTTATGATATTAGTCAATAATAAAAATGGTCTGCCTAAACAAGGTGAAGTCTTTTGACATGCTGCCAGTCTCAACTCTCAGTACTACACTTTTTCAGTATTTGTTTCTATTATTTATTCAATCACCACAGTTACATGCATTAAACCTTTCACACCTGCAAGTGACAAAAAGCCAACTTTCTAATTTTTTGGCATCCATACATTAAGGAAAAGCCTAGGCCAAATCAGCTATTGACCTCTCTCTCTACATTGTCTAATTCAATAGACCAGATGTTTACGCCACTAGTTAAATCCTGCTTTGAGATTTTTGAAGTTTCTTAATATGGCAAACTACAAATTAATGAAACTAAATGCTTGTGTGTATGTTTATAGACACATGTATGTGTGTGTTTATACATAGAAGTATATAAAAAGCAAGTGATTTCACAGTATGTCAAGATTTTTCACTTTCTAATACTGCTGAATATTGTGAAACTTGCTGAAGAAGGCCCCAGTGGTTAGCTAGCCAAGACACTTATTATCTCACTTCAGATGTTCAGGGCAATGCTGAACAAATAATGCTAGCTGACACTGTAGGACTTCCTTGCAGCTAGTGAACCACAGGCTGAGGTTTAACCATCATTTTAGTAACTGCTCACACATGAAGACAAAGTTCATCACACAGATTTTACTGAAGAATAGTTCATGAGACTATTATATATGATAAAGATTTTATCTATTGAACTATGATGTATTTTCTTTCAGTTATATTCCACAGTTATTTTCTACCCATTGTTCCTATTTTTTTCCATACATTTGTGTATGTATATGGAACCTGTCAACAAGAAAAGAGAAATTCAGCAAACAGTTTAAGGCAAGGGTTTAAGAATAGAATAAAATAAAAATAAAAAATATTTTAAAAAATCTCTTCTACAGCTTCAGAACTCTTTTTCCAGACTTTCTAGTTTGGAAAGTCAGGGAGTCGTATTAAATCCTTGTTGATTTACATTATTGCTCTGAGGTTGGTTTTTTTTTTTGTTTGGTTGGTTGGTTGGGGTTTTTTGTTTGTTTTTTTTTTAAAGGAAAGGTTTTACCAAACTTCCCACTGTTCAAAACTCTCCTATTCCAAGATTTTAGATTAGAATACCTTAGAGAAAGGGGAATACTGAAAAAATAGCTTGATAGAAGTGCTGTTTGGTTTTAAGGCATCTGTTTTACTAACTATATAACAGGATGAGATAGAAATGGACAAAAATATTTTATTCCCATCAGACTAAATTTCACAAAGTTAGGTCTGGTATATTTACTATGTCTGACCACTTGGATGACTTTCTCCAAGCTGCCTAGAGAGTGTTTTTTAACTGTCTGTAAAATATATAGCATAGGGGAAGACAGAAAGAAGAACCTCTACGGACTCAATCAAACCTGCTAACTGTAACTAATATATTTCCTGTAGTGAAAAAAAAAATTCTTACTGTAAATAAGAGACATTTTCTTCTTAGATAATGGACTTGTAAACTCTGTGAAGGGGAACACACCAGCAGTGGATAAAGTTACTCTTTGACAGAGTACTTTCCAGCTAATACTTTGTAGCCTTAGGCTAATCAGGACAGTACTTCAGAACTCCTCAGAGGAAAAATAGCTCCGCAAAAGAGTGAAAGCTGTAAAACAGTATGCAAGCTGTTAGTAGGCAATTCAGTAATTTAAATACACCACAAAAACTACACTCATCCCTAAATCTTATTAAAATAAAACTGACTAGAAACTGTGGGTGACTAGAAAATTTTCTAACGTTCCGGCTTTGCTATTCACTGAAAAAATTCTGTAGCACCTAGTGCTCTACCATCTGATGCTAGTCATTCTCAATGTATTTTACAAGTCAGAAGAGAGCAATTCTGAGGTGTGACTAATGAACATTTTTTAGGGCAGGGAGAGTCATATTGGCTCTTACATCTGAAGAAACTTAGGAAAAAAACTACAGTCAAGACTCAGGAGTTCCAAGTTTTTATCCACTTCCACTAGTGTACAATATACTCTGTGCCAGTTGCTACTGCCATAAGATGATAACAAGTAACCTACTTTGGCGAGAAAATGATTACAGCTGTTCTCTGGAGGATCAAAATATAGGTACCTCCAGTGTATAATTTATTTCTTTTGGACTACTTTTTCTTCTACTTTTGTCTTCTTTGCTAGCTGCTACTTCTTTAAATTATTTTGGAAAAGCATTCCTTTGCAAAATATAATCAGGGAAAGACTCCTACTGCTCAAGAGAATAAACATGCTCATAGTAAATATGGGAACTCTGAACTTTTCAAATGTATCATCTTCTTTCCTGTTTTTGCCCCGGGGGGAACAACATATAATATAAGGAAATAAATTCCCTAACCTTTCACGACAAGGTAGTCTACTAGCTAAAAAACAAGAAATGGTTCTAATCTCATCCTTTTCTTTTTTTTCTTTTTTTTTTTGTTTCCCTTTAGTCTGGTGATTTCCATTCCTTTCTCAATTCCTTTGGGTTTCTGTTGAGCAAAGTCAGCTGGCCTATCTTGGCAAAAATCCCAGGAAGAAAGAGGTTAATTGCTTCACTAGTGGATGCCCAGCTGAAGAGATTTAAATCAGTGACTTCATAAAAGACTGGTAAAAACAACTTTAAAAGAGTTTGAAAGAGCACCCTGGAAGAAATAGGGAAACTTCTTTGCTTTCAAGACTATGTATTTGAAAATGTGAATACTGATCTGAAGTCAGAGCTAGCACTTGGTTTTTCAAAACAAACAGTATACTTTCCCCTCTGTTTTGCACTGTATGAATGAAAATGCTTCAACTTCTCATATATTCTAATAGACTCATTTCATCTGAAACCAGGTCATGTTGATTACAGCAAGCAAACAATTCGTTATTCTTCTATACAGCACTTAAAACATGAAAGACCTCTGTATGAGAGTTCTACTCCTTGCAGAAAGCAACATTATAAGTAGTATGAGTATATGTGATATTAACATTATTTCAGCAAATATATTGAATCTTTTTGTAGTGTTTTGTAGTCTTAAGCATGTCTCTAAAAATAAATGATTTCCCCTAACCCCATTTGTTTGCATTTCTGCTTCTATATGGAAAGAAAAGAATCTAGAAATCCTAACTTGATATTTTTTTCTGTTTGTTTTGTTTGATTTTGTTTTGTTTGGAAAACTATTTGGATGAGATTCAAGCAGTATTCACTTTAGCCTTAGAAGTCTTCAGAGTTTATAAGCTAGTGAGTTTTATGTGTGTTCTCTCAAAAGTTTTCTTCCCCAGCACACACCCCAGTGGAAATACCTCCTATGCAATTAGCTTCCCTTAGTGCACTGATGCACTTTATTATCTGTTTATTTTACATCATTCTGCTAAGGAACAAATTTTGCCCTTGGATGCACAAATGTGGCTTCCATTAGCATGATGAAGGTTGCATGTGTGCATCCAAGGGTCAAATCTTTCCTTAAAAGTGAGATTTATCTTCAAATTAGCTACTCTAACAGCCCTGGCTAGGGCTTTGACTACATGAATCAATTTTATTAAGAAAAGATGAACTGTACTGGAATTCTTTTTAAATCCTACTTGTTAAAATGTGCAGAGAAGAGATTTAGATACCAGCAGAAGTCTAACTCTATACACATTTTCTCTGGTGTAAATCTGGATAATTTCCAGTCATTCTTTCTGACATTTTGGCTCCAATGACATGTAAATTGACAGTCCTAGAAAATAACTGAGCTTTCTTGTGACTTTGCAACATCACTTTGAAGTTAATAGGAATCCATGTGCATAAACTTCCTTTGCAAGATTAGAGCTTAAATAACCAAGGACTTTGGCTGGGTGCCAAGGACAGCATGAAGAAAAAGAGATTTCAAATTCTTCTCTAGACATTTCAGTTTCCTTTATATTTCTTGGAGAAGACCTAGAATTCTTAATTTTTGAGATATGAAGTGTAACTACTTGGTGGTTTTGGGTATATAAATGAATTTATTTAAATTAATGTTATATATTTTTATATAATAGTTGATTCTGGCTATTGAACAAGTAAACATCACTGAATTACAATACTTTTAGTTACAAGAAAAATAACTACTTTAGGAACAGAACATATTTTCAAAACTGCTCAGGATTTGCTATTATCAATAATGTCAAGAACAGTTAATTCTGGGCTTACTGTGCTAAAATAAAAATTAACTCCAAATTCTCACAGTAACCAGATGATTCTCTTTTAAAAAATCCATTCACAGCCATTTTTGTGTCTTTCATATGAAGACCTTTCTTAGAGTCTTTTCCTCTTATGCAGATAGTTCCAGCTATTTTTTCTTTCCTGAAATAGTAATACAGTATGATGTATATGGAGACCCAAATTACAGGGAATTTAGGGGTGCGTTAATTTTTATGGGTATATTACTTAAGGAGCTAAATAGTTGTCTTCTGTTTCTGTCCTTTACTATATAATTTACTTCTAACTTGTTCAGAACAACTTGTAGTCTCTTATTTATTTTTTATTCCATAAAAATTTCACTGACTGCTAAATTTTAAATCATGCATATTATTCCCCCCTTTCAGCATAAGTTTACTTCATTTCCTAGTATTTTAGTGGGTTAAATATTTCACCTATAGCAAACTCCAGATTCAGTCAGTGGTCAGAAATCGAGATTACTTTCTGTTGTATGTTTAACAGTGATGGGCAGATTCAGTCTTCATCCCACCTTGGATGTTAAGCTATACATGAAGACATGCAAATAGGAACACTGGATACATTAAGGACAGAATAACAGTTTAGTTATGGAAGAAAATGAAAGACTGGCTCTTTTTATAATTGTTATCATTATTAGATCTTCATTATTCTTTTATAAGATGAACCATAAATTCCTGTACACATGAATAACGTATACATATCTTACATTTCATATTAAATATTTTTTAATACATATATATATATATATATATATATAGTGGATGCTTTATTCCTTTGTAGGACATATGCTCAGTTCAGGAATGCAATTTGAAGTCTTCATTCACCCTGAAAGACCCTGAAAGATATAGACATGTTTGCATATTTGCTGCTGGGATTAACTGAAGCATATAATTATCAATATTCTTGGGCTTATAATTCAATTTGTCCTACTAAAAAATAAAAGAAGCATTATCATTTCCAGGACAAGGAAGGATTAGTATTTAGTACACCTGGGGAAAGGAAAACTCTTTCATGTACTTTCTTTATCCAGTTAGTTATCTTTTAAGACATGAAAACACAGTTACAGTTTTTATAGCACCAGGAAAGTTTTGTGCATCACACAACTGAATTGGAAAAACTTTAAGTCCTTTACATGTATTCAAGAGAAAACAGATTTTGCTAACTGTGTATATTATTTCCATTATCTGACAGCATATCAAGAGATTTATGGCAATTTCTAACCAAATTATATTTACTGATAATAAAAATTTAAATAGCTTTTATCCCTTTAATTAATTATGCATAAAAGATGTTATGAATTTAAGAATTTAAAACAGAAGGCATTTAACCCACACATGAAATTTACATTTGTCAATGTTGTCTCTTAGGGGTTAATTCTTATAGGTATTTAATGCATGCAATATATCTAATATAACTATATTTTTATAGAACACTAACAGATTGTAATAATTTTATGGTGGCTAAAAGCCACTGTCCAGGATGAATTAAAACTTTTATAACTACTCTCAAAGGATTAAAAGAATATGTGGTAATTCTCAAAGTACAGCCTCACTGTAAAGATTCTCAATAGGAAACTTCTTAGATAATGAAGAGGTTTCTAGAGGCCGTAAGAAAGAAAGGCAAAAGAAAACAAACCTCCACAAAACAAAACCCAAAGAAGGATGCTCTAGAATTTACTTAACATAAGAGTATTAAACTGGATGTAAAGATACTGAGCATGGGGTGTAACTAGCTTGAACTAGTTGTAAGCATATGCCAACAGTAGTTGTAAGCATATGCCTATGAATGAGTAAGAACAGGATAGATGTGCTACTTGCCTTGAGTATCCTCCCTGTGCCTATTTCCAAAGCTATGATGTTTTCACTTCACAGTCCACAGTGGATTCCCTCTGTGTGATCTCCCTTTTGACCACTGTAAATTATAGCTTCTTTTTGGTGACAAGGGCCTTGTACCATATTGCTTACTATCTTTTCTACTTCCACATTATCTGCTAAACATTATAGAAAATTCTTTAAAACTAGAGAAAACATACTGGCTGCTGGTCATGATTATTCTTATCTTGTTCAAAGGATAACATTCTCAATCTTTCTGCAGTTTTTGATCTATGATATCAAGCCAACTTATCAAGCCAACTATCTTTCATGCAAAATAGACATGCAAGAACAAATGCAGGAACTGCTTGTGAAAAACTGGCTTGTGAAAAACTGGCTTGTGAAAAACTCTGCCAGTGTTCCTCTGAAGCACTGATCCATCAATGACCTCTAAGCTTCAGAAGCAACTATACTGCAGCCATGTCTGTGGTTGCATGCCTCATCCACAAACAAATCACTCCTAAAACAGATGATGAGATATCCAAAGGGGGGCAATGCTTATTACCTAAGCTAGTAATAACAGTACAGCATGTCAGAAACAAAATTCTGAGTTAAAAATCATCATAACGCACAGGCAAGCAGCTTAGTAGCAATAGATCATCCTTTGGCGGAAAGGTTCAACTTCTGCAGACTTTAAACTAACAGAATACTGATTATTGGGGTCAATGAAGAAGTTTCTGTCAAAATAATTATTCAGCAGATATGCAGTTTTCAGAAAATTGATGTTTTTGAGGGTCGGGGTGGGTGGGAACTCTGGTGCTTTATTCATGGTTTTTGCCATCTACCTTTAGTTCTAAATTGGGTGGACCTAAAATAAAAGTTTTTTTTGAGACCTCTATGGCCTCTATGGAACATTGGTTCAAAAATGAATCTTATTTCCCTCTTTTCTGTCCATTACAACATAGTAATCATACACCTAACTCTCCTTTTCTCCTGAAGAATAGGTTCCTTGATTAGACTATTTGCAGTCTTTTTTATTCTGACAAAATGGTCTATGATATTTTGTGAATCACATAGCTTTAAGTATAGGAGGGAAGTATAATCCAGCCAAGAAGCCAATTTTATAAATTAAGAGACCATTTAGTAATAACTGTGGTTCCCACGCAGAAGTTTAACAGACTGAGTTTGATGGCAGAATTTTGCCCAGTTGCAGTGCAATATTCTGTCTGCATTTTCTATATTCTCGCATCTGAATGATTTTTACTGGAAATTTAAGCCAATAAAAAAATTGCTGTAGTATGAACTCCCTCCATTTTAGGGCTATTTCAATACATGCTGATGTACTTGGTATCCCACAAATTTGTAAATTCACACTTTTCTATTAGGTCTGGCAACTGAGAAGACACTGAAAAAATTGCTATTTTACAGCCATGTTACAGGGTTGTTATATTTGAGGGAAGACTATGTTTGTCAGATGATACGGTGTGAGTGAATCTGAAATTGTGAGAGTTAAATGTGGGTGCCTGAATAGATGTGTCTATGCTTGAGCAGCAGACTTTAAGAAAAAAAAAACAACCATGCTGCTATGGTTCAGGGTGTGTCACATTCCCTTGTTAGCCTGCACTAGTGCTACCATCAAAGCCAGACCACTGGGATAGGTGGGTCATTGGTGTCAGACTGCAGGAAGTTTCTTTTGTCAGTGGAGTCACTCTGAAGTCTAGCAGCTGCATTAACTAAATATTTCTCTACTATATGTGAAAGTTCACATACAGATGTTCACATATGAAGAAATGGGTTTACATGTTTTGAGTGTGAATGCTACACTCATTGGCAATCAGTGACTTGGAAGAACAGATATGGAAATAGAACTGTTACTCTCACCCCTTGCTTTTCCTGAATAGGATTTCTTCATTTACACAAAATGTTAAAGATTTCATCAGAGATATTCATTGGACAGTGACTAGTAGCATCCCTCCTACGTGACTGGCTAGCAATGAATTTCAGCTGAGGTAGACAATATGTCTCGAAGTTAGTGTGTGTTAGAATGCATTTACTTATTTCCCCTCCATCTCTCTCTGTTTATAATAATAATAATGTCTCTCTGTTTTTAATGAATAATCACATGTTGTTTTTGCAAATGTTATTGCTTAAAATATGTCAGGGTTTTTTTAATCCTGCTAGAATAATAGTAACAAAAATCATATTTTCCCTTTCAGAGATGTATTTTAGGAAATGAAATCTGAGGTATCTGTCTTCCACAGCCATACAATTCTAACCTAAATTCTCAGTGCTGATGCCCAGAGAAAATTTGCTGGTACATTTGTGACTCATTTTTTTTTCAGAGCGCATTTTTATTTAATTGTGACCTGTACTTTTAATTCCATAAAGTCATGTAGTTAAAGATATTAATTTTGCTTTCTCTTTTGAATTCTTTCTCTCTTACTTTAATAATTTTTAGCCTCATTATGATATAATTCATGTGCATATTTTATTGGATAATTTGCTTCTTAGAGAAAAAAATATGTTAGCTATTTTTGAAAAAACCCAAAACAAAACAGAAAACCAACACAAAATATTGCATAGAAAGACTGGTACTGTATAACCAATATGCGAGATGCATGAATAAGCGATTTAAAAAGAAAGAAAATAGAACAGAAAGCCTACCCAAAAATCCCCGAAGAGTTCAAACCTGGGTCTGAGTCTCAGTGGGGGTAAATCAATAGCTCAGGATTTTGAGGATTTCTATATAATAGGAAACTGCAAAAAAAAAAATTAGGCTTCTATTTTTAGCTACAGAATTTATGAAACAGTATGATATATATAACAGTATAAAAGTATGATTGCAACAAATCTAATAGAGATAATATCTCCAGGCCAGTTTCAACAAAACCTCCATATGGTTTCTGCATTGTGGAAGCTCATGTTAAGTCCGGAATGCTGATGGGGCTCGGAGGTGGAGTGAGTTTGTCCAACTTTGTGCCAGTTTGCACAATGTAAGACCCACAGTTTTATTTAGTCTGCCTGGCAGCTATTACAAATCCTGATAAATTGACTGACAAGCAGAGAATCCGTCATCTTTGCTCCGTGTTATAATCACTTAAAGTCTGATTATATTTTAAGCAACAAAATGAAGTTCCTGCTTTATAAATGTGTTGAAATCATTGGCTTGTTCACTTAACTACAATTCTGGTACTTGAGGTTTTTTTTTTTACCTAAATTAACTGATTCTCCATTTCTAGCTGCTTTCTGTTATTCCTTAAATAGATTACATTAATGACATATATGCTCATCAGCTTATTTATAGCTCGGTAGAGGTGAAGGGGTATGTGAGTTATTGTTCAAATTTTTAAAGTTTAAAATGGAGTTCACTGGATGTCATATAAGTAATTTCTTGGAAATGCAAAAAGCTAAGTAGTGTGATCTACAACTACAGCAGCTACAGAAAAAAGGCTTTCAATTTTGCTCAGGGTTAAAACCTTACAAGTTATGCTCATATGCAGAAAAGAAGTTACATCAACTAACAGATTTTTCTTCTCTCTGAAGCACAACATTTATTTGATATTTGTATATTTGTCTCTAAAGCAAACATGAAAAATTTAGTTGGGAAATTGTTACTAGAGGGACATTTTTTCATTAAGACAAGAATATTCTTGTTCCATTAGCTGTAAGGAAAAAAGTTAGTTGTGGATTGAAGGTCAGACATAGTAAAAGGTCAGGTCCAACCAAATCCTGAATCTGTGATTGTTCATGAATTTTAATTTGTCCAGTTAAAAACAACTTCCAGGCTCCTGAAAATGAAGCCCAAAAACCACTTTATTCCTAGTGTACTGTTCTAACTACGACATTGTTTCTGACCTTCAGTACTGGCTGTGCACACTTTCATTCCTCAGACCTGTGCTCTCCCTTGCCTCCTGCATACCCAGAATTATCTAGTTTACTGTCTGCAAAATTTCTTGCATGTTTCTGTTACCAAGACCTGTAGAAAGAAGACAAGATGCAATGACTTTAAACTGAAAGAGGATAGATTTAGATTGGACAAAAGGAAGAAATTTTTCATGATGAGACACTTTTCAATGGTACTCTTGTTTTCAGGGTTTAATCTCCTTAGTACCTTTACTTTGACTCCTGATTTTATATCAGATCCTTAGTGTTGATTGCTTGGCACTTTTAATGCATGTATATTGTATGAGATGCTACTTCAGTCACATT
Organism: Pezoporus flaviventris; assembly: GCF_033815535.1. Taxonomy (NCBI): domain Eukaryota; kingdom Metazoa; phylum Chordata; class Aves; order Psittaciformes; family Psittacidae; genus Pezoporus; species Pezoporus flaviventris. The sequence goes on from NW_026892564.1 coordinate 6,215,589, forward strand.
TAGATGAAGACCACCTCTCCTAAATTGTGTCTACGCAATCAAACGTGGCGTCATGTGAAAGCCAAGACAGAACTATTTCTGCTAGGCAGAGCATCTTGCAGGTTTTGCCTTCTACTATAATAATTTCAGTACCCAGACAAAAGATTTCAAATGTCTCACCATTCCTCAGCTATGATGACATGCTCTTAAATCCACACAGTACAGAAAGACTCTGGTGTCACCTAAAAAAAAAATAGAAATAAAAAAAAAACCTCATCTTTAAAACAAAGAAACAAACTATTAATGAGCTACAGATTATATTGAACAGATACAATCTACTTCATTAGCTAAAATGAAAGAATAAAATCAGTAGGGAACAAAAATGGATTTTATATCTATGTGTATATAGGTAGGTATCCTCAGAGTAACACAGGACAGTTTAGGCAGAATTTTGAGAAATATCTAAACTAAGACATGGCAGTGCCTGAGGAGTTTCAGCAGTTGTTTACATGTAACATAGTGTTTTGTGATTGAATATGAAATTCACCTGACTAATCATAACCAGTCATCTCAGTGTCTTAACTTTCAAAAATATGGAGAATTACATATAAGTAATTTAAATATGACTCTATGTGCTTAGTGGTTAATTAATGCAGGTTAATTTTTAGGGACCATTTTGGGTTTAATACCTAGATTTATGTCTTTAGCAAATTTTTCTATTACGCTAAATTCTTGGTAACTACCTGATATGATGATAAACTGCTTGGAAGTTTGAGAAGTTGTATTTTTACTCAAACACTGAAGAGTTCATGTGGTAGAACTACACAATTTGATCAAACAGTATGCAAAAAAAAGAAACCACCTACAAGTTGAAGAGTCTATACTAAACCATAGTAACTAGGAGAGAAACGTACCGTGTAATGTTTTCTCTGGGTGAAATTGGGTTTATGCTAAAGCGCTGGACTTTTCTATTCTGTGAACAATATGCAGCACTTCTGTCAAGTCAGCTGTTGAGGTGATCAATTGAAAAGCAGAGGGAAAAAAAATGGGGGTATATTTGAAACCATTATTGCATCATTAGCTAGAGTGTACATGTCAGTCTTCCAAGATAAATAGTGCAGTTAAAAGTTCTACTCAGGCTGGAAGGTAAAAGGCATCCTGGGTTTAGCCAATTTAAACTGAATTTGTAAGTTTCAGTATGAAGATTGACCTTATTTAAAGACATATAACCCATTCTTCTAAAATGCTCTGAAGATTATTTCATTTTACATTGGCCTAAATATCAGTCTTACACAGTGAAATTCATTATTATTTGAGATCCTTCAGTTATCATAAAGGAAGAGCCATGATGACAGAACTGGAAACCATGTACCTCTTGTCCTTTAATAAGATTAGCATCTAATGACCTTCTTTTAATAAGAGCAGATGCGCAACAATGTTTTTTGAGGTCTGAGAACAACTACAGACTGGGTCATTAAATAATAGTCTAAAATATTATCAGAATTTTAGGCCTAAAAAAATAAGAAAAATACAAACAGCTTTTTTTTTTTCAATGGATTTCAGCATATCATATATATACATATGTGCTTTTACCTACTCCCATGATTTAAAAAGAGCCACTGAGGGTCTAATTTTGAATGTTACAAGCATAGTTTTACTTATAATATCTATCTTCAAAAATTGTTAAGCAATGTAACACTAACAATTTATGGCCATCTTATTTCATTTGACATATACTATCCAGATTGCTTTTGTTCATTTCAGGAGGGTAAACATTTTAACTGCCAGTCACCAAGTATAATAATGTAAACCTTGGCTCCCCAAATCTGATTGTTGTCTATTTTTGAAAGGCAACTTTGGAATATCAGTTTGAATGCCTGTAAAGATTGTAATCCAAAGGAAAAAAAGAATAATAAGAATTAACAAAGTAAATAAATACATAAAAAATAATAAAACCTTAAAAAATAATTAAATAAAAAAATTGAATTACTGTCAATTAAGACTATATGTTGGGACAATTGTTTGCCAGTCTTGAATCTTTACTTTTTAGAAATATTTCCTGTATAAGAAGCTTGAGTATGACCTAATATAAAAAAAAAAACGGTAATTAAGAAAACAAATTCCACCGATTAAGAGTTGTATAGCATATTCCTTCCATACAAAATTTGACTATTACAGGCTTTTTTTTTAAATTAAAATATAACTAAAAACTTTGTAAAAGCTTAAGGTTCAGGGATAGTTATAATGGAATATATGCTTTGCATTCCAAGACTTACAATGAACAATATTAAATAAAAATGACCAGCACAAGTCACAAGATTAACTTACAAAATTGCTGCCATAAACTAGGAACAAAGTTTCAATAACTAGTCTAAGACAAAAGTTTGTAGTATTCATGGCATAACTGTAATAAAAATCTGCATAATGCCCAGGTAAGATTGAAGGAAGGAAATATTCTATTCCTCTGCATTATTAGTTGTGTATCCCGTTGTCCAGAGTGAAACCAGCTAACAAGGAAGGAATCTTTCTGGATAAAAGGAAAATAGATTATGCCAGGAAAGTCATGATTATTTTATCTTTGAACATTCATCTTTTCTGTGTTCTCCTATAACTTTGCAAAAGGAAATGAACATCAAGATCTCAGTGCTAACTGGGAACAAATTTGCAGGTGATTATCCTTGATTTTCTAGTACCTACATGGTTCTTCATTACTTTACAATCTATTTCAAATTATTGCAATGTTAAGTACAGGATTACACTGAAATTACTTATAAATTTTGATGAATGAGAAATTCTAATATATGTTTCAAAAACATGCTGTCGTGGTTTAAACCCAGTCAGGTAGGGTAGCTCAGTCGGTAGAGCATGAGACTCTTAATCTCAGGGTCGTGGGTTCGAGCCCCATGTTGGGCCCCAAAAAGAACTGTCGTGGTTTAAACCCAGTCAGGTAATTCGTTCGCTCACTTCCCCCCCCCCTTTCTTGCCCTCCCCCTGCTCTCGGAGGGACGGAGAGGAGAATCGAAAAGAATGCAACTCCCACAGGTTGAGATAAGAACAGTTTAGTAACTAAGGTATAATACAAATCACTACTGCTACCACCAATGATAATAATGGTAAAGGAAATAACAAAGGAAGAGAATACAACACCTCAGCACCAGCCGACCGATAACTTGCCCCCCTCAGCCCAACCAAGCACCGACCGATACCTCCTTCAACCCTGCAGTCTCCCAGCCCCTCCGGCTAACTCCCAGTTACGTCCTGGGCATGACGTGCTGTGGTATGGAATACCTCTTTGGTCAGTTTGGGTCAGGTGTCCTGTCTCTGCTTCCTCCTGGCCTCCCCTCCTCCCTGGCAGAGCATGAGGCTCACAAAGTCCTTGGCCAAACCAAAACATCACTATCAGTTCTGTTCCCAGGCCGAAAGTCAAAACACTGCACTGCACCAGCTACCAAGAAGGAGAAACATGACTGCTACTGCTGAACCCAGGACACATGCCATGTTTTTAATTTCATAACGGAGACCAATTTTTAAAGAACTGTAGATTTTCAGAAATAAAAGGTGAAATATACTCATACACCTTTTCTGGTGATTAAACAAGCATTCTTATGAGAGCAATATTTGGAGAAACAAATCCTTCAAAATATTTATCTAAACAGTTTTATATCAGTTTGTGATGGACTTCTTTACCTGGGGTGACCTCCTAGCTCCATTTAATTCAATGGCAAAATTCATTTACATTAGGGGAATAGAATTTCTTTTCAGGACTCTCCAAGTACTAACATGAAAAATTAGTTTTGAATCATGAAGTACATTTAACATGAGCTATACGTGCAACTTAAAGTGACAGTAGTAATTTAAGATTGTATTTAAATACCTGCTAGGGAATGTAAGGCAGGCTTAAGCATCCACTGCACCTTCTAATGTCAAGACACTGATGACTAATTTGTCCTGTTTTCTTTCAACTTGGCCATATCTTCTGTACAATTAATGGAGAGAAGCAATTGCAATGCCATGGTTTAGTGTGTGTAAGACTTAATAGATGGTCTTAATAGATGGTCTTAATACAGTCTTTGTCCATTCTGCAATTTGGTTAAACACAGTGAAAATGAGAATGTACTACTTATCTGAACAAGACATAACTTTAAACGTGGAACAGATTAGATAGTACTTTCCTGGGGGCAATGGGGAAAAAGGAAAAAAAGGAAAAAGCACCTTGTTTAATGCTCATTGAGAGGTATGCATTACAATCTAGTCAAGATTTTTTTCTTCCATTGGAGCCACATCATTTATAAGTGTTGTTTTAAAAATTACTTCTAAAGCTACTGTTCAACCACATTTTCTGTTACAGCCCTGCTGAGATAATTGATACACATTGTAGTGAAATTACTTTCTTCATGGTGCCAATGTAGCTTGTTTGTTTGGGTGTTTTTTTGCTTTCTGCTTTTTTGCTTTTTTGAGGGCCTTAGAGTGTAAGTCTGAGAGAAGCTGAGTGGAAACATGGACAAAATTATTCAAGCTGCCTAGAATACTCTCCAACTTTTCCTTGTCTGTGGAAAATTAAAATGCATTTTTTAAATGCGCAACACTGCTGTACATTAAATATCCATTTCACTACTACAATTCTTTCTGGAATTAAAGACTTATTTAAAAAATAAATTAGTGCAGTGTAATTTTACTGCTCAACCTTATGTAAATAGGATACATTTCTTTTAAAATACAGCATGGAAAATTTAAGATTTCATAGTGATTTATTTTTTGCTCATATAAATAGCATTCAACGTTTCATTTTTTTTTTGTGGATGAGGTTTTAGATTGCTGTTGGCTGCCATTATTCACTGGCAGCCAAGGTAAGGAATTCATATATATCCATCTAAATTCTTGTAAGGTCACTATTCACTCCACTGTCACAATGAGAAATAAACCCAGAAAACTGTCTTGTAGTCCCACTGATGTATATTGATGTGTTTCTTTTTCTATTTTCCAGCAGGTTTCTACAGCAAATATCCATAGAGTAAATTGTTTTAATGAGGAATGGGGTCTAATCATTAGTTGCTGGATTCTAACAAGGATAGATCATTTTCAGTTGTACTCCAGGATCCTTCAGTGCCTGGCATCCCAGCACGGCAGTTGGGGATCAGTTATCATTCCCAAAGGGTAGATCACCATTGTAAGATATTAATCAAGACCTAAATGTGAATCACATGTATAGAACTTTTTTATATATTTATATAAAAAAAGAAGATAATTTTTCATGCCTCACAGAAGGACATGGACTTTGCGGTAAGACTCAGTCCTTGATCATGTAATTTAAAATTTGTCTATGTATCCAATGAGTGCGGAATAGGTCTTCAGAATTTTCAGCCATTATTGAACACTGAGTTCAATAGCCTGAAGGACTTGAAACATTCTGTGACTGTCTTTTTGTACACAGAGAGGTTAGATTCGTATATGTTACTATATCACTGACATGACCCATATGCTTAAAGTACGAAATAACTTCTCAGCTGTGTGGAATATACCTTAGAGCATATGTGTGGATCAAATCTGTTTTTCTGTCTTCTGTTTTTTGGGTCAGCCTGGGGCTTTTGTCTTAAACAATAGATCAGTCTCAGAAGTGCTGTAAGCTGTTCCTGGTTGTAATCAGCTGGCAGGCAGACTGTAAAAGTAATGAATTAAATATCTTTTCTCTAGCTCATGATTATTTCAGCAGTTAGCAAAACAAATCCCTACCCTACTAAAACTATTCACCACATGAGTTTCACTATATAGAAAGAAGTCAAAAGAAGGAGTGTTTTTCTAAAATTAATGCAAAAAAACTATACTGATGATAGGTGGTATTTTTCTGGCATGGTGTTATATAAACCAAATGCTTCAACTTCACTTCTCTTGAGGCCTGGGATACTAATGGAAGCTTGTGTCATGCTAAGTTCCACTTTGATGGTTATATTCTATCAAATGCATTTTTTTGGATGAGCTTGTGAATACTTGAATAAATATTCACATATTAAGGGTAATTTGAATTTCTCAGCAGAAATAAAAAAGGAGCTTGAATGCTGAATTCCCAGTACATATCAGCAGAAATATAAAATGAATATTAATAAAATTAAATACACATTTTATTCTACACTTCAAGACACAAATATAGAAGTCTTCTAAAGATCATTAAAATTACAATAAAAAAGTAAATAGGTACAAATAAAATTATATAAGTGTTACCAATCTGGATAACCAAGTAAAATGTATGATTTAATTTTATAATGTGAATGGACTGTTCAGAGAACAAATCAGTTCATATTTAACATCATATTTCTGGTGATTATGCTAGAACATTTTAGATGCAAAGAAGCTCTATTTTTTTTTTTTTGTGAGTTTAAATATACATATTGCTCTAAATGAGACTATAAATTTTTATTTTGCTAATGAAATATGTGAATCAATTTTTCACTGATAAGTAAATAAAGGATTCATAAGAGTTTGTAAAGTGAAGGGACTATGAAAACAAATGGGCATATTTGCATTATGTGCAGCACTATGTCACATTAGTGCTTCTGGGAAACATTGATAAAGAGGAAAGAGGACAATGTCTGACTGCTGTTTCTTCTTTAGAATGCAAGTTTCTGACCTAGCAAAATATGACAGATGTAAAAAGAAATAAAGTGAAAATATTGTAACAAAATACGTTACATTCTGCTTGACAATTCTCAAACGGAAAGAGGACAAGCTTGATGACAGTTTAAAAATATATTGAAAGCACAGCACCTTTTTTTTTGTAATATGTGCACATCATGGACCTAAAAATGAATATGAAAATGCTTCAAAGCAGCAATTTAAATTTCTGAAACTAGCTATCTCACAGTTTCTAACATGTCATAAAATTCTATTGTGGCCTCATACAACTGTGACTTGAACAGCCAATTTAAAAGTAACTATTTTGAGAAAAGAACAAAAAACTGATTCTCCAACTGGCTTTAAAGTTAAATGGAGAATTTATTATTCCTCTAGAGCAGGTGAATCAAGCTTGAAGTCTGACAGGTTGGTAAACTCCTTCACAACCAAGGTGAACATAAATAAAGATCAAAATTGCAAAGCTTTAACAGGTGTTAGATTAGTTCAAAGTAAATCATAATTATCTGACCTTACTTTGCCATTTACGTTTTGCAAACATAATTTTCTGACTTGATGCCAGTCTACATCTACCTTAAATGGATTCAACAATATTTATTTCTCTGGTGTATATGTATGCAAATGTGGACATGGTGAGTTTAACTATTGTTCCTGTTCAGTGACCATGGAGGTTTATTATGGAATTAATAACAAAACCATATGCATATTGCTTATTTTAAGGGTTGAACCACACATTCTTGGTTTAATTACCATGAAATTTCTTGGTATTAATTTAAGATGATTATAGTACAAATAAATACTTAATCTAGCTATGGTCTGAAACTGAAAATTCTGAAGAATTTCAGAAATCAACCACTGAGGTGAGTGGCTCTAGTGCTGTCATGATCAGCAGCAGAGTGCTCCAGCCAGTACACAGGGGGGTCCCAAACTGGGAAACCTCAGGGGAAGCCAGAAGAGCCACCAGGAGCCTGCAGCTCAGGTGACAGCAGCTCACAGGACCAGGGCAAGGCCAGAGGCAATGGTGGTCAAGCCCCTCCACCTGCATAAAAGTGGCCAGGGCAAGCAACCAGCGTGTTGCACGGCAGGTGCTGAAGCTCTACCAGGGAGCGATGGTATCCACCTCTGAGCTGTGCACCCAGCAGGACTGACTCAGGTTCCCAGACGAAACCCCAGTGGGAGCATGCTCTCAGCTAGGTGCCAGGCTGTAGGGTGCACCCTACTCTTGAGCCAGCATCAGACAGCAGCAGTGAGCACACCTGAGGCAGGTGCTCCAGGTGGAGGAGCTCCTCCACTTAGTGACAGAGCTCCAGGACAGTAGGGTGAAGAGTACCAGGGCATGTGAGAGAAAGACCAACAGGCTACTGGAATTGCACTCCACCTTCCCTGAGACAGGCCAAGCAGGCAGACAGGACACATGATACCGAGGATTCCCTGTCCTCTGTCTGCCTGGCTGAACACAGTGACTTAAGGGATAGGGGGTAATAACAACAAGTTCCTACTCAGCACAGCAGGTGTGTGTCCTCTGTGACTGCCCTGCCTGCTCAGGGTTCCTCATAATAGTTGTGAGGCTCTTCACCTGGAATTGAGCAATAAGGAGGATGATTTTTTTGGTGCAGGGCAGTTTTGATGCATTGCATAGGCTGACTTAGCCTATGCAATCACCCTATCATCCCTAGTTATTGCTACCATTCTGATCTCATCTGGATTAGCAATTATTCTAAAAGAAATTTAAAAATGGGAAGGCAAAATGTAAACATTTTTCTTTCTTTCCCAAACTCCTACATGTAGACATTTATAAGCTGCTTGCATGCACAAATTCAGCACCTATATAAACTATTGTTCTAGCTTTGGTGAATGCCACTCTGTGTTCATCCTTCTGGAAAATCTGGTGTGTTTTTTTAAGCAGTTGAAAATTTAATTTCAAGAACTTGTTATGAGAGTCTTGTCTCCAGCTTTTTTTTAGCTTTCTTCACCTCTCCAAACTTAAGAACTTAAGCTTTCTCTTTCCATGTCTCCAAGTTCACTGTCTGGCTTCTACAGATTTCTTTCATGTCCTTACCACTGCATTTTGGGGTACAAATATAGTTTTGCACATTTGCAGTTCATACAGAAAAGGAACATATTTATTAGGTCAAGAAACTTTTGTAATTACTGATAATTCCTGCAGAGATTTACTTTGTTTTGTTAGTATACATACAAAGAGCTCAGTTATATTCATTTCTACAACACATCTCTCCAAAACCCAGCATTTGAATTTATGTGAACTGGTAATGTCTTTTTAAAAAATAATTAATAATAGTCTTCCTAATTTAGAAATGAATAACTCTAATAGAGCAAATAGAACTGTCCTGGGTTCAGCAGTAGCAGTCATTTTTCCCCTTCTTGGTAGCTGGTGCAGTGCAGTGTTTTGACTTTCGGCCTGGGAACAGAGCTGATAGCGATGTTTTGGTTTGGCCAAGGACTTTGTGAGCCTCATGCTCTGCCAGGGGGGAGGGGAAGCCAGGAGGAAGCAGAGACAGGACACCTGACCCAAACTGACCAAAGAGGTATTCCATACCACAGCACGTCCTGCCCAGGATGTAACTGGGAGTTAGCCGGAAGGGCTGGGAGACTGCAGGGTTGGAGGAGGTATCGGTCGGAGCTTGGTCAGGCTGAGGGGGGCAAGTTATCGGTCAGCTGGTGCTGAGGTGTTGTACTCTCTTCCCTTGTTATTTCCTTTATCATTATTATCATTGGTGGTAGCAGTAGTGATTTGTGTTATACCTTAGTTACTAAACTGTTCTTATCTCAACCCGTGGGAGTTGCATTCTTTTCGATTCTCCTCTCCGTCCCTCCGGGAGTAGGGGGAGGGAAAGAAGGGGGGGGGGAGTGAGTGAACGAGTTACCTGACTGGGTTTAAACCACGACAAGAACAAAGAACATTGTAAGGCATTATAACAAATACACGTGTATTAGAAAATCTACAATATACTTAATGCACAAACAATGGGGTTTTCCTCCATAATCTTTCATATTGCTCCATGACCTTTCACCTTATGATTGATGATACTTATACTAACCATGGGTGAAATTATGAACAGGAATTAAGAAAGGTTTAAATTTGAGAAACCAGTTTCCACACAAACTGATTACGAGCATCACTTATTTATAAATTCCATGCAACAATCCCTATGAAGTGAAACACTAATTTAAATCTACTGTGGCCCATAATGTGGGTGGCAATTATTGCTGTACAAGAGAGAAGCTCTTAGCTATTAGAAATGAGCTACAACTGCAATGAATAGTAGTGGGAGGATTCTTTTGATAAGGTTCATCTTTTTCATGCCTGTGTTTGCATATCACCTAGAGAAATGAGGTACCCTTTCAAGTTTAGGACTTGAAGTTATTATGACAATGATAATGATAATAATATTAATGGTAATGATAATAATACAAGAAAGATATGCTGTAGAGTTACAGAAAACACACCTGCTTTTACTAGTGAGCCGGTTCAGTTGAAATAAGGACAGTTTTGCAGTTTTGTTCATTCCTCAAATGAAACAAAGCTTATGTTTGCATAGATTCAGAGTGACTTATATGCTGCTTTTGTCCTTTTTCTAGCTTGTCTGTATTCAAGTAAAACACTGGAAAAATCTTTGTTTTCATGTAAGAGACAGAAATTCTCCTCAGGGCAGTCTGAGTCCAACCTCATTCTATGATATATTTGCGGTTTGTCTTTTTAAAGAATGAAAATCAATGTCAAAATTATACTTTGAACTTACTATTTATTAATGATCTGCCTGTTATTCTTGAATTACTGCTTTAATTTCTTTTGCTGTTAGATCTTGCTTAGATCACATCTGGTGCCTCACTGTTCCCTTCGAGGCAGTTTGACTCAGGACAAGTGTCCTTTAGCAAGTTTACAAATATGTAATGCTCCATCCATGCCCACGAAAGCAGTGGTTCTGTCACAAACACTTGAAGAATTTTCTCTCATTCCAGGAATGAGAGTCATTTCTTGAATGCCTGATTTTCCCCTGTTTCTGTTGCACTGACAGCCCTTGCCAAATACAGAGCTCCACAAAAAGAGTAAATCATGCAAAGCCTATTAGAACAACTTGCAGAGTTCTCAGGCATTAGAAAACTTGCAATAGTGGAACTGTGGTGTGCTGTTTACTACTCACTCCTACTACAGACATACTAGCTCTGGGCAGACACACAGATTTCAGACTGTGGCTGAGCATTTAAATATCTCTTTCTCTGCTGAGCTGCTGCTGAATGGAGAAAAGGATCAGGCAGCTGAGGGAACCCACTTCAGTCTTTCCTCCTGCTCAGATGAGCAAAAGCAGATGCCTAGGAAGCAGCTGGAGAAAAGAGAAATCATGAACAATACTGCTCATTCATTCTCAAACAGCTTTCAGTCACTGTGTCTCAGCAGATTCCTCACAAAATAACATAAGCCTGTATAGAGCTTACCTTGGTGTCTCTATCTTTTTTTTTTTGATTCATTAGTAAGTAGGACAGTTTTCAGTCCATCTCTCTTTGGCTTTTAATGAGATGCTGAGTAGAGTGTAGGAGCCTCTGGACACCTCCCCTCAGGATACCAGAAAGAGGAGGACACATTTTCAAGAATACTCTGGATTCAGAAGTTCTTCTGAGTATAAAGAGGAAAATGAGAATAATGTGGGCTGCTGAATACTCATGCCCTTCAAATTCTATTTAGATTTTCAGTCAGGCTTGGCATGCCTTGTGACGATAATTGAAAATATAACTGTGAGAAAAATACTTAAAATTTAACTTCTCCTGTAAATAAACAATATTTCTTCTTGGTGTTATAATTATTTCTATGCATGCTTTACTCAAGGTCTCAAGTATGCATGAAGTGCTCCAGGTAAATTACTGCTTACAGAAAAAAAGGTGGTTTATTGATTAATCATGATTAGAGGACATGCCTAAAAATTCCCACTACAAGAAATACAGAACAAGTTCCATACAACTGGAGGCATTTTCACTTGTTTTTCCTTTTTTATTTTTTTGCTAAGTCTATCAAGAGAAAAGGAACATAAAGGGTTTCAATTAATGTGTGAGCGGGGAACAGATTGTAAAGAAGATGGGGAAAGAAGCTTTTTCTCTAATTCAGATTGTCTGATCAGAAATTTGTGGGTCTCGAGAGCAGAGGATATAAGCTCCAGTTGTGAAAGTCCTGTTGCTTTGATACATTTTTACAAGTTAAATTGATCACTTTGTGAATTAACAGTCATGAAGAGCTTGGGAGAAAAAACAAAATACTTGCTGAAGGAAGCAAAAATCTGGAAGAGTCATACAGGTGAAACCTTTGAGAAATAACAAGAAAAATAAAAATTTTGGACATATTTATTTCATGTCACAATAACTGTGTTATCTGTTCTAATTGGAAAATCAGCTTACATTTGCTTAGAAGAGTAATATATTTTTCTTTAAAGTAAGGACAGCTCTTCACAGCACTCAACTTTTGTTTACTTTTAGAATTAAATTGGGAGACACATGGGACACTTCCAAAACTTCTAACAATATTGTCCTGTTACTTTATTGTGATCTATTTCTGGCTTTCTGCCTTTTGTTGATTTCTCTCTAAAATATTAATATGATTTCTTTGCAGACCTGAATGATAGCAAAAATATCAATTCTAGCCTTCCGTGCTGGTTTTTCTGCCATTTATGTTTCACCTGTTTATGTCTATTATTTGCAGTGTCATCTTCCTCACACAAAGCATCAATTTAACATCATTACCTTTATCAAAAAGAATAATATGGATGCAGATAGATTATCAGCAATTAGTTGGATTTATATGACAGTCTTGGGAAGGCTTAATCATACTTCAGTCTTTATCCATGTGAGCATTTCTGGTCAATCAACGGGATCATGGAAAGTGCACGCATATATGTTACATGCTTGCTTAACGGTTGCAGTTTTAAGCAAAGACATTCATAAATTTCAGACAAGTTTTGGTGCTTGCTTAAGATACTGCTTCTAATTCCATTTTTCTATTTCTGTATCCTTTCTTCCTTTCCTTCTCCCTTTTAGTCTCTCTTTAGTCACCCAAGATTCTTCTGAACAGTAAGGAGTTCATGACAAAGAGTAATAATGCAACTTGCTGACAAAGAGGCTCCTTATTCATTTGTCATGGTTTCCGGGAGCGGGGGTGGGGAGTTAACGTCTCCTTCACAGGTTGACCACATGAGGAGGGGAAAAAAGATGTGTAATTGCTATACACTTCTATTATATACCTCCCAAAGTATAGAGGTGGTGACCACACTGGGAACATAAGCCAGATCAGTTTCATGATCAATGATTTTATTGTATTACAAGTCAGTATCATAAAGTAAAATGAAACAAGAACCTTAGCCCAAGGCCCCCAGCTGATAAACACTAACACAGCAAATACCAGCTGTAAATTGTGACATGCTGAAACTGTGAGATCAAGAGCAACAAAACTTTGAGAGCCAATAACTCAACATTGTGATGAGTGACTATTAATCCAAAACAATGAATGCTTATCCCAAATACGATTAGACACACTCCGGTCAGATCTGTTGTTATCTCAACCCTTCGTGCCCCATGTTGGGCACCCAAAAGAACTGTAATGGTTTAAAACCCAGTCAGCCACACAGCTTCTACTCCCCCCCCCCCCCCCCCCACCTCTTTCTTTCCTTCCCCCCAGCCCCCACTCCACTGCCGGAGGGATGGGGAGGAGAATTGAAAGAATGTAACTCCTATAGGTTGAGATAAGAACAGGCCAGTAACTAAGGTATAATGCAAACCACTGCTGCTACCACCAGTAATAATAACGATAACAGAAATAACAAGGAAAGAGTATACGATACCACCCGCCGAAACGAGCCCAACCAAGGAGTGAGTGCCCTTCTGGGTAACTCCAGTTACCTCCCCAGGCATGACGTGCTGTGGTATGGAATACTCTTTAGCTAGTTTGGCTCAGGTGTCCTGTCTCTGTTTCCTCCTGGCTTCCCCTCCTCCCTGGCACAGCATGAGACTCACAAAGTCCTATGGCCAGTCTAAACACTTGAACGGTAACTAAAACCATCGGTGTTATCAGCTCTGCTCCCAGGCCGAAAGTCAAACCACAGTGCTGCACCAGCTACTAAGAAGGAGAAAAAAATGACTGCTACTGCTGAACCCAGGACAGTATTGATTGATTATATTGATGAAAATGTATTCTAGGTCCTTGCTAAATGTTGAAATTTTTCATGTTCTTAGATCATCCATAATAAAACATAGGAGGAATATACTAATGCTGAGTATGTACACAAAGATAAAAAAACTTAAAGATGGTCTGGGAGAAAAGCAGTCTCTCATACACTTTTCTGAGTGAAGATCCTTATAACAGTGTCTTAGGCTGCCTGCGGCAACATTTTACAAGATGTGCAAAACAATGACATGGAGGTTCTGCACTGCTGACTGCTGTATGTTGATGCAAACCCCATTGGCACTAGTACAAAGAAATTAATTATGATGTTAATAGGTTTGGCATAGAACTTGCATTATCATCCATATGAAACTAAACATCTGATAATAGGATAAAACATCTGCAAAGCATAGTTCTAAGACACTAAGGATAAAGAATTTCTATCTGTCCTTTCTTCCAAATTCAGAGATAACAAGATCAAGCTTTTTAGTCCAATGCAAGAACTTGGCTGTGTTTGTCCCTTTCTTTGTCCAGTTTGGGAGGGAATTTCAGGATTGTTTCTTCAGGGAAAATTGCATCCCCAGTATATCTTTAGTGATTGAACACAACTCAGTAGTTGAGACCGATGAAATTTCTTTAATACTGGTACCTGGCATAGAAATGGAGGTATAACTATAGCCTACCCAACCATGATTTATGTTCTCTAAAAGTTATGCCATTTAAAATAAAAACAAGCAGAACACATGGATATGTATGCTGATTTGTAGGTGTATATGTCCACATGTATTTATATAAAAGGCATTTTGAAGTAGATTGTTAATAGTAAATGGTGTGAACGTGAAAAATTATCTTTTAAAAATCATATTTTACATGCCAATGGAATGGTATGAATTATACTAGCTGATAGTATTACCCTTTATAATTAATAAAAATTGGCCTTATGGTCAGAGTAATTTCAAATTTGTAGTCATTCCAACAACTTTTGGTTTATTTAATTTTCAGAGGCTGCTGAGGTTAGACAAATTTCCTCCTCAGCTGTTTTATGAAAAAGTGGGAGGGAGGACGGTGCTAATGATTTGACATCTTCTTAAACAAAGACAAGAATCTCTAATGCATGTATTACATAAAATTAAGAGTACCCTTATTTTCAATTTAATAAACTAGCTGGCAGGAATATAACGAAATTTAAACTGCAAACTGCTTTTGAAATATCTTAAATTGAAAAATCTTGAAATCACAGCATAAGTTGTTTAATTCTGTTGGATTTATTGCCACCACTTGACTTAATTATTTTGACACTTTTGCAGTAATATTCAGGAATAAAAATAAATTTACAAAAGTTGTAATAGTTTTTTTTTGTCATCTCAGGGATAAAAGTAGAAGGTAACACTTTTCTAAAAAACTATCAAAATAAGCAATCTTTAAAAACTAATATGAATATCTTAATTAAAAGTTTTTATTATAGACTGAGTGGTAATCCATTTCTGAAGGAAGGGGAGAAAAATGTAGGGTCTTCTGATCAAAAAAGACATTAAATGCTAATCTTTGCACTTTGATTATTTTTATGTTGAGTCAGTGTTATATAGATATAGCACTGAGGCTATAAAGGAAAATGGAGATTATGGAGTCAGAAAATCATCATGATAATATTGTTACTAGAAAAAGTAGTTACACTTGTCTTCCTTATTTTATTACAATTGTGGACAGATGTACCCAAATAGTAGTTGGAGGAAAGGCCTTTCCTTCTAACAAACAGCAACATGGTGACAGTTTTTAAAAAGATGACAGAGATTTGGAATCCTTCAGCTCCACAGTCTTGAGGTTCATTTACAAATACAAATATCTGGACTACTGTGATGAAGCCTAGAAAGCTCATAGGTAACCAACATCTGTGTTTTAAGAATATGTATAGATTTACTTTTATATATAGATATATACACACTTAACTATTGTGGGTTTGCAAGTAAAAATACATTTATGCCACTGTCATGAATACTTTGTTGGGAAGGGATAAAATGAGCAACCCAAAACACAGCGCTTTCAGGAAAAGATAAAGGAAAGAGGTATTTTAATGTTATAGACATTTTCTTCAGGAAAAAACAGATTTATGAGTAGATTTATTTTCAGAAATCAAGTTGAAAATATTAGCTCCAGCAAATTTCCTCTTTTTACTATGGGAGAACTTAAAGTAGGAAACAGATCAGCGTTTTCTGTCTAATTTTTATGATGATAAACTGTTGTACTTTCATTTTTTCACAGGTCAAATGTAAACAATTGATAATTTTCCAAACTGATTCTTCCATCAGAGAAAAACTGATTCATTTATTTAATGCCGCACCCTTCCCTCCACAAACATAGTTTTGCATCTTACTTACTGAGTACTGAAAATTACCATTCCGTTTACATAGAGAAATGGCAGCAAAAGCTTCCTTTGGACCTAACACATTTCAGAAGAGAGAACAAGTTCTGCCTATTTCTACACGCACAGATCTTAGATTTAGCTTACAGGAATTTCATACATGGAAGGATTTTAAGATTTGCATCCATATGGTAGAAACGCTCCCAGCATGTCCTTTAGTTTAGCATGCTGTTTCCCTGACACAAGCAACAACTGCTATAAGTGGTTTATTATGTATCAATCTTTCAGCTGCCTCCCCATCTTGTTGGGAAGAATGCATACTATTGCTAATTTCTGCAAATTTTGCTGCAGCAGAAGCTAATGAAATGGGATTATTTTATTAAAAATGCATCAAGAAAAACTTTTAAGAGCTGCCACTTACATTAAGCAAAATGCATGTCACGTACATAGGCATGGCTATGTGCTTTTTGCAGATTTCTTTCCACAGTTTCTATTCTTTGAATTTCAACAGGTTTCTTGTACATCTAAATATACCATAAATGCATAATATTTATCACCACCTATGCACATGCTAAATGCCTTTGTTGTTGTTTTACTTGCCACATTGTTTTTAGAACAATTCACCCACTGAGAGCCGGAGAGGTTCTTTTAAACAATTAAAGAATTAGACTTACTGTATTAACATAACACTTAATTCCTTATATGACAGCATATAGCTTCCAGAGAATTTTTGGTACTCATTTGCAAAATTTGTCCATGGAGTAGGCTTTTAACATATGGACATAATTTATGTCTTCCATAATATCCCCACAAACAAACTGTCCTGGGTTCAGCAGTAGCAGTCATTTTTCTCCTTCTTAGTAGTTGGTGCAGTGCTGTGGTTTTGACTTTCAGCCTGGGAACAGTGTTAATAACACCAGAGTTTTTAGTTGCTGTTACTCTGACCAAGGACTTTGTGAGTCTCATGCTCTGCCAGGGAGGAGGGGAAGCCAGGAGGAAGCAGAGACAGGACACCTGACCCAAACTAGCCAAAGACGTATTCTATACCACAGCACGTCATGCCAACCATATAAACTGAGGGCAGTTACCCAGAAGGGTTAGATCACTGCTCTGGTCAGGATGGGTGTTGGTCAGCGGGTGGTGAGCGGTTGTATACTCTTTCCTTGTTATTTCCCTTATCATTATTATTACTGGTGGTAGCAGCAGTGGTTTGCATTATACCTTAGTTACTGGCCTGTTCTTATCTCAACCTATAGGAGTTGCATTCTTTCAATTCTCCTCCCCATCCCTCCGGCAGTGGAGTGGGGGCTGGGGGGAAGAAAAGAAAGAGGGGGGGGGGGAGGGGAGTAGAAGCTGTGTGGCTGACTGGGTTTTAAACCATTACAGTTCTTTTGGGTGCCCAACATGGGGCACGAAGGGTTGAGATAACAACAGATCTGACCGGAGTGTGTCTAATCGTATTTGGGATAAGCATTCATTGTTTTGGATTAATAGTCACTCATCACAATGTTGAGTTATTGGCTCTCAAAGTTTTGTTGCTCTTGATCTCACAGTTTCAGCATGTCACAATTTACAGCTGGTATTTGCTGTGTTAGTGTTTATCAGCTGGGGGCCTTGGGCTAAGGTTCTTGTTTCATTTTACTTTATGATACTGACTTCTAATACGATAGAATCATTGATCATGAAACTGATCTGGCTTATGTTCCCAGTATGGTCACCACCTCTATACTTTGGGAGGTATATAATAGAAGTGTATAGCAATTACACATCTTTTTTCCCCTCCTCATGTGGTCAACCTGTGAAGGCGACATTCCCACACACCCAAGTGACAAGTACAGCAGCTACTCAAACTCCAAGCACAGCTGCTACACCAGCCCCAGCGACAAGTGCAGCAGCATCATTTGAGAGTTCTAATTTTTTGAATGGCCTTTGGGTACCCTTGAGACCTGCCTGCTGATTGTGATGGGGATCCCCATGTTGGCACACGTACAGAGTGTGTTTTACCCACCGCCATTTCATCTGATATCAAAAGTTAAGAGGAGTCGTGTTTGGGTCTTGTCTGGGGTTAGACGGCAATATAGGAGGACCACCAAGAGATTTTTCCTGAGGCTGCACAGTCATGAGTGGCAGGATGTACGGGACAGTATGGGCAAGTATCTAGCCCACTGGGCCCCTCCGGTGCTTTGGAAGCATTGGAGATAGAAGGCAGCTGTATGGAGTCCCCAGAAACAAGCTGCAGAAACTGCTGAAGGGGACAGTGAATTATTTTCAGCCTGGTGGGCCCATGACACTTCAGGTCATCAGGGCAGAGATGCAACATAGAGATGGACTCATGATCGAGTGGTGGACTTAGCAATGGACACTATTGCCCAGGTTATTCATGAGTGTGAAACATGTGTTGCAATTTAGCAAGCCAAGCAGTTAAAGCCTCTTTGGTATAGAGGATGATGGCTGAAGTACAAATATGGGGAGCCTTGGCAGATTGACTACATCACACTCTCTCCTGCTCTGAAAGACTGTTACAAGAGATGGATCGCAACATCATGGACAGGACGGACTCAAAACCTTTATAGGGATTTGTCCATGCACTACGGAATGATCTCTCTCTCTCTCTCTCTGTGGATGTATATATATGTATATATATGAAATAAGAGTGACGGTATATTGAAAATGTGGGATCTGAGCATGAAGTGAATAGTATTGAATAAGGGGTGGATACTGTCCTGGGTTCAGCAGTAGCAGTCATTTTTCTTCTTCTTAGTAGCTGGTGCAGTGCTGTGGTTTTGACTTTCAGCCTGGCAACAGCGCTGATAACACCAATGTTTTTAGTTGCTGCTCAGTAATGCTTACTCTTACCAAGGACTTTCTGAGTCTTATGCTCTGTCAGGGAGGAGGGGAAGCCAGGAGGAAGCAGAGACAGGACACCTGACCCAAGCTAGCCAAAGACGTATTCCATACCACAGCATGTCATGCCCACTACATAAACTGAGGGCAGTTACCCAGAAGGGTTAGATCACTGCTCTGGTTGGGCTGGGTATCGGTCAGTGGGTGATGAGTGTTGTATTCTCTTCCCTTGTTATTTCCCTTATCATTATTGTTATTGGTGGTAGCAGCAGTGATTTGTGTTATACCTTAGTTACTGGACTGCTCTTATCTCAACCTGTGGGACTTACATTCTTTTGATTCTCCTCCCCTTTCCTCCGGGAGTGGGGGGAGGAAGGGGAGAGGGGAGGAAGGCAGGGTAGTGAGCAAGCAAGGGTGTGTCAGCTGGGTTTAAACCACTGGCATTTAAACAAATGGCATTTAAAGATATGCATATCAAAATACATATGGGTAAAATTCTTGGGTAAATTCAGAGAGGATTCATGTAGTTTATTCATTAGAAATAGATAAATACGTATTATTTCATTTTCCTGCAGATAAGTCTTTTATGTGTCTACAACTGAGAAGATTCAGACCTACTACAAACACAGAAATCAAGGCAAGAGACAGGAAAAAAAGACTACTAGTAGAACAGTTGGCTTGCTATTTATTTCATACGTTGGTCTGCAAACGCATGATTTTAGAGAAGCTGTGTTTAATTTGCACCAATAAATCATTAAGCCTAATATAAATTAATTTTCTTTAACCCCACAAAACGTTGAAGAAGTAAGACAAAAGTTGTTATCATGATTGGTAAACTTTTACTGTCTTGAACACAACATTTGCATTGTGTATTATCTCAAGTTTAGTTCAATGTCTATTTCAATTATTTTGAAGGATATTGTGCATTTGAAGCATTTCTTACTGTTATATTCTCAAGAAATATTCTTTTTTAAAATACTATGTGAATAAAAAAAAAAATATACGAAGTTTCTTCAAAATCCCTCTGAAATACTGCAGCAGCCATGCATTTCTGATGGGCTGAATGCTGAGCACAAAATTTGCGTAAGTTCTGTCAAACCAGATAAGGAAAGCACTCCGTTTTCTCTTTAATTAGAAGAAGCTAGACAGTGGAACACCAGCAGTACTCAGAACTTACATTCTTTCCCCATTACTATCATACTGAATTATCATAACAAAAAAAATATGTATAACCAAATAGTAAGTGTTGAAGCATTACATCAGATAAGGTGTCATTACATCGTTTCATCCAATCTACAAAGGAAGAAGGAAAAAGCTACTGTATTTTATTTTCAAGTATTTCTGTAGAGAACAGGAAGGGTAAAGTAATTGGAAAGGTAAAGCAATGAATGTATTTTAATATAGTTACTGGTGATGTCAATGCTGCTTCAGTAGAAAGGGCACTTTTCTGTCATAGCAACAGGAGCTACAGAGATGATCCTTCAATTTTTTCTTTTTTTTTTTTTTAATTTTAAAAACGGCTCTTTAATTCAGTTATCCCAGCAAAATTTTGCAATTCTGCAAAGTGTATTTGACTTAAGATAAATACTTGCTAAAAGTTATATGAAAGCAAAATAGCATAGTGTAATAATACCATATGGTAGTGGTAGTTGTTGGCCTAATATGAACTGCAATCAGCTTTCCACTAACATGAATAATATGGATCTGATCTAGATAAATCTAGAGATTATGTAGCATTTATAGTGATAAATTAAACAGCAATGGGTAATATTGCCACACAGTGGACTTCCACCATCTAAACTGTTCAGCTGTTCAAATGGCTCTCAAATTTCTGGCAAGCCTTTTTCCATATCAAATTGCAGCCTGCCACCCAACCCCTGTAAGAGCTGTCCAATAAGTGTGGGCCAGAGACCATTAGCAATAGAAAGTTTTATGTGGTCATGGGAAAGAGCTATATGAAGAGCTACTGTCTTCTGTACAAGTGCAAAGAACCAGTTTTGGTGAGGAAGGCTTTTGAACTTTATGTCAGCAATAGCCATTGGCTCTTGCAATAGCCAATTGGCTCTTGCCAAATCACTTGGGTTTCTGCTCTGCTTTCCCTGCTTTTGGATGAAGTGACTCATTAAAGCAAGACTGTGACCTTGCCAACGAGTCTCATCTGATGTCTAGCACTGCATCAGAATGCCCTCTGGGAAGTGCCATGACACTAATTTTGCTCTAAAGAGCACAAAAGAGCACAGCTCAGCAAAGCCACTTAGGCTGAGTCTGTGTTGGATTGCTCTGTCTCAGTGGGCACAGATCCAGCACCTCAGTGTTCAAGGACCAGAGTACTGGCCCTTGAACACTGGCCTACATGATGCTAGTTTACTCTTAGCTGCACTTACTGAAGATCCTTGTGGCCCAAAAACATCAGAAGCACTACAGCTGCCCACACATAGCTCTGTACCTCCATTAACCCAGGTAGGTCTGAGCTCTTTCTGGGCAACTGACTGCATCATTAAACCATTTAATGTTTTTCCTAATTTAGTATTCCAGGTATATGAATAGATGGGAAAAAAACCCTTGCTCTGCTCCCTGGTTCCTGCTTAGTTTTAAGTAACATGATGAAAAGGTGATGGTATTCTGGCTATCACGTGGTTGCCTAATCAAACAGATCATGAGCAGTGCTGACTGGGTTTCTTTTCACCTCACCTGAAAAGTCCTAGACAGCTTCAGAAAGAGTTGGAGAAATAATAAGTAATATAGTAATATATAGTCTTTGTGGTTACTATAGGATAACCTTTCATGAAAACATTAATGAAATATTTTATAGGTTCATCAGAGATTACCATGGCACAAAGTGCCTTAGAATGTCTTTGACATACCAAATGTAATTTCTTTCTCCAGTGTTAAGAAACACAGGAGTGAAAGTTATGAACTCATTCAGATCACCAGCAGACATCCTAAGTACTGGAATATGAAAGACAAATTTTCAAGCTACAGAGGTTCAGAGCCTAGATTCCGTTAGGAATTTAAAAGATGGATGCAGTTAATGGAGAAATCTAAATTCCCTGAATATGTATTCAGAGGGTCTAAATATAAAGCCTGACTCTTTTCATGGTGATTCAAGAACAGAAAAAAAAAATAAAAGGGGTTAACTTTGTGTATGTGCAAACTAAATGAAAAATTGTCCACAGTCAACACACACCAGACTCCAGACACAGGAATATCCTACTGTTAGCTTTATTCCAGGGTTTATGATAGGTAGTCTCTACAATTGTCCTTAACCTATTTGCTACTATAGTAAGCAGACATAATTGTTCATGAATCAGGGATAGGAACTTGTAGAGGTTGTCTCCCTTCTAAAAATGGTAGCAATGTCAGCAATACAAGGTCTGTCTGATCTCAGTGAAGTTTTTCCACGCACTTCAACAAAAAACTAAAGCCAAAGAATCATGTTTAGGTGATGATTTATTTATTTTTGTTCACTCCCTGTCATATTAACCCATAATCAAATGTTTTCCAGAAAAAAAGAAAAAGAAGCTATTATCCTGTAAATAAAATACTTTTACTAACTTCTACTTACACACAGCAAGACATTTTTATATATCTGTGCATTTTACATTTGACATTAAGCTCAGTACAGTTGCCTTGCAGACTATATGATATTGGGATGCAGGTAAACTGCAGTAGAACAATCAGATGACCACATCACCATTTTCTCTGTGGTCACAAAGGGTTTGTCTGGAGGCTTTCCAAACCAGTAATTTAAAATTGAAAGTAACTGGTGAGGCTTTTTGCTGGAATGAGGGTGGTGCACAGCAAGTTTCCAGCTGTTGAAGGTGGAAGAAATGTGAAGAAACACAGAAATATTAGCAGTTAGTGAAGGGAGGAAAAGAGCATATACAGGCTCATTAATAATACCCACACAACAATTTAATCTATAGATATAAGAACAGCTTGAAGATGTGCTCTCAGTGTGGAATAAATACTATTGTTTGTTTGATGTTTGCCATTATTGCTTGTACATTATTTGAAAAAAAAAGAAAATAAAAATAATTTTTAAAAGTATATTGTTGATTGAAAAAAAGTCTTTTTCCAGTGCTATTATATGCCTCTGTTGTGTTTATTTCCACAAGTTGTTAATCTTAATTACACAGCTTCTTTCAACTCTTTACCAGAGGTTTTCTTGCATATATTCTTGAATATCTAGGTAGAAGGCAATATTTCCCATCACAAGAATGTATGGCCATAAGAAGTGTGCATGAAACACTTTCCCAACCTTTATTCCTCAGATTACTTCCTTTAATAATTCAAGATCTTTGTGTTACTGTTTTGGGACTTTTTTGTTTGGTTAGTGGTGTTTGTTTTTTTTTTTCCATTTCAGATTAAAATCTCATAAATCTTACTGTAAATCAGAGATCTCAAAATGGCTTTAATTTGGAATAAAAGGTTGACATAACAAAGAAATGCATTTCTTTGTGGCATATTCTGCAGTAGATGAATTTTGAAAGAGTTAGCCAAAGTAGTGGGTCCTTAAAAGTTCCTTATATCTTAACCCCAATGAATCTGGACAAGCTCCTTTGTACCATAATAAGGTTTTACATGTGGAAGAGATCATGAGAAATTTGAACGGGATCTTGTTCTTAGGTATATAAACTTGAACAAATTTTTTGACAATGACAGGCCTATCAGAGGGCTACAGCCTTCAATTGGGCAGCATATCCCAGCCAGCCCCACAGCAGTCTGATCCTTAGGCAATTCCTTGGGTGCCAATACAAGCAATGTTAGAGCCAGCTGTTTTCCACAGTGCAGCCAGCCAAGTGTTCAGATGCTGTTGCTAGAAAGATGTATGAAACAACAGAGCACCTGGATTTTGCAGCTGTAATGTTCACTGTTTAAGTTGCAGTTAGACTTTTTCCAAACATCTGAAATGAATACTGGGAATAAGGAAGACAAAATAAATTCATTTGAAGTAGTAACAGAAAGTAAATGTAGGAAGGTATGCGCCAAGCATATGCCATATTGGCAAACCCTTTATGCTGTTATCTTTCTGTTCTTAAGCTCCGTTCCTTTGCATATGTCACCAGCCCAAGAATTAGCTTCACTTTTGTTACTGTCAAGTCATACCTAATTGCGGTGAATTAGTTTCTCAGAGTACCTATCAGCAGAAAGGAATCCCCAAAATACCCAGATATAATAACAAAAGTGTACTTTCCAGATGAGGTCTGATTTCACAATAAATAGAGTGCAGTGTTGTAGGTTGCAAAGCATACTGTGTATGAGTGCCTGCAGGAAATTTAAACTGAAATTCTTTAGTATAGCAAAGTAACTGTTTCTACTGTGGGAAAACATGTACCTTTGACAGTATAACATTTTTTAAAATAAATTAGCCCTTTTAAAACCTTCTGCAAATGAATAGTCTTTCGGTGTCTCCATAAAAAATTGTGTATTTAATACAAATGTAGCTCCTTTTCATAAGGTTTCAGTGCAAAATTTTTACAGATTTAGGTCGGTAAAATAACTTCAAAATTTTCTCACGAATCTACAGGTGAACCTTCATCCTTCCAGTCTTGGAAATGCAAATATTGTAAGATAAAAGAAAAATTATATAATATGCCAAAGCACTTCCTCAACAACAGTTCCTAGAAAATTGACATCAGTACAATCTGAAGCTGGAAGAAGATAGATTAGTGAAAGTTCTCTGAATAATATCATGTTACATTCTAGCCAACATTTTCACAAAGTCCCAGTATATTAGAGAAAACAGAAATTGTTCCAACTTGGCTAAGATTATTAAAAAATACTTTTGCATTTGTAATCTAGTTTAAGTGAAATTCATATTTTGAAGATGTCAGACACATAGCAAGTGCTTGGATTTTCAGTTAAGTCACTATACAGAGCAATATATGCCTATGCCTATGCCTATGCCATATATGGATCAATTAACTTATCCTATTATATCAAGGTTCTTCAATGGCATATGCATGTATTATGCAGTAGCATGTCACTCAAAAATATTTAAGTCTATAACTGGCTTAACAGCTTTCTGTAGAAACAGAAAAATAAAAGTCTCCCTCTAAGATAATGAAAACCTTTGTTATCCCACTTGAGGATAAGAACCATAAAAACTAAAAATAAACCTTTTATGAACAAAGGGATTCCCAGGAAAATTTTGGTTTGGGATAACATAAAGAGAAAATTTTGACTTGCTTTCTGACCAAAATTCCTGACAGTTTTGCCTGGTGGCAAGTGAAATTGCTGAAAGCCTCAAGGCTGAAACAAAATACTTCTGCTCCCTAATATCTCACTACCTCTGTGCAATTATTTTTTACTTTTATGACCAGAAAAAGGAAGTACTTTACAATAGTAAGCATAAAACATTGATTTTAGGAACATTTCCCATTGAGAAGTATTCAAACAGAATTTTTCCAAGTAGATTTAGTGCTGGCATCATAAATATCAGTCGAACACATTTGATTTCATATTAATTTAATTGGCATACCCTACATTGTATACAACGACATCTAAATTGTATTTTTTCACATGGCAACATGTGCTTTATATAAAAGATGAAATAGTACAATAAATAAATACTACAGTGTCTTATATTCAAGAATTTCAAGATTCTTGGTAAATATTATACTGACCTTTACACCTTTCTGTTTCGTATTGTTTCCATTTTACAGATGTGGAGATACATTCCTGTGGGATGCTCAACTCAGCAAGATCACACAGAAATTCTGCAGAGGATGATCCATTAACCTAAACTTTCTGTGATTTGGTCTTCCATGTTTTTCCATGTCTTTCCTCTGTTTTCCCATGGTTTAGATTGCTTATAATAAGCTTCCTGTAGCGCATATAAGTGTCTTACCAGTTATGCTGGGATACATCTGAGAGCAAGATAACAGACTTAACAGTGTCATCTCATAAAAACTGCATAACATAATGAATTAATGGTATGAGTAACTGTGGTCTTCTATGCAATTCTACATCTATTTTTGTATTACACTTGGACACATTTACTGCTAATAAGTTGTTCCATGCTACCTAGCACTTCTATTTAGGCAATACTATGTACTGTTATGCAGATTTTTTCCCCATCATTTCTCTTTTTAAATGAAATATTATTTATCATTTTGGAAAAACAGTTGTTTGCGATGGACAGATGGAGTTGACCTATGCACCCTGGCAGTTGTGAATGCTGAAAGCTAAATTTGACATAGAATATTTAATTTCTTTCAATCCAAGTCTAATCACAAAATTGGTTTCTTCCTTTGATTTGCTTCATATTAACTCTTCGGAAGAGGAGTCAGAAACTCATTTTTGATCTTTTTCACTGTCCTGGGTTCAGCAGTAGCAGTCATGTTTCTCCTCCTTGGTAGCTGGTGCAGTGCAGTGTTTTGACTTTAGGCCTGGGAACAGAGCTGATAACAAGGATGTTTTGGTTTGGCCAAGGACTTTGTGAGCCTCATGCTCTGCCGGGGAGGAGGGGAAGCCAGGAGGAAGCAGAGACAGGACACCTGACCCAAACTGACCAAAGAGGTATTCCATACCACAGCACGTCATGCCCAGGATGTAACTGGGAGTTAGCCGGAGGGGCTGGGAGACTGCAGGGTTGGAGGAGGTATCGGTCGGAGCTTGGTCGGGCTTGGGGGGCGAGTTATCGGTCAGCTGGTGCTGAGGTGTTGTATTCTCTTCCCTTGTTATTTCCTTTATCATTATTATTACTGATGGTAGCAGTAGTGATCTGTGTTATACCTTAGGTACTAAACTGTTCTTATCTCAACCCGTGGGAGTTGCATTCTTTTCGATTCTCCTCTCCGTCCCTCTGGAAGTAGGGGGAGGGAAAGAAGGGGGGGGGGTGAGTGAACAAATTACCTGTCTGGGTTTAAACCACGACATTCACTCATTTATATGTCAATATAATGTCTAAAAAAGTTTACAAAAAGCTAAAAACTTTTTTTTTTCCAAAACAGAAGCAAACAAAATAGCACGATGTAATATAATTTGAATTTTTTTCTTTTTTTATTGTTGCAGCACCATACCATTTTGGACATCATTATGCAAAAGTTAATCTGAAAGTAATTATCTAATGTCAGCTATTCAAAAATGAAAACTTACTTAGTGATGTTATGTGAGGGGTTTCTTTGTATAGAATATTCAAATATAATTGTTTGCTGTGAATAATCCTGTATAACTTTAGCTGTTAATTCTCCTAAATTAACTATCTTAAACTATCAGTGTCATTTTGAAGAAGCATATTCATTGTGATAATAAGGGCACAAAATTTTTACAGGTACTATATCCAGAACAGAACTATTAAGTAGTCATTCTACCCTAAGTATCTCTAGAAAGTTTTCAGCTGGTTTATATAATAATATACAGGTAAAATTTTATAGTATTTGCTCTCAAAATATATCAACAGTAATAGTGTGAAAAAAAGAGTTAAGCTAAAACCTTAGGTGCAAGAATAATTAGTGTAAAAATTAGTTAAAGTATGTAAGCTGTAAGGGTAGGTTCTCTTTGTTGAATGAAGAATGTTCTGGAATATGGTTCTACTTGGAAAAGTAAGAATAGTCATGATTAGCTTAAAGTTAGAGTTTTGATCAGTACAGATAAAACACTGATTGAACCAGAAAAGAAATGTGAAAAAAGGAGCCATAATAAAACCTTACCTACTGAGCACTGTTCTTTCTGCAATGAATTATATTATAGCACTTAAAAAAGTGGAGCAGGTATTGCCATATCAAAATTATTGTAAAATAGAAAATGTTAAAAAAGTGGCAGAAAACACAGAAGGTATAGAAATTGGATATATTTCTTTCTTTTTGAAAACGTGTGAAGCTAAATTTGTATGTATATTTCATTTATTACTCATGCTTTCAATTTATCTTTCTGTTTCTTGCTTCTTCCATCTTCACTACTCATCTGTTTGTATTAAAGTATTCCCCAAAATACAGTTGCTAAAAGTACTACTGCATGTAGCCTGTGTGTAACAGAATGCTTACAATTTTCAAGCAAAGAACTAATATTAAAAAAATTATAAGTTAGAGGAAAAATACGCACTAAAAATAGACTTCCTGGTGAAAACATAAAAAGACTAATTTTATACTAAATGGTGATTATATGCCTTTGCATTTGATTGATCAGTGATTGCAAGGGCACTGCTCTGATTGCAGTCATGTTGCAGAAGCCCCAGAGCACCCTCAGCAGAATCACCAAGGAAAATAACGCAGTTTTCTTTTTCACTCATTCAAAGAGCCAATATTTTATTTAAAATCAAACACTCCATGCTTATCAGAAGGTCTTTCTATTGCAACATGGAATATATGCAATTGATCCAGCCTGGACATGAATTTCAAAGGAATTAGTCTGAAAATTATGATACTCCCACAGGACAGACCTTTACTCACAGGTATTTTAGACACAGAAATAATAACACAATTCCTTGAATCACCTATGTTATCTGAATTGTTCAAGGAATATTTGACAATTCTGAAAGCCTAAAGAATCACACACACACACACACACACAAACCACACACAAAACTCACAAACAAACAAAAACCCAACAACCCATATTAGAAACTTTGTGTTACCATACTTCTTTTTAAGCCAGATGTTAAAGATTTCTCTTTTTTTTTTTTAATCCCAAATACTACTTCAGGGGTTTTCCTTGGATTAACAGAATTGAGAAAAAAAAAAATTGATCAGAAATGTAAGAGGAGCTTCCTAATTCTTGAATGACTTGGTACTATGCACACAGTCTTAATACTGCAAAATGGAAGAGGGGGATGCCTCTAAGATATTTAAAATAAGCTACAGTTAATGGAATGGGTATAACATCATAGAACAACAAAAAAGAGCTGGAGAGGAGCCTGAAAAGTTGTCTGCTCGGAAGCAAGACTGACAAACCTAAACCATTCTTGACAGGGGTTGTCCAACTGCTTCTTAAAATTTCCATTTAGACTCTAAATTTCTCTAGACAATATACTCTGGGGCTCCTCAGTCCTTTCATGACTAATTTTTTTTTTTGCAATGCCAATCTGAATCTCCCTTAACACACCTTAAACTTGTTGCATTTCATTTATAACATTTAGAACAGTCTTACAGTAATTCCAAGGGTTAGTCTCAAGAATATCTGACAGCCATTAAATCTTTGCATATGTTGTGTGCTCTAAATCTTTTTCTGTCATAGTCAATGCATATGATACCACTATGATAACAAAGTCCTGGCTTTATTATAGTACTCTTACCTAAGCACAATTCGTCTGGCCTAATGGCAGTTACTTCAGTGCTGTTGCATCAGATCTTCTGACAAGAGAAAAGGAGGGCCTTTGTATATTTGAAAAATCACTTTACTAGTCCTAATAGTGTAATGTTGAAGATTGTAAGGAGATATCAATGAGAAAAGTGTAATTGGGTCAAAGGCCAGTTTCCATGGTCAGTATTAAACCTAGAAAGCATGTTTATTTCTTTTAATAAATGTATTAACAGTAGTTTGTGTGTCAATAAACTCAGAGGATACAGTGTAAGATTCTTCTCATAAAACTCCTTCACACAAAATTCCTTAAAGCTTTTTGGAGGAGATTATGGCTACAATGTACTGGTTTTTTTTTAAATGCAAACCTGGGGTCAAGGCCCAAGTTTCTACTCATTTATACTGCTTGAAAGACTCAACATACAGAAAATTACAGCCTATATTATCCTGCTTCCTCAGCTTTAAGCAGAACCCTGATGTGGGCAGATAAGACTTGCAGCACAGTCCCAGACTGCTGACCTGTACCTTAGCTGCACTCCTTAGTACCATTTTGCGGTCAAAATTTCATTGACAAGTCAGCTGAGAAGTCACTTCTAGAAATGCTCAAACTTTGTACACCATAGAGAAACCTAGGATTTGTCACTAACCTGAGCTTGGGTTATGCACCCTCTAACTTGCTATTTGTACAAGATTAAGCCATCTCTCAGCTGTTCTCTAAAGCTTGTACAGGCAAAGTTCAAGACTTTAAAAGAATATTGCTGTAAATCTTCTGCAACATTTGGAAATGGTGGATGATCGGAAGAGTCTATTGACATACATAAATTGTGAGAGACAGAGTTCTCCTAAAAAACTTGCTCTTAAATCATTAGCAACAGCCTCAGAATATATTTCCCTCAGGGTATGATTCACGTTTCTGTCAGGCCTCAGAATGAGGCAAATGTACTACTTATAATTAAAGTGCTTGCTAATCTTATTTATAAAGGGAATTGAGATTTTTTTTCTACCAAGTGTTTTTCCACTATGTCGTGGTTTAAACCCAGCCACGCAGCTAGTTCACTCACTCTCCCCCCTTCTTGCTCTCCCCCTACTCCCGGAGGGATGGAGAGGAGAATGCAACTCCCACGGCTTGAGATAAGAGCAGTTTAGTAACTAAGTGTCGTGGTTTAAACCCAGTCAGGTAATTCGTTCGCTCACTTCCCCCCGCCCCCTTTCTTGCCCTCCCCCTGCTCTCGGAGGGACAGAGAGGAGAATCGAAAAGAATGCAACTCCCATGGGTTGTTAGTAACTAAGGTATAACACAGATCACTACTGCTACCACCAATGATAATAATGATAAAGGAAATAACAAGGGAAGAGAATACAACACCTCACCACCAGCCAACCGATCACTCGCCCCCCAAGCCCGACCAAGCTCCGACCGATACCTCCTCCAACCCTGCAGTCTCCCAGCCCTTCCGGCTAACTCCCAGTTACACCCTGGGCATGACGTGCTGTGGTATGGAATACCTCTTTGGTCAGTTTGGGTCAGGTGTCCTGTCTCTGCTTCCTCCTGGCTTCCCCTCCCCCCTGGCAGAGCATGAGGCTCACAAAGTCCTTGGCCAAACCAAAACATCGCTATCAGCTCTGTTCCCAGGCTGAAAGTCAAAACACAGCACTGCACCAGCTACCAAGAAGGGGAAAAATGACTGCTACTGCTGAACCCAGGACACTAAGGTATAACACAGATCACTACTGCTATCACCAATAATAACAATGATAAAGAAAATAACAAGGGAAGAGAATACAACACCTCACCACCAACCAATCGATAACTCTCCCCACCCCACCAGGCCGAGCACTGACTGATCCAACCCTGTAGTGAACCACCCTTCCGGGTAACTCTCAGTTACATCCTATGCATGACGTGCTGTGGTATAGAATACCTCTTTGGTCAGTTTGGGTCAGATGTCCTGTCTCTGCTTCCTCACGGCTTCCCCTCCTCCCTGGCAGAGCATGAGACTCACAAAGTCCTTGGTCAGACCAAACATTTGACTGTTGTCAGCTCTGTTCCCAGGCTGAAAGTCAAAACCACAGCACTGCACCAGCTACTAAGAAGGAGAAAAAATGACTGCTACTGCTGAACCCAGGATGCACTAGAAATAAAATTATTTCAAGATAATAAGAAAAAAACCAGGAATGTTTACATTTTAATGACATTTTTGTTGGCTAATTATCCTAATAGATAGGGATTCAGGATACAGATTTAAGAATATTCCTTCTGATGTAGGAAATAGTATGAGCTTGCCTTTTTGATAATAGAAAATGTTTCCTGTGGTATAGAGTGTCCAATATTTAAATTCTAGGTTCAAATCAAGCAACTTAAGGTAAAGCCTAAAATCTATTGCACAGGATTTTTTCATTAATTTTAGGTTGCTTTCTGGATAAACTGTCTTCTTTACACATTGGAATTAGGCCATATGCTTAAAACAGATATCCTGTGTAAAATTTATCATTTTCCAGGTAGTCCTCATTAAAGTACTGCATTAATACTATGTTGGAACTTGAAATGCTCTCTAAATGCAAGTTGAAATGCTCTGTTGGAAGAAAAGGAAGTTTATCCTATCGTCCATGTGGGACCAAGCTGGGAAAATAGAGACTGATAAATGGTTCTGTGCTTTATACCTACCTGTTCATTAGCTTATGTCACGTTCTGGAGACAATCTCTTCTGTCTGATAGACAATCTTCCTTACTTTGTTTCTTTAAGTCGGCTTTTCTTAAGAAGAATAGAAGACTATTTTGCACATCTTCACAAGCCAAACCAAACCCCCAAGGAGCTCCTCTTTCACGTGAAGGTGGAAGCAAGAAGACAACTAAGAAAAGAGAAACAAAAATCTGACTGTGGTTGGACACTTCAGAAATCTGTAAAAAGATTTTCTCAGAAGTTTGATATTTTCCCTTTTTTCCCCTCTTTGTCTCTAACAAACATGAGTTGGAACTAGATGATCTTAAGGTCCTTTCCAACCCTAACTATTCTATGATGATTCTATGATTCTATGAATGTTTAATGTAATGTACCACACATGAATCCTTAAATAAAATTTATTTCACATATTTCTTTGAGATAACATGGAGGTTCTTTGATTCTATGAATACAGTTGCCTGCTGATTGCAACAACTCTGAATAATGTACTAAAGGTCTACCAGCTGAAACAGGATGAATGTTCACATCAGGGATTAAAAGATTTGTATTTAAAATGTGTACATTAATAAATTCCTTTTTTCTGTGAAATATGAAGAAAAAAAAATTATTAATAGAGCTTCAGTTTTTCAGAGTTTTCCCTGAAGTAATCTCCAGCTAAAATGAAAGCTACGCTTAGTAAGTACCTGCTGTGCAAATAATGTTTAATAGGATTAAGGAATCAAAGTTGAAAAGTGTGTATAAAGTGCTTAATCACAGGAATCTATGTGTGCCCATATTGTTTTTTCTCATATTTTCAAATCCTTTCAGAACAGAAATGAGAACAAAATACCAACATGTCAGAATTTTTCCTCTTAGGTTCCTTAGGTGAATGGGGCTTCTTTATACACTGTGTATAAGGAGATATTTCCCAGGAGATATCCAGGATCATTTGTACAAGCCACAATTGTTTTGCAATATTGACAGATTTTTGATGATTGATTATGAAAATGAAATATGTTCAGAAAAACATATGTCCTGCAAAAAGGGCTTTAGGCCCACAGAAATATTCAATTTTCTTCCCCACAAAGACATTCTTACATCAGGCAGTCCTTTCTGACAATTTGAAATCATTCTGTGAATAAGAGATCAATCTTGTCCTCCCAGAATGTGCTATTGTGCTGTTACTGTTTTAACCCTTATCACAGCAAGCTGGTTTTCATCACCTATGAGAATTTTTGTATGATGGGCACAAGAGTACTGACAAAAATCTCCTTTTTTTGTGAAAATATGGGTAGCTAGATTTAATAGTGACACAAGCTAAACCCTGAATTGCTTCTTGGTATATCTACAAATATTATGAAACACGTATTTAGTTGTCTGTATTCTTCTGTGAGATCCTTAATCTTAGTGCTATAACTACACTGCAAATTAAGTCCAAAAATATTGATTGAAAAAAGTGTGGGTTTTTTAAATATAGTTCAAAGGTGGGACTTCCTTTTTTTTTCATATGAGCCACAAGCATACTCAGTAATTAATTCCTGACTCTACCTAGGGTTAACCTAAACATTAAAATCTTAATCTAAACCCATTTTTCTTGGCAATAAATCAACTCTTATTAACTGAAAGTGACATTGCTTCAGGCTTCATGTAAATAAAATATAACTAATTGGAGATCTAAGCAGAAACTGAAGTCAGACAAAGGGTAATATCACAGTTCTTTTAATTTGATGTGACATAAGTCCCTGTATAGCATAGTATAGGAGAGGGGAGTCACAAGTAAAAGCAAACTAGAACTCAGAAAATATAAAAATTTGACCATTTTGTAGGAGACAATTAGTCACAGAAAATTTTGGGATGAAATTGCCAATGGAAATAAATGTCTAAAATTAATTTTTTAATTATTTTATTGTTGTAGTATATTTGCACAGTGAGACAATTTGTCATAAAATGCTGTTCTCAGTCTTGGTCAGGCTTGTTGAAGACTTTTTAATAACATATATAAAATTTTATATTTCTTCTAGCACATATATAGCTTTAAACTCACAGCAGATTCCTTCTATGCATCCATACACTGTGAATACTGACTTATAACAATCATATATTCTATCTTTAGTAAGTTAATAAAGAACAGAAAAATTTTGATATCATGTCATTAATGAGATCACTTTGGAGGGGTCAAGGGTTATAAAAAGAGATTAGAAACAGATGAATGAAGTTTAAGTGGAACTGCCTGAGAAATGCACCTAAGAAATATATTTTTACTGGGAATCTTCTTTTTTTGTGATAGAGTGAAATAGCTTTGCGAGAAGTCTTCAAGCTAAGAGGAAAACTCCTCTTGAAAGATTATTCCTGAGCAAAATCTGCAGCTTTCAGAGTAGTAAGCAGTTAGAACTACAATTTTGTTCACAAATCACATTGCTTAAACAAAACTTAGGTAGCCTTTTAACATGTTGATTGAGAATTTCTGCCCCTGCAGATAAAACAAGCTAAGTAAATATTTGACATAACTCAGGAGTAGAAAACTACAACATGGAAGGGAAAGAAGACCTAAACAACTGTAGGCAGTAAAGATATAAAAGTGCCTCAAAAACAGTGATTGTAAAGTGAGGTGATGTTGCTGTGAAAATTACAATTGGTGATACCTTTGTTAAACATTTTCTTTATTTTTTGTTGAGTTATTGGAACAGAATTTTCTATGTGAAGTTTCCAGACATTTTTAATTTCTGTGGGCAGGCAGCAATTTCAGGATATGATCAGTTCCTGAACAAAATCAATCAAAAATTATAAACTCTGACTAACATCTATGCAGTTATAAATAGGTTTACTACATCAGAACTTCGTGAATAGGCTTAGTACATCAGCCACTGAGGTGAGTGGCTCTAGTGCTGTCATAATCTGCAGCAGAGTGCTCCAGCCAGTACACAGGGGGAGCCAGGAAAGTCACCAGGAGCTCAGGTGACAGCAGCTCGCAGGACGACGGCAGGGCAGGAGGCTCTTTGGGAGCACTGATGGCCTGGGCAAGCAAACAGGGTGTTGCACGGCAGGTGCTGAAGCCCTGACAGCTCTACCAGGGGGCGATGGTATCCACCTCTGAGCTGTGCACCCGGCAGGACTGACTCAGGTTCCCAGACAAAGCCCCGATGGGAGCGTGCTCTCAGGGCGCTCCCTGCTCCTGTGCCAGCATCAGACAGCGGCAGTGAGCACACCTGAGGCAGGTGCTCCAGGTGGAGGAGCTCCTCCATTCAGTGACAGAGCTCCAGAAGAGTACCGGGGCGTGTGAGAGAGACCAAGAGACTACTGGAATTGCACCCCACCTTCCCTGAGACAGGCCAAGCAGGCAGACAGGACACAGGATACAGAGGATTCCCTGTTCTCTGTCTGCCTGGCTGAACGCAGTGACTTAAGGGACAAAGGACAGTGGCAACAAGTTCCTGCCCGGTGCAGCAGGCGTGGGTCCTCCCTGACTGCCCTGCCTGCTCAGGTGCCCTCACATAATAGGTGTGAGGCTCTGCATGTAGAACCAAACAATAAGGAGGATGATGGTTCATTCAGTATGGGGGTGTCACCGACATTAAGCTGGCCTATGCCCTCAGTCAAAAATGTTTCTATAAAGAGGAAAAGACATGTCATTGTCATAGGAGACTCCCTTCTGAGGGGAATAGAAATTCTGATATGTCAAAAGGACCCACTGGGTAGGAAGTCTGCTGCCTCCCTAATGATCAGGTTAAAGATGTGAACAGATAGCTTCCTACCTTGGTAAAGCCCTCAGACTACTATCCTTTATTGATTTTTCAGGTAGGCAGCTATTAAGTTGAAACAAGAAGTCTGAGGGCAATTAGGAGACACTTCAGAGCCTTGGGACAACTGGTTAGAGGAGCAGGAGCACAAGCAATGTTCTCCTCTATCTTAATTACAGAGAATGATGTGGGAAGAAACAGGAACAGCCAGCAGATCAATACATAGCTCTGAGCCTTGTGTCACTAGCAGAATTTGGGGTCATGGGAGACATGGTCTAGAGTGAAGTGTCCTTCTCCATGGCAGGGGAGTTGGAGCTAGATGATCTTAAGGTCATTTCCAACTCTAACCATTCTGCGATTCTATGTTTCTATGACAACAAAGATGTCTCCCCTTAGTGATGGAGACAAAATAATTTATAATAGTCAAATAGGAAAATGAGGTTTTGAAAGTTTGCTTTAAAGTATGTGATTATTATAGATAAGGTAATTATTTTAATCACAG
The DNA here is from genome assembly GCF_033815535.1 of Pezoporus flaviventris. Lineage (NCBI taxonomy): Eukaryota > Metazoa > Chordata > Aves > Psittaciformes > Psittacidae > Pezoporus > Pezoporus flaviventris. The sequence goes on from NW_026892564.1 coordinate 6,251,698, forward strand.
GTTTAATTAATGTAATATTTTTCATGATCTAGAACGAAGAGTCTGAAACCTGAAGACTGATTAGTACAGAGGATGCAGGTGACCCAATACATAAAAGTCTGCAAGATGGATGCCTAGAACTCTTCTTTATGGTGCTTTAACATTCAGTCATGTATCTGACTTTTCAACAGTGGCTTAGTTTCCATAATTTCTTTTCTGAAAATTTAAATAAACTTTGGAGGCATTCCTGATTAAACTGCATTATTGCAGCCAATTTTGCACTATTAAAAAGGCTAAATAAAAAAAGCTGGATTGAGCCCCGAAGATATATTCTATAATGTTTGCTGAACTGTTTGGATTTACTGTGTGAGTTAGCAATAGATACATCACAGCACACAGGGGACAGTTTAAAGAATCATTATTATTGCTGTTTATTGGTGTGGGGTTTTTTTCAGCGTAATGTACTGCACAATCAAGTAATTGCTTTCAAAAGAACAACAAGTATCACCTCCAGTAAGGGTGGTTTATGGAAAAAGATGTTGTCTAAAATCAACAGGCAGTGATACATTTTTCCTCTGGATTCACTTAGGTATTTTGGTTTTATAGCATTTTATACCTTATTATGCTTGAAGAAATATTTTGTATTGACTTTGCTACTTGAACAGGGCCAAGTCATAAACTCAGGTAGATTTATTTCTTCCTTCTCCATTACATTTATCTGGCTTTTGTTGCGGTTAACAGCAAATACACACAAATATCTCATTACCATACTTCCAAGAGATGCAAGTACATAAAATGGAACTCTTATCATATAATGAAATAAATATGGTGCAATTTAAAAAGCATTTAAACATTTCAGTAGGAAACACTGGTTTAAGTCAGAGTGCTTGTATTTAATGGCTGTGTAAGCAGCTTATGAAGCTTTGTTGTTTTTTTTGGGTTTTTTTTTTTTGTCCTGAATCATGTTATAAATTATTGTAAGACACTGTGCAACTGCAGTGAAAAGTCTAAACATCTGTTAGATTCATTACCTATTGTGGTTGAGGTCATCAGTTTAGAAGCAGAATTATGAAGCAATGAAACAGGGCCAGGCTCTTTCATTTTTAAAAATTATTTTTATAGGGTTCCCCAAACCCTTTTATTTTTCTCACCCAGGTAAAGGTTCTTGCAGTGAATAAGGATTAGGATTATTATGTTACCTCTATTTAACTTAAAGAAGTTTTCTGAACTGTCTTAAGGAAATAAGTAATTTAAGAACTACTATTTTCTGTTTAGTTTAGCCATTTCCCCAATTCATTTAAGTTAACAAAATTAAGTAAGTACCAATAAAAGTGTCTTCACCTTTTTTTTTTTTTTTTTAGGATTTAAATAGGCATAGAATTTGTACTTCAAATGTGATTCAACAGTCACTAAAAAAAAAAAAAAGATAACTGTATTACAGCAAATTACTAAAATCTGTTAATCTAGAAAAAACATAATTCAGATGTCCTGCTTTCAGTTGTAACAGTTATTTTTCTCCTTCCTGGCAGCTGGTACTATATAAAGAGACTAAAAGAAAGGATAAAACTATTGCAGAATACATGTAGACTTCGTATGCTCAATAATATTAACTTGGAAGTATTTGAATAGATATGTTATATAATGCAAATAAATCTTATTTGTGCATAATTAGAACAATGAAAACACATCATAAGAAACAGAACTCTTGATGTCTCTAAACCCATATATATCTAATACCAGAATTGATAGGATTAAGCAGAAATATTTTCCGTAATGCTGCTGCTAGCTTTGACTGCTATTTCATAACAAAATAAATATCCCACCTTGCTCTAGTTGTTCATGTCATCTGGTGCAAAATAATCTGTTTGGACATAAAGTACCAGGACATAAAGCAGCATGTCATAAATATCAAAATGTATTTCCTTAGACTGAAGCATTCTATAAAATTTTAATAGGCAGTATACAATCCAAATTATTAGATATGTTCATGGTTTGAGCATCTGCCAAATGCAAGTGCTTTAAATTATTCAGAAACTCTTCAGATCTGAGGATAATTAAACACCCGCTTTACAATATTAACCATTGCACAGTCTGCCATTCTCTTGCTACTCGCTCTTTAAAGACCTATTTTCTGGCATTGCATTTATCCATGAAAATATGTAGCTTGGCTGCAAATACTACTGTTGCAGTCTGAACCTTATGACTTCTTCAAGTAAAAATTAATTTTCTATCATAGCATTAAGAATAATTCTCTGAAAATACAAATAATTTTACTGATGATACTCTAGTACTTCCTTTCTATCTCCTAGTTTGCAAGTAGAATAAACCAAAACACACCCTAGGCATAAAGAAAAGATTCCCAATACTCATTTGCTTACTGACAAATGAACTCTTCCTTATTTTTTTCCCTGATAGTACTCTGCAAACTTATAATAATATAATAATTATAAAATCATTTTCTTTGTAGAAACAGCAGTAAGTATTTTCCTGTTAATCAAATCCTACATTTCCTCAGTTGCAGAGCAGGTGAACAGGAATGACATAGTGGGTGAAGTAATATGAAGTAATAAAATACATTTAAATATAAAATACTGTCACATAGTAAAGTTATGTGTTGTATTGTGCAGCAGGAACTTATAGATTGTGAATACCAGTGAATAAAACAGATAAAACTTAAATCTGTGCTTAGGTTGTCATACTAGGAGCAAATCTTTATTTTTGAGGTGACTTCAGGATTACAAAGAGTGATCACACCTTTCAGTCATTTTTACCAAATAACAAATGAGGAAGGGTGAAAGAAGTGTGCATAGTGGCCAGTTAACTTGCAGGAGATAAAACTGGGGACAAATATAATTGGTTTCAGCAGTGATCAAAATCTGACCAGAAAATTCCTTTTCTACAGAAATTTTCCAGTCTTGTTTCTTTTCCCCTCTTGGAAAACTTGAAAATCTTCAAAGTTTTAGACAGCTACTTGATAGCTTTTGCAGTCTTAATCAACATTCCAAAAATTCATGCATAAATTCTCATTTAAAAACAAAGTTCTGCAATACTTTGCTAAACAAACCTCTTGCTCTCTCACCTTTCCTCAACACCTGCACATAAGTGAAGAGGAAATTTACCAAAGAAGAAAATATAGACTAGAACTTCACCTCTATTAAGTTCTATCTAGATAGATATAAAAGAAAAGCTTTAAGACATTTAAGTATTTCAAGTACAGTACTTAAAAATTATGTGTTTAAAAATGCTGATCTACTACAAGATCCTATCTTATGTGTGAATTTCACATTAACTAGTCACCATGTTCAAAGAACATACAACCTTGAAGGATAATTCAAAAGCACAGGCAATGTTACCAAAATTGTACAGAAAAAATATGGATCGAAGATAGAGTGTTCACATTTCGACTTCCTGTACTTATTAATACTTCCTATACACTTGCAGTATTCAATGTTATATATGCAAATTGCAATACTTTTCCTCTCCAATTTCAAGAAAGTAAAAAAAGCAACTGTCCTGGGTTCAGCAGTAGCAGTCATGTTTCTCCTCCTTGGTAGCTGGTGCAGTGCAGTGTTTTGACTTTCGGCTCAGGAACAGAGCTGATAGAGATGTTTTGGTTTGGCCAAGGACTTTGTGAGCCTCATGCTCTGCCAGGGAGGAGGGGAAGCCGGAAGGAAGCAGAGACAGGACACCTGACCCAAACTGACCAAAGAGCTATTCCATACCACAGCACGTCATGCCCAGGATGTAACTGGGAGTTAGCCGGAAGGGCTGGGAGACTGCAGGGTTGGAGGAGGTATCGGTCGGAGTTTGGTCGGGCTTGGGGGGCGAGTGATCGGTCGGTTGGTGCTGAGGTGTTGTATTCTCTTCCCTTGTTATTTCCTTTATCATTATTATCATTGGTGGTAGCAGTAGTGATCTGTGTTATACCTTAGTTACTAAACTGTTCTTATCTCAACCCGTGGGAGTTGCATTCTTTTCGATTCTCCTCTCCATCCCTCCGGGAGTAGGGGGAGGGAAAGAAGGGGGGGGTGAGTGAACGAATTACCTGACTGGGTTTAAACCACGACAGCAACATTGCACAGTTTCAGATAAGGCAGCACAGTAAAACTAGGGATTACTCTGGTCCACTAGGTATTTTTTGAAGAGTAACTGAAGTAACTCAAAACTCAAATGAACTTTACATACATTTGACATTATGTTAATCTTTAAGTATTAACAAATTAATCTTTTTTTTTTGCATTTACCTTTTACTTTTCTATTTCTGCAGTTACTAATTAAATTTAAACAACTGTATTTGAAATATAATACAGCAGATGTTTATTTGAAAGAAATTTATACATTTAGCTGGGCATCTAATGAAAGATAATACAGACTGTGGGCATTAGCCAGTGGAAAATGGCCCTCCTGCCTTGCAGATAATCTAACAGGTAAAGAAAAAATAATTCACAGTTGAATCAATTGCCTGATTCAGCTAATTTTGCAGTTTTATATATATATATATATACATATATATAGCTTGTGTCAACACTGGGGCAATGATAATTAGGGAATAGAAGTAGCCAAGCAAGTGAAAAATTTAGGCCATATTGTTCAGAGACAAATTAGGGCTAATGTTGAATGAAAACAACCACTTGAACACCACCTTCATTTTCACTGTGTCAGTGAATGGAGAGACATTACTTACAGTATTAGTTCAGGCCAAACAATGAGTAATTTGGTCACAGATAAAAAATAAAAATAAAAAAAATGAAAAAGAAGTCCAATGGGCAAGGAAAAAAAAATACAAAAGAAAATTTCATCATTTTAATATATCACTGATAACTGAAGGATACCACTTACCAGAAAATTATAAATATAAAACCATGCAAAGAACAGAAACAACACCACATTACAATTGGAGTATAACACAAGTGGAATCAGTTATTATATACAGTGATCAATAAAGTAGTATATTATCTTTTGCTATAATTTAAATTATAGCAAAAATCTTTATTAATTACTACTCTTCTATTACTATTGCTATATCACACCTCTACTACTATTCCATAGTGACTGACTTTAGTTACTTGAAGTTATTTTTATTACTTTTTTTTGGTTTATTATTTTTCTAGCATTTCTAATTTTAACAATGGTAGCAGCTAAATTCAGCTTAATAAAGTCCTTCAGACTAAAAGTTCTCATGTCATAACAAACGACATGGAAGATTGTAGTAACCTTGCTGTGTTTCACATCTATGCTGTCTGGATAGAAACTGATGTTAGGAAGATCTCGCAAGAGTGAGATTTCTTCAGTCAAAATGGATAACACCCTGGATCATGATCTTGTCTCAGAGTGTCTTATCAGTATGGAATGAATGGCTGTACTAGAAATATTTGTTCTTTTCTGTGTCACTCATCCATAGAGCAGCAATACAGCAACCAGAAATATTCTGCAGCTTTGCAGCAATTGAAACTTGATTTTATAGCAATATTTTAATGAACTCAGTTGTTCACAGAGTTCTTTATTCATCCTATCAAATTAATGATGGGTTGACAGGGTCTGCTCTTCTCATAGTGTATTGTAAAATGAGCTACTGAACTGATAAAATCCCTACATAAGGCTGATTGCATCAAAACAAAATAAAATGCCGTCTTGTACTTCTATGGCCCCAATATATGCTCAAGAACATTGTCAAATCCTTACATATTCTAAATTGTTTCTTTTTACTATGCCTTCTTGAGCTGACTTACACCATTTTATTAGCTACTTCTTCACTCTAACTATTTTCTCTTAACATATTTACCTGAGGGTACAAGCTAAAGCAAGTGAAATGAATGCATAATGTAGCAATTCTTTTGTTTTGGATCTTGAAATTTCTTCACATTCTGAAGACGCTTTATTTCTGTTTTACTGATTCATACTTATCCTACCTGTTCTTAGGAATCATCCATTATGATTAAAAATCTTCCAATGGTGACAGTTCTTATTTCAGTGTTTTGTTATCTTTTACTTTAGGGAAGGTTTTCCTAATAGTCAGGTCAAATCTTTTCTCCCTAAAATCTGTGGCTTTTTGTCAGAACCATAGCAGATTACTGTTTCTTACTGCAGCACCAGCCACTGGAATAAATTCCCCATGTGATTTTTAAATCAAATCAGGATTGAAGCAGTTTATAGATTTAATATTAATGAAATGCAACTAATCAACAATATCTGAACTATACATACAGAATCAGTAAAACAGATACAATATTTGGCATTCACAAAATGCCTGTAAACACCTACAAATTTAATCAACCTTCTCTAACTAACGCCTCAACCACCTAACTCCTCAGAAATATGCACAGTTATGTACCCTTCCCCCTCCTTTCTTACAGGACATGTTGGTTACAGATATCTTCCATCTCTTCCATGCATGGCTTTCCTTTTTTATGTACATCTCTTGTTGGAGGTGGAAGGGAGACTCCTTATTTATGTGGGGCTGTGCTGCTTCCCACAACCCACCAATTCACAACCCAGTGAGAAAGCACTCTGCAAAGTCAGATGCACAAACCTGAGTTATGAGTCCCTGCTTAGCATCAAATACCAATCTGGTTTTAAGTTGCTCATGGCATTCAAAGGGAAGGATGAGCAGACAGACCTAGTCAGATACTGTCAGTTGATTTCTGCCAGCATCTAGCTCAGCCTGATAGTTGTGCTGTTTTGCAATATTGAGCTCCACAGTCACTAATTTCTGTGCTTCTTTTACACATCTTTTCATGCTGACTCATTTTCCCAAAAGTCTCAATTTATAAAGCCTACTGTCCTGTCATAGAAGGAAATTAAATTAGGTTGACTTGGTTGCTTTTTGAAAGACTCAGTATGACTCTTCCCATTTTGTTCTTCCCATGTGATTACACATATGTGATTATGCCTCTTTAAAGCACGTTTACCTTTTCTATTACTGTTAGCTATGATACTAAAAATCTTGTTAAAGTCAAGAGAACTCATGGAGCCAAGAAACCATTACTAGGCCAATTATCACGTTAACATATCAAATTATTTAACATGATATATATGAACTGCATACAGCTAGAAGGCTCATATAAAATCTTCTAGATATATATAGCCTTTTCTCTGATGTTACCATCACCCTCTTAATAATTCTCTTGTCCTAAATCTGACACTTCTGTCTTGCTCAGGCAGAGGAGAATGAAGTTATGGAAGCAGTCAGTATACCAAGGTTATTGCTGGGAGTGTATGGTGGGGACTTCTCTCTGTTGGAAGGAGTATGGTGTAGAAGCTTCCCTCCACATCATTCTTGGGGTCTGCCTGGATCTCCCTCTGCATGTTTCCTTACACAGACTGATTAACTCTCATCCTTTCCCTCTAGTGACTGGAATAACTTCCCTGGTCTCAGAGGATGAAAAGGGATATTTTACCTTGATGCAAAGGGATATTTTACCTTGATACAAAGGGATATTTTGCCTTGATGCAAAGAGATAGTTTGCTTTGCACTCATTTTGTCCAAGCTTTGTCAAACCTCAACCATAAAATGCACACAGGGGTTGAACTAAAACAGTCTGGGTGATAGTCACTTGAAAGGGGCGCAACACATCTATACAAAGCCCGTGACTGTTGCTGGTAATGGCAAAGTCACATTTATGAGGTGACATGTGATATTGTCTTTTCTTTGCAAGTTACAAAGATAGACTCATACATCCCCAAAATTGCATCAGACAGTATTTTCACTCTGCAACCTGTTTTAAAAAAATTGAGTTTATCTGAATTGGTTTTATCTGCATACTCTTTTGTCTCTTTCTGAAACTCTCTTATATCCTTCCCTACTTGTATTTCTGTATTTATACTCATTCTAAAAATAATCTAGATGTAAATTCTTCCACCAAATCTCTGTTCAGTGTACTGTTATTTACATCAACCTGATCGACATTTTTTACCATTTTTATTTCTTTTATTGTCCCTCACTATTTCAATAATTTGTTGAACCTTGGCTAGTCAACCCAAACAGGTAAGGAAAAATGGAAAAGATAGAAGAGAGAAAGGGAGCTGATCAACTCTCTTCCAAAACTTCTTTGAAGATGATGAACTTCGCTACAGACAGTAACCTGCAAGGCTTACAGAGCTGATCTTTTGCTGAGAATATAAGCACACAGCCACTTTACTGTGAGGCTAGGGAGGATGAACATGTGGAATATGATCACTAAGCAACTGAACAATTGCACACAGCAGTCCTGTGTGTCTTGAGTGAAAACTTACCTCAAAGTATGCTTACATTTACTGCTCTTACACATGCTACATCTTCATGCTAACATATCTGAAAACTAGTTGCTTGAGTGCCGAGTCCTCAGATTCAGAAAACTCTGTTGAATAGTCTTAAATTGCAGTCATTTAAAAACATTTGGTCCCTGTGTTAAGGTGCATAGAAAATCAAAATAATGTGAAATAACTTAAAGAGGCGACACATTTGTCTATGTTACAGACATCAATAAACAGGCAAGTCTATACTCCATGAAGTGTAGTTTTATGAAGCATAAAGAGTTATATAAGGGCACACTATATGGTATTGTGATCTACAGACCACATTGCATGGTTTAATCATAAAATCCTAGAATAATTAGGGTTGGAAAGGACCTTAAGATTATTTTAAGGTCCTCTAATGCCCTGCCATGGGAAGGGACAACTTGCACTAAACCATGTCACCCAAGACTTCATCCATCCTGGCCTTGAACACAGCCAGGGATGGAGCATTCACAGCTTCCTTGGCCAACCCATTCCAGTGCCTCACCACCCTCACAGTAAAGAACTTCTTCTTTATATCCAATCTAAACTTCCCCTGTTTAAGTTTTAACCCATTACCCCTTGTCCTATCAGTGCAGTCCCTAATGAAGAGTCCCTCCCCAGCATCCCTATAGGCCCCCTTCAGATACTGGAAAGCTGCTTTGAGGTCTCCACACAGCTTCTCTTCTCCAGGCTGAACAGCCCCAACTTCCTCAGCCTGTCTTCATACGGGAGGTGCTCCAGTCCCCTGATCATCCTCGTGGCCCTCCTCTGGACTTGTTCCAACAGTTCCATGTCCTTTTTATGTTGAGGACACCAAAACTGTACACAATACTCCAAGTGAGGTCTCACAAAAGCAGAATAGCAGCTATGAATGAGTCCTACATGTCCCATTACTTACGCTATTTAAAGACCAAGTCCTGTGAAGAAATATTCAGGATTATGAAACATATCTTATATAATAAAAAGGGAAATAGTTAAATAGAATGGTGGGACACATTTACAGACAGTGAGATTCACTCATGTAGAACAACTTCGTTATGAATACTTCAAAAGCACCCATATCTTTGGTTACTTAAAATCAGAGAGAACAAAGCACTACAAATTTTGTTTAGGGAAAAATTCTTCCTTAATGATAAAAAGAACTGCATGATAAGTTTATATAACTCTTCCATCTATGATTTAAATTGCCCTAAATATACCCTACAGATATCAAGTAGATGTAAAATATTGTCAAGTCTTAACAGCGTATTTGTACATGCTATGCAGAACCTTAGTCTCTCTTGTTTTACATTTTATTCTGTTTTGTATAAACTGACTCCTCATTTTACAGTCTATGTATGAAGCCAAAACTGCAGCTCTTTTTCAAATTTAGCTCAATAAATTCTTATTTCCTTGTCAGCTCATTTATTTTTATTTCAAATACTTCCTTATACTTTGTTCTTTCTCAGAAAATAAAATCTAAGTTTATGACTAAGGTAAGTTTCTAATCCAAGATCACAATACCCGCTTTTTCAGTAGAGTACAGTATTAATGTTTTTGTTAACCTTTCCAAGTGTTTGGCAACAGACCAGGGAGCATTTCTATATAAATTATAATTTCTGGCTTTCAGACAATTTTTCTCATTGTCTTTTTAGCAATGATTATAAGCAGAGTGCAATATGGAAAGAAAGGCATTTAGCTGTTAGAAATAGCTGCCAACTCATATTTGCAATTCAAGTATTATATTTTTCATTCTGAACCACACCAGTGAGCCAGAGCATAGCAGAGTTTTAAAAACTGATTTATTCAGCTGAAATGTGGATTTAATTGACTCTTAATCTATTTGTAAAGCACTTTACAAAGGCCCTTTCACCCATGAATCTCAAAGTAATATTATCGGTAGCACAGACTGAAGCAATGCACACATGAGGTTAACATAATAAACTTAGGTTGACTTTATCAGAGGAAAGAAATATTGTTTTAGCACTGGTCACTGAAACATGCACTCCTACATGTTATGACATAATTGAAGTCATGCAGTTGGACAGCCTCTCTTATCTTTAACCCTTGTGTACACTTGCAATAAATTTTCCTTCTCTCAGCCAAATCTTGCAGCATAGAGAAAGACTATAGGTATTGATTGCTTAAAGCCTGAGTGGAAAAAAATTATTACCAGACAGCAAAAGAAATCTTACCAATTAGAATAAATTCATTTTAAAAGTGTAATTTTTTTGACAGCTTGATCTGATGGTTTATTATTTAGAAGTGCTTATTGTAGTTGATTAAATAAATTCTAACCTTTCTTAATGCAAGTGGAATTCTGAACTTCTGAAGACCCTTTTCTCAACTAAAGGATGTTGAACCCATATACCCCTTATATGAGACCTAAGGATGGAGGGATGCTCCCATACATGCAGGAAAGGTATGAATGGAGACAGCTCTGCAGCTTCTGGGCAGTTCTGCAGCCGCAGAAGAGCTGTGGCTTACATATGTCACAAGCTGAAAGATGTCTCTCTTCCAGTGCTCTGCCATCATTGGGGGAGTAACAGATCCATAAATGCTCCTCCTGGAAGTTGTTATTTCCCCACATAATTGTTTACTTTATCTATTCATTCAGTCTGCCTTTCTGTTTTTCTATTGCGGTCTTGTATCCTTCATGGCAAGCAACTCTGAACGTCCACCCTGTAATGGACTACAAACTATACTGAGCTGGGCTGACAGTACCAGAAAAAAGTCAGTTTCTTGTTCTTCCCTTGGCAACTCAGCTCTTTTTGGGCTGCCAGAGAGATTTTCAAATGCTGTGCTCAGATTCCCAAATGACCTTGAATCAATTCTGTTCAACCTCACAATGTTGTAGCCACCAAGCACATTTCCTAGAACCACCAGCACTGTCTTTCTGAACACATGTCCTTCTCAGTGTATTCTTTATAGCCTGAAAAATACAGTTTTAGTATCACAGTCACAGCTTTTTCATGTATGGCCTCCTGTTAGCCCCATTTCCTTGGATTCATATAATCATCTATTGTGACTATATACCTTCTACTATAGATGGGAATCAGATTATACTTTTTTAGCACAGTACTAAGATTCCATAAGGCTTTAAAGTTTTTTCCATTGTTAGTATTCTCTTTGTAGCTCTTTCCACAATATTTTTTATATTGGTCATTCAATCTGCAGCAGTAGAGTCATCTGTTTTCATTTTCTCTGTCCTCAGCTTGTGACATTTCTAGTTTCTAAGTTTATATATTAGTAACAAAACTGAGATTTCAAAAATACTTTTCAGCTGAGAATATGCAAAACTAGAAACATTTCCATTGTTTTCGTAATCTTTTTTTGTATGGAAGGAAGAAATATTTTCAAGACAGAATAAAAAAAAAGGAAAATAAAACATCCAACCAACCAAAAAAATAAAAAACACACAATAAAACATCACTTTTTTAATATGAATTTTGCCTTTTAGAGAACTTGCAATAAAATCAAAAGAAGTGGTGAGCTGTAATTATTTCCCTCACATAAGAAACAAGTGATGCTCTGCTGGCTTCACCTAAATTGTGCATTTAGGAAAAATTGGAAAAGAAACTGTCGTGGTTTAAACCCAGTCAGGTAACTCATTCACTCACTCCCCCCCTTCTTTCCCTCCCCCTACTCCCGGAGGGACGGAGAGGAGAATCAAAAAGTATGCAACTTCCACGGGTTGAGATAAGAACAGTTTAGTAACTAAGGTATAACACAAATCACTACTGCTACCACCAATGATAATAATGATAAAGGAAATAACAAGGGAACAGAACACAACACCTCAGCACCAGCTGACCGATAACTCGGCCCCCAAGCCCGACCAAGCTCCGACCCATACCTCCTCCAACCCTGCAGTCTCCCAGCCCTTCCGGCTAACTCTCAGTTACAACCTGGTGTGATATGGAATATCCCTTTGGTCAGTTTGGGTCAGGTGTCCTGTCTCTGCTTCCTCCCGGCTTCCCCTCCTCCCTGGCACAGCATGAGGCTCACAAAGTCCTTGGCCAAACCAAAACATCCTTGTTATCAGCTCTGTTCCCGAGCCGAAAGTCAAAACACTGCACTGCACCAGCTACCAAGAAGGAGAAAAATGACTGCTACTGCTGAACCCAGGACAGAAACAAAAATTTGCTTACTTCTTCTGCATTTGGGCACATCTTAGAGAACTCCAACAACACGCATCCCTAGGTTGTTGCATGAACATTGCATGGAAACAGGATAGCTTTTTAAAAGATTTTTCTGAACTCAGGAGAAAGGGCACTGTCATTTTAAAATTTAGTTTACTGAAAGAAAATGAACTATGTTTTCCCTATTTTGAACAAGTGCCCCATACATTAGGTTACCAAAAAAAAAATTACTTAATTGGAAAAAAAAAAAAGTGTTTCCACTCCCTGTCTTCTGTACTCCTCTCTCTTTGTATTTGAATAAACTGAATTACATTTCATTCCCTTACATCTGGTGACATTATTAGCACACAGATGTGAGTTGTTACACTGTTCTATTGTTTTGTTCAATGTTTTCTTTTGTTTTTCATCAGATAGGAATGGAAGAGTTTTCAAAATAATTCTAAACCATCTATTATTGTGCAGAACCTTCTGTGCTGTTTTCAGAAAGACAACTTGTTTAAAGTACCTCTTATGCATTCCTTCAGTTGGAAATTTTCTCTACATAGGAACCTCTTCATGATACTTTCTAAAATGTCTTAGAACAACTTATGCAGCTCAATTGCATCCTTAAAGTGTCAATAATAAGGGATTTTTTTAATTGGTTTTTTTTCCCCCTTTGAGAGTCTCCTAGTAAGTACTTCTTGCTAATTTCCAGCAGTGTCTTTATTCAAGATTAAAGGATATTATTATCCATGTCTATAGTCTGTTAATCATCAGGCTTACACAAGTCTAGGTTTTAATGAAAATGTTTACTTCTTTCACTGTCTGTTAATCTACAAAAACAAGTCACAAAATGTGAATTTTCACTACAGAACCCTGTAATATATTCTGATTATTCTTTGTATTGATATTGATGGATTATTTATATTTTAATATTTCATAGACTTTATCTTTAGGATGTCACATTTTTTCCTAGACACCTGCAAGTAGTTGTTTTGATGATAGCACTAATATTCTCATGAACAGTCCTGAAAAGACTCTACTTTTACCTGTCCTTTTTTAAGAATAAAAGCATAGTGCTTACAAACCTGACTCCTAGAAATTGTTTTGGTTTGTACTAGAGGATATGCTACTTGGGCAAAATCGCCTAGTGTGAGTCATCCCTGCCCATGGCAAGGGGGTTGGAACTAGATGATCTTGAGGTCCTTTCCAACACTAACCATTCTATGATTCTATGATTCTATGTGCATATTTGTTTTGGTAGCTATCAAAAAATTCTAGAAGACATTCTCTGGAGATTTTATGTTATAACCCTTTTTACTCAGCTTAACGTTTGATAAATTATCTCTCAGTCAGGAAGTGCAATCTCAGACCTACAGTTTATCTGTTCATAAATATATCTTTCCATTAACAAAAAGGGGTATGCACTTTCATTTTTTCTGCCATTTAACCCCGATACTTCATTCCTTCCATATCAGAATCTCCAGCAGGGAATGTGTAAGACTGCTTTTGTTCTGGTTGCGTAAGTAATGAAAACAGTACCTGGCTCACTTAGTGTGTCCAATTCTCTGATGTATTTCCTTGCATTTGGGGAGAGATGCTGATTATGGTCCATGGTGTTAAGTTTTTTTCAGACATAAGATGTTTGATAACCCATTATTACTTAAATATTTATTGTTGCTCAGTAGATATAGTGTTCCTTCTACTTTACGTTTTTGTGCGTGAATGCATGACTGATTTGTTATTGATAGCCTGCACTTGACCTTTTAGTTGTTTTGTTATCATACATCATGATTCAGACCTAATGTTATTATGCATTGGTACTGCTAAAAATAAATTTCAGATCGGTCCAAAATACTATTGCAATCTATCTATTCATTGCTCCTGAAAGTAGCTGGGCTGAGAAGAGAGATTTGCTTAAACTTTCTGATTTATTGATCATCTAGTAAGCTATATTTATTTAAAACTTGGTCAAGAAATAATTCATACTTTATTTTCTCTTCTTGACAAGAAAGATTAACTTAATTGTCCAGGCTAAGAAAAGGAAAACTTAAAAATCAATCCTCTCCCCAAAAAAACAGTACTTGCATAACACATGTAAAATTTTAGGCCACAGAAAACATTCACATCTAATGTTTTAATTTATACATGTTGTTTCCCTTGTTCTGTGCATCTGTTCACCAAAAAGCAGGCAGAAAGCCAGCTTCATCTGATGCCTTAATAAGCTTATTTAGGAAAAGACAATAAAGATTTTCCCATCCAAATGCATGCTGACACTAAATTCACTTTCAGTTATTGTTACTGAATGAATAACAGAAATAAGGCATTCAGAAGAAAACAAAAGACAAAACACAGGAAAGAGATTTACATCTTTTAGTTTATGTTTATATTATGTGTCTGACTAATCATTTGTCAAATATTTTTTTTATTCAGGTGAGATAATTCAGCATATTTAGGCTGAAGCCTGTGCTCTGTTGCTTTTCCTGTTCCTGCAGCTGTAGTGTAAACTCTGGTTTCTGATGCAGTATCTGTTGACCCTCCTTGGCCTGAGACTGCACAGTATAGTCTTCAAGTTGCTTGAACTGGAAATGAACAGTATGTCAAGAGTGAAGAGCCTAGCCATCCCAGAAGCTGTCCCAGGTGGTTCCTGTGTAGGATTGACTAAAATGTACACAGATGAGGTACTTATAAACAGGCAGTAGAAACTGCACACTGTAGGCTCTGGAATGATCACATAGATGTTTGTATGTAGTTTAAGAGAGTCAGTAGCAGGCATTGTGCACATGTGTGAGTAAGCAGGTGGGACTGCTGATCAGCTGGGCACATGAATTTAGCAGACCTGAGGTTCAGGGACTCTTATCACATCCAGCTTGAGAAAATTTTGCTTGAGAAACTTTGGACACATAGATAGTGACCCACCACCCTGCTCAAATGATCCAGATCTGTTCATGAGAATCACCTTTATGCAAAAGATCCCATTAAATAAGGGTCTTTTTTTTCAGTTTGTGCTTTTGGTTTTACCTTTCTCCTGAAGTGTCTGTGTAGCAGGCTGGTACAAGTAGCTGGTATGTCCTAACCAGCTCTGAGAACACTTGTCCTTGCTTCCAAGGCATTACAGGGTCAAGTAAGTATAGCCACAAAAAGTTAGTGCAGATTTTTAAATGAAACAGAGAAGACACTAGTTTTGTGGCCAGGATTTGGGCTGGACCACTTATAAATTAGTTTTTCTTAGATATCTTAGGCTGATATATTAATCTCTTTGGTTGGTTTTCTTTATCTAGACACAATTAAGGTGATTCAGCAAATATTCCAGCAGCTTTAGCATACACAGACCATGGATAAATAAACAGCAAATGTAACATTCTGCAAATTTACCTAAGAAAGTACCTGAAATAAGATTTCTGTGTCTCAGTTGTGTTTCTAACTTCGGCAATGTGGGTACAAACTATTTTTTATTCTTTTTAACATACTATTTTTGTGGTTATGGGAGATTTGTTCCAAAGAAACTAATATAAAACTTAGTTAAAGGCCTCTGAGAAGTGACTTTAGCCATTATTTTCTGCTGGGACTAGTTTCAGAAATAACTCTTTGAGAAGTTTACTTAATTTCTATCTTGTTGAGGATGGTGTCAGCATCTGTCAGGAGTGGTCCCTTGTAAATAAAGTTGCACACTGTGAAAGAATTGTGACAGAGATTTAACATGAAAGACTTGATTTCATATAATGAACAATAATCCATAATAGCTTCCTATAAAATTACTTCAAAAATGAAATGTTTTGTTGGCTTTTACAGCCAGCATGCCAAAATAGCTACTTCATGTGCTGTAAGTTTGTAATAATTTCTAACTGCTTTTTAAGAGAGGTAGATAATTTGCTAGTATTATCTGTACAATTGAAGCTATACATTTAATTACCTTCAAGTTCCAAAGCCATAATAGCTTCCACTAAAACCAATATATTTAATATGTTATTTGCAACTAGAAAGGACACAAACACGGAAAAGTCTACATCAATGAGCAGAATATATAGAGAACTTACAACTGGTCAAGCTTTCAAAATTCAGATAATTTTTAGTAGCACTTGAAAAACTCTTAAATTTTTGCCTGACTTGTGATTTCCCACAGTGTTAAAAAGGAAAAAACATAGGAGTCTGCTACTACACATGTACACTGACTTGCTAATACAGCAATTTTTCTCTACTACATAATTTGGGAGATAACTCCATAACAGCGGGCCAAAAGAGGAAGCAATTAGTGTGATAAGTAAAGAAACTGTCCGTTAAAGAATTTTCTTATGTACTGCCAAGATACTGTTCCTGGATAAGAGTTTAATAACTGCCTCATCTGTTCATTTAGTTTAATTAATGTTATTGTTGGAAAATTATGTAAATAAATATAAATATTTCCCCTATTAAACATATTTTAAAAGATATTTTGTTGTTATAGTAGCATGCACCTCATTGTAAGTAGCATTTCCAATTACATTAAGGTTTATTAATGATAAGTTCTGAAAAATTCACACAAGCTAGAGTTCTCTCTACTGTGTTTTTATTTCTTATATTATTTTTTCTCTTTAGTTTGTGTCACCTCAGTGCAATCTTAGAATGAACTGCTGTACGTATGTAAGAAAACAAAATCCATCTTTGTCCAATTGCTTCTCGTTAGGTTGGAACACCTAAAAATTAGTTTCATCATAATGTGATTTTAGCTTTCAGTCATGTTCAGTAATCCACATAGTTCAACCATATCTTTTTCTGTTGGAAATAATTGTTTTTTTAATTCTTCAGTGGTGTTTTGTTTTTTTTTGTTTAGTTTGTTGGTTGAGGGAAGTTTGTTGGTATGTGTTTGTTTATGTTAGTCACATGGTTATTTGTTTATTTACAATACAGTCTTGTGACTAGTATACATACACTTTACCAGATGACAGTTCAGTTCCCTTAATCTTGCTGTGTTGTAAGAGTTAGTGCTCAAACTAAAAAGAAATCGTAAATATGTTTTCGCTCAAAAGGAGGCAAGAACATAAAAATAAACTTTCCCTGATATCTAGCAACAAATATTTCTTTAAAATTGTGTGACTTCTTCAGTTGCTTCCAATATAATTGGGAATATAACATAATGCAAAAAAATACAGGGAAATTGCGTTTCTACCTTAAGGGGAAGACGCCTAACAAGTTGGCATTACGCCACTTTACTACTAAGACTTTGTGACTAGGTGTGTCATCAGTTCTTATTTGGTGTCTAAGCAAAGCCTTTATAAAGAAGGCAGAATAGAACTTACCTGATGGGCCACTACGAAGTGAATGAAACTAGAATATAAGGTGCTTATACCCTATGGGCATGTGTGAACTAAACTCTACTGCAGGATGCAAAGATTTCTGAGCTAGAAAAGGTATTTACATCATTAGCCATGCTCAAGTGGAGTATTGTTTTTTTGGAACTTCAGCTGTATTTTGGTTTGGTAGCTACACTATGCAACCAAAACAAAACAGCCCGTTCAGGTGGAAAAACCCTTCTGCCTAAGCCTTTTTTTCTTACATAATTCACTGTCAGGTTACAGAATTGTTCCTTAGATGCTGTCATGACACAGTTATGGTCAGGCTACATAAAAAGAAGTATTATGAAGTCTTGTCTATTATTATATTAATACAATTCAGTGACTATCAGAAAAAAGCAAACTGTTTCTGAGACATACACTGAAAAGCTAATACTGACACTAACAGATTACTTACGAAGGAACAAAAAAATATTTAATACTGTGCAACAGGGGTAAGAGTCCACTTTGAATTGTGATCTTCAAATACCATGCTCATGCTAGACAACACTCTAAGACATATGTTTTACTTTTAGATAGTCCTGTGAGGAGTAGGGAGGTGGACTTGACCCTTATGGGTCCTTCCAACCTGAGATATTCTATGAAACTATGCTGTTAAAAAAGGAGATCTGAAAAGCTTAATGATGTGTAAATAAAAGACGTACTAATTCACAGCAAATGAAATAAATAAATTCAATATCACAGGAATATAGAATCATAAAATCATAGAAGAGTTAGGGTTGGAAAGGACCTTAAGATCATCTAGTTCCAACCCCCCTGCCATGGGCAGGGACACCTCACACTAAACCATATCACCCAAGGCTCTGTCCAACCTGGACTTGAACACCACCAGTGATGGAGCATTTGCAACCTCCTTGGCCAACCCATTCCAGTGCCTCATCACCCTCACAATAAAGAACTTCTTCCTTATATCCAATCATAAACTTACCCTGTTTAAGTTTTAACCCGTTACCCCTTGTCCTGTCACTACAGTCCCTAATGAAGAGTCCCTCCCCCGCATCCTTATAGGCCCCCTTCAGATACTGGAAGGCTGCTATGAGGTCTCCACGCAGCCTTCTCTTCTCCAGGCTGAGCAGCCCCAAGTTCCTCAGCCTGTCTTCATACAGGAGCTACTCCAGCCCCCTGATCGTCCTCGTGGCCCTTCTCTGGACTTGTTCCAACAGTTCCATGTCCTTTTTATGTTGACGACACCAGAACTGCACACAATACTCCAGGTGAGGTCTCACAAGAGCAGAGTAGAGGGGCAGGATCACCTCCTTTGACCTGCTGGTCATGCTCCTTTTGATGCAGCCCTGGATATGGTTGGCTTTCTGGGCTGTGAGCACAGACTGAAGCCAGCTCATGTTCATTTTCTCATCAACCAACACCCCCAAGTCCTTCTCTGCAGCTGAGCCTGGGATTGCTCCAACCCAGGTGTAGGACCTTGCGCTTGGCATGGTTAAACTTCATGAGGTTGGCATCAGCCCACCTCACCAGCAAGTCAAGGTCCCTCTGGACGGCATTGCTTCCCTCTAGCTTATCAATAAAACGACACAGCTTGGTGTCGTCAGCAAACTTGCTGAGGGCACACTCAATCTCATGGTCCATGTCACCGACAAAGATGTTGAACAAGACTGGTCCCAACTCCGATCCCTGAGGGACACCACTCGTTACTGGTCTCCAAATGGACATTGAGCCATTGACCACAACTCTTTGTGTGCGGCCATCCAGTCAGTTCTTTATCCACCGAGTGGTCCACCTGTCGAATTGATGTCTCTCCAATTTAGAGACAAGGATGTCATGCGGGACAGCGTCGAACGCTTTATACAAGTCCAGGTAGATGACATCAACTGCTCTACTGCTGTGCATCAGTTCCATAGCCCCATCACAGAAGGCCACCAGACTTGTCAGGCAGGATTTCCCCTTAGTGAAGCCATGCTGGCTGTCACCAAGCACCTTGTTGATTTTCATGTGCCTTAGCATGCCTTCCAGGAGAATGTGCTCCAAGATTTTGCCAGGCACAGAGGTGAGACTGACTGGTCTGTGGTGCCTTGGGTCATCCATTTTCCCCTTCTTGAAAATGGGGGTTATATTTCTCTTTTTCCAGGCATCGGGAACTTCACCTGACTGCCATGATTTTTCAAATATGATGGCCAGTGGCTTAGCAACTTCATTCCCCAGCTCCTTCAGGACCCGCGGATGGATTTCATCAGGTCCCATGGACTTGTTCACATTCAGGTTCTTAAAATGGTCTCGAACCAGATCCTCTCCTACAATGGGCTTGGGGTCTTCATTCTCGCAGTCCCTGCATCTGCCTTCCAAGACTTGGGTGCTGTGGTCAGTGTGCTGCCAGTGAAGACTGAGGCAAAGAAGTCATTAAGAATCTCAGCCTTCTCCAAATCCAGGGTAGCCAGGTAGTCTCCTGATAGCTTCCGGAGAGGGTTCACGTTGTCCCTAGTCTGTCTTTTATTTGCATTGTAGAGTATAAAAATTAAAAAATAATTATGACTGTATCTGTTAAAAAGGTTTATGTTGTTTACAGAAATATCATTCTCAGTAAAAAAAGTTAATCTTTCTGTCAGTCATTGCCTATCTGTAAGTGATGCCTGCTGGTTATTTGAAATATTTTCTGTTAGCTTGGCGCATCTCTTTCCAGTAATCTTCATGAGCAAACTGAGTGAGTTTCCTGAAAAGAAAAAATAAAAGAAAATGAATTAATAAATAAATAATTAAAATCCCCAAAACAAACAAAACA